>NC_092743.1:65168424-66418424 GCF_047496795.1 Chiloscyllium punctatum
ATCAGGCCCCAGAGACTTATCAACCTTCAGACCTAACAGTCTCTCCAACACCAATTCCTGGCAAATATAAATTCCCTTAAGTTCAGGTCCTTCAGCCACTGTTACCTCAGGGAGATTGCTTGTGTCTTCCCCAGTGAACACAGATCTGAAGTACCAATTCAATTCTTCTGCCATTTCTTTGTTCCCCGTAATATATTCCCCTGTTTCTGTCTTCAAGGGCCCAATTTTAGTCTTAACCATTTTTTTGCCTTTCACATACCTAAAAAAACTTTTACTATCCTCCTTTATATTATTGGCCAGTTTACCTTCGTACCTCATTTTTTCTCTGCGTATTTCCTTCTTAGTAATCCTCTGTTGTTCTTTAAAAGCTTACCAGCCCTCCGTTTTCCCACTTATCTTTGCTATGTTATACTTCTCTTTTAACTTTATATGTTTCTTAACTTCTCTCATCAGTCACGGCCACCCATGCCTCCTCCTAGGATCTTTCTTCCTTTTTGGAATGAACTGATCCTGCAACGTCTGCATTATACACAGAAATATCCACCATTGTTCCTCCACTGTCATCCCTGCTAAAGTATTGCACCATTGAACTTTGGCCAGCTCCTCCCGCATAGCTCCATAGTTCCCTTTATTCAACAGAAATATTGTCACTTCCGATTGTACCCTCTCCCTCTCAAATTGCAGATTGAAGCTTATTGTATTATGGTCATTACTTCCCAATGGCTTCTTCACTTCGAGGTCCCTGACCAATTCTGGTTCATTGCACAATACCAGATCCAGAATTGCCTTCTCCCTGGTCGGCTCCAGCACCAGCTGTTCTAAGAATCCATCTCTGAAGCTCTCCACAAAGTCGCTTTCTTGAGGTCCAATACCATCCTGATTCTCCCCAGTCTAACTGCATGTTGAAATCCCCCATAACAACTGTAGTAACATCTTTGCAACAGGCCAGTTTTGGCTCCTGATTCAACTTACATCCGACATCCAGACTACTGTTTGGGGGCCTGTAGATAACTCCCAAGAGGGTCTTTTTACCTTTAGTATTTCTCAGCTCTATCCACACTGACTCTACATCCCCTGATTCTTGGTCCCCCTGCGCAAGGGACTGAATATCATCCCTTACCAACATGGCCACCCCACCCCCTCTGCCCGTCCGTCCGTCCTTACGATAGCACGTGTAGCCTTGAATATTCATTTCCCAGGCCCTGTCCACTTGAAGCCACGTCACAGTTATCCCCACAATATCGTATCTGCCAATTTCCAAAAGAGCCTCAAGCTCATCCATCTTATTTCTAATGCTTCGTGCATTCATGTATCGTATTTTTAATTTGTTACTGCTCTCACCCTTCCCATCAATTCCTTTTTCACTCAACCTTACAGCATGATCCCTTTCTGAGTTTTCTGCCTCATTGATACAGTTATCTTTCTTGACTTCCCTCGTTCTAACTTTCCCTCCAATTTCCTTCTTAAACATCCAGTTTGTCCCCTCCCCCCCCCGCTACTTAGTTTAAACGTAGCTGTGTTGCAGTAGCAAACCTGCCTGCCAGAATGCTGGTTCCTAACCTATTAAGGTGCAGATCGTCTGTCTTGTAGAATTTATGCCGACCACAAAACATACCCCAGTGATCCAAAAATTTAAATCCTTGCTTCCTGCACCAGTTCCCCAGCCACACGTTCAAGTCCATTATCTCCCTGTTTCTGGCCACACCAGCCCGAGGAACTGGAAGCAAACCAAAGATAACCACCTTGGACACCCTGCTTTTCAGCTTCTTCCTCGTTCTCTGAAGTCCCATTGTAATATGTTCCTCCTCTTCTTCTCGACATCATTTGTGCCGACATGTACCACCACCTCTGGCTCTTCACCTTCATCCTTGAGGATTTTCTGCACTCTGTCTGTGATGTCTTTAACCCTGGCACCAGGAAGGCAACACACCATCCTTAAGTCCCGTCTGCTGCCACAAAAACCCCGGTCAGTTCCTCTCACTATGGAGTTCCCTATTACCACGGCTCTGTGCGATGTCCAACTCTTCCACTCTGTCTTCACACCAACTTTTGATTGACAGACCTGGCCGCCTCGCAGACTGGCAGTGTCGTCTGTCTCTACTGTTTCCAAAAGATTCAACTTGTTCCTGACAGGTACTTCTCCTGGGGTCTCTTGCACCTGTCTCCTCCCTGCGTTCCTCATCGTCTGCTCTCTTCTGCTCTCTTCTGGTACGATTGGTGGAATAACCTCGCTGAAGGTCTTGTCCTGAAAGATCTCATTCTCTTGGATGAGCCTAAGGTCCTCGAGTTCTTTCATCAGTGCTGCAATATGCTCTGTCAGTAGCTGAACATGCACACACTTTCCACACTTCTACGAGCCAGACACATCAGAGTCGTTGACCTCCCATATCAAGCACGTAGCACACTGAACCAGCTTGGCAGTCATGTCTTCACCCTCTTCAACTGTGGCATAATCACTTCACTCAACCTCCTTGTCAAAGACTCCTGAGCTAAAGCCTCACTCTCCAATCCACAGGAACTTCCTTGGACCCTCTTTTTGGGGCAAGTCTGTGGACTTTTAATTTAGGTTAGAGGAGGAGGGAGGGAGAGAGGGAGGCCCTACTTTGTAGGACCTGGGGTCTAGAACACACCCACTCAAATAACAATCACTTACCTTCCCGACCGGCTTTGTGCTCTGCCTTCACTTCTGCCCAGCTCCCGCTGCTCTCTGATGTGAAAAGCTGGGACCTTGGGTTGGGGGGGTGGGGGAGGGGAAGCGTGGTTATGAGTGTGTGAGAGACAGTGTGTGTGTGTGTGTGAGTGTAAAGAGGTATAAGTCTGTGAGAGGGTGCATGTGTGCATGTGAGTTTGGGAGTGTATGTGTGAGCATATGAGAGAGAGTTTGTGTGTGAGAGAGGGTCTGTGTAAGTGTATGGGTCTGTAGGAGTGTATGCCTGTCTGTAGGAGTCTGTGTGTGTGTGTGTGCGTGTGTATTGCAGTGGGGCCACCTGTAGTGTGACATGAGCCCCAGGTCCCAGTTGAGGCCATCCCCATGGGTACCGGACTTGGGTACCAGACTCTGCTTGGCCACTTTGCATTGTTGCCTGTCCCGAAGTCCGCCTTGAAGGACAGTTACCCGAAGATCCGAAGTCAAATATCCCAAAGTGTTCTCCAACTGGGAGGGAACACTCCTGTTTGTTGATTGTTGTGCGGTGTCCATTCATTCGTTGCCATAGCCTCAGGTCGGTCTCGCCAATGTACCACGCCTCAGGGCATCATTGCCTGCAGTGTGTGAGATAGACAGCATTGTTGAGTTGCATGAGTACCTGCCACATACATGGTGGGAGGTGTTCCCACCGGTAATGGTGGTATCTGTGTTGACACTCTGACACATCTTGCAGCATCTGCCATGACACAGTTGTATGGTGTTGTCCTGAAAGTTGGGCAGTTTGCTATGAACAATGATCTGTTTGAGGTTTGGTGGTTGTTTAAAGGTGAGAAGTGGAGGCATGGGGAAGGTCTTGGAGAGTTGCTCATCCTCATTGATAATGTATTGCAGGCCACGAAGAACATGGTGTAGTTTTTTGGCTAATGGAAACGAAGGGTACCCTGTTGGTTGCAGCACATGTCTGTCTCCTGAGGAGGTCATTCCAGTTTCTCGCTATGTCACATCGGAACTGGCGGTCGATGAGTTGAGCATCATACCCCATTCTTGTGAGGCCATCCTTGAGTACTTCCAGGTGCACGTCACATTCCTCCTCATCTGAACAGATTCTGTCTAAGCATGGGGTTTGTCCATGGGGAATGGCTGTTTTAATATGCTTTGCTTGGAAGCTGGAGAAGTGTTGCATTGTGAGGTTATCCATGGGTTTGATGTAGAGTGAGGTGCTGAGGTGCCCACCTTTGATGGAGATGCATATGTCCAAGAATGAGAGTCGTCCATGGTGAGTTTGATGATGGGATTAAACTTATTGATATCATTGTGTAGTTTTTTTCAGTGACTCCTTGCCATGGGTCCAGAGGAAAGAAATTTCATCAATGTACCTAGTGTATAGTGTTGGTTGGACGTCCTGCATTGAGAAGAAGTCTTGTTCGAACCTGTGCATGAAAATGATGGCATATGGGGGTGCAAATTTGGTCCCCATGGCTGTTCCACATGTCTGGATGAATTGATTGTCAAAGGTGAAAATGTTGCAGTTAAGGATAAAGTGGATGAGTTGGAGGACGGTGCTCGGAGACCCAATGTTGATGGATTTAAAACCTGGAGACAGATTGGAACACATAAGGATTAAGGACCAAAGAAAGGTTAAGAAAGGAAAGGTGGTGGAAAGTTGTGTTCTATATTAACTGGTGCTGGGTCCACTTTTGTTTGTTTTTTTTATAAGTGATTTAGATGAGAATATAAAAGGTATGGTTAGTAAATTCGCGGATGATATCAAAATTGGTGGTGTAGTGAAGAAGATTATTTAAGATTACAAAGAAATCTTGATTAATTGGGTCAATGGGCTCAGAAGTGGCAAATGGAGTTTAATTTGAATAAATGCATTTTCGTAAAACCAACAGGGAAGGACTTATACAATTAAAAGTAGACCTTGGGTAGTGTAGTGGAACAGAGAGACCTAGAGATTCAGGTACATATTTCTTTGAAGTTTACATCACATGTAGACAGGGTGGTTAAGAATGTTTGCTTTCAATGATGCAGTCCTAGCGCCAAATTATGGCTCCTGCCGTGGGTTCCTGGCAGTGTAGGTCCAGCACAGATTCATGGGGTGTTGGTGGAGGCAGGTTTGGGCCCATTATGAGACCCGGGCATCAGCAGTGACTGCAGTGTCGAGGTGGCTGAAGCTTATTCATGGTAGCAGCGGTCGCATTTGGGCTGGTGCTATACCTGCTGTTGGTGGGATCTGCATTGGTGAAGTCCAGCAAGGACTCAGTGGTGAGGGTGTTGGTGCAGGCAAAATAGCATAGAATGGTGGCAACTTTTGTTCCAGTGGCAACAGGACGGCGAAAAGGACTCATGCCTGGCCATCAGGCCCATGGCCCATGGCAGACCACTTAACAAGAAGGACTATAAACGTCAACGTCTTTTCTTTATTTCTTTGTTCTTCTGCCTTTATATTCTATGTTTTGGTTTATTTTTCTGTGTTTTAAGATGGTGCCGAAGAGTGGCTTCACTACACAAAATTTTTCAATGTATTTGTAACAAAATACACACGATAATAAATAAATCAATAAATTGATTCAAATCAAATCATTGCCCAGTCCTTTGAGTACAGGAGTTGAAACGTCATGTTGAGATTGTATAGGACTTTCATGAAGCCTCTTCTGAAGTAGTATGTCCAGTTCTTGTCGCCCTGTTAAGGGAAGGATATTATTAAGCTGGAGACAGTTCAGAAAAGACTTACCAGGATGTTGCCAGGAATTAAGAGTTTGTAATATAAGGAGAGGCTAGATAGTTTGGGGCTTATTTCACTGCAGTGCAGGAGGTTGAGGGGTGACCTTAAAAAGGGTTTATAAATTCATGAGGAGTATAGATAAAGTGAATAGCAGATAGCCTTTCCCTCGGGTGGGGATTTCAAGGCAAGGAGGCATATTTTTAAGGTGAGAGGAGAAAGATTTTAAAAAGATATGAGGGCAACTTTTTTTACACAGAGTGTAGAATGAATGTCCAGAGGAATTGGTGAATGTGGGTACACTTACAACATTGAAAAGAGATTTGGATAACTACATGAATACGAAGTATTTGGAAGGGTATAGGCCAGGTGCAGGCAGGTGGGATTAGTTTTACTTGGGAGTATGGTCGGCATGGACTGGTTGGACAGAAGGGTCTGTATCCATGCTGTTTGACTCTTTGACTCTGTGAAAGTGGTTACACTCACAGAATACTTAAAAAAACAAAGAAATTCACATTATTTTCTGTGAATTTGAAGCTGGTAGACCAATGTCTGGTGATGTTTTGCAATTGGCCAGCCTGGCAGAATTCCTTTTCATAGAAACTATTATGTAGGTGAATTGCAGTCAAAGGAGCATTGACATAGTTCTTGTAGGCTGGGAAATTAGTTCACTTTTCAGCTGAAATATAGGATTTTTTCCAGAGATCAGATTTTGAGAGTGGTCAAGACCAGTGTTCAGCTGTAGCTAAAGTTGAAGCTGTTGTTGTTGATTGAACTGTTGTAAAAATGGACAAAGAAGGTGAAAGAGACACCATTAAAGCTTTGAAAAAAGCCATGAGTTTCCGTCACGTAACTAGCATTCTGGGATTAATCACTTCAATTAATGAGATGACTTTGATGCACTGGTCAAAATCGATTGAGTTTTGGAGAGCTGTGGAATTGTTAACGCAATCTCATTTATAAGGAGTTACAATAGCTGTACCATTGTTCAGACCTGACTGGTATGGACGTCTCGTCTGTTGTTCTTTTTATTGGAATATATGTGTGTCATTCCCAACGGATGACATAAGTTTTTGATTCTGAGTCACTGCTGATCAAAACTTTCCAGAAATTGTAATCAGTGGCAGCCATGTTATCAATCCAATAAAGTGTCTTTTTTTCCCAAATTAGCCAAGAAAATGTAATTTCGACCAAAGTATCATCGCCCTTCATGCCTTCTAGATACAACAGTACTGACCATGCCCAAACAACCTGTGTTTGCAAATTCACAACACTGTGTTAATGTTATTCTCCCCTGAACAGCATTTATTAATTAATCTTGAGTGTGCTAAGAATTAGGCTGACAACTAATTTAAGATTTGTAGTCAGGTCTGCTGTGTGACACATTTGCATTTACTGGAAGCTAAGTATATTAATACACAGGTTCTTTGTAAGAAGAAAGGACATGTACACACATTGTGCCTGTTTCACCTGCACAAAATAGGTTGAAGTCATCCCTTGAATCATTCCTCAGGGACTTAACCAGTTAAATCCATCTATCTGGTTTAAATTTAATAGTACACAAGTTCTGTACTACCAAATAATAATAATAGCTTTTATCAATAGTTTTCTGGTAAACTGCAAAAATGTCTGGATGTTTCCATGAATGAAAACTAAACATCTTTGGTTACTTAGTTTATATACTCGGTTTTTTTTCTGTTTTCCGCCTGAAACAAGATTACTGTGTACTTCCTTGTAACTCATTACTAATTCTGTATTAAACTGATTAATATTAAAATGAAATATTTTTCCTCCTTGTTGTTATGCTTACAAACTGAAAAATTGGTTTCAACTGGCAATTATATAATGTTTTACTCTAAGGCAATGGAGCAGAATTATATAATTATCCTCAAAGCTGATATCATTCGTGTGTTTTTTTTAACGTCCATGCACAAGTGCATCATATTAAGGGGAAAGGCAGTCCCTGCATCTATTTTAACTTGAGAAATACAAGGGGAATTATTTGATTTCCTGGAATTATACAAATCAAAAGTACAACACAAAGCATTCGGGCAAGGAGATACACCAATATTAATGCATGGAAGAGGAGATTTACACTTGGATTTTATACCCTCACAGCATTCTCCACTCTCCCAATCAGGGCATGTTTTCAATGGGGGAAATTCCTTGAAATATATTTGGTAGCAAGCCACCATCTTCCTGCCCAAACTGACTCATTCCCCATAATGAGAAGTTGGTAAGGTATTCTCCCAGCTTTTGGCCAATTGAGATTCTTAAGCAGGGAAGTATTTCCCACTCAAGCCCCTCAATCCACCTCCATGGAATGTAACTCTGAGCGCTGGCAGACAGGCAAGAGTCAAAACTATTTTTTGGGCATATCATCCTGGTCATATTGAGGACACTGTCCCCAAAAATCATACCCACTTTGTTTCTTCTAACCTAGCCTCTCAAATCCCTCTCTGAACCACCCCAGTGTGGTTCCTGCATGAAAAGCCCAGGACTTGCGGCCAGATGCCACAATGATCTCTGTGTGCCTGCTTACTGTCTCCCACAGTGCTGACTAATCAGTTCAATCTAATTGGTTGGCTGGTCTCAAGAATGGGACTTCCTGTTCACTGAATTGCAGAAGCTACATATTTTGATGCAGGAGGGCTTATAATAGTCAGCTGGTTTGAAATAAACTTGTCTTCAGGGAGTGGAAGGCAGTGTGATGAGCAATATGCCTTCCCACTCTCTTAGCTCCCTTAATCAGTCCTTAATTACTAAAATTGGTGCATACTTAATTATGGATTGGTTCAGTGCCATTTTTTGTCTTTTGGCTTTTAATTACTGATTCCATGTGGATTCATCTTCTAAAACTCTTGAAACTAAAGCAGTCGCTATCTATATACACATGATAATACCTAGGATTCGGCTGAAAAGTTTCAAGTTTTTGTTTTTCAGTCATGCACAAGATGTGGATGTCATTGGCTAGGCAGCATTTATTGCCTATCCCTAATTTCCCACAGGGCAGGTAAGAGTCAACCACATTGCTGTGGGTCTGGAGTCCCATGTAAACAGACCAAGTAAGGATGGCAGTTTCCTTCCTTAAAGAATGTTAGTGAATCAGATGGGTTTTTCACAATGATCAGCAATGGATTCACGGTCATCATTTGACTCTTAATTCCAGTCTTTTTTAATTGAATTCAAATTTCACCATCTGTTGTGGTGGGATTCAAACCTGAGTCCTCAGAATATTACCTGGGTCTGTGGATTAACAATTCAGCAATAATACCACTCCACCATTGCTGAGCAATCACCATCTCAAACCAAATAAAATCTAATCATCACCTCGTGATATTCTCTGGAATTCTCTAGATATTCAATGAATTCTCCAATATCAACATTCTGGAGCTTACCATTAGCCAGAAACTGAGTTGGATCGGTGATATAAATTTTGAGACTGAAAGACCACATCAGAAGCTCGGAAGACTACAGTGAGCAATTCACCCAAAGCCTCTTCACCACAATCAGGAGTGTGATGGAATACTCTGCATTTGCCTAAATGAGTGCAACTTCAACCACAGTCAAGAAGTTTGACACCATTAAGGACAAAGCAGCCTGTTTGATTGGCACCCCACCCATCAAATACACTCTTTTGAATGACAATGTCAGTGGTTTCTATTGTAACTGCTATAACCCTCCAACGTTCATTCGGCGGCCTTCTAAATCCATGACCTCTACCATCTATAAGGGCAAAGGCAGCACCTGCATGGGAACACTACGTGCAAGTTCCTCTCCAAGTCACAAACTATCCTGACTTGAAACTATATGAATGTTCCTTCTTTGTGTAAAAATTCTGGAACTCACTTCCTTAACAGCACTGTGGCCATTCCAACATCCCAAAAACCATAGCAGTTCAAAAGGCCATGCCATTAGCACCTTCTCCAGGGCAATTAGAGTGGAAATATATGCAGAGCTAGCCAGCAAAACTTACACCTCATGAAAGAACTTTTAAAATGCCATTTGTGTCATTGATCATAAGTTACTTAGAAAATATGCAATTAGAAGCTAAATATTGCAGAGGCTGAAAATCTGAAAGAATCACAGAAAATGCTAGAGAAACTCAACAGGTCTGGCAGCATCTGGGAGAAAGAAATGGAATTAATGTTTTTGAGTCCAGCAAGATTCTGAAGACCACACTGGTCTCAAATGTCAATTCTGTTTCTCTCTCCATGAATATGGCCAGAACTGTTGCATTTCTCCAGGACTTTCTGTTTGTTTTTTTGACTTAGAAGACACATACTTCCTCACAATTTCCTAGCAATGGAGAAATTTCTCTGATCAGTTTGACAGATGCACCATTACACAATAGATAACTTCTTAGGGTAAGGTAAATCTGTACTCCATAACATTATAATGAGAAGAAGGTACATAAAGATCACAATGTGTGATTAACTCACATTTGTTAAATGGAGTGCTGGTAGCTTGCCAACTTTGTGCTGTCTGTTCATAATGATTTCTGAGAGAAGCAGGCAAATCCTGCACTGTTCATTGGCTGCTCACATCAACAGGGGACCATTAAAAGGGGGCCAATATTGGCTAAAACTAGACTGCACTACTGAAAGCAAACCTGCACTCTTATAAGGGCAGTAAACTGTGATTGCAGAAGTTCCTGGGCGTCATCCTTCAAGTATTCTAGATTGGGAAAAGTTGGAAAATGGCTGACCATGATGGTAAGGAGATCGTGAAGAGTCAATGGAAGGTGAGATGTCCTTTCCACTGCTGGCTTCAAGTCCTTTTTTATATCTTCATAAGGCAAGAGATAGCAGAAGAGATCAAGATCATGAATACAACACCAAGAATGAAGATGCAATGCAATAGAAGATTTAATGATCTCTCACAAGAGGCAAAGATCAGCAAATGTATCTTTTAGGCTATATTCAACAAACTGCACCACAAATCTCAGTCAGTGCTCCATTCACCATTCATTACTCAATGACCAACAATATCTACCACTTCATACTCTACATTAACATTCATATGATTCAAGTTGACCTAACTCACTTAGCACTGTTGCAAGCTCAAACTCAAATTTCACATTTTGCATACACTCATAGTTGTTCAACAATGACAACCACACTACTAAAAGAAGTTGTATAATGCTTACTGATATATTTTGCTCTCTCATCCAGCAGAGACATGACAAGAAACTGGAGACAGCAAGATGTACCTAAAGGAGTAGGAGCACACCTGTATGTACTAATGCCCATGGAGGTGAAGGTGCTAGCCATCTGTGATAACCGCTGCAAGACCCATGGGGACTTAATGATTAAGCTTCTTGTGGAGCTTGTTGATTACGAGTTCCTTTGGTATTAGTCAATGGCTTGAACTCATCACCTGAGCCTTTCATGAGGCAGTCACGGACTCCCAGCCCAACTGTTTATTTTGTGGTGCTGTGGAGTTTGTGGACCATGTACTTATTGGTTGTGGGCATTTGCATGCCCTTTTTTTTATTTTTTGGAAAACTTTCTATTTTTGGTTGCACTTCAGACCTACGCTCCTTATCTTTGGCCATCCATTGTGGAGGTGTGTGGGTCGATTGGAGGAACTCCTCATGAGTCTGCTCCTGAGCCTGGCCAGACTGGCAATATGGAGGGTGTCATTTCTGATGAATACCTGTCCTTCTTCCATGATTACACTTCAACACTTCGTGACATTGGAGAGGGAACAAACAGTGCCTAATAATGCTCTTGATGCCTTTAGGGAGAGGTGAGCTCTACGGGGGATAAAGTGCTTTATTTTCCCCTCTAATTCCATTTTGATTTAGTTCCCTCCTTCTCTCCCGATCCGTTCCCCTCACTTTTTAAATGACATCATTGCCCTTGGTTGTTTAGAAAAAATAGGTTAAATTTTTACAAAAGCAGACCCAAAAGTCACTCAGTTGTGCATAATAACACTTCAAAGTATAAAGCAAAGGAAAAAAGCAAGTAAAAAGAAAACAAAATTAAAAAACACAGACTCAAAGAGCTCACACTACCTTGAGCCAGGAGGCCTGGGTTCAAGTTCCACCTGTTCCAGAGGTGTGTAATAATATCACTAATAATTTGATTAGAAATTAGGGTAAAAATAGATAAGATAGACACATTTCAACTCCAATTTGATTTAGCACATTCCCTACCACCTTTTGATGATTTGCATTGCCATAATGCGCTTTGTACGTAAATATTTAAAAGGCTGCACCTGTACATCACTGGACACTATGGGGCAACTTAGCATGGCTAATCCACCTATCTACACATCAATATCATTCTTGCCCTGCTCTGTGTTTGGAGATGAGGCTGCACTCAGTTAGAGATTTCAGAAACATCTTTTGTTGCAAATCGTCAGTCTAGGCTGACACTCAATGAGAATAATTGCCTCCTAAACACCTTTCATGAATATGACCTCTTGTTGAGACCTTTTTTGCCTCTCTTACTCTTCTTTTAGCTGCTTGCTGTGATCTATGTTCACTCTTGATTACACCTTCTCACTTACAAGAAAACATATTTAGTCTATTCAAATATGGAAACAACAGGCTTGTATAACATCCCAAATATTGGTGAAACATACTTCAACACTTCTGTACTTGATTGAAATGTCAGCTAACTATAGAAGTATTCAAACCTCATAGATTGCAATAACAGACAGAAAAAAATCAACCAGTCTGTAAGTAGTTGGTGATTTTTTAAATAGCACAGGATGGGGATCTTTCATGATGCTAAATATCATGTTTAGCTGTCAGTTCCTCAAGAACAGCATAAGCTGGAGCATGGACAGCCAAAATGGTTGCACTGAAGTTTAATCAACAATGCATGCTGTTTAGCATTCTGATCTGAATGTACAACATGGAACAAATGTCAGGAATGTATTTGTTTGCTCGATTCCCAAAATAGTGGACATTGGATCAGATTTATGCTCACAAGCTAGAAAATATTTTGGAATCCTGAAACTCCAATCTTTATGCATCAATATTTTCCACTGGCTTAAGGAGACTTATATTCACCTGCATCTTCATTATTAAAATTCATTTTTGGCTTCACAGCATTTAAACTTAAATGTTAAGGCTCAAATGCTGAACCTCATAAACACAAACATATTTCTAAACTCATTTTATCCCCTTAATGTTTTCTTACATTTTGTAACCATGGTGCATCAATTTATTTCATATTTTGTGTCTGTCACTGCCAAGCTTTAAATAAGTGGGCTTGAAACAGCAGGAGATAGATTGTTTGCAAAAAATAAAAATCAGAGGTCTGAGGTACAAGGAGTTCATGGAAACCATTTAGGACAAGCTGTGTTGGTTGAGCAATACATTTTAAACTGCTTTGAGCTGCATATCATATTCATTACACTAGCAGTGAAATTTCCATCTGAAATTTTAGCATCTATAGGTACCTTGTTACAATTATTTTGTTTTAATTTTTGCTTGCTTAAAAATGCATTTCTTTTATCTTGAGTTTAAAACAGAGGAAGAAACTTACTTCAATTGGCACTGATTGGCAAAAACCAATCCATAGGGTGTAATTGATTTGCAATTTTTATGAAGGTTTTTAATATAATAAACAATGCCAAAGAAAGAGCAATAATTTTATATTACGTGTAGGACATGTTTATAAGAGCTTTTGAGACATTCCCGGTGTGTTAATGGCAGCAGAGAATATGCTAGTGTATGTGTATCTGGGTGAATGGCAGCAATGGATGCACGACACGGTGTGCATTTGTGTGTGACAGTCACAAACTTTCACGTGGATGCTCACACACAGGGCCTTATTGAATGCATTAAATGTATCATCAGTTATTATTAATTTTATCAGAACACAGTTTCTGCAATATCATAGTGCCATGGACTTATCCAGGCTCTAAGCTTATCTGCCTTATCTATAATACTCCCTGTCTTTAAATAAGTACACTTCAGCTCATTAATACCATCAATTATCTGTCTCTGGCTGTCCTTCTTTCTGATTTACTGGTCCTAACATGTTCCTTCACGTCAGTCCCTCCACTTGTTGACCAGTTCCCGGGCTCCTGCCACTCTCATTTAAACCCTCTCGAGTGGCACTGGTAAACCTCCCTGCAAGGATATTCGTTCACCTCCACTTTAGGTACTAGTCGTTCCTCTTGTAGAGGTCACTCCTGCCCCAGAAGATGTCCCAATGATCCATGAACCTGAAACCCTGCCCCCTGCACCAACTCCACAGCCACACATTCTTCTGTCCTATCTTTCTACTCCTTGCCTTAGTAGCCTTGGTAGTATGCCAGAGAATACTACCCTTGAAGTCCTCCTCTTCAGCCTCTTTCCTAACTCCCCATCCTCACTCCACAGGACCTCATCTTCTGCTACAATACACACATGTGTATTCATTGCTGCCATTCACCCACATACACATACACTCGTATATCGTCTGCTGCCATTAACACACAGTGGTGTATCCATTGCTGCCCAATCTTTCTTTCACACACAGTGGTTATCCATTGCTGCCCATTCTCTCTTTCACACACAATGGTGTATCCACTGCTGCCCATTCCCTCTCTCTCTCACACACACACAATGGTGTATTCACTGCTGCCCATTCTCTCTCACACACACAGAGTGGTGTACCCATTGCTGCCCATTCTCTCTCTCTCACACACACACAGGTGTACCCATTGCTGCCCATTCTCTCTCACACACAGAGTGGTGTATCCACTGCTGCCCATTCTCTCTCACACACACACTGTGTATCCACTGCTGCCCATTCTCTCTCTCTCACACACAGTGGTGTACCCACTGCTGCTATTCACACACACTGTGATGAATCCACTACTCTCATTCACACACACATACAGTTTGGTGTATTCATTGTTGCCCATTCTTTCTCTCTCACTCACACACACACAGGTGTACCCTTGCTGCCCATTCTCTCTCTCACACACAGGTGTATCCACTGCTGAGCCATCCATACACACAAACTGTACACAGTGGTATACCCACTGCTGCCCATTCACACACACATACAGTGGTGTGTGCACTCTGCTGTGTACCCGGGAAGCGCGTGCCGTCTGCAGGAATCCGGGAGCTCACAGCTGGAGGATGCGCTGATTAACTTGCACTCAGCTGCACGACGCAGCGACTCGGCATTTCTTATCCATTCCTTTCCCCTACTCTGTGTCGACATGAAGAGGAAAGTAATAAACATTTAAAAGAGGCAGAAAAACATCTACATACAAACAAACATTCTTAATCGGATCGTGAAAGGAAAACTGAAGTGAACGATGTGTGAAAAACCCCGTTGCGGCAGAGCTTTACCGATTATATATTTGGTGAGTGTGTCTGGTTATATTTTTAAATAATATGCTTAAAACGTGTTAATGACCTTCATAAACTCTCGCTCTCAGGTGATATATTCATATTATTCGATAAAAACGCAACGTCTTATAAGTTTCAGCCTGTGGCGACTGGCTGGCCATTTATATACGAGTGTATGTGACTAACCTGACTGAAGGACTTCAGTTTATTTTTTGTTCTCTATTGAGCCAAGCATTCTTATGTTTTATTGCAGCAAAAGCACCGGGTGGGCTTTGCAGTCCACTGCAGCGGGAATTTATGTCAATCCGGGTTCCTCTTCAGCCTGTTGCGGTGCAGATTTTAATCAAACGCGGTCGGTGATGTAATGCTAGCGGGAATGCGCCTAGGCCAGCTCTGCTTGCTCAGTGTCACACAGGGAAACTGGAACTTGCCGAGGTCTACTGGAAGCCTGCTGACATCCAGCCCCAAACTAGTCTAGATTTTGAACCGTGCGTTTTGGAGATTGACCCAGTGCTTAGATATGCCTGGTTAGAAGGTCAGCTCGTACGTGTTAATCTCAATTCCGATTGGTAGTTTTGGAAGTGCCGACAGTTTCATGTGTTTTTTTTTCGTATTTGTGTGTTAATGTTTATGCTTTTGCATTGCCGTTGTACAATGGAAAATTACAATGTCCATCGCTTCCTGATGCAAAGTTTGCTTAAGGCTTTATCGTAGGCCAAGTTGTTGCATTAAAATAATGCAGGAATGTATTATTTCATACATGATTTGCATGTGCAGACAAACCTTCAGGTGTTGACCATCGATACGTGCGGGACGTCAATTTCACTGTCTTGTCTGAATAAATGTATACAACAGTTTGAAAATATTTTTGTGTTGAGAACCCCAACAAATTTTGACACGTTATTAGAATTCCCTGTACTAGCTTCTGAAAGATGGAGTTGTCAACCGGCACTTCCTCCATCCCACCCGACAAAAACAATTCAAATACCTTCGATTTATTAAAATACAGCAGGTGTATTAGTTCAGATAAGTATAATCAGACCTCGGGGTCCATATGCGATCCCCATGCAGAACTCTGCCTATGTTCTGCAGTTGTGCTGAGTGTAAATGTGAAATTCATGTGACAGTGTATATATTGCAGTTTCCCATTCTATATTAAAAGTTCATGTTTGCACTTTTTGTTCATTTTTCTGATGACACCATAGGATTCTGTGATTGACTGGATTTAACCAGAAGCTTCAATGATGTCTGAAATACGTAGGATCCTTTTAAAATATGGTATACACAATATAAAACAGGGACACTTGCCGTGCACTGATACCCTCCCTTCCTTTGAGGCAGGAAGCCTTACTTCAAGTCCCAGGTCCTATCTCATCCAGAGGACCTTTGAGCAGGTTGATTAGAAGATATTTACAAATGCTCTTTCTTCACTTTGAATAAGCAGTTAATTTTTTTTCAAATTTTGCCTGATGTGCAAGGTAAATAAATTGATATTTAAAAGTAAATGTAATGTTTCATGTATGTCTCACTAATTATCAATTACTATTTAATTGAAAATTATTTTAGCTTGATATTAGCCCACTGTACAATCAATTTAAAGACTTTTTATGAACAGTTCTCTCTGCTGCAAAATGTGATTCACAAATGTTGTAATCTTCAATATTAGTATGGTATCAGTTTCGGATTTCTATCCTTGGGTAAAATCTGTTCTAAATGTGCTAGACCTTGAACTGTGCTTGCTAAAGTACCTCAATGGAATCGTTGTTTGTGGTTTACTAAAATCTGATCTGCATATAAACTGCACAGTAGAAGATATATTTAACAAAGTAACTTCTCTGTAGACTTACAAAGAGCTTTTGTATTCTATTTCTTTTCTGTTCAGTTTTTGGAGTTATGATATTGTTGAATGTTCTCTACCACTCAAATTGAGCTTATAGTATCAATGTGTTTTGTGAATCTTGAGGTGAAGGAAAAATATACAATAGTTGCAATCTGTCACATTTTGCCAAATCTTAGACTGTAGTTGGCAAAATTCATTTATTGTTTATTTATGAAGTGCATATCCCCAAAGCCAATCAACATCTTCTTTATTTTGCTGAATTTAAGTCTATTAGTCCATTAATTAATTAGTTAGTTCAGTTGAATTGAATTTAATTTAATGTCACGTGTATCGAGGCACAGTGAAAAGCTTTGTCTTGTAAGCAACACAGGCTGATCACAGAGCTAAGTAGCATAGATAAGTAAATAATAGGTAAACAGCAGCAAAAACAATAACACAGGTACAGGCGAATGTGAGTTTTGTGACTCCATTCAGTATCCTAACAACAGTAGGGTAGAAACTGTTTCGGAGCCAGCTGGTGTGTGCTTAGGTTTCTGTACCTTCTCCTGGATGGGAGAGGTTGTAGAAAAAATTGCCAGGGTGGGATGGACCTTTGAGAATGCTGGCAGCCTTTCCTTGACAGTGGGCCTGGTAAACGGATTCTATAGATGGAAGGTTGGCCTTCATGATTGTTCGGGCCAAGTTCACCACTCTCTAACCGTCTTCGATCTTGAATAGTACAGTTGCCATTCCACGTCGTGATATACCCAAACAGAATGCTGTCGATGGCGCACCTATGAAAGTTGGCAAGAGTATTCGCCGTTATGCCAAATTTCCTCAGCTGCCTGAGGAAGAAGAGATTTTGTTGAGATTTGTAACCAGTGCATCCACATGAAGAGTCCAAGAAAGCTTGTTGTGGATGACCACTCCCAGGAGCTTGACAATCATTCCACCTCTGTGCTGTTAATGTGTAGAGATGCAAGAGTAACATCCCATGGAAAGTCAATAATGAGTTCCTTGGTATTGCCGGCATTCAGAGCTAGGTTGTTCTCAGTGCACCATTCTTCTAGGTCTTCCACCTCCCGTAAGTAGTCTGTTTCGTCGCCATTTGAGATTCGACTGACTGTGGTGGTGTCATCAGCGAACTTGTAAATGGCACTAGACTGATATTTGGCGACACAGTCATGGTATATGGTGAGTACAGTAGGCCTGATTTATGATGTAGAGTGATGACGGGTTCAGTTCCAACACTAGCTGAGATTACCATGAAGGACTCTCCTTCTCAACCTCTCACCTTGCTTGAGGTGTGGTGACCCTCAGGTTAAACCACTACCAATTCTCTCTCTATCTGCCTAATGAGAGAGTGGATCCAGGAAGACAATGGCTACTTTACCTTTTTGAAGTCTGAAGCAGGTTACCTCTTGATAATGTGACATTGTTTGTATTTCTCCACAAGTCCAAAAGGGACTTTATTGCAAAAGCAATAGTTGAACATTATCTAAAATTTCAAGATTGTTTTCATGAGATAGGGATGTTTTATATTTACACAGTTTTATATTCTAAATGTGGGTCATCACACCACTGAACTCTGTGAAGTAAGTGCTTCACACTATAAAAATTCACAGCAATGCACTTTGGTAAATAGAGCCTCCATTTTCTTGGCACTTATTTCTTGAATTTATGAATTTATTAGTAGTGACTGGAGAAATGTAGTGAAACTACCTGGTGAGTCGTTCACTAACTTTACTCTCAATTATTAAACTTGAAAGT
The DNA here is from genome assembly GCF_047496795.1 of Chiloscyllium punctatum. Lineage (NCBI taxonomy): Eukaryota > Metazoa > Chordata > Chondrichthyes > Orectolobiformes > Hemiscylliidae > Chiloscyllium > Chiloscyllium punctatum. The sequence goes on from NC_092743.1 coordinate 65,186,693, forward strand.
GCAGCTACTTAAACTTGAAGATTTACTCTTGATGTACTGAGAATGATTAACATTATTTTGCTGAGATAACAAGAAGTGGTAACAAGGTGCCATAACATCTGAGGAATTAAAGAAGAGGCTAAAAACAGAAATTACCCCCCCCCCCACCCCGCCCACCACACACACACACACACACACACACACACACACACACACAGTGTTCCTGAAGAGGAGCCTATAAATCCTTTTGAAAGGGAATGGATACAGAAGACTATTGAAGAGGAGAGCAAATGAGCAGTTGAGTGGGTTAGACTAGTTAGCTTGTGAAGACAAACATTAATACAGACTTGATAGACCAATAGAACCATAAAATTTTACAGTACTGTAATCTATGCAGAGAAAATCTTTTCCCGTGATTTTTATTTTAAGAAAAGTTTGACTGGAAAATCAAAACGCTTTTTCTTAAAAATTCTATAGAATTTTAGTTTTGTTTCTTTATTTAAAAAAAAATATTTTTGTTGACAATATTGAGATCATCTAGTATTAATAAGCTTTCCAGATAAGTATTTTCCAATATAAAAGAAATATAAATTTAAAATGTATTTTCCATTTTAATTTTTAATGCTAAGATTACAAAAATATTTATCATCTTTTCATCATTAATAAGTTCAGTGAAGTGGATTTTTAATTTTGTTAAATCATAAAACAGATTTTGGATCAGACTGCTTCACTTACTGCATATCTGAAATGACTTCACTTGTGTATACCCTGTACTTCATCCATTTATATTGCCCTTGTCTTTGTCACCTCATTGTCGGTATTTCCAAAAAACACATTTAATACTTCACTGCAGACAGCTGTCTATACAAGTGATGCATATGCATCTCCTGTAGCTACAGCAATCTGCAGTAGAATATTGAATACAGCATGTTCTATAGAAATGTGGTGGTGATTACATCACTGAAGAATTATGGGATGACTCACTAGTGATTCCTGGCAGTTCAATTTTATGCCTACGTATGCCACTTGCAGTGCATCATTCCTACACCATGTCACTTAGCAGTGCAAGTATGCTCATCCTCAGAAACTGCTGTTTCAATTACATAGTATGATTTGACTTTCAAGCTAATATACAGGTGTAATATCAATTATGTTCCATCGATCACAAAAATATTTCAGTATTGTCATAGGCAGAGAGATATTCCTGCAAATTATAATTGAATTTAAATGAAGTCTTAGACCGTAAAAAATGTAATCAGTGAAACAGCAGCAGTGCTGAACAGGATAGATAACAATTTTGCTAGTATTTAAATAATGTGGGTAGTTGTTAAAAATTCTGCTATAAAGTTAGAAGAAAGATTAAAATTTCAAATGCATTTAATTATCTTGAACTTGATAAAATTATTGTCAATAGGGCTTTTGTGGAGCAGTGGTGGTATCCCCACCTGTGAGCTAGGAGGCCTGGGTTTAAGTCCCACCAGATCTGAGGATAACATTTCTAAACAGATTGATTAAAACTATCTAAAATTTTTGTCAGTGACATATAAAATAGTCACCAACCCAATGCTGTTTTAAGGTTAGTATTTCAGTATGAACTTTTTTCAAAAACCTTTTGGTTTTATGTAAACTTGTTGTCATAAAGCTTTCAGTATAATTTTTAGGGTTGGTTTAATTGAGTCTCCAATGGTATAAGAGCTAGTGACTGAAAATTACATTGAGTGGCAGTTTAATGGTGGAGTGTAATTGAGGAGTGGGTGATCTCCGTTTGCCTCCTCCAGAGGTACCTCGCATCACAGATCCCAGTTTTCAGCCAATTCAGTTCACTCTTAAGTAAAATCATGAAATGGTTGGAGGATATTGCAAAGGCTACAGGTCCTGACAACATTCTGAACATTGACATTCCCAATCGGAGTATATTCTGCACCCTTGCCATCATCAGAGCTTCCTCCAAGTTTTGTTTAATATGGAGGAGCATCGATTCATCAGTGGAGGATGGTTAATAAGTGTTAATCAACAGGAGGTTTCCTTGCCATGTTTGACCTGATACCATGAGACTTTTTGGGGTCCGAAGTCAATATTGAAGACTCCTAGGGAAGCTCCCTCCCAACTTCATATCAGTGTGCTGTTACTCCTGCTAGTTATGTCCTGCTAGTGGGACAGGACATATCCCCATGGATGGTGATGGTATTGTCTGGAACATTGCGTGTAAGGTATGATTCTGCAAGTGTGACTATGTCAGGGTGCTGCTTGATTAGTCTGTGAGACAGTTCACCAAACTTTACCCAGGAGAACTTTTCAGGGTCAACAAGTATCATTTCTGGTGTCTAATTGGTTGCCAAGCAGTCCGCCTGGTTTCATTCTTTTTTTTTTTCCTTTGACTCGCTAGTTCATTTCAGAGGATATTTAAAAACTAACCACATTGGACTAGATCTGGAGTTACATGTCAGCCAGAACTTGTAAGGATGACGGTTTCCTGAAGGACATTCTTAAACCAGATGGGCTTTACAATTCATCAACAATAATTTTGTGGTCATCATTAGACCTTCCAGATTTTTGTTGAATTCAATTTCCATCATATATCAAAATAGGATTTGAGCCAGGGTTCCAAGCACATTGTCTGGATTATTAGTTCATTGACATTCAGATAATGTTATTAGGGCAATGACTACCCTCCACAATATGCACTGCAGATATTCACCAAGGCTCTTTAGACAGCACTTTCCAAATCCATGACCACTACCATTTCAAAGGTCAAGTATCACCACCTGTAAAATACCGTCCAAGCCATTCCCCATCCTAACTTGGAAATATCTTGCTGTTTCCTCAGTGTTGTTGGATCACAATCCTGGAATTCCCTTCCCAATGGCTTTGTAGTGTACTTGTGACAAGGAAGCTCAGAGCCATCTTGGGGTACTTGTCCACAATTCCTGAAGATGGCAGGGCAAGTGAATAGGCTAGTTAAGAATGCATATTGGATACTTGTCTTTATCAGTCAAATCATGGATTATAAGTGCAAGAGGTTGCAGTGGAGCTGTACAGAGCTTTGGTGAGACCACAGCTCGAGTACTGTGTGCAGTTCTGGTCACCACACGAGAGGAAGGAAGTGATTTCTTTGGAGAATGGTGCCTGAGATAGAGTACTTCAGCTATAAAAAGAAGCTGCGTTAGCCCTGGTTGTTCTCTTTGGAGCAGAGAAGGTTGAGAAGGTACCTGATAGAGGTGAGTAAGATTATGACTGACATGGGCAAGGTGGATAGAAAGAAACTGTTCCCCTTAGCTGAAGGGTCAGTAATAACAGGACACAGTTTTAAGGTCAAAGAGGTTTGGACGGGAATTGAGGAAAACATTTTTGCCCAATCTGGAATAAACTGCATAGGAGGGTAGTTGAGTCAGGTAACCTCACAATCTTCAGAAAATACTTGGACAAGCACCAAGGCTATGGGTTTAGTGCTGAAAAGTGGGATGGGTATAGATTTAGTGTTGTTCTGGCAGTACAGACTTGATTGACCAAAGCACCTCTTCTGTATTGTATGATTCTCTGAAGGAAAAATTCTGCTTGCCCCCACATTATTCCAATGTAACCTGATTGATATTGACATTAATATATATATGTGAGTGCATTCATTGCTGCCACATTTTATATGAAGAGATGCTAATCTTGAATGTTGACCAGGAAGCAATTCCACAATTCCGCAAGGTTTGCCCAGTGCCATTTGCTTTATGGGCAAAAGTAGAGACAGAAATCAGAAGGTGGGATTAAAAAGGAATCCTCAAACCAGTCCAGTTTGCAGAATGGACAGCACCAGTCACAATTGTGAAGTCCAAGGGTCGTTTCACCTTTGTAGGGGATTTTAAACAAACGTTGAACTGCATTGTGTAGTTGGATAAATGCATGATACCTTGCGTAGAGGATTTATATGCAAAGCTGGCAGGAGGCTATCCTTCACAAAGCTTCATGAGCCATATGTACTTACAACTGCAGTTAGACAAGGATTCCAGAAGTATGCTACAAATAATACCCATAGGGTTTGTACCAATATCAAGACTGCCATTTGGGGTTACATCAGCCAGAGAACATTTCACAAGGTCTACCCCAGGTTGTTATTTATCCAGATGACATGCTCATAACAGGGAAGACCATTAAGGATCACTTAGAGAACTTAGACATAGTCCTTAGATGTTTCTCCTAGGTAAGTGAGCCTTAGAAGGGAAGCATGTGTGTTCCAGGCACCCCAAGTGACCTATGTGGGCTACAGAGTCGACAAGATCAGGTTACACCCATTGGAAGATAAAGTGAGGGAGATCAAAGGTGCCCCAGTTCCCATGTCTGCACTGGAGCTTAGGTCTTTCTTTAGGCTGGTGAATTATTATGGGAAGCTCATAGATAACCTGGCCTCCATCCTGGCGCCTTTGCATCAACTCTTAGAAAATGGTCAGCCTTGGAATTGGTTGCGTAGTCAAGCCATAACCTTTTGAGGGAAGTGAAGAAACAGCTGTCATCCTCAGGTGTTGGTACACAATGATCCCAAGCAAGGTCTGATATTGACATGCAACTCCTGCCCTTATGGAATCGGGGTGGTATTAGTTCACAGTGGCCCAATGGAGAGGAACGCCCAATAGAATATGCATCCAGGACTTTGGCTAATGCAGAGTGTAAATATGCCAGATGGGGAAGGAAGGTTTGGCAGTCTTATTGGAATTAGGAAGTTCCACTAATATCTTTACAGATGTAAGTTTGTAATAATAATGACCATAAACACCCTCCTGTACTTAGAGGATAATGCTTGTCACTCATAGCTTCAGGCCAAATTCAGCAGTGGGCTGTAATACGAAGTTGGAACACCATTTGGGAGGCCAAGTGGCTACTGCAAATGCATTGAGCCACCTTCCGCTGGCAGATACACCATCGGTGGTACCACAGCTGGAAGAGCCTGTAATTGTTTTAAATGTTCTGGATATACTTCAAGTCACAGCCAATAATATCAGACTTTGGACGCAGAAAGATCCCATCGTGGCAAAACTGAAATACCTGGTGGTGATGGGGGAAACCAAAGTGATGGCACATCCAGAATTGAAACCTTTTTGGACCCACAGAGACTAGATCACAGTAGAGGACAGCATATTATTATGGGGAACAAGAGTGATTGTCCCAAGCTAAGGTCGCCACCAGATACTGATTGAATTTCACCAGGGTCATCCCGGGGTTTCCAAAATGAAGATGTTGGCGATCAAGCATTGAAGATACCGTGGAATCTGAGATGGATGTCACTGCCTCAATGCCCTTGTCACTTGAGGAGAAAAATGAATTTCTTCTGAGACACTTTGGGCACAAGAGGCAAGTTACTGTACGTTACACACCGCCTGTGTAAGAGGCAGGGTTGGAGGAACCTCACCCAGTGCTAAAGCACTCCAGGAGGAGCTACAAAATACATAATCGGCTATGTCCTCTGATTCGGGGGAGAGATGTAGTGATTATAATGAGGTCAGCCAGGTGGATCTCATAGAATATGAGTTTCCTGATTGGGGATCTCGTTAATCTGGTCCACTCAGGGAGCCTTGGCTGAGAAATGTAAACAGGAGTGTCATACATCCTTTTCAGCTCGCTCTGAAGGAACTGGATCAGTGCTAAGGACTCTCCACATGTAAATAAAGGATGAGTTGATGATGGCATACTGGCCTCTGTGGAGTTGTTTCACCTGTGTAATACTTGTTTTATACAAATTTACTGGAAGTTCTTGTTTTCCCATCCATGAGTTTGACTTTTGCTTCAAGACAGAAAGTTTAGGGTCAGAAAGAGTTCTGACTTTGTAGACCTTGTCTTCAGTTAAAAGAGCCCTTTGGGTGGGGGTGGAGGGGGGATGGGGTGAAATTGGTGCTGAGACATGCTGCTAAGAAGGCTTGCCTTGATTTCAGGCTTAACACATCTCAGCCTCACCTTTTACTACCCCTGACCCACTCCCCATGTGCCCCAGTGACACCTCCATTTTCCCCTGCTTACTCCTTCCACAGATTTCTGAACCTTGCATGCGCAGTTCGATAAGTGTGTACTGTTGAACCAGTGAGTCATTTAATAACAATGGAAAATCTTGAAATGCTTCAAAACACCCATTCTGAAATCTCCTTTGGAAAAATGCTGCTGCTCTTGAAGCCCTTTAAAAGTGTTAATCAAACAGAACCTTTTATCGTATCAGCAGCAGAAGGTTTATCCATTGCAAATGTCTCAATCTTGTCCAAATAAACACACAAGTATCAAAATAAATCTTTCAAAGAAAGATGTAAAGCGAATATTGAACCTCCTGTGAAATACATTAAAGAGTCTTAGAACTCACTTAAACATTCATCATAATGGCGATAAAGGACATTCATAAACCAGAAGGGTTTTCTGTCAATTGATAATGATTTCATGGACGACATTATATTTAATCCCAGTTTTTATTGAATGTAAATCCTGCCATCTGCCATGGATGGAATTACCTGGAATGTCAGGATTATTAATCCAACAGCAATGTCACTACATTGCTGACCCTCTACAAGATGCACCACATGAATTCATTAGGACTCCTCTGCCAGCATCTTCTAAACCCACAACTATAACATCTACAAAACCAAAGACAGCAGATAAATGGAACAGCATCAACTGCAAGTTCTCATTTAAGCCACACACCATCCAGACTCAAAATTCTAAAGGCATTGAGGGTGTACCTATTGCAAATGGAACCTGGCAGTTTTAAAAAGACAACTCGCCATAACCAGATCACTTCTCTGGATGCAAGGAACAGAATGAACTGAGCAGATAAAATTTAAGCATTTGCAATTTCGGTAACAGAATCAAGATACAACTGCTTTTGAAAATGTAACGCTTTTGGTGTGGGCCGTGAAGAAATAATTTTTATTTCTGTATAACTTGCTCCTTTGTTCCATCTCCCTTCCTGTGCAACTTCCTTTTACTGTCAGGATATGTCTGTGATCACTGTTATTCCTGTTCAACCTTAAACATCAGCCTTTCTGTATAACAACATAATACTGCAGAGTTAAAAATCACACAGCAAAAGGTTATAGTCCAGCAGGTTTAATTGGAAGCACACTAGCTTACGGAACGTCGCTCCTTCATCAGATGATAGTGGAGGAGTCAATCCTAAAACACAGAATACTGCAATTTGCTATAAATCAGTACATTCTTTCCAGGCTTCACTGCATGAGTCCACTAGATTTGTTTAGGGTCTTTTAAAAAAATGTCTACAGACAGCTAGTACTTGGTCACTGTCACTGTCCTTGTAATCACTTGGGTTTCCTTACATTTTTTTAACTTCCATTTACATGTCAATTCTGTATTAAATGCATGAACTAGGATTAAGAAGGCTACTCTGAATGCCAGTTTACTATCCTGAAACATAATTTCAGTCATTAGCTGAAGCTGATTGTCAAATGAGAAAAACATGATGAAACCTCCTGGTTTGCAGGCATTAATATCTAGCATAAAACGATTGACATCACAATAGATACTTATTGCTAAACATCAAAAATGGTTCATATTCATGAAATTGTGGATGAGGTTTGACACTTTCAGGGGTTAAATATGTTCTTCCAATTCCACCTTGTATTCACAGGAATTCTGTCAAAACATAAACTTGATCAGCTCAAAATCTGTTTCGCAGATTTAATTTTATAGGTAATGAGTTGCTAAACCAATCTGAATAGAGCATACATGATTTATTTTATAAACATCCGAACTGCTGTCTGAATATTTACATAATGTTCACTGAAGGCTTTATGGAAAGTCAGAAATTGCTGGAGAAACTCAATAAGTTGGCAGCATCTGTGGAGAGAAAAATAGAGTTAACATTTCAAGTGCACTATGATTCTTTGGAATTGAAGAGAGAAGTCAAAAAGTGGTAGTATTCTTATTGTAGGAAGCAGCAAGTGGAACAGAAGGGAAGGGCAGGGGCATTTAGAGGATGAGAGAGAATAGCGATCACAGGTGTCACAGAATGACAGACAAGGGAAATGGTAGTGGTTACGGAGAAGTGAGATAGGTCCAGAAGAAGTGTTATTTGCAGAATATAGATCAGCTCTGCTGAAAACAAAACCAAGAAAATCTAATAACTTTCCACTCTTAATGTTCAGTTCCTTTTCCACTTTCTCCTTCCTAACTTTTTCTAATATATAAAATGTATTGTTTCTCCACATCCTTTTCACCTCCAAAGAGTAGACTTGAAATCTTAATTCAGTCTCTTTAAATGATGGTGTCACAGCTGGAGTATCTATAAAACTTTATGATTTTATTTCAGATTTCCAAAATCCACAATATTTGGCTTTTAATTCATTTTTAAAAAAAGCTATCATGACTGTTACTGCCGTCTTTTTCACAGAGGAAGGTTGCAGATCTTCGTCCAGCAGGTGGCACAATTCTGCAACAGACTCTATGTTTGGTGAGGAAAATTAAAGTATGAATATTTTGTGCAGTGATGAAGAGCGATTTTTTCAGTAGCATCTTGTATGTCTGTAAACCTTATGAAATGGGTATACGTATTGTAAATAAATAACTTCTGTGACAGTTCATTTTAATTTCTTCCAATCCAACTCTACAATTTTCTTTATCCTCTTGTTATTAATACAGGAAGAGAGGGATTCCTATTGAAAAATCAGTTCTCAATTCCAAAATATAGCAATTCCTACATAGAATCTTAGAATGGTGGCAGCACAGAAACACTTTCTGCCTGTCCTATCTGTGCCAACTGTCTGTAAGATATGCCTATCTCGTCCCATGCTCTGTCTTTACCCTTGCAATTTATTCTCTTCAAATAATTAGCCAATTATCTTTTAAAGGCACGATCAAAACTACCACACTGACAGGCTATGTATTCCAAATCTTAACTGCTCACTGAGTGAAATGTTTCTTTTCCTGTGTTGCTTCCTGTTCTTTTGAAAATCGCCTTAAATTGATGTCTTTTAGTTCTTAATTATTACAACAATTTCTTTTCACCTATTCTGCTTTGACCACTCACAAAGTTTGAAAACCCATATCAAATCTCCTCTCAATCTTCTCCAAGGAAGATAGCTCCAGCTTTGAGAATCTTCCATGTGACTATTTTCACTCACCCCAGAACTTTTCCGATGAATTTATTTTTCTGCACCCTCTCCAAGGTAAAAGATGAGAGGGGAAAGATTTAAAAGGGACCTAAGGGGCAGCTTTTTCAAATGGAAGGTGGTGCGTGTTTGGCCTGAACTGCCAGAGGAAGTGATGGAAGTTGGTACAATTACAACATTTAAAGGACATATCAATGAGTACATGAAAAGAAACAATTTAGAGGGATATGAGCCAAATGCTGGCAAATGGGACTAGATTAATTTAGGATGTCTAGTTGGCATAGATAAGTTGGTCCAAAGGATCTGTTTCTATGTGTACATCTCTTTGACTTTATGACTTTATAACACTTAGACACCCTACCTAAAGTATGGCACCTGGAATTAAACAAATTGAAGCCAAAATAGAGTTTTTTTAAAAGATTCACTGTAACTTTGGCCCATATTTGTGAGGTCTATGATTTCCTTCAGAATTGCATCTTTTATGTGAAATTGTTTTTCCTTTCTCTTTGCACTAAATTGTACCACTTCACACCTCTTTACATTTAATCTCATGTGCTATGTGCCATTCATTCCAACAATCTATATAAATGCTCTCCTGATGTCGACCACTTCCCTTATTTCAGTTCACAGAGCTTCCAGGTTTTGTGTCATTTGCATTTATTGGAATTGTGACCTGTGCACCCAATTCAAGGTCATTATAAATCAATAAAGCAAAGTCACTATATAAATCAAGAAAACCAGCAGTTCTGATACAAACTGTTGAAGAACACCACTATTCACCATCCTGTAGTTTGAAAAAGATTGTTCATTATTGCTCTCTAGTTCCTCTCACTCAATGAATTTTGTACCCCTGCTTTTACATTGTGCCTTTAATTCAGTGAGCTTCAAAATTGTTGACAAGCCTGTTAGACAATAGACAATAGACAATAGACAATAGATGCAGGAGTAGGCCATTCTGCCCTTCGAGCCTGCACCGCCATTCAATATGATCATGGCTGATCATTCCTAATCAGTATCCTGTTCCAGCCTTATCTCCATACCCCTTGACTCCACTATCTTTAAGAGCTCTATCCAATTCTTTCTTAAATGAATCCAGAGACTGGGCCTCCACTGCCCTCTGGGGCAGAGCATTCCACACAGCCACCACTCTCTGGGTGAAGTAGTTTCTCCTCATCTCTGTCCCAAATGGTCTACCCCGTATTTTTAAGTTGTGTCTTCTGGTTCGGCATTCCCCCATCAACGGAAATATGTTCCCTCCTGCCAGAGTGTCCAGTCCTTTCATAATCCTATACGTTTCAATCAGATCCCCTCTCAGTCTTCTAAACTCAAGGGTATACAAGCCCAGTCGCTTCAGTCTTTCCGTGTAAGGCAATCCTGCCATTCCAGGAATTGACCTCGTGAACCTACGCTGCACTCCCTCAATAGCCAGAATGTCTTTCCTCAAATTTGGAGACCAGAACTGTACACAGTACTCCAGGTGTGGTCTCACCAGGGCCCTGTACAGCTGCAGAAGCACCTCTTTGCTTCTATACTCAATCCCTCTTGTTATGAAGGCCAGCATGCTATTGGCCTTCTTCACGACCTGCTGTACCTGCATGCTTGCCTTCATTGACTGGTGGACAAGAACACCCAGATCTCTCTGAACAGTCCCTTTACCTAATTTGATACCATTGAGGTAGTAATCTGCCTTCCTGTTCTTGCCACCAAAGTGGATAACCAGACATTTATCCACATTAAACTGCATCTGCCATGCATCTGCCCACTCACCTAACTTGTCCAGGTCACCCTGTAATCCCCTAACATCCTCATCACATTTCACCCTACCACCTAGCTTTGTGTCATCAGCAAATTTGCTAATGTTATTGCTGATACCATCTTCTATATCATTTACATATATTGTAAAAAGCTGCGGTCCCAGCACGGATCCCTGCGGTACCCCACTGGTCACTGCCTGCCATTCCGAAATGGAGCCGTTAATCACTACCCTTTGTTTCCTATTAGCCAACCAATTCTCTATCCAATCTAGTACTTTGCCCCCAATCCCGTGCGCCCTAATTTTACTCACTAACCTCTTGTGTGGGACTTTATCAAAAGCTTTCTGAAAGTCCAGGTACACTACATCCACTGGATCTCCCTCGTCCATCTTCCGAGTTACATCCTCAAAAAATTCAAGAAGATTAGTCAAGCATGATTTTCCCTTCATAAATCCATGCTGACTCTGTCCTATCCTGTTACTATTATCCAGATGTGCCGTAATTTCATCCTTTATAATAGACTCCAGCATCTTTCCCACCACTGAGGTCAGACTAACTGGTCTATAATTTCCTGCTTTCTCCCGCCCACCCTTCTTAAAAAGTGGCACAACATTAGCCGCCCTCCAATCCTCAGGAACCGACCCCGATTCTATTGAACTCTGGAAAATAATCACCAGCGCATCCACGATTTCCCGAGCCACCTCCTTCAGTACCCTGGGATGCAGGCCATCAGGTCCGGGAGACTTATCAACCTTCAGACCTAACAGTCTCTCCAACACCAAATCCTGGCAAATAGAAATTCCCTTAAGTTCAGGTCCTTCAGCCACTGTTACCTCAGGGAGATTGCTTGTGTCTTCCCCAGTGAACACAGATCTGAAGTACCCATTTAATTCCTCTGCCATTTCTTCGTTCCCAGTAATATATTCCCCTGCTTCTGTCTTCAAGGGCCCAATTTTTGTCCTAACCATTTTTTTGCCTTGGACATACCTAAAAAAGCTTTTACTATCCTCCTTTATATTCTTGGCCAGTTTACCTTCGTACCTCATTTTTTCTCTGCGTATTTCCTTCTTACTAATCCTCTGTTGTTCTTTAAAAGCTTCCCAGTCCTCCATTTTAGGTGATACTTCATCAATGATTTTTGAAAGTCCATGTCACCACATAAGCCAAATATTCTCATTAACCTGCTTCACTAGAACATAGAACATAGAACATAGAAAAATACAGCGCAGTACAGGCCCTTCAGCCCTCGATGTTGCGCCGACCGAAGCCTACCTAACCTACACTAGCCCAATAACCTCCATATGCTTGTCCAATGCCCGCTTAAATGACCATAAAGAGGGAGAGTCCACCACTGCTACTGGCAGGGCATTCCATGAACTCACAACCCGCTGAGTAAAAAAATCTACCCCTAACATCTGTCCTATACCTACCACCCCTTAATTTAAAGCTGTGTCCCCTCGTAACAGCTGACTCCATACGCGGAAAAAGGTTCTCACTGTCAACCCTATCTAAACCCCTAATCATCTTGTACACCTCTATCAAATCTCCCCTAAGCCTTCTTTTCTCCAATGAGAAAATTTCCAAGTGCCTCAGCCTTTCCTCATACGATCTTCCTACCATGCCAGGCAACATCCTGGTAAACGTCCTCTGCACTCGTTCCAATGCCTCCACATCCTTCCCATAAAATGGCAACCAAAACTGCACACAATACTCCAGATGAGGCTGCACCAGAGTCTTATACAACTGCAACATGACCTCAGGACTCCAGAACTCAATTCCTCTACCAATCAAGCCCAGTACACCATATGCCTTCTTCACAGCACTATTTACCTGGGTGGCAACTTTCAAAGATCTGTGTACATGGACACCAAGATCCCTCTGCTCATTCACACTACCAAGTAGTCTACCATTAGCCCAGTAATCCATCTTCTTGTTACTCCTACCAAAGTGAATGACTTCTCATTTAGCTACATTGAATTCCATTTGCCACTTTACTGCCCAGCTCTGCAACTTATCTATATCACGCTGTAACCTGCCACATCCTTCTTCGCTGTCCACAACTCCACTGACTTTCGTGTCATCTGCAAACTTGCTCACCCAGCCTTCAAGCCCCTCCTCCAGGTCATTTATTAAAATGACAAACAGCAATGGTCCCAAAACAGATCCTTGTGGAACACCGCTATTAACTGCGCTCCAAGATGAACCTATACCATCAACTACTACCCTCTGTCTCCTTCCAGCCAGCTAATTCCTAATCCAAACCTCTAATGCACCCTCAATGCCATACCTCCGTAGTTTTTGCATTAGCCTGCCATGGGGTACCTTATCGAACGCCTTGCTAAAATCCATATACACCACATCTACTGCTTTACCATCGTCCACTTCCTTGGTCACCTTCTCAAAGAATTCAATAAGGTTTGTGAGGCACGACCTGCCCTTCACAAAACCATGCTGACTATCCTTGATCACATTATTCCTATCCAGATGTTCATAAATCCTATCCCTTACAATTCTCTCTAAGACTTTGCCCACAACAGAAGTAAGACTGTCTGTCCTACAGTTCCTCGGGCTATCCCTACGCCCCTTCTTGAACAAGGGGACCACATTCGCTATCCTCCAGTCTTCTGGCACTGTTCCCGAAGACAACGACGACCTAAAAATCAAGGCCAATGGCTCCGCTATCTCCTCCCTAGCTTCCCAGAGGATCCTAGGATAAATGCCATCAGGCCCAGGGGACTTATCTATTTTCATCCTTTCCAGTGTTCCCGAGACCTCTTCCCTACGTACCTCAAGGCCATCCATTCTAAAAACACTCATCAAGTTATGAAATGTGATTTGCTGTTAACAATTAATTATAGATTTCTTTAATAATCCATATTTATTAAAGTTGCTATTAATTTTATTCAAGATTATTGTTTTTTAAAGCTTTTACTCTCACCATCGATGATAAACTGACTGACTTGTACATGCTTGGTTTATTGTTATGCCTTTTTTTGAACACCATTGTATTGTTGGCAACTCTCCAGTCCTTTGGCACAACTCCTGTATTTAAGAATAATTTTGCAGGATTTTGGTCAGTACTTATGATAGATGCCTTTTAGAAAGGTCCAGAGCATGAAACAGCAATTACTGATACATCCAAATCTGGAGCTATCATCAAAGTTTTTTTCCCCCTCACTAATGTATTGACTCAAGAATTCAATTGTGCTGCTCATACGATCACTTTTTGGTGGCTATATAGTTGGATATCATGCTCAGATTACTAATTTGTGAAGGTTTTTGGTCATACCCATTCCAATTCAGACTCAGCAGAATGCATAATGAGGATTGGATATTATCAAGCAAACCTTTGAGCATTTTGGGTCTAAGCAATATTATACTCACTCTTTTGTTATGCCATAAGACTGTCCTAACACAAATGTTTTCAAGAAGCGTATTAATGCCCATAAGCTCCAAGACATGTTGATGTCCATACTTTTATGGAAGGAATCTCCACTTCTCGAGAAGGATAATATCTATCTTGGAGGCAATACACAAAAAGTTCATTTAGATTGGTTCCTGGAATGAAAGGAAGTTCTACAGTAAGAGGCAAAGTCAATTATCCCTATGCTTTCTGCAATTTAGATAAGTAAGAATTAATATATTTGAAGTGGACAATATTCTGAAGAGGATTGACAAGTAAATACTGAGAAGATAAATTAGAATATGGGCACAGTCTCAGGATATTAGATTGATCATTTAGGATCTGCAAAGAGGAGCGATTTCTTCATTTGGAGGATTGTGAATCTTTCATATCTGTACCCCAGATATTGTGGATGCTCCATCTTTTAGTGCATCGAAGGCTGAAACAGATATTTGTTTTCTCAGAGAATCAACAAAATTTGGGAATGGGCGTGGAAGTGTTGAGATAGAAGATCAACTATGCTCATTTATTGGTGAGGCAGAATTGAGAGGCCATTACAATACACTCCTGTTCCTACTTCCAGCAGTCTTTTATTCTTAAAAGAAACCTTTTGTAAGTTATCTGATGACCAAGTGAAATAAAGAAATCTGGCTCTACCTAGTGCAGTCAGGCAGACAGTGTAAAACTGTGTCAAAGTGACCAACCCAGCTATCTTGCAAAATTTGCATTGAATTAAGTGTGTCAATAGATGCTTAGATTTAGAATTCAATGTGATTTGTAACAATGAGAACAGAAAAAAATCATTTTTGGCTTTGTAGAAGATGGAGTTCAAATTTGCCACAATGATTCCTAGACTTCAAAGGTTAAGTTGCAATGAGCAATGAAATAAGCAGGTGTTATATTGCCTTGAATTTAGAAGACTTGGGGAGGATTTGAAATTTAGTTTTCAAAATATTAAAGAACTTATAGAGTTGATATAAACTATTCCTCTGGTAAACACTTAAAAATTAGAACAGGCTGTTTGTTTGGGATTCCAATTAGGAGCAGTTTTACATACAAAATGGGTGTCTTTCTTCTGTAAATGGCAATTAATGTTAGAGAAATTGTTCATTTTAAATCTGGTATCGATCAACTTTGTTTCTGCTCAAACTCCTTGGAAATTATACTCAACAAGTGCTGCTTCACCATGTGGGAAAGTGCACTGAATCTCAAACCTTACTACTTCCAGGTCAAGTAAAAACAATGACTGCAGATGCTGGAAACTAGAGTTTAGATTAAAGTGGTGCTGGAAAAGCACAGCAGTTCAGGCAGCATCCAAGGAGCAGTAAAATCGACGTTTTGGGCAAAAGCCCTTCATCAGGAATACAGGCAAAGTGCCTAAAGGGTGGAAAGATAAATGAGAGGTAAATGAGACCCACTTCTCATTTACCTTTCCACCCTTCGGGCACTCTGCCTGTATTCCTGATGAAGAGCTTTTGCCCGAAACGTCGATTTTACTGCTCCTCGGATGCTGCCTGAACTGCTGTGCTTTTCCAGCACCACTCTCATCCCTACTTCCAGGTCAGTGCAAAAGTTAATGATCGAATCAAAGCACACAAAATCCCTGCTGTGCTTTTCCAGTACCACTCTAATTCATCCCCCAATTTATCTGTCTGACTCCAACTAGTGGAGAGCTTTGTCCTCATTTCCTATTTGCTCCAGTTTTGCTGGAGCTTCTTGATGCCACAGTCAGATGTCGAGAGTGTGGTGCTGGAAAAGCACATCAGGTCAGGCAGCATCCGAGGCGCAGGACAATTTTGACGTTTCGGGCATAAGCCCTTCATCAGGAATAGGTAACTTATGCCCGAAACTTCAATTCTCCTGCTCCTTGGATCCTGCCTAACCTGCTGTGCTTTTCTAGCAGTACACTCTCGACTCTGATCTCCAGCATCATTTTCTCACAGTCAGATGTTGCTTTGATGTCAAGGGCAGTCACTCTCAGCTCACTCACTAGAGATCCTATTTTGATGTTCATGTTTGTACTATCTTAGTAGGTTTGACTATGCTGCAGTTGGCTGAGTCTTAATTAATATTTCCTTTTTTCTATAAAGGCTGTTTTGTAATGGAGTGGTTTACTAACCCAATTGAAAGGTCATTTGAAATGTTTGCTATATTGTGGGCCTAGAGCAACATGTAGGCCAGATCCTTAAGGTTGTTAATGAATCACTTGGTTTTTGTGCCAGTTTTCATGATAATTTTGGGTTAATTAGTTGATATTTTTCAAAAACTTAATGAGTAATTAGCTGATGATTTAGGCAAACGCTAATTTCTGTTTAACAAGATTGTTATATTTATGAAAAATGGGAACACCACCGACTGCAAGATCCCCTCCAAGTCACTCACTACATTGACTTGGAAATATATCACCATTCCTTTACTGTCACTGGGTCAAAATCCTGGAATTTCCTCCCTAACGGCATTATAGGTCTAGCTAGAGCATATGTACTGCAGCGGTTCAAGAAGGTAGCTTACCACCATTCTCTCAAGGGCAACCAGGGACTGGTAATAAATACTGGCCAGACAGCCATGTCCTATAAGAGAAGAACAAAAATGACCATAGAGAAGCAGAACTGGAAGATTACAGTATGTTGACCTGAGGATATTTCTCAGAATATCTGTTGATACTCTTTTGCCATTCTTTTCCAATGTAGAGAAAGTCAAAAGCATCTGCCTGACTGCATTTATGAGCCAAAAAAGAACGACTTGCAATTATATTCGCATGTTTTGTGACCTCAGGATGTTCCAAGTGTTTTGTAGCCAAGAAATACTTTTGAAGTGTAGTTTCTGCAACACACAAATTAATAGCAAGTTTGGCTACTTGGGTCAGTCTAGGATATTGTAAAATATTGAGCATTACTTGTCATCTTCCACACTGCTTTCCTGCCATATGTGGTATGATCTGAAGAGTGATATGAGGTCAATAGCAATTTGAAGAGATTATTTTGTTTGCCAGGGTTGAAGTTTGGTACTTTTCTTTGATTGTATGTCCATTTTGGTTATTTGGTCTCTGCAGAATTTGAACAGACTTGTGTTATTTCCTTAGTCAGCTGCATAGAATGTTGATTTTTGCATGGAGTAGGGTAGGGAAAAGGGACATGAGGAAAGGTAGGAATTCCTACTGCAAGTCTCTCTATTCCTATGAGTTGAGGAAAGTAGTTGCAAGAGGTCAATTTGAATACTCTTAGAGTGAGATACAGATATCTCTTCTGCGCATATATCTACATGCCAGGATGATAGATTTCCAAAATAAGGGCATGCTGTTGCCTGAGATTTTTCTGCAATTCATGTCTCATGAAGGATGTTCTCCCTCTTCTGAGGCTACGAGAAAGATATGTCAATTGCTGGCAGAAGATCTGTGACATATTTCCATCAGGGAAACATCTTTGTGTTTATCTGTCAAAGTCACCAGTTCCTTGAATTTCTCAGCAATTGGATTCTTCCAGTGGCAAGTGATAACTTCCGAGTATATTTGCTAAGCAGCAATCAATCACTGAATCAACTTTGTTAATCCTTTTTCAATAGGGTCATACAATTTATATTTTTCCAAATGCTCTGAAAGAAATAAGTCGAGATATCCAATTCCACAGTGGTTGCACATATATAAGCAGCAACTAACAGATAAACAAAATGCGCATGAAGATGTGGGGATACATTTCAAGTGAACAGTGTAGTCTGATTAAGTGTGGAAAAGACCTTCACATGGCAGATGACCTTCAATGTTGATAAATACCTTTTGGATTTGGTCAGTCTGGGTACATACCCCATGGAGCGATAGTGACGATAGATTCCAGTACAGGAGGAGGACTTGGAAGCCATAGTGGGTGAAACGTTGAGGTCCTCCAAGTGTTATAGTGAACCTATGGAGAAAACAAGCAGCTGCATGGCTATGGTATTTCTGTATAAAACAGGAACACTATCCTTAGTTTGCATAAATTTTTGCTTATGTGAGATTTTGGTGTTTAATTTAATATTAAGATTTAAATCAGTTTCTTTAAATTTAATAACTATCTTCGTGACATTATCTCCTACTATCTCCTGATCTGTTCTTTGACATGCCAATCATTTTAAAGGATCATCCCTTCTGTAATGCCTTGATCTTTTTAGATGACTAACTCTGTAGATATTCAAGGACATGAATGTGTCTGTTTTGAGTATGTAGTATCACTCCCTCGTGATTAACCATTGTTCTATATGAACCAATTTATACATTTAAAGAGATGAAAATGACAAATCTGCAAAGACATTCCTGATGAAGGGCTTATGCTTGAAACATCGACTCTCCTGCTTCTTGGATGCTTTTCCAGCATCACAGTTTTGACTCTGATTTCCAGCATCTGCAGTCCTCACATTCTCCTAAGCTCATTCCAACATAATTTAAAAGTAAATGTGCACACACACAAGTGTGTGTATATCTATGAACCTGTGATACTTTAAATTATAAAAAGAAAACACAAATGAAAACATAGATGTGTCTTTAAGTAAAAGCCTTTTACCTCGAAAATTTCTCACATTTATTATCTTAAATTTACTTGGCCCCATCAAGCATCAATAAAACCATAAACTTACTTTTGACCTGGGCATATGGCTTTCTTCCTTATAGAAACTATTTACAACTGAGGCCAATTACACAAAATATAATCTAATTCCTTACTTGCTTAAATTAAATAAAATTGATTAATTATTGAAAAATAACTTGAACCTAGTGACTGCTTTGTCCAACTTTGGTCTCTGATACATGTCAAGGAATATCGAATCAAAATGATTGCCCAGACTTGGAGTTCATCAGATCAGGCTGAAGGATCAATAGATTTTTCATTAAAAATATGATACTTAGAGGAAATATGAGTTATGTTTTTAACATTGTATAGTGAATAGCTTCTGTCTTCATAAATAATTTATGTAAACCAGAAGAGAGTGGTGAGGGAATTGTGGACATGTGTGTAAGCTACAGAACAAAAGTTAGTTGCCAGGGAGATTTTTGTCCCCCAGGGGAGTCATTTGTAGAAATGTTGTATATGTGGGTTCTCTGCTGTCCATGAGATTAAAGCTGAACAAGTTCTTGAAGAAAGACGACAAGTTTACAGTGAGCAGAAGTATAACCGAATATTGGTAGCATCTGTGAGTTACTGTGATATTCTCGAATTACTCTAAACATATAAACCTTGTTTATTGCCTTCACATGTCAGAGGAGAATTACCCACAACTGTTGGCTTAGCTTTTCTTTTGTCTAGAGGTGCAGTGATGGTGCATCTGAGCTGCATAATGTTTCATACAGTTTGTAACAACGAAAAGCATAGTTTCAAAAATAGAAATGTACAATGCATAATTCCTAATAAATTGATATAAAATGTATCCTCTTGCCAGCTTCCATTTTCAGAACTTGCATTCAAGTCTTTTCAATTTTATGAGCTGCTCTGTCCTTCAATGAGAAAGAGCACTGGGCCAGTGTGTAGCTACATGAGCATACATGAAAATCAATGAAGGGGTTGTGAGGTTTGATAAGTGCTTTGCTTTTGGTTTCTGTGTAAATATGGAATTCTAAGAAAATGAAAGCAAAATACTTTGGATGTTGGAGACCAGAAATAAGAACAGAAAGTGCTGTGAAACTCAGCAGGAAGAGAAAGAGTTAACATTTTGAATCCAGAAAATACGGGATTGTATGCTGTTGGCAAAGGAGTAGCAGGAGCAAGTGGAGCAGTTCAAGAGTGTGTCGAGAGCAAAAGTGTTGAATTATGATGATAATAAAGGAGGTATCTAGATACAATATCATTGTTAACAGTAGGTATGAATAGTAGAAAATAAACTGGCTCTGTTGAGAGCAAACCCATGCCATCAAGGCACTGGACAGCCTATCCTAAAATTTCCAAGAAATTCTAACAAAATAGTCCTCACTTTGCTGGCGACATCTTCATCTGAGGAAGGATTACTATACCTGAAACATTAACTCTGATTTCCCTCCACTGATGCTGTTAGACCTGCTGAGTTTTTCCAGCAGTTTCTGTTTTGTTTTTAATTTCCAGCATCCACAATACTTCCGTTTTTTTTCTTCCCCATTCACCTCCATTTCCTTCATAGTTAAACATCAAGCTTTCATTTGTAGCCATGCAGTGCAAAAATTGTCCTGAGTGATGGGGAGCCTTCAATTCTTCAATTCTTTTGCGCATTTCCTTAAGGATCAAGATTCCATCACAGGCAATGGTGTCATCTGGTCCATTCCATCACCAGTTTTTTTCTGGGGTTTTAAATTTTAATGGCAACTCCAGACTTTTCACAAACATATTTATTCCCAGTTCCTTCAGACCGCAATGAACAAGCTCTTAAACAGCAGGCCCAAACATGCTGGGAGCTTTCTTTGAATAAAAGATTAAACCAAACCTGAACGGTGATCAGAGTTCAGGTCTTGTCAGCACTAGAGGCTGGGAAATTAACACTGGCAAGTGTATAAAAGAAGACATGCAATGTTCTGTCTACTTGATTTGCATTTTAGTGCATACCATCTTTAATATTTCTATTTATTGTTTTCCATTATAGCATTTCATTTTTTATATTTCTTGTCTCTTTTCTCTTCACAGAAGAAAATTTATTAAACACATTTGATAATATTGCTTTGATACGAACCATTGGCAGATGTAAAAGGGTGTGTGAGCAGTGTGGTGTTTTATGTGCAAAACTCCACAACCTTGCACCACTTTTTACAGGTTAACTTGTGTAGTCTCAGTATGCTGTTTGAATTGTTGACAATACTTCTGGAGGGGAGAGGTTCCTTTTAAAATCATGATGTCAAGAATGACACACCACAGGAGGAAGTCCATCATTCTTGTGCTGGCTGCTTCAAAAAACTAGGTAAAAACAATGACTGCAGATGCTGGAAACCAGATTTTGGATTAGTGGTACTGGAAGAGCACAGCAGTTCAGGCAACATCAGAGGAGCAGCAAAATCAACATTCAGGAATGATGAAGGGCTTTTGCCCGAAATGTGGATTTTGCTGCTGCTCTGATGCTGCCTGAACTGCTGTGCTCTTCCAGCACCACAAATCCAAAATCTGCTTTAAAAATCTGTTTGATTTGTCCAATTCCCTGCTATTTCTCTTTGGACCAACATTTATTTTTCCTTTTCAAATATTTCCTTAGTCCTCTATTGAAAAATATCCTTGCACCACCTTTTCAGGCAGTGAATTCCAGATCATTGTAACTTGGTTACATAATTTTTTTTACCTCATGACATCTCTGGGCTTTTGCAAGTTGCGGAGAGCCTATTCCTTTGTTCTTGTCTTTCTCCTACTCCCAAGTTGTTCCTTCAGCAAAGCCCATCAAGATTTTTAACATTTTAATAACTCTCTCCTCTTTGACTTTTCTGATTTAAGAAGAAAATTTCCAATTTCTAAGTTATCTCCATATAAAGCATGGCCCAAATCTATCAAAAGGAAGACAGTTGTTACATATACTAGAAATGTGCATTGGACCATATAGATGTCCTAATGCAGCTAACTCAGTGAGAATTGCCAATGAAGTTGAAACTTCCATTGGGCAATTACCAGGTGACTTGAGCCCTTCTGTAAAGTCTTTGTTGCAACTTAGTATCAGAGATTTTGGAGGGTTGTAACTTACTTAACTTTTTGGTTAGCCAGGGAATATTAGAGGAATTAAATCTTGCTAAGTAAGTAAAACTAGTTCCCGGCTAACTATTAAACTGAACTACGACACCTGACCTTCTCCTGACCCTTGATGGACATCATAGGCATCTGTCTGCACTGGCCTTAACACCCCCCTCCCCCCCTCCATAGACTTGCTTATCCTGTATAACTGACCCCCTCCCCATAACCCCAATCACAAACCTGACCACTTTCCCTAACCCCACACCCTCCTTAACCTGTGGAAGCACAATGACCTCAACCCCTCACAGACTGACCCCATATCTGACTTACTTTATCCTGCCCTTGCCAATCCTGTACCCTAATACCTATCACATGCCCTCACCTATCGTACCCCATCACCCAGCCCTCAATACACCCTACCCCATCACTAATTTGGCACCTATACCCCTTGCCCACCTTGCACCCTTTCACTTTCACATCTGTCATCCTGCGTCCCCAATTCACCTGACAGGCTTACCTTCTTGCAGTAGTTGTCAAAGTGGTTTTAGGATCATTTAACTACAGAATCCACTCACAGTTATTCGGAAGATTGTGATTCTTTGGAATCCTCTATTGGAGGATCTCTGCATGCTTATTTTTTGATAACAACTTTTCAAATTCACAGTTCACAAAGTTTGTCATTATGGAGGTCAGATGATGTGGGAACAGTGGGGTAGGTGGATTTAAGATGGGAGATCAAGTATGATTTTATTAAATGACAAAGGCCCACTTCTGCTCCTATTTCTTATATTCAATCTCTCTTACATTTTACCAACGAAGTAATCATGCTAGCTGTCTTTAACAAATCTTAGCCGGCTTCATCTTTTATCCCATATTTTTCAAATGTCAATTACTTTTGTTTTGAAGTAATGTCAGTAATTGTTTTCCCATCATTGTCTTTAGGCTGAAGGGCTTGTGACAGCTGTGATTATTGCTCTCTTTTTTTTGAAGAGGAATAAAATATTTGCAATCACCTGACGTTCTGGCACCACTCCGATGTTAATGATTACAGCTGATGGTAGAATTAGAAATGTTTGTTTTGAAGTACTTTTGCCATGGTGGCAGCTCACTGAACATATTCACAAGGCTGTAAATGTGTTTTTACCAAAAGAACATAAGTTTATTACACAAAATATAACATCAAAGCAGGAAGACAATTTGAAACAATTTGTCATAAACAGCAAAATGAAAGTTTCAATTAATTTTCCTAGCACTATTCTTTATAAACACTCAACCTAATCAGGCATCATGCCTGTCCTCACTACTTTTTAAACTGATCTGTTGAGGTCACAGGTGTTTCCTTTTACACTTTCTGTACAGATGTGAGGGCTCTCTTTTGGCACAATAGTAGTGTCCTTGTCCATGGACCAGGGAAGGCGACATTGAAGTGTGTTATAACATCTCTGAACAAGTTGATTAGGAAAAATAGGCAAATAACAAATATTCACCTGATGTGATTCATTCCGTTGCTGTCCCACCAAAGCCACTCACCTGCATTCTGCTGACACGCCCCCCACAGATCCCACTGTCACCATCCCCGCCCCCCAGAACCCTGAGGGGAACACCACCCCTGCTCACGACTCCACCCCCATTCCTCCCACCTCCGCACGCACTCCAGTTACTGGCTCCGCCCCCACTCCCAGCTCCATAACCACACCAGATCCCAGCTCCCAGCCCTGCTGAGTTTTCACCATCCCTCTAGATCTCCCCCACTGAGGACGAATGATCAGTCCTCAGAAAAGGCCTCACCTTCATCCCCCTCCGTCCACGCATCAATGAATTTAATACACGCCGTGACGTCAAACACCTCTTCCGCCACCTCCGCCTCCGAGCTTACTTTCACAATCAGGACTCCTGCCCACCTTCCGAGGACCCCTTCACCCGCCTCCAACATACTCCATCCACCTGAACACCCGGTGCTGGCCTATTACCTGCCTTCGACCTCTTCCTTTCCAACTGCCGCCGAGACATGAACTGCTTCAACCTGTCTACCCCCCTCACCCACTCCGATCTCTCACCCTCACAACGCGCAGCGCTCCAATCCCTCTGCTCCAATCCCGACCTCACCATCAAGCCAGCAGATAAAGGGGACGCAGTGGTAGTCTGGCACACTGACCTCTACACCGCTGAAGCCAAATGCCAACTTGAGGTTACCTCTTCCTACTGCCCCTTCGACCATGACCCCCATCCCCCATCACCAAACCATCATCTCCCAGACCATACAGAACCTCATCACATCAGGAGATCTCCCACCCACAGCTTCCAACCTCATAGTCTGGGAACCCCGCACCACCCGGTTCTACCTCCTTCCCAAGATCCACAAGCCTGACCACCCTGGCCGACCCATTGTCTCAGCATGCTCCTGCCCCACTGAACTCATTTCTACCTACCTCAACACTGTCCTATCCCCCCTAGTCCAGGAACTCCCCACATACATTCGAGACACCACCCACGCCCTCCACTCCTCCAAGACTTCTGTTTCCCCGGCCCCCAACGCCTCATTTTCACCATGGATATCCAGTCCCTCTACACCTCCATCCGCCATGACCAGGGCCTCCAAGCCCTCCATTTCTTCCTCTCCCGACGTCCCCAACAGTACCCTTCCACAACACTCTCATTCGTTTGGCTGAACTGGTTCTCACCGTAAACAATTTCTCATTCGAATCCTCCCACTTCCTCCAGACCAAAGGGGAAGCCATGGGCACCCGCATGGGCCCCAGCTATGCCTGTCTCTTTGTTGGCTACGTAGAAGCATCCATCTTCCGTAATTACACCGGCACCAGTCCCCACCTCTTCCTCCGCTACATTGATGACTGCATTGACGCCACCTCGTGCTCCTGCGAGGAGGTTGAGCAATTCATCAACTTCACCAACACATTCCTGACCTTAAATTTGCCTGGACCATCTCTGATACTTCCCTCCCCTTCCTGGACCTCTCCATCTTCATTAATAACAACCGACGTGACACCGACATTTTTTACAAACCCACTGACTCCCACAGCTACCTGGATTACATCTCTTCCCACCCTACCTCCTGCAAAAATGCCACCCCATGTTCCCAATTCCTCCGCCTCCGCTGTATCTGCTCCCAGGAGGACCAGTTCCACCACAGAACACACCAGATGGCCTCCTTCTTTAGAGACCGCAATTTCCCTTCCCACGTGGTTAAAGATGCCCTCCAATGCATCTCGTCCACATCCCGCACCTCCGTCCTCAGACACCACCCCTCCAACCGTAATAAGGACAGAACGCCCACCTTCCACCCTACCAACCTTTGCATAAACCAAATCGTCCACCAACATTTCCGCCATCTCCAAACAGACCCCACCACCAGGGATATATTTCCCTCCCCACCCCTTTCCACCTTCCGCCAGACCGTTCCCTCCGTGACTACCTGGTCAGGTCCACGCCTTCCAACAACCCACCCTCCTGTCCTGGCACCTTCCCCTGCCACTGCAGGAATTGCAAAACCTGTGCCCACACCTCCTCCCTCACCTCCATCCAAGAAGCCTTCCACATCCATCAAAGTTTTACCTGCACATCCACCAACATCATTTGTTGTATCCGTTGATCCTGATGTAGTCTCCTCTACAGACTCCTCCTTGCAGAGGAGACGCCTCCTTGCAGAGCGCTTTAGGTAACATCTCCGGGACACCCGCACCAATCAACCACATCGCCCTGTGGCCCAACATTTTAACTCCCCCTCCCACTCTGCCGAGGACATGGAGGTCCTGGGCCTCCTTCACCACCGCTCCCTCATCACCCGATGCCTGGAGGAAGAACGCCTCATCTTCCGCTTTGGAACACTTCAACCCCAGGGCATCAATGTGGACTTCAACAGTTTCCTCATTTCCCCTTCCCCCATCTCATCCCAGTTCCAATCTTCCAGCTCAACACTGTCCCCATAACTTGTCCTACCTGCATATTTTCTTTTCTACCAATCCACTCCACCCTCCTCCCTGACCTATCACCTTTATCCCCTCCCCCACTCACCTATTGTACTCTGTGCTACTTTCTCCCCACCCCCACCATCCTCTCATTTATCTCTCCACCCTTCAGGCACTCTGCCTGTATTCCTGATGAAGGGCTTTTGCCCGAAACGTCGATTTTACTGCTCCTCGGATGCTGCCTGAACAGCTGTGCTTTTCCAGCACCACTAATCCAGAACCAAGACACAAAAGCCAATCTAATTTTAAGACTTTTCTCTGACTTCAACTAATTAAAGACTGCTGAAGCAGCTTAAGACTTCTTTCCAAAACAAAACTTCTGTGTTCTCTTTATTGATGCATATTAAACTATTTTCTTGTGCTTGCTTTGCTCATTTAATTTCCTTTTCTATTTGTTTCTTATACTATATGTCAGTTGAACTGTGAACCCAACATTTATAATTGGCTTTTTAAAAATTCTGTTTCATTTTAATCTCTACAGTCATACAGAGAGATGTGGCTGTTGTTCCCCTTCCTTTCCTCTTTATAGGAATGTGCCTAGTCTGTACTCAAGCTACCTCTTGTTTGAATGCCACCCATTGCTTATTTTCAAAAACATTTCAACATATTTATATAGTGGTCACTATGAAATTTTTTGCAAAACATTCCTAAACATTCATTGGCATAATTTAAGATATCCGAGGGAGAGTTAACAGCTGTACAGTTTTCTTCTATTTATATAACATTTTCAGCTTCAAATATTTGGTTGCATTCATTTTGTACAAAATGGAATTGATAATGAAAGAAAACCTGACCAATTTTCATAATGCTATAAAACCCTTGTAAATTGTTTTCAGATTTGAATTGGAAAATGTTAGTTATTGATTTCTTGATTTACTTATGACTATGCAGCCATTTATTTTAGTGTGTTTTTATTAAGTTATTGCCCACTGGCCATAAATATAATTTAAATTGATCCCAGTTTGAATGACTTAGGTGCATAACCTTTGTACAAGCATATCTTGAGAATCTTTTAAGGCGGTTATTTCTAGTTAATTTCATAAGCCTTGGGTGAAAAGTCCAATGGTTGCAAGATTAAAAGTTTATGATATTTGCATATACAGTCTGTATTTTTCTTTGCTGATATAATTTGATATAGACGGGAGAGCTATTCTACCAGAAGTTTCTTTAAATGTTTGCCCTTTCAAATTACCACAGCTGGGGGAAAAGGAGCAGTAATACTTGGTAATTAACACACTGGTTTTACTGGAATTCCATTTTGAGTATGCAAGATGAGTCAGAACAGTATGCATTACAGGCAAGTTCTTTTGGGTTTTCCTTCCAGTGATGGTGTTGAAGCCATACAGTGGTGTACAGATAGGAAGTCATTAAGAAAACAAAAGGTTACACAAGTTTGCAATTCTGCAACACTGACTTGCCCCAGAAGCATCTAATGTTTCAAAAAAATATTTCTGTTGTACCTTTCATGATTTTGGGATGTCCCAAAGGACTTTACAACCAATGACATATTTTTCTTTGGAAACTGCAAAAGCTGATCATTTGCTATGTAAATAAAGAACACTTCAAAAAGTACTTAATTGTTTATGAAGCACTTTGAAACATCCTGTGATCACAAGAACCATTATGAAAATAGAAGACTTTCTTTGTTTTCCTACTTACAGATAACTTTATGAAATTTGCTGAAATACTCAGTGAATTAATCAATATTCCTGTGAGATTCTATTTTGACGAAAACAATGTTGAAGATTTTGTGTGGGGGAAGCACATAAGCTAGGAGAATATAATATTGTAAAATAATGCAATACCTGATCCATAATTATCCTACACAGGATTTATGGGGCATAGGAGGAGCTATCTGGGCTTATCATTATGGGGATTTAGGTCGTGTTTTCCCTCAACATCACAACAGAGAAATATCAAAGAAATGCTAGAACTTGACTTGCGGCCTCTGTCTATCAGGCCACAACATTCCCTCTGGCCAGTTAAGGTAAAAGAAACTCTGAACATTTATGCACTAAGATAGCCTCTGTTCACATTAGTGATATTAGCCTCAACAGTTCATCAGTGCATAAAACATTTCATATCACTCACTACAACTATTCATTGTTATGTTGGCTACTCTTTCTGCCTTCCCTTCTTTTCACACACAGTCCACAATTGTAATTTCCATCAGGTGCCACTTCAGTATCAGAGATTGAGATCTTGGTCTGTTGTTTCTGTCAGCTTTAGTAAGAGACAATCCCTTCCTCATTATTCTCCCACCTTCTCTTACATATAGGAATTTTATGATTCACCCAGTGATAGCTCCTCCTAAATTGACTGGTGTATTAAGACCAATGTAGGTGTACCCACTTGGCAACATTTGATGAATCAGATGGATAAATTAACCCTGTGGAAATATCAGAATACCCATTACATGATTCTGTAGGCATTCAGGAACTTTGAGACACAAATTATATTGATTTTTGGAATATGACTTCTGATTATGAATCATGAGTAATAATGAGAGGTCTTTCACTCAGTCATAAAGTCTGAAAACAGCAAATCAGCAAAAAGATCTCGCTTGCTGGCCTGAACCAAATTGTTATCAACTTGACCACCGGCACGATGGCTCAATGATTAGTTCTGTTACCTCACAGCGCCAGGTACCCAGGTTCAGTTCCAGCCTTGGGTGGCTGTCTGTGTGGAGTTTGCACATTCTCCCCGTGTCTGTGTGGGTTTCCTCCCACGTCCATAGATGTGTAGGTTAGGTGAATTGGCCATGCTAAATTGCCCATAGTGTTCAGAGATGTGTTGCTTAGGTACATTAGTAATGGGAAGTTATGGATAAATATAGGGTAGATGGAATGGGTCTCTTTGGAGTGGGTTGGTGAGCTGTAGGGATTCTATGATCTTCCATAGTTAGCTGATTTCTAATCTTCAGTGAAATTCCCAACAGCAACTAATTGTTGTTTCTTGCCCTACTTTGTGTCACTATAAAGTTCCATTTTCAGTAGTGTTGTAACTCTCACTCCAGGCAGACTTAAAGCATTTACGAAAGTGAAAAAGTCAGGGTCTGATGACATTCTTTGGATGTCAGTACTGTTTTAAACTCAGGATGCCATGTGTCTTGTGCAGTGTCGAACTTGACTCAGTTCTACTGTAACATTGCTCAGAAGTTTTGAGAAGGAAAGAATGAAATCATGTGACCCTTACATTCGTAAATTTGCTACATTACCATATCGGTGAGCTACAAATCTGTTAAGCCTGCAGCAGCGCTTTAATAAACACCAAAACAAAATCCATGTACTTCAGATCTTACACTACCAGTAAGCATTGGCATGGGATTTCCAATAGTTTTATAAACATATTAAGATAAACGAGAAGATTTTGGTACAGCCTTGTGAAATAACATCCTTAACCAATCAACATCATTTGTGTTGAACAAAAGCATGAAAAATAGGAGCAGTAGTAAGCCAATTGGCCCTTTGAGCTTACTTTGCCATTCAGTATGATCATGGCTTATCATTTAAACTCAATACCCTGTTCCAGCTTTCTCTCCATACCTTTTCAGGGTATTAAATCTTTTAACAAGTCAAAATAAACTGGGATTCATTTAACTTATTCATGTTTCTCCAGTATCATCCTTGATACTACATTCATTTGATTTATTTGTTAGCAAGTGAGTGGATACAATTTAAATTCTCTCTTGTTTCAGGTAGAATGCAGAGATAGTTAAATTACACATTAGTAAGGTTGTTAGAATATAATTCCTATTTTGATTCAAAAGAATTAAATATAAATAAAATAATGTAGTTATTAGTCCATTATTGTTACTCACTGCCATAAATCATCACTGTTGGTTGATTTAGGATTTCTTTTTAATTCACTCATGGAAGTTGGATGTTAATGAGTGGGCCAATATTCATTGCCCATCCTTAACTCTCTTGCCTCAACTTGTAGATATTTTTAGTCACGTGGTTCAGAGATGTTATAATACCCCACTGGAGCAAGTTGCACCTGAACCGAGGTGTTTTGGCCCAATGTCTGACTGTGGATGAGACACATAGCATTCTGGGCTCCATTCATCTAAAAAAAAACATTCAGCACATTACAGGGTTAATTCTCAAGTTAAGCTTTGTCAGTTTTGTTGTTCTCCAGCTCAGTAGTGACATTGCAATTGTGGAGAAGAGAAGCGAGCATAACTGAGAGACTATTACATTGTCTTCAGAATTTGAATCTGTATTCGATAGAAAAGTGAAGACTTAGATGGGATCTGATCTGTTCAATGTTCATATTATCCATATTCCACACAGCAGTGAGGGGATCAGCGATGTTGGCATAACTTAATTACCAACTGTTTTGGTAGATTACAGAGATCTAGAGAGGAAATAAAGTAAACAAAGTTATTCTTGTTTTTGAGAGAGGAAACCAATATCTTTTTTAAATTAAATGGCTCCCTCTGGGATCAATTATTTTTCTCACGTGCAATCTGGGGTATTAATAGAATGACAACAGAACTCATGTCAGCTCTCAGCTGAATCTAGGTGTGTGCTCTCCTGTGTTGCCTGTTTTTTTTAATTCACCCATGGGAAATGGGCTATTGATTCCATCTACACTTATTGTTACCTCAGAAAGGCAGCCAACATCATCAAAGACCCCTCCCACCCCAGTTATAATCTCTTGCAACCTCTTCTTGTGAGCTGCCTTCTTGAACTGCTGCACTCCATGTGCTGTAGGTAGATACATAACGCCATTAGGAAGAAAATTCCAGGATTTTGACCCAGCCACTGACAGTGAAGGAATAGTTATTATAATTCCATGTCAAGGTAGTGTGTGGCACAAGGGGAACTTGCAGGTGGTGGTGTTCCCATTTCCGCTGCCTTGGTCCTTCTGGATGGGAGTGATTGTGGGTCTGGAAGATGCTGTCTAAGGATTTTTGGTGAATTTCTACAGCAAATCTTGCAGATATATTGCACTCCTGCAAATGAGCATTGGTGGTGGAGTAATTGAATGTTGTGGATGTGGTGCCAATCAAGTGGGCTGGTTTGTCCACAATGGTGTCACACTTTTTGAGTGTTGTTGGAGCTGCGCTCATCCAAGCAAATGGAGAGTATTCCATCACACTTAAGACTTGTGCCGTGTAGATGTTGGACAGGGCTTGGGCAGTCAGAAGGTGAGTTAGTCACTGCAGTGTTCCTAACTTCAGACCTCCTCTTAAAGCTGCGGTAATTATATGGTGAGTTCAGTTGAGATTTTGGTCAATGGTTCCCCCCCCCCCCTCTCCAGGATGTTCTTAATGGAGAATAACGATAACACCATTGAATGTCAAGGGGAGGAGGTTGGATTGTCTCTTGTTGGAGTATCTCATTGCGTGGCATTTGCGTGGTGTGAATGTTACATGCATTTGTCAGCCCAAGCCTGAAAGTTACCCAGGTCTTGCTGCATTTTGATATGACTGCTATAAGAGCTGTCCAAGAGCTGAGATGACTGACCTCCAATAACAACAACCTTGAGACCTGGTATGATTCCAACCAGCAGAGAGATTTCCTCTGATTCCCATTGATTCCAGTTTTACTAGGACTCTGTAATGCTACACTCAGTCAAATATGGCATTGTTGTTAATGCAATTTGTTCATAGTATTTGCTGTTCCTCTGTCACCTGCAGTATCTCCCTGTTTATGTTTCTCATCATATACCCTTAGAGCTTTCAACATTTCATCATGTCATAGAGATGTACAGCACAGCAATAGACCCTTCAGTCCAACTTGTCCATGCCGACCAGATATCCCAACCCAATCTAGTCCCACCTCCCAGCACCCAGCCCATATCCCTGTTCATATACCCATCCAAATCCCTTTTAAATGTTGCAATCGTACTAGCCTCCACCACTTCCTCTGGCAGCTCATTCCTTACATGTACCACCCTCTGCATGAACAAGTTGGCCCTTGGGTCTCTTTTATATCTTTCCCCTCTCACCCTAAACCGATGCCTTCTAGTTCTGGACTCCCCCACCCCAGGGAAAACAGTCCTAGCCGATTCAACCTCTCCCTATACCTCAAATCCTCCAACCCTGGCAGCATCCCTGTCAATCTTTTCTGAACCATTTCAAGTTTCACAACATCCTTCCGATAGGAAGGAGACCAGAATTGCATGCAATATTGCAACAGTGGCCTATCCAATGTCATGTACAGCTGCAACATGACCACAAGTGTATAAATCTTGCAAAGGTTTGCTTTCAGAAAATGCAGCACCTCACATTTATCTAAATTAAAATCCATCTGCCACTTCTCAGCCCATTGGCCCAACTGATCAAGATTCCGTTGTAATCTGAGGTCACCTTCTTCATTGTCCACCACATCTCCAATTTTTGTGTCATCTGCAAACTTACTAACTATACCTCTTATGCTCACATCCAAATCATTTATATAAATGATGAAAGATAGTGGACCCAGCACCAATCATTGTGGTACTCCACTGGTCATAGATCATGAGATATTTTGATCTTGATGTTTAAACTTTCACAACCATGGAGTGTGATGCATTCCAATCACTGGCTTTATCAAATACATCCTCTCACGCAATCACAGGCTTGTTGTACATCCTCCTTGATTGACTTATTGCTGTAGGTCAGTGATAGAATCAGCCAGCCCAATTGCTAGTCTGTGAGTTGGAAGCTTGTCCCCAGCAACCATGATCGCTGACATCTCCCCGATCCCTTCCCAGTTCACTTAACAATTCAGAAACTTTGAGCTGCCCTATTCATGATTCTGGCTCCTCACAGTTGCAACTCTGTTGGTCTGGACTTCTGCGACTAATTCATGCTGCTGTTCTTTTCACCTCTTCCTGGTAGGATTTCACTTTTCACCCGAGGCATTTGCTTCTATCCAATATGCCAATAGCATCATTTCACAGTTCAAGGGGGCGGCCCACAGCACCAATTGAGTTCCCTTCCCAGCCTTTCCCTGGACCATCAACCACTGTTGACTGAGAACTCGTGCCCTGCAGTGGGCAGGATCCAACATCTTGTTTTGCACAACATCAGAAATAAGGTCACCTATGTCTTGGTGACTATCAAGCTAATGAAACTGTAAAGGAAGTCTACAAACATGTTCATCACTAGTGTTAACAGACAGAGATAACCAATCCCAAGCCAGAAGATCAGGTTGCTATCAGAAAGTTTAATCCTGCCACATCCAGTTCTGAATGATGTCCATGATTTGGAGGTGCTGGTGTTGGACTGGGGTGGACAAAGTTAAAAATTACACAACACCAAGTTATAGTCCAACAGGTTTATTTGGAGGTACTAGCTTTCGAAGCACCGCTTCTTCTTCAGGTGAATGATGTTAGACAATTAAACAACTTACCAGACGAGGTGGCTCTATCAACCTCAATGTATAAGATACAAAACTTAAGCGTTTACTGCCACCATCAGGCAGAAATCGCAAGCGGATTTTGCATCTTTGCAAGTCTCAGAATCAGAATCTCAGACACAAGTTTTCAACTAATTTAATTCGCTCCGCATGATATCAGCAAATTGCTGAAAGCACTAGTCCTGATAACATCTTGACTATAATGCTGAAGACCTGTGCTGCAAAATCAATCACTTTATTTGCCAGGCTATTTGGAATAGCTACTATACTGCTGTACCTACTTAACAACATAGAAAATTAAAAAGATTTATCCATAACAGGCATAGGAACAGGCGTAGACTATTCATCAGCAGGTCTGCTCCGCTATTCAATGAGATCATGCCTGTCTGATAATCCTCAACTCCACTTTTTTGCCTTTTCTCGATAATCCTTGATTGCCTTATTGGTTAAAAATCTGTCTATCCCAGCATTGAATATACTGAACAATCCAGCCTGAACAGTCCTTTGCGGTAAAGATTTTCACAGATTGCTATCCAAGTTGATAGGGTTGTTAAGAAGGCATTTTGTGTGTTGGCTTTCATTAGCCAGGGGATTGATTTTAAGAGCACAAGATTATGCTGCAGCTCTATAAAGCCCTGGAATATTGTGTTCAGTTCTGGTTGCCTCATTATAGGAAGGATGTTGGAAACTTTCACAAGGGTGCAGAGGAAATTTACCAGGATACTGCCTGGACTGGAGGGCATGTCTAATGAAGAAAGGTTGAGGGAGCTAGAGCTTTTCTCATTGAAGTGAAGAAGGATGAGAGGTGACTTGATAGAGGTGTACAAGGTGATGAGAGGCATTGATAGAGTGAATAGCCAGAGGCTTTCTCTCAAGGCAGAAATGTCTATCATGCGGGGGCATAATTTCAAGGTGATTGGAGGAAATTTTGGGGGAGATGTCAGAGATAGGTTCTTTACACAGAGAGTGGTGGGTGCACGGAATGCACTGCCAACCGTGGTAGAATAGTCAGATACACGAGGGACATTTTGGATAGGCACGTAGATGATAGTAAAATGAAGGGTATGTAGGTTAGTTTGATCTTAGAATAGGATAAAAGGTTAGCACAGCGGTGATGACCAAAAGGCCTGTACTACTGTATGTAGATTCACAATGCTTTGAGGAAAGAAATTCCTTCTTATTTCAGTCTTAAATGCGTGACCCCTTATTCTGACATTATGTCCTCTGGTTCTAGGTTCAGCCACAAGGGAAAACAACCTTTCCCATCTACCCTGTCAAGCCATAGTCATAGAGATATACAGCACGGAAACAGACCTTGAAGAATCCTGTATTGTATTTATTCCTTGCCACCTTTTGCCCCTAGAATGTTTAACAATTTTGGAATGCTAATAGTATCTTCTAATGTGAACACTGATGGTAAGCATTTATTCAACTCCTCTTCTATTTTCCTTCTTCTCAAAAAACAGGACAAATCCAATCCAACCATGAGAGCAGCAATAGTCTACTCTGGATTGTCAGCAAAGAAATAGAAGGTTAGATTACCTACAGTGTGGAAACAGGCCCTTAGGCCCAACCAGTCCTCACCGAACCTCCGAAGAGTAACCCACCCAAACCCATTTCCCTCTGACTAATGCACTTAACACTATGGACAATTTAGCATGGCCAATTCACCTGACCTGCACATCTTTGGACTGTGGGAGGAAACCGGAGCACCCAGAGGAAACCCACGCAGACACGGGGAAAATGTGCAAACTCGACACAGACAGTCACTGGAGGCTGGAATCAAACCTGGGACTCTGGTTCTGTGAGGCTGCAGTGCTAACCACTGAACCACCATGACACACAAGATGACATCATTTTTTATGGTAGAAAATTCCACAAGTTCGCTATCCTTTGAGTGAAGAGGTTTTTCATAATTTCATCATCCCAAATGGCCTAAACTGTATTCTAAGACTGTGATCTCTGGTTCTAGACTCCCTCTGTTAGAGGAAACGACCTCCCTGCATCTAATCTGTCCAGTTCTGTTAAAATTTAACTGTTTCAATCAGATTCTCTCTCATCCTTCTATAATTAAGTAAATACTGGCCCAGTTAAACCAATCTCTATTCATAAACAGTCTTGCCATTCCTTAGTATCAGCCTAGTGAATCACTGCTGCAATACCTCTATAATAAGTATGTCCTTTCTTAGACCAAAACTGCATGCACTACTTCACATACGGACTTACCAAGATCCTGTATAACTGCTGTAAACCATTCCTATTTTTGAACTTGAATTCTCTTGCAATGAAGGACAATATACCACTCTAATTGCCTCCTGCACTTGCCATCTACTTTCATTGACTGGTGTACAAGGGCACCCAGATCCCTTCATACATTCACACTTCCCAAAATATCACACTTTACATAATATGCTGCCAATTCTTTTCCACACTGAAATGCATAACGTCACACTTAGCCATGTTGTACTGCATCTGTTTACCTTCTCACTCAATTTGTCCAAGTCATCTTGAAGTCTCTTTGCATCCTCTTCACAACTCTCAATCCCACCCAGTTTTGTGTCATCAGCAAACTTGGAAATAGAATACTATATCATTGAGTAATTCTTTGGACGATGAAGCATTCTGCGACAATGTATAGCAAGTCCTGTACTACATTCAGACAAGGACTGATAAGTGTCAAATAGCTTGCATGCCACAAAAATGTCATACAATGACCACCTCCAAGAAAGAATCCAACCGATTTCCCTTTGAATCTGCCTCTACTACATTCTTGGCATTCATGTTAACTAGAAACTTCATCATTCTGTCAAAAGCTGTATCAGTGAATGTGACTTCTGTGGAAAGTAACACAACTCCCTAAAGCACCCCACCATCTACAAAGTAGAATACTCCCAACTTTAATGAACGATATTCCTACAACACTCAAAAAAAACTCAGTACCCAGCAGGACCATGCAGACTTCTTGCTTGGTACCCATCCACCACCACAAGCATTTACTCACTGCACCCCTGGGACACTGACAGCAATGTATATCATCTAAAAGTTAAGTTGCAGTAATTGACCTAGGCTCCTCCAGCAGCATCTTCTAAACCTGTGACCTCGATCATGTAAAAAGACTGGGCAGCAGAAACATTGGATTACCACAAGCTGCAAGTTCCCCACCAAACTACATCCCATTTTGAATTGGAACAATATCACTGTTCCTTCACTGCCTCTCCAGCAGCACTACATGTGAACCAAGGTTGTATTGACTGCAGAGGTCCATGAAGGGGTCACCTTTACAAGAGAAATTATAGATGGATAATAAATACTGACCTTGCCAACAGTGCCATAATCCTCTAAAAATGTAAGAAACTAAAATATTTGCTAATCTGCAGGATTAGGTAACACACTTTTTAAACTGGGTTCCACCATGACAAAAAACTGTGTAGTGCAGCTGAAAAGAAGGTCACTTAACTTTCTGCAGCAGCCTGGTTAGCGCAGCAGAAGTTATGAATGTTGTCCGGAAGAATCTAATTACATAGATATTCAAAGCGATAGTGG
This sequence comes from Chiloscyllium punctatum, assembly GCF_047496795.1. NCBI lineage: Eukaryota > Metazoa > Chordata > Chondrichthyes > Orectolobiformes > Hemiscylliidae > Chiloscyllium > Chiloscyllium punctatum. Next base: position 65,223,430 of record NC_092743.1, read on the forward strand.
TTTTTACTATTGTGAGCAATGCTGGCCTCTTGACGGAATTGGGCGTCTTTTAAAGGAAGGAGTGGTTGGACTGAAAAAAACCTTGGGACTAATAAGTGTCCTTTGTCACTGTATCAAGGTAGACAGTAACTGAAATAAAAATCCTGGAAACAGATATCCTCATATATTGTGATGATTAATGTTTGTGCTTGTGAAAATGATTAGAACACAAAATGAATGACAAATTTGTGTATTTAGGTTGCAAATAGAAGCAATTTTTACTTTGAAAATTATGTGAAGCTGAGAAATAGAAGGCTAGAAATTAAATCGGGTAGTGCCATGGGTCTGCTGTCACTTTTGGAGCCACTTGAATCCCAGCTGTCTTCTACATGCACCATGAAACATTGCAATAGGAGATAGGAACAACCAGTTACGTCTTGTGTGAACCAGAAACCTTTAAATTGGCATTATCATGACATCGCACAGTTCAACTTGCTAATATGATGCTCAGACTCTGACAGAGTTCCTGTGGATATAATTGTTCATTACTTATCGAAGATTTAACATCACATTGTAAGAAGAGTTGCACTCAGGTTTAATGGCCAGGCACCAAATTGGAGCTAAGGTAATTTGTACAAATATTTTAATGGAATGGAGCGAAGCAAAGTCTGTAAGGAATTTGTTTGAATTATCTCTAGACGTGAGGCAGCCCATCACAGCCCCATGACACTGTGAACCATAACCTCTGTCAGCTTAGGAGTCCTTGCCTCACTGGCTTTGATTTGTTCCTTCAATTGTGTACCAACTTGTCTCGCAAGAGAGGATAGGTTGTGCAGAGTGGTATTTTGGTTATGTGCCTGTGGTAGCTTAATATTTGGAAGTATGTGGAGGTAGTGATAGATGGCTGTGAGGGTGGCAACAATGTAGGTTTGCAAGGTGGAATACGTAAATGTTAGGTGTAAGACCTGAGTGCTGGAAAGTGCTGCTGGCTGACAAAGGGAGCTGTGATGCATGGAGCAGCATGAACAGCTTGTTGAGTGCGGTGGATAGGAGATATCAAGTGAAGATGTAATAGCCATGTGAGATCAATATAAATCCTGTGGCAGTACAGTCCATGTTTTAGATCCGGAATCCTGGAATTACCTTCCTACTCACTCCATGTTCTTGAGGAATCCTTGAGGTTCTCCTGACTCCTGACAGGATTATGACATCCATCCTTCTGCCCAACTCCATGACTAATATTTCTAGCATCAGACGTATGATTTTGAAATCCTCTCACCATACTGTTGTTCACGTCACTTCCATTATTGTGATAAGGCCTTGAACAGTTTCTGAACTGTATTACCATCGGTAATACTGTCAATGGCCTCTGTGTATCCAAGCAGACTGACAAAAATTGCAAGCAAACCATGTACCCCAACCAGCCTTCCACTTTTAATGACATGGACCCTATAATAGGGAAGCTTCACAGATGGCATAAAGGCGTTACAGTGGAAGACTCATGCTAAAAGGAGATGACACACCATGACAGGCAGAGGGCTCCCTAGTTCAGTGTTGCTGCTCTGGACGTACTGGTGACACAAGTGGAGGCAGGGAGAGTTGTTTGTTTCCACAAAGGGCAGGAAGACTTAAAAGTAAGCTTTCAGAAGGAAATAAGACCAAATGTTTAATGCCTAGACTATCACTCCAAAGATATAGCAGCAGTGCAGAAAAGTGTTTAATTTGAATTAGGTCATTAGAGCGGTCAAGGTGAGTGAATGTGTCTGCACTCCAAATTTCAGACCAATAACACAATCCAAATTTCACACTGCTCAATTCCCTGCACCCTTTCACATGTACAGCAGCATAAGTTAGCACTCCGGATTCATGCCTAATATCCTTTATTCACATTTCATCCATACATATCTTCCAAATATGCCAGCCAGAATTTATTATCATTTTCCTTCCTAACAGAAACAGCAGCATATTCCATTATCTCAATATTCTTCGGGTTACGTAATAATGGGAACTAATTATAGGAACTTATATGGGAACACATTACTCTAGATTTAATTTCTTTAATGTTTTATTTCTCTTTGGTCCATTCTTAATTTTAGGATGTTCCATTATAGTATTTAACTCCAACATGTCAAATCTAGCACCTAGACTTGTTTGAGTGCTTTGCCAGTTCAACTGAATGATCAAGCTTTGCATTTGCACTGTGTCTTCTATGGACATAACATGCTGATCTAGTACCATTTTTAAACGGGGTGAAAGTAACATTTGTTGATTAAACATTGTTCCAGATTTATTCTGCTTATTATCTAAACCAATATGGTTAAAATCCCAAGAAGCCTAATTCTAAACTACATTCTTACCTTACTAATAACTTATTGCACATATAAGGTATCATCATCATGCATCAGGAAGATACCTGAATGTTTTTCTTCATAGTTCCAATATGATATTCCAGGAACTCCAGGGCTCCTTTTAGTTTAGCAAAATGGGCCCCACTGAAAAATATCATACCCTGGAAGTATCATTCAGGACATAGTGTGAAACCTTCTATTCTGGAGTGAAGATATAGTGTTGGGCAAGTTAATTGTCTTCATGTCTCCTCACATTGGGATGAGATTTCTCCCAAGTTTGTTAGGTTTTCAGCTCATTACACTTATGTGTGAGTTGTTTCACAAGTTGAACAGTAAATCTTATGAATTGGCAGTTACAATGTTCTCTGCTCCACCAGAAATTTCAAGGGCTGAAGCCCATACATCATATTTAAGGACTACTTAAAAAGTACTTTACTCACTATAAGCCTACATCATCATTCAACATGTGTTTGTCACCCCAGAGCCAAAGAGATGTCTCAGAGGAAAATTTTCTTCACCCAGAGGGTGGTGTACCTCTGGACCTCATTGCCATAGAAGTCTATGGAGGCCAAGTCATTGAGTGTTTTTAAGAAAGAGATAGATATGCTCTTGATTAGTGAGGGGATCAAAAGTTACAGGGAGATGGCAGGAGAATGGGGTTGAGAAGCATATCAGCTGTGAATAAATGGTGGAGCAGATTTGATGGGCTTAATAGCCTAATTCTGCTCCTTTATCTTTTGGTTTTATGGTTGGAAAGTTAGACTGACCTGTTTGCTTAATTGACCATAGTTTGAATCCTCCCAAGGGAGGTGCAGTTTTGTTTATTCTTTTGAGTTTTCTCACCTGCATGTCCAAGATACATGTTACTATCCTTCATAGAACCACACATTTCAAAGCTCTGAAAATTGTTCTGTTGACTGATGTTTTCCTTTCCTTTCTATGCAGCCCTTCTACTGCCCTGTTGCCATTATCATATTTGCTGTCCAACCTAGAGTCAATTCCTACCACAGAACTTGATTTGACTTCAAAGGACCTACCAGGTGTATCAGAGTACAAGAATGCTCTAATTTATGGAAATCTATTTCTAAAATATGGGATAAATTTTCAGCAAAAATAGCAGAGAGCACTTTCATGTGAACTTTGAATGGGTGAGAGCAAATGAGGCAAGATGTTGCAGGCAACAATGAGACTGGGAGACGATGAGCCTTGGTGGGAGATGGTATAATAAATGAGGAGGAATGAATGCGAGATATCAAAGAGAAGATGGTGGCACAATGCTGACCAAGTGGAGAAGGTCACAATATTTTTCCTATGTTACAGAGCTTTCTTCCAGAAGCTGAGAAAGCATTGGCCTGGGTGGCAACCATGGGACCAGGCTGGCAAAGTCTGGTGTTGTGGCCTCCTACACTCGTTCTGAGGGAAGAGGAGATCTTGCTTCTGCACCACCTTATCCAGCAGGGTGTCCAGGTCCCTGCTACGATGCAGGCACCAATTTTTCTTTCTCTGCTGTGTCTGAGGGAAATGTCAGGAACTGTGCAGAGCAGCTTTGGACTAAAGTGCTTTACTGGAAGCAAAACAGCCTTTCAAACATGCCTCTGTTCCATTCTGGGATATCTCTGTAGTGATGTTGTTTTCGGTACGTTGAATGGTAGAATAGGGCTAGAACCAGATGACTGGGGCACCATAACAACAGGCATGTTGTTAATAGTAGAGTTTAGTAAGACTTGGGGTGAAAGCATGCTGGCCTCACAGAGAGAGACTCTTCATGAAAGTTATTGAAACTGACACAGCCCCAAAAAAGCAGAAGATTCAGTATATTTGCCTATTCTCACATTACCTATGATCTTACTGAATGACAGTGTAGACACAAGGGGTCAAATGACCTACTCTTGCTCCAACTTCATACATTTGTAAGTTCTCGATCTTCGTCACTTCTTTAGAATCCTGCATGCACTGCATCTCTGGGATCATCATTTGAATTCTGATGATTCTGTTGTCTGGTTTCAACCCACTTCAGTCTGCCTAAAAATTTCCAAACTCAGTTTCAGTCTCAGTTTTATTTTAGAAACTGTGAAGATCAGCTTCCTTTCATGGTTTCCTGTTCAATTAGGTTCTGTTTAAAAAAATACAAGCTTTAAAACGACTCATTCTTTCTAAAGTTTATTTGTCTCATTTAAGTGAGGTATAAATTGTAATATTGGGTGTAATATTGTCTCAGACTTATCCATCTAGCATGGAGATCATTTATGTTTCATAACTTCAGCCGTACAATCCATACTGATGTACAGTTCTGGAATGTTGTCAAGGCTCCTGGTATTTTTAAGTTCCAAAAAAATCACTTTTTCCCCTTTACTAGAGAGAAAATTAACCATAACCAGGGGAAAAAATCAGTAGGTTTAATGTTCTGGTCAAAATTCTTACTCTTGGTTGAAGAATACACTTGCATATTTCAGTTTGCTAAAAATCAGATTTTCAAGAATCTATTGAATTTTCACGCTGATGAAATGATTTGATGTATTAATAATTCTTAGTCTGATTGCTGTCAGTTTTTCAACATGGGTTGAATTTTTGATTGGAGCTCTGAATTCCATGAGGCCAACTTTCCCTTCTTGACTGAAAATGCAACAAAGACTTTGAGAATAGCTGATTTTAAAAAAAGTAAACAAGAGATGTGGCCAGACCTATCACAGGTTCTCCCTAGTGTATAGTGCAGTGGTTCAGTTCCATGTTATTAAGTTCTGAGAGGGCTTAGACATCATGTGAATTATCTTTATGAGCACCAAATCTGTTGGACTTCTTTTATCTCTGGACACTGTTTGAGGTGTCTTTCCCTACCTGATCAACAGTCAGACCTAAAGATGGCGGTAGAATATGATGCTAAAGCCAGATCTCCTGTGCTCCACCCATTCTTTTTCTTTCTCTTTTTCTCTTTTCCAGGGGTTTCTGTTTTTTGAACTTTTAACTTTTTAAACTAACTCAGAGGTGAATGGAGGAGGCAACTCCTGGATCAGAGGCGACCACAGGCAAGACCCAGAACAGGCTGGCATGAGAGGAGAGTCCCAAACCAGAGGCTGGTGCGGAGAGGCGAGTCCCAGACCTGAGGCCGGTGCAGGGAGGCAAGTCCCAGACCTGAGGCCGGTGCGGGGAGGCAAGTCCCAGGCCTGAGGCCGGTGCAGGGAGGCGATTCCCAGACCTGAGGCCGGTGCAGGGAGGCAAGTCCCAGACCTGAGGCCGGTGCGGGGAGGCAAGTCCCAGACCTGAGGCCGGTGCAGGGAGGCGATTCCCAGACCTGAGGCCGGTGCGGGGAGGCAAGTCCCAGACCTGAGGCCGGTGCAGGGAGGCAAGTCCCAGACCTGAGGCCGGTGCAGGGAGGCAAGTCCCAGACCTGAGGCTGGTGCGGGGAGGCAAGTCCCAGACCTGAGGCTGGTGCGGGGAGGCAAGTCCCAGGCCTGAGGCCGGTGCGGGAAGGCGAGTCCCAGGCCTGAGGCCGGTGCGGGAAGGCGAGTCCCAGGCCTGAGGCCGGTGCGGGGAGGCAAGTCCCAGGCCTGAGGCCAGTGCGGGAAGGCAAGTCTCAGGCCTGAGGCCGGTGCGGGGAGGCGAGTCCCAGGCCTGAGGCCGGTACGGGAAGGCAAGTCCCAGACCTGAGGCTGGTGCGGGAAGGCGAGTCCCAGACCTGAGGCTGGTGCGGGAAGGCGAGTCCCAGGCCTGAGGCTGGTATGAGGGGACAAGTGCCAGAGGTGAGTCCTGGTTTGGGGGCTGGTGTGGGGAGGTGAGTCTTGGAGGTGCATCCCAGACTGGAGGCTGTTGTGAGGACACGGGTCTCAGACCAGAAGCCATAGGCTGCTGCAGGTGGCGAGTCCCGGACTGGAGACCATTGTGCGGAGGCAAGTTCCGAATCAGAGGCCAAAGCATGGAGGCGAGTTGTAGATCGGAGGCTGTCATGGGGAGACAGATCCTGGACCTGAGGCAGTGACAGGGAAGCAGGTCCCTGACCAAAGGCTGTTGCAGCGAGTTGAATCCCAGACTGGATGCCACCATGGGGAAATAAGGTGTGGTGGACTGAAGGCAAGGCCTTGAGCTTTGAAACCTGCCGAGTCTGGAGATTTGGCCCAGTGCAGTCTGGAGGCTAGGTGCTGGCATGAACTTGGGTGAAAAGGACTGTAATTCGAGTGTTTTTTTTATTTCTTTTTATCCTTATGCTGAACTTTTATTTATTATTCTTTTAATTTTGTACCAAATACTTAAGTATCTTGTACCTAAGATGGCACTGTAAGAAGCGACCTTACAAACCCATTCGAGTGCACATGACAATTAAGCTAATTCAATTCAATTAGCAAATGCTGATGGGACTTCAAAAGGCAAGCATTGATGTTGTCTTGGTTTTGAATATTCCAAGCTATATCTTAATGTAAAGCTAGAACAGTTCTTCTTCTCAGTTCTCAATTTTCTAATGCCTTTTGAAACAGAATCAACCTGAATTCAAGAAACTCCTTGAATTTTTTCCAGTATGGACAGTTTATAAGTACAACCATTTAACAAAAAAACATTGAACAGCAACATTGAAAATAAGCAAGCTGTTGGGAACATCAGACATAGAGGCATTTTCATTAATAGTCTGTTCATAATCTTCTAAATGTACTCCTTAGAAACCATGATTTTTCAATTACTCCTCACTTGACAAGGCCCTGTCAAACAATAGACAATAGACAATAGGTGCAGGAGTAGTCCATTCTGCCCTTCGAGCCTGCACCACCATTCAATATGATCATGGCTGATCATCCTTAATCAGTATCCTGTTCCTGCCTTATCTCCATAACCCTTGATTCCACTATCCTTGAGAGCTCTATCCAACTCTTTCTTAAATGAATCCAGAGACTGGGCTTCCACTGCCCTCTGGGGCAGAGCATTCCACACAGCCACCACTCTCTGGGTGAAGACGTTTCTCCTCATCTCTGTCCTAAATGGTCTACCCCGTAATTTTAAGCTGTGTCCTCTAGTTCGGCACTCACCCATCAGCGGAAACATGTTTCCTGCTTCCAGAGTGTCCAATCCTTTAATAATTTTATATGTCTCAATCAGATCCCCTCTCAGTCTTCTAAACTCAAGGATAAAAACAATAACTGCAGATGCTGGAAACCAAATTCTAGATTAGTGGTGCTGGAAGAGCACAGCAGTTCAGGCAGCATCCAAAGCGCTGCTCGTTGGATGCTGCCTGAACTGCTGTGCTCTTCCAGCACCACTAATCCAGAATAAACTCAAGGGTATACAAGCCCAGTCGCTCCAGTCTTTCAGTGTAAGGTAATCCTGCCATTCCAGGAATTGACCTCGTGAACGTACGCTGCACTCCCTCAATAGCCAGAATGTCTTTCCTCAAATTTGGAGACCAGAACTGCACACAGTAGTCCAGGTGTGGTCTCACCAGGGCTCAAATTTGGAGACCAGAACTGCACACAGTAGTCCAGGTGTGGTCTCACCAGGGCTCTGACAGCTGCAGAAGCACCTCTTGGCTTCTATACTCAATCCCTCTTGTTATGAAGGCCAGCATGCTATTAACCTTCTTCAATACCTGCTGTACCTGCATGCTTACCTTCATTGACTGGTGTACAAGAACACCCAGATCTCTCTGTAATGCCCCTTTACCTAAATTGATTCCATTTAGGTAGTAATCTGCCTTCCTGTTCTTGTCACCAAAGTGGATAACCATACATTTATCCACATTAAACTGCAACTGCCATGCATCTGACCACTCACCTAACTTGTCCAGGTCACTCTGTAATCTCCTAACATCCTCATCACATTTCACCCTGCCACCCAGCTTAGTATCATCAGCAAATTTGCTAATGTTATTGCTAATACCATCTTCTATATCATTAACATATATTGTAAAAAGCTGCAGTCCCAGTACTGGTCCCTGCGGTACCCCACTGGTCACTGCCTGCCATTCTGAAATGGAGCCGTTTATCACTCCTCTTTGTTTCCTATCAGCCAACCAACTTTCTTCCAAGTTAGTACTTTGCCCCCAATACCATGCGCCCTAATTTTGCTCACTAACCTCTTGTGTGGGACTTTATCAAAAGCTTTCTGAAAGTCCAGGTACACTACATCTACTGGATCTCCCTCGTCCATCTTCAGAGTTGCATCCTCAAAAAATTCCAGAAGATTAGCCAAGCATGATTTCCCCTTAATAAATCCATGCTGCCTCTGACCTATCCTGTTATTACTGTCCAGATGTGTTGTAATTTCATCCTTTATACTAGACTCCAGCATCTTTCCCACCACTGAGGTCAGACTAACTGGTCTATAATTTCCTGTTTTCTCTCTCCCACCTTTCTTAAAAAGTGGTACAATATTAGCCACCCTCCAATCCGCAGGAACTGATCCCGAATCTATCGAACTCTGGAAAATAATCACCAACGCATCCACGATTTCTCGACCCACCTCCTTCAGTACCCTGGGCTGTAGATCATCAGACCCCGGGGACTTCAGACCTTACAGTCTCTCCAACACCAATTCCTGGCAAATATAAATTCCCTTAAGTTCAGGTCCTTCAGCCACTGTTACCTCAGGGATATTGCTTGTGTCTTCCACAGTGAACACAGATCTGAAGTACCAATTCAATTCTTCTGCCATTTCTTTGTTCCCTGTAATATATTCCCCTGTTTCTGTCTTCAAGAGCCCAATTTTAGTCTTAACCATTTTTTTGCCTTTCATATACCTAAAAAAACTTTTACTATCCTCCTTTATATTATTGGCCAGTTTACCTTGGTACTTTATTTTTTTCTCTGCGTATTTCCTTCTTAGTAATTCTCTGTTGTTCTTTAAAAGCTTCCCAGTCCTTCGTTTTCCTACTTATCTTTGCTATGTTACACTTTTTCTCTTTTAACTTTATATGTTTCTTAACTTCCCTCATCAGCCACGGCCACCCATGCCTCCTCCTAGGATCTTTCTTCCTTTTTGGAATGAACTGATCCTGCAACTTCTGCATTATACACAGAAATATCCACCATTGTTCCTCCACTGTCATCCCTGCTAAGGTATTGCACCATTGAACTTTGGCCAGTTCCTCCCTCATAGCTCCATAGTTCCCTTTATTCAACAGAAATATTGTCACTTCCGATTGTGACAAATTGCAGATTGAAGCTTATTGTATTATGGTCACTGCTTCCCAATGGCTTCTTCACTTCGAGGTCCCTGACCAATTCTGGTTCGTTGCACAATACCAGATCCAGAATTGCCTTCTCCCTGGTCGGCTCCAGCACCAGCTGTTCTAAGAATCCATCTCTGAGGCGCTCCACAAAGTCTCTTTCTTGAGGTCCAATACCATCGAGACTACTGTTTGGGGGCCTGTAGATAACTCCCAAGAGGGTCTTTTTACCTTTAGTATTTCTCAGCTCTATCCACACTGACTCTACATCCCCTGATTCTAGGTCCCGCCGCGCAAGGGACTGAATATCATTCCTTACCAACATGGCCACCCCACCCCCTCTGCCTGTCAGTTTGTCCTTACGATAGCACGTGTAACCTTGAATATTCATTTCTCAGGCCCTGTCCACTGGAAGCCACGTCTCAGTTATCCCCACAATATCGTATCTGCCAATTTCCAAAAGAGCCTCAAGCTCATCCATCTTATTTCTAATGCTTCGTGCATTCATGTATCGTATTTTTAATTTGTTACTGCCCTCACCCTTCCCATCAATTCCTTTCTCACTCAACCTTACAGCATGATCCCTTTCTGAGTTTTCTGCCTCATTGATACAGTTGTCTTTCTTGACTTCCCTTGTTCTAACTTTCCCTCCAATTTCCTTCTTAAACATCCAGTTTGTCCCCTCCCCCCCGCGACTTAGTTTAAACGTAGCTGTGTTGCAGTAGCAAACCTGCCTGCCAGAATGCTGGTCCCTAACCTATTAAGGTGCAAACCGTCTCTCTTGTAGAATTTATGCTTACCACAAAACATACCCCAGTGATCCAAGGATTTAAAATCTTGCTTCCTGCACCAGTTCCCCAGCCGCACATTCAAGTCCATTATCTCCCTTTTTCTGGCTTCACCAGCCCGAGGAACTGGAAGCAAATCGAAGATAACCACCTTGGATGTCCTGCTTTTTAGCCTTCTTCCTCGTTCTCTGAAGTCCCACTGTAGTATGTTCCTCCTCTTCTTCCCGACATCATTTGTGCCGACATTTCCCACCACCTCTGGCTCTTCACCTTCGTTCTTGAGGATTTCCTGCACTCTGTCTGTGATGTCTTTAACCCTGGCACCAGGAAGGCAACACACCATCCTTAAGTCCCATCTGCTGCCACAAAAACCCTGGTCAGTTCCTCTCACAATGGAGTCCCCTATTACACATGCTTTTTGAGATGTCCAAATCTTCCGCTCTGCCTCTGCACCAACTTTTGATTGACAGACCTGGCCGCCTTGCGGACTGGCAGTGTCATCTGTCTCTACTGTTTCCCAAAGAAAGGAATTGTTGCATTTCCGAAAGGAATGCATTGATTCGACTAATAGACTTAATAAAATTGACCACATAGATCTGCTGTTGTGAGAATTTGGTAACATTATTGCATATTAAAATGAATGTTTAAATCAGAGAAATAAGTCATTAATTAATGCTAAGAGAGAGGATAATATCACCAACCAATATAAAATGTTTAGAACTTCTGACTCTTGATCAAGAAAGTGAGAAATCCTCATCTCAAAAATGTTGAGACTGTACAAGCCACCATTTTCTTATGCCTGTACAAGCATAGAGAGTGAATACATTTGAGGCCTTTCCAGGAAAGGAATATTTTACAAACGTGCTATATTCCACACAGTTTCCCAGTTTAAGTTCAAATTTGATGTGCTGCAACTTCCCATTGGGTGGTGCTGTCTGAAAATGAAGCAAGCCTGGCCCATTTTGTTTCTATAATTTGGAGCAGTAATAAAAAATTTAATGAAATAAAGATTATTACAGTGAGACATTGAGAATTGTTGGGTAGGTAATTGGAGAATTGACATTGCTGTTTGATTGGAAGAAAAATATTTTCAGTTCAAAAGAATAGAAAATGTGAAAATAAGTAATCAAGAGCCCATTTATAAATAAGGATGCCATTTGTTCAGACAGATTTGTGATTCTGAAAATTCGTCACTCCCTTTATGCCATTCTGAGTAGCGGCCTACATTATATATGTAGCAATGCCTGCATCTTGATAGCTGAGCAGCTTGTAACACTGAGCATACAGCTTTACATAAGATAACTCAATTTGGACAAGGTTGCAAGTTTTTGACTGCACTAGGTGAGCCACCACCTTCTAAAACATGATAGGGAGATGGCCGGAAAACAAAAAAAAAACAAGTTTTATTATTTTGCAAATACTTGTGCTATCTTTGTTTCATTCTGATGAGCTGCTCCTCGTTGAGAAGCCAAATATTCCTGGATTGTTCTCACAAATATTTGAACTTTGAGGTTGTGATATTGTTCAGAGTAGATAAATTCTTGGCTGTCTGGAGGCCCAGTTATTTCTGGCTGGTTATCTGTGAATTAATATACTGTATAATTTGATTCTGACTCCTGATCAAACATTATGAGCTTGAACTATGTCAAGCACTTTAAAAAAAATACTGTTGTCTTTAAATGCATCTTGCAATATGGCTGGTGTCTTCAATAATTAGTGCAATGGTTTCCTTACTGTTCACACTAAACAAGCATAATTTGAAATTTGGAATAAATATGAGCCTTCCATATCTGTTCAGTTTGCTATATAGCCATTAAATAGAAAGCTATTGCTCACTTCAAGTCGTATTAACAATTGATACATAGCCACAAATGAGCAAGATTGAGCCATGGTCTATCCAATCAGCAACTGAACCTACACAACTTTGAGTTGTGGTGAATGTCAAACTTACCTGCCTTTTATAGAATCCCGCAGCCTCAAGGTGAAAGATTAATTTTCATTTAAATAGTCTATGTAACCCACTTTGGCTTATTAATGTTTGGCTGCGATCTTCTTCTCACACAATCTTAATCATGCAATATTTGACTGAAAAATTGTGAAGCAAGTGACTGAACAGGTCCCAAACATTTTCCTAATCTCAGGCTTATTTTAAACTAAGTGGAATCAACATGGCAAAACAAATGCGTCCTATCAGTTTCTTAAATAAACTATGATCTGGAGAATGGAAATTTATTCGCTTAAATTTACCAATTGTTTGAAGCTTAAATGTACTTTGGGTGTGATTTTCTCCCCATTGTTTGAATAATGTTGACTATAGTGAATTAAACAGGTGAGAGTTAAAAAAATCAGATTCTTGCCATCAAGAATAGCTCTTGCAATTAAGTTCTCCCTTCTTAAATGGTGAGAGTGGGGGATGCTGGCATATTCTATCAGGAAACTGATCCAACACAAGTCCAATGTTCCATGTCAGAGATATTAGGGTCACAGTACAGAGATATTGTCATGCCATTTAGCACAAATACAAAGCCAGTAAGCTTGACAGAGAATGGCTACAACTCTACACTGAGGCTCAGTGACTTCAATTAATTGGGGAAAGTGTAGGAGTTAACTAGTTGGGCAGAACTAGATTCCGTTTGGCAACTGGGCTGAGTTTGAAGACAAAATCCAAGAATAACATCACAAAGAAGTCGTGGTTTGATTGGTTGCTAGGTAGTTGTAATTGGTCTTTACTTCAGAGTAAATAGTACTTAAATTATAAGGAGGAAGAGGAAATTATGTTTATATTGTAAGTCAAGGTAGGATAGCTTGGCCACATGGAATGTTCCTCCTGTGAAATGTGGGACGTCAGGGACACTTATGTGGTGATTATGTGTGCAGGAAGTATCTCCAGCTGTTGCTCCTGCATTTCAGATCTGGAGCAGCAGCTGAAGTTGCCGATGAGCATTCATGATGCTTGATAGCACTGATATGGAGGTGGCCACACCACAGGTAATAAGTACATAGAAAGGGAATGGGTAATCACCTCTTATGGTAAAAACACCAGGCATTTGGTATAGGGGACCCTTGGCAGATATTGAGGAGATGATGGCCTCGTGTCATTATCGCTGGACTTTAATTCCAGAGACCCAGGTAATGATCTGGGTTCGAATCCCATCACAGCAGATGGTGACATTTGAATTCAATTAAAAATGTAATGATGACCATACATCTATTTTTAATTGGCATTTTCTATAGGCTTCCAAATAGTAGTGGTATGTCAAGGATGGCATTAAACAGGAAATTAGGAAACATGTAATCAGGGTGCTACAGTAATCACAAGAGTCTTTAATCTACATTTCGATCCGGCGACCCAAATTATCAATAATACCATGGTGGCTGAATTCCTCGGATATGTTCAAAACCTATTTAGATCAATAGATTGCAGAACAAATGAGGGAACAGACTATTCTAGATTTGGTTTAATGCAATGCGGAGAAGTTAATTAATAATTTTGTTCTGCTGCATAATTAGAGAACAGTGAGCATAATACAATAGAATCCTTCATTGGGTGGAAAGTGAAATAATCTAACCTGAAAATAAGGTCTTGAATCTAATCAAAGGAAACAAAAAAGATGTGAGTTTTCTATGACAGATTGGGTAATGTCATTAAAAGGTATGCTGGTGGATAAGCAAGGTTAATATTTAAGGAAAAAATGCATGCATTGCAAGAGTTGTGCATTCTTTTCTGGTACAAGAACACAACAGGAATAGTAGTCCAACCACAGCTAACAAAATAAGTTAAAGATGTAATTAGATTCAAAGAGGAGTTATATAAAGTTGCTGGAAAATGTGATAAGCCTGATGACTGGGGACAGTTTAGAATTCTGCAAAAAGGGATCACTAGTAGATTAAGAGGGGAAATATAGAATATGTAAATCACTTTTCAAGGAACATAAAAGACATTCTGCAAATTTATAGAAAATAAGACAAACATAGTCCCTTCCAGTCTGAAATGGGAGAACAAGGATATGGCAGAGCAATTAAACAACTACTTCAGTTGTGTCTTCACAAAAGAAGCCAAATAATTTCCCAGAAATTCAAGGCAATCAAGAGTATATTGGGAAGGAGGAGTTGAAGGAGATATGATTAATGAAAAAGAAATGTGTTGGAAAAATTAGTGGGACTAAAAGGTAATAAATCCCTCAGGTCTGATGATCTATATCCCGAGGTTCTAAAGCATTGGCCATAGAAATAATAGATGTGTTCCTGTAATTTTCCAAAATTGAAGAAATCTTGGAACAGTAGAAGTTCCAGTAGATTGGAGGGGGGAGATATGACATAGAGTCATAGAGATGTACAACATGGAAACAATCCGTCCATGCTGACCAGATATCCCAACCCAATCTAGTCCCACCTGCCAGCACCCGGCCCATGTCCCTCCAAACCCTTCCTATTCATATACCCATCCAAATGCCTCTTAAATGTTGCAGTTGTACCAGCCTCCACCACATCCTCTGGCAGCTCATTCCATACACGTACCACCCTCTGCATGAAAAAGTTGCCCCTTAGGTCTCTTTTATATCTTTCCCCTCTCACCCTAAACCTATGCCCTCTAGTGCTGGACTCCCTGATCCTAGAAAAAAGACTTTGTCTATTTACCCTATCCATGCCCTCATAATTTTGTAAACCTCAATAAGGTCACCCCTCAGCCTGCGACGCTCCAGGGAAAACAGCCCCAGCCTGTTCAGCCTCTTCCTGTAGCTCAGATCCTCCAACCCTGGCAACATCCTTGTCAATCGTTTCTGAACCCTTTCACGTTTCATAACGTCTTTCCGATAGGAAGGAGACCAGAATTGCATGCAATATTCCAACAGTGGCCTAACCAATGCCCTGTACAGCCGCAACATGACCTCCCAACTCCTGTACTCAATACTCTGACCAATAAAGGAAAGCATACCAAACACCTTCTTCACTATCCTATCTACCTGCGACTCCACTTTCAAGGAGCTATCAACCTGCACTCCAAGGTCTCTTTGTTCAGCAACACTCCCTAGGATCTTACCATTCAGTGTATAAGTCCTGCTAAAATTTGCTTGGCCAAAATGCAGCAGCTCACATTTATCTGAATTAAACTCCACTTGCCACTTCTCAGCACATTGGCCCACCTGTTCCAGATCCTGTTGTAATCTGAAGTAACCTTCTTCGCTGTCCACTACACCTCCAACTTTGGTGTCATCTGCAAACTTACTAACTGTACCTCTTTTGCTCGCATCCAAATCATTTATGTAAATGACAAAAAGTAGAGGGCCCAGCACCGATCCTTGTGGCACTCTACTGGTGACAGTCCTCCAGTCTGAAAAACAACCCTCCACCCTCTGTCTTCTACCTTTGAGCCAGTTCTGTATCCAAATGGCTAGTTCTCCCTGTATTCCATGAGATCTAACTTGCTAATCAGTCGCCCATGGGGAACCTTGTCGAACGCCTTACTGAAGTCCCTATAGACCACATCTACTGCTCTGCCCTCATCAATCTTCTTTGTTACTTCTTCAGAAAACTCAATCAAGTTTGTGAGACATGATGTCCCATGCACAAAGCCATGTTGACTATCGCGAATCAGTCCTTGCCTTTCCAAACACATGTACCTCCTGTCCCTCAGGATTCCCTCCAACAACTTGCCCACCACCGAGGTCAGGCTCACCGGTCTATAGTTCCCTTGCTTGTCTTTACTGCCCTTCTGAAACATATTTTTAAAAAAAGAGGTGGGGGGGAATCGGGAATAAGAAATATGCTAGTATCGGTCTTAAGAATGTGATGTTAAAAATCACACAACACCAGATTATAGTCCAAGAGGTTTACTTGGAAGCACTAGCTTTCGGAGTGCTGCTCCTCCATTAAGTGGTTGTCACATCCACCTGATGAAAGAGCAGTGCTCCGAAAGCTAGTGTTTCCACATAAACCTGTTGGACTACAACATGGTGTTGTGTGATTTTTAACCTTGTCTATCCAAGTCCAATACCAGCACCTCCACATCAAAGAGTATGATGACAGGGCAATTAGACGTATCAATCAGATTAGGAGAAAAGTGCAGATGCTGGAGATCAAAATCGAAGAGTGTAGTGCTGGAAAAGCACAGCATCCAAGGAGCAGGTGAATTGACAATTCAAGCATAAGTTCTTTGTCAGAAAACTTCCCTGATAAGGGTTTATGCTCGAAACGTGAGTTCTCCTGCTCCTCGGATGCTGTCTGACTGACTGTGGTTTTCCAGCACCACATTCTTTGACGATCAATAAGATTAGACAAAGTCAATCTAAAAATTGTGTTTGACAAACTTACTAGAGTTTGCTTGATGATACAATTAATAGAATAGATGAGGGAAATCTAGTGCATGTGGTGCATTTGATTTTCAGAATGTTTTTGATAAAAACCCCACCTTAAAGACAAGTGTGCAAAATTAAGGCACATGGGATTAGAAATAATACACTGGCATGGATTGAGACTTCAATACCAGAAAGCAAAGAAATTAGGAATAAATTGTTTTTTTTTAGATAAAGGTGGTGACAAGTGGAGTGCCACAAGATCAGAGCTTGAGCTACAGCTAATGATAGTATATGTTAATGATTTGAATGCGGAAATCAAATTCAAAATTCTTCAGTTTTCTGACAACTGAAAACCATGTGGGATTGTTACGATTGATAAGGTTAAATAGAGGCTTCCTGGCAATTTCAAAAGTTGAATGAGTGGGCAAATGCATATCAGACTCAGTATAATGTGGATAACTATAAGCTTATCTACTTTGGTGGGAAAAATACCCAAATACCAAACATAACTATAACCTAGTGCTGCAGATCACTGGTTGGCCTGGGACAACTGGCTCTGGTCATAGTGCTGTTTGATTCAGGTCAGGAGCATGGCAGTATGGGCGCTGCCTCTCTCCTTTAAATGCACATCATGTTCATGGGGAACCTGGTGCTAAATCATTTGTCGAAGACCTGATTCTGGCTCAGGGTTTCATAAGTAAATTGTGATAGGTCTTGGCTGTATGTGGCCTTGGTGAGATCACACCTGGAGTATTATATACACTTTTGGTCTCCTTACATCAGAAATGAGATATTTAGCAGAGAGAATTCAGCAAATGTTCCAAGGATGGCAGAGTTGTCATGTTAGGAGAGATCAGGTTGACAGAGCCTGCATTCACTTGAATTTAGAAGAGGGGATCTCCTTGAAATGTTTGCAATTCTGAATTGAATGGACACACTGGCTGCAAAGAAAATGTTTCCCTTGGCTGATTGGGATCTTGAACTGGGTGACAGTCTCAGGATGTAATATTGGTCATTCAAAGCAAGAGAATTTCTGTGATATTCTCTACAACAGAAGACTTTGGAGACCAAGGCTTTGATCATCTTCCCCTCCTTTTCCCCACCCTCTCACCAGGCCTTTTTAATCACACAGTCTGCTATTACACATCACCCACTAATTAGCCACTAATAGTCCCCATTAGTAGCTATTCATTCCCCTCGGCTGACCATTATCCACTCCTTTCGCAATCCAACCATTTTTTCTGTTTCTTTGGGCTCTATCTCTACTTATCATTTATGCTTTACCCTTCCTACTCTCACCCTATCTTTTGCGTACAAACACATTTTCCTAGCTGTCATCAGTTCTGAACGCAAAACGTTAACTTCAATTTCTCTCAACAGATGCTGTCAAATCTGCTGAGTTTTCCAGCAATTTCTGTTTTTGTTTCTGATATCTGGTATCCATAGTTCTATCAGTTTTTATTTGAAGACCAAGTCACTTAATATATTTAAGGAAGCATTTCCTCTGGTTGATGTTGAGTTTCTTTGAAAAGTAACGAAGTGGCAGTTCAATCCCATCATCATCTTCCTGTAGCAGCACAGCTCCAACTCCTATGTTACTAGCAATGATGGCAACTTGGAAGGGTATTGAAATGTTTGGTGTAACTAAAACTAGTGTGGTGGTTAATATTGTGAGAGGTCCGGGGTTCAGATCCTGGACAAGCTTCCAAACTGTTACAACATGAGGTAAACCCCTCTGCTAATTTAAACCGGACACTCAGAGAAGCTCACCTCACAGCGTAATCTGTTAAATTTTGAGAGGCGAAGAACTATCCCAGATTTTACTATTTAAAGTAAAATTTAACAATTTTATTTTTAAGTCTAAACAAGAACATTAAAACAACAGCTATTTACAACTCCTTTCTCTAAAACCTGTATTGTACCTCCCACTCTACAAATACTGGTCCGATAAAATAAAAACCCTGATTAAGATTTACAAAAAAAAAATTGTGTTTCAAAACCAGCTAGCTTTGTTGATTCTCCTTTGCAGATTTTCCTTTGTATTTTCCTGGATCGTCTTTCTTCGGTCTACTGCTGCGCAACATTTCTTATGGACAGGTACCTTTACAAAGAGCGATTCAGCTAGCAGTCTTTACTTGTTGGTGCCCTTTGCTGTTCTTACCCCAACTCTTCAAAATGTCTGATTTTATATCCCAAAGTATTGGATTATTTCATTGGTTTAATATCATCCCAAACATTAAAATTCAAATTTGATTGGATTTTAGTTTCTGGGGCATAATTTAAACTGGCTGAATTTGAATTTGTTTTTGTTTCATGGCAATGCAACTCCACCTATTTGTTTCAACCAAATGTTACATTTTAAATTGTTCAGCACACTCTATGCTTTCAGTCAGTCCTTGCCAGCTTCCTCTCTTTCTCAAAGGTGTACACGCCTACACCTTCATAACAGAAGAAACTGATAGATTTCTGGAAGCAAATTAATAGACCATTGCCTAGATTGTTGTCAAAATGAGAATGACCCACAGGAGTTGCTGCACAGCCAGATAGCCTGACCTCAGCATGCTTGTTATTGCTATTCCCAGAGGTTGTCATTGCCGGATCAGTATCTCAAGAGAAAGGTTAGCACTGCTGCCTCACAGCGCCAGAGACCGGGGTTCAATTCCCGCCTCAGGCAACTGACTGTGTGGAGTTTGCACATTCTCCCCGTGTCTGTGTGGGTTTCCTCTGGGTGCTCCGGTTTCCTCCCACAGTCCAAAGATGTGCGGGTCAGGTGAATTGGCCATGCTAAATTGCCCATAGTGTTAGGTAAGGGGTAGATGTAGGGGCATGGGTGGGTTGTGCTTCGGCGGGGCGGTGTGGACTTGTTGGGCCGAAGGGCCTGTTTCCACACTGTAAGTAATCTAATCTAATCTAATCTAAAAAAGATGTTCTCAAAGAAACATAGGTTTCTTTGGGAAGCAAGGTTGACAGTCCTTCCATGGAGCTGGGACATTCGCTACAATTAGGGTCACCCTGGGTGCAAGGTAAACATTAGCTATGGAGCTCCATTTGTTCCTGTGGGAATCCTCTGGGAGGCTGGCTAGGTTTACATGGCACTCTCTCGGCACAATGGTGGGCCCTCCTAATGTGAACAAAACATCAACTGGGTGCAAAGGGATCCCAATTGGGCCATGAAGTGGCAATATGCCGTAGTGACACAAGATCAGGTCCCCTCCCGGCACTTTCCCCTATTTTAGTTCTTGCATGGTTAAGAACCTATGGTCTAAAACGTGCAAGTTAGATTAAAACGGCAAGAAATTTGTATCATTATTTCTGTGTTATCTCTGCATCTTATCTGAAACCAAAATCAGATTATTGAGCCATTAGTCCCCGTATAAATTGTCCAACTTCCTATTTGTCCTATTTTTGTCCTTTGAATGTTGGCATCTCTAGATAGCTTGTAAGGAATCTGAAACCACACAAATAGTTTGCATGGTGCCCTTAGGCTGTGACAACTTAGTAGGGACTGGATATGGCATGTTGTAAATTTCTTATTTGTGCACCTGTTCTTTTATGAACAGATGTGGATATGTAACTTAATATCTTTGCTGATGATTCTTGTTTTAAAAATGTGCTCATCTGAAAATCATGCCACTGAATCTAATTTGAGATATCTGTGGTATTAAGCTTAATAGGGTTAGCAAAGTTTAACAAATGTGCCTTCTGTACATTAACACAGAATCAATGTATTCTGCAAACTGTAAAATTGTTATGTTTCATAAATCAGAGCCTTTTTGGAACTAGCTCTGACAACTCCTAAGAATATTATAGCTGTAGCTAGAAAAGGTTGAAAGGCCAAATTATCTTCCATTTAATGTTTTTTATGGAAAATCCTGTATTTCATTCAAAAATGGCAAGTATGAAGGATTAAAACAAGATCAAAGCACAACAGAACTATTGCAGGAAATAGGATAGTGTAAATGCAGCAGATTTAACAATATGAAAATATCTTCCAACAGATTGTAATACATGTTAAAAGTTTTACTTTATGAAAAGCAGAGCAATAGAGTATTTTTGTTATCTGAGAACTGCTTGATGAGATAGTCACAAATATGTTTTAAATTTTTATTTTATGTCTACCCATTCAGAAGGGATTAAAGCATCAGTAGATGAATACAGGACCTAGACTGGTTGCCTGCAGGAAGGCTTTGTGTACATGCAACCTTACCAGTGATCCTTAAAGGGACTACTGGACTCTGCAACCATAAAGATAAGGTTTAACAATATGTTTACCTAGCTAAGAGAAACAGAAGTGCTCCTTCTGGCTTTGTATAAACATCCAAGACTGCTGCTGATTTCAGATCTGGACCTCCTGTTATGAACCCAGCTGAATAGGTAATACTGGACAAGTTAGATTGTAGACTGAAATGTGGTTCATTAGATCATAAGCTGTATTTTTGCTATTTGTTTATCATTGTGTTATGTGAATATACTCACCAAGAGGCTGCCAATGTACTTTTAGCAAAAGAATATCACAGTTTAAATCTCAGAAAGGAAAAAACAAGAACTATTTTACTCTGTATAAGAATTAGTTGGTACAGTTTTATTTCAGAAATAAAGATTCGGGGCTAAATACACTTTTTTTGTGTAACTGCAAGTTGTGTTTAGTTTTTTTGGAGGGTTTTTCTTTTACTGTGAGGCCTCACAAAATTTCTCATAATCTCTTACCAAGCTCACTTCATTACCAGGCTCGCTCCTGCATCATCACTATTGTCCATTTTACTATGTGATGTAACTCTGAACAACTCACCACTCGCCAAATATCTGCTGAAACACTATAGCCATCTTTGAAAGCCTACTGCATCCTGACAAGCATTCACAATCTGGCAGTGTAATGATACAGCAGTCATAAAGCCACAATGTTCACAGCACATAGCATGCATGTCTGGCAATCCCTTGCCCAAGCACCCCACTCTCACCCTAGTCACTGGTTAACCAGCAAGTTACACAATTTACCTCTTCTTACCTATTTCCTGTCTAGATACCCTCTCTAAGTTATTGCTACTTTGCCCCCAATGTCTATTGGTCACCCATAGCCTGAAATTATCCAACAGGGCATTGTCACATAGAAGCAAGGAATCGGACAATTCGACACAGTGGCAAGGTGGCTCAGTGATTACAAGGACTCGGGTTCAATTCCAGCTGCGGGTGACTGTGTGGAATTTTCACATTCTCCCTGTGTCTGTGTGTGTTTCCTCCGGGTGCTCTGGTTTCCTCCCATCCTCCAAAGATGTGCAGGTTAGGTGAACTGGCCATGCTAAATTGATCATAGTGTTCAGTGATGAGTAGGTTAGGTGCATTAGTTAGGGTAAATGTAAAGTAATAGGGTAGGGCAATGGGTCTGGGTGTGTTACTCTTTGGAGGGTCAGTGTAGACTTATTGGGCCCAATGGCCTGTTTCCACATTGTAAGGATTCTAAAATTCCATGAAACAAGAGCTTTCATTTACAGACAGCAAAGCAAGCACACACCAAACAACTAGAGGCTCCAGGTCAATGCAGAATGCAAAACAAATGCTACCAGGATGATCAGTGGCATTTGGTCATCCCATCATTGTATGCTGCATCAAGGTCACAAGTATTGGAACCAGGTATCAATCCTTATAACACCCAGTGTAGCTGAGCTCTGTCATGGATGATGAGACTTTCTTCTTCCTCTATGTCCTTGTCTTTCTCCTTGGAAGATTGCTCCCATTCCTCCAGCTTCTCAGCATCTATCATATTGCCTCATTGCCTGCTTCAAATTTGCAGAGCACAGCATTGAGGATAATGCTCACACTTTGCTGGACTTTAATGAGGGTGCCCTCCAAAACTGGTCTAAGCAGCAGGACCATATCTTCAGTAGCTCTATCACTGATCCACCATCCCCTTGGTCGAAGCATGGACAGCATTATATCTGTGCTCTGCATCAGTCAGAGAGTTACATGAGCCGTTGTCATCGTCATCATTCCCTCTAATTATCTTACCCACTGCATGGGCTGCTGAGGCATCTCTCGACAGTAGTTTGCATTTGCTCTTGGGACTTGCCACCAGCCCTGGTTTTCCTGTGTTTGCCTTTGTCTATTTATGAAGGCAATCGTAGGGACCAACATCCCATTAGCAGCTGAATGTATACCCCTTGCTGGAAATGACCTATGTTGAGAATATAAGGAATGAAAGAGGTTCTTAGGTCTCCTTCATTCAGTGGGACATGCAGCACTCCAAAACAAGAGCCATGTCTCCACTACTAATTGAGGTTCAGCCTCAGCATGTGCATCAACTTGGTGAAGGTACTGCACTGGCTGAATGACCAACACATTACATTAACAGGGAGTGCCTCTATACTTCAAACCTACCCCATCCCAGACCCACATCAATCATTCATCTTTTCATTGCACTCAGTATACAGGCCTTTGTTGCACTTACAGGACAGATGGTGAAATGATGAAGTCTACCTTCCACATAACCCTTGGAAGATGACAAGTAATTGGTTGGCTTTGACCAGCATTTACCTTTATTTATATCTTTGCCACTAACTTCACCATCAGTGAGATGTTGGTGTTGAGTTTGCAAGGATTAATGGCAAATTGCTTTGACCAGTATCAGATCCTCAAAGCATGTTCACTCTGCATGCGTTGTAAACAGATGATTAAATGATTGCAGGTGAAAGGTGGCTTCAGTTTGCAAATGCAGGTCATACTGCTATAACACGTTTCGTTAATGCAAATTCATGTAACCCAATTGACAAATTGCAAACACTGTTTCTAAAGCGCAAACTTTTAAATTGTGTGTAGGCTGCAGCATGATTACACCGCCAAGTGCTGTTTCTAAAGCATGATTTTTTTTCTATAATGCAGGGTGACACAAGAACACAACGATCGCATTGTTGAAGAATGATCTGTGCATTCTTCATATATTCACTCTCCCTTAATGTCCTAGTGTCCAGCAGATGTGGATCCTGTACTTTTACCTTCAAACTGACATTACCAACCCATCTTGAACATTGTCCCAGCCATTTTCCAATTGCATTTCATACCTAGAAACCCGCAAGTGATGGCAGGAAACAAACACATGGTGAGCATTATCAGCACTAGGCTTCACCTGCTTGCTAGATATGTTCCTTTGATCTCATAATAACCTAACAGCCCATTTCCACACAGCCCTGTACCACCTGGAGGCCTACCACATTGAACCTCACCTACAACTGTCTGCCCCTTGAACCCCAACACTACACCATAATGATGTCTGCCTTGGTCCCCCTGTGAAGATCATTGCGAGTAATCTCCCCTCCTGTAGCATACTGTTCCACCTACCACCCCACAGACCTTGAAATTTCTCTTGTAACTCTCCTTGTCCTCACTTCTACACTAGCTGCCGCATCTGCCCCCAGACCCTCAGCCTTGACTCCCCCACCTCTTCTGTCAGTGATTCCTCCCACCACACCTACAGACTCACATTGCACAGAACCATAAGACTGTATTTGCTCAAATGAGCACATCAATATGACAGAACTAATGGTGTGTTGCATTTTAGCCAGACTCAAAGGCTAGCAGATATGAAAGTCAAAAAGTGTGGTATTAGAAAAGCACAGGAGGTTAGACAGCATCCAAAGAGCAGGAGAGTCAATGTTTTGGTGATGAAGGGCTTATGCCTGAAATGTCAACTCTTCTGCTCCTCGGATGCTGCCTGATCTGCTGTGCTTTTCCAGCATCACACTATTTGACTCTGATTTCCAGCATCTGCAATCCTCACTTTCTATGAACAGATATGGTGTAGCATATAAGATATGAATGATATGAGCATGCAGGCAAGTACTAAGTGAGTGAAAAGACCAAGCAAATAGCTCTGAGATTCAGCTCGGTCTAATCCGTGAGCTTGGACCCTGTCCCTGGACACAAATTCAGTGTTAGGTGCCAGTGTGCTCTGCAAAGCCAATCTATGCTTAGGTATCCTGTGAATGTGAATTGAGAGGTATCACAATGATCGTGAAATGTTGTCAAATCTTGTGGATGAGGGGTGCAAGCAGCTGGTGCCCATGGGTTGTGGGATGCTGTTTGGTGCGAACAACATGACGCTCCGCACGGCCTGTAGCAAGAGGAAGTTGCCAGTTACCCACTCTACCTCCCACGCCAAGAATTCTCAATATCTGGCTTTTTTCAGTCTGTATGGTAAGATAGGAAGCTGAATATTAATTAGGTGAAATGTGCCTTTAATAAGGTGTTTAACCAGCTGTAATCTGCATAATTAGCAGCTCTCCACTTCTAGTAAGAAAGTCACCTTGCTGCTCAGAAAATACATAAAATATGCTCACATAAAATGTTAGTTGTTCCAGATATTGAGACAGGCCTCATCTGACTTCTTGCACAATTCTAACACAAATATTGCCACAGTACAAATTACTCAATTCCCCCTTAGATTCTGCCCTCAATACCTTTCATCCTCAAAAACAACCTCGCACACAAATAAAATTCAGTGAAGGTCTCTGTTTCCACTAGGTAGTTCCTTGTTCTGCAGTTATTAGCTCTTTGAGAAACCCTTAACAAAGCTCGCTTACTCAATTCAACATCTTTGTAGGACTTCTATTCTGACACCTTAAAACCTCCTAATTTCTGGAGGTTTTCTCTTCCTAACTTCTAACCATTCAGGACTTCTCTTCTGCTCTGACTGCTTTGGAACCATTGTGCTGTGGCTTTTCTCTCAGAATGACCTGCTTCTCTCTGTGAAAGAAACCTGCACACTCACTGGCATCTGGAATGTCTCGGCTCTCTAAAAGAACCCATTTCTGTCTCTGTCTCCCTGTACTATTGAACATCTTGTTGCTATGCAGCAGCCCGTTTCCTTTTTCTTCTGTCTTGTTTCTAAGCACTGAACTATTCACCTCAGGTATTCTTAAAATACTAATTGAAATGCATGTAAACAAAACGACCATCACCGTTTATAGAATTCAAAATGAACCTAAAACAAAATGTAGAATCTTCCAAGTCTCTGAATGTTGTGGACAATAGGGAATCAGTGGTAAAATAGACAAGAGCAGAAAAATGAGTGGTGAGAGACCTATGTGCATGTATGAGTATCTTATTGTTCCTTAATCTTGCCTCATTTATATGCTATTCTCCCAGACAATGGAGAAAAATTAGATGGGGATAATTTCTGACATGAAAGTGTGAGTGGATACTTTGCAGCTGCAACTTGCTGGTGTCTTCACTGAGTATCCATCTTGGCCAGATTTCCCTAAAATGTTGTGCCACATTCTATGGGCAGCAAATGTCTGCACACTTCAATCACGGAGCAAATCACACCCTCCCACATCATCAGGCCACATTTGGGATTCAGAACAATCGGAATGTCATTTGACTTGGCCCATCACTGGCTTTGATAAAATAGTCTATCCTCCAAATCTGCCAAGGTAATACCTGGGAAATCTACTAATAAATCAACTGAAATTATTTTCATACATTTCTGAAAAGCTGTATGTAGCAATTTGTGAAACAGTTGACAGAAAATGTTTGAAATTGTCAGTAAGTCCAAAGCATTTGTGGAGAGAAAAACAGAGATAGCCTTGCAGATCTGTGATCCATCATCAGAACTCAAGGTTACAGGTCTGAAATTGTGAGTGTGCTTGTCTCCCTGTTGATGCTGCCCCCATTCTTTTAATTTCACTTGCATCTTTCAAATGGCTGAGGGGCAATGCCAGAGATACCTGACGATTTCCCAGGAGATGGGCAGTGTATTGAGTGCATTGCTCCAACAAGACTGCAAATTTGGAGGAGACATGAAAACAGTTCACCTCAAGGCGAATGCAATTTGAATTTCAGTGTCAATGACTGTGTTCTATATCAATGGCTGCAAAACATTATTGATCACTCACCTGATGCATTTATGTCCAGAAGTTTCAACAACTCCATTCAGTTCACAACCATTGCTGATGGGTATTACACAGTTCCCACAAGCACACAGCTGTCAATGATTGCACATGAGTATATATTAATACTTGCAGGAACAGTCAACTGCATTTGTGAATTGTAAGTAGTTTTACTCCTTTACCTATATGGAGTCATTTCTCAGAAAGTTCTCTTAACTACATTTTACACAAATCCCTACAGCAGAGCTAGTTGTGACCCCTCCCAAGTGCAAGGTTAGATCCTGGGTGGAAAGTTGCGGCTCATGAGATAAGTGTCCAAATCGCCATATTGTAACAACCCTGCAGAGTACTGTTATGATACTGCATGTGGATTGACCAGGGCAGTTATAGAGCAGACTATGGATTTGCTGAAATTGCATTTCTGCTGCCTTGACCAATCAGGAGCATTGCAATATATACCTTGGAGGATATCCAGGGTTGTCATGGTCTGCTGTTTATTACAGTGTGCCAATGCAATGAGGAGTGAAATTGGCTTGGAAATTCATTAGGTACCTGTTTTCTTCCTCAAAAGAGGATTACAGCAACAAATCAGAGGAAGAAATAGAAATAGTATGGCACATTATTAAGATGCCAAGGCCATGGAGAAGCTTACCAGGACTATCTTTTTAAATTAGTTTGTGCAGGAATGAGGCACCCATCTGACTATCATTTGATTGCTTGCCAACCATTGCCTTCTCTGACACGTTCCTTCCTTCACCTGGAGCGACTTTAATAACTAAGTCCTCAACTCCTTAGGCATCAGTGGAAGCAGACTTTTGTCACACAAAATCAAAACTTAAGACTTACCCTGAGGATATAAACTTCGCTCTTGGACATAAATCATTGAAGTTATTCTGAGTGGGTTTTCTTATCCATGCCCATAGTGACATGACTATGAGTGCATAAATAACATATCACTTGTGGTAGTAGTAAATGTAAGTCAATCTCCTTATCAGTGCATATGAGTGCATATATGAAGCTGATGTTCTTTCATATTGCACAGTCTGGGATTATTTCTATACAAAAAAACTGAAAGAACTGCAGGTGCTGTAAATCAGAAACAAAAACCGAAGTTGCTGGAAAAGCTCAGCAGGTCTGGCAGCATGTGTGAAAAGATATCAGAGTTAATGTTTTGGGTCCGGTGACACTTTCTCAGAAGTGTCGTATGTTCTTATGAAGGGTCACCGGACCCAAAACGTTAACTCTGATTTCGCTTCACAGATGATGGCAGATCTGTTGGAACTTTTCCAGCAACATCTGTTGTTGTAATTATTTCTATAGTTTTTGATTTGAGAAATGCGTTCTGAAATGGCTGGTCATACAAATATTGCTGTATGCATGACTTTCCAATGAACACTGACCGTGAACCCATTTTGATATTTTTGTCCCCAAAGTGTGATGCTCCCTAGTGCTCTTCAACTAACAATAATAGCCAACCACAAAGCATGTGAAATCACTATATCAGCTGATTGACCACATCACAAAAAATAATTATGGGGCACACAAGTGAAACAAATAAAATACAAATTGTCCCATGTGAATAAGTTTGCAGTGTCTAAACATATGCCACATTCTGCTCATAAAGCATATTTAAGTTTCATTTTATTCCCACTGTAACTTAAATTTCCATCTACAGTTATTGGAAGCAGCTGCTGAAAGCGATGTCTGGTGCCCTTGATTGGCGTCATCTGGTGGACTAAGACTTGAGGAGGCCTCCACCATCAATTCAAGGCGCCACATAGACCTTGGCAATTAGGCTGATTTTCCCATCCTCCGCTGTATCTCTTGCAGATTTCTTGTAGCTGTGAACAGAGACACATCATCATCTCAGAGCTTGGCGTGACCCTAATCCTAACATTCTCATCAGTTCAGTCACTTGCTCTGAGTTACTTTTTATTTATGCTTTAGAGCCTGGTTTCAGACAGGTTTTTTTTTAATGTAGCCCATCCCAAGCACACTGAGTCACTCACTGCTCTCTTCCATGTATTTTCTTGTGCTACATGTGGCTGCTGGATAAAGTTATGATTTGCATTGTAACTGCATGCATTAAGATCCCAATCTTCGGACTCAGCAAGATGGCGGCGATCCTGTAGAACTGCTATGGACAGCTCTGCCGAACAGCCAAGGAATACTGGTGTTTTTTGCCATCCCTGGCCAACGTACATGGTGGAATTATTAGGTTCAGATCTTACAGAACACATATTTGTCAATATTTGGGAGTGGGAAGGATGCCAAAGGGAAAAGGAGCGAGCAGACAGCAACAGGGAGGACTCTCCCCTGCAGCACCAGAGACATCAGCAGCAGCAGCCTCTCCTGAACCCTCTGGGGACATGACAGACTCACAGGAATTAGCTGCGGCGATGGAGAGACTTCCCTTGAAAGTTGGAGCTGCGATTGAGGAGATCCGTGGGGAGATTCGTGCCCAGGTCCAACCTATCGCATCTATCTGCAGAAGCATGAGCAGGAGATTCAGGGCCTCGGGGAGTGGCTGGAGGAGGTGGAGGGTCGAACTAAGGCCTCGGAAGCTGCGATGGAGTCCTCATCCAGTCAGATCCAGGTGCTGGAGTGAGAGGTGCGGGCCTTGCAAAACCATATCGAAAAAACCTCGAAAATCGAGGTTGGGGGATAAACCTCCGAATTGTCGGGCTCCCTGAAGGTAAGGAAGGTGAGTAGCCAGTCAGCTTCTTTGAAAACTGGCTGCCAAAGTTTTTGGGCCTTCACATCGAGTCCAGCGGCTTTAGATTGAAAGGGCTTATCGGGTTACAGTGCACAGGTTAGGGCTGGTGCAGTGCCCCCACTCGGTCCTAGTGCACTTCCATTCATATAAGGACAAGCAAAAAGTCAGAGAAACTTCCAGATCCCTGGAAAAGATCTGTAGGCACTGCTATACAAGGGGTCAAAAACATGTATTTTCAGGATTTCTCTGCAGCTGTAATTCGAAAGAGGAAATCCTTTGATGAAGTTAAAAAGAGGCTGAGGAACCTGGGCATCCAGTACTCCATGAGAAACCCTGCAGTGCTCTGTTTTCGCCATGAGGACTCAGTTTTTACATTTGACTCAGCGGATAAAGCTAAAAGACCTTGTGGATACTTTAAAATAGACGGATTGGCCTGAAGAATACTTTTAATATTTGTTCTCTTTCCTATCTATCCCCATGTTTTCCCTTACTTTTTTTTATTCCTTTCTTTCTCCCTAATAATTTCCTTTTTGGAAAGGGGGGAAAAGACTTTGGAATAAGTTGTTCCTTTTTTTTGTAAGCAGGATTCTCTCTCTGAGGGGTTCAAAGGTCTCTGAAAGGGGATATCGTTAAGTATCTTATTAAATAGTGCACCTGGAATATTAAGGTAAGTCATTCTCCTGTTAAAAGAAAAAAAGTGCTTTCTAGCCTTAAGAGGGAAAGGGTTGATATTGCTTTGTTGCAAGAAACCCATCTTTGATGGGTAACACCTGAAATTGCAACAGGGGGGTTATTCTTTTCATCCTTTACTACTAAAAGAAGGGGACTGGTGGTACTTATCCAGAAAAATCTTCTGTTCACATTATTAGAGCAGTTGAAAGATGAGCAGGGACGGTTTGTGTTACTTAAAGCCCTGATACATGGGGAGGAATATGGCATTTTAAATGTCTACTGTCCTCCGGTGCATCCCCTCAAATTTTTGATTAGTGCTTTCTTTCAGTTGAGTACTTTTGGAACACGGCACATTATTATAGGGGGGGGGGGATTTTAATTGTCTTTTGGATCCGATAGTGGACAGTATGCCTTGTGGGCCCCCAACTTTTTCTTCGCAGGCCAAGCAGGTGGTTGACATATGCAAGGAGTTGGGGCTGGTGGATATTTGGAGATGTCTTCACCCTCCCAGCAGGGACTTCACCTTTTTTTTCAAACCCACCTAAATGTCACATGAGGATTGACCTCTTTCTGGCTCCCTCGGCCCTTCTGGATTTGATTATAGGTTGTAAAATTGGGAATATAGCTATCTCTGATCCACAACAGTATATTTCAAGGTTAAAGCCAAGAGTGAAGGGCTAGGTTTGCGGCATTGGCGTATAGACCCTTTTCTCCTTAAGGATTCCAAATTTGTGGAATACGTTTTGAAGGAGTTGTAGGAATTCTTGACTATCAACTCAGGCATGGCTAGTCGTCCATCCATGCTATGGGAGACTGCTAAGGCCTTTGCTAGAGGATTAGCTGTTTCCTATTCGGCTAGCCGGAAACGTCAGAAGGAGGAACAGCACCGTCTACTTGAGACGCAGTTGAAAGCCGCGGAGGCGGCACATTTTGCGCGACCTTCGATGACTAAGCTACAGCGGATCACGGCCCGTTGGGCTGCCTTCAATTCAATATTGACACAAAACACAAAGAAAGAACTTGCTTTTGTTAGACAAAGCCTGTTCGAATATGGGGATAGGCCAGGGACGTATTTAGCGTACCAGACTAGGAAAAGCGTGCTCCCCAATCCATTACTGCAATCAGAGACAGTACCAGGGTCCTTATATATGATGCTAAAAAGATTACTGAGGCTTTTCAGAGCTTTTACAATGAATTGTATTGGTCTGAAGGTTGCGAAGACAGGAGGGCTAAAATGGAGACCTTTTTTTAAGAACTTGGACCTCCCAGGAGTAACCATGGAACAGGCCTCTCTCCTTAATGCCCCCTTGACAGTTCAGGAAATACAGGAGGCAGCTAGGCAACTTCAGAGTGGGAAAGTGCCTGGCCCTGATGGTCTTCCAGGTGAGTTTTATAAGGAGTTTATAGAGATTCTGTCAGGGCTGATGTTGGAGATGTACAATCACTCCTTTCTGCATGAATGCCTACCACCATCTTTGAGAGAAGCTAATTTTTCCTTAATTCTTAAGAAGGGGAAGGTTCCTGAGGATTGTGCCTCATACAGACCCATCTCTCTATTAAATTCAGATTTCAAGATTCTGTTCAAGATCCTGGCGCTGAGGTTGGAAAGGGTGTTGCCCCGTACAGGCTTTATAAAGGGCCACACAGGCTTTATAAAGGGCCGTAGGTCCTCTAATAATATTGGAAGGTTGCTGAATGTGGTCCAAGTTTGTCAGCAACGATCAATTCAGGGGTTGGTGATTTCCTTAGATGCAGAGAAATCATTTGACCGAGTGGAGTGGCTGTATCTTTTTATGTCTTAGAACAGTTTGAGTTGGGTGGAGTCTTTGCTGGTTGGGTGGACGTTTTATATCGCCACCCTCTGGCCACGGTCATCACCAACAGGGTGAAGCCTGGGAATTTTACGATTGGTAGGAATAGTTGGCAAGGCTGCCCCCCTCACCGTTGTTGTTTATGTTGGTGATAGAGCCGCTGGCAGAGGCTGTTCGTCAGAATGTCCACATAACCGCTCCGGAAGTGGGATCGAGGGCATACAAAATAACACTGTATGCGGATGATGTCCTTATGTTTTTATCGAACCTGATGACCTCCATATCCCATTTGATACAATGTATCAATTCATTTGGGGCTATTTCAGCATATAAGATTAACTTTGCAAAATCGGAGGCTATGCCTTTGGATGTGCCAGAAGTTGAAAGTGGCCCTAAGTTCCCTTTTAAGTGGTCACAGGCAAGGTTCCGATACCTAGGCATTTTATTACCCCCAAGTTTGATCTGTTATTTCGGACTAACTTTGCTCACTTGCTCGACAATATTAGGCGAGATCTCCAGAGATGGGAGGCTCTTCCAGTTTCGTGGCTGGGCCGAATATCTCTCATTAAGATGAATTTTCTTCCTAGTTTGCTTTTTCCCATGCGTATGCTCCCTATAATGTTTCCCAGGTCAACGCTACAGAAGCTTATGGGGTGGTTTGGTTCCTTTGTCTGGCATCATGGGTGGCCCCTCATCAAACTTACTATATTGCAGTTGCCTCAAGGAGGGGGAGGAGTTGATTTCCCAGGCATCAGAAGGTTTCAATTGAGTTTCCTGCTGTCCTTTGTCTGCGATTGGGTATGTAATGATCCAAACTCAATATGGCTGGATATAGAGGCCTCCCAAGCAAAATGCCCTCTTATTAACCTATTGTTCATAGATAAGATGAGGACAGTTATGGACAACTGCCAGAACCCTATTGTCATTAGTACAATCATGGCATGGAGGGCAATCACTGAAATAATTGACTGCCATTCTTTTATTTTCAATTTGACCTCTTTGAGAGGAATGATGTTGGTTTTAATAAATCTTGCTACTATCCCCTCACATAACATTTGAAGTTCATGTTCTACTTCCTGAAAGTAAAGGAGATGCAGTGCCTGAAAGGGGATACTGTACTTCCTGACTGCTGCTAAAATTGTGCACAGTTCTGATGTATCAAGTTCAATGCGTGCTTAACTAACAACTCAAAGCTCCCATTCAGTTTAAAGAACAGTGATCAACAGCTCCCTGTTGTAAAAAAAATATTTTTTCTCCTTGCTTACAGGCACTTTTCAGGCTGTACTGCTTTGCATAGCACAATTTTGGAGATGTAACTTATTCACAGTCACTTTTAAGCTCTGAATTTTTTATTGTTTAGAATCATGATCACCAGTGTTAATTTTCTGTCGCTTTTGAACTTAAAGCAGCCAAAATGTCCAGCGAGTAAAATTGTGAAGTGGATCCTGCTCCGCCAAAAAGGAGTATTTTCATTAATTTCAACTCATAGATTAAAAGATTGGGTGGATTCTAACTGGGATTTGAGTGAAAAGGGTTATGCTGGGATTTGTGGCCAAAGAAGATGAGAAGTGAGGCCCAGCTCAATGTTAAAAGCAACTTGCTTCATTTTTTAGACACAGTATTTGTAATCAACCAGTTCAGACATTACGACACTCCTCTGGAGCAAGTGGGACGTGAACCCGGGTCTTAGGGTGCAGAGGTAGGGCCACTTGCACTGCGCACAGGAGCCCCTCAGTCCATCTTTTATGCTTTCACAATGTCTCAGCAATGTGGGGAGCTGCCGATTAGGAGGGATTATTGCTTGTTATATGCCTTGTTGATGGCACGACCCATATCATTAATTAACTTTATATTTTAACAAGCTCGCGGCCAGATGAGAAAATCAAAAAATCTCAACATGGAAACCAGAGTGGGTACCTTGCAGATTCACCTTGCCACTTGCTTCAAATGTCCCCCATGACTTGCGGTGCCAAACTGCAAATCAGGGCATGATCCATGTGCATCAGCCACACATGCATCGTTGTCCACAGATATTTGCATCCAGGATGGCACCTATCCTATTTGCTGGCAGGATGCTTAAGAAGCAACAACTTGCATTTCAACTATCATTGAAAGGCTGTAGTAGGGGCACTTTGTGTGCAAGGACAGACACCCAGCTCAAGGATTGGACCAGGCTGCATCTCAGGGAAGCTTGCTTACACTCATAGTGCTCATTTACTTAGCTCTACTCTGCATGCTTGCAGCATCCATGCCTTGCATTTCCATGTCAAGCCAATTACTGAGTTGATGCTTCTGCCAGAGCCAAAGGCTCTCAGTGCTCCTGTGTTGAGGTGATCTTTTGCACAGGCACATAGGCTGTTTTTCATGTTTGGCAGTTGAGATCTGTCCAAGGTGGAGGTCATCTTGAAGATCAGCACTCTGAGATGTCATTGTAACTTGTATAGCTTGTGTCAGATGCTTGCAAGGCAAACATACTGTAAACCAATTGGTGCGGGTCAGTCCTCACTCCAGTCAAGGGGAAGGCTGCTGTGAGTCAGGAGCTACTGGTACGTTTGTGATGGGCACAGTCCGCACACAGTCCAGGATCTTGACATTGGTCAGTCAGCCTACTTGACATGTTCACACTCAGGATCTGTCCTAGTCCAGGTCTGGGGAGTGAGCAGCTGTCGTTTCTGTAGAACCATCACAAGCAGTCAGGATGTTGCATGCCATCAGTTGGAGAACTGCAAGCACAATACTCAGGGGTCTAGTCGGTCACGTCTAGGAGTTGCCATCAAAGTTAATCAGAGGTCTGGGGTGACTACAGTCCTGATGGCCCGTCCATCAATCTTTCAAAAAGGATGCTTCTGTTGGGGCAGTGGGGGATTATTGCCAGAAAGATTGGTGGAGTTGAAGCTGGGGATGAGAGAAATCATAGACATTTGCAGAGGTGTGGTTAAGGATGAAGATGGGGGAATCTCGAGGTGTATGGAAGCTAGGCTGTACAGCATCAGAGTGTGTAATACGCTGTGATGTGGTAGATCAGTGGCAATGACCATCACTGGGAGGGTGGAGAATAGCAGAACAAAATGGGCTTCATTTATAATTTTGGGGTTCAAGGGCACAGAGAACTGTAACAGGTGATGTTCAATGTGGTAAGTGTCCACATGGGAGAAATGGGTGCAAATAGGCTATTGAGGCATTGAGATATAAAAAGGGACATGGAGGCTCTGAAGGTTACCATGTGGGGCCTGCTGCTGCCATCACTTTTGATTCTTTAGTTGTGAAGTGCTGCTAGTGAATGGCCAGGACAATGTTCAGCCCAAGTGGTTGTATCCTGTTAGTTTGATGATGGGCAAAAGCGAGGGACAACATTGAAGCAACAGATCCATGAAAGAGGTGTTTGCAACATCCAGTTGCATTTAATTAGCAATTGTTTCATTGCCTATTTGGTCTGCAGATAGAACGAAGGAAAGATATTGGTCAACAGCGATTGCAACTGAACCTGAGTTCACAATGGTTATGAAGTTAGGAGCAATGCATTTTAAAAAGGTCAGTGCTGAGCAAAGGGGAACATTATTCAGGCAACTTCCAAGGATCCTGTGTGAGCCTCACAACATCACTTCAACATCTGTGATGGAAGTGTAACACTAATCAGTGATTCTCCCACTGCATCTTGCCAAACACACTTCATTAACTATCTACCAGCCCTTTGGTTCCACTTTCATCCAATTTAGTCCCATTCTACCACTTGCCACACCTGGAACATCGAAGCACAGCAGAATATTCCAGAATGGACCAACATTCCTTGTGCTGAAGACATCTTTAAAAGACAGTTATGCACACAGTTGCCTGCATGGCTTGTGAAATTTGCCCGCAGCAATTAGCACCTTGCTTTTTGGGGAGGGACCTAGAGGATCTGCTGGACAGGGTGATGCAAAGGCAAAGGGTGATGCAAATGAACCTTCCAGCTCAGCGAGCATACCTACATCCAGAACCTCAACCTGAGCTACAAATCTTCTCAAAACTCACAAAGAGGCAGGTGTACACTACCTGAGGACAGGCAGGGGATGCCATAATGCCAGACCCTGCCAGGCCCAAGGTTTCCATTCGGGTCAGTGAAGTTTCCATCACGTGGAGGAATGCCTGGCACTTCTGGAAAAAGGTTACTGATCTTCTGCCATTGTAAGTGCTACCATCCCGTCTCTAATAACTCATACTCACTCTATCTCTGCTACTGTACCTCCTTACCACCAAGACGCATGCTCTGCCACACTCAGTTTTCCCTACAATATCTTCCTCACTTGATGTCATCCACTCCAATCCCCAACACGACTTACACCGTACACCCACTACATTGCCAATTCCTTCACGCAGGACACGTCCTCATCTGCATTAAAAGTAACAGCTGTGCCACTCACTTTTATCTCTTCTACTACGTGTCCCTCTCTCTCACTCTTTGTCTCACTCTAGGAGGAAAGCATTCCACAATAGGGCAGAAAGAGACAAGATAGCTGGGTTGCTAGATATTCAGCTCCACATCACTTATGAGGAAAGGATCCTGACTCTGACTGCCTTGATGGACTGACCGACTGTTTCTCTGGACTGGTATGGGAGGTTGCCCTTGACTAACTGTTCGACCCACTGACTGAAGGCTATCTCCCTTGACTTGGTTGAGAAACATTGGCAACTATGCCAAGCTTCCTGGCTTTGTGTATGCACTAAACAACAAGAGAGCAGTACTGTGAGTACTATATTTGGCTGAATAAGAAAAATAAGGTGTTCAAATATTACTTGTTTAGTTTGGGTTCTTCCATAGTAATGCAGCTCCAGATCACATTACAACTTTGATCCAAACATGAGCAAAAGCTGAATTCCAGATACAAGGTAGTAGGTGACTGTCTTTGACATCAAAGTGGCATTTGATCAAATGTGACATCAAGGATCCTGACTAAAATGGCAAGTTAAAAGTTAATGGGACTTGTTGGATGTTGAGAAAACGCTTCAATATCTCTGCAAGGATGATACGAATTGATGAAGACCTATCAGGAAACAATACCAGGCTCATTCTCTTTTCCTTTGGAAATAGATGAGTTAGATAATTATGTAGGGTGTACAGTATTGATGCAGGCCATTTCTGATGAAGAGTCACGAGATTTATAATGTTAACTGTACTTTCTTCGCACAGATGCTGCCAGATCAGTGGAGTTGCTCCAGCAATTTCTGTTTTTGTTACAGATGCAGGCCAGTTAGCCTAACCAATTCATGCTAGCATTTGTGCTTCATTTGAGTCTCTTCCCATCTTACGTGAAATGCATCTAGACAATTTGTTTCAAACACTACGTAAAGTGGCAAGTTCCATTCCGCTTTTGATTTCATGGTTAAAAACAATTTAAAAGTTGTGGTTAACATAGCATTTTTCATGACCATCTGATTTCTCAAAGTGAGTGTTGATGGAAATATAGTACAATAAGTACCAAGTATATTCAGAATTTTGAAAGGTTTTGATGGAGTGGGCATAGAATGATTGTTTCTACTAATTGGAAAGAGCAAACTAGAGGTTATTAATGTGAGATAGTCCTCAAGAAATTCAAATGCGAAATAAACTTTGAGGGAAACCTTGCAAGTAATAGTAAGACAGGCAGCTTTAAATACATTAAAAAAAGAGAAAATACAAAGTGAACATTGGCCCCTTAGAAAATGAGGTTGAGGAAGAATGGAGAACCAGGAAATAGAACATGATTTGAATAAAAACTTTGCAGCAGTCTTTACAGGAAAATTCACTAATAGAACTCCAAATTTACCAAATACTGAAGGGCCAAAATGGGGAGAGGAAAGAAGACCTTTAGGAATAGGAGTAGGCCTTTCTGCCCTTCAAGCTACTTCACCATTTAGTAGGATCATAGCTGATCTGACATTCCTCAGTCTACTTTCCTGCATTTTCCCCAGAACCCTTGATTTCCCTGATTTATCAGGGATCTATCTATTTCAGCCTTAGATAAATACAATAACTATCACGAGAGAAAGATTGTTTGGAAAACTAAAGACTGATAAGTCCCCTGGCCTGATGGTCTTATGAGAATTCAGAAGAAACTTTCAAATCCTGAAATTGGTATAAATGCATATTCACTATCACAGATTGTATTGATGCAATATTGATTGTATTGTATTGATATATTTCATCGGAAGCTAGAGGAATAGAGAGCTATACTAGTAGAATGAAATAAAAGAGGAAGTTTGCATGGAACGTAGGCACTAGCTTAGACTAATTTGATTAAATAACTTTGTCTGTAGTCTACCTTGTGGTGATTGTAGTGAGGTCAGCTTCATAGGTGGACCTCATAGCGTATGGGTTCCCTGATTGGGGCTGTTAATCTGGTTCAATCAGGGAGCCCTCGCGGACAGATAGAAACAGGAGTGTCAGAGGGTTCTGTTCACTCTGAGAGCTGGCACTGAGAGAGCTGGGTCAGTGTCAAGGACTCCAATGTAAATAAGCGGCGATTTAGTGACAGAATATTGACCTCTATGGAGTTATTGCAGTGATTTCAGTGATGACAAAAGAAAAGCATGCTCCTGAAGAAATTTGCTTGCAACAGTCATCTTTGAGTTGGGATAAGCATTTCTGGCATCATGAGATTATTTGAGGGGCTTGACTCATTTGATTCTGCCATCAAAGACTGGATCTAGTTTGTGGAAAGAAGGCATTTTTTTTTCTGGGCTATTGACAGTTGGGCAGATGGAAAGCAAAGAGTAATTCTCCTGACAGCTTGTGGAACCCCAGCTTTTTCAGTTATTAGGAGCCTAACTTACCCTGAATCACCAGATGTTAAAATCTTTCAAGAGTTGACAGATTTAGTAAAGGAATATTATGATCCCAAACCTCCTCTAATTCTGAAAAACTATCAGTTTTACTCGGCAATTCAACTACCAGGGGAATCAGTATCAGGATTTTTGACCATGTTAAGATGATTAGCAGAGGCATATGACTTTGGTTTAACCCTTAATGAGAGGGTGTTCAGTATGTGGGATTAATGATGTAACCATGCATAAGGCCCACAGCTCGATTTCAAACAGGCAATAGAACTGGCTTTATCATTGGAAAATGTGCAAGTGGAGCATACAAGTTGCAGGTATTGCGATGGAAATGGATACCCTCACCAGCCCGACTGAGCTTAGTGAAAGCAATTGCATTGCCTCACTTAGGACATATACTGAACAGAGGGACTCTAGTTCAGCCCACAGCAAAACCCTAAAACAAAGCCAAGCCTCGGCCAAATGGTTGACATTTTCTTCAGGGTCTAGGCCGGCAAGTATTGTAGCCACTACTAGAATGTAAAAGAGACCCAAATTGAGTAAGCGGCCAGTATCAAGGAGAGTACACACCCTGGAAAGTCCAGCTACATCTGGTTTATAACAGTTAAATTGCTTAGCAACATCCAAATCAGATCCAATCAAAATAAATGTCCGGTTAAATGGTCACCTGGTTCTAATGGAGGTCAATACTAGTGTGGCTATTTCAGTGATCACAGAACCAGCCTTTAACAAAATCCGCTGTGGACTCCAACACTTAAGTTTGCGTAAGACTGAGACTGAGAATCTATACCGGTGAACCATTTCAGATTAAGGGTACAACTTTGTTTCAAGTCTCTTCTGAGAAGCAGCTGGTTTAGTTCCCACTGATGGTCGTAAAAGACTCAGGCCCAAGTCTGATGGATGAAATTGGATGAGAAACATGTTTTTGATTGGAAAAAGGCTACCCGAATGAAGTCCCAAGTAAATACCCAAGTAAATTTTCAGGAAAGTCTAGGACTGTCAAAAGAGCTAAGGCCACCTTGAATTTTGACCAGGGAGAAATTCCACAAATTTGCAAGTCCCGCCATGCAGTGCTATTTGCCTTTTATGCAAAAGTAGAGGCAGAAATCAGAAGGCTGGAAAACAAAGGAATCATCAAACCAGTCCAGTTTGTGGAATGGACAACATCAGTCATACTGGTTGTGAAGCTGGATGGGTCAGTTCATCTTTAAAATAAATGCTAAACTGCTTTCGCAGCTGGATAACTATGCAATCCAATACTTAGAGGATTTTTATGCAAAGCTGGCTGGGGGGGGTGAGGGTCAATCCTTCACAAGGCTGGACATGAGTCATGCATACTTGTAATTGTGGTTCAATGAGGATCCCAAGAAGTAAGTTACTCTACCCATAAGGGTTTTACCAATATACGAGGCTGCCATTGGGAGTATCGTTGGCCTATGCAATTTTTCAGTGGACAATGGAGAACATTTTACATGGTCGACTCCAGGTCTCCATTTATCCAGATGACATGCTAATAACAGGGAAGACCAATAAGGAGCACTTAGAGAACTTGGACATAGTCCTTAGATGTTTCTCCCAAGTGGGCATATGCCTTAGAAGGGAAAATTCAGTGTTCCAGGCACCCCAAGTATTTGGAGTCCACAAGAATGGGTTACACCCTTTGGAAGAAATATGAGGGCAATCAAAGGTGCCCTGGCTCCCATGTCTGTACCATAGCTTAGGTCTTTCCTTGGGCTGGTGAACTATTGCAGAAAGTCCATACGTAACCTGGCCTCCATTCTGGCAGTTTTCACCAATTCTTCAAAAAGGACTAGCCTTGGAAGTGAGCATGTAGCCAAGCCTGTAGCTATCATCCTGTAAGGTGTTGGCACAGTATGATTGCACGCAAGGTCTGGTATTGACATGTGATGCCTCCCTGTACAGTATTAGCTCATAGGTGACCCAATGGACAGGAACGCCCAATAGCATATACATCCAGGGCTTTGGCTAATACAGACCGTAAATATGACCAGATGGAAAGGAAGGGTTGCTGATCATGTTTGGAGTCAGAATGTTCCACCAACATCATTATGGATGTAAATTTGTAATAATATGCACCACAAACCCCTGCTAGATCTACTTAAAGAGGACAAGGCTATGTCACCCATCGCTTCAGGCCGAATTCAGTAGTTGGCTCTCATACTAAGTATAAGAACAAATTGGAACACTATCTAGGAGGCCATGTCACAAATGCGGATGCATTGAGCCACTTCATGCTGAGATACACCACCAGCGGTACCACCACTGGAAGATTCTGTATGATTTTAAATCTGGACACACTTCCAGTCACAGCTGACAATATCAGCAAAACATCTGCTGCTGGTGGGGAAAACCAAAGGGCTGTCACAGATCTGAAATCTTTCTGAACTTGGATAGACCAGATCACAGCAGAGGATGGCATATTATTATTGGGGGGGACAAGAGTGATTGGCCCGAGCAAAGGCCAGCATCATATTCCGGCTAAACTCCACTAGAGTCATTCAGTGGTTTCCAGAATGGAGATGTTGCAAGAAGTTATGTCTGGTGGCCAAGATTCAATGCAGACACAGCTGTACTGGTGGAGCAATGCCCAGAATGCCATCAAGGACAAAAATTACCGCCAGCAGCCCCCCCCCCCCCCCCCCCCCCCCGATATTCGTGGGAATAGCCGCATGGACTCAGGACTCAGTTACACGTAAAACATGCAGGTCCTTTCATGGGTGCAATGTTCTTAGTCATTGTGAATACCTACTCAAAGTGTCTAGCCATAAGTTAATTCATCAAACATTGGGACGATGACAGAAAAACCGTGCACATCTTTTGCAATACACAGACTCTCAGAAGTGTTGGTCATAGTTAACAAACCATTGTTTAACATCAGGGAATTTGAGTGTTTCCTGAAGTAAAATGGTATTCACCACATAAAGACAGTTCCATACCATCCATCATCCAGTGGTCTAGCAGAAAGTATCATAGAGTCATAGAGTTGTCTAACATGGAAACAGACCCTTTAGTCCAAATTATTCATGCCGACCAGATATCCTCAGTGAATCTAGTCTCATATGCCAGCATTTGACCCATATCCCTCTAAACCCTTCCTATTCATATACCCATCCGGATACCTTTTTAAATATAAAGTCTCCACCATTTCTTCTGGCAGCTCATTCCATATACACAATACCCTCTGCATGAAAAAGTTGCTCCTTACGTCCATTTTAAATCTTTTCACTCTCATC
Source organism: Chiloscyllium punctatum (assembly GCF_047496795.1). Lineage (NCBI taxonomy): Eukaryota > Metazoa > Chordata > Chondrichthyes > Orectolobiformes > Hemiscylliidae > Chiloscyllium > Chiloscyllium punctatum. The sequence goes on from NC_092743.1 coordinate 65,265,108, forward strand.
TGAGCAGTCTAAACTTTGAAGGCAGGGTTAAAGAAACAGCCTACAGCTTCACTAGATACCAAACTGTCCCAGTTTCTATTTGATTATTGAGCTACCCCTCAAGCTCCAGCATGGGCAGAAGACTTCACATCAGGTTAACTCTTATCTTCTTGGATCTGTGGAGGAAGGATGAAACAGTATCAGGAATGCCATGGCTGGACACAAGACTCTGCTCAACAAGAAAGACAGTTTACTTTAGGTAACAAAGTTGGATGTAGGACGTGGGAATGACCCTGCATGGGTGAAAGGCATGGTCAACACAAGGTCAGGTCCAGTATGCATAAAGCTTAGGTAGGTGCGACGGTCCTGAGCAAACACGTGTGCCAAATGAAAGTTGTACACTCAAACAGTGCGGGAGCAAAATGTGCCCAGCTCTTCAACTGCCTTTACAACTGATCTGGAACCCGTGGGTTCTCCCTCTCCATCAAGTGTTGAAGATACCTCGGAATCTGAGATGGTTATGGTGTATGTTGCAATCTTGACGCCTCTGCCATCTAAAGAGGAGAATCAATTTTATACAAGCTGCTGCAGGAGCAAGAGGCAAGCTACTGTGTGTTACACACTGCCAGTATCAAAGGCAGAACTGGTGCATCTAAGACACCCCAGGAAGAGATACAAAAAAACATAACTCAGATGGAGAGGGATGTAGTGATTCTAGCGAGGTTGGCCAGGTGATGACAGAATATGAGTCCCTTATTTAGGTTGTTAATCTGGTCCACCCTGAGACCCCTGGCTGACAGATATAAACTGGAGTCTTGGGGGTCGTTAGGGCTGACTGCCTGCCCCTCTTCCGCGGTTACGTTAGAGCCCGAGTGTCCTTGGAGAAGGAGCACGCGGTGTCCACCAACACCCTGGAATTGTTCAGGGAGAAGTGGGCGCCACAGGAAGTGGAGTGCATTATTTTCCCCCCCAACTCTATTTTGATTAAGTCCCTGCCCTCCCCTTCACTGTTTGATCACACAGCATTGCCCTTTTTTGTGAAGGGCAGTGCTTGTCACTGGCCACTTGGATGTTTTCCTATCTTCCTGGTGGTGGAAATTGAATAAAGATTCGTACACCTTGTGTCTCTCACTGTGTCTCACACCTGCACACACACACCATGGGTGCTGGGGAAAAAAATAAGCACTACCACAGTTGGGCGGTAGTGTGGGGGTTATAAAAAAAACAAAAAAAAACCAGGAGTGTCAGATGATCTGTTCACAAAAAAAAGAATAAATTAATAACTGGAGTCTTCAGTTAGGCGGTACTGTAGGGGTTAAATAAAAAAAAGGAAAAAAAAATCAACAGGAGTGTTGAGGGGTTCTGTAAAAAAACGGAGTCTTAGACATCCTGTTCACTCAGAGCTGGCTCTGAGGGAGCTTGATCAGTGTCAAAGCCTCTCCACATGTAATCAAAGGATGACTTGGTGACAGGATACCGTCCTCTGTGGTGTTCCTTCATACATTGTGTAATTTAAATTTACAGTATGCCTGTAGGTACACTTAAGTCCCCATTGTGCAATTGTGGTGCTACTGCTGATGAGAAAAATACAAACAAAAATAGCAATTGCTGAAGAAACTTAGCAGGTCTGGCATCATCTGTAGAGAGAAAACAGTTAACATTTCAATTCCAGTGATCTTTTTTCAGAACTGTTTTTAAAAAGTGTAAATATTGCTATCGAGGGAAAGTCCATATCTGAAAGGAGAAAAAAATCAGTGTTTTCAGTGTGTTAGTTTTCCTATTTTAATGATACATTACTGCTAATTTCTTCTGCATGAAAAATTACCCAAAGAACTATTTCACAAGAGGGAATTAACATTAGCATCAAAAATTGAAACTATTTCACTTCCATCTAAAATGCCAGCTTCAGAGTTTTATATGGCTTAATAATCATTCAGCTGACCATGGAGATGATAGATGGCTATGGAAAGGGTAAATTTCATGATGGCTACATCTCAAACACAGACAAGAAAACACGTCTTTGTTCACATTTGAAAATGTAGTCTAAGGAGGCAGAAACTCTTCAGTTTAGTGTTAATATCAAAGTGGCTAGCTGCCAAAGATTCAGGCTGCCATTAGGATAAGTGCTGTGTCCCTAAAATCATGAACATAAATGAAATCAGCAAGTCCAATAACCTGATTAGAAGTACAAGGAAAAGCTAATATGGCTGTGCAACTGAAAATCCAAAACACAGTTGTGACTTAGTCAACCTCATTGAATTCTGGTGGTGAAAATCAGGAGTTTGCTGAGTGGAAAATGTTGGTGGACAATTGTGTTCTGAAATTATAGGGTGAAATAAAGTGATTTAGGGTTTTTGAGTGCTCAAACAACAGATGTACAACAGGATCTATGCAGGAATAAAATGCTTTTGAGAATTGAGTATCTTTAACAATAATAGTTTGGGTCAATGTGGATTATTTTATTTCTACTACTAACTTGATCAACTTGTCTCTCTGTTATTTTGCATGGAGAAGCGTTATATTTGTTATTACCCAAAACAACTTTTAATAATGCAGTTAATGTATGTATATTTTGGGTGTGGGAATTGGTGGTGGAAACAGGGAATGTGTATATCAAAAGCAGAAATAATGACACGGACTGAAGAAACAGGTATAGCCTGAGTTGCAGGGTACTGCGGTAAAATAGATGGACAGGTCCATATAGGAGCTAAAAATTAGTTAAAGAGTAAATAAGTATTAAATATTCACTTTACCAAAGAATAATTGGATATATTTTGAGTTGCCAATGTAAAAAGTTAAAAACTTTTAATGTTTTTCAATAGAACTTGACTGCAGTGTGGGAATAAATCCAAGAGAACAGATATCCTTCACAGAGAGAGAGAGAGAGATATGCAACTTATCTTCTGCTTCTTGGTCAGATTATGGTTCTGGATGGAAAATTGAGATGTTTTAAAGAATTCTAATTATAATGAATGTTTTCATAATTTTGTGTACATTTCAAATACTTAAAGCTTAATGGAGTGAAACAGAATGTTTTCATGTCTCGTTAAATATAGCTTGTTGTAACTGCATAACCTTAACTTCAAAATATGTATTGCACCATACAATGATTAACTTACAGGAAAGAGATAGTTCTGAATTTTAAATTTATTCGCCTCAGTCTGAGCTGAGTTGAGTTGTCTTAGATGGTTTCTTACCACAAGTCCTAGCAAAATTTCTCATCCTGACTTTTAAACTTGTAGCTTTAATTACATATGACCAATGATAAGGCATGCCAATGTAAAAAGTTAAAAACTTTTAATGTTTTTCAATAAAACTTTACTGTAGTGGGTGGCACGGTGGCACAGTGGTTAGCACTGCTGCCTCACAGCACCAGAGATCTGGGTTCAATTCCCGCCTCAGGCAACTGACTGTGTGGAGTTTGCACATTCTCCCCGTGTCTGCGTGGGTTTCCTCTGGGTGCTCTGGTTTCCTCCCACAGTCCAAAGATGTGCAGGTCAGGTGAATTGGCCATGCTAAATTGCCCGTAGTGTAAGGTGGAGGAGTAAATGTAGGGGTATGGGTGGGTTGCACTTCACTGTGGACTTGTTGGGCCGAAGGGCCTGTTTCCACACTGTAAGTAATCTAATCTAATCTAATGTCTCACACCTGAGCTGCACCTATCTTACGAGGCACCATTCCCACAACAATTTGCCACTCAGAAGATGTCCATCCAGAAATCAGCATCCCATACACCCATGCCACCTAGTACAACTGGACAAGCATTAGCATTCTGATGGTGCCTCCCCCTGGCAACATAATGGCAAAGTAGGAACAAAACGACACCGCTCATGGCATGTGGCCAATATGGCTGACACTCCCTCACACATACTCCCCCATTCTCTCACCTTAGTCAATGTTTAACCACCAGGCCACATACTTTACATGTCCATTGCTACATCTTATCTGAACATTCTATAAGTCAGTGCTTCCCTGTCCCAATGCCCACTGTAGACCAGCATCTTATCATTGTCCACTACAGGAACATTACATATAGACAACCAATTGGACAAGTGCAAATACATCATATTTTATTTTATATTTTATATTTTTATATTTTATTTATAGAAGGAGAAAGGGAACAGAAGTGAAAACCTTTGTGACCATGTGTTCTGACGTCCTTATGGAACCTTCTTTACACATATTCAATTGTACTATTTAAAGTAAAGATATATTTCCTTTACATAACAAAGCCATCTCTCCTTGTACAGTTTTTTGCTCACTCCCACCACCTCCCCTCCTCTCTTTGCATCGTGAGAAGACATTGAAATATCTCTTTTAGCATACAGGGCATAGACACTCCCAAATGAAGCAATGGATATCAAATTTAGATTTGTTGGGAATGTTGCCAGCTTTAGTTTGAAAGTATCCGTAGGCATAGAAATTCAGGGCCACTGTGACCTTGGTGTAGAATTGCTCTTAGACAACTCCATTGATTTTCAAGGTTGTCACAATTTTGCAATAAAACAAAGAAGTACAAATGCTGGAGATCTCATACAAAGATAGAAATTGCTGAATGAACTCACCTGGTCTGGCAACATTTGTGGAAAGAAAGCAAAGTTAATTTTTCAAGTCCGGTGATTCTTCATCAGATCTGTCACAATTCCGTGACCACATTCTCGATGGAGTACTGCTTGGCAAACACTGCTATTAACTGAGTTTCAGATAAGAGAAGTATTTTTTTGAAAACTCCAGGTGGGTCGGGTTTTCTGCTCTAAACCGTCTGGCTTCTCCCTGTATGAATAATTCTTCCTCTGTTCTGCTTCTACTCTATTGCTATGTTGTAACACAGGAGAAACTGCAACTATAGATAGTATAATTGGGAGAAAGAGATGTTTCAAAATCACATCACTTCTTCTAAAATTTCAGCACCACTCACTCTGACTTAAAGAAAGTCTGCCAACTCCTTAAACAGCCAGTGTTCTAAGTTCACCTGGGATTAATTCTGCTTCACACAGATAACTATGATCAATATGTAATGACCGATGACATAGCCCAAGATTGTGTCTAGGATTTGTATCACACATTGTTGGTCATTGCAAGCATTCCACATGCAGGATTTATGGCTGCAGATATCTTAAACCTGTATCATGTAAGTGCCTATTTAATGCATTCATGTAGCCATGATACCGTTAAGCAACACTTTCACTGCCTTGACTGATCACTGCTGATAGCCATGAGAAGCTTTGTAGATTTTTGTCTGTGCTGAAAGTCAAGGAAAGACAGAAGTACTGTGAGGCTGTAGCAAACTGCAAAGCCTCAAAGCAGAGAGGCTGTGAGTATCAAAGTAGGCAAAGTGAGGAAGAGCAAAGAAAGCAAGCAAAGAGCCCTGAAGTACATCATGCTCTGATGCATGAGATGGATGCCTACCTCTGTGTGCAAAACTGACTGGCAACAACATTATAATGAAAGGTGGCAGTATACTCCAAAGCTCAGTATTGAAATGAAGAACAGTATTCCAAGTGAGTTTGAGAAATGCCATGATGGTATGGTGAGACTGGTGCATGTTGTTGCCAATTCCCATGGATGGTGGGAATAATGGAATGTGGAAATGTTGGGCACTGCTGGCCAAAGTGGAACGCTGGAGGAGTAAACAATAAGCTGGAGCTATCAGGTGCCCACTTTGTTGTCATCCAGTTTATCAGCAACATGTTGGAGAGTAGCAAGAAGCATATAGATGAGGGTAGAGTAGATAATAAAGAATGCAGATTGGTGGCTTGTCACTTTATTTTCTTGATATTGAAAATCTCATTCTTCCAAATTCATTATTTTACTCAACTGACCCATCATTCCCCACGTTTTTCAGAGGCTGGGAAAATTCTGCCCCTTGTTGTTCCACCATATTTCTTTGTGTGATGTTTTATCACTTGCTGCCACAAATGAATCCTTGGTGTCCTTGGACAGGATCTGAGACAAATCTTCTCATAAGCATCTCATAAAGTTGCATTTTCATTTTCCCATTACTGTAACAGAGGAGTGAATGCTATATCATTCATACATTTAATTATTTTCCCATGGAATTAATTTCCTATCTCGATGCTAGATTTCCTAGTTCTTGTGCTTTTATGCAGTGAAATTCTTCTGGAACCAGCCCTCAATTTGCTGGAGTTTTTGCTATAATGAAAATTATAGAATTTTAAAATGGGAAGTGAATAAATCCTGCATCACCTGATTCACATGCCCAACTCATCTTGTATCATCTCTTCTTGATTCCCCCTGTGTAACACCATGGGAAATTTCTGGTAGTTTGAAACGAATAGCCTTTTGGTGAAAAATCTGAAAACTTGGTTGAGTACATCAGTAAAAGTATAAATATAATAGCTAAGGAATGGCAATAATTTGTTAAAAGGAAATGAATCTTAACAAATTGTTGAGTTGAGCAAAAGTTTAAAATACGAGCAAGTTCAGAAATAATCAAACTAAAAGTTTGTAACATGGGTTCAAAATGAAGATTTTCACAATGAAATCAATAAATGTCCGCATGGTTTTAGAAGTAAGAAAACTTGCCTGCCAAACATCGATGGTGGTAAGGGATTCCAGAGTTAAGGAATCCATCAAATGTCTGTTAATTCATCACATAATTTCTAAATGTCTGATTCATGTATATGTTATAAGTTTCCTCCAGTTATAACTCTGTTTGCTTTGGGTGGTTGACACTATCTTTTGGAAGTTTTAGCAGTATGTACTATTTATCAGATGCACTGCAGAAATTCACCAAAGATTCTCAGACAGCACCTACCAAATCCACGACCACTTCCATCTAGAAGGACAAGGGTAGCAGACATATGTGAACACCACCACTTTAAAGTTTCCCTCCAAGCCACACACCATCCTGACTTGGAAATATATTGCCATTCCTTCACTGTCACTGGGTCAAAATCCCAGAATTCCCTCCCTAATGGTATTGTGGGTCAACTCACAGCAAGTGGACTGCAGTGGTCCGAGAAAGCATCACACCACAACCTTCTCAAAGGCAAATAGGGACGGGCAATAAATGCCAGTTACACCAACCTCCCACAAATGAATAAATAAACAAGAAGTTAGGACAATATTCTCTCCAGCAATGTAACCATATCCTCTGGGTCATGGTCCTGATCCTGGTTCAGGTAATTCCCCAAAAAGAAGTTCAAAATCAATGAAGAATAAATCCGAGAGAAATTTGGTTGCACTGCTAAGATTTTAGATGGTGCAGCAAACAAGAAGCCCCAGTATAACATAACACATTATAAACTTTGTTTGCATGATGGTCCCTGTTATGAATTAGTCATGATTTGGAGATGCCGGTGTTGGACTGGGGTATACAAAGTTAAAAATCACACAACACCATGTTATAGTCCAACAGGTTTAATTGGAAGCACACTAGCTTTCAGAGCGACGCTCCTTCATCAGGTGATTGTGGAAGGCTCAATCGTAACACAGAATTTATAGCAAAAATTTGCAGTGTGATGAAACTGAAATTATACATTGAAAAATTGATTGTCTGTTAAACCTTTCATATGTTAGAATACAGTGATAGTTTCACTTCTTTCATGTGTAAATCACAAAACCCTTTTTTTTTAAGTTGCATTCTCGGGTTCAATGCAACTTAAAAAAAAATGGTTTTGTGATTTACACATGAAAGAAGTGAAACTATCACTGTATTCTAACATATGAAAGGTTTAACAGACAATCAATTTTTCAATGTATAATTTCAGTTTCATCACACTGCAAATTTTTGCTATAAATTCTGTGTTACGATTGAGCCTTCCACAATCACCTGATGAAGGAGCGTCGCTCTGAAAGCTAGTGTGCTTCCAATTAAACCTGTTGGACTATAACATGGTGTTGTGTGATTTTTAACTATGAATTAGTCAGACTTCCCTGAAGGTCGCCTTTTCTTCAGAATTTCATTTTTTCACAATAAAAATGTCCATTTCATATAGGGTGCATGGAAATTATGTTAGATCAGTGCCATGAGTCAAGCTATTAAGTTATTTTGTTGGTGTTGTGAAGCCAAATGTGACCTTGCAAGAATTAATTGCTACTTTTTGTAGAAAAGAGTCATTGATTATTGATGCTGCTATAGAAATGTTCTTGGATAAAAAGAGAGGCACTGAGTCATACAAAAGAAGAATTTGCATTGTTTGACATTGAGTCAGTATTGAATTAGCCAAACTTTTCAGAGTGGCAGAGTATAATTTTGATTTTTAGATTATGGGGAGGTGGGTGTGGGAAGGCTGAATCAGCAAAAGTTCTTTCTAAAATCACCTTAAATCTTTGCCCAGTCAGTTCTTGGTTTTCTTGTTTTAATTCACTCATGGAACATTGGCATGCAGGCCAGCATTTATTGCCCACTCCTAGGTGCCTTTGTACTGAGTGGCTTGCTAGGCCATTTCAGAGGGCAGCGACAGTCAACCACCTGGCTGTAGGTCTCGAGTCACATGTAGGCCAGACCAGGTGAGCATGGCAGACTTTCTACCCTTAAGGATACCCTTGAACAAGATTGTTTTTTCTTACGAGTGGGAACTGTTTCTCTCTGTGTCTGAACTCTGTCCAGATCTCTCATGATCTTGAAAACTTCCATCACATCCTTCCTCAGCCATCTTCTGGCTGAGGAGAACAGTTCCAATTTCTCTAAATATCGGCATTACTCAAGTTTCTCAACTCTGGAAACATTTTTGTAAATCTCTTATGCACTATTTCCAGTGCATTCATATTTCCATATTGTGGCACCCAGAGCTGTACACAGCACTCTAGCTGAGGCCCAACAAGTGTCTTATGCAAGTTCACCATAAGCTTCTTACAGTTATATTCTCTGCCCTTATTAATAAAGTCCAGGATACTATATACTTTATTAACTGATCTCTTCATCTCTCATGCCTTCAATGACCTGTGCAGATATAAACAACAGTAGTAGACTCACCAACTTTAAGGGCATTTAAATAAGGTCATTGGTCATTGGATAAACATATGGATGAAAATAGAATATGTAGGATAGATGGACTTCAGATTGGTTCCACAGATGGGTGCAACATCGAGAGCCGAAGGGCCTGTATTGCGCTGTAATGTTCTATGTTCTATATCCAGGTCCCTGTGCCCCTGCATCCTCTTCAGAATTGTACCCCTTATTTTGTATTGTCTGTCTATGTTCTTCCCACTAAAATACATCACTTTACATTTCTGTGCATTGAATGTCATCTGCCACCTATCTGCCTATACCACCAGGTTGTCTAAATTGTTTTGAAATTCCACACTGGCCTCCTTACAATTTACAATGCATCTAGGTTTCATGTCCTCTGCAAAATTTGAAACAGATCCCTACACATAAATTAATTAATATTAACATTAATTTATATCATGAAAATCAAGGGTTCTTAATTCTGACCCCTATAAACCTTCAACTATAAACCTTCCTCCAGTCTGAAAAATATCTGTTGATTATTACTCTTATCCATGTTGCTCCTAACCCTTTTATTCCATGAGCTGTAACTTTCTGACAAGTTTGTTGTGTAACACCACATTGAACACCTTCTAGAAGTTCATATACACCTCATTGACAGCATCATCCTCATCAATGCTTTCCATTACCTCTTCAACAAAACCCCAGTACATTACATAAACATGATTTGTCCTTAAGAAATGCATGTTGCCTCTTCCTAATCTATTCAATTTTGCTTCCATGTGACGACTAATTCTATCCTGAATAACTTTTTCTCAATGCTTCCCCATCACTGAAGTTAAACTGACTGACCTGTAATTGTTGGGTTTATCCTTAGAACCTTTAGTGAACAAGAGTGTGATGCATCACTCAAACTGAATGAGTCGAAGGAAGATTGAAAGATTATGGTCAATATTCCTACAATTTCCACTCTCCTTGGCTTCAATATCCTTGGATGCATCTCATCAGGCCATGTACCTTATCAACTTTAAATACCAACAATCAATCCAATACTTCCTCCTAAACAATATTGAAGTCTTCCAACAAAGTTTCCTCCTCAGTGACCATGTCTTATGTGGCATCTATTTCCTTGGTAATGACAGATATAAAGTATGCATTTAACACCTTATGTGTAACACCTATTTAACACCATACCCTCATATTTCCATGTATGAATTCCCTTTTGGTCCCTAATCAATCCTTCTCCTACTTTTATCACTCTTTCTATTTATATGGCTACACAAGACCTTAGGATCCCTTTTATGTTGGCTTTCAGTCTTCGTTCATAATTCTTCTTTACCTTTGTGATGTGCTTTTGCGTGTCCCTTATGAAAATTATGTATTCCTCTTGGTTTTCAATTACTTTTTCTACCTGACATCTGTTATAAGCATAGTTTTCCCTTTTCATCTTAATTTCTATCTCTTTTGTTATCCAGGTACACATGTTGACTGTACCCAAACCAATTCCTGTTGCTTAGTTATAGTTTTCCTCACCAAACTTTAATTTCAGTAGATATGTCAAGTTCCATTCTTAACCCATTAAAGTCAACTTTCTGCCAATTGATATATCTTACTCTGGATTGACTATTGTCATTCTCTACCATCATCCTTAACAATACAATACAATGATCACTGTCTATTCCTTGTTTTCCCACTCAAACTTTATCCACCTCATTTTCAAAAACCAGGTGCATCCTTTCTTGTTGGACTAGATATATATTACGGTAGGAAATCCTCAGCACTATCTAAGAACGTTTGACCCTCTCTGCCCTTTACGCTACCAGTATCTCAATCGATATTTAGGTAAGTAAATTATAATTACCATATCATGTTGTCTTTGAAAATTCCGTGCAGATTTTCCTCTACATCCTTCCCACTAGTTAATGGCCTATAGACCATTTGGAGAAATGTAACATCATCCTTTTTTTTTCCTTACCTTGAGCTAAATTGCTTGTATTCTTGAATCCTCTCGGCATGCTATTTCTCCAGGACTGCAGTGCTCACCATAATCAATACTCCCACCATCCTCCTTTCTTTCTTTTTCTATATTTATGGAATCCATGTGTCCAATTATATTTAACAACCAGTCATGTCCTTACTTGTACGATATCTCTGCTATTGCCACAACATCGTATTCCACGTGGCAATTTGTGACTGTAATTCACCAATTTTATTAACTAGACTCCATGAATTCACATGCATGCATGCACAGTAAGCTTCCCTTGTTCCAACTTCACATATTGACTTACTATTCTCTATTGTAGTGCTATTTGTCTCTCCAAGTATGTTGTGCACCTTGGTATTCTTTCATATTCTCTGAAGATAGAACTTACCTATAGCTGTTATTACCACCACTATCAATTCGTTGTTTCTCCTTTTAAGGTTTTCACAAAGTAGTCATTGTTAATTTTGGAGTTGTGCCACACTGCAGCTTTCAGGCTTCATGAATGAAGGACTGAGGAGATTAAATTGTTTGGAGACAAATAGGAAAAGAAGTTAATTTGGTTGATTGTCCCTTTCAAGCTTCCTATGCAAAGCACAGCCACTGTTTGAGAGTTGTTTTCATCAAAGTAAAGTGTTAACGTTTTGAGAACCTTTAAAGCTTGTATAGACATGCCTGTGGAATGTTGCTGCAGAATTAGTGATACATGAAACAAACAAATTCATTTCAGTCATATCTTTTTTAGTTTTGAGGATGATTCATTCTTTACCTTGAGCTAGAAATGTTTCTCCTGAACATTTCACTCCTCTTTCTCCCTTATCTAAAAAGGATTTGCAACTCATACTGACAGTTTGGGATACTGTCAGTTTGTGTTTATGCTGCTTGATATTGTGCGTTGGCCTTGAGGCAGTAGTTGTGAGATAGAAAGTGAACAATGTAATCCAACAGAGTATTCAGCTGAAATGATACAGTATACTGCACCTGTCTAGACTTCCTCAGATTAAGCTTCATTTGTTATTAGTTTGGAACTGTTGTTTAATTTTGTTGTCAAAGAACATTACTATTTTTGTTAAAAACTCTGAAATTTCTCATTGAAATCAGAAGTAGAGCCTTTAATTTCCTTGGTGAAAATTTTGCCTTCTATCCTGAATGTGGTTCACTTGAAACTGGAAATGACATTCATCCCTTAAGAAGGAATTTCTTCATTTGTCATTTGTTTAAAGAGTTGTTGGAGTAAACACACTTGGTGAAGACTATGAATCCATGTGTTCATATGAATTACTTAAAAATCTGTCTTTAAAGGCACAGTGATTGTGTTTTGAGACCCTGCTGTTCTATAGCACATGGAGAGCTGATAAGATTACTTTCAGATAAGTTTTATTTACAGTCCAGAGCTTGACAATTCTGCTAAGCCTCCAGAGATATCATTCATCAATACTTTACTATTCAGCCATATTTAGAAATGAACATTGTTTAGTGAAACATTCAAAGACCGTAAGAATTGGATAAGGAAAACATATTGGCCCATCATCTACTAATTATTTAAACCAAACTGATTTATACTACTTTTAGGCTAGATTTTGGCATGAAGCCAGAAAATGAGCAAGTCTAGAGATCAAAAGCATTTGATTGGTGAACTGCATGAAGGCATCAGCCAGCGAAACTCCATAGGAATGCAGAGTTGGATGGTTTAGAGTTAAAGATAGAGACTGTGTGCACATAGTCTCTTGAGCCAGGTTCTAAATTCAGCAGTCTGTTCAGTTTTCTAACAGGCTGTTATCAAAAGTGCCTTCTCTCAGCATTAAAACCAAAACTTCTTGTTAAAATATTTTTAAGACTTTATATTCAACGAGACTGCATGTGAAGACAGAATGGTGTACACAACAGAGTAAGTTTGTGTTTAAAGCTTACTTGTTTTTGATGGGTTTGTTTATACTTTTGTTGCTTTGTTTTATCTGGCATTTAAATTTTCTATGTTCAAAGAGTTAATTAAAAGTATTATGAATGCTGTTTTGCACCTCCTTTTGTGAATCTTAAATGGAATTGTTCTGTGTACAAGCTTTTGAAGAAACATGCTTTCCCCTGTGCTGCATATGTTCTTAAATGGAAATTCCCTCTGCTTTACTCTTTTAGAAGTATGGCATAATGACTATAAATGGTATTTTTAAACTTAGCTTTGCCAATAGATTACTGTTAACAGAATGAGAACCCAAAATTATATTCTATGCCACATTTGAACTGTATTTTTAAGCATCTAATTATTATGGTCAAGGTAAATAAACATGCCTTGCCAACTGATTGATATTTAGTAAAACAAGTTTTCTTTTATTTGATTTTATGTGCCTTTTTAGAAGTCCATGCAAACTACGTTTATGGACAAGCATGTGCTACAAAAACTACAGGGGGAGTTTTAAGCTCCTTGTGATTGACGGTAGAGGGTTGGGAGCTGTTAAAAATAAAGAATGATGTAATGCAAGTCCCATATACTACAGACTTGTTTGTCACCATTTAAACAGTAGTGGGTTGCCTGGTGTGCCTGTGGGCCACTCCTAAAAAGTGGAGCAACTCTGTAACATCAAATTCATGCAATACAGTTGGAACCTGGTTTAAATTTGACAATGACCAGGCAGATGCAGAAATGCTGGCAACAAAATAGAATTGAAACCAGTTGGACCAATCATGTAAGTGTTTTCATAACAATGTTTGTGAGCCAAAAGGAGTAGGAATGCTCTCCTTGGTTCCTTAAAGACATCATCTGCTACAATTGGCTTGATATGATCATGGAAACTAAGATTTATGCCATACAAATGCCAGGCAATGTCATCTCCAAGAATGGCGAGACGAATTAGTCCCTTGGTGTCAATTATTTCCATTGATGAATCCTCCACCAGCAACATGCTGCAGGTCACCATAATCTAGAAACCTAGCTGGAACAGTTGCAAAAGAACTGTAGTTACAACAGTATGTGAGATTCTTAATATTGTGTTGAGTAACTCTTGACTCCCCAAAGCCTTCCCACTACTTATAACGTAAAAATTAGGACTGTGATAGAATAATCTCCACTTTCCTGAATGGATGTCGTATCAATACTTGAGAACCTCAACAGCATTCAGAATAAAACAAGTTGCACTACAACAACACAAAGTTTCTTTAACCAGCACCTCAAGAGACTGGCAACCTCTACCATCTTGAAGGACAGGTCTGGCAGATGGATGGAACTGCCACTAGCTCCAAGTCATATATGTCCCTGACTTGGAAATATACTGCCATTTCAGTGGTTCATGAGGGAGTCACCATTATCTTGTTAGGGACAATTAGGGATGGACAGTAAATGCTGGCATTTGTGATTGGAGTTCATGGCGCTTATTTTGGATGTGTAATGACTACTTGCAAGTTGAATGTTTTATTAAGCAAATTCAACAATTCTTACTGAATCATTCATAAACTTGTGTGCGTCCAACAATCAGCTGCCTGTATCCCAACAGTTGAACAGTCCTGTTCAACTGTCACCCATATATAAACTGACCTACCTTGGTTCCAGTTAAGCAATGCCTCAATTTTAAAATTCTCATCTTTGTTTTCATTCAATCTATAGCTTCAATCTTCCATCCCTTAGGGAGATGGTGCTATTGTGGCAATATTAACGGTCTATTAATCTATTGACTAAGACAATACTCTTGACAGTTTCCACAAAACAGCTGATGAAGTTTAAACTCAATTAATTTAAAATTTATTTTAACTGATTTGATGTAATTTGGTCTGAATTAACTTACAACTCCATTTTATGCCACACTTCTTTTACTTGATCTTTCAGGCTTCTGTTTAGCTCTTTAAAATGATATTGCCTTCTTTTGATGAGTATGGTCAGTGGGAAGCCCCACACTTTATTTTGGAAACTAGCAGCAGTAGTAGACCATTTGGCCCTTCCAGTCTGCACTGCCATTCAACATGATTATGGCTGATCTGTTATCTTGTTCTCCCCAGGTGCCTTGATACCATTAAAATTAGAAATTTATATATCTCTTTTTTGAATATATTTAAAGAATTGGCCTCCACAGTCTTCTATAGTAGAGAATTCCACAGATTTGCTATCTTTTTGAGTGAATATTTCCTCATCACATCATCAACCCAATACCCTGAAACTATGTCACCTGGTTCTAGACTCCCCAATCCAGTGAAAATATCCTCACTGTATCTAGTATGTTCAACCCTGATAGAATTTTATACATTTCTATAAAATCCTTTCTCATCCTTCTCACCTCTAGTGAATACAGGCCCAATCTCTCCTCATAGCATAGGTCTGTCATCCCCAGTGTCAGCCTAGTTAACCTCAGTTGCACTCCCTCTAGAGCACACGTATCCTCTTTTAAGTGAGGAGACCAAAATTGTGTGCAACACTTCAGGTACAGTCTCACCAAGACTCTGTATAACTGAAGTACGAGACCCCTACTTATGGTTGTTCTGGTCCTTAAGAATCATATTCTTGAGAGTTACCTTCCAGATTTTGTTTTCTAATAATTGTAACCAGTCTTTCATTTCATCACTTTCTAAGCTTATTCCTGTTTTATTCCCACATGTGCCCCCACAGGACACAGGGTGTTTAATTTGCTCCACTTGGCATCCTGTCATGTGCGTAAAAACAATGACTGCAGATGCTGAAAACCAACTATTGGATTAGTGGTGCTGGGAGAGCACAGCAGTTCAGGCAGCATCCAACGAGCAGCGAAATCAACGTTTTGGGCAAAAGCCCTTCATCAGGAATAAAGGCAGTGAGCCTGAAGCATGGAGAGATAAGCTAGAGGAGGGTGGGGATGGGGAGAGAGTAGCATAGAGTACAATGGGTGAGTGGGGGAGGAGATGAAGGTGATAGGTCAAGGAGGAGAGGGTGAATCCTCCCACTTCCTCCAGACCAAAGGCGTAGCCATGGGCACACGTATGGGCCCCAGATATGCCTGTCTCTTTGTTGGCTATGTAGAACAGTTGATCTTCCGTAATTACACCAGCACCACTCCCCACCTCTTCCTCCGCTACATTGATGACTGCATTGGCGCCACCTCGTGCTCCCGCGAGGAGGTTGAGCAATTCATCAACTTCACCAACACATTCCACCCTGACCTTAAATTTACCTGGACTATCTCTGACACCTCGCTCCCCTTCCTGGACCTCTCCATCTCCATTAGTGACGACCGACTTGACACTGACATTTTTTACAAACCCACTGACTCCCATAGCTACCTGGATTACACCTCTTCCCACCTCTTCCCAAAAATGCCATCCCGTATTCCCAATTTCTCCGCCTCCGCCGTATCTGCTCCCAGGAGGACCAGTTCCACCATAGGGCACACCAGATGGCCTCCTTCTTTAGAGACCGCAATTTCCCTTCCCATGTGGTTAAAGATGCCCTCCAATGCATCTCGTCCACATCCCGCACCTCCGCCCTCAGACCCCACCCCTCCAACTGTAACAAGGACAGAACGCCCCTGGTGCTCACCTTCCACCCTACAAACCTTCGCATCAACCAAATCATCCACCGACATTTCCGCCACCTCCAAAAAGACCCCACCACCAGGGATATATTTCCCTCCCCACCTCTTTCAGCCTTCCGCAAAGACCGTTCCCTCCGTGACTACCTGGTCAGGTCCACACCCCCCTACAACCCACCCTCCCATTCTGGCACTTTCCCCTGCCACCGCAGGAACTGTAAAACCTGTGCCCACACCTCCTCCCTCACCTCTATCCAACGCCCCAAAGGAGCCTTCCACATCCATCAAAGTTTCACCTGCACATCCACCAATATCATTTATTGTATCAGTTACTCCCAATGTGGTCTCCTCTACATTGGGGAGACTGGGCGCCTCCTAGCAGAGTGCTTTAGGGAACATCTCCGAGACACCCGCACCAATCAACCAAACCGCCCCGTGGCCCAACATTTCAACTCCCCCTCCCACTCTGCCGAGGACATGGAGGTCCTGGGCCTCCTTCACCACCGCTCCCTTACCACCAGACGCCTGGAGGAAGAACGCCTCATCTTCCGCCTCGGAACACTTCAACCCCAAGGCATCAATGTGGACTTCAACAGCTTCCTCATTTCCCCTTCCCCCACCTCATCCTAGTTTCAAACTTCCAGCTCAGTTACTGTCTCCTTGACTTGTCCGACCTGCCTATCTTCTTTTCCACCTATCTACTCCACCCTCTTCTCCTTGACCTATCACCTTCATCTCCTCCCCCACTCACCCATTGTACTCTATGCTACTCTCTCCCCATCCCCACCCTCCTCTAGCTTATCTCTCCATGCTTCAGGCTCACTGCCTTTATTCCTGATGAAGGGCTTTTGCCCGAAAAGTTGATTTCGCTGCTCGTTGGATGCTGCCAGAACTGCTGTGCTCTCCCAGCACCACTAATCCAATATCTTGTCATGTGCTCCTGGTCTAAGGAGTAGGGCCTTAAGTGGTGAGCAGCAAAGTGTACGTGAATTTGTTAATGGGAATGTTGCCTGAATGTGGAGGAGGATGACCCAGGTTTAGAAAACAGACAGAATACAGGTGTCCCTTTGTTCCAAGACATACCACGGATGTCCGAAACCGTGGATAGTAGCGAACCCTATCATTTAAATGGGAAACTTACCTCCCTGTCAGGCCCCTGAAATGATTTCTGGCAAGTTCCATGTAATATTTTTGGGCCATGGTAGACCACGGAAATCAAATCCGCAGATAGGGGGGTTCCACTGTATTTAATGCACGTCTAGGAGCAGAGCTGGAGCACTTGGCTAAGCTTGTTTGGGGCCTAAAGGGAAGAAATAATCAAATACAAACTCAAACTTTTGGGTTTTAGGGTGTTTTCTCCTTGTCTTGCTGAAACTGCAACAGACCTCAACAGACATGCTGCATTTCAACTGAGAGAAAGTCAATTATGAAAATATCTCATGGGAAATAGTAAAATACTTACTTATCTCAAAGAAGTTTTCTCATGGTTTAATACTTCCATTTACAAATACCAAGGTTCTCTCTTTCTTCTAATTATTGGAAAGCTGGAATGTGAAACTAATATTTGAATTTTTCAAACACTTTTTGCTACCAATCTACTAATAAACAAATCCAAGTTTAGTAATATGTTATGAGTATCAACAACAGAAAAATAATTATTACAGTAAAATGAAAGATTCTCAGATTAAAACAAATAGTTGCTACGAAGTCATTCGCAAATAATGAATAAATATAATTATAATATATATAGTTTGAAAATCAAACCAAGAAGCAGACAACTGTCTGAAATTCTACTCTTCAAATACTGTCAACATATTTCAAATGTTCTTGATGCTTTCTGATTCCTTCAACTGTGGACTGTTGCATTTGTGCTTTCTACCTATATCATTCAGCAGCAATGGGAACAAAGGAATTAAGAACAGAATTAGGCCATTCAGCCCATCGAGCTTGCTCTGCCATTTAATAAGTTCATGACTGATTTCATTGTGGTCTAAGCTCTTTATCCCTGAGTGCTTCTGATAACCCTTGAGGTCTTTGTCAAAAATCTATCCAACTAAGTTTGAATAAATTCTATAACCAAGCCACAACTTATTTTTGGTAAGAGTATTGCCAAGCCAAGTAACCCTCTGACAAAGAAAAAATCTCCTCAACTCCATCTTGAAAGGGAGTTGTCTTGTTAAACTAGTTCTAATGTCTCCCACAAGAGGGCATTGTCATGATACCCATATTATCAAATTTCTGCAGGACTTGAATGTTTCAGTAAAATCAACTTTCATTTCTCAAAACTCCATTCACCCAACATTTCAACCTTTGTTCAAGATGTTTCCTTCAGCCTATGAATGAACTGAGTGAAACTGCTCTGAACTGCTTCTAACACATTTAAGTCAGTTCTTCAATAACACGATGGTTGTGTTCTTGTGCAGCACCGCCTTATAGAAAAATAGTGCTTTAGAAGTTGCGCTTAAAGTGTTAGGGATGTAATCGAGTTACAGTGAACACACGTTTTAAAAGTTCGTGCTGTTGAAACAGTGTCCCCAATTTATCAATCGTGTTACAGCAAATTCACATTAATAAAATGCGAGTTATAACAGAACGACCTGTATAGGTATTTTCTCAACATCTTGTTCAGAGATATTATTACAATTGGGACATGAACTGGGCTCAGGTCGGGACACTGCCACTGCACCACAAGAGTCCCCAGAAGATTAGCCTGGGGTCCTGAATTACTAGTCCAGTGACACTATCGTTATCATATTAAATATATATGGATAAATGTGAGGTAAGTTGGAAAGTGGATTATTATCTGATTGGTGAAAGAGAAGAAATGGGGGAGGTGCAACAAAACCTGGGTGTCCTTGTATAGCAATCACTGAGAATAAAGCTGCAGGTGCAGCATTTGGTGAAGAAGATAAGTGATCTATTGGCTTTCATAGTGAGGGGATTTGACTACAGGTGCAAAGATATCTTGCTGCAATTGTATAGGGCTTTGGTGAGACCACGCACAGATTATTGTGTGCAGTTTTGCTCTCCCTGTCTGAAGAAGGATGTTCTGGCCATGGAGCACGTGCAACAAAGGCTTACTGGACTGATTCTTGGAATAGCAGGATTGATGTATGGAGATATACTGCACTGGTTAGGACTATATTCCCTGGAGTTTAGAATAATGAAGGTGAATCTCACACAAACCTAAAAATTCTAACAAAAGTCACTAAAGTAAATTCAGGAATGATATTCCCAATGACTGGTCTATCCAGAACCAGGGACAGCACTCTAAGAGTGCAGGTACATTTAGACCTGAGATGAGGAGATATTTCTTCACTCAGAGAGTGGTGAACCTGTGGAATTATCTGCCATACAAAACAGTTGAAGCCAAACCACTGCATGTTTTCAAGAAGGAGATAGGTATAGTTCTCAGGATTGGAGGGATCAAAGGGTATGGGGTGAAAGTGAGAATGTACTACTAAGTTGGATGATCAGCATTGATCATAATGAATGGCAAAGCAGGTTTGAAGGGCCAAATGGTTTACTTCTTTTCCCATTTTTGAGACTGCTACCTACTTAGCAAGTGTTAGGGAAGCTCTTATTTCAAATCTCCAACAATCTCAGATATGTTTAATCAACCTGTTCAGACATGTTCTGACACATGCCTCGGCCAGGTGGTACTTGAACCCAGAGCCTCGGGCCCAGAGGTAGGTTCAATACCACAGTGCTGCAACAGCCCTCACTGACATATTTATATCCTTACTCAAATAAGTAGGCTAATGCTGTACGCTGTAGTACTGCTGATGTGATCTCACCAAGGCCCTGTATAACTGCAATAAAGCTTTGCTACTTTTATGTTCTATTGCCTTTGCAATAAGCACCAAACTCCATTTGTTTTCCTAATCATTTTATAATATCTGACTTGTGTACCAGGATATCCAGATTTGTCTCTAGCACTGACTTTAGCAGTCTCCCTCTATTTAAACTGTACACTGATTTTCTGTCTATTTATATAACATTTATGGTGAGTTTTATTAACAGTAAATGTAAAAGAAGCCAATTTAAAGAGTACAAAGTAAGTTTGTCAAGAAAGCAAATAAAACTCAAAATATTAGCCTGGCATGACACACTCTGTGGAGAGGGAAACTGAGTTGAGATTTCAGGTTGATGATATTTAATCAGAACAGTGAAAGCCATCGACCTACAACCTGAACACGATATCTCTCCACTCTCTCTCCAGATGCTGCCAGACCTGCTGAATATTTCTAGTATACTCTGTTTTTATTTCAGATTTCCAGTATTGCAGAAAAGTAAAATTTCAAATTAAAATTTGGAAAACTGAAGTCAGAGCACAAAGGATTTATTTCAACTTGATAATTTAACTCTTCATTATCCCCAAGGGGAAATATAACCAGAGCTGATCGTTCCAGTTCTTAATTTTAGATCTTAATCCTGGAAGTTTTCTTTCCTTTCTCTTCTGAAAATGTGGCTTGTACTTGGATAAGGTCTAATGTGTGTGAACAACCCTCTCAAGTAGCTTTACCTAAAATGTGAAAATTTTATAATTACTGTTTGGGGTCTTACTGTAGCCAAGAGATACAACATCGGCATCTTCTGAGCCTTGGGTTTGTGATGTGAAGTAGTCAAAGCAAACTAGTTTTAAATTTCAATTATAGCAAAAAGCAAGCGATATTGGATTGATTGTTTGTTATACATTCCTCATTATTTTCAACACAAAAATATTGAGATCAATTATACAATTCCAATTTCTGTATTGGCCTACACCATATTTAATCCAATCGCTAACATGAATGGACTAGACGCATTCTACAAGGTCCACAGTAACTCACCACCTAAACTTTCTGTCAAAAAAAGTATTGCATGGGTACAAAAATACTTGAGTTTAAACACATCCACTTACTTTTGGTTGGGAAATGAAATACTTCTGTTTGCTTTCTTGTTGCATGCATCATTAGCATGCTATGCTGCAACCTAGTCTTCTGAATCTGCTCAATGCAATTATCATTGTTTGGATTGCCTTGGGAACTGAGGCAATGACATATTTTAAGGAAGCTTTTTGTGTTTCTGGATAGAAAAACATTGGGATCGTCAAGAAAGATAGTTCATTGTGGAATGTGGAAAAAACTGCTAACTATAAGTTATGACTTATATAATTATAAATAACACATTACCTGAAAGTGTAATTTTATGTTTGTCTGAGTTCCTTTAAAATCTCATTGAACAAAGAAATTGGAAAAGGCTTTTACAGTGACTCAAATGAGTATATCTAATATTTGAACATATCTCGGTCTATGATTGCTGATTTTTATTAGTTGGCATCATCTATCATAACCATATACTGTATTGTTCAAGGCTACAATCTTATGGCACTATGCAAAGAAAAGCCTAGAGTTAGAAAATAAGAAAGAAGCAGGATATATGTCTCATCAAATCTGCTCTGCCATTCTATAAGTTCACAGCTGATCTGTTCTGGGCTTCAACTCCTTCTTCATGCCAGCTCCTCGTCGTCCTCAACTCCTCAATATTTCAAAACTATATCTAACAGGTTCTTAAGTAATTTCAATAGACTCTAGCCTTATACAACGTTCTGAGGTAGATCATTCCAGATATCTACCAACCTGTGAAAGAAAAAAATTCTCAGCATCTCATTAATATTAGTATTCTATAAATATGTACCTAGTTCAAGATTTCACGACCTGGGTAAAGCATCTTCTCAACATCTACCCTATCAAGCCCCTCAAAATCTTGTATGTTTCAATACAATCACCCCTCATTCTTATAAATTCTAATGGATGACCGTTCAAATCGTTTTGATAAGTCAACTGCTTCATCCCAGGAATTAATGAACCTCTTTTTAACTGTCTCCTATCCAGTCTCTCCTTTCTTAAATACATTGACCAAACCTGGTCTTTGCAGCCTGAAAAAGAGCTATTAATCCTGGCTCTCTGTTTTCTGTGTGTTAATCAGTCCTCAATCCATGCTAGTATATTTCAACCAATACCATAAGCTCCCATCTTAAGCAGTAACCTGTGGTTTGGCATCTTATTGAATGTCTGCTAGAAATTCAAATACACTACATCTACCAATTTCCTTTTACCAGCTCTGCTTGATATATCCTCGAAGAACTTGAGTAAATTCTTTAAATATGCAAATTATTGACTTATACTGCCTGTCATTTCCCTGTTCCCCTTTATCAGTTCTCCAGTTACATCCCTCAAGGGCCCCAAAATTACTTTTGCTACTCTCTCTTTATATACCTGTAGAAGCCCTTGCTGTTTGTCTTTATATTTCTTGTCAATTTACTTTCATAAATCAATTTTCTTCATGCTTATTAGGTTTTTGGTCATCTGCTGCTGGTTCCTAAAACATTCCCAAGCTCTTGGCCTACCACTAGTTTGCACTGCTTTGTATGCCTTAGTTTTTGATTAGATGCTGTTCTTGATCATTTTTGTTAACCATGGGTGGATCATCTTTTTATCTCGTCCTACCTTTTGACCGGAATAAATTTTGGTTTTGAGTGATCTAATGTGTGCTTAAATGTCTGCCACTTGTTCATCCACTGATTCTTAACTTATTCTATTTTCCAGGCCTTCTTTGGACAAGCCTTTCTTCATACCTCTGTAATTGCCCTTATTTAAGTTGTGGACACTGGTTTGAGATTTGAGTTGCACTGTCTCAAATTGAGTTTGGAATTCTACAACATTGTGATCATGACCCTTTAGAAGATCCATAACACTCAGATCTTTTTTTAAACCTACCTCAATACACACTTCTAAGTAAATCATAACTTGTTCCTAGGGAAGTTCTGCAATATATTGTGAAGAAACATTCCCTGATGCAGCTGACAAATTCATCTTTCATGTTACACTTGCCCATCTGATTTGTCCAATTAATATGCAGATCAAAATTGCCTATGATAATGTAGGTTCTTCTTACCTGCCTCCATTATTTCTCAATGTATACTTTCTCCACAGTGAGTCAGCTCTTCAGGGGCCTATAGACCATTCAAATTTGTGACTTCTTTCTCTTGCTATTCCTTATTTCCACTCAAACTGATTCCACATTACGATCTTTTGCACCAATATCATTACTCACCACCACACTGATACTTTCCATTATTTACAATGCTATCCTACCTTTTCCTTTTTGAATTTTGGACCATTAAATACTTTTGATTATTGAGTTTCCTATCTGCTGTCCTTACAACCATGTCTCCATAATAGCTATCTAGTCATATTTACATATTTCTATTTGTGCTGTCAACTCATGTATCTTGTTACAACTGCTGCATGCATTCTATAAAAAGCCTTCAGCTTTGAACTTTTACCAGGGTTACTTCATCTAGTTCTAACTTCAATTTCACTCTTCTAGTCATATTTCCTACCCCTTTTGGTCACTTGATTAGCATTAACCTCTTCACTACCTGCACCTCTGCTCTCTCAGAGGTCTTTTGAGACATGATTATTCAGTATCCTCATGGCTGATTCTTAATTAGGAAGCCATGGTGTGAGGAACTGATGCTGGACTGGGGTGGACAGAGTTAAAAATCGCACAACACTGGGCTATAGTCCAACAGGTTTATTTGGAAGCACTAGCTTTCAGAGCACTGCTCCTTCATCAGGTGCCTTGGAGCAAGACCATAAGGCACAGAATTTATAGCAAAAAATTAGTGTCATGCAACAGAAATGATATATTGAACAAACTTAGATTGCTGCTGTCACCATTTAAAGAAGAGAATTCAAAACATTCATGAAACTCAAGAGAAACAAAAAAACGCCTAGTCCCTGATTGAAACTCCATTTTTTTTTTTGCCTTTTCCCCAAAACCTTCAGTTCCCTTCCGAATTAAGTTAAAAATTACACAACACCAAATTATGGTCCCAACAGGTTTATTTGGAAGCACTAGCGTTCGGAGCGCTGCTCCTTCATCAAGTAATTGTGGAGCAGGACCATCAAACACAGAATTTATAGCAAAAGATTACACTGTCTTTTAGATGGGTTGCAGGTTTTGTTTCATTAATATGTAAATCCTAGAACTTCTTTTAAGCCACGTTCTCAAGATAACTTAAGGTTTTATAAAAAAAGGATGACATCTCAGCTCAGACAATACCTTAAAGGTGTGAGGTTAGAGTCTGTCTGTAGCCCAATCTTGAGTCAGATAATTCTATTTCCAAAGTATATACACGCTCACTCACTCACTCACTCTCTCTCTCTCGTGCACGCACACACGTATATAAAACTATGGGGTTAATTTGCATTTGCAGATATATTCTATTTTGCTCAAAATGTGCATAATCTGCAGGCAGTCAATCCATGTAATATTTTATAAATTCATACTTTGGAAATAGGAACAGTCTGATCAAGATTGGGATACAGGTAGACTCTAACCTCATACTTTTAATGCATTGTTTGAACTGAGATGTCACTTTTTTTTATGAAACCTTAAGTTATCTCGAGAATGTGACTGAAAATAAGTTCTGGGATTTACATATTATTAACCCGAAACCTGTAACCCATTCTAAAAGACAGTGTAATCTTTTGCGATAAATTCTGTGTTTGATGGTCCTGCTCCACAACTACCTGATGAAGGAGCAGCGCTCCAAAAGCTAGTGCTTCCAAATAAACCTGTTGGACTATAATTTGGTGTTGTGTAATTTTTAACTTAATTTGGAAGGTAATTGAAGGTTTTGGGGAAAAGGCAAAAAAAAATGAAGTTTCAATCAGGGACTAGGCATTTTTTTTTCGTTTCTCTTGAGTTTCATGAATGTTTTGAATGCTCTTCTTTAAATGGTGACAGCAGAGTCCTTGAATATTTTTGAGGCAGATTCTTGTTAAGGAAGGGATTGAAAGGTTATAAGGTGTCAGCAGGAATGTGGATATGAGGTTGCAAGAGAGTAGCCATGATCTTATGGAATGGTGGAGAGGCTGATTGGAATATTCCTGCTCCTAATTCGTATGTTGGTTCATTCGTAAAAATAAATAAATTTCTATTCAGTCACCACATCAAAGACAACTTCACTTTTACTGTTTTTCAAGGTTTGCAAAGTCATCCCAAATCTACAAAAATCTGGCCCAGTGTTTAATACACTGTGACAGACATGGGTATTTCCACTCCTCCGTACAAGTAGTTGGATTCCATACTTGTTAAACTTTCAGCTGCACTGTCCTCTTACTTTAAGTGCTCTTACCTTAACATTGCACTCCTTGTTGGAAGCTGCTGGATAATTCAAGAATTTTGAGCACAGAAATTTTGATTATCAAAAGTAGACTCTCATATATAACTTCCTATTTTATTCCCAAACATTGGAACAAGGAAGAACTTGTGTTTGTCAGTTTGTTAATGCTGAACAATTTATATATTGTTTGTGGTTTTTTGTGAGGGCTCTATCTTGCTGTTAAAAAGATTTTTTTTCCTCTCCTGGTTATCATCACAGTTGTAGCTTGAGATGTAATATATTATTCAGAAGTAAAAACTTTGTTAAAACAGAAAAAAACAAAAATCCATCAAGGTGAGCAGTTTTGGTCCAGGAAGTTGTCATCACCAGAAAATAAAGCTTAGCCACACCCAACATTTCAAAGTATAACAGATTGCTCAAAGAAGAAGAGTTCAAAATGATTGGATATCTAATTTCCATTGGCCTACTGTGTGCTCCAATTTTTGTTGAAATTAGTGTGTTGTTAGAATAGGCATTTTGTAACTGAAAGGGGATTTAGAGTAGAACTGTCTGTGCAACAAAATGGTCAGTATGAATGATGTTTAAAGGCTAGAAATAAAATAAAATGAAGAATTTGATTATTCTTCAATACTTGGACTGTTGTTGCATTCTTACACTGAAAGTATCCACGTACTTTATTCTTCTTATTTAATTACATACTAAATTAAAAATCATTATATCATTTTGGCTCAGAGATTCTGTCTTTGTGACAGCCTTTTAGAAGAAAGGTTAGTCTTGATGAAGTGTGCCCAGACATTGGAAGAAGAATTAATTATTCTCTGGGAAAGCAAATTGATGGACAGCATACATATTCAGTAGTGAGTCAAACTATGTACAAATTAGCCTAACTGCTAAACCCAACAGTTTATATTTTGGGCTTCATGGGCTCATGCCAAAAAACAGATGCTTGGCCCTGAAATAACTCCATAAAGGCTGGCACTCCATTTCCAAGACATCCTTTATTTACATGTGCAAAGTACATGACACTAATCCAGCTCTCTTAGAACTGACTCCTCGAGTAAACAGAACCTCCGACACTCTTATTTATATCTGTCAGCCAGGAGTCTCTAAATGGACCAGGTTAAGACCCCCAATCAGGGAACTCATAGTCTGAGGTACAACTGGTTGACCTTGTTCCAATCACTACAGAGATGAAAATGTATTGCTGGAAAAGCGCAGCAGGTCAGGCAGCATCCAAGGAGCAGGAGAATCAACGTTTCGGGCATGAGCCCTTCTTCAGGAATGCTGCTCTGATCTCCAGCATCTGCAGTCCTCACTTTCTCCTCCAATCACTACAGGCCCCTTAATATGTTAATGACAGTTTTAAGGCCTCTTGAATCCCCCTTTACAAAATTAGTCGCAAAGAAAACGGGGAGCAGTGCAGATGCAGGAGCAGCTAGCCTCGGATTTTGTCAGAGTTTCCTATGACTGGCAGTGAGGGGTTTGATTTTATTTATCTTCAAAATCTTTATTTCTGAGCCCGTAGTACAAGGATTTGCACAAATTCACAGGCTTTGGGATTTTCCCTTCTTCATAAAAGTTCACTTCGCTCCCCCCGAGTTCTCATCTCAAGATTATTGTTGGTGAAGTATGCAATCCTAAAATATTTTCACTACATTGGAAGTTGCACTTAGGAGTGCTGCCTCTTTGTTCTGAGTATGCCAATCAATAGAAATTGGTTCTCAGGCTTCTTGTTACAGCTGTATCCTAATACACTGGAATAATCCATAGGTTTGAAATCAGGCCCCAGACTAATTTCTACCCAGTAGAGTCTTTTTCCTGATACCTCACTAACATCACCTCCACATCTTAGCCACGGGCCATTGCTTCTGTAGAATCATAGAATTCCTACAGTGCGGAAGAAGGTCATTTGACCTATCGAGTTCACACCAATGTTCTGAAGAGCATCCCACACTACCCTATCCCTGAAACCCTGCATTTCCCATGGCCAATCCACCTAATCTGCGCATATGTGGACTGTGGGAGGAAACTGGAGTTCCCAGAGGAAAGACATGCATACACTGGGAGAATGTGCAAACTCCACACAGACAATCCCCTGAGAGTGGAATCATACCTGGGATCCTGGTGCAGTGAGGTGGCAGTGCTAACCACTGAGCCACCATGCCACTTGTAAAAATAAGAAGGGACTGCCAAGCATCAGCCAGGATGTAGCGATTGTAAATATGCCACTTGGCACAGAATACATAGCTGGATCATGGATGGAATCATGGAATAACTTTGAGGCCAGTGGAGTCTTGGCTGCCATAGATAGACAGCTGATGAGACCACCCACCACCTCATTTTAGGAAATCTCAAGAAGACTTATGGGTTACGTTATTAGCTGATGCATAGAGCTTAAGAGCAGGGAAGTTATGCTAAAACATTCATTAGGTCACAGCTAGAGTATTGTGTGCAGTGTTGAAAATCACAATAGAGGACAAATGTGATTGCACTAAG
This sequence comes from Chiloscyllium punctatum, assembly GCF_047496795.1. Lineage (NCBI taxonomy): Eukaryota > Metazoa > Chordata > Chondrichthyes > Orectolobiformes > Hemiscylliidae > Chiloscyllium > Chiloscyllium punctatum. The sequence continues at coordinate 65,293,142 of NC_092743.1, forward strand.
GGTCCAGAGGAGATTTACCAGAATGTTACCTGGCTTCGGGTTTAGTTATAAAGAGAGATTGGAGTGACTGGGGTTGTTTTCCTTGGAACAGGGAGATTGGGGGTTACATGATTGAGACATATAAATTATGAGTGGCAAAGATGGGATAGATGGAAGTAATTTTACTTTTGAAGGAGGGATCAATGATGACAGGTATAGATTGAAGGTTAGGGAATGGGAGGCTTACGAGAGAATGTGAGGAAATATTTTTAACCTGAGGATCTTGGGAATTTGGAACTGACTACCTGTAAGGGTGATAGAGGCAGAAAGCCTCATACATTTAAGAAGTATTTAGATGTGCACTTTATTGTAGGCCACTCAGGCACATTAGACAGCAAAAGGCCTTCATCAAGGATCAAAGACTTAGAAGTTAGGGATTCTGGTCAATCAGGGATTGACAGCTCTTCTGCGCTCAGCAATATCACTGGTAGGCATTGACTACTGATCACATTGACACCCATGTGAGATTGGATTGTACAAAGATAATCATGTTGGAAAGAAGTTGTGGGGGAAGGGATGGTTGACAGCAAGAACAGGGAAATGCCTTACAGCAGAACCCTTCCAAATACAGGGTCCCATAACCAGGCACTGCAAGCCTTTGAACTCCCTCCCAGGAGACTGCAAGCAAACAGACTAGGGTTTAAGTATTGTACTTCCTGCATGGCAAATTCCTGTCTGCTGCTGGATTAATTGCATTGGCAGTGTGATGAAGTCCTTTAATTACCATTTAAGGGCCTGAATTGTGAGTGTGGCAGTAAAGCTATCCAATGACTTTCCTGCTGTAGATTTAATCAGGTCGAGAGGTTGTGAAATCTGTGTCTTATTAAATGCACTCGCATCATAATTTGCCAGAGGAGAGGGCATAGAATTTTGAATGTTACCTTAGCGCATCTGCCAGACATTTGGAAAACAGGCTGTTTCACTTGATAGCTTCTAGTCCAGACTGTTCACGCCAAAAGGACACTGAATGCTTCCACAAGGTAATTTATCAGGAGGGCAAAATTTAAACATGAAGGAGAATGGCTACAGGATTTAGAAGAATGATCTCCTGCATATACTACCCATAGATTTGGATCGTTTAGCCAGGAGACATGTAAAACCTAGAGTATTGTCACTCTTAAAAGTTGAAAGCAGGAGTTCAAAAGACAAATTGTTTGAGTATCTTTACACAAAGTGATAATTATTCATTTTGACACTTCTTTCCTCTTGTATTGTTACCAATAGATTCCGGTTTTCATTTGGTTTAAATTATAATTTGCTGTATAAAGTAGTTTCTAAAGGCAATTGACTTCCACAGAAAAAGAGCTATAGCTTTGTTTTACAGGATTAAGTTTAAAAAAAGTTTGTTTAGTTTTCTCTAACATGAACAGCTGGATTCACAGCAACCATGGCAACAGGTCACATGATGAGGTGTATTAGATTGCTTGGCAGCAAGTGCACGAAAGAACAGGAGGAGTGTGTTCATAGAAGTCTGGCTCCCAAGATGAAGCATTGTGTTTATTTTAGATTACACGTACAGTTAAACGTAGTTAACATTGAATTTACTTGCATAGGTTGCTCCTATTTAGCTGAAGCTGTATTATTTGGACATATTATTGCTTAGGTGTGATACTGTACATCAGGTAAGAACAAGTGGGTTACATTTTAAGAAACTAGAGATTCAGGCCCTCTCAATAATGCCTTATTAGTTCATGTAGCCTTTGAAGTTGCATATCTGTGAGTATATAATATGTTAGCTTTTAACATCAGTTACATTACAGATACACTGGGGACGTTTGCCAGGTATATATAGAGCATAGAACATACGTGCAGTTCTTGATTGTAAACCACTGTGTTTTGTCAATTTATAGAGCAGTGTTTTATAAGTAAAATTATCTTCGGTTTTGGATGCAGTTCTGCCAATTTATGTTCAAGCCTTTTATTGGGCTTTTATAGTTCTAATGAATTGCCATGATAGTTGCTACATGTAGGAATATTAGAGCTCTGTGTATACAATTTAAATGATACAAAGTCAATTCAAGTTATGATTGCATAGTGAGCAGAGAAATAGGACCAGAGACATAACTGGAGAAAGCATTTTGCAAAAGAACCTCCGAAGAATTGTATTTACTTAATATACAGAGTGGTAAAGCTAAGAATATGTGTATGTTAAAAAAGAGCTGGTGAATACCATGCTCTGAAATTTGGATGTTAAAGAGCTGAGCTTTGATGGACAAGTCGTTAAATCTCATCATTGATGTATTATTTTCTTAAGACATAACAAAGCATGCAAATAAAGACGGTCGTTAATTAAGCCTCCAAATGCTTAATATTACTTAGTTTTACTTAGTTCTGCATAACCAGATCTCATTGCTGTAAAAGTTTTAAAGTGCTTTAAGCATTAAATTGGCAAAAGAGTCTGTTCATAAATATAGCTGTGACAGTTCTAACATTAGACCAACACGAGAAAATACAGGTTTGTATTTTCCAGGGGTTTGACTTATGTTCCTGTGTAATTCCAGTAAATTAATCTTGCATGGTGTTATTTTCTCATCAAGATATGTAATAAGCTACACTAGATCATCGACTGGTAAAGGTTGAGGTGTAAAAATAATTTGTTGTTGGAAAACATAGTTGAAATAAACTTGCCAAACCTTAGGGGAACTTGGGATTTTAATCACAAGCCTGTTCTTGTGTGGAACAGATGAAGTGCATTTCTGCCGAACGTCACTCTAGGCATTATTGAATTCTGTACATAAGTCATTTTTATCTTTTTTTATTTATGCTTAAGGGAGTGGAAAATGAAAAGGGATTTTTAAAATTGAAAGTTCTATAGCAGAGGTATCAAACTTAGTTTGCATGGCGGGACTTATCCAACATGCTGGTCCATAGTTTGGACTTCAACATGCAGGGGGAACCAAATTTTAAATGCTACTCCCATTTTTTTTTGTTTGTAAAACCTATTCACATTCCTGGGTGTAGCCAAACTGTGCTGGATATGTTACGTACCATTTGATGACGACCCTGGTTTTAGGCATAGTTGTCAGATACCTTAAGTCAGAATTGGATCAATTTGAATGTGCAAATGAAAGTCCTCCACCTATTTCTGTCCTTCCCTCCTACTGCCCACATCTCACACTCAGCCTCCATCACATTCCTGATTTCAATCTCTTAACATCTCCCCAATAGCACTCAACCAAATATCAGTATGTCAACCTTCTCACATCTAGGTTTTGTTTTTGTTCAAAAGAACACTGGAAATTATTCTTAAAATCATGTTATTTCCTTTCTTTACCAGTGAAAATTGCATATATAGATGGCAAAATATGTTCGTAAACGAGCAGCTCCTTCAGTGTATTTTATTTGTATTCACTCATTCTGCTTATTGTTCTGTTGTTGAGAGATCTTTGGATTACTCAGAAGTTTTGGGCCCCTCCTTTAAGGAAGTTTGGTGACATCATAGAGAACTTATTAATCCGCATTCATTTGGATATTCTCTGGCAGGAGGAAATAAAGATATGAGGAACAACTTGGAAAAAGTAGAGTTTAATAATTTTCAATAGCGTTAAAGAGGTCCAAGGGTGATTTAACAGGACCATTTGAATTGATGAAAAGTTGGGACATTGTAAGTGGAAAATGGGGTCTAGATTTTTTTCCAGATTGATAAAGGTGTCAAGCCTTATCCAAATGCCCTAGCCTTTGGATCTGGAAATTCCAACCCAATTTTTGACATTGTACTTTTGCTATACAGGAACGCAGTGCTGAGTTCAAACAGAATCTATTTTCACCAGTTCTTTAATCAACATTGTGTCAAGATTTTGTGGAGTAGATATAAATGTCTGTAAAGTTAGATAACCTCAATGAAGTTGTGAGAACACCATATAGAGTCAAAGAGATGTACAACATGGAAACAGACCCTTTGGTCCAACTTGTCCATGCCGACCAGATATCCCAACCCAATCTGAAACTTTGAAAAATAAAGACTGCTTTTGCCTCTGAGTTGAAAAAGAATGCTGGGTAAGTTGGTATGGAGAGTGTAAGGACAGTGCTTGTGGGGCATGTGACATAGTTAATGTAAGTAGGCATTATATTGGCACAAGAACAATAAGGGACTATGTGGATGAGTGGAGGCAGTGATATGATGGCGTAAGAACATACAAATTAGGAGCAGAAGTAGGCTATGTGGCCCTTAAACCTGCTCTATTTGATTAGATAATGTATGATTCTGCTGTGGTTGAAACACCACTTTTCTGTTTGTTTCATGTCCTTTTTCTCACTAATCAGAAATCTAACTAACCCAGGTTTAAAAGTATTTTTTGTTCCAGTCTCCTTTGTTCTCTTCAGAAGAGAATTCAACAGAATAATAGCCCTCTGAAAACTTGTTTCAGATTGCTGCATAAGCTTTAAAGTGCTTTAAAATATTAAAGTAACTAAAAATATTGTTCATAAATACAATTCTGACAGTTGTAACATTAGACAAACACAAGAAAATGCAGGTTTGTACTTTCCAGTGGCTTAACTTACATTTTTATCCAATTCAAGTAAGTTTATCTTGCTTGGTGTTATTTTCTCGGCAAGGTATGTAAAAAGCTGCACCAGATCATTGCATGGCAAAACTAAAGGTGAAACAAAAATCCTCCTAATTTGCATGGGAGACCCCTTTGTATATCCATCCTCCCATGAGGTGTCTAATCATTCTGATGTTCTAAGAGAAAAAGATGCAATACCTCTTCACTCTGGACCTCTGACAGGTTGCATTCCAAAACTCTCAATGATAGATTGGTGTAATCCTAAGCTTTGAATTTTTGTCCGATCATTTTACCTACCTTACTAATAGGCTTAGGTTCACTGAATTGCTGCATTTGATCTGAGGTTGTCTGTAGTAAAGGCACCTGAAAATATTAGTGACAGAATTTTCCTAGCCTCCTTGCAGAGAGGTGAGACCAGAAGAAGGTCTGTACAAAAGCGATGTTTCAGAATCCTGTCAATCAAAGAGAAAGGAAAGGAGAAGAAAATGTGGTGGGAGCATGGAATAAGAAAAGTGGAGTGAATGTAAGGCACAGAAACAGGCCATTCAGCTCAAACAGTTTATGCTGCTTTTTATGAACCCCTCATGTATCTTTCTAGTTCTCATCAATCATAACTATTTAGTCCCTTCTTCCTCAAGTGCTAATCTTGCTGCACCGTAAATCTATCAAAATATTTGTTTCACCCACTTCCTGTGATAGTGAATGACATAGTCTTGTCATTCTTTAGGGAAAAAATATATTCTTCTGAATATGTTAATAGATCCCTTTGTGACTTTCATATTTTGTTCCCCTCAAGTTATAAGTTGCAGTTCTCTTTCGTGTTGACTCGCCCCACAGTTTGTGTCATCAATCTGCAGATTTAGGATGGAATTTTACCATCCTCAAAGTGGGAGTGTGTTTAATCAGGCAGGAGGAAGGTGGGTAGGGATCTCATTGCCTTGCTGAAACTCACCTCATTGCCTATCTACCACACTTGTAGGTGACCTACCTGTCATTTCTTCCCTCCAGCCAGAGGTGGAAGTACTTGTCACTACGAGGACCTCCTGGGCTGCTTGCTGCTAGGGCCTTTTCTAAAACTCATTGTGCACCAAGTCAAGTGTTGTCTGTCCAGAACTGCCCTGCCTGCTTCTTTTGTCTCAAGAACTGCCCTGGACATGGAGGGCAGAGGAAAACCGATACTTCTCTCTGCCGAATAGAACCTAAAGGTCCTGGTGGATGGGATGGTATAGAAGAGAGCTACACTCACCTTTCAAAACTGCTAGATTAGTCCAATGTTGTTATCAGTGTCATTGCAGTGTCCATGGTCTGGAAGAGTGCTCTACAATCCCATAAGTGAATCAATGTCCTGTGTCAGCAGCTAGTCAAAGAAGAAATGCTCCAAATTGTTGGCACTTGGAGGACTGCCATGCACTGGGCATCTTCTCAGTCTATAGACGTAGGAGGTAACCCTGTTGCATCAGCAATTAATATCGCATAAATGTATGAGCAGACACAGGAGCAACAGACAGGCTTTTTCAGAGGTACTTGAGCAAACTGACTTAATGGTCGCAAGATTCCACCAATGCTGTTTGCACGCTGCTGCCTTTGGCATGTCAATGTTTGGCTGAATTCATGGACAGGTTGGTAACAACCATGGAAAGCTAGGTCCAGTGCTCTGAATGTTCTGGATGTACAGACATAGACCCTCCAATGCTCTGTCCATTGTTGTCCACCACCAATGGTGAGGCAACAAGGAGACAAGAGACATTGACCTTGCTCCAGGTACTCCTCCTGACAAGGAAACAGGGCAGTGCCTTTAGGAGGAAGAATCACAAGCTCCTATCAGGAAATTCCAGAGGTTGAGCTTTCCAACTCCATCTTGCCTGCTACCTTCAGCCTATTGGGAGTTCAAGCCGCGGAGGGTGCACCTGCCTATTCAGCGTGTTTAGCCCTCTAGCTATAAAAACCTCTGGGGTCACCTGACCAAAGTTCCAAGGCCAGCATGCTCCAAGTGTACAAGCCCTCTAACATGGTAGGACAGGGTATCATGGAAGAAATAAGGGGAGCTTGTCAAAGGTTACAGCAATTATCATGGGACAATTTTTAAACCACATATAGACAGAAAGTCCGTTGGGAAAAAATAGTACTTAATTTAACGTTTGTAGGACAGCTTCTTAGATCAGCTTGTTATTGCATCAACCAGAAAGCAGACAATATTAGATCTGGTTTTGACCAATGTGACAGGGTTAATTACTGACCTCATAGTCTAAATGTCCCTAGTGTAGCAGCAGCAGTATGATTGAATGGTCCATGTAGTTTGATGGAGAAGTCTGTGTCGAAGTCTACCAAGTTGAATTTAAACATGGGCAATTATGAGGACATGAAAGCAGAGCTAGCAAAAGTGAATGGGCAGTTTAGGTCAAGAGATAGATAGATAAGATGCAGTGGTAAACATTTAAGGGGCTATTCCAGAAAGCATAGAATAGATATGATGGATGAATTGAACAGCTATAGCATATTACTGTTCCTATCTCCTCTAAATCTCCTGCCCTTAACCTTAAAATTATGGCACCTTGTTCTTAACCTTTCGAGTAAAGGGAACAGCTGCTTTCTATCCATGCTATCCATGCCCTCAATTTATACACTTCTATTAGATCATCTCTCAGTTTTCTCTGCTCCAAAGAAACAACCCGAGTTTATCCATCCTGTTTTCATAGCTAAAAAGGTCCAACCCAGGCAACATCCTGGTGAATCTTCTCTGCGCACACTCTAGTGCAATCACATCATTCCAAGAATGCAGTGACTAGAGCTACACACAGCACTCCAACTGAAGTTTAACCAAAGACGTCCCAGCTGTTATAATCTATGTCATGACTGATAAAGGCAAGTGTACTGTATATCACTTTAACTAGCCTATTAATCTATTCAGCTGCCTTCAGAGATCTGTGCACAAGTACCTCCAGATCTCTCTGTTCCTGTGAGTTTCCCAGTGTCCTGTCATTCGTTGAATATTACCTTTTCTCGTTCTTTCAAGTGCATTCTCACACTTCATCAGGGTTAAATTCCATCTGCTACTGATCTGCCTATCTGAACCAATCCCTCTATACCTTGTTGTAACTTAAGATCTTCTTCTGCACTATTAACTACCTGTCCAATCTTTGAGTCATCCAAAACTTACTTATCATCATTCACACCTCCCCCACATTCTCATCTATAATATATCAATTATATATATCACAAGCAATTAGGGACCCAGCACTGATTCCGATGGTATGCCACTGGGCACCAGTCCCCAATCACACAATCTCTATCACAACCCTCCGACTCCTTCCACCATGCTAATGTTGGATCCTGGATTCTTTATCAATATGCCATGTCCAAGGCTTTCCTAAAATCTGTATAAACTGCACTCCCTTAACTACAGACCTGATCACAATCTCAAAAAATTTAATCAGATTTGTTGGTGGTGACCTTCCTGTGGCAAAGCCATGCTGACTATCCATAATCAAACATTGTCTCTCCAATTAGAGATTAATTCTATCCCTTAGAATTTTCTCCAACAGTTTCCCTGCCATTGATGTGAGACTCACTGTTTTTTAGTTCCTTGGTTTACCTCTACCCTTTTTGAAAAGAGGAACCACATTAGCTAACCTCAAATCCTCTGGAATCTTCTTTGTGGCCAGGAAAGAATTAAAAATTTAGGTCAGAGCTCCTGTCATTTCTACCCTTGCCTCCTATGAAATAGAAGCTGAAAATGGGGCCAACCAGATCAGAGACAGAGCTATTGAGCCACACCAGGTCCTTGTCTAGATCTTTAAAGCTGAGTCTGCACCCGACACCTGGAGGAAGAACGCCTTATCTTCCGCCTTTGGACCCCCCAACCTCGTGGCATCAATGTGGATTTCACCAGTTTCCTCATTCCCCCCCTCCCCCCACCATATCCCAGTTCCAATCTTCCAGCTCTCATGAACTGTCCCACCTGTCCATCTTCCTTTCCACATAGCCGCTCCGCCCTTCCCTCTGACCTATCACCTTTAGCCCCACCTCCATCCACCTACTGCACTCTCCACTACCTTCTCCCCAGCACTGCACCCCGTAGGCTCCTGGCTTCATTCCTGATGAAGGGCTTTTACCCGAAACGTCGATATTCCTGGTCCTCGGATGCTGCCTGACCTGCGGTGCTTTTCCAGCACCACTCTCTCGACTCTAATCTCCACCTTGTGCAGACCTCACTTTTACCTCATGGTTGGAAAGGTCAACTCACTATCACCTTCTCACAGGCAATTAGGGATGGATCAGTAAATGCTGGTCCAACAAGCAGAGCCCACAGACCTTGAAAGAATATTTTAATATTTGACATATTGAGATAAAAGCTTTCAAATTATATGAATCTTGGACTTCATTATCAGAAGTTGAATACAAAAGCAAGGACGTTAGCTTAAATGTTAAAGCTCCAGTGAAGTCTTAATTAGAATAATGTATATGATTCTGGCTATCATACTTTTGGAAAGAGAAGAGTCTAGGCGGGGTAGGTGCAGAAGAAATTTACCAGAATGGTTCCAGGGATGAGAGAATTTAGCTGCAAGATTATGTTTGAGGAGCTGAGGTGTTGTCCTCAGAGCAAAGGAGGTTGAGGACAGATCTAATAGAGGTCCACAATGTTAATTTCAAGAAGGACAAGGAGGCCGACGTTTTTTGAAGAACAGCAGGACCTTTTAACAAGGGAGGTGTTCATTCAACAGCAGCAAGGTTAGACTGTTTCCCTCCAAATGTCATTGTTATGTCATATGACTGGACTCTTAGCGTGACAGTACAACATACATACACAAATACACAACACACAAGATCACGAGGGGTTTAGATAAACTAGGCGAAGAACATCTGTGCCATTAGCTGATGCAGTAGCAGTCACATGCTTGTTGGACAATGGATGCAGGGGAGGATGAGAGTTCAAATTTTTTTTAATGCATGAAGTGGTAATGACCTGGAGCACATTGTCCATGAGGATCTGAAAGCAAAAATGATACACGATTTCATAACGTATGGATATGGAGAAATAAATATGGATGCTTACAAAGGTAGAGGTAGGAATGGAGTTGTTTCACAGAGCCAGCTAGCTTGGCCTTCTTCTGCAGCTCTAATGACTGTCACAGTCATTTGTAATTCTGGGTTAGGGATACAGCTGCTGGTTTAGTTCCAGCTCACAAGCCACATGACATGTTCAGACTATTCCATATTGATTTTTAAAGGGCAAGACCAATTAATAGCAGGGAATGGGTTTGCAATCCAGTTAAGAACAGTGAGTACTAGTACATTAACAGCCCAACTAAATATGCTCCCTCAGTAAGAAATCAGATTTTTTTAAAAATTAAATGGCCACAGTTGCCTGGTTGTGATCATGGAGGGACAAGCTGTCAGTGGAGTAAAGCGGAGTGGTTGCATGCACCATTACCCCCATGTTTCTGCATTGAGCAGATTATATTGGCTTGGACTTTGTCTAGGCTGATGTATGGGTTGGTCATATTGCTGGCTGAAAATTTCATTTAGGTTAAGGCCCTGTAATTATCACAAACTGTCTTGAATTGACAATTGATCAATTGTCCCAATGGATAACCAATCCAACCCCGTATTCCTATCATTGGAAATAACTTGGCTTGAGATTGTGGTGGTTAACTAACTTGCAGACCAGCAGAACAACATTGCATGGCTGCGATCCAGATTCTGCATCCATTTAAAAATCCGGTCTTTATTTTTATCTTATTCATTTGTGGGATGTGGGCATAGCTGGCTGGCCAGCATTTATTGCCCGTGCCTATTTGCCTTTGAGAAGATGATGGTGAGCTGCCTTCTTGAACCATTGTAGTTCACCTGCTGTGGATCGACCCACCATTTCATTAGAGAGGGAATCCCAGGATTTTGACCCAGTGACAGCAAAGGAATGCAATATATTTCCATGTCAGGATGGTGAGTAGCTTGGAGGGAACCTTGAAAGTAGAGTGGTGTTCCCATTTATTTGCTGTCCTTGTCCTTCCAGATGGAAGTGGTTGTGGGTTTGGAAGGTGCTGCCTGAGGATCTTTCATAAATTTCTGCCACGCATCTTGTAGATAGTAGCAGTGTGTACTACAATGGAGGTGGTGGAGGGAGTGGATGCTTGTGGATGTTTTGCCAATTAAGCAGGCTGTTTTGTCCTGGATGGTGTCAAGCTTGTTGAATGTTGTTGAGGCTGCACTCAACCAGACAAGTGGGGAATATTCTGTTACACTTCTGACTTGTCCTTGTAGATGGTGGACAGGTTTTGGAAGTCAGGAGGTGTATTACTCTCTGCAGTATTTCTCACCTCTGATTTGGTATTTTAGCCACTGTGTTTATGTGGTGAGTCAGTTGTGTTTCTGGTCAATGATAACCCCCAAGATGTTGACAGTGGGGGAATTTAGTGATAATAACACCATTCAATGTCAAGGGACAGTGGTTAAATTGTCTCTTATTGGAGATTATTATAGCCTGGCATTTGTGTGGCATAAATGTTACTTGCCATTTGTCAGCTCAAGCCTGGATATCACTGAGCAGGTTATTGCTGAGCAGGTGCTGCTTGATAGCACTATTGATGACACCTTCCATCACTTGACTGGTGATTGAGAGTAGATTAATGGGGCGGTAATTAGCCTGGTTGGAGTTGCCCTTCGGCAATGTTCCACACTGTCAGGTAGATGCCAGTGTTGTAACTGTACTGGAATAGCTTGGCTAGGGAAGCAGCAAGTTCTGGAGCATATGGCTCAGTATTATTGCTGGAATATTGTCAGGGACCATAGCCTTGCAGTATCCAGTGTCCCCAACCATTTCTTGAAATCACGGGGAGTGAGTCAGATTGGCTGAAGGCTGGTATCTGTAATGCTGGGGACTACTGGAGGAGGCTGAGATGGATCCACCCAGCACTTCTGGCTGAAAATTGCTGTGAATGTTTCAGTCTTACCCTTTGCATTGACCTTCTGGGCTCTTACATCATTGAGGATGGGGATATTTGTGGAGCAGCTGTCTCCAGCCAGTTGTCCATTCATGACTGGATGTGGCAGAGCTCCAGCGTTTAAATCTGATCCTTTGGTTGTGGGATCACTTAGCTCTGTCTATCACTCGTTGCTTATATTATTTGGCATGCAAGTAGTCCTGTCTGGTGGTTTCACCAGGTTGCCGCCTCATCTTCAGTTATGCCTGGTGCTTCTGGCATGCCCTTCTGCACTCTCCATTGAAACAGGGTTGACCCCATAGCTTGATGGTAATGGTTGAATGGGTGATCTGTAGGGCCATGAGGTTACATATTGTACTCCAGCACAAATTCTGCTGCTGTTGATGGCCCACAGTACCACATGGATATCCAGTCTTGAGTTGCTAGATCTGTTCAAAGTCTGTCCCATTTAGCACGGTGATAGTGCCTTACAACATGATGGAGGTTATTCTCAATATGAAGGTGGGATTTTGTCTCCTCAAGGACTGTGAGGTGGTCACTCTTACTGATGCATCTGCAGCTGCCAGATTGGTAAGGATGAGGTCAGGTATGTTTTTCCTTCTTGTTAATTCCCTCACCACCTGTCGCAGACCCAGTCTAGCAGCTGTGTCTTTTAAGACCTGGCCAGTTCAGTCAATAGTACTGCTGTCCAGCCACTCTTGGTGGACATTGAGATCCCCCACCCAGAGTACATTTTGTGTCCTTACCACCCTCAGTGCTTCCTCTAAGTGTTCTTCAACATGGAGCAGGACTGATTCATCAGCCGAGGGAAGACGGTATGTGGTCATTAGCAGGGGGTTTCCTTGCCTTTGTTTCATGGGAAACCATGAGACTTCATGGGGTCCAGAGTCAATGTTGAGGACTTCCAGGGAAGCTCCCTCCCGACTTGTGGTTGTGATTCTTCTGCAAGGTAAAATTACTGTGTACAATAGTAGGAGAAAGTTAAGGTTCCAGATTGAGCGACAGCTGTACAGAAGTATTCAACCTGCCTTGTTGTGAAGCTCTGTCATTTGGCTGGATTACTGGAATATGATCTTCTTTGGTTTCTTGACTTTTCATCTGCCTCTGTACCACTCCACAATCACCTGATGAAGGAGCAGCGCTCCAAAAGCTAGTGTGCTTCCAATTAAACCTGTTGGACTATAACCTAGTGTTGTGTGATTTTTAACTTTGTACACCCCAGTCCAACACCGGCAACTCCAAATCATGACTTCTGTCTTAGTACTTGACTCTGGGGTTTACCCTTTGCAGGACATAGTAATGCAGCATTTGCAGGAAACCATAGCAAATCTGGAGATTCCCTCCAATCTGCTTTATGGTCTATCTCCATCAACTTAATCTAAGTTGCAGAATCACTCATTCTTTGACTCATACCAGGCGCCTGTTACCTAATAGTCGAGTGGAGTAGAGGGTCAGTAGCACAATACAATGACACCTACTAGGAAACCATATATACTTCGATCATGTAGCAGCTGAATACTGCAGAGCAGAAGCCCTTTCTATCTTCAGAAACTCCACGTCCTTGATGTGCAACAAATAAAGACGTGATTCAGTCCATTAAGACCTTGCACCTGGCAAACTTTGCTAATGTCAAATAAAGTTTGATTTGTTTATTAAAAAGGGGGGCAAATGTCTTGTCTACTTAGCTCACAGTACAATAGCTGTGCTTTTTGAAATCAGTTTAAGTGTACCTTTTATATTCTGTCTTTTTGTAATAGGGCCCTCATTATAAAGGTAGCCATACTGAATCCTACATCCATTTATCCAAAAGTTCATCTGGCTATTCATTTTCTCTTTTCAATATACATCGACATGAAGTTACTTTAACAACGAGAACATTTGAACATTCAAAAGTACATTCCACATCTGAACTTATCGTATTCAGTAGAGTTTGTTTTGAGAAGTGATATGAATACCATATAAAGAATTCACAGGGAGTTCTTCTTTGTGTGACTTCTGTGCCAACATTCCATTATGTTGGCAAGTGGTAGAAGTTTTACTAATGTACCATGTTTGTTAAACTATGAGAGTGCAGCTTGTGGACAGAATTCTGCTCAGATATGTTTTGAGAGATTTTTTATGTTGTGCACAATGCAACAGACACAAATACACTTCATTTTGTAGATACGGCATTCAGAATATCTATTCCTCAGAACAAACTTTGTTAATCTCCACCAAACAACCCAGGCAGGAAGTGAAAACTTGATTGCAAGGAAAGATTTGTGCAGTTTTTGAAAAGAATTACTTGGCATGGAACCATTGAAAAGCTATAGCACAGAAAGAGGCTGTTCAGCCCATCATTTAAATGACTGGGCATACCATTAGAGAATTAATTCAAGACAAAATTAGAATGATTAGACAGAATCCCTGTGAATAGTTTAGTGGTCGGGAGGATGTTGCTCCAGCAGAATGTCGGTATGTGAAGATCTCACACCATCTCAATTCCACCCCAGTCTTGCCCCACCACCAATTGTCATTTTAGCTCTTCTCCAGGTCTTCCTGGTATTAACCTAGTCGTGGCTATCTGGGTAAAAGGACAAACAAATGGGTATAGTACAGCTTGTGAGCTCCCAGTGTGTGGTAGGCTTCCTTATTCAAACGCATTTATTACCTGATCAATGAACCAGAAACTAGAGGAAGAGCTCTGCTGAGAGCCATAGTAGTGTCTTTATCACTGACTCTCCTTACCCACATCACTCGTGAACCCCACCCTTACCACCATCTCCCCCACCTGCTCCCTTACTGTGGAATCTGTCACTGACAGTTTTATGTACGTTAAAGCTGGAAAAGTTGGAGGCAGTGATCAGAGTTCTGGTAAGGGAGCTGGAAATCAATGTGGAATAGGAAATTGTAGATACCTTCCATAATCCATGGGCCAACCAATTCTTCTTAAAATGTTTATACCCTGTCAGTGAGCCTCTCAGCTCAGATTTTCATTGAGTTTTGATACATTGTCTTGAAGTTAGGAGACAGAGGGTTATGGTGGAGAGTTGTTTCTCAGTCTTGAGGCCTGTGGCCAGTGGTGTGCCGCAAAGATCGGTGCTGAGCCCTCTGCTTTTTGTCATTTATATAAATTATTTTGATGTGAACATAGGAGCTACGGTTAGTACATTTGGAGATGATACCAAAATTGGTGGTTTAGTGGACAGTGAAGAAGGTTATGCCAGTGTACAATGGGACCTTGATCAGATGGGCCAGTGGGCTGAAGGATGGCAGGTGGAGTTGAATTTACATAAGAGTGAGGTATTGCATTTTGGTAAGGCAATTGACGGCAGGACTTATACACTTTGTAGTATAGTCTGTGGGAGTGTTGTCAAACAAAGAGAACTAGGGAAATATGCAGGTTCATATTTCCTTGAAGGAAGAGTCAGAAGTAGAGTGTGTAGTGAAGAAGGCATTGGCACGGTTGCCTTTATTGGCCAGAGCATTTAGTATAAGAGCTGGCGAGTTATGTCCTGAACAGCAGCAACATTGGTTAGGCCACTTTTGGACATGCGTTCAGGTCCGGTTTCTCTGCTATGGGAAGGATATGTGAAACTTGAACACGTTCAGAAAAGATTTACAAGAATGTTGCCAAGGTTGGAGGTTTTGAGCTATAAGGAGAGTCTGAATAGGCTAGGGCTATTTTCCCTAGAGCTTCAAAGGTTAAGGGGTGATCTTGTAGACGTTTATAAAATCATGAGGAGGATGGATAGAGTAAATTAACTAGGTCTTTTCCCTGGGGTGAGGTGAGTCCAAAACTAGTGGACATTGGGTTAAGGTGAGAGGGGAAAGATTTAAAAAGGTGATTTTTTTTTCATGCAGAAGGTGGCGTGTGAATAGAATGAGCTTCCAGAGGAAGTGATGGAGGCTGGTGGAAGTGTGAACATTTAACATGCATTTGGATGGGTACATGAATAGGAAGTGCTTAGCAGGATATGGCCCAAGTGCTGGCAAATGGGACTAGATTAATTTAGGATATCCGTTCGGCATGGATAAGTTGGACCTTAAGTGATATCCTAGGGGTGAGGTGATTTAGATTAGATTCCCTACAGTGTGGAAATAGGCCCTTCGGCCCAACCAGTCCACACCAACCCTCCGAAGAGTAACCCACCCAGACCTATTTCCCCTCTAACTAATGCACCTAACACTATGGGCAACTTAGCATGGTCAATTAACCTGACTTGCACATCTTTGGACTGTGGGAGGAAACCGGAGCACCCGGAGGAAACCCATGCAGACACGGGGAGAATGTGCAAACTCCACACACACAGTCGCCCAAGGCTGGGATCAAACCTGGGACCCTGGTGCTGTGAGGCAGCAGTGCTAACCACTGAGCAAGTGCTTCGTAATAACATTGTTGATGAGCCGTCCATTACTTAGCTGATGATCAAGAGCAGACTGGTGAAGCGGTAATTGACCAGGTTGGATTCGCCCTTCTTATTTTGTGGACTGGACCTACCTCTGCACTTTTCCATATTTCTGGGTAGATGTGTGGCTAGAGATGAAGCTAGTTCTGAAACTCATCTTTAGTGCTATTGCCAGAAAGTTGTCAAGGCCCATTGCTTCTGCTGTATCCAGCCCTCAGAATATTTGAGAACGTATAGTTTGATCGGATTCTAAACACTGTTTGTGAAATAGCAGCAAACTATATGAGTATCACAAATGAACGTGACTCGTCAGAGAATCATGATCAGCCACAATATCCAGAAAACCATCGTGTAAGGTGGAAGACTTTGCTTATCTGTTCGTATCATCAGAGAGTGTCAATATTGAAGGCCTAAAGGAATCCGGAAATTGGTTTAAGAAAACAAAGTGTCAGCAGATAGGATTAACTAGGATAAGCCAAAACTAATAAAGGGATTTTTTTCAGAGGATTACAGGATCAGAACATTAGAACCGAAAGTCCATCAACACCATTATATTTTAAAGAACATTAGTATATTTTTAGAACTTGGATAATAAACTTGCATATTCTGGTACAGTCTGTTTACAATACAATATAGATACTTGCATGATACAGATACAACACAAATATAATCACAGACTTAATTATTAATATGTACAAACCTGGCAGCAAATGAGTTAAGATAAAGTAAAACATTAAGTTTTAAAATAAGTCTTCATGAATAGGAGGCTCATTGTCAGTTGGCAGTCTGTTAAACAGTATGCCTGATTTTGTTTTTTTTCCAGGTTATTCTGCTCATCATGCCAATGCTAGCTGTTTGAAAGAGCTTTCCAATCCCAGTCCTTGGATATTTCCCATAACTCAGCAAATGTCTTCTTTAATATATCAGATTTATTTTTGCAAGTTACTATTTAATATCTTTCCAACAGCGTTTTCAGGCAATGTATTCTAGATCATTCCAACTCACTGTGCACTAAAATTGTCAACTCCCCTCTGTTTCATGTTGCCATCTATCCTATATTTCATTTGGTACTAATCCTCCTGTACAGCACTTACACTATCCGAAGAATTTGTAGTTTTAAACATCTATATCAAATCTCTTAACTTTCTTTAAAGGTGTATAATCACAGCTTCTGTAGTCAATACCCATTACAGAAGTTCACCATCCCTTTCCATTCTCGTAAATATCCTCTACATTATATCTCCAGAATCTTAACATCACTCCTGAGCAGCAGGTTCCAAAGTTTGATACTGTAATCCAGTTGAGGCCTTGAGTGGAAAAGAATATTTAGCACAGTTGCTGATTTACTTTGGGCCTTTTTCAGACTAATATGAAAGATCATTTTTATTCTCAAGAATATGCGATGTAACCTTGTTGATACGCAGTATTAATTATTATTAGCTGCATTCTACCACAGCTAATTCCTAGTTAGTACAAAATATTCCCGCTTAAAGTCAGGTATGTGTTCCTGGTTTTCTGTAAGAATCAATGCCAGAACTAAATTCCTGAGGATATTGGTTTATCCAGTCAAAAAAATCTAGGAGTTGAAATACTGTGCCATAAATGTGCAACACTGTACAATCCTAACTGAAATAATCCTAACTCAAGTGAGACAGTACTCAATGGTGTCTCTTAAGGATGACTTGCTTCTACTTCAACTTATGGGTTCTGAGATGACTGATAAGTCTAATATGCAGTCTGCAAACTCTCACATATGAACGGGTGTTCTCTCTACATTGGTTGCTGAATCCTTTTACTATGTGAGCTGTCATCATGGGTTGCTACATCTTCGGTAATATTTTGACACTCCTAAAGCGTTTCAGTCGAGGTGGCTTTGGGTGATTTTAGAGCTTCAATGCAGTGCATTTTGGTGTTACTTCCTCATCCAATGACTGTATCAATGAAATTGTATTGGCTAGCGGGAGAAAGATCTTTTAATATTTTCAGAGATGTCTTCAAGGCTGATGAGAAGACTTAGGCAATTTTCCAACAGGAACAATATTTTGAAGGCAATACTTTTCTCAGGCATGATAATGCTGTAGATAGGGGTAACATACAGAGAGAACCATTCCTGAAAGAGTGCCTCTGACATCCAAACTTTCTTTGGAGAATCCCTCAATGATTATGGTATATTTGACTGGTACACTAAGGCTTAAACTTAAAATCTCCTGTGGCATCCCCACCAAGCAAAATAGTTAGGCAATCTTCAGTTCCTTTAAATTCTTGTACCATCTTGACCTCTAGTGAAATATGTATTCTCTCAGGAATATATTTCCAGAGGAGCTCCATTTCATCAACACTGAAACCTTCACGAATAGCCATCATCTTCAATGATTCTCTTTTCAGTTGGGCAGGAAAATCATCAGTCACTTCTGTGTAAACACTAGCCACAGGGCCTAGCATGTATGCAAAAGCGAGACCTTGTGCAAATTTGGAAACACTTAAAAGGTCTTGCAAACTAGAGACTTTGATTTTAAAGGGGAAAAAAAAGACCTAAAAATTAAAACTGAGTTCAATTGTAAAAAGCTACAGAGGACATCTTTAAATGTGGAATACCTTTAGGTGTACAATCAAATTTGTGAAGCAAATTCATTACTAAATGGGAACTGTGGTTTTCTGTTAATATTTGGGAGGGATGAGTGCATTTCTTAAATTATAGTGGGAGAATGTCAGTGATTGGGAATGAGTATTTATTCTGCCTTTTCTTTGTAAATCCGATAAAAAAAATATATTTTCTGAAGAAAAGCAAAGCTTTCTCTATTCTGCTACAACATTGTGTTTTAAAATTGGCCACTATTTGCCTTCATATAGTAGTTTCACTTTTAATGCAGAGTAACGCTATAGGGTGAACAAACCAGTATTTTTGCTGCTTTAGGCAATTATCTCGTCCTGGATTTCGGAAGTTAAATGTTAGTGTCAGTCTGTCAGTTTTGGATTTTGGGTTAATCTCTCAACCGGCTTTTATTATCCCAGCAGAGACTTCTGAATTTTCAGAGTAGAAAAATGTGAGGGCTCTTGATGGCAAGAGCTTAACTGGTTAACATTGGACATCTGAATGTCCAAGACAGGTTGCGCATAACAGGAAATTACGCATTGGCCCAGTATTCTGTTTGCTGATTCCAGGCTGAATGTGGCACTTTGGAAATCCCTCCCCAAGCTTTTCTTTTTTTCTTCTTACAAATATTGAAACTACTGGCCTAATATTGGAACCCAGCACCGATAGTAGGAGTTTCGGCTTCCATTAAAGCTATCAAGTCTTTTACCAAAACCTTTCAAAATAAGGCCCCATATATTGAACATAGTGGAGTCAACATACTTCATGACTGCATTGTGTACAAGACCTTTGCAATAGTTCCATGTAAATTGGTTGTGAACCTGTGACGATGCTGTGCTTTTTAAGAGGTTATTTTGTTAGCGAGTTTTGAGAAGATTTGTAGCTCTGGTTGAGGTTCTGGATGTAGGTTTGCTTGCTGAGCTGGAAGGTTCGTTTTCAGACACTTTGTCACCATACTAGGTAACATCATCATGAGCCTCCGGATGAAGTGCTGGCGGCATGGCCCTCTTTCTATCTCTGTGTCTCAGTTTCCTTGGGTTGGCGATGTCAGTTCCTGTTCTTCTCTGGGGGTGGTAAATTGAATCCAAGTCAATGTGTTTGCTGACAGAGTTCCAGTTGGGATGCCATCCATCTAGTAATTCTCGTGCATGTCTCTGTTTGACTTGTCCTAGGATGGATGTGTTGTCCCAGTCCCACCACACACTGGAGCACAAAGGAACTATGCAGAGCAGAGGAAAATCAACTATATAGTGTATTTGAAAAGAATGAGTACCCAATGAACACAGTCCGCCAATTCCTCAGCAACAAACCCCAACAAGCAGACAAAACATATCCAGAAACCCTAGCCACTCTCCCCTACATCAAAGACATCTTGGAAATGACTGCCAGACTCCTCAAATCTCTTGGCATCATGGTAGCCCACAAACACACCAACACACTAAAACAGCGCTAATGAACTTGAAAGACCCTATACAGGCAACAATCAAAACTAATGTCATTTACAAAATGCCTTGCAAGAACTGTAACAGACACTACATTGGACAAACAGGTAGAAAACTAGCCACCAGAATACATGAACATCAACTAGCCACAAAAAGACATGACCCACTCTCATTAGTATCCTTACATACAGATGAAGAAGGACACCACTTCGACAAGGACCGGTGCTGGGTCCATTACTTTTCATCATTTATATGAATGATTTGTATGTGAACATAAGAGGTATAGTTAGTAAGTTTGCAGATGACACCAAAATTGGAGGTACAGTGGACAGCGAAGAAGGTTACCTCAGATTACAATGGGATCTTGATCAGTTGGGCCAATAGGCTGAGGAGTTGCAGCTGAAGTTTAATTTAGATAAGTGTGAGATGCTGCATTTTGGGAAAGCAAATCTTAGCAAGACTTATACACTTAATGGTAAGGTCTTCGAGAGTGTCGCTCAACGAAGAGACTTTGGAGTGCAGGTTCATAGCTCCTTGAAAGTGGAGTTGCAGGTAGATAGGATAGTGAAGAAGGTGTTTGGTATGCTTTCCTTTATTGGTCAGAATATTGAGTATAAGAGTTGGGAGGTCATATTGCAGCTGTACAGGACCTAGGTTAGGTCACTGTTGGAATATTGCATGCAATTCTGGTCTTCTTCCTATCAGAAAGATGTTGTGAAACTTGAAAGGGTTCAGAAAAGATTTACAGGATGTTACCAGGGTTGGAGGATTTGAGCTATAGGGAGAGGTTAAATAGGCTAGGGCTGTTTTCCCTGGAGCATCAGAGGCTGAGGGGTGACCTTGTACAGGTTTATAATATCATGAGGGGCATGGATAGGATAAATATACATTTTTTTTACCCTGGGGTGGGGGAGTGGAGACCTATAGGGCACAGGTTAAGTGAGAGAGGGGAAAGATATAAAAGAGATCTAAAGGGCAACCTTTTCACGCAGAGGGTGGTACATGTATGGAATGAGCTGCCAGAGGAAGCAGTGGAGGCTAGTACAAGTGCAACATTTAAAAGGCCTCTGGGTGGGTATAGAATATGAAGGATTTGGAGGGATATGGGCCAGGTGCTGGTAGGTGGGACTAAATTGGGTTGGGATATCTGGTCGGCAAGGACAAGTTGGACCGAAGGGTCGGTTTCCATGCTATACATCTCTATGACTGGGTCAACACATCCATCCTAGGACAAGCCAAACAGAGATATGCATGAGAATTTCTAGAAGCATGGCATTCCAACTGGAACTTTATCAACAAACATGTTGACTTAGATCCCATTTACCACCCACTGAGAAAATGTCACCACAGGAAATGACATCACCAACCCAAGGAAACCTAAGCACATAAATAAAAAGTGGGCCATTCCACCAGTGCTTTATCCAGAGGCTCACTGATGATGTTACCTAGTGTGTTGATGAAACATCTGAAAACAAACCTCCCACTCTGCGAACAAATCTACATCCAGGTTATTTTGTCCCAATTCCTTTGAAGAGAGCGTTTGAAAGAGAGGTAAGGAGCTGGCAAGTAAAAACCACTTAAGTAAACAACTTGGAAAGCCTTGGTTTTTTTTAAACAGCTTGACTGGGTGTGGCCATCTCAGAATTTCTATGTTTTGTTTTGATCTCAACAGAGTTGGAAGCTACAATAAATGTCTCCTGGCTGCTACTCTCTCAGAATTTTCTTTTGACGTTTTTTCCTCCTGGATTGGAGAACTGCAAGTGAAAATCTGTGTCTGAATTTGCCTTTTTGCCAAGAGGTGTATTTATGAGATGTTAATATATTGGAACAGTTAATTAGTAATAGTTACTTTATCATTTGGTTAACATTTCCAATATTTCAGTTATTCTAAATTCCTCTTTCTTTGGTTGTCAAGTAGTTTGACTAAGTTGTATTATATCTGGAACACAATTTGCCATTTAAATTTGCCATTAAAATAAGGAAAAGTTGAATCTTAACTACCACCTTAAATATTTTGAGGGGGTCAGGACTGGTCCATAACCTACCCCTACTATTCAACATTGTTGTGCATTGCTCACGAATAAATAATCAGGTGCACTGAACAGTGGCATGCAGTTGTCTTTTGTAAGCTCATCCATTGAAGCAGGCATTTATGCCCTTTTTGCTGCTGTTCCATGTTCTCATTGCAGACTTCTTTCAATTATGCTCCAAAATACTCTTGTCAAGTAGTCACAATCATGGGTTAGAACCCTGAAGTACTGTGGTGATTGGAACGCAATTGGCCAAATGAATCTCAAAAAGTATGAGTCCCCTTATTGATTGGGGTTATTAGCCTGGGCCAGTCAGAGAATTCTGGCAGATAGATATACAGGTAAATAAGAATCTCAGAGATTCCACTCACTAAGGACTGGCTCTGAACTGGCTGGTCAGAGTGCATGTACTGTGCACCTATAAATAGAGGGTGAACTTGGTGACAGGATACTGACCTCTGTGGAGTTATTTCAAATACTATGGGCATTGTTTTTTAACTTGGAATTCCAAAAGTGTTTTTTAAAAGGTGGCTGATACAGCTAAAAAGGACTTTGAATGTAAATGACAGTATATATTCTGGAGAAGTTGTACTTTTGGACTTTTTTTAGGTAACTTTTATGGGGTCGACTATTACAAGGATATTACTTTTGAGGGGCTGAAATTCTTGCTATACTCTAAAATACCATATCGTTAGCAAAAACAGAATTGATCTCTTAATAAATAAAGAAAATAAAACACAACGAATTACAGTAATTACTGAACAAAGACAATAGAAACAAAAATGAATTAGTAAGGTTTTATTTATACATACAAAAAGTGAAATAGAAACATAATACTAATTATAGAGCTTGTTCGATAATGAATTTAAGAAATCTGTAGCTTAAGGTTGGAATAAATTGTACATCAAAATATAATAGCACAAAAAAAATTTCCTCATCGTAACATTTATGTACAGGATAATACCTTGACTCATAAATGTAGATCTGTTTTCTGTGAAGAGCTAGGGTTGACTTTTCCACAGGATATATGGAAGATTCCAGACTTTTTGGCAAAACGTAGGGGATTGATTTTTACTTGAGGTCAATTTTTAAGTTCAGTATGGAACAAGGAACAGTGACCCATGTGGATGAAATTCAAATAAAAATCTTTCAAAGGGGGAAGATGCAAATCAAAACGGACTGGATTGTGATTGCTTGTGCCTACAAAGATAACGAGAGGCTGATGACCTTCTGCTCATTAGCACGCTATGCCCTATGGATTTTGTCACAAATTGCTAACATATTTTCTGTTTTTTCTAATTAAAACATGCCCAAGTACAGGTGTTAAAAACCCAATTTCAGTTCTACTGGAATAGAATTATGACTGAAGAGCTTAAGATATTGATGTACAACAGCCTGGATTTGAGCGTTTGTTTGTGTTTTGCAAAGGTCACAGTCAAAAAACTATCACCTAGTCATCATATATTTTAGGTAAAGGGAGTCTCTCACCCTGACTGGTAGAAATCAGCTACCTGGCAAACCAGACAAAATGGAACAGGATAACCAAAGGTCTCTGTCTCAGCCTGAATGCTGGAAATCAGTTACAGTTGAAAGGAATCAGAGCAGGAAACAGGATCTCAACCAATCACCAAAACTAAGAATATTGAAATCAACTGACGAATTCCAACATGAATTCTACCAGTAATCTCCACTGCAAATACTGCCACATTCAACTATCTACTCTTTGTGAATAATTCAAAAAAATCTTTTTTTCTAAACTTTTATATTTTTGGGCTTGCCTCTTATTCTGTGTGTATGTGTATTATGTTATTCAACTTTTCTGCATTTAGTAATGAATGAACTTATTCTTCGTTATCACAAAACCTCGTTAAATCAGTTCCTTTTAACACATATGTTCTTATGGGTCTGTGAGAAAGGTATTCGCAAGGGGAGGGATCCATTTTTAAATTGTTGCAATCAATTGGGAAGTTGGATGAATAAAGAAGTTGAGCCAGTTCATCTCTCCCCATCCAAGCGCTTAAAGATTTTGAGTATTCCATGTGGAACCATAAAAAAATTGAGGAAAATTCACCAAAGAACTGAAGATATACATAAATATTTCTGTTTAAATTTTTGTTTTCGTATTCCTCTGCTGCAACTTGCTTTCTTATTACTAATGGAACTGATGAGGGTGGAGAGGGTTGACGGTTTGTATAATGATATGAATGTCAGAACAAATCAGCACCAATTTGTTTTGCAAAATGTGGGAGAGTTGGGTTCCTGTGAACAAACAAAAGGAGGGGAAGATGACCCAACATCGAATGGAGCAGACTGTTCAAAATTGCTAAGTGAAATTCAAAATAAGTAGGAGCAACAGCCCCCAAATTCCTATTTGAGCCTGCTCTGCTATTCCGTACAACCATCTTCTGCTTCAATTACACTTCAACTCCACCTTCTCATATATCCTTTTGAGAGATCAAAATTCTGTCGACCACAGCATTTAAATATATTAAGTGATGTTTTAGCATAACTCTCTGGGGCAGAGAATTCCAAGCTTCAACACCTTCTTTGGGAAGACATTTCTCAACATCTCAGTTCTAAATGACCTTTCTATCTTGACACGCTACCCCTGTAGATTTGCTAGTCAAAGAAAAGACTGTTTTGTGAGTTAGTTTTGTGAGGCAGTGACCTTCATTGCAGGGGGCCAATAGACTGTGGAAAGTATCAGAAGATTGTGCACAATTTAGTCTGTTTCAGTGTTAAAACAGTGACACAACAGACATAAGCAATGGCAACTCTTTCATTCCATTTTTAAAATTGGATAGTCACATTTAGATATATGGTACAGAAACAGGCCTTTCAGCACTGCCCGTGCATGTCGGATTTCATCACTGTTAACAGAACTAAGCAAGTTAAACGAAGAATCATTTACCTTTTCAGATAATCTAACTAACAGCAGCAATCGCTATGAGAAAAGGGAAGAGAATTAAAATAAGTAAATAATTCAGTATACGTGGGCTTAAAAGGGAAATCTTTATTTGAGGAAGTGAAAATCCAAATAGACCATTGTAAACTCCAGATAAGATTTATCTCAGCATCAAAAGGCTTTTGATAATATTCCAAACCAGTTATTAATTAAGTTCAAAGGTATTGATGAAGGGATGATAGATTGCTCAAGGTAAACCCTGGAAATTGATTCAAAACTTGTTAAAGAATTGGAAACATATTTCCAGTTAGAGTTTTATTAGAGTTGGAATGCCTCAAATATGATCCTGGAAATGATGGACTAGATTTTCCAATTGGCCAAGCAGTCATTATTCCTCATAAGTGGGATTTACAGGACCATGCGGAATCTCCAGCGTAGCACACCAAAGGATTTGCCAAAAAATAAACCATTAGCTGCTGTGGTGGGGGTCATCAGAATCTGTCTAGATGAATGAAACAAGATTGTTCAAATGAGCTTAAATTTCTGTAATTATCATGTGATTTTAATCTATTGTATCTTTGCTCATTCATGGAATGAATATTTTATGTCAAATGGGCTCTGTCTGTGTTTGTTGTTGGTAATCGGAGGTGCACAGAAGTTGGGTAGAATGTCTTGTAATTTTTTAATTACTTTTTTGTTCATCCTTTTTTTTCCCTAAAGAAGCATCTTGCTCGAGTTGCTGATTTTCATTAAATTGACTTGCAGGGAATCATTGTTGCAAGTCTACATTCTACCATTCAATGAAACAGCACGTTGAAGCATTAACTGGCTGTGTCACTGCTTTGCCTATATTGCCAAGTGTATTGTAAGGATATTTTACTGAAGGTGTTTGAATTTCAAAAATCAATAAATATTTTAGTGCAATGTTTCTTTGTTACAGCTTAAATATGGTCTCAAATATGCTAGAAAAATATCCTATCTTCTGTAAAAATGTATCTGGAAATAGAAAGTGATGACTACTTCTTCCTTTGTGTCCTTTTAGAATGATTGAAGAGCGTGGTAGAAAAGAAAATACCATGGCAGAAAGAAGACAGTTATTTGCAGAAATGCGTGAGTACTTTGCATAATGGATGGCGTGTGGAGAGACTGCATATTTGTTAGCAATCAATAAGAATGATGGGTTTTTTAAAAGGAGGGGAATTAGCAGTTTGTCCTGTTTAATGTGGCTTTTCACCATTTTGCATTATTTCATTTCAATTTCTTCAGTGATTTAATATTTTCACTCTTGGTAAGTCATCTATTGTAATTTTATTAATTTAATTCAAGATTCCCTTTTCAAATAATTAACAACAATTTGGATTTTTGCTTTTAGTCAGCTGGAAACTGATCACAGTTGATAGTTTTTAATTCAATATAGTGAGCAACCAAAGATAGAATTTCATTTGCAAGATCACCATCATAGAATCCCTACAGTGTGAGAACCGGCCATTTGGCCCAACAAGTCCACACTGACCCTTCGAAGAGTATCCCATGTAGACCTGTTCCCCAAGCCTAATACTCTACATTTTCATGTAACCATTGCACTCAATCTCACCCTGAGCATTACTGACAATTTAGCATGACCAATTCACCTAACCTACACATCTTTGGACTGTGGAAGGAAACCGGAGCACCCGGAGGAAACCCATGCGGACATGAGGAGAATGTTCAAATTCCACACAGATAGTCACCTAAGGCTAGAATTGACCCAGGTCCCTGGCACTGTGAGGCAGCAGTGCTAACCTCTGAGCTACTGTGACACCCCCTAAAGCAAAGACAGATGCACACATTTCAAATGTGAATCTGCAATTTCCAAATCGTGGCTACAAACCTAACTGGTTTGGGGATTGAACCCAAAATCAATTGTACAATCTCATCCCAAGAGACCCTTTCATTTAAGTTGCTTCTGGAACTCAGCTGCAGGTGACAGAACTGATATTCCACAGTACTGCTCTTAATTGAAATGAAATTTCGCAACCATCATACCAATTTTTATCATGGAATGGATACAGTGTAGAAGGAGGCCGTTAAGCCTGTGATGTGTTTCATGGCTGTAAGTAAGAGCTACCAGTTAGAACCATTTCTCTGTAACCTTTTATTTTTTTTCTCTTCAGATAATCCAAATTGTTTTTAGAAAGCACAATTGAATTTGCCACCTCCACACTCACGAACAGTGCACTTCAGATTCTAATCACTTTCTGCATTAAAAAGTTTTTCCTCCTTTTTTTTAACCAATCATCTTAAATCCATCTCCCTTGGATGTCAACTTTGACCAATGGCAAAAGTTTATCCCTATCAATTTGGTCCAGATGGATGATGATTTTGCACACATCTATTAAGTTTCCTATCAACCATCTCTTCTACAAGGTACTTAACCAGCCAAAGTTGGCATAGATCACAGGAAGTTTTCCACTGCAAAGGAAGTGCACTGTTCTGCTTATAAATATTAACAGTTTGGAAAAGAAGCTCAGAACTGTTTATTATAAATGCTGCAAGATCTGGATCATTAATGCATAATATGTTTGAAGTGAAATGTGCAAACCCATTAAACTAAGACCAAAGCTTCATATTTTAATCTCTTCCTTAATTTATGGAATTGCCTCAAGTGGAAAATGCTTGCCATTAGAGGAAATTCATTATGTAAATGACTGAGCTCCAATGATATCATTGCTGCTGATAGCAAAAGTAAATGGCAGCCATCATAGGTACTTCTCAGGGAGTCTGGTTTTTTTTTGGATTTGCAGGTTAATAATGTTTCTTTGGTATTGCTATCCTAATCAGGCTTTCAATAAGATATTTGAGGAATCTCATCAGCCAGAGGAGAAATTTGGGAATCTGAATTTGCCGTAACTGTACACTTGCAATTTTTTTTTGCATGCTTTACTGTTCAATTATGCTATATTTGAACCATTAGAAAAGGACACCGAGAAATATTAAAAACTTGACTTGAAAGTGAAGCAAGTACAATGAAAATATTAGGTTTCCACCTCCAACCCTTCCTACACAAACACAA
Organism: Chiloscyllium punctatum; assembly: GCF_047496795.1. Classification (NCBI taxonomy): domain Eukaryota; kingdom Metazoa; phylum Chordata; class Chondrichthyes; order Orectolobiformes; family Hemiscylliidae; genus Chiloscyllium; species Chiloscyllium punctatum. The sequence continues at coordinate 65,321,040 of NC_092743.1, forward strand.
TTGAAAATGTGTTGCTGTAAAAACGCAGTAGGTCAGGCAGCATCCAAGGAGCAGGAGAATCGACGTTTCGGGCATGAGCCCTTCTTCAGGAATCCTGCTGCCTGACCGACTGCGCTTTTCTAGCAACACATTTTCAGCTCTGATCTCCAGCATCTGCAGTCCTCACTTTCTCCTACGCAAACACAATTGCCAGGGAATATAGGAAAAGGATACATTTGTATGTATACTTTGATGTATTCCAGAAATGTCTGTTACATTTCTAATATTATCACCAGTTAATGTGCTGAATAAATAATTTTGATTGCATTTTGTAATTTCTGAGGCATAAAAATTAGCCTTTTCTAAATTTAAAGAGGAACATTTCACCCTGTATTAGATTTAATTTGCATATTTCTCTTGTTTACTTAAGACTTTATTCAAAATAAATGCTTATTCATATAGAGTCCTAGGCATAGAGCTGTACAGCATAGAAGCAGACCTTTTGGTCCAACGTGTCCATGCCGACCAGATATCTAAAATTAATCTTGTGTCATTTGCCAGCATTTGGCCCATAAACCCTTCTAAATCTTTCTAAATCCTTCCTATTCATACACCCATCCAACATTTTCAATGTTGTAATTGTACCAGCCTCCACCAGTTCCTCTGACAGCTCATTCTATACATGCACCACCCTCTGCATGAAAAGGTTGCCCCTTAGGTCCCTTTACCTCTTTCCCCTCTCACCTTAAACCTATGCCCTCTAGTTTTGGACTCCCCTACACTGGGAAAAAGACTTTGGCTATACACCCTCTATATGCCGCTCATGATTTTATAACTTCTGTAATGTCACCCCTCAGCTTCTGATGCTCTGGAATTAACAGCCCCAGCCTATTCAGCCTCTCCCACTAGCTCAAACCTTCCAACCCTGGCAATGTCCTTGTAAATCTTTTCTTAACCCTTTCAGGTTTCACAACATCCTTCTTATAGGAGGGACACCAGATTTGCACACAATATTCCAAAAGTGGCCTCACCAACATCTTGAATATACTCCACGCACTGACCAATAAAGACAAGTATAGCAAACACCTTCTTCACTATCTTATCTACCTGTGACTCCACTTTCAAGGAACTATGAACCAGCCGTCAAAGATCTCTTTGTTCAGCAACATTCTCCAGTACCGATGTGTACAAGTCCTGCCCTGATTTGTCTTTCCAAAATGCAGCACCTCACAGGTATCGAAATTAAGCTCCATCTACCACTCCTCAGCACATTGTCCCTTCTAATCAAGATCCTTTGCAATCTGAGGTAACCTTCTTGGCTGTCTGCTACACCTCCAATTATGCTGTCTCTGACAAACTTACTAACTATGCCTCCTATCTTCACATCCAAATCATTTATATAAATGACAATAAGTAGCAGACCCAGCATTGCTCCTTTAGCACACCACTGGACAGGGGCCTCCACTCTGAAGAGCAACCCTACACCATCACCCTCTGTGTCCTACCATTTTAGTCAGTTCTATATCCAAGTTAAAGCATATTTTATGTATTGCTGATTAATTTTGTAGACCTTGCAGCACTGTAGGTGATCTAGTTTTGAATTCTGCCATATAATTTAGTCAAAGGACTTAAGTTTAATATCCTTGTTTCCAAAAGAGAAGGACATGGATTTAAGATAATTGTCATGAAAAGGTCCTTGATAATGATCTGGCCCATTTCCCAGGAGGTGGAACAAGTGTTTGTAGACAGGTTTGCCTTAACACTTTGGAAATATTTCTCAGCAGATATTTCCAGAACAGCATTGACGCAATTTAGAACCGGAGCCAGAAGCTTGACAGATAAGAGCTGGAATGTTGGCCTGAGTTTTCATCCATGAGGCAGGTTGTGGGAGTTGGGAAAATACCAGGCTTTGTGGATCAACCTTGTGAAAAAGTATCAGAAGATATGCTGTTTTATGGGTGGAGGGGGGGTGAAGGATGGTGGATTGGGGGTTGGGGGAGGAGGAGCAGGGAGATGGAGGAGATGGTGGTCAATTGTGTAAGTGTCAAGTGGTCAAATATGGGAAAAAACGCAGATGGTTGCCAAAGTTCATTGTTTTTAAAATGAATATCTCACTGGTATGTATCGCTGTCTCTGTTATAATGAAAAAAATAAAACTTGGTATTCACTCTAGGTTTTGGCAGCACAGCATTTTCCACAAGCTCAGCCTGGGAGACTGTGACCAGCAAGTTGTGATCTTTGTTTAAGGTGGTAGAGTACCGTAGGAATTGTGCTGGCCATCTCTGTAGTCAGTGTGGAGTCTGTTGCACCAGCACTGTGTTGAAATTTTTTCAAAAGGAAAACAAAAAATATTCCTTCAGTCTTCAGCATTCCTCTAATTTCTCTCCCTGCCCACCCCCCCCCCCCCCCCCACAAAAAAAACATGTTCTATATGCCCCATTCGTGTCAATAATGTCTCTCCATGCCCTAAGCACTGGGAGATCCGTTTGATTATTGAAACATCTATGCCACAGAGAAATATTTCTTGATTAACAGTTCCAATTCTCTGTTCTATTGTCAATTGCCCAAAGTTTATCTGCACAAGATATAATTTTAGTGCTTACAGTTTCACCTCTTAATAAAAGGTGTGAATGATCATCATTTTTATTGGTCTTTTAGTAAAATGAGTTATTGCTTCAAAGTTGAAAGGATCAACTGAAGACTGCATCTGGATGGGTATCTGAATAGGAAGGTTCAGAGGGATATGGGCCAAGTGCTGGCAAATGGGACTAGATTAGGTTGGAATATATGGTCAGCCTAGACGAGTTGGATCGAAGGGTCTGTGTCTGTGCTATACATCTCTTATGACTCTGTGTGACTGCCTTTTTTGCACCTCCTATTGTGACTGTCAGGTCATTAGTTTTATGCAGTCCATAGGGAATTAATGCGCATGAAAGTGCCATGGCTTGGCATGAGGAGCCACAGTGAGCAAGTGAGGTAGCTTCCCAGGTGGGCCATGAGGGACCTGCATCCTTAAAAAGGTGATCATGAAAATTGGAAAGCCAGGGCCTTTGGTCCTGGCTGTGACTTGCACCCGTCCAAGGAATCTCCCTGAATCCATGAAAGCCCAGGCAATTTTGTTTAACGGATTGTTAGTGGAGGCCCATTTAATACAAATATGGGATTAAACAAAATTAACAATGAAATGTTTATTATTTTAAATTCACTCATGGTTATGTGTCTGTCACTGGGCCAAAATTTCTTGTCCATCCCTAATTGATCTTGAACTGAAAGCTTTGCCAGGCCATTTTAGAGGACAGTAAAGACGCTGCCACCTTGCTGTAGGTCTGGAGTCCCAAGTAGGCCAGAACAGGTAAGGAGAGCAGTTTTCCTTGCCAAAATGAATTTTTTTATTCATTCACAGGCTGTGGCATCGTTGGCTGCACCAGCATTCATTGCCCATCCCTAATTGTCCAGAGGGCAGTTGAGAGTCAACCACATTGCTGTGGGTCTGGAGTCACATGTAGGCCAGACTAGGAAAGGACATCAGATTTCCTTTCCTCAAGGACATTAGTGAACCAGATGGCTTTTAATGACAATCGAGACCAATAGAGTTTTAATTCCAGATTTTTATTTTTAAATACAAATTCCACAACTTGGGTCCTAAGAACGTTATTTGGGTTTCTGGATTACCAGTCCAGCGACAATATCACTATGTCATCGCTCCCCCAGTTTTTGCATAATGAGATATGAACAGAACACTGTAACAATAGGTAACTTTTTTTAATTGAGGAGAAAACTGTAAGTATTTTTTTAAAAAGAATAAAACTAAAACTAGTCGATATAGTACAAGCCTGATTTTTGACCCAAAGAGTCAAAGACTCCAAGGATTATTACTCTATTTGGACATGGTTCTTACAAGTGACCAGAATAGCATTAATAGCAAAGAAACAATTTGCATTTATATGATACTACTTACATCCTCACAATGTCCCAAAGTGATTCATAGTCAATTAATTATTTCTGAAATGTAACCACTCTTGTTTTTGCAGGGAGAAACAATAGGTAGTCAGTGAGACAACTGACAGATTAATTTGTTTTGGTGGTGTAGAAGCATCATGTAATAGAATGAAAAGCTCCAGAGATGAGTGAATGAAGGATAGTCTTGCATTTATATAATGTGTAATCACATTTCAGAAATGTCCCAAAGCATTTCATGTACAATTAATTACTCTGAATGGAAATAACTTGTCAAATGCAGTGGCCAATTTACACATACCTGTCATAAAATCCAACAAACGGTGCTTGGATAAATAACCATAGTGTGTTTCTGTTGGTGACATATGATTGTTGGATTTCTTTTCCTGCAGGAGTGGGAAGTGACCAATAGTTATGACACCAGTGGTGCAGTGCTTTGGGATGTTCAATGTAATATCTACATAACTGGTCTCAGTTGTGCCACTCCTCTTAAGTGCAACATTTATGGATGTCAGCACTGCTTCTATATAGTTTAAACTGTAATGTACACTTAGATGCAAGATTTAAACTTGCAAACTGTTGATAAAGACTGATGCATTATTTATCTAATGATTGGCTCCATTAATACAAAACACGAAAATGTTTGAACAAGGGAGTAAAAGGTTGTGTGGAACAGACAGAAAAGTGGGACTGAGACCACAATAAGATCAGCCATGATCTAAACGAATGCAAGTGCAGGCTTGACGGGCCTCAGATTTCGAGTGCATAAGTTATAAAAGTTAGTATTCAGGTACGACAAGTACTTACAGGCTGATGGAGGTGTGGCCATTTCAGTGATTTCAGAACTAGATTTGCTCTGGACTCTAACCCTTAAGTTTGCTAGACTAAGAACCTATACTGAGGAACCTTTACAGATTAAGGATACAACTTTGGTTTTAGTATCTCAGTACAGTATACATATAAATAAATGGTGAATTAGTGAGGGGATTAAAAAAAATTGGAGTGTCAAACATCCTGTTCACTCTGACAGCTGGCTCTGAGGGAGCTGGATCAGTGTCAAGGCCTCTTCAATGAAGGGTGACTTGGTAACAGGATACCGACCTCTGTGGAGTTATTTCAGTGGTGATGAGAGAAAAGCACACTCCTGAAGAAATTTGATCGCAGCAGTCTTTGAGTTGGGGTAAGCATTTCTGGCATCATGCCATTATTTGGGAAGCTTGACTTGTTTAATCCTGCCATTGAAGACTGGACCTAGTATGTGGAAAGAATGCATTAATTTTTTCCAGCAAATGACTTTGGGGCAGATAAAAAGTAATGGGTATTCTCCTGACAGCTTTTTCAGTAGTTTGCCTAACTTTCCTTGAGGTACCCCCAAATACCAAAACCTTTCAAGAATTAACAGATTTAGCTAAGGAATATTGCGTCCCCATGCCTCCTCTAATTTTGAAATACAATTGTTTTGCTTGGCCAGTTGAGGAATCGGGATCAGAATTTGTGACGAGATTAAGACTATTGGCAGAGACATGTGACTTTGGATTAATCCTTAATGAGATGCTGAGACTTGGTTTGGTGTATGGGATGTATGATATGACCATGAAAAAGCACCTAATAGCTGAAGCCCAACTGATCTTCAAACAGGCACTACACCTGGCCTTATCATTGGAAAATGCAGCAAGTAGGGTACATAAGTTGCAGGTATTCCGAAAGATGTGGACACCCTCGCCCGTCAGACTGAGCTTGGGAACACCACTTGAGTGAAGGCAATTGCGTAGCTTCACTCAAGACTTATTCTGAACAGAAGGACTTAAGGTTGTCCACCGCAAAAGCCCAAAACAAACCCAAGCCTCTGCCAAATGGTTGAAACATTCTTCAGGATGCCGGCTGGCAAGCCATTGTAGTTGCTGCCAGTATGTGGACTCGAGATAGCAAAAGAAATCCAACTGACCGAAATTGAGTAAGAGAACTCATAGGCTGATATGCAGGAAAGTGTGCTAGTACACCTACATCTGGTTTGGAACAGTTAAATTGCTTACCAACATCCAGATCAAAATCAATCAGACTAACCATCTGGTTATGTGGTCAGCTGGTTCTAATGCAGGTTGATTACTAGAGTGGCCATTTCAGTGATAGCAGAAACAATCTTTAACAAAATTTGCTCAGGACTCCAATCCTTAAGTTTGTGCAAGACGTTGGCTAGACTTAGAACCTATACCAAATACTGGATTAGTGGTGCTGGAAGAGCACAGCAGTTCAGGCAGCATCCAACGAGCAGCGAAATCAACGTTTCGGGCAAAAGCCCTTCATCAGGAATGATGAAGGGCTTTTGCCCGAAACGTTGATTTCGCTGCTCGTTGGATGCTGCCTGAACTGCTGTGCTCTTCCAGCACCACTAATCCAGTATTTGGTTTTCAGCATCTGCAGTCATTGTTTTTACCTTAGAACCTATACCAGGGAACTTCTGCAGATTAAAGTTACAACTTCAGTTCCGGTCTCTTATGAGAAGCAGCTGGTTCAGTTACCTTTACTTGTATTAAAAGGCTCAGGCCCAAGCTCGAAGGGGTGAAATTGGTTGGAAAAGATTCACATCCATTTGATGCAACATTATTCGATTAAGAAAATGGCTGCCTGAGTGAAGTCCTAATTAATATGTGGAAGTTTTTCAAGAAGGTCTAGGGTCTATCAAAGGAGCCAATACCATCTGGCATGTTGACCAGGAAGCAATTCCATGATTCTGCAAGGCCTCCCCAGTGCCATTTGCCTTAGGGGCAAAAGCAGAGACAGAAATCAGAAGGCTGGAAAGCAAATCTTCACACCAGTCCAGTTAGCAGAATGGGCAGCACCAGTCATACTGATTTTGAAGCCCATTGTATCGGTTCACCTTTGAAGTAAAGGGGACTTGAAATAAACAGTAAACTGCTTTTCACAGTTGGATAAATACCTCACATAGAGGATTCATATGCAAAGCTGACGGGGTCTGTCCTTCACAAAGCTGTACTTGCATACTTACAATTGTGATTAGATGAAGATTCCCAGATGCATGCCACAATTAATACCCATAAAGGCTTGTCCCTATATATAAGACTACCATTTGTGGTAATGTCAGCCTGTGCAATTTTTCAGTGAATGATGGAGAACATTTTACAGAGTCTACTCCAGATTGCTATTTAGAATCATAGAGTCTTAGAAACATACAGCTGTGAAAAGACTCATCCATGTCGACCAGATATCCTAAAATAATCTAGTCCTATTTGTCAACACTTCCTAAACCCTTCCTATTCATATACACATCCAGATGCCTTTTAAATTTTGTAATTGTACCAGTTTCCACCAATTCATCTGGCAGCTCATTCTATACACACACCTCCATCTGCATGGAAAAGTTTCCCCTAAGGTCCCTTTTAAATCTTTACCCTCTCACCCTAAACCTATGCCCTGTAGTTCTGCATGCTCCCACCCCAGGGAAGAGACCTTCTCTATTCACCCTATCCATGCCCCTCATGATTTTATAAACCTCCACAAGGTCACCCCTCAGCCTTCAAAGCTCTAAGGAAATTAGCCCCAGCCTATTCAACCTCCTTGTAGCTCAAACCCTCCAACCCTGGCAACATGTTTGTAGATATTTTCTGAACCCTTTCAAATTTCACAACCTCCTTCCTAGATGATGTGCTACTATCAGGGAGGACCAATGAGGAGCACGTAGAGAAATTGGACATAGTCCTTCGACAATGTTTCTCCAAGGTGGGTCTATGCCTCAGAAAGGAAACATGTGTGTTCCAGGCTCCCCAAGTGACCTACTTAAGTTACAGAGTTGACAAGACCAGATTACACCGATTGGAAGATAAAGTGAAGCCCATTGTTTCGGTTCACCTTTGAAATAAAGGGGATTTGAAATAAACCGATTGGAAGATAAAGTGAGGGCAAGTAACTGTGCTCTGACTCTCATGTCTGTACTGGAGCTTAGGTTTTTCCTTGGACTGGTGAATTATTATGCAAAGTTCATACATAACCGAGCCTCCATCCAACTTTGCATCAATATTTAGAAAAGGGTCAGCCTTGGAAATGGTCACACAGCCAAGCCATAGCTTTCAGGGAAGTGAAGAAACAGCCGTTACCCTGTAAGGTGTCAGCACACTGTGATCCCAAGTGAGATCTGGTATGGATATGTGATGCCTCCCTGTATAGCATCAGTGCAGTATTAGCTCGAAGATGGCCCAATGGAGAAGAATGTCCAATAGTGTTTCAGTATTGGCTAATGCAGAGTGTGAATACACCCAAATAAAGAAGGAAGGTTATGTAGTCATATTTGGAGTCAAAAGGTTCCCTCAATACCATTATGGGCATAAATTTGTAATAATGATGGACTACAAACCCTTGCTAGATCTACTTAAAAAAGAAAAGGAAGTGCTGCCCATAGTTTCAGACTGAATTCAACAGTGGGCTTTAATATTTAGTGAGTATAATTAAAAGTTGGAACACCATCCAGAAGGCCAAGTAGCAAATGCAGATGCATTGAGCCACCTCCTGCTGGCAGATACACCACCAGATTGTACCACCATTGGAAGAGCCCATAATGGTTTTAAACAGTTGGTAATGATGGGGAAACCAAAAGGCTGTCACTACCAGATTTGAAATCTTTCTGGATCTGTAGAATATGGCCTATTAAGGGGAGGAAGAGTGATTTATCCTGAGCAAAGATAGTCACCAAGTACTGGCTTAACTCCAGTGTCATCCAGAGGTTTTCAAAATGAAGATGCGGGTGAAAAGTTATTTCTGGTGGACAGGATTGGATGACAACATAGCTGCATTGATGGGGCAGTGCCCAGAATGCCAACAAGGACAAAAATTACAGCAAGTCCCTCCCCAACAATCGTGGGAATGGCCAGACAAACCCTGGACTCAATTACACTTTGACAATGCAGTTCCTTGCATAGGCTCATCCACAATTTGATGCCCAGATTACAGGCCATGGTTTACCAGCAGGGAATTTGAGTGTTTCCTAAAATCTAATAATATTCAATATATAAGAACAGCTGCTTACCATCTATTATTCAGTGGTCTGGCAGAAACAGCAGACCAAACTTTGATGGCAGGCTTATAACTCTAGCTTCACTAATACCAAACTGTCCTGGTTCCTATTTGATTGTAGGACTGCCTGTCATGCAGCTACAGGTTTGGCACCAATAGAGTTGCTAATAGAAAGAAGACTCCACACCAGATCTTGGGCCTGGGAGCAGATGGGTAAAATGGCATCAGGAATGCCAAGGCCAGACACAAGACTCCGCTAAGTAAGAGAGACAGTTTACTTCAGGGGACAAAGTTTGGTATATGAATCACAGGAATGGTCATATGTGGGTAAGAGGCATGCCAGGTCAGATCCAGCGACACATAAAGTTTGGGTAGGTGCAATGGTCCTGAGCAAGCACATGGGCCATATGAAAGCAACAAACTCGCAAACGGTGCAGGAGTAAAATGTTCCCAACTCCTCAATAGCCTTTCTGGCTGTTCCAGAACCTGTGGAGGCTACTTCGAAGCCTTTGCTGTCTGAAGAAGAGAATGAATTTCTTCTGAGATGCTCCAGGCACAAGTGGTGAACTAATGTGCATTACACACTGGCAATATCAGAGGCAGAGTTGGAGGAACCAGACCCGGTGTTAAAATGCATCAGGAGAAGCTACAAAAAAAAAGAACCAACCTATGAACTCAAGACTCAGAGGGGAAGAATTGGAGTAGTTGTAACTACGTCAGCCAGGTGGACTCATAGAATATGAGTTCCCTGATTGGCGCTGTTAATCTGGTCCAATCAAGGAGCTCTTCCTGACAGATAAGCACAGGGGTATCAGATATCCTGGCCATTCTGAAAGCTGGCTCTGAGGGAGCTGGATCAGTGTCAGTGGCTCTCCACATGTAAATAAAGAGTGACTTGGTGATGGGCTACAACTTCTAAAGGATTATGTCAGAAGTGTGTGGTGGAAGCCAGGCTAGGTCATAGTTGGAGCCTGTGACTACTGTCCCAGCTCCCTGCTGGAAGGTTCACAAGTAATATGTACAGGCTAGTAATAGAATTGCCAGGCTGAGAATGTCATTCAGTATAGTCCAGGGACAAACTGAAACAACATTCTTGTGGAAGGGCTGTAGGGAAGGTCAATAGGTTATTTTAGGTGGCTCATGCAAACCCCACCAGAGGGTATCACTGGGCCTAATGCTGGAAAACTACAGATATCTGTGGATTCTCAAAGCCATGGTGATTAATGGGTATTTTATCAAAATATGTAGAATATATTTAAATGATGAGGATTGATAAAGTAAGGAATTAAGATTCCTACTAATTAATGAGGTAAATAATTAAGACTTCAGACTAATCCAGAGATTGTATTTGAAATTTACTGCAAAAACATCAACAGATATATGGGAAACCACTTGACTCAGTGATTAATAGTTGGAACAACTAATTAAGTTGGCAATAGAGGCAAAGAGCATTGAAAAACCCAAAATACAGCTTGACATTCTTGATGTGGGTTTTGTTTTTTTAAAGGTCATTCGCTAAAGATCTGTGCTTCATTGAACTAAGTGACCATTTTTTGTCCAAGTGAGCAAAACTGTTCAGCTCAAGTAGCTCATTATTGTTTATATATCCAAGATCCCACCATCAGATAATTCAATTGCTGCATAAATAAAGGATTTTTGACATCTGAATACTACCTTGAGACCATTTCAGCTTATCACCATTTCTGTAAAAAACATGATTTTTAACATTTAGACCGGCCTTTTACTTTGGACCTTAATCTTCTGTACCTAGAAGATTAATCCTTTCAATTCAGCACTGTGTATTAGCTCTTGCTAAGGCCACTTCTCATTCATTTATTTCAAAACTAAAGATTGGGGGTTTTCCAACATTTCCCTAAAGCCAAGTCATCTGATTATTGCAATTATTTGTAAGGCTTTTTTTTCAAACTTGTATACTTGACCATTTCCTTTAGCCCAGAACTGAATGAACACTTCTGATTCAGCATAACTGCCTTGGACTGATTTGGCAGTCCAGCTGATCACTGTTTGCTTTGTTGATTGCTGCTACATAATCACTGGATTTAATAGGCTTTGGTTTCCTACCATACCAAGATCTCTTTCCCTTACTCTGCTCAAAAGCAGACATTATGTAAGTTTGCTTTTTTCTTCAAAGTGTAACATGTTCTGCATTGAATTTCAACTCCTGTGATTGATTGTGCCTGCTTGTAAGGTTTTGTATACTGTTCGGCTCTCATCAGATTGTATTGCTTCCAAGGAGACTGTTTCGCTAACTAGTATCCAATTATTTCCTTTCAAACCAATTTGTTACCTAGTATATCATTCACCTGGTTGCTCCTTTATGATAAAAGATCATAGAGGTATAATTGAACAATTCCAGCAGGTTGAAACAGGCATATAACCTATTTTTCATTGCTACCAATCCTTGTTCCATTTCAAGTTCACTGGGTGATATTCGCCTCAGTCTCACTGCTTCTTTCATTTGGTTTAAAATTATAATTCTTGGCAATATTTTCCAAGTCAATTAAAAAATAAAAAACTTCTCATGGTAAAAACTCACCTATTCACTGTGAGCCAGGTGATGCTGGCATTGACTACTTTCAACTCCTAAAAAGCAAAGCATCCTCTAGACTTTTGAACCCCATCATCATACTCAGACGCAAGTCAAAAGTTTCCATTGTATGACAAATACAAACAGCTATGTATCAACGGGGAGATGATTTTACAAAACACGTTTCACGACTATAGATTATGCACACTTAATTAAAAAGAAGAAAGCTGCTAATGTTGGGGTAATTAATCGAGGTTATGCACTAATTAAAATTGAAGAAAAATGGATTTTAATACTTAGGAAAATTAATTGACCGCATAAGGGCCTTGATTGAGACAAGGGATGGCACCCTTGCCATCACTTCCCAAGTGCAACTAGTGACAGGCAATAAAATCTGGCCCACCATTGATCCCCATGCCCCATGTGTGAAGAAAAAAGGGGGGAGAAAAAAAATCACCATGTTCCCCATTGCTGGTTAAATACCTGAAGCAGTGTGAGATCTATCCACTTTTGTGGATATAGCAACATGTGGAAATAGCAACATGTATTAAACATCCTTATCTACAAAACTTGGTTGAAAGCACATGCTACTTAAACCTTGCAGACTCAGGCTCCAGTTCCATATGAGCTAACATCAAGACATCATCACTTCTTTCACACATACTCAATGGCTATCCTTTGGGGAAAGATATAAATATTTTATTCTACATCTCTCCCAAAGATATTTTATTGTATTCTATTTAACCATGTATGTTTAACTCTTTATTCCCACTTCTTCCTCCTTTATCACATGGTTCTTTGCATTGAGGCATTAATCTCCAACTGCATTCTCCTCTCTTGGAAGACTTATTGATTACATATGCCTCTATTTTTTCTGTCATCTAGGAAGGTGAGTGCATGGGGAAAGGGGATTGACAGCTGCTTTTCAAGGTACAATATCTCTGGAACTCACTCAGAAAGTAGGAATGTATGATCTTCCATGAGGAATTAGACTTCTGCAAAAGGATCAATTAGATGTTCATGAGTAGCACTGTCATCTGGCTAGATGGCAATTTAGTTTACTAAACCTTGTATTTTTAAGGTTCTTTTCAAAACATTGTCTTTATCCTATCGGTAATCTTCATTAACAAGAGCTGTTTTTTCCATGATTGTATTCTACAAACTTGCAACAGAAAACAAAAATCTTCCGTTAAGATGCCTTATCTTCAAAATAAAATGAAACTTAAAAATAAAATCTTTTAAATTACTCAATCTATCGATACCTGTCTGCAGTTTCCTTCTGTCTTCTTCATAATATACATTTCTACTTTTTGTTTGCGAATGTAGCTACTACAGCCTCACTCAATTAATTAAGCTCAAGTACATAAATTGTTTAAAATTTGAGATCTCAGCACAGCCCCCTCTGGGACTCCACCTGTCACATCCTACCAAGTAGACAAAGGCCCATTTATGCATATCTCTATTTTCTGACAGCCAGCCAATATTCTGTCCAGGCTAATATATTACCCCTACAACACAAGTTATTTTCCGCAACAACCTTTGATGTGGCACCTTATCAAATGCCTTCTGGAAATCCAAGTATAGTATATTTGCAGATTCCTTTTTATCCACAGTACATACATCAAAGAACTCCCAATAAATTGGTTAAACATCCTTTCCTTTTGATGAAACCATGCTGACTCTTCCTTCAAGGTTTCCTAAATGCACAGCTATAATCTCTAATGATGAACTCTACCATCTTCCCTGTGACAGACATAAAGCTAACTGTAGTCTCCTGTTTTCTGCCTCCCTTCCTTCTTGAATAGAGGCATTTATTTGCTACTTTCCAGTCCAATAGAACTTCTCCAGAATCTAGGGAATTTTGGAAAATTAACATCAACACATTTAGTATCTCATTAGCAACCTCTTTTAAGACCCTTAAATGAAGTCCATTTTGACCCGCAGACTTGTCAGCCCACAGCTCCATCAGTTTGTTCAGTATTACATTCTTAATGATTATAATTTCATACCAAATTCTTCGCTCCCTTCTGTTTCTTGATATACAGCAATTGCTAGAATGTTTTTTGTATCTTTAGTGAAAACAAAATAATTATTTTAACTTCCTTAGTACCTTCTAATAACTCCCATTCTCTCCCTCTGGAGGACCAATGCTAACTTAATTTCTTTCATTTCTAAATACTCTTGCTGTCTGTTTTTCACATCCTCACACACTCTCATTTTTTGCTGCAGGTTATACTTTTAGTTATTCCCTGCAGTTCTTTGTATTCTGACTGTTATCTGACCACCTACTCACCTTTGCTCAGTTATATGCTTTTTCCCTAAGTTTGATGCTTTAATTAATTTGATTGAGCTCAGATGGTAGGTTCTCCCTGTCGCATTTTTCTTCCCAGAGAAATATACTTATTTTGAATATTCTGAAATATCTCCACAAATGTCTTCCATTGTGTCTCTATTTATTTATACCCAGTCTTGTATACCAGTTAGCTTCAGCTAGATCAGCTTTCATACCTAGCCAGTTGCTCTTATTTAATTTTAATGTTAACCTTAGATCCACTGTTCTCCTTTTCAAACTCGATGTAATGTTTAATCATATTGCAGTCACTGCTACCTGGGGCTTCCCCAAGTCTAAGATAACGAGTTAATCCTGCCACATTATATAACATTAAGTCTAATATAACCTGCTCTATGTTTGGTTCCAAAATGTGCTGCTCTGGGAAGTTATCTTGACCATGTGTAGTGACCTCCTTTCACACTACTGTCAATTTGATTTTAATAGTTTATGTGAAGATTAAAGCCACTTATGATTATTGTGATCCCTTTACCTTAAGTTCTCAACAATTCTTGTATATTCTGTTCCACATTAGGTGACAGAGACCACTCCAAGGAGTGATACTTTCTCATACTATTTTTCAACTCCATCCAAACCAATTTTACATCTTGATCTCCTGAATCAAAATCATAGCTAACTATTGCACAAATGCCATCCTTAATTGGCAGTGCTCTTCGCCTATCTTTTATGTAGTTCGCTATTTTCCTTGAATTTCATCTATGCCTTAAGATTCGGGATCCACTCCTTGTCATCTTACAGCCAGTCTCTGTAATGGCTATCAGAGCATATTTATTTACCTCAATGTGTGTCATCAATTTTCAGTTTTGTCTTCATGTCATCATCATAACATTTGGTCTTGATGGTTGGTGTGTTCCTCGCTTTCTTTTTCTACCCACTTCTGACCCTCACTTCCCATGTTACCATTTTCCTCTCTCACTAATCTCTATTCTTTGATGTACCATATCTTTCTATATTTGATTCCTTGCCTCCACTGCCTAGTTTGAGACAATCTGTACTTCGCAAGATGACCTACCCTCACACAGTTCAGTTGTAGACCATCTGAACAGTACAGTCCTTCATTTCCCCAGTAGTAGTGGCCCATGAAGCAATTCCCATTTCTCCCACATGAGTTTTCAAGCTATGTATTTTTCTTTATAATCTTCTGTACTTTGAGTCAATGTGCAGAGATTATAAGATTTGAGGTTCTGTATTTTAATTTAGTGTCTAGCTCCTCATTCTATGCAGAATCTCTTTCCTAGTTCTACCTCTGTCATTGGTACCTATATAGACCACAACCACTGGAACCCCCCCCCCTTCCTTATTGCAATTTGCCTTCCAAATCTGAGCAGATTTCTCAAATCCAGGCACTGGGCAGGCAACATAACTGGACTCTTACCCTTTGCTGTACAGAATGGTGTCAATCCACTTTGCTGTACTATCATCTGCAACTACCATGTGCCTTTATGTTGGCTTTTGAATGCATTTTGAATGGCTTTCTGTACCACAGTTTGTTTAGGTTAGTTTGCACACCCTTACTCATTTCCAAAGAAGTTCAAAGTATCTCAAAGCTTTTTTTGGTCGGGAGCTGAAGGCTGCTGCACTGCTGCCTTCTGGGCTCCCTTATCTTCTAAAATCAGTCACATACTCCTGTTCCTAACCACTGGCCAAATCAGAAGACTCTGTCCTGGTGTGTCTGCCTTTTAGATTTTGTTTGTGATGCAGAACTCCTGTGGTCTGTTCCCCAGGACGCACAGCAAGACAAATATTGACTATGCCTGGAGGACCATCAACTCAGTGAAAGATACTCTTTGGTCTGCCTGAAACTTGAAGTTCTTCCAGAAGATGGAGTTGACCTCGACCCAAAATTGCAGACTGGAATATTCTAAGATCCAGGACAACATGCTGAGAGATGTCCTAAACCATGACAGCTGCTGCTAAGGCTTGGTCGGAAAAGACAACTGTATGAAGTCTTTCTTAAACGGGGATCCATTCAGTACATATTGTCTTGTATAAGTAACAAATTTCTTTGGTTTGTTTTGTTGGATAGAGTCAAACCCCAATGTTGTTTGTCTATATATTACCGTACACAACTGAACTGCTTTAGTGAGTACGTACGTATAAGGTCAGATGTCAGACGACATGAGGATATTGTCCAACAGGTTTATTTGAAATCACAAGCTTTTGGAACATTGCTCCTTCAACAGGTGACTTCGCCAGGCCTGCGCCACGTACAACGGAGTACCTACTAACTACCTGCCCCTGGACCTTCACCTAACCCGCTCCTTTTACTGATGGTGGATGCTTGCCTCACGATCTTCAACTGCTTCTCTCGATGATAATGACTGCCTGTCTCAACTTGCCTCCTGCTGTCCAGAAATATAATTTGTCAACAAAGAGAGGGGAAATGCTGGGGGCTGTTAAGATAAATTCTTCAATCCTGAAAGAGATAAAAAAATGAAACTATGAAGACCCCAAGATATTTTGCTTTGGTGAGGAAGCAAAACTGAAAGTAGCAGATTGGCCATCCATTATACCTTATGTACCATTTTCTATTCCACTGATGTTGCTGCCCCCCTACCAATGTTAAGTTTCACTAGAGTCTTTCAAGACTGTCTTGATTGTGATGTGCACCAGAGGACAAGAAAGAGCAGTGTTCTTCAAAACAGGCACAGAGCTGAAGCAAGTAATTGCAGCAGTATAACAGCTATATCATAGAATCGCTACAGTGTGGAAACAGGCCATTAGGCCCAACAAATCCACACTGACCCTCTGAAGAATATCCTACACACACTCATTCTTCCAACCTATTACGCTACATTTTCCCTTGAGTAATGCACCCAACCCGCACATTTCTGAACACTATGGACAATTTTGTAAGGCCAATTCACCTAACCTGCACATCTTTGAATTGTGGGAGGAAACTCATGCAGATACAGGGAGAATGTGCAGTATTCACACAGACAGACGCCCGAGGCTGGAATTGAACACCGGGTCATTGGCGCTGTGAGACAGCAGTGTTAACCACAGAGCTACTGTGCCGTATAAGGAAATGTTTTAAGAGTCTTCCATTTAAGATGAAAGTAGCACGTATCTTGATGAAGAAAAAAATTAAAATAACTAGCATAAGTTTCAAAGGAGTAATTGGGCTTGGCAAACCTTCGAGATTTTTTTTGAGGAGGTGATAAAATAAATAAGAATTTTCAGAAACAGGATAAACTTTTTTATGACAAAATGGGAGAGGGTAAATAGCAACAGCTATTTCTTGTGTTCTTGAGGGTTCAAGAACATGAGGCCAGAGGAACAAGAAATTTAACTTAGTGAGCAGGGGAAACCTTTTACATCTAGAGCGTAGTTGTCACATATACCTGCAGCTTTATTGGTTGTGAAAAGAAAGATTTGAATTCATGTAGTGCTTTTTATGACCAAGAAATGCCTCAACATGTTTTACAGTGAATGATGTACGGTTGGAAGTATAAGTACTGTAGTAATGCACTATAGGAAAAGCAGCAACGCCAATCACACTTCCTCCACCCCCACTATAAAAACAATGTGATAATTACCAGATAATTTTTTTTTTGAGATGTTAATTGAGGGATAGATTTTGCGCAGAACACTGGGATAACTCACCTGTTCGTCTTCAACAAAATACCATGAAATCTTTTGCAGTTGACTGTCATGCAGAAGAGTCCTCTGTTTAATATCTCATCCAAATGACTGCATGTCTCATCATGTAATGCTCACACAGTGTTGCAAATGTGTGCCCAGTTTAAATGTGGTTATGCCCCTGAGTGGGATTTGAAGCCAGGACTATGTGATTCAGAATTGAGGGGACAACCAACTGAGCCATGATTGCAACAGTACAGGTAAAAAAAAATCAACTTTGAAAATTACTTTTGATTATGGGATGAAATGCAAATGAGTTTGGTAAGGCAGTCTTTCTTGAGATGAACATAGAAATTACAACACGTACCATATTTATGTATTTCTATGATTGACAACCATGTTAGAGATGAAATTGTGCAGCAAGTGTCCTGAAATCTTGGTCCAACATACTGTGATGTGAAATTCACTTTTGCTGAGTAAATTGGTCAATAATATAGCAAATCATCAGTCCATTTTATACTCCACCCAATAGTCTCTTCTTGTGACTGTTTTGATTGCTTGGTTTACAGTGCATTGTTGGTTTTGTATTTAACTGGAAGTATTTCAGTGCATGTCTGGCAGATGTTTTATTTTTTTCATATGTTTTGAGCAGTGCAGTCAATTACAGTTAACTTAATTAGGAAAAGGAGTGGGGAGGAAATGAGAACGATTTGTCACAGCAAGGTGTTAATGCATTTAATACACTGCTTCAAATGGTGGTAGAAACAGATTCAATAATAACTTTTAAAAGACAACTGTACCTATGCATGATAAGAGAGAAATTGCTGGGCTGTGGGAGCGGAGAATCTGACTACCTAGTTCTTACACGCATGACAGTATAAATGGTCTGTTCCTGCATTGAATTACTCCGTAGTTTTGTTTTACTGTTAGTACTATGATTTTTTTTTTAACATATTCTGTCTTTAAATCAGGAGCCCAAGACTTGGATCGTATTCGTTTATCCACTTATAGGACAGCGTGCAAGCTCCGTTTTGTACAAAAAAAGTGTAACTGTAAGTATGCTTTGTTCTACAGGAAAGTGTGTAATATTGTTTTTTTGGGTTACTGTGAAACCACTCTCGTTTATTAACGGAGATGCAGATAAACAAGGGTCGAAAATGTGGTGCTGGAAAAACAGAGCGGGTCAGGCAGCATCCGAATCCTGATGAAGGGCTCATGCCCGAAACGCCGATTCTCCTGCTCCTTGGATGCTACCTGACCTCCTGTGCTTTTCCAGCACCACTCTCTCGACTCTGATGTCCAGCATCTGCAGTCCTCACTTTCTCTGTGTAGATAAACAACTCTGGTTCATTTGCATTAAGATAGTTATTTTAAATTGTTTTTACTTCTGTTCGATATCTGCTCCTGGTCCTGACAAGATCAAAACCTTTGCGTGCAGTGATTAGGGAGCAAACCCATACATCCATTTTTGCAGCTCAGTAATTTGCTACCTCAGAGTAACATCCCTCCAATGTCTAAGATTTGTACGGACCCTTAATATTGTGAAACATCTTGGGATGTCCACTGAAGAGAAATTGGTACCAAGGAATTAGGAAAAGTCAAAGAAAATGATGAGACAGTCAAAGTGAGAGATTTTAATGAAACACTAGAAAGTGAGGCAACTGGTGAGGCCGATAGGTTTAAGTGGAGACTCCCACAATGTATCTGAAGACATTGGCCTGGACTTTGTAGTCAGTAGTGAAGCAAGTATCTTACCATTGACTGTGAAGAAAACATCCCATGAGGAACTTGCAGTCACTGTAGAAATTTCTCCTTTCCTCAGTGCTGTTTAAAAAAATGTGCTACCAAATTCATGGGGGTGTCAGCATACAACAGTTGTTGTTTCAGCAAGTAAAGAGGCACCCAATCAGTTTAAAATACTCACATACTGTGAATCAACAAGTTAGAGTCAAAGAGATGTACAGCCTGGAAATATACCCTTCGGTCCAACTCTTCAATGTCGATCAGATACCCTAAATAAATCTAGTCCTATTTGCCAGTACTTGGTCCATATCCCTCTAAACACTTCTTATTCATATACCCATCCAGATGTGTTTTAAATGTTGTAATTGTCCCAGCCTCCTCCACTTCCTCTGGCAGCTCAATCCATACACATATCACCCTTAAGTGTGAAAAAGGTTGCCCCTTAGATCTCTTTTATATCTTTCCCCTCTCACCCTAAACCTATGCCCTCTAGTTCCAGACGCCCCCACCCCAGGGAAAAGACCTTGTGTATTTGCCCTATCCATGCCACTCATGATTTACAAACTTGCATAAAGTCACCCCTCAGCCTCTGACGCTTCAGGGAAAACAGCTCCAACCTATTGGCCATGCTAAATTGTCAGTAGTGTTGGGTGAAGGGGTAAATGTAGGAGTATGGGTCTGGGTGGTATATGCTTCGGCGGGTCGGTGTGGACTTGTTGGGCCGAAGGGCCTGTTTCCATACTGTAAGTAATCTAATCTATTCAGCCTCTCCTGATAGCTCAAATCCTTCAACTCTGGCAACATCTTTGTAAATCTTTTCTGAACCTTTTCAAGTTTCACAACATCCTTCCTATAGGAGGGAGATCAGAATTGAATGCAATATTCCAAAAGTGGCCTAATTAATGTCCTGTACAGCTGCAACATGACCTCACGACACTTCTACTTAATGCACTGACCAGTAAAAGAAAGCATACCAAGTGCCTTCTTCACTTGTGCAATCAATCTGCGACTCTACTTGCAAGGAACTATGAACCTGCACTCCAAAGGTCTCTTTGTTAGCAACACTCCCCAGGACCTTACCATTAAGTATGTAAGTCCTGCCCTGATTTGCCTTTTCAAAATGCAGTATCTCACATTTATCTAAGTTAAACTCCTTGGCCAATTGGTCCATCTGATTAGGAACTTGTTGTACTCTGAGGTAATCTTCTTGGCTATCCGTTACATCTCAAATTTTGTCATCGGAAAATTTATTAATTATACCTCCTGTGTTTACATCAAAGTCATTTATATAAGTGACGAAAAATAGAGGACCCAGCAACGATCCTTGTGGCACACCACTGGTCACAGACCTCAAGTCTGAAAAGCAATCCTCCACCACCAATCTCTACCTCTACCTTCTACCTTCGAGCCAGTTCTATACCCAAATGGTTAGTCCTCCCTTTACTCCAATGATTTAATCTTGTCAACCAGTCTACCATGAGGAACCTTGTAGAATGTCTTACTAAAGTCCATATAGATTATGTCCACTGTTCTGCTTCAATCAATCCTCTTTGTCACTTTGTCAAAACACTCAATCAAGTTTGTGAGACACAATTCTCTATGCACAAAGCCATGTTGACTATCTCTAATCAGTCCTTGCCTTTCCAAATACGTGTAAATCCTGTTCCTCAGGATTCCCTCCAACAACTTGCCCACCACCAATGTCAGGCTCACAGGTTTTTTTTTCCATTCCCTAGCTTTTCCTTGCCACCTTTCTTAAATACTGGTACCATGTTAGCCAACCTCCAGTCTTCTGGCACCTCACCTGTGATTATTAATGATCTAAATATCTCCACAAGGGGCACAACATTCCTTAGATCCCATAGAGTTCTAGGGTGACCTGATCAGGTCATGGGGGTTTTTTCACCTTCATACGTTTTCAAACATCCAGCACCTCCACCTCTGTAATATGGACATTTTTCAAAATGTCACCATCAATTTCTACACATATTATATCTTCCATGTCCTTCTCCACAGTGTACACTGATTCCAAAGATGTGCAGGTCATGTGAATTGTCTATGCTAAATTGTCCATAGTTGTTAGGTGCATTAGTCAGAGGGGGATGGGTTACTCTTCGGAGGGTTGGTGTGGACTTGTTGGGCCGAAGGGCCTGTTTCCACACTGTAGGGAATCTAATCTAAAAAAAATGCTCTTTTAATCTTTCCCTCATCTCTTGCGGTTCCACACATAGGCTGCCTTGCTGATTTTTGAGGGGCACTATTCTCTAGGAGAAAGTGAGGATGGCAAATGCTGGAGATCAGAGTCAAGAGTGTTGTGCTGGAAAAGCACAGCAGGTCAGGCAGCATTTGAGGAGCAGGAGAATTAATGGTTCAGGCTGAAGCCTTTCATCAGGAATGAGGCTTGTGAACCGGGGGGCTGAGGGATAAATGGAAGAGGAGTGGGGCAGGGGGGAAGGTAGCTGAGGATGCAATAGGTAGATGAAAGTTGGGGAGAAGGTAATAGGTCGGAGAGGAGGGTGGAATGGATCGTTGGAAAAGACAATGGACAGACGGTCAAGAGGGTGGTGCTGAGTTGGAGGCTTGGGACTGGAATAAGGTGGGGGGAGGAGAAATGAGGAGACTGGTGAAATCCATATTAAGCCTGTGTGATTGCAGGGTCCAAAGGCAGAAGATGAAGTATTCTCCCTCCAGGCGTCAGGTGGTTAGGGTTTGGCGGTGGAGAAGGCCCAGGACCAGCATTTCCTTGTGGAGTGGGAGGGGGAATTGAAGTGTTCAGCCATGGGGCGGTGGGGTTGGTTGGTACGGGTGTCCCAGAGATGTTCTCTGAAACGATCCACTAGTTGGCGTCCCGTCTCCCTGATGTCGAGGAGACCACATCGGGTGCAACGTATACAGTTGATGACATTTGTGGAAATAAAGATGATTTTTTGTTGGATATGGAAGGATCCTTTGGGGCCTTGGACAGAGGTGAGGGAGGAGGTGCGGGCGCATGTTTTGCACTTCTTGCGGTGGCAGGGGAAGATGCCGGGTGTGGGGTGTGAACTGGTAGGGGGGGCATGGATCTGACAAGGGAGTCATGGAGAGAATTGTCTCTCCGAAATGCTGATGAGGATGGGCAGGGAAATATATCCCGAGTGATGGGGTCTGTTTGTAGGTGGCAGAGGATGATGTGATGTATTTGGAGGTTGGTGGGGTGGAAGGTGAGGACCAGGGGGTTCTGTCCTTGTTGCTTTGGGAGTGATGGGAACCAACGGTGGAGGCACAGCAAATGGAGGAGATGCGCTGGAGGGCATCATCAACCATTTGGCAGGGGAAATTGCGGTCTTTGAAGATGGTGGCCATCTGGAACTTTCTATGATGGAATTGGTCATCTTGGGAACAGATGCGGTGGAGGAATTGGGAATAAGGGTTGGCATTTTTACAGGAGGCAGGATGGAAGGAGGTGTAGTCCAGGTAGCTGTAGGAGTTGGTGGGTTTGTAGTAGATGTCCATGGTTATTCGGTCACCGGAGATGGAGATGGAGAGGTCCAGGAATGGGAGGGAAGTGTCTGAGATGGTCCATGGGGAATTTGAAGACAGGGTGAAAGATGTTAGTGAAGTTGATAAACTGTTCAACCTCCTCGTTGGAGCACGAGGTGGCGCCGATACAGTTATCAATATAGCGGAGGGAAAGGTGGGAAGTGATGCTGGTGTAGCTGTGGAAGATGGACTGTTCCACATACCCAACAAACAGGCAGACACAGTTGGGCCCATGCAGGTGCCCATGGCTACCCCTTTGGTTTAGAAGAAGTGGGAGGTTTGGAAGAAGTTGTTAAGGGTGAGCACCAGTTCAGCCATGCGGAGAAACTGTAGACTTTGGAAATCTTTGCTGCATATCCTGTGGAGGGGCATCGACTCATTAACAGCAACAGCTGGATTTCCTGGATGTCTGAACTGCCAAGTTATCCATTTCAAGGAGCACTGAGGGGGAATACTGTCAGTTTCACTGGCATTACTACATCAAAATCTAGACTAGGTTAGCAAAGGCAGTGGGGAGAACTGACTTAGAAGAGTAGAAGGTGTAAACTAGGGGTGATTGCAGAAGTTGGGTGAGCTAAATCTGTGGGGAAATTTAAAAAGATTTTGATCTTACTGAGAGGCATTAAATAAAATTCATCACAAATGCAGACTTGTGAGAATACAAGGGAAAGTACCTTGAAGTTAATTAAAGACAGATTATGACTAATGCTGAGATATTCTTCACTCACAACGCAGATTAACATATAGTACAGGCTTCCAAAATTGTTCGAGGTGAATATTTTAAAAAATAATTGGATACTGAGCTATGGAAAGAAACATCTCTCCCAATGAATGAATTGTGATTGGTGAAATTACCTTCCTAAACCAATAATTATTTTGTAATCTTGTATCAATAGATAAGGTGCTATTAGAGGTTAGCAGTGGCAGGTGAATGGGATTTAGTGAGGGAATGCAAGCAGATGAATTTTGGCTAATTTGGAATGTGTATCAGATCATGTAATTTGAAGGAAATTAATGATATTGCAGTGCTGAAGATTTAAGGATTTATGGATGGATGTCATTTATTATTTGAATTTTGAGGCTGAAGTGAATCCCAACGCTGTGCCCAATGGAGTTTTGGCAGAAACTAAGCAAAATAAATTGTTACCAGTATCAAACTGGTAAAATCTCTGGTGCACATGTCATTTAATATTGAATAATACAAATAATATTTCATGTCAGCTAGGCAGTACAGTACTGGTCTTGGAGGCAAGTCTAACAGTAAAACAACAGGTCGAGTCAGAGTCCTAGCAAGGAGGCAGACCTTTTGGCCCAAACTGGTCCATGCCGACCAAAAACGTCCATCCACGCTAACTCCATTTCCTTGTACTCAGTCTTACACTTCTAAATCTTTCCTATCCATGTATTTGTCCAAATGCCTTTTAAATGTTGTTAATGTACCTGCCTTAACCACTTCTGCTGGCAGCTCATTCCATATACATACCAACGTCTGTGTAAAAGTGTTGCCCCTCAGGGTCCCCTTTAT
The DNA here is from genome assembly GCF_047496795.1 of Chiloscyllium punctatum. Lineage (NCBI taxonomy): Eukaryota > Metazoa > Chordata > Chondrichthyes > Orectolobiformes > Hemiscylliidae > Chiloscyllium > Chiloscyllium punctatum. The sequence goes on from NC_092743.1 coordinate 65,345,268, forward strand.
TCTTTCCCCTCTAACCTTAAACTGATGACTTCTCGACCTCGATTCCCCAACCCTGGGAAAAGGACCGAGTGCATTCACCCTATCCACGCCTCTCATGATCTTATATACTTCTAGAAGAATCCCCCTCCGTCTCTTACACTCTGAAGAAAAAAGTCCTAGCTTGTCCAACCTATCCTTATAACTCAGACCATTCAGTCCTAGCAACATTCTTGTAAATTTCTTCTGCACTTCCAGTTGAAGAACATCCTTCCTATAGCAAGGCGACCAAAACTGAACACGATACTCCCAAGTGTGGCCTCACCAACATCCTGTACAATCACAACATTACTTCCCAACTTCTCTACTCAGTGCCCTGACTGATGAGGGTCAGTGTGCCAGAAGACTTCTTCACTGCCTTTTCTGCCTGCGAATCCACTTTCAGAGAACCATGCACTTGAACTCCAAGGTCCCAATGTTCGACTACACTTCTTGAGGCCCTACCATTCACCATGAAACTCCTATCTTAATTTGACTTCCCAAAATTCAAGACCTCACACTTCTCTATATTAAACTCCATTTACTATTTCTCGGCCCACTTCCCCAGCTGATCAGGTCCTGCTGCAATTTCTGATAATATTCCTCACTGTCCATGATACTGCCTACTTTGGTGTCATCTGCAAACTTACTAATCATGCCTTGTACATCTCATCCAAGTCATAAATATAGATAACAAACAGTAATGGGCCCAGCATTGACTCCTGAGGCACTCCAGTAGTTACAGGTCTCCAGTCCGACTAGCAGTTTTCCACTATTACCCTCTGCTTCCTATCATCAAGCCAATTGTGTATCCAATTTGCCAACTGTCCCTGGATTCCATGCGATCTAACATTACAGAACAGCCTACCATGTGGAACCTTACCAATGGCCTTACTGAAATCCATATTGACTACATCTACCATCCAGCCCTCTTCAACCTTCCTGGTCACTCCATCAATGAACTCTAACAAATTTGTGAGACATGATCTCCCATGCGCAAAGCTATGCTGACTATTCCTAATCAAACCCTGTCTTTCCAAATGCATGTGTATCTTATCTCTCATCATCTTCTCAAGTAACTTACCTACCACAGATGTTAAGCTTATTGGCCTATAGGTCCAAGGCTTTTCTTTGCAGCTCTTCTTGAATAAAGGCACAACATTCTCTACCCTCCAGTCTCCCAGAGCTTCACCTGTGGCTAATGGTGTTGCAAATTTCTACCCAAGCCTCTTGGATGTATCTGGTTAGGACCAGAAGATTTATCCACCTTCATACATTCTAATATGTCCAACACCTCCTCTACTGTGATATGGACTGTCTACAAGATATCACCACTAGCTTCCCCAAGTTCTCAATTCTTCTTGTCTTTCTCCACGGTAGACACAGAGGAGAAATATTCATTGAGGACCTTGCCCATCTCCTGCAGTTTGATGCATACATGTCCTTGAGTGGTCCTATTCTCTCTCTAGTTATTCTTTTTCCTTTAATTTACTTAAGGAACCTCTTTGGATTCACCCTAATCATCTTAGCCAAGATTATCCTGGGCCTCCTTTTCGCCGTCCTGATTTCCTTCGTCAGTAAATGCCTGTATCTCTTGTATACTTCCAGGGATTCCCTTGATCTCAGCTGCCAGTATCTTAGCCACCCTTCCTTTTTTCTGGTCAAAGCTTCAATATCTCTTGTCATCCGGAGTTCCCTATTCCTGTCAACCTTACCCTTCACCCTTGCAGGAACATATAGATCTTGAAGTCTAGCTATCTCACTTTTAAAGGCTCCCACTTGCCGGAGGTCCCTTTGCCTACAAACTAACTACTCCAATCAACTCCTGCAAGCTCCTGTCAATTCCATCAAAATTTGCTGTGCCCCAATTTAGAACTTATACCTGTGGACTAGTTTTGTCCCTCTCCATAACTATTTTAAAACTAATGGAATTTTGGTCAGTGGTCCCAAAGTGCTCCCCAACTGTCACCTCAGTCAGCTGTCCTGCCCTATTTCCCAAGAGTAGGTCGAGTTTTGCCCCATCCCAAGTAGGGCCCTTTTTGCTTGAGGAAACTTTCCTGAATACACTTAACAAATTCCTCCCCATTTAAACTCTTAATGCTCTGGCAGTCCCAGTCTGTGTTAGGAAAATTAAAATCCCCTACTATGACAACCCTATTGCTCCTGCAAGCCTCCCCAGCTTCCCTGTATATTTGTTCCTCTAATTACCATTGACTATTTGGGAGCCTATAGTATAACGTCATCATCCCCTCCTTATTTCTTAACTCCATCCACAAAGCCTCACAGGATGATCCTTCAGTTATTTCATCTCTGATTACTGCTGGGATACTCACCTTAGTCACAAATGCAACTCCCCCTCCCATTTTTCCACAACCTCTGTCCAGCCTAAAGCACTTGTACTCTGGCAGATTAAGCTGCCAGTCCTTCCCTCCCTTAGTCACGATTCTGTAATGGTTATAATATCCCAGTCCCATGTACCTATCCACACTCTCAGTTCATCGGCCTTATTTGTCAGCCCTCATGCATTGAAATAAATGCAATTTAATCCAACAGGCATTCCTCACTCCGTCATGTTCCAGTCTAATCTGTCTGTTCAACCTACTATTTCTGATTACTGTATCTCCTTCCAACTTCGCATTTGCTTCCCTGCTGTTGAGGACCGCACCATTCCACCCACCCCCCCCACCCACCCCATACCCCACTACCCCCTCAAACCCACCCCCACCCTCACCCCCACCCCACCACCACTACTGATCTAGTTTAAACTGTCCTGTCTTCAGGACTTATACAAGAAGACCCAAATCCCAAGATGTCAAAAGCTGAATGTATGTAAATAATAGAAGAAGGCGAAGAATCAAAATTTTCAAGGTACCAATAACATGTAGAAGCAAGCAGTGAAGCTTTTTCACTGTGTTGGAGGAATGTCCAGGTTTCAGGAGATATGACTTGTGAAGATGAGTTCAACAAAGCACAATGGAACTGTAAGATATTCCCACTGTGACCATAAACAAGGAGGTAAGATGAGTTATTGCAGACTATTTTGATACAGATTGCAGTGAAACTGAAGTGGTACGGGAGTAAAATGTTTTGGATGCCACAAATGTTAAGGAGTGCAACAACGGGATAATCCATGTAATCATTGCCACAAATAAAGCAATTGACAACTTTAATTGGGTTAGTTGTGCTTTAGACAAAGTGAAAACTGGCCATTAAAGGAAGCTACAGTGATGTGAGTTCAGAAGACAGGCAAGAAGGGCTCTGTGGACAGTCAAGAATGCAGGACGTCTGGTTCACAAATGTTCTTTAGGGAAAGAAAAGGCCATCCTTACCTGGTCTGGACCACATGTGACTCCAGACCCAAAAGCAATGTGGTTGACACTTAACTGCCCTCCGTGATGAACAATAAATACTGGCCTAGCCAGTGATGCCCTCATCCCATAAATGAATAAGTATAAAATAGCACCCAGGTTCAGATGCTTTTATGAAACTTACTCATTTATTTCTTTTTTTATTTGTTTAGTGCACTTGGTAGATGTTTGGAATATTATAGAGGCATTCAGAGAAAATGGGCTAAATACAATGGATCCAAATGCTGATCTCAGTGTTGCTCGCTTGGAAGCTATCATCTCCACAATACTTTACCAGCTGAACAAACGCTTGCCAACTACCCATCAAATAAATGTTGAACAGTCTATTAGTTTATTGCTGAACTTTCTGCTTGCTGCCTATGATGGGTAAGTTATATAGCAGTTTCTCTCTGCATATTCATTTAATTTTCGAACTTTTATTGGAGCTTCTAAACTTGATTTGAATTGTCACAGGAAAGCAAGGAACTGAACCTAACTTGTTTCTTCAACTTGTTCTAGTCTGCTGCTGTTTATATGTGCCATTCAAAGTGAATAAGATTGAATACGACAAAATAAAAACAGAAAATAATGGGAATACTCAACAGGTCAGGTTGCATCTGTGAAGAGAGAATCAGTTAACTGGCAGATGACCTTTCATCAAAACTTTGAAAATTTATAATGTAATTGGGTTTAAGCAAGTGGAAAGAAGAAGGATGATAAAAAGGGAGTGAAAAAGGCAAAACTGGAAAGAGTAAATGACAAAAGAGTTGGTTGTGTTGAGCCAGAGTGAGTGGGAATGGATACGTTTTCCAAAAACAATGACATATGTAGAATTGGTGTGAATAGCAGAAAAATGAATAGTTGTTGTCCAAGAACAAGAACGAAATGGGGAGAAAAGCAGCATTACAAAGAAAATAAAACCGAGGGCAGGATCTTCTAATCCCAGAAGAGGTGAGGGTAATGTTATCCAGATGAACTAAATTGGGTGAGAGGCAAAAACATCAAATTCTCAAATTCTTCCAATTAACTTCTCTGACCTTAAAAAGTGGGTTCACCTTCAGGTTGCAGAGGCCAGGAATCCTATCTGCATTCATTTCCATTTCTTTAAAAAGTCAACTTACTAGAATTAATTATTTACTCCCAATTAACTTCTACCCCTTTTAGATACCTGACTATATTTGGGCATATACCTGGTGATCTTCACTTTTGCCTGAACTTTGGGATATGCACTGGCTGCTTTGTCGTTATATGATATGCCTGTAAATTATTAAAAAAACTAAAAGAACCATGGATGCTGGAAATCAGAAACAAAAACAGAAATTGCTGGAAAAAACTCAGCAGGTTTCAGGGCATCTGTGGAGAGAAATCAACGTTAACTTCTCGGGTCCAGTAACCCTTCCTCAGAATGTGTTTAAATGGTGGCTGCATTGAGTTGTGGAATAAGGTCACCATGTTCAGTCCACGTTTATCAGGGGAAGCAGCGTGCCAGTCTATGCAGAGTAAAGCGTAAGTGGTTAAGTGTAGGACAGTCAGGAAAGGGTGTGGCACTGTCCACCCAGGGATTGGGCACTCTCTGTCCAGTAGTGGAGGAGTTAACTTTGAGAAACTTCTGTCACATCCTGGGGCTTTTGGGGTGATGGCTGGAAAAGGAGAGTCACAGGGAGTTGGGTGATTAGGGCGTAGTTCTTACTACAGGCAGCTTGTAGCTGGAGCTATGATTTGTGGTAGAGGTTTACATTGGGTATGTTGACAGTCATGACTGAAATTTGGATATGGGAGCATAGAAATTAAAATATAACAGATGGGGAATGGTCTCATGGTGGGTCATAGAAAATGATGGTTCAGGTGGCCTTAAAAATAGAAAAATCAAAAGAGGTGAAGAGAGCTGCCAAAACCTGGATGATTAGGGTCTTGGCTTAAAACCAGAAGTTGACATAAATATAAATGCGATTGACAGAAACTGGTGAAGGCTCCAGATTGACACAATTGGATTGTAATGCAATTTTGGAGGTAAAAAATGGGGAGTGGCAATAAGAGGATCAGGCATATTTGTTTCAACGCCAAATATGAATGGCTCCATTCTTGAAATTGGTGTCCCAATTTTTCACAGCTTACAAAGATGTCACATCCAGCATGCAATATCAACAATGAATATTACCCAGAATCCGATCTAAAGGTGTCAGTACAATTATCTCCAGTCATATAGAGACAATGCAGATAGCATTTTACACAATATTTTTCAAATATATTGTTTCCAGGAGCCATTGGGGTCATCTGAAATTTCTCATTCAGCTTCTGACTCATGTATAAGAGAAGTGAATGATGCTGCATTCACAGTAGTGCATGAATTTGAGAGGTTTCTCTTTGATGCAGGGAGTCAGACAGCCAACACAATCAGGTTTGCTACTATTAGGAGATTTTCGATAGGAGCAAGCTTCTATTAAATGCACCCATGTTGCTCTTGGAATGCCTTAGCAACAGGGAGCTCTGTTTGTTCATTGGAAAGAGTTCTATTCTCTTAATGTCCAGATACAGAGAGACCAAAACAGCCAACAATCACAATATCCATGGAACATCCTCAGCTGTTTTTGCCGAGAGCATTCACAGATTAAAGAATTGTTTAAATCACCCTCACCAATACAGGGGTGGCTGCTGGGAGACAAGGGCTATCTTATGGACCTCTCTGAGAAAACCGACTAGGAATTCTCAAAACATGCAGAGGAGAGCTACAGTAGCAAACATTTCACCAAAAGGGCCATAGCTGAGCAGATGATTGGACTCCTTGTCTGCTCAATATCAGATTGTGATACTGAGTCTACTCACTGAAATTTGTACCAGAAAATACATCCTGCAACATTGTCATGTGCTATATTCTCCACAATCTTGACAAAGAGGGTATCTTGGGAGAGAAAGAGCTGCAGAACTCCCCACTGAGGAAGATGATGGTTGTGACATGGGCCAGGAGCTTACTCAATGATGGGATAAAGCTTAGACAATGGCTTGATGAGAGCTATGAAAGCCTTCATGCAAACTGATTCCAGGCTGATTGAGCTACTGATGCATCTTTGATTCAGTGTTTGGCTTTATTTGAAAGCAACTGGCTGGAGGCTGCCCCTTCCTCTTAAGAACACAGATCATTTCATTTTGCATTGTTTCAAATAATGATTTGCTTTAGATTAGATTAGATTACAGTGTGGAAACAGGCCCTTCGGCCCAGCAAGTCCACACCAACCCGCCGAAGCGCAACCCACCCATATCCCTACATTTACCCCTTACCTAACACTACGGGCAATTTAGCATGGCTAATTCACCTGCCCTGCACATCTTTGGACTGTGGGAGGAAACCGGAGCACCCGGAGGAAACCCACGCAGACACGGGGAGAACATGCAAACTCCACACAGCCTGAGGCGGGAACTGAACCCGGGTCTCTGGCACTGTGAGGCAGCAGTGCTAACCACTGTGCTACCGTGCTGCCCAAATAATTTCAATGTGTTGATACTGAGATCACTTAGAACGATCAAACTGCGTGGTTAAATCTAACCTTTTGTACTAATTGCAACTATACCTGCACAAAACGGTATTCTTCTCTAACCACAGACATTTGAAGGGAAACATGATTATGGGCTTTGCCTCCAGCAAAGAGGAGTCAACTTTGGAACATGCTTCCCAGTTTTCAAATCTTGGCTGGCATGAGAGTTACCTTATTCCTTTACAATTCCTAAGATTCTTGACTGTATTGTAAGCATCCTCAGCGATGGTGCTTCCATTGCAATTGCATTATCTCCTCAGAGATAATGAAGTCCTTTATATCTCAGTGGTGCATTGCCTACCTCTTATTCTGACCATGCCATACATGCCTATGGAGTCCAAGCAGGTGAAATTAGTTTATTTCCTGCATTCCATACAGCCATCCCATATTTCTCCATGACTCAGATTTTCTCTGCAATAACTATTCTGTTATGATTCCATGCCCAACCTTCTCACTCTGACCTCTTTTTCACAAGGTTACTATCCCTGATATAAGCCCCCTGATCTTTAACTGCAGTCACTGAATGTGAGGTCTGTGCTTTCTTGGATTGTAAGAACAATATTTGGTACATACTTGGTTAATGATGTGAGACAGTGAAATATGTGCCAATGGGAGACCAGTGCCACATTCTTCTGGTAGCAGGTGCTGAACTCATAGATTCATAGAATTAATAGAATCCCTACAGTGTGGAAACAGGCCATTTTGGCCCAACAAGTTCACACTGACCTCCAAAGAGTAAACCACCCAGACCCATTCCCATTACTCTATTACTGTACATTTACCCCTGAATAATGCACCTTACCCACACATCCTTGAACGTTATGTCCAATTCACCTAGTTTGCACATCTTTGGATTGTGGGAGGAACCCAAGCAGACATGGGTAAAATGTGCAAATTCCACACCCACAGCTGCCCAAGGCTGGAATCGAACCCAGATGCCTGGTGCTGTGAGGCAGCAGTGGCATCCACTGAGCCACCATGCTGCACTTAAAGGTTCACAGGGAGCTTTAGAACTCTCAATCTCCTCTGTCCCAGCAGTCTTGCCTCTCTGACCCAGAGTTCCTACTCTCTGAGCCATTTGTGCTGACTTTGCATTTGCGCCTCAGATAACAGTATCAACACTTAGTGGGATGTTTGAATTAAATTAAATTAGCTTTATTGTCACATGTACTCAAATGGTTACAGTGAAAAGTTGATAAGTTGCCACTTACAGCTCCATCTTGGGTACAAAGGTACCTCGGTACAATCCTTAGTTACAGAATAGGGAAATGAAGAAAAAAGCAACATTACAGCTATAAACCGTATAACCATAGGTCCCAAAAATGAGAAGTTTAAAAGACAAACATCACAGTCGCTCTCCAAGGGCTCTTCGCAGCACAACGGCAAAGGGCGCCTCCATGTGGTCTGACTGCTGGCTGCTGCAACGCTTTGCACTGGACTGCTGGTCACTAGTGTCTCAACTTTGGAGGTTGGGGCCGGGTGTCTGAGGCCAAGAGATGGAAGGGAAAGAGGGACAAAGGAAAAAAAAACGGACGGAGCGGACGAATTCTGGGTCCTACTTTACCTTAAAGGAAGTACCAGTTGGGTGATGAGACTGCAGCAGGCATTACAACAGTATAAATTAATGTATGTTCTTAGAAGTATTGTTTAAATACATTTAATGAGGGTACCTGCACCATCTATGTTCCCTAAAAATGACATCTTCTTTCTTAGCCTACCATTATGTCTGGGTTCTATGCCAACATTCACAGCTGAGGTAGAGGCAGCAAGAGACTGTTTCACCCTGGTGACAGATGGCTTTAGTGAATGTTGTCATCTTGTCGCTTTGGGCTAAAGGACCTTAGCCTACTTAGAGTCTCCTGTGCGATTGCATCCTTCTTAGTATGACCTGATGTGGGTAGTAGGGTCCCTGGGAGAGGGGAGACTGAGAGTTGGGAGTCCTCTGGAGTGTCCCGAGATAAAGCTTACAGATTGCATGTTATCTTTCCATCTCACCTGTAGGATGCTCTTGGCACCACCCTCCCCACCCCCTGGTGATGAAGTGACACCTTGAGTGAGGATTGGTTGGCAATTGGTGATGTGCACTCATGACTAATGATAGTGATTTCAAGTGCATATCCAGTAGCCACAATGTTTTCTGCTGGACCTGGACCTTTAAAGTGGTCCCCACTTTTGCAAGGAGGCAGCCAAGTGTGACAAGTGTGACAAGAATTAACTGACTTGGACAGCCTTCTCCAGCCTTTGGTATTGCCTACTGATGTAGTCTGGCATCATTGCCAGCTGTTCCCCTGACTGTTGCTACATATGCAATGTATCACTTGGATGTGTACCTAATGTGGAGGGCACTTCACAGATACCTGGTCCTACAAGTGTCATAACTCGGGCAGTGATCCCTCTTCCAGCTGTGGATCTGTGTCAGTGATGCGCTCACCAGATGTGACTTTGAGCCTACAGAGCTTATTGCCCTGGTGTGGGTGAAGACCATACCAATGCCTTCTTTGAGGTTTTACAGACATCTTTCTCAGAAATGGTGCTGTTAATGCCAGGAGAGATTGTGATATCTTGTGTTTCATTGTCTTCTGGTGTTCGCTTGTACCGGTAGTGTAGAAGAGAAGGAATTAGTTGCTGAACATGAATAGTCCCTCGTGTAACTAAAGTCTGACATTGCTTACATATCTGAGAACAGCAGCAGTCTTCCTCTGACCTTTCTGATCCTCCGGGGTCTAGATTAGAGTGGACTGGAAAAGCACAGCAGTTCAGGCAGTATCCAAGGAGCAGTAAAATCGACGTTTTGGGCAAAAGCCCTTCAGGAATACAGGCTCCTCTCTGCCTGTATTCCTGATGAAGGGCTTTTGCCCGAAACATCGATTTTACTGCTACTCGGATGCTGCCTGAACTGCTGTGCTTTTCCAGCACAACTCTAATGTAGACTCTGGTTTCCAGCATCTGCAGTCATTGTTTTTACCTTTCTGATCCTCCATCTGTGCAGGCAGGTCTTTTTTCTACCAGCGCTGTAGCCCACACCTTGGAAAAGGTGAGGATTCAAAAGTCCGTCACCCTCCAGCAGCCTGGGCCTGCTCCTTCATGATGATGATTTTGATCAGAATGGATGCATGACCACTTCACGAGCGTACATAACCTTGCTGGGTCCTGAGCCAGTAAGTGATTAACTGTAGCATGAAGGTATAATGGGATGACTGTCAGCTAGTTAGTGCATACATTCATATATTTCAAAAGATCACAAGAGATTATCCTGTCTGATGTCCATCCATCATCATTTGTATGTTAGATTGATAGGTGCCTGTATGAATGTCACTTTACAGTGAGTAGATGGTGCCACTTATCCTTACAGACTGCAAGAGATCATTCATCCTCTACCTGCGCTGAGGGTAACCATGCTTGCAGTGAATGAAGACTCATCTGGATAGCCTTTATAGGTGTGGTACTCAGATCTTTGGTCAAGTTGCTAAATGCCTCACATACATGAGTAATGAGCTGAAAACGGTGTAATTGTATGTGAAACCATGTCCTTGTCCTGATTGAAAGTGGCACTACATCATACTTATACTCTGCCCATAGTTGGAACAAAAATTGTGATGTTAAATTATTGAACTCTATTTGGAGTCTGGAAGGCTGTAAACTACTTAATTCAATTAACAGGTACAGTTACTTAAGCTTAAGTTAAGCTTCATTAGTTCTTTGCAGGTGATTGAGGGCAGAGAAAATGGAATGTTAGCAAGGTGGAGAATTAAAATGACACGTGGCTAGAAGTTTAGAGTCCTCTTTGAAGACAACCCATCATCATTTTCTCAAGAGCTGTAGGGATGGATAACGAATGTTTGTCCAGCCAGCAATACCTACCTTCTGTGAGTACATAAAAGAAAATGTCAGAACCAGTGGTAGAGAAGATTGCTTCAACAGAAGAGGTGAAGTTAAAATAGGGAATTGAGTGTATGTAAGGTAGCTGTGGAAAGAAGTGGAGATGAAAGCAGAGTTAAAAATCACACAACACCTGTTTAATGTCCAATGGGTTTATTTGGAAGCACTAGCTTTCAGAGCGCTGCTCCTTCATCAGGTGGTTGTGGATTATAAGGCCTTATACTCCACAACCACCTGATGAAGGAGCGGCGCTCCAAAAGCTAGTGCTTCCAAATAAACCTGTTGGACTATAACCTGGTGTTGTGTGATTTTTAACTTTGTACACCCCAATCCAACACCGGCACCTCCAAAATATGAAAGCAAGTTTTTGTGAAGAAAGATGGTGGTGCCATGGTAATCTTGCTGGTCTTAGTAACCTAGAGGGTCAGGCTAATGCTCTGTGAACATGAGTTGGAATCGTACATGTGCAGCTGGTAGGATTTTAATTCAAATAATGAAATCTTGAATTGAAAGCAATTCTCAGTAATTGTCCTTGAAACTATCATCAATTGTAGATACCCACTTGGTTCAATCATGGAAAAGAAATCTGCCTTCTTTTTGGTCTGACCTTCATGATAGATCAGGTCCACAAAAATGTAGTTAATTCTTAATTTCTGTCTAAAATGGTCCTAGTAAGATACTGAATTTGATGGTTTGGGCAGCAAATACTGGTCTTGTCAGTGCTCTCCACATATTGTAAAAAAGCAAAATAAATATGAAGCAGGAAATAGAAACCAATGAAGGTGAACAAGAAAGAGACAAACAGAAGTCCGATTTGGAACTACTAAAACATCAGAACATCTTCAAGATGATATTCCTGGAAAAAAAATGGCAGTCAGTTAAACTCTCTCCTTTAAACTCTGGTTGACTTTGAGTATTTCCAGAATTGTCCATTTTAATACCAACTCTATTTGAGATCCGAAGAATTTTGCATTTGTGTAAGATTTTGTTGCACGTATTTATAATTCTCTGCATTATTCTCAGAGAAGAATAACTTGGCAACTGGCTGTACTCCCAGAGTTTGGGTAACTTAGTGTCAAGTGGCTTGGAATAACTGTGCCAAAAGCACTGGACAATCTCTTTTGTATGATCATTGAATAGTTTTTGTCAGTAAGTGAAATAAATTCACTCCAAAATGTGTTCCAGTTTTCTACTGAATTTGAGTGTTTTGTGGGAAGAGATATTTTTCACAGGACACATTTGTAATATAATAGAGAACCAGACTATAACACTTTCATTATATCACAGACTGAGATGTGGAAGCTAGCTTTGTCTAACATTTGAAACTGTATTTTTAAAAACAAAGTAGAATCAGAAGGATCCCTAAAGGGAATATTTGGAATGAGATGGAATGTGATTTGTTTTAAAGGCTAAAATGTAACTCCTTTCTAAGTAAATGTACAAGTCCTAAAACAGAGTGTGACCATTTTCCTATGTACTATATATATTAGATGTGCAAATGGGTGAGGTGATTGTGACTTTATACCCTCTTCCTTACTTCTCCTTGTCCCTCGAATCCCCTCATCACCAGTTGTGAAAAGGGACCAATTGAACATCATTTACATTGTGAAATCTAATTTTAGTTATTAAAAGTGTGGTTTGAAGAAAGTAGAAGGTCACCTGTAATAGGTTGTCTATGGGATTATATTTTGAGTATTTTAGAATGTTGCAGTATTATGGAATAAGATAATTTTGCGACATTTGTACAAGGAATGTTGGCTGTAAATAAGAATTTATACTTAAATATTGCCGACTTTTAGAGACTAAAACCTTATGGGAATTACTCAGCTTTTAGAAGTTTGAAATGCAACGGCAGGAAATAACTCATGCCGTGATTCCTTGCTGTATGAAGCTCAATTTCTACGGCTTTCCCAAAGCTTAGTAGGAGGTAGCTTTTGTTCATCAGAACTGGATGTTAGACAAGCTGTCTAATAATTTAGCAATAATGGAAGAGTTGAGAAAGGTGATAGTGAGGTAACACTGATTGTCATCAAGGAATATGTGAAAATTAATGTTGGTTATTTCCAGATTATGTCACAGAGAGAGATCATGGAGGTGAGAATTGGTAAGGGTGAAGGGTAGATTTTTGGACATACCAGAAGTTATGGTGTGGGAGTGAGAAGTCATTGTGATTAAGTCTCTGATTATTACTAAATGGATAAGAGTGGAGACAGAAGAGTGCAGTCTCTGATCTTTTCTTTGGTAGAATAGCAGTGACAGAAACCTGATTTGGGAGATTTAATATTGAATCTCAGGAAAGATATTCGTTAATCTGGGAGACAATTGTATATTCAGTTGCTTTAGAGAAGAAAAATAGGTTAGAGAATAAACAGTTTTCATGCAATGTGGGGTTGAAGATTGATTATTTGAGGAGAATAATTATGTCAGCAAGTTAAAGGGAGAGAAGAACAGCATCTGAAGAGAGCAAACTATAATATCAGCTAAGTTGGGGACCAGGAAAGAATGTTGCATGGTCTGTTCAACCATTTGGTTTGAATGAATAGGAGAAAGGACTTTTGAACAAGACAAGATTAGCAAGCCATATAGGAGATAAGAAATTTTTGTTAGAGAAAATTGCAAACACAAGGTTAGGGCAGAGTCGAGTTTTAGAGGCAACTTAGCCCAATTGGATAGTGAAATGAAGGGACACAATGATCAAAGGCACTTGACCTCTTCACAGTCTTGGTTCAAACATAGACAAAATAGCTGAATTCCAAAGGCAAGGTGAGAATGATTCAAACTTGATGAAAAAGGCATCAATGTACAGCTTGCATTTTTGTCAGAGATGAGTGTGAATGAGAGAGGGGAGAGGGATGTTAAAAAGAATAAGAGAGCTATTCAACCCTAAATATAGAATTATTTTACATGCTCCACCAAGCAGAAAAAAGAAGGAGTTTGGAGCAATCAATTTGAATTTACCCAGGTTACTATTGGTCTTGGAACCACTAGGAGCATATTGCTTACACTTTTTTACTTGATAAACTGAACAGGTTGCAAGGGCATCTGTCCTGAGCTGTTAGAACCATTTTTACCATATGTCATCGTGAGAGGCCAAATGTAATTATAATTTGGTGCCCTGCATGGCAAACAGATGTTTAGGTAGTTTGCTTCTCTTGATGTTCCTCTTGCGTTAGAAGGGAAATTGGATCTTCTTGACAAATACACACCACCATTGAGATCACCATGGCCTGGCCCTGGGTGACAGATTTCACTGTTTTCTTGCTGTTGGCAGACAGCTCCTAAACTGCATATTTGTCCACCAACTTCCTGCCTAGAATTGGAATGTTAATATATAACAAGCAGATCCCCCATGCTGTTAGCAACTCTGAGTCAGAGAGAATGTTCTGTTTTATAACAGTAGGATGTATTGTCAGATAAACTGATTGTGGTGACTGAATACCTAACCAATACATTTATCATACCAGCTTGATGTGAGTTTTAAGCTAATCAAGAATAGACATTAAGTGCACAGGTTTAATGCTTGGCTTTCAATATGTGGGTCACTCATTAACAATTTTCCCAGAGCAATAGGGACAATTGTGGAAATCAGGACCTGAATTACTGTCAAATCCTTGAAAACAATGTATTTTTAAAAATATATAATTTGTGAACAAATGTTACAGTTTCATTGGTGATATTGTCCAAAATTTAATAATAAGCACTCACTACTTATCATCAGGCAATAATTGAAAGAAATTCAACTGCATATCTCCCGGTTTGCTGCGATGTCTTGAAGATTTTGCAGGGGTTGGTCTCATTGGTTTGAATAGTTAAAAAGATTGTAACCCACAGTTAAAAACCTGTTTCTTACTTTTTTGTAGCTAACTCCATATTATTGGTAAGATCTTAATTTACACATAGGGTTTAAATATTAACACACTGGCAATAGTACTGAATTTGTGTTCCTCTAGCAAAGCGGTTCCAGTACTGTTACAACACTGGCATCTACCCGACAATGTATAAAATTGCACAAGTGTGTCCTGTACACAAAAAGCTGGACAAATCCAACCTGGCTAAATACCATCCCATCAGTCTAGTATTGATCATTAGTAAAGTGATGAAAGGTTTATCAAGCATCACTTGCTCAGCAATAACCTGCTCAGTGATGCAAAGGGCCACTCAGCTGCTGACCTCTTCACAGCCTTGGTTCAAACAGAGACAAAATAGCTGAATTCCAAAGGTGAGGTGAGAGTGACAGCCCTTAACATCAAGGCTGTGTTCGAATGAGTGTGACATCAAGGAGCCGTGGCAAAACTGGTATCAATGGGTATCAGAAGAAAACTCTGCTGGTTAGAGTCATATCCAGCACATAGGAAAATGGTTGTGATTGTTTGAGGTCAGTCATCTAAGGTCCAGGATATCTCTGCAAGAGTTCCCCAGGGTAATGTCCTAGGCCCAACCATCTTCAGCTACTTCATCAATGACCTTCCCTCCATTATAATGTCAGAAATGGGGATGTGCAACCATCGAAAAATAACGTTCAGCACCATTCACTACTGCTCCGACACTGAAGCAGTCTATGTTCAAATGCAACAAGATCTGGATGATATCTTGAGTTGACAAGTGGCAAGTAACATTTGCACCACACAATTGAAAGGCAATGATCATCTTCAATAAGAGACAATCCAATCACCACCCCTTAACATTCAGTGCAGTTCCTGTCACTGAATCCTCCACTACCAACATCCTTGGAGTTACCATTGACCAGAAACTCAACAGGGCTCACTACATAAACATAATGGCAACAGTAACCAGTAAAAAACTGGAAATACTAAGAAAGTAACTCACCCCTGACTTCCCAAAGCATGTCCACCATCCACAAGGTACAAGTCAGGTCTGTGATTGAATACTCCCCACTTGTCTGGAGGGGTGCAGCTCCTTCAATACTCAAGAAGCTTGACACAATCCAGAACAAAGCAACCTGCTTGATTGGTACCACATCCACAAACATCTACTTCCTCCACTAACGATGCTCAGTAGCAGCAGTGTGTACTACTCACAAGATGCACTGCAGAAATTCACCAAAGATGCTTAGACAGTGCCTTCAAAATCCATGACCACTTTCATCCAGAAGGATGGGGGCAGCAGATATGGGAACACCACCACCTTTAAGTTCCTCTCCAAGTCACTGGCCATCCTGACTTGGAAATATATTCCCGTTCCTTCACTGTTCTTCAAAATCCTGGAATTTCCTCCTTAACAGAATTGTGGGTCAACCTACAGCATATAGGCTGCAGCAGTTGAAAAAGGCAGCTCATGACCACCTCCTCCTGGACAACTATGAAAGGGCAAGCCAGCGATGTCCACATCCCTCAAGTGAATAAAAACAACACTACCAGCAACTTTCGAAACAGAATTGTGGGTGTGAAATGTGAATCTTCTATCTGATAAACTCTTTGGTATAAGATAATAGGTTATTTTTAATACTAAAGTATTATGCATGAAATACTAATAAAAGACTTTCTATGCACTCTCGCAACAAGTAATCTTAACTTCACAACTTCAACAAAACCTAGATGTTTAAGGTCCTGGGGAAGGATTTTAATTGGGTGGACCCCTCTTTAATGATGAAGCAGCTGACCCTTGTGGCACAATGATAGCGTTCCTACCTCTGGACTGGGAGGCCCAGGTTGATGCCCCACCTGCTTCAGAGATGAAAAATTACATCTCTGAACAGGTTCATTAGAAAAATAGGCTAAGTAATTTAAAATAAGTTCTTATGGTTGGGCTCTTGTGGCACAGTGATATCCCTGCCTTTGCACATATTCACTCTCTCTCTAACTATCTCTCTGTCTAACTCTTAACTCTGTGTCCCTCTATGTGTGCAGGGTGTGCCCATGTCCAACCCTTTCAATTAGAAGTTGGTGTTTCCCCTCATCCTTGCTAGTCTGGCAAGACTTGAAGAGTAGGATCTTGTAGTTAATGCAGCTGAAGTATCCTGACTTTGATTTAAAAAGCAGCTGTAATGGATTCTGTGTCTCCCATTAACAGGGATGAGCTTGCTCTGATTATCCCCTGTTTGATTGAAGTTTGAGGGGAGATTTTGGGATTTCTGGGTCACCCCATGTATTCTTTGTGCTGCTAAAATTGCTGTCTAAATTTAATACCTTTTCCTACTGTATTACTTTATTGCTAAAAGCTTGATATTGTGTAATACAGTATTTAAATTTGTTACATACAAATCTGAATAGTTATTTGAAAATGAATCCATTAGTCTTGCAGCTTATTTCAACAATCTTTTAGAAAGATCAATCCCACGCAGCCGCCAACTTCCAGAGAACAAACATGAGCTCTGCTCTTGATTAGCCAAACATAAACATGAAATAGCACAAACACACTTCAGATAGAATTTTACATGGAATAAATTTATGGAAACTGACTTGAGTTCAGTCATCTATTTAGATTATGAGCAGGCAACCTTTTGCACAAATAAAGAAAATTTCAGAAGAAATCCATATGGCACCAAATATTTCCATTTAATGAAGATTTGTCCTATTTAAAATAATTAATAAAAAACAACTACATAAGGCATTTATTTAAGAAATATCTTCGTTCTTAAAGTGATTCATTGTATGTTAGGTTCTGGGGCTGGTGAATACTGATAATTGGGATGGTCTATTTAATCGATATTTAATAACATCTTGATGACTATCATGTAATCACTAAAAAGTTAAATAACAATTTGGAGTTAATTGTTAGAAAATTATTTATTAAATTACCTGCAACATTTTATTCTTTCAATTACTTTTACAAACAAGTTGCCAAAAAATTCTAACCCTCCGTTGGCCATTGAGGTGTACAGCATGGAAATAGACTCTTCAGTCCAACTCATCCATGCCAACCAGATATGCTGAATTAATCTAGTCCCATTTGTCAGCACTTGGCCCATATCCTTCCAAACCCTGCCTATTCATTTAGCCACCCAGATGCCTTTTAAATGTTGTAATTATACCAGCTTCCACCACTTCCTCTGGCAGCTCATTCCATAGTTGAGAGTGTGGTGCTGGAAAAGTACAGCAGGTCAGGCAGCATCCAAGAAGCAGCAGAATCGACATTTCAGGCATAAGCCCTTCATCAGGAATCATCAGCGTTTTGGGCACATGCCCTTCATCTCCTGCTCAGACAATGCTGCCTGACCTGCTGTGCTTTTCCAGCACCACACTCTCGCCTCTGATCTCCAGCATCTGCAGTCCTCGCTTTCTCTTCGCTCATTCCATGCACACACCACCCTTTGCATGAAAATGTTGCCCCTTTGGCCCCTTTTAAATCTTGCCCCTCTCACCCTAAATCTATGCCCTCTAGTTCTGAACTCCTCCTCTCCAAAGACCTTGTCTATTTATCCTATCCATGCCCCTTGTGATTTTATAAGCCTCTATAAGGTCACCCGTCAGCCTCCGATGCTCCAGGGAAATCAGCCCCAGCTTATTTAGCCTCTCCCTGTAGCTTAAACCCTGCAACCCTGGCAACATCCTTGGAAATCTTTTCTGAATCATTTCACGTTTCACAACATCCTTCCTATCAGAGGGAGACCAGAATTGTGCACACTATTCAAAAAGTGACATAACCAATGTCCCATACAGCCGCAACATAACCTCCAAACTCCTGTACTCAATGCTCTGACCAATAAAGGAAAGCGTACCAAACACCTTCTTCACTATCCTATCTACATGTGACTCCACTTTCAAGGAACGATGAACAGACACTCCAAAGTCATTTTGTTCAGCAACACTTCCCAGGACCTTACTATTAAGTGTATGAGTCCTGCCCTGATTTGCCTTTCCAAAATGCAGCACCTCACATTTATCTAAATTAAACTCCATCTGCCACTCCTCGGCTCGTTGGCCCATCTGATCAAGATCCCATTGTACTCTGAGGTCTACTATACCTCCAATTGTGGTGTCGTTGGCAAGCTTACTAACTATACCTCCTATATTCACATCCAAATCATTTATATAAGTGACGAAAAGCAGTTGACCCAGCACCGATCATGGTCACAGGCCTCCAGTCTGAAAAGCAACCCTCCCCCACCACCATCTGTGTTCTACCTTCAAGCCAGTTCTGTATCCAAATGGCTAGTTCTCCATGTAATCTAACCTTGCTAACTGATTCAGCATGAGGAACCTTGTCGAATGCCATAGTGAAGTCCATCTAGATCACATCCGCTGCTATGCCCTCATCAATCCTCTTTGTTACTTCTTCAAAGAATTCAATAAGTCAGTGAGACATGATTTCCCATGCAGTAAGACCATTGGCAAAGCTAAAACAGTTGGATTTCCAAATGTTACAGTAGTTTCTTTTTCTTTGGAAATTATCAAACACTTGAATCTTTCTTTCAAGTGGAGATTACACATGTGATGTAAATCTATTGAATAATTAGTGCAATAATAGTGGACGAGCACTTCATGGGTATTCATCTCTTTTTTTATCTTGGCAAGAGCATTTACCTATTTAGAGCAAACTAGTTCATGCCTGCCTTGACCCCAAAATCTTCTGGCTAGGAGAGAGATTTTACATTCATTCAAAGGCAGAAATCTTTCAATGTTGCAGTGAATGTTGTCTTTAGAAATTACTCAGGAAATTTCAGACTCAGAAAAGTGTTGGTTGAGGCCCAATGGTATTGGCAAGAAACTGGGAGGTAACAGGCCTTGGTCCCTTTTTCCATGAGGAATACCAGGTGTATACAAAAAGATAAATGCACATTCTACAAACAGATGGCTTAAATATTAAAAACAACATTACAACTACAGTATTTAGAAACAGGAATAATGTGAGGAAGTTGCAATTTTCTCTCATTATTTTAATCTCAGTTTTTTCTCACATTATTGAATAGAATGGTGCATTAGTGCAATGAAATTACCATCTTTTCAGTTAACACCTAAGTCCTAATCTTCTGTTTAATGTGAGCAGTTAATTGTGTTCCAAGTTGTTGAACGAAAGGAACCAAAAACATCATGCATCCAGTATTTAATTTTAAATTCTTTGAGGCCTGAATGTTTGATTGTTTATTGTAAGTGCTCATTCTAGTTGTTTCTGTTAAGGTTAGAAGATATTTGCTTGGAATTTGAAGAAAAGTTAGGAAACATTTGCACAAAATAGTTGAAGCAGAGTAACATCCTCTTTTTCATTAAAGATAAAATATAATATTTAAACATTTATTTCAAAGTTATAAATTTAAGGATTATGGGGGAAGTTGCGGAACAGTGGAATTAATATTGCATTACTTTATTTAGTAAGACACCAGGGCAAACAGGATCATTTTTATATTTGTAACTTGAGTGTATCATTTTCTTTAAGACTCATGTAGTCTGATTCAGCTCAGGCTCACAACCTGAAGTCATAATAGAATAGTTAATTTTACCCACTATGATTGCTTCCTAAACTATCTTGGAATAACATTTTTTTAACAATTACATGCCGCTCTATAAACTCGTTTACAAACAGATCAGGATGCAGACCGAAAGTTGTGTTTTTTCTCAATTTTTGTTTTTGAAAGTCAGTAAATTCCAGTTTGTAAATATCTGTCAGAAGAAAGAAATGCACCAGAGAAGCATATTAAATTGTATGAAGGTCTCCTTCTATGTTATATTAATTCTGAGATTCTGGGGTGACCTTATAGAGATTTATGAAATCAATGAGGTGCATAGTTAAGATGAATAGCAAAGGTCTTTTCCCTAGGGTTTCGAATTTCAGAACTAGAGGCCATATTTTTAAGGTGAAAGGAGAAAGATTTAAAAGGTCCTGAGGGGCACCCCTCTCACATAGAGGGTGGCTTACATGTGGAATGAACTGCCAGAAGAAGTGGTACAGTTACAACACTTAAGAAAACATTTGGACATGTACATAAATAGGAAAGATTTAGCGCGGTAAGGGCCAAGCGTGGGCAAATAGGACGAGTTTGGGAAACTTGGTTGACATGGATGAGTTGGACCAAAGGGTCTGTTTCCGCGCTGTATGACTTAATGACTGTATGAAAAGTAATTTTCTAATTTGACAATAAAAGCCTTTTATTTTGCTTAGCTGTTCAAAATTAACCAAATAAGATTTAGATCTAAGTTTTGTTTGCTGAAATGAATTAATTCATTTGCTTCTAATATTTTTAGTGATGGCAGACTTAATCATTTAAAATTTCATTATTGATTTTTCAGAGAAGGCCAAGGCAAAATATCTGTTTTTACTGTGAAAGTGGCATTAGCGACAATATGTGGAGGAAAGATACTGGATAAACTGAGATGTAAGTTTCTTTGTACATATTAACAATTGTAATGTTCTAGTGATTGTTCCACACTTAATGTTTATGTAATTCAACAAGCCTTGACCTCCAGCTTGAAATATGTAAAGAAAAAGTAAATTTACATTTCTAATCATACATTTCATGGTATCTGGACAATCCAAAATACTTTTGGAGATTAATCCTTGTTGGAATGTAGGGAAGCATCATACAGGGGTATTACAGACAGCTTCAGAAAAAGCCTCTGATGATCCTGTGTGGGCAATGTTTTGTACAGCTGTGTACAGTGAATGCCAAGCTTAATATCCAAGACAAAGGCTAATTTGTGTTTTATGTAAATATTGCTTACTCCTGTTGTTACCTTTGTTTAACAGTACCTGAAAGGCTTTTTAGTGGAGAAAGTTTACATAAGTTTATATAATCTGTTTTATGGTATAGAAGAAACTAAATTTGCCAGGGATTAAGAGCTCATTGCAGAAAAGAATGGGGAAAATATTTGTTTTCATCAAATGAGCAATAATCTGGTGGAGGGGAGACCTGCCCATCCTGGAATTTCTGTTTTTTTAATTCCCTTCATTAGAGGGTGATAAAAATCATGGGGTCTTTGATCTATACCTGACTTTCACCCATGCAGTACCTTTTACAAAAATGAGGGAGTATTATGGAGCCTGCAAGAGTGAAAAATGTTGTGTAGAGGGTCATAAAATTAAGTGGAAGCCTGATTTCCTGACAGTTGAGAGAGATTAAGAGATTAAGTCAACTGTGTATTTGTAACAGGCTGGGCCTCACACCATCCTGTGGCAGGTTCCGACTTGTTTAATATTTGCATGGCATGGATCAGTAATTTTTCTGACCTTTCATTCTGAATCTTTTAGATTTAATCTTATACAGTATTACCAGTTCCTCGCTCTTGATCCTTGGACTGCTAGAAGTAGTTTCTCCTATCTATTCTAGCTCATTTCCTCATCACTTTATCATGTCCTATATTTCTGTTTTGTGAAATCTGACAGTTTGCAAGTTAACAAACACTGAGAATGTTGGAGAAACCAGCAGTATGATGACTACCCAATGTTAACTTTATTCCTCTCTGATGCTGCCAGACCTGCTGAGTTATGCCAGCATTCTCTGTGTTTTCTTCGGATTTCCAGCATCCACGGTATTTTTGTGTTGATTTGAGCATATTACTTAATGTATGTGCTCTTCAAAGCATCAATCTATGTATGATACTCAATGCTGTATAGGTCCAATTTTACTAATATCTTCATGTTTGATAGCACTTCTGAAGCTGTCCTTAATTCCTGTCCTTAATCCTTAAACACTTTAACCTTCTAACTATGTTAATCCAATTTTTTTTGCTTCTCTACACCTTAATCCCTCATAGAGTATTGCAGGAATCTCGAGTAATCCAAACAAATTCTATGGGCGGCCTCCTACCTCGCAACTGACTAGTGGTCTACCTACAACTCTCCCACTTTGTGTTGCAGACCTATACTAGGGGGGCAGAAGCCTGACACCATCATGTGGATGCCTTGTAGGTTGAGAGTTGGGGGTACATGGGTTGGCTAGTGTCCACAGCATGGACTGGAGCTTGCCAGGTTGGGTCTTCTAACAGGAATTAATTATTCCCTTCATCACCCCTTGGTCTCGCTGTGGTCAGTGGTCCCTGTGGCTGTAAGTGTGGCTGCAAGTGGGCTCAACATTCTCATGCATAGTGTGCTGTGCATCCACAGTGTTAAGCTGTGCTGGCTGTCAGTGTTCCCCTCCTGTGCCCCTTTATGTCTCCCCATGGGTGTGCAGGGTGGAACTGGTTCCTATGGTAAGAACTCCCCTCTCTTCCTTCATTTCTCCACATCAGACCCTGGTTGGAGGTTCAGAAATGAAGCATTTTTCCTCCTTTCTCTGTTAAATTTTTGTTTAGTTCATGGGCTTCTTTCTCCCACACCTGAGATATTCTTCTCAGAGCCCATGCCTCATTGTGGATTGGCTCAGTGGGATCAAAATTGACGCAAGCCTTCCTGCTGTCTTCAGTGGTATAGGAAACTAAAGTCCTAGCCCACTTTGCTGAGTCAGCCTTGGACTACTGACCCCTGTTTATGTCTCTGCAGACTCCTGCAAAGTGCACTCATAAATGACTGGCAAAAGCAATTGGGTGTTCCCCCTTCTCTTGCCTACACTTGTTTAACATGTCTGTGGGGTCTCCTTTATTCTGCCCAATTGCTGTTATGATCACCTTTTTCATATTGGCAAGAGTTCCAGGCACTGCATATAGTGGGGCTGGGATTGCAGACTGCACTGACTTGCTCAGACATATGATAAGTTTCTCTCATCTAACCCATGGAAAACCTTTTGATGTTTGACCCTTTCAAAGAATGTAAATAGATCAGCCGATGGCTCAAAATCTGGAATTTTTTAGCAATTTCTGCTAGTTTTGCCACCGTAAGTGGGGTGGTGTGTGTTATTCCTGGGGCATCGACGTCCTTAGTCATCTGTCGATGGTAATCGGGTTCATTGCAACAGGAGTTATCTCTGGGGTGCTGAAGGACTTGACTCCCCCGGGAAGGGTGGGGGAAGACCCTAATCCACTGTGCACATGACGTACTGCTGTTGGTCTTCCCTGAGCTAATCGCAGTTTATCTCCTATGCTTCTCCTCCCTCTTTAACTTCCCTATTTGTGCACATTATTCCATTGTGGATTGAGAGTTTAGTTTCTCAATCTCATGGTGGCACTTAGTGTGGTCTGCAGCTGCTTGTTCCTTCTCTCTATCTGCCTGGTGCATTACTTTTACTGCTACTTGTAATCTGCACATTTATTTCTCAATTGACTCACTTCCTTCTCGGCGACCTCTTTAGCTGACACTGTGTGCTGGATATCTTGGGTGTGCTGTCTCACACTGGTTTGGAATTGCCTCACATGTTGTAGGTTTGCCTGGTTTCTTTGGTCCTGGCCTGCATTTTTCAGTTTAAAGCCCAAGATTTCCCTTTTTGAGTCCTTTAATTCTTTATGGACTGTTTTCATTTGTGGCTCCGTCCCTAACAATGGTTCCAGATAGCACGTCATTGCTGTGACCTTTTCAAATTTGGAAGCCCGCTTCTCTTGAAGTTTCCTAAAATCATCCCAATATTTTTATCCTTGGCATCCTGGTCCCATTTCATCATTAAAACAAAATTCTGCCCATATCGACCACTTTTTCTTCCTAATGTGTTGCCTTAGCTTCCTTTCCCATATGGGACAAGCATCCACTCTGGTGCCTTTCTCTGCCATTCTCAATTGAACTAAGGGGTATAGAGGGTGGATCAAATTGAGGATACAGCTTTCACTATGTTCTGGTCCTAATCCCAACAAGTGTGTATTGACTTGCGTATTTTACTTTACCTATCCCACACACACAGATAAAGGAAAGTCTTTTGCTTGATCAGGAGTAAACACCCATTAGCTTTATCTTTTAAAGAACAGTTCCCTTTAGACCTTTCTATTCCCTTCGATTTACTTGAATTCCTGGCCTTCACATGGAACATTTGTACTCTTACAACTGGCTCAGGCAAAATCACAAGGAATATTCGGTTCCACGGGCTTCAATCTCGAAGGGACAACATCACTCCTTATCAATGTCCCATCTGAAGTGCCAATGTTTTACACTTGCCATGCAGTGTGTTTAACTTTTCTATCTAGCAAAGAAACTGTGAGTCGACTCTTAATAATAACAAACAACAATATTTGTTTATTTAACACAATTAATATTATAACCAAAATACATTATTAACTAATACTTTACACTATAAATCTAATCAATTATCTTGTGCTGTAACTTAACTCTGGACGATCATATACCACAGCAGTAGATCTTATCCTTGATCCATATGGTGATGATGATCTGGTTGTCATCTCCATAGATCCCAGGGGGTCTTCTCTTCACAGTGGTTGGCCTCGAGTTACTGTTCCTGAGGATGGTGTTGTGGTAATTCTCATACTTAGTAGTTGTTCCAACCCTTTGGGAGGATCTTTAGGATCCTCCAATAGATCGATAAGGGCTTGATCATCCCAATTGATTGGACCCAACCAGGCATTGACGTGTCAATGGCAGGGTGGTCTTTGGACAAATAGGTCAGGTAGCCCTTTCCAAATAAGAATGTGAGGCATCCCTGTGTCTGGTAAACAACTCGAGGTTCAGATTGTCTTGGGGATGGCATTGCATTTGATTGTATTCAGTTCCAAGTTTGAGTGCATATTGTATTATCTGCAACTGCTGGGTCAGTTGCATATTGTTCATCTGTAGCTGCAGCCTGTCTGGATTCTGCCGCAGGTTGATTAGCGCAGTCCCTTTGGTCAAGGCTTGTCTCAATTTCCCAGCATGCCTCATTTTATTGACTGTTTTTCATAAATCCATCATTCTGAACAGCCCGTCTGGCCACATGTCCTTAAAGTTTTCTGAGAAAATTGTTTACATAATTATTCATTTTTGTATTTATGCCTGCCTTTCTAATCGTTTCATGGAATGCAACATTGCTGTGAGCTGTGTCTGGTGGAAACAGTGCTTTAGAAACTGGGGCAGATTGATTAGATGTGGAACAGTGATTATTGAGATAACCTTGAGGAAAGTGTTGATCTGTTGAAAATACAAATGCCAGTTTTTTTGTCTATCAATTATGAAGTTTGAAAGTACTTAAAATTAAACAGAATGCGTTATTTTATGCATAATTTCTAAACTTTTCCGTGGGCCCATGCTTACAAACTCCATTGAAATTTACCACTTCCAAGTTGTTTTCAAGATTTGAGCATAGCTTTTAACCACCAAATAAAAAACTTGGTGGCCTAGGCAATTTTATATTGAAGTTATATTAACATCTTGTTGGTAAACTGCCAATCAACCAGACACAAATTGGCCAATAGCTAAATGCTGTCAAATCTTGTGGTCTCAAGACTGCTCATATTTTAGATGTAGGTAAGCTTTGGGAATTGCTGGTCGGAGGGAGCTAAGTTTATCAAGGCCTGGACTTTGTATGTGGGATTCAGAGAAGAGCAGACGCTCATGTTTGATGCAGAGAAAAGTCTTTAACTTCCCTTTTGAAGCTGTCTGTCAGATTTAAGTAATCAGAATTATGATCGTCACTGTTCAAGCTAACAGGCTGTTAAAATTGCACTTGATCCTATTTAAGTGATGGACTTCGATTGACACATGTTGGTGGACTTCTTAAATGGAGACCTAAACTGCCCTGTCTTAAAATGTGCCATTTGTCTTCCTTTTCAGCGATCATTACAAATGGCGTAGTTATTAGGCAATCCAACTGAATTTTGAAAAGCAAACTTTACTTACTTTGCCATCAGAAGACTTTGGAGATGCCAAGTGCATATTATTAGACTTCAATGTATGGAGACCTATCACTAAGTGTAATGACTAGTTGACATTATTGCATACCCAGAGTTAATGGTTGTTCCTTACCTTCTGAATCTCAGAGAGATTGCACTTTAATAGCAAAGCTACAGGTGGCTGTTCAGGAAGTTACCCAAGTTTTCCATTTCAGTGTAATACTTTGTTTATAAACAAGTAATGTCTGAGCTTTTGTTTCTAACTGGAAGTAACTAATAGCCTATCTCTTATTATTAAATGAACCAGTGCCGTGCAGGGCATTGGTTAGGCCATTTTTGGAATATTGTGTGGAATTCTGGTCTCCCTCCTATCAGAAGGATGTTGTGAAACCTGAAAGGATTCAGAAAAGATTTACAAGGATGTTGCCAGGGTTGGAGAATTTGAGTTTTAGGGAGAGGCTGAATCGGCTGGGGCTGTTTTCCCTGGAGCGTCTAAGGCTGAGAGGTGACTTTACAGAGTTTTATAAAATCATGACGGGGATAGATAGGGTAAATAGACAAAGTATTTTCCCTGGGGTAGAGGAGTCCAGAACTAGAGGGTACAGATTTAGGGTGAGAGGGGAAAAATTTAAAAGGGACCTAAGGGGCAATATTTTCATGCAGAGGGTGGTACGTGTATGGAATAAGCTGCCAGAGGAAGTGGTACAATTACAACATTTAAAAGGCATCTGGATGGGTATATGAATAGGAAGGGTTTAGAGGGGTATGGGCCAATTGCTAGCAAGGGGGATTAGGTTTAAGTTATGATATCTGGTCAGCATGGATGAGTTGGACCAAAGGGTCTGTTTCCGTGCTATGACTCTATTTCCATCTCTATGACTCTAATTGAAGCTTTTGAAATAAACCACATCTTCATGCATTTATTCTGTCTCCTTCATACTCAATCAGTTCATTGCTTTCATGATGATCCTCGTATCATCCGTATTCCAACATATCTAAAACACAAATGCATATGTTCTCCCTCACACTTAATTCCTCATTCATCACTCCAACTTGCTGACATTCCAATGTTCCAAACCTCATGTTTAAACACATCTTAATTATCCAACTCCTACCATGGGCTCAACGGACTCAGCATTTCTTACATTTCTTATCTTTTCCAGCCAAACAAAATATCCCTACTCCTAATCCCTCCTTTGACTTCAGGAATATGTTCTCCATGTATGTCACAGTATTGTCACGGTTCAAACAAGAGATGAATTTCTGGGTTTGTGTACCAACAACAGGTGTTTGTTTCTTTGTTACTTCCAAAATAAAACTAAGCTAAATGTAAGAAGATTGTTTGTAAGAATGATGGTAGAGGCGATTGAGGAAAGCATTCACATAGTTAACAACAGGTCCTCAGTACAAAATATAGTGCTGAGGAAGACTCATTCAACTGGAAATTTTAACTCTGATTTCACTCCATGGATGGTACCAGACCTACTGAGCTTTTCCAGTAATTTCTGTTTTTGTTTCTGATTTACAGCAACCACAGTTCTTTTGGGTTTTATAAAATATAGATATTCTATTCCAAATTAAAAGAGGCAACACTTTGAAAAATGTTACATCATTGGTACTTTTATTTTGTTTTAAAGGAATCTGGTCATTTGAGTATTATGTCTAATTCGCTGATATCAGTTTTTCACTAGTGCTTAATATTTAGATTATTTGCTATGAATAATATTTGTTACCAACCTTAGGAACAATTTCTATAATCTCTGTCTTTCAAGTATGTATATCAATACAATAATATTCAGTATTGGCACTAATTTAGATTTTATTGTTGCAAGTTCACATTGTTAAAATCGTACAAAGAACAAGAGCATAGGAACAGGCCCTTTGGCCCTCCAAACCTGCACCAACGCATTTTGCCCTTCCATACTAAAACTGTCTTCACTTACAGGATCTGCATTCCTCCATTTCCTTCCTATTCATGTATAGTCCAGGAGTTTCTTGAATGCTTATATTGTGTCTGCTTCCACCACCTCCTCGGGCACTCGCCACCCTTTTTGTGAAAAACATGCCTCGCATATCTCTTTTAAACCAGCTACCCTCCCACACCTTGAACCTGTGTCCTCTATAATTGAGTCCTCCATCCTGGGAAAAAGCCTCCTACTTTCCACTCTATCCGTGCTGTTCACAATCTTGTAAACTTCTATCAGGTTTCCCCTCAACCTCCTACATTCCAGTGAAAACAAATCCAGTCTATCCAACTTTTCGTCATAGCTAAAATCTCCTATACCAGGTGACATCCTGGTAAACCTTTTTCTGTACCCTCTCTAAAGCATCCACATCATTCTGGTAGTGTGGTGACCAGAACTGTGCACAATATTCCAAGTGTGGCCGAACTAAAAATCTATAAGGCTGCAGCTCAACTTGCCTTTTCTTATACACAATGCTCCTTCCAATAAAGGCAAGCATGCCATAGACCTTTTTTACTATCTTATCTACCTGCACTGCGACCTTCAGTAATCTGTGGACCTGAACTCCCGGATCCCCCTCCGTATCAATACACCTGCATTCATTGTTTAATTTCCACCTGTACTTGACCTTCCAAAATGGATCACCTCACATTTATTTGGATTAAACTCCACCTGCCACTTTCCTGCTCCTGCCTCCAACTATCTATATCATTCTGTACCCTCTGGCAATCCTCCCCACTATCTGCAACTCAACCAATCTTTGTACGTGAGGGCCAACCACTTTCAAACTGTAGTAATTTTAACTCGTGTTTGGGTCCCAGGAGTATACCACCTAAAGGCAGAAAGGAGAGGCTGATGGCAGCAGGGGAGGAAAGTTTCTCTGGCAGGAAATGAACAATGTTCTGAATAAGAGTCATTTCAACAACTTATGAATAGAACTGGCTGCCAGCTTTCCTTTGCCCATAACCACTCTTTCCCTACTTGTTCCCTACTTTATAGTTTACAGGGGGATTAGATTTAATTTATTCTGTTATATGCTAACTGTTTATAACTATAGCTACCGTCCATTACTTGGAGTAAATAGTAATTCTTGTTAAGTACATGAATCTGTTCCATGCTTTCTATCAGTCTGGTTCTGAAAATCAGGTAAAAATTGGGAACAGAAACAGAAATTGCTGGAAAAACTCAGCAGGTTTGCAGCATCTGTGGAGAGAAAATACAGTTAACATTTTGGGTACAGTGACCCTTCATCAGAACTCATTAGGGAATTTTATGAATATATTTCAACTTCTTTACCCTTTATGATGACTTACTTTATTGGTCAGTGCATTGAGTATAGGAGTTGGGACATCATGTTGCAGCTGTACAGGACTTTAGTTAGGTCATTTTTGGAATACTGTGTGCAATCCTGGTCTCCCTGCAATAGGAAGGATGTTGTGAAACTTGAAATTGTTCAGAAAAAATCTACAAGGAGGTTTGGAGTGTTGATCTGTAGGGAGAGGCTGAATAGACTGGGGCTATTTTACCTGGAGCATCGGAGGCTGAGGGGTGACCTTTTAGAGGTTTGTAAAATCATGAGGGGCATTGATAGGGTGAATAGCTAAGGTCTTTTCCCCAGGTTGAGGGAGTTCAAAACTAGGGGTTTAAGTTGAGAGGAGAAAGATTTAAAAGAGCCCAAAGGGACAATGTTTTCATGCAGGGGTGGTATGCGTATGGAATTAGCTGCCAGAGGAACTGGTGAAGGCTGGTACAATTTCAACATTTAAATGGGATCTGGATGGGTGTGTGAATTGGAAGGGATATGGGCCAAATGCTAGCAAATGGGACTGAATTAATTTAGGATATCTGGTCGGCATGGACGAGCTGGACTGAAAGGTCTATTTCTATGCTGTAGAAGCTCTATGACTGTATGACTTTATGACTTTGGGAATAGTGCAGCTTGATTTCCAGCACACTATCCCAGTGAAGCGTGACAGTCTTTTCTGTCAGTTTGATCATTACAATAGATTTATCTATATGTATTTTTATCGTCCTATCTATAATCTTTTATTTCAGTTGATTAGTTGCAATTGTAGTGAAGATAGACCAATGTAATGAATGTAAAGTTGATGCAGCAGGGATAAAAGACAGATGGAAAAATCATGTAGCAGGACAAGGACCAGGAGATTTAAACTCTGGCATCATTTGAATTTTCTGTCAGTCTCCTGTCAGATCCACTTAGAACCACTGCTTGGCCAGCTCATGGGAGCAGGAGTTTAGGTGCTGAGGGTTATCCCCAGAAACATAAAGGAACCATCTTGAATGTATCACAGCCAGAGTGATGAAAAGAAATCTGAAATAAAACTGCATTCTATATCTCATTGTTTAAATACTATTTCTTTTGAAAATAGACAAATTGCTCAATTCATAAGATTGCCAAAGCTGATCTCATTGTATTTCCAAAAGCTTCTGAGCCCTCTTCATTGTATAGACATTCCATTTAAACTTGAAATGAAGAGGTTGAACTGTATGCTTCAGAACAAAAGAAAACATCAAAATGCATTATGCTAAAATAAGCAATAATATTTTTAGTTCGCTTATCACCTCACAATTGAAACTAATTGGTGTGTTGCAGTGACTCTTTTAGATTAACGTTCTTCTAATTAGCATGTTGAGATGGGCCTCAGCATTTGATATGTCCGACTTTGTCACATGGCTATGTAATTGGAATGGTTGAATTCCTTAAGTACAGTCGTCCCCCCATACCCGTGGGGGTTATGTTCCAGGACCTACTATGGAAGCCGGATATCACAGATAGGAGCAAACCCATTCATTTCAATGAGAAACTTACATTCCCAGCAGCCTCCTGGTCCCTGGTGCTGGAACATTCCCTGTAATATGTTCTGGCCATGGTAAACCGCGGGTAAGTGAAATGCGGAAAACAATTCCGCGGATACGGGGATCACCCTGTATACAGTTCTGGGATCCTAGGTCAGTTGACTTCCAGAGGAAAAGCAGTTGGAAGCTTACCTCAGACCCTCTATCTCAGTGTCCAAGCTGCTAGCTGGAAAGTAGCCTATATTTTTGCAAGAAAGAAAACATTTTGCATTCACCTTATTGAAGAAACTGCTACTGGACATTGATCTCTGATCCTCATGTGACCAGATCTTTCATAACTCTACTTTTACGAAACTTGAAATTTATAGTGTGTATTTTCTCTGCTCTGCTTTTTAAAAATTTCTTAAGTGCTTGTGTAGATGAAGTAGCAAAGGACTTCCCCCACACTTTGACTGTCTAATAATCCCTAAGCTTGATTTCAGTTGGAAGGGATTTTGCTGTGGGTTTATTTCAAAAAGTTGAATCTGAAAACTAGGATTTGCATAAGAGATTGGAATAAAAAAGGGAAAGAGAAAATCAAACAATACGTTGCTGTCTTGGGTTTGACAGAAGAAAACCATCAAATTCAGTTTCACCCCCATTTCCCTCTTTGCCCGTAACAACTAGACAGGAAAGTCAGATAAAATGTCTAATGAGTGACTGACCTGATACTCTCTCCACGCTGCTTTCAGAAGTTCTGAAGAAAAAAGCTACTCTAGTAAAGACAGAGGATAGAAGTAAGAGATAGGATAGACTTTTAACAGTTTAATATGGAGTACAATTGAAACACAAAAGTAATTACCATGTATAATAGCCAGCATAATCTGTGCAATGAAGAATGGATCGAACTTATGGAAAGAACCTGCAAACTCATTTTTTGTTGATAGCATTTTAAGATTCAATGTATGCACCAGAAATAAGATTAATTGTTGCAATTTTGAATATTCTGACCCATAATATCATCTTTTTCAATTTCCCTCCTCCTACTTTTCTCTCTTCACTCCATTCCTTTGAAGATGCTGAAGTGTCTTTCCAGAGGTGTCCACAGCTCTCTTGTGGCTCAGTCAAGTGGCCAGATGGCTTACGTGATCTTAGATATTGAGTGATGATGGACTTTTAACATCATGGACTGTCACATCCAAAGAGCAAACTCTGATGACCTGATGGCCACATTTGCACATTTTCCCACAGTGTTTATCGGATAATAGTCGAATGTAGCAATCATGATTGGGAGGAGTGTGTTGGAAGTCAGTGTTACTGTGAGCAGACTGGGTAGAGTTTATAGCAAGTCAGCATTCACTTATGTGGGGGTCGGCATGGGATCAGGGAGAGTATAAGAATGGGTAAGGCTTGAGTCACAGTGGAAAAAAAGACTAGAATGGCTTCACAGAAATTGAGTAAGTTCATTAGTTAGTAAGAAACAGTTTTAGGGACCATCTGTAAATTGTTGTAAATTAGAAAAGTTTATTTTAAAAATAAATCATGTAACTGAGAAATATCAGGAATAAGTGAAAGTCCAGGCCAATATAATAATGTAATATAAGTAAGCCAAATTTAAAAAAGTAGATTTAAGACCTAGTGGCACACATTGGTCAAGGGAAATATGTGGCTTTTAATATGTGGGAAGTAATGGACTTACTGAGGTCCAGAATGGTTTTGTTTTTAGTCAACCTGTTCAGAGGTGTTATTACACACCACTGGAGTAGGTTGGACTTGAACTTGGGCCTTGCAGCCTGTGCTACAAGACTCCAGGGGCACCTTGATGAACATATGTGCAGGAAGTGTGTTGAACTGCAGATAATTGAGCTTCAGGTTTCAGAGCTTGGGCAGCGGTTACAGACACTGTGGCACATCCACAAAACTGAGAGTTATGTGGATAGCTCATTCAGAGACATAGTTACGCCAAACCTTAAGGTTCTGGAAGTGGGCAGGAAATGGTTGAGCGTCAAGGAGTCCAGCAGATGGTGTTGGAGTTTCCTGAAGACCCGCTGTCACATTGGTTTTCCATTTTGGATGCTGATGGTGGAAGTCAGGATGATGAACTGATGATGAAATTTCAGAGAGTCAGAGGTGACTTAATTGAAACATGTAAGATCCTGAGAAACTTAATCAGGGTGGATGTTGAAATCATATTTCTTCTTGTGGAAGAATCTGAAATATTGTTTAAAAATAAGGGGTTGCTTATTAAAACAGGTGAGGATTTTTTTTTCCCCTTAGGTTTCAGTCTTTGGAATTTCTTCCTGAAAAGGCAGTAGATACAGGATATTTAAATGTGCTTATGGCCAAGGGAAATAGATTCTTGATGACCAAGGGGATGAAAGATTATCAGGGCATAAAGGCATTTAGAGTTGCAGTTAAAATAATTATTCAATTGAATGGTGGAATTGGCTCATAAAGGCGACTGGCCTATTCTTGTTTATTTCCCATACATTAATAGTAAAGTGACAGGACCAAAGATGCTTCTTGGAGTCTGATGCCAATGTTAAAGAGATTTGCAGTCCTGAAGAATTATCAGAGACTTCTTGTCTTTGCATTGGCCATGTTATTTTCTTTATTTTGTCAGCAATAACATGCTTTAGAAAAATTCAATGTCTTGATTCATGGTGGATAATTTCCACCATGCTTGCCAGATTATTACAGTTCCTACTCTATGTATTATGGATAAGAGAAGCTGGTAGTTGACCGTTTTGAGCATTCATTCATGGAATCCTCAGCTGTGTCACTTCATTTCATTCCTAAAGTTTCAACCCTTCCTTTTGAGGGTTTAAAAGCATTTGTCCACCTGATTTTTCAATCTTTACCTTGATAATTTCTGATATGGAAGTTTCACCTTTCTCCTTAGGAGAATGAATCTGGTACTAAATGAAGGAGTCATGCTCCAGTATATGATGAACTTATAATCAATACTTTAAAATTTTGAACAAAAACAAGCTATTGAAATGGCTGCTGACTTTGTGGTAATGTTAGATAAGTTAATAGTTCTCAAAGATTTAATATTGAAGTTGCTTTAGTTGCATCAAATTTGACAATCTGTCTCAGTCTTTGGTGGAGGCAGTGAGTTCTGCTGTAGCAATCGTAGGCACCGAATGTATTCTGCATAGTTTTCAAAAGTCCTGGTAGTTGTGCCTGACTAGTAATGTACTTGTTGCTATCCTGCAATGGGTTATCTTGTTAACTAAGATTCTCTTCAAGATAGGCTCACTAATGGTCTACCACTGACAATTAGATAGGTCCTATACAGAACATTAACAATGGAGAATTGGTGGCAGGGCACACCTCAAATAATATTTACCCAATGTAACATACAGGCAAAGGTGACAGATATTATGAGATACTCTGTAATCTGGGCAAACACCATATTAGCCACCCAGGAAATTCACACATTGCTTCAGGATGAAATGCCAACTGAAGGACTGTATAGCACTTTAGCCGCCTTGTCTTTTGTCCATGGTGAAACATGAATACAGTGCATCAAATCAAGATGTATTTTAGACAAATGTGAATCCCCATTTGACTTCCAATTGATTTGTGATAGTCCCTCAAAATCCAGACTGGATTTTATTTTAGAATGACAACAAAATGTTTTTTGACTAACCACCCTATTTGGATGAGGACTTTGGATGGTACATTATTGTTAAAACTTTTAAAAACAGAAAGAATCAGCTCTGCAGATTAGCAAGTCAGCAGATGCAGTCAACCAAGATAATAAATAGCAATAACTTGAGAGTAGAAAAAGACCTCTCCTGAACCTGTTCTAACTTCAGGTTCAGCTGAGAACCAACCTGATGATAATTCAATTACAGTTTGCTGAGAATCACCTGCTTTTCAAGATATTCACTACAGCTAAAGCATTGACTCATCTAAGAAACTACAGGCCTGCTTAAAACTGGCATACTCTCAAGTTCTAATTGTACTTTGTGTTTACTTCATCTGTATCTAAATATTGTGTGTGCAATGGTATGTGTTAGTCGAGTGAGTGAGATTGCTTTTTTTGAAACTTTGGATCAAGTATGGGATAATAAATTTTTTTTGAAACTCAAAGAAGCTTGCTGCTGGAATTATTTGAGCATTTTTGAAAATAGACACATATTGTTTAAGATTTTTATCTTGCACGTATCTAGGATTTTGCATTTATGTTGGTTTTTGTGGGTTTCCTCGGGATGTTCCAGTTTCCTCCCACAATCCAAAGGTGTGCAAGTTAAGTGAATTGGCTGTGCTAAATTGCCCATAGTGTTCAGGGATGTATAGGATAGGTGCATTAGTCAGGAGTAAATATAGAGTCATATAGGTTTACAGCACAGATACAGACCCTTCGGATCAACTCGTCCATGCCGACCAGATATCCCAACCTAATCTAGTCCCATTTGCCAGCACTTGGCCCATATCCCTCTAAACCTTCCTATTCAAATAGGTGAAAATGAGGACTGCAGATGCTGAAGATCAGAGTCTAGATTAGAGTGGCACTGAAAAAGCACAGCAGGCCAGGCAGCACCTGAGGAGCAGGAAAATCGCACCCTGGGCAAAGCCTCCCACCATTGCTGATGAAGGGCTTTTGCCTGAAACATCGACCCCCCCCCCACCACTCAGACGCCACCCAATGTGCTGTGACCCCCCCAGCACCACTGCAATCCAGACTTGCTATTCAAATACCCCTCCAGATGCAGTCTTCAGTTGATCCTTTCAACTTTGAAGCAAAAACTCATTTTACTAAAAGACCAATAAAAATGATCAGTCACACCTTTTATCAAGAGGTGAAATGGGAAGCACTAAAATTATGTCTTGTGCAGATAAACTTTGGGCAATTGACAATAGAACAGAGAATTGGAGTTGTTAATCAAGAAAACATTTCTCTGTGGCATAGATATTTCAATAATCAAACGGATCTCCCAGGGCTTCGGGCATGGAGAGACATTATTGACATGAATGGGGCATATAGAACATTTTTTTTTGTGGGGTTGGGGCATGGAGCAAAATTGGAGGAATGCTGAAGACTGAAGAAATATTTTTTTGTTTTCCTTTTGAAAAAGCTTCAACACCGTGCTGGTGCATCAGCTTGCCTTTGCATCCAACAGACTCCACACTGACTACAGAGATGGCCAGCACAATTCCTGCAGTACTCTACCACCTTAAATGAAGATCACAACTTGCTGGTCACAGTCTCCCAGGCTGAGCTTGTGGAAAACGCTGTGTTGCCAAAACCTAGAGCGGATACCAAGTTTTACTTTTTTCATTATAACAGAGACAAAGATACATACTAGTGAGATATTCATTTTTAAAACAATGAACTTTGGCAACCGTCTGCTTTGTTTTCCCAAACTTGATCACCATCGCCTCCATCTCCCTGCTCCTCTTTCCCCACCCCCCAATCCACCATCCTTCACTCCCAACCATTCAAAAACACCATATCTCCTAATACATTTTCACAAAGCTGATCCACAAAGCCTGGTATTTTCCCAACTTCCATGACCTGCCTCATGGATGAAAACTCAGGCCAACATTCCAGCTCTTATCTGCCAAGCTTTTGGCTCTGGTTTTAAATTACATCAATGCTGTTCTGGAAATATCTGCTGGGAAATATTTCCAAACTGTTAAGGCAAACCTGTCGACAAACACATGCTCCACCTCCTGGGAAATGGGCCAGATCATTATCAAGGACCTTTTCATGACAGTTACCTTAAATCCATGCCCTTCTCTTTTGGAATCAAGGATGTTAAACTTAAGTCCTTTGACTAAATTATATGGCAGAATGCAAAACTAGATCACCTACAGTGCTGAAAGCTTTACAAAATTAATCAGCAATACATAAAATATGATTTAACTTGGATACAGAACTGACTGAAATGGTAGGACACAGAGGGTGATGGTGAAAGGGTTGCTTTTCAGAGTGGAGGCCCCTGTCCAGAGTTGTGCTACACTGGTCAATGCTGGGTCTGCTGCTTATTGTCATTTATATAAATGATTTGGATGTGAACATAGGAGGTATAGTTAGTAAGTTTATCAGAGACTGTATAACTGGAGGTGTCGTGGACAACCAAGAAGGTTACCTCAGATTGCAAAGGATCTTGATTAGAAGGGACAATGTGCTGAGGAGTGGCAGATGAAGTTTAATTTAGATATATATGAGGGGCAGGACTTGTACACATAATGGTAAGGTCCTCGAGAGTGTTGCTGAGCAAAGAGATCTTTGAGGGCAGGTTCATAGTTCCTTGAAAGTGGAATCACATGTAGATGGGAAGATGGGATAGTAAAGAAGACAATTGGTATACTTGTCTTTATTGGTCAGTGCATTGAGTGTAGGAGTTGGAAGTCATATTGCGACTGTACAGGATGTTGGTTAGGACACTTTTGGAATATTGTGTGCAAATCTGGTCTCCCTCCTATAAGAAGGATGTCTGGAACTTGAAAGTGTTAAGAAAAGATTTACAAGGATGTTGCTAGGGTTGGAAGGTTTGAGCTAGTGGGAGAGGCTGAATAGGCTGGGGCTGTTAATTCCAGAGCATCAGAAGCTGAGGGGTGACATTACAGAAGTTATAAAATCATGAGCGGCATATGGAAGGTGAATAACCAAAGTCTTTTCTCCAGTGTAGGGGAGTCCAAAACTAGAGGGCATAGGTTTAAGGTGAGAGGAGAAAGAGGTAAAGGGACCTAAAGGGCAATATTTTCATGCAGAGGTTGGTGTGGATAGAATAGGTGTGTATAGAGGGTGGTGTGCTGTCAGAGGAAGTGGTGGAGGCTGGTGCAATTACAACATTGAAAAGGCATCTGGATGGGTTTATGAATAGGAAGAGCTTCTACCTTAACAGTAATATTTGTTTAACTGTCTAAAATTTTTAGTTAAAATATTTTAAGCACTTTGAACTTCCTGATTGGCCCATTGCAAATCCTTTCATGTGATGAGTTGTCTACTCAGACCCATTCCACCTAAGGGGCAACTTTTTCTTGCAGAGGGTGGTGCATGTATAGAATGAGCTTCCAGAAGAAATGGTGGAGACTGGTACAATTACAACATTTGAAAAGGCATCTGTATGGGTATATGAACAGGAAGAGTTTAGAAGGATATAGGCCAGCTGCTAGGGTAGGGGTAATGGGTCTGGGTGGATTTTTGTTTGGAGGGTCGGTGTGGACTTGTTGGGCTGAAGGGCCTGTTTCTGCACTGTAGGGTTTCTATAGTCTTCTATAGTCCTCTTATATGTTATTATATTATGTATGTTATATATTAATGCATGCTCCCTATTCTTTGTAGACAGAAAGAACACGTGGATGCACTATGCCTGATTCAGTTCAACAAAATAGGTGACAGTCATTCTCAGGTTCATTTCGCAGGGTAATGCCCTGACCAATCAGACTCAACCTGCTTGGTTTAAAGTTTTAACAAAGCCTAGCTGTTAACTGTCTATCAGCATTAATGGATGCATTCTCCATGATAGTCCCTCTGCACAGACTCCACTTGACAACCAATCAGTAGTGTTCTTCCATACAATATAAGGTGTTTTTTTTTCCTTTATATTTATGTTACTGTGAAATATTCTGTTGAATGCAAGATGTAAGCTTGAATAAAATGTGTCTTGCCTTCGGCAGTACTCAAGTTCTATTTTACTGAATGGCGATTTAGAATTATTTAATTTAATTTCATCACCCTGAGAGTAAGAAAATGCACTTACCTAGTGTTAAAAATAATTTGACTATGAGCAATAAGAAACCACAAGTTGAGCATGTGGTAGGGGATGTATTACTGTGTAGCAGCAGTGGTGTCAGCAAGAGAGTAGACAACTCATCACATGAAAGGATTTACACTGAGCCAAACAGGAAGTTCAAAGTGCTTAAATTATTTTCACTAAAAATTTTAGACAGTTAAGTCAATATTACTGTTAAGGTAGAAGCTAAAGTTTTAAAAAGTTTAAAAATGTGATTTGTTTAGTTTTGTTTTTAAAATTCCTGGAATTTTCAGTAATACGAGATCAATTTAACATTTCACAAATATACCACTAGCTATTCAGGGTTGTGAGTGTTTAGAAGTAATTATGAAGTTTGTACACTTATATTGCATGTAATTTTACTGTAACATCTGCCCTCGTGCAGGTGGATATATGCCTATGTCCAGATGTTTCCAGTGAGATCTTGTGTTAACAGTAGATAACTCTTATGCCAGGACTCATCTGTCCATTTGATATCATTTGGTTCTACAGATAATGATGTCACTTTATAGCATGTGCAGGTGGCTGAAAACCAAGGAGCAGGAAAAAGGCTGGTGTCAAGAGTAGAAGAACAGGAAAGTGGGTGGTATGGTGGCTCAGAACATGGTTGCCTGACTGCATCAGCGGCCCAGGTTGAATTCCAGCCTCGGCTACTGTCTGCGGAGTTTGCATGTTTTCCCTGTGTCTGTGTGGGTTTCCTGCAGGTTCTCCGGTTTCCTCCCACAGTCTAAAGATGTGAAGGCGAGGTGGTTTGGCCATGGGAGATATAGGGTTACAGAGAAAGGGGAGTGGGTCTGGGTAGCATGCTCTTCAGAGAGTCGGTATGGACTCAATGGACCAAATGGCCTACTTCTACACTGCGGGGACTTAATGATTCTCGAGGTCTGTACCAGGACTAGCCTTCTTTGTACTTGGGGCCACAGGAAGATGGGGAGGCTGTAGGGGGATGGAATGGTGGGGCTGCCTCCTAGGATTCAGAAGGAAAGGGATACTGCAATGACGAGAACTCAACTTCAAACTAAAATAAAACTTTATTTTGTCATGCAGGATCTTTTATTTTGCATCCTGCAGCGCCATCTTTGGACAGGAGGCTGCTTTCCATCGCTTGAGAATGACATCAGTTTTGTTAATGGTCCTTGTGCCATTATGGTGGTATTAATAGGATGCTTTGCACATTTTACTTTAAAGCTTTCATCTCCATAGCAATCTCAGTTACGTAGACTCTTCATAGAAATCTAATGTCCTTGTACCCAGGAAAACAATCACCTTCCTTCCCAGAATTATCCAAGTTTCACTGTGCTTTAAAGGGACACTATACAAAAAGATAATATTAGCTTTTCCCAAAAATCAAAGATTCCATTTAAAAACTCAGACCCCTCAATCAACAAGATGCAACTTATTTTTAGATATTTACAGCAAAACTAACAGCTTTTGAATGGAGGTTCATAAATCCATGATTGCTGATGAGATGGATATCTGCTGAGTGCATCCTATCTGCCGAGTGCAGCTTCTGGATTTCCACGTCATCCTGCACATGTCTGAACTCCCGAAACTGTTGTCAGTTTCAGTGGGGTAGTGATGGAGAACACTGACAGTTTTGCTTTAATTAATACAGTGACATTCTAAACGTTGTAAATAACATTCAGCCACAGAAGTAGCAGGGCCTGCATTGATGTTTACAGTAGGCATTATGTGCCTGGCCAATGTTCAAACTGATGTTTCTTTTGCAATCAGGTAGTTATAAGGCATAATCTGTTCAACAAATGCTAGCCTTGTGTGTTGAATTTTCAAAACTAGTGATGGTGTGCTTTCTCACTCTATTATCCTTCAGATATTTTCTCTCAAATATCAGACTCCAACGGAATAATGATATATGTGAAGTTTGACCAGTTTCTACGGGAAGTGCTGAAATTGCCAACAGCAGTATTTGAAGGCCCTTCCTTTGGCTACACAGAACAAGCATCAAGGTCATGTTTTTCCCAACAGGTGAACATTTATGAAAACATTTTAGTCTGTGATTACTGGAAAGACCATTACATATTTCAAGGAACATCTTCCTCATTGTCTGTTGTAATTTCAATGGAAAACCTGCAGAGACCTGAGTTTTAAAAAAGTGCTTAACCAATTATTTCCTGGGTTTCCAAGATTTTTCTGTTTTAGGTGTTGTCAGATGGGTAATAGAACTGCCATAGAAATTCATTACCTGCTCTGCCAAAATGTTATTTAATACTGTCAACGGCATCTGTAATTGGCAGTTTTTCAAAAAAGAGATTGTTATGAATTATCATGATTGTCGGGATTTTTGTAAGATTCGTTCAGCTTTTGAAACCAGGCTTATGCATCTCAAAGTATAAGAAACTCCTCGCTCCTCAAGTAGCAATAAACCTCAAAGAAATATATTTTAAAGTACTTTTTAGAAATTCTAATGCTGAAAATATGCTCCCAATCTATCTGGAGAGATGGTGTCCCTTCAGTTTAAATTAATTCTCAGTTTAAATTAATGAAGTTTCCAGTTCCAATAAAATGTCTATGGACAAAATGTTAATTGTCTGTGGCTGCTAAAGCTAAATACTGCGGTTGCTGGAAATCTAAAATAAACTGAAAATGCCAGAAATATTCAGTAAATTAGACAGCATCTGTGGGAGGAGAAAAAAAGGGCTGAATTTTACTATTTTAGTCTAATGGTGAGTTATTTCAAGAATTTTGAAGGGTTTTATGCTGCAAAGCCAACGAAATTTCTTATTGTATCTTATAAACTACTTACCACACCTATATAGTGACCTTGTTGTCCAATTTCAGCCTTATTTTACCATTCACCATCTTCCAAACAAATAAAATTAGCTTTATTGTCATGTGTATTCAAATGAGTACAGTGAAAAGTTTACAGCCACTACATTACAGCGCCACCTTAAGTATAAATGTACCTAGGCGCAGATACCTAAGATCAAATTCTTAGAAAACAAAACGAAAATAGAAAAATAAAGAAATAAATAGACCAGCATTACATGTAAACAGGAATAAATTAAATATAAAGAACTAAAAAGTTGAAAATATCAGTTTTTTTTTTACCTTGTACATGCTCGCACCTAGCTGCAAAGAAGCCCTCCATGCCTCGTTGCTGCCTGTGCTGGGTCCACCAACATAAGAGACACCTCACTTTCGGCACTATCGTTTTGATGCTGGGTCCACTCTGCTGATACTGCTGAACCCACACTCACACCACAACTAAGAGTCCCAGGCTCCATTGCCAGGCCAGGCCAGGCCAGGCCAGGCCGCTGCTGGACCACGGCTGCAGATGTCGCCTTGCCAATGCTTCCATCTTGAAGAGTCTGCAACCGCTGATGCCACTGTCCTGATCACTGGAGGAGCTTTCCTGCTGCCGCTGGCCCGAATGCCAGGAGAAGCACTTCGCTGCCGCTGCTATTGGACCTGAACGCCAGGTGAACACGCTCACTGCTGTTTCCATTGACCTCAAACACCAGGAGAATGACCTTCCTGCCACTACTGCTGCCTTCTATTGCTGGGATAAGCCACATCTGCCACTCTGCATGTGGCCCACTCTTGCTACTGCACCGGTGCTGCCAACCAACCCACCACAG
The DNA here is from genome assembly GCF_047496795.1 of Chiloscyllium punctatum. NCBI lineage: Eukaryota > Metazoa > Chordata > Chondrichthyes > Orectolobiformes > Hemiscylliidae > Chiloscyllium > Chiloscyllium punctatum. Next base: position 65,387,724 of record NC_092743.1, read on the forward strand.
AAAAGAAGAGGAAAATAAAGATAAAGAAACCAGCAGAAGCAAAAATAAAACAAAGAAGAAAAACAGATGGCCCCCAGGCAGGAGCTCGAATATAGCCGTGTTACTCTGCCACCATCTTGCACCAAATACTGGAATTGGCCGGCATTCCTAGTGTCAGTGCCAACTCTAAAAGGACCCAGACAAGCATGGTCAGTCTGGAATTTGAATGCATGATCCCTGATGTTTGCCCTGGACCTTGTGGAGAGGGATCTGGAAGTCTTGTTGGATAAGATGGTATGCAGGCTGGATGTCTACTTCCCCCAGCATCAGCAGAAGAGGCTATGACAGCAAATCATGCGAGCCTGGTCAGAAATTACCACCCGGATCAGTGTGAACTTAACCATCTGGAAGATTGTATAGTGGTATATAAAGAACATCAATTACCTTCTCCACTCTGCTGGGGCAAATGCCACCATATTCTTCTTAAGACCCCCCCCCAACTCAATCTCTCTCTCTGCCACTGTACCACTTCTCACATAGACACATGCTCTTCCACTCTCATTACTCCCCCTGACATCTTCCCTTACTTGCTGTTACCCACCCAATACTGACATGATCAATCCTGCATGCCCTTTGAGTTGCCTACCCACTTGCTTCTGATTTTCCACAAGTGCACAAGCTTTGCCACCCACTTTCATGTCCATTAATATATGCCTCTCTCCCATTCCAAAAGGGCAGAAATACTAAAGATGGGCGGTACTGACACTTGGCTTCTCACCCATTACAAGGGGACAGGTCTGACTTTGACCACTACAAGTGGTTGCCCAACCATGTCCCAAGACCCTGGACTGATATCAGAAGCTACCTTTGACTTCATATACCAGAATCCCCTGAACAAAGACAATGTCTCTTGACTTGATTCAGGCTTATTGATAACCATAATGAGCTTCCTGGCTTTTGTCTGCACTAATAAAAGACACCACAGCAGTGCTTTGAGCCCAGTTCCTCTGGCTGAGTGGGCAAGGTGCAAAAAGGGAGACCAAGGCAATGCAAGCTAAGTGTCTAGTGAGCATCAGAGTAGGCTCCAAGATAGTGAGTGCTCGATCAAACAGGCTAGAGAAGAAACCTGGTTAGACACAAAAAAAACTGCAGATGCTGGAATCCAAGGTAGACAAGCAGGAGGCTGGAAGAACACTGCAAGCTAGGAGCATCAGGAGACGGAGAAGTCAAAGTTTCAGCCCTAACCCTTCTTCAGGGAAAAAAAACCTGGTCAAGTCCATGAACTGGGTATGTGTCCCTGAGCTCACTGTCCTTGCAGCAGCATTAAAATGATAACTGTTGCTACACAAAGAGGTACAGCAATGAATTGCAGAAGTATCCTGTGGATGGTTTGGAGATGTGCCATGAGCTTCTTAGAAGGTAATGCATGTTGAATGCCAATGTCTATGGATGTGAGATGCTTGTGGCTAGTTCTCATGAAGCGTGCCCTGTGCCTCACATGGAAATCCTTTGGAGCAAGTGGCAAGCTTAAGTTGCTGGGATCTGCTCTCATTTCCACGTTGAGGATTTTTGCTGTCTATCTTATTGAGTGCATTTGGTAAGATGGGAGGTTCAATATTAATGAGGTAAGTTGGAACATTAGTAAGATTTTTAATAAGCTATAGTCACCCTTTATTTGGAAACTTCCAGCTGCCTAGTTAGAGTCTCACTTTGTCACTCAACAAAAACTTAAGATGTTGCAGGGAATTGATCAAGATGTCGATAATCTCGCTGTAGTTCATGTTGTTCTGACCTTTATAAGATTCCTCCTATTATTACCATTTATGATCTTTAGATGATGGGTTCTAATGAAAGGTTACATACTTGAAACACTAACTCTGCACAGATATTACCAGACCTGCTGAGTAGTTTCAGTAATTTCTTTTTATGATATCAGTGTCATGTCCTTTACAGATGCTGATGGATTAATTGTTCTTCCACAACTTTCTGTTTTTGTTTTAGAAATGCATATTGTTTTGCTGCTTCAGTCATTATTTACAACACATTGTTAATCTGTTAGTACTCTCTCTAATAATATGCATATATAACCCAGTAAATGGAACCAGCTATAGACTTGCAAAAAGCACATGTGTGAAATTACCCTGTATATTGTGTGCTGTATTACTTAACTGTGAGTGTAAATTGCCTTTGAATATTTGCTTTAACTGTTGAGAATTTCTGAGTTTCTGATTTCTGATCCAATGATAATCTTCAATGTCAGTCTACCATTTCTTAGCCTGACTATTTATTTAATAAATAAACTGTTCTCCTGGACAGTAGTCTCAGAAGTTCATGCTGTACTTCCTTACCATCTGTTTCACCATCATCTACAACCCCTAACATAAAAAAAGATAAACAGAGAAAGAATAGAAGAGAATTAAGTAACAAGTGAATGAATAAAGACATATGTTGTCAAATATTTTGTTATGCACTCATCAGAACAATTTGCAAGAAATACCAAAGTAAAGGGAAAAACCTTTATATTCTGAGGAAACTGCTGATTGTCAAGTGGACGCTGATCAGTAGAGTTATTGACACAGAATGTGCACCGTTTAATGATGACTGACTGTCAAATGCCAAGCCTTGTTTAAATTTTAAATTGTGCAGGTTTACTCTATTTGGTCAAGGTCAGGTGTCACACAATGCCAAGTTATAGTTCAACAGATTTATTTGAAATCACGAGCTTCCGGAGCACTGCTCCTTCATCAGGTGGTCTGTTAAAGGAGCAGTGCTCTGAAAGCTTGTGATTTCAGATAAACCTGTTGAACTATAACTTGGTGTCATCTAACTTCTGACTTTGTCCACCCCAGTCCAAAACTGGCACCTCCCCATAATGCACAATTAAACAAGGTATTGCCTTGAAAAATGAACCAGACAATGGCTGTCAGCTATTTTGTTGAATTGAAGCAGGTGCAGTGTGCATTCTTCATAGCAATGTCTCCTTTAATCAGAGTCCAGTTGTCAACTAAAGTGCTCTTTCCTCTTCCATAGTATTAATGTTTTTACTCTCTACATTGCTATCTTTTGCAAATTGTTCTAATGGCAAGATTAAAAGAGTATGTCTGTTTTCAGCAATTCTCAAGTTCTTTTAAAGAATAGATAAAAGGAATTGGTAAGATTGGAACAAGAGAAGAGAAAGAGAGGTAGAATTTCATGAAAATGGGAAAATCGATCCTTTATGAAGAACAATTCATTGCCAATTGTAGCTACCAATTGTAATCAGCCTCTCTTTCCTGCCCTCAGTCACAAGCTTTTATTCCTGATGAAGGGCTTTTGCCCGAAATGTTGATTTCGCTGCTCGTTGGATGCTGCCTGAACTGCTGTGCTCTTCCAGCACCACTAATCCAGTATTTGGTTTTCAGCATCTGCAGTCATTGTTTTTACCTTGTTTTTGCCACCTGTCACAACAGTCCATACCTGGTGGGTATTTAGTTGTTACATTCCTGGATAGCTGCTTCTCAAGCTGTACAAATCTCTGTTGCGTGATGGACAAGCACTGGCCAGAGTAATTGCTATAGCTTACTTCAGCTTGTTCTCACTGCTCCACCAATCACAGATTCTGTTTCTTGAGATGCAGCAAGAGTGAGAGAAAGGGGACCTGTGATTGGATGAGCTGAAGAAGACTGCAGTGGGGACACTGGGTCTCTGATTGGAGGAGCAGCTCCTCAAAGATTCTGTCTGTGCCACAGACGATGCAATCTTTCTCTAATTGCTTGATCCACAGTTGAATTTTGAGGATGATTAACATACTTTCAGGTAAATTCACGACAGCTTCTGTATATTTTGAGCACTGGTATTCAGTGTGCTTAATTATTTCTTAATATCATGTGGAGTGAATTAAAGTGGCTGAAGACTGGCATCTGAAACAGTGACTATGGAAAAGACTGAGAAAGGATCATTTTCTTGGGACTTCATGATTGTGTCAGCTCCAGCCTTGTCTGAACTTTGCCAACTTTGTTGATGGTGATGTTCATGGAGTTTTCTTCTCTCATTAGGTGTTTAAATATCTACCATAGTTCATGTCTGGATCTGGCTGAACTACTGAGCTCTGAAATTGTCTGTTGATTGTGGGATTACTTATCTCTGACCATGCATGCAGAAGCAACCTGTGGTAGAGTTATGTGATGATGCTTTGCACATTGTCACCCCATCTTTAGGTATACTGATGCTCCTCAGTGAACTAGGGGGAATAGTCTAAATGTGTCCAGTTTTCAGCTGGTGGAACTACTTTGAATATATTTTATTTAGCATGGGGGAGGATATCCTCAGTAAGAAAATGGGTCTTTATCTCCACAAAGACTGTGTGTTTGTTATGATACTAACACAATCATTGGCAGATACATTTGAAACTGGGGAATTGGTAAGAACAAGGCCAAGTAGAACAGCCGCAAGCCCAATTCAATAGAACTATGTAGTTCTTCATGATGGATTTGAAGTTAAACACCAGAATACTTTTTCTGCTGTTAACAACACGCATTGAATCTTCCAAATTGTCTTCAGCATGGAGGAGTTTTAATGTCAGCTGACAGTGTGCCATAAGTGTTAATCAACGGGACTTATTAACATACAAATTGAGAGCAGGAATATGCTTCAAGGAAATTTCCTTGCTCATTTTTGAGTTGATACAAGGAAAGTTCACAGGTTCCTGAGTCGATATTAAAGATTCCCAGGGCAACTTGTTCCCAATTGTATATCAATGTATACTACATCCTGAGCATCTGACCTGTTCATGGGGTCAAACATGCCCAGGATGTAAATGGAAGAGTTTGGGATATCCTTCCTATGGTTCAGAAAAGATTTACAAGGATGTTGCCAGGGTTGGAGAATTTGAGCTATAGGGAGAGGTTGAATAGGCTGGGGCTGTTTTCCCTAGAGCGTTGAAAGCTGAGGGGTGACCTCATAGAGGTTTATAAAATCAGAAGGGGCATGGATAGGATAAATAGTCAACGTCTTTTCTCTGGGGTGGGGGAGTCCAGAACTACAAGGCATAGGTTTAGATTGAGAGGGGAAAGGTATAAAAGGGACCTAAGGAGCAACTTTTTCACGCAGAAGATGGTGCATGTATGGAATGAGCTGCCAGGGGAAGTGGTGGAGTCTGGTACAATTGCAACATTTAAAAGGCAGCTGGATGGGTTTATGAATAGGAAAGGTTTGGAGGAAAATGGGCTGGGTGCTGGCAAATGGGACTCTGTTAGGTTGGGACATCTGTTGGACTGAAGGGTCTGTTCCATCTCTCTGATTATATAATTCCATGAGTATTACTGTAACAAGTAGTAGAATTTGTAGAATTGTATTTATAATGTGGAGCAATTTATACACTATGCATTTCTTAGCTGTCATTTATACTAAATATTTGAATTACATTTGTTTGAGAATATTAATAGGAAATGCTAAGAACATGCAAGAAGCACTTGGATGAAAAATGCATATGTCTTAGGAAGAAGGAGAAACTTTGAGTGGCACAGATTTTTGATGCTGTTTGTATTTCAAAGACATTTTTGTTTATCTTTTGGTGAGATGATTCCAAATTATTATTTTGTGTTTACAGAAAAAAGTGACACTCAATACATTTCTGGACACTTTGATGTCTGATCCCCCACCACAGTGTCTTGTCTGGTTGCCACTCATGCATCGTCTTGCAAATGTTGAAAATGGTACGTTATGAAGAATTTAAGATACTTTCACTTTGCCTACTGTTTTGTTTTGAAGCATTTCCTTCAAATTCTGAAAGTAATGACTCATTGTGGGTTTCTAGCCTTCATTTGTAATATCTCCCATAATTTACTGAAAAATACAACATATCTGCTTTCAGACTGAAAAGAGGTCTGAAAATTCTTTTGAGTTCAAGTTCAGTTCCGCAATGAAAATTTTCAAGTGTGTCACTTCTCCTTTTAAAAATACAGTGATATGCTTAGTAAAATCCACAAGAAAATGATTAATCCTCCGGACTTTTAACAATAATGTGTGCTGTTGCTGGCACATTTGAACACACCTTGCCTATTATTTCTGACCTATCTCATCTCTCAACAATTTGAATCAACTGCATTTTTGTATTGATTTTCTTTTGTTACTTTTATGTAGTCAAATGATTCCATGAATGTTATCAAAGAAGTTTTGATATTGAGCCATATAAAGTGATATTAAGGCTTTTGAGCAAAAGATGTAGATTTCAAGATTTCAAGGTTGAGAAGCAGAGACAATTAAGGAGCATATTCTAGAGTGTAGGGCATTTGCAATGGAGTGATTTTAAATTTAGCAGGTTCAAGAGGTTAGAATTGGAGGAGTGCAGAGATCTTAGAGTGAGGAAGGAGGGTGTGGGAATTGTTGGACTGGACAAGATTGCAAAGGAAGGGAGGGATAACACCATAAAGAAATTTGATAACATGGAAAAGAATTTTAAATTTGTTTTCTGTTTATGCAGTGTCGCAATGTCGGTCAGCAAGTGAAAGGGTGATGCTTGTTCAAGTTCAGATATGGACAGTTAAGATTTGGATAAACTCCAGTTTATGAAGATCAGAACATAAGAAGCTAGACAGGAATATAGATGAATTTTCAAGCCTGGAGGGATGATGTTTCAGCAACAGACAAAATGACAGAACAGAGTTGAGTGAAATGCTTGGCTGATTCAGTGCCTGAGTGTCTCAATTTTAGTGGAGACTCGGCATTGCAAAATTATAGTGGTAATACCTGTTTGGGATGGAACAGTCTGTTAATGGGCTTAGCTTTTGAACTGGACCTGTTGAAAGGATTTTGCAGCTGAACCACCCACTTCATTGGTCAGTAATGCCTGATAATTAAAATCTGCCTTATAGCACTTTTAACGGGAGCAGTGGGTATTAGAGGACCGATAGCACAAAGTCACAGTGCAAGATGGTTGAAACATATGTGCCACACCACAATTATCACTCCTTGATGATCTGTTCCAGCTTCACAAATTCCATATGGCGCCCCATTTAGAGCAGATTTCCTGAGCAAGATTACCAACACACACTTTTTACCAAGGAATGGGAAATCACTGGCAAGTTCCTTGTGACAAAGTCCATTTATTGAATGGCTGGCCTGATATTATTGTGGCAAGAGTGGTCTTTGCTGAACAGGTCGAGGGGCTGCACAGCTAACTTTCACTTCTGGACTATCAATACAAATTCCTTCTACACTTGTAGAGAGACACAAACAGTGCTGCACTGTTTCAATTAGTGTTCTCTCTCAAGACAAAGTAGCTGTTTGATCACGATAAACTCAACAAATGGTTATCTCTTGGATTTTTGGATTTACACTTTCTAAAGTTAAAAAATGGTACAAACAAAATCGTAAGATGTAGGAGCAAGAATAAACTGTTCAGCCCATTGAGTCTGCTCTGCCATTCCATAAGATCATAGCTGATCTGATCATCTTCAGCTCCTTTATTCTGATTTATCCCCATAATCCTCGATTTCCTTATTGATTAACAATTTGTCCATCTCAGACCTCAGTATACTTAATAATCCTTTCGGCAGTTTCACTGCTTTCTGATAGAAGATCTTCTTCCTCACCCATGTTTTACTCAGGCAATTATTTTCTCCTTTGGTGCTGGACATTTCCACAAGGGGAAACAACCTCTCCACATCTGCTTTGTTTTGATTCTCTGTCCTACAGTTCAGCTAGAGCTGGGAGTGCCTATTGACTCACACATACTGGACAATTTGAAATCTACTGCTTTAGAGAATAACTATATTATTTGATCAAACTACATGTAGTAATTCAAATATGCAGTATGTATGCAAAATTAAAATGGCAGGAAGAAATGTTAAGTGCACAAAATAAAAATAGCCTAAATGCTTTTGTGTATTACATCTACAGTCTTCCACCCTGTTGAATGTTCCTACTGCCACAGTGAGAGCATGATGGGTTTTCGATATCGTTGCCAGCAGTGTCACAATTATCAGCTATGTCAGGACTGCTTCTGGAGAGGCCATGCAAGTGGTTCTCATAGCAACCAACACCAAATGAAAGAGTACACATCGTGGGTAAGAAGAGCAAGAAACAATCGCCCAATTCACAACCAATATGTTGTTTCCTTGTTGTTTCCTTGAAAGGTCTAAGTTGTAATCTTATCATTCAGTTTACATTCTCTTTAGATTGGCAAGGCATGTAGTGTGGACAATATTGGTCTGTAATTGTGGTAGATATAGTGATGAAGCTGCCAGCACGTGCCATGATTATACTAAATGGACAGCAACTTTTCATATCTCTACTAGTGCAGTAAAAAATGGAAGTCCAGAAGCTATGTTTCTTTTGATTTGCTTCTCCACAGCCAGATGGGGCCCTCTGCAGCAGCTGCATTGTAATACATTAAATTGCTCTATTTTTCTACTTGCTGTCCCATTAAATATACTAAAAAATAGTTAGGTCTGGTCTATCCAAGTGTAACTGATTATTTTTCCCCAAAGCATGTTAAATACTAATTACTATCAAGTAACACCTCTTGCACTGAAAGTTTACTTTTTTAAGTCTCAAATCTAATTCCTTCAGATTTAAAACACAACCTTTTTTGGTTTATTTAATAGACAGCTCATAGAATAGTCGAGCAATTTAATGTATTACAGTGCAGCTGTTGCAGGGGAGGGTCATCTATCTGTAGAGAAATAAGTCAAAAGAAACATAGCATCTAGATTTCCATGTTTTACTGCACTAGCAGAGAAATGAGAAGTTGCTGTCCATTTAGAGTAATCATGGTGAGTGCTGGCAGCTTCATGGTTATACCACAATTACAGAATCAGATTTAAAACAAATCAAAAATTCAAATAAACCTATTTTACCTTCTCTTTTATCCCATGTTTATTTTCCCTTTTTCATCTTCTACATATGATTACTCATTGAATTAACTATTCTTCCCGAATGAAAAAAATGGAAATGCTACCACAGAAGCCAGTTTACCAACCAGGAATATGCGGTGTGCTAAAACCCACTAGGTCTGTCGTTCCCTACATTCTCTCCATTGTGAAGTTACATTGTAAATGTGAAGTTACATTTACAACTTGCCAATCTGCAGGCAATTTTCCAATAAATAATTTTGATAGATGATTATCAATACATCCACTAATCTTTGTAGCCATCTCTTCCAGCACTCTATGGTGAATGTCGTGATGTTTTGGGGTTTGTCAGTTTGCAGTCCCATTAATTTCTTCAACAGAGCATTTTTACTCAGACTAATTTTTTTTAGTTTGGAATTTAATAGTTTCATGTTGATATCTAATATGAAGGCAGACACAGAATACTTAGTTTTCCAGTTCCCTACTTCCCCATTATTAATTTTTCTCTCTTTGCCTGTAAATCTTTGACTTTTTACTTCTATGAGTTTTTACAATCCATTTTTGTTTCTTGCCAGTTTAGATTTATATTCTCTGTTTTGTTACCTCCTTTGCTGAAGTTTAAGGTTCTCCCAAGCCTTAGCTTCTTAACATCTTGTAGCAACGTCCTGGTTTGATCTAATACTATCTCTCATCTTCCGCCTCGGAACACTTCAGCCCTAGGGCATTGATGTGGACTTCAACAGTTTCCTCATTTTCCTTTCCCCCACCTCACCCCAGTTCCAAACTTCCAGCTCAGCACTGTCCCATTGACTTGTCCTACCTGCCTATCTTCTTTTCCACCTATCCACTCCACCCTCCTCCCTGACCTATCACCTTCATCCCCTCCCCCACTCACCTATTGTACTCTATGCTACTTTCTCCCAACCCCACCCTCTCATTTATCTCTCCACCCTTCACGCACTCTGCCTGTATTCGTAATGAAGGGCTTTTGCCCGAAACGTCAATTTTACTGCTCCTCGGATGCTGCCTGAACTGCTGTGCTTTTCCAGCACCACTAATCCCTAATACTATCTCTAACTTTCCTTGTAAACCATAGCTGCCTTGCTTTTCTTGTTGGTTATTTTTTCCTTAAAAGAATGCATGTTTATCTAAAAGCCAAGTATTAATTTTTAATAGCCATTGTCTGTGTATCATCAGAATTTTCAATGCACAACCACATTCCTCCTCATATCTCCATAATTGCCCTTGTTTAAACTTAGGAACTGAACAGTTCTCTGCAAAATAATGGTAGCCAAGTACCAAGGAGCTTTCAAAATGGTAATTGATAATACACTTTTTGTTAAATTATTGGCTAGATAAAAGTTCAAGAATGTCAGGGAGGCTAGGAGAAATGGAAGTAAATGGACTGCACTATCACAGGCTTAATGAGCGATTAGGCACAGTCTGAAATTTATACTGCTATCACTCTTGACTTGCCCGTTTAATTTGGTGCATTCTAATATTTTCCTCCCTTGTCTGCTCCACCCTGAATCCACACTGAAATATCAAAAAATCGTCAATGGATGGCTATTCAACTGTTGACGTTATTGCTGGTTAGATTAAGCTTGTACCCGTCTGATAACCACATTTTTAAGCAAAAGTAATTGAACAACAGTTGACAATGGACACTAGTATTCCCAACACTCAAAAACACAAAGCAAACAGTGCACCCTGAACTGCAACACTGCTGCAGATCAGTTGACTAATACACAGACTAAGATCAAACTTGTATTTCTCTAGTTCAAATGGTTCAGTACCAACCTTATGACATTTATGACTTCAATGAAGGACCCAAATGTATTGTCACCAAATTTGCTGAAAAAAACAAAGATACATAGGATAGCAAGTTGTGAGGAGGACACAAAGGGATAGATTTTCAAACTAGAGCAAAGTAGTGAGAGTTTGAGATTACCCAGTTTGACAAGTTTGCATCAGGAGAATGTTCCTGAACAGGCAGGACTTCTGTTTTGGAGATGGCAGGTATAACTGAATTTGGGCCTACTACCTGTCGAAATATTTTGGAGGAGCTGCCAAGATGGGTTATCTACTGGCTCAGTGCTCTGGGACATTGTCCCAATTGTTCTCTTTAATATTATGTCCTCTTGTCCCCATCTCTTGCACTTCTTCTTCTTCTCATATGCTCCCCATGCCCCATCGAATGACAACCTATATCCTTCTACTCACTTGGTGGCCCCTCATGCCAACCTATGCCCATCCACCAAATCTAAGTGGCTCCTCATCGTCTCTGTGCAAACCTGTGGCACTACCCAGTATACCTTCAGGATAGAATGAATGAATGCAATGATAGCAATGACAACTGTGAAAAAAACATTAAAAATCCTTCATTCATTTTTTGATAAACAATTTTACTACAGCCCTATGCAAGTGTCCGTCATCTAGACATTTAATTATCAATGGAATAAACTTACAGGAACTTGACTTGGCTGTGTAAGTGTATGTTGTGCAATTGACAGAATTGAGCTAAGAGGAAACTGCCATTCAGCCATTCAAGCAATGTTTTCTTTTGACAGCAACTATTTTAACAGAATGAAAGATATCTGGACTCTCACCTAGTCTCATTATCCTTTCTTGGCCACTAATTACATCTTAATAATTTGAGTACAAAACTATTACACTTTTCTTTGTGTCCCATTTAAAGTAACCATTATCTGAATGAACAACAGAGTGGAATGAGCGTATGTAGAATCCATATGGAGAAAGAATATCGCCGACAAGGACTTAATGGACCAAAGGGTTGTTAATGTGCTGTAATAGTTTATTATTCTGTAAAATAAACCCTGGGGCTAATATGAAACGCTAAGGTTACAACAAATTAGAGATGTGACAATGTAGGGGAATGGATCTAGGTGGGTTACTCTTCGGAGGATCGGTGTGGACTTGTTGGGTTTAAGGGCCTGCTTCCATACTGTCGAGATTCTAATTCTAATTCTAATTATACTTGTAGTTAAGATTTAGAGGCATTTAAATAAATGTCATGGCTTTTTGTGATAATTATTTTGCATAATGGATTAATTTTGAGGACTGAATCCTGGACCTCAGCAACTGTGTCCAGGCAGCAAAAAGACTGTGGTAACAATAGCAAAACCCATTCTAAATGAATGTTATAATGCATTGTGTTTGATAGCAAATGCAGTTTAATAGACAGTAGTGGTGATAATATGCCAAATAAAGCTTTACCAATTCTGGGCCTTTCCTATTAGTTGAAGATGATCACAAACAGGTCCTGTTTGGTGCTGTGAAGGAAAAGAAAGAAGGAGGATAAAATAAATACATGTCCAGTTGCACAGTTTAGTAGCTTTTGTTTTCAGAAATTGTGGTGCTGTTTTGATATCTTGATATTCTGTATATCTATGTTATCTTTACCATCATTATTCCCAGAAATCCCCTGCAAAGAAGCTAACCAATGCACTTAGCAAGTCTTTAAGTTGTGCTTCCAATCGAGAACCTTTGCACCCAGTGTATCCTGAACAGCCTGAAAAACCGCTAAATCTGGCACATATTGTGTAAGTATATGTTGACCTTTTCAGCTTTAAGAATTAATTTCCTAAGCTGTTTCTCAACAGCTTAATGAAGGAGACACTGTGGAGTGGATCTGTTTCTAAATGTATTTACAAGGAAAACTTAGCTAGTTACCAAATTTGGTAACAACGTTGCATCTTTGTGTACTATCAGCTTTTTCTATCAACATTAGAAACCTGTACTGTAAATATCTGGTCAAGAGTTCTCCCCATCTTCTGAAGCTGCAAATGAATGGCCCAGGTTTTGCACTATTAATGAAATCGAAGCTATCAGCATTCTTACATAATACTTCACTGAAAGGGTTGGGAATATTTAGAGGCTGTACCTGTGTAGAATAATGTGGAAATACTGAACTTACTACACGTGATTCGATGCTTCTCCAGAGGGTTGTTATGGGAACACCTCAAAAGGGCAATTAATGAGAAACCTGAATTGATGAAAATGTTCATTCTTCCATTTTGAATCTCACTGTGTAAACCCTTGGCAACTGTCATCTTTTTGAATTAAATGTAACTGAATTTATTACAGTGTACTAACTTCATTGTTCTTTTGTGTTTATTCATGGGATTTAGGTAGTCTTGATTAGATGATCATTTATTGCTTATCATCAGTTGGCCTTGAGAAGATGGTGATGAGCAGCCTTCTTGAACTCCTGCAGTACTTGAGCAGAGCCATGAGAATAGATTATAGAATAGTACAGGCTCTTCAGTCCTTGATGTTGTGCTGACTTTTTATCCTACTTTAAGATCAAGTTAACTGACATACCTTTCATTTTACTATAATCCATGTGCCTATCCAAGAGTTACTTAAATATCCCTAATGTATTTGACTCTACTAGCACTGCTGGCAGTATATTCCATGTATCTATCACTCTGTCTAAGAAGTTTATTTCTGATATCTCCCCATAACCTTCCTCCAATCACCTTAAAATTATGCTCCCTCGTGATAGCCATTTCTATCCTGGGAAAAACTCTCTGACTATCCACTCCATCTATGCCCCTCTTCATCTTGTACACCTCTATCAAGTCACCTCTCATTCTTCTTCACTCCAATGCGAAAAGCCCTAGCTCCCTCGACTTTCCTTCATAAGACATGCCCTCCAATCCAGACAGCATCCTGGTAAATCTTCTTTGCACCCTCCCTAAAGGTTCCACAACCTTCCTATAATGAGAACTGAACACAATACTCCAAATATGGTCTAACCAGGGCTTTGTAGAGCTGCAGATGTGTGTTGAGTCATGGCAGAAAATTTATACACAGCAAACCTTCACAATTGACAATATGATGGTGACCAGGTATATCTTTTCAGCAAAGTTGATTATTATGAAAAACTCTGAACCTGAAAATTTAATTTGACAAGTGTGGAGTCTGATACCCTCAGAAAAGAAAAATAATGTTTTAGTTTTTTAAATGTGTATTTCCTGCTATGTCACCCATGAGGATTCTTTAGTCTTTTTGACAGAATAGTTTAATCGCTGCGTGTCCTGGTCACAAACTACACAGTTCCTCTGAAGAAGCCAAAAATTCTAAAAGATACCAGGAGAATAGAAATCCCCATGACAGATCTGTTAAAAACCTGGCAGTAACTGTGTGGGAAATGAGCATAAAAGGCATTCTTTACCACTCACAGCAAAATCCACACCAATCAAATCCAGAACAGGACATGTGGTTGAAATGAGAATAGAAAATGCAATGCTTCACTTAACTATTAAAGCTACTCTGCTATTCAAATCATTACTGTAACATTGGAAACTTGTTCTTGGTCCACTTCAGTACCTCTTAAAGAAAAGGAATTTGTTTGTGAACATATTGAATTTATAAATGAATGGAACGTTCTGCATTTAATTATTTGCATTTTCTTACAATGTCTTTGCCTTTGTTGCTGCACAGAAATGATTATGGGTAAGTATTGTTTTACATTTGTATTTAAGTATTTTCTAGAATAAATAAACCTGAGATATATAGTAATCAGTTGTAGTGTAGAGTAAACATGTAGCAAGCACTAATGAGACTAGACATGAAATAGTGGCCAGAAAGCTTCCAAGGAAATGGTGGCCCGTACATGAATAGAAAAGTCAGGGGTAATCCTACTTTGGCCATCTATGGGAACTATGTCTGGATTTCATGACTGTCAAGCAACTAATGATCTGCCAATGGGGCTCTTTAGGGACCGAGATGCCTCTTTCAAAATCTGATGGCAAATTGAGGGCCAGCAACTCTTTAGTCCCAGCAATTATGATAGAAGCAGTGGCCACTGCTGGGATTGTATACAATCCAGAGAAACAACATGGATACTACCTCACAGGATGAATGTAGTTCTGAATATTTTCCTAATCAACCTGTTCAGTGATGTTATGGAGTATATGGGACTTGAACCTGGTCCTCCTGGCTCAGAGGTATGAGCATTACCATTGCAGCAAAAGAGCTGTGCAATATGTGCTGTTCTACTCACTGGAGACTGTCAGGGATGTTCGAACAAGTGGATTGAAAGTAGTTAGTGAAGGAATTGCTGTCTTCTTGGACCACAGAGTGCCCAGCAGGAGGGTCTGCCCCTGAACATACATGGAAGCCTCCAGGGTTTAACAGGCAACCGACCCACATGATAGTGAATCCCCTTTCCTTTGTTAAAATGCCAGCATTTATTGGTAGAGGCCTTCAATCGGCATCTCAAGGGCCTCAGTTGGCTGTTGGACTTGAGTGCCTTCTACTTCATTCCCCAACATTGGCAAATATTATGGGGGCAGAAATGCAACAAGCACCTTGCAACCATTTCACCTCTACTTAACTTTTCAGTCTCCTCTGCATCACAGATCATTCCTCAAGGACCCATAAAATCCTGACCAGTGTAACTTTTTGGTTGTCTATCAAATCCTTCACAGTTATTATGCTAGCAGTCAGTTAGTTAATCCATAATTTATTATATGAAAAGAAAATACTGTACATTTCAAATCTATTTTAGATTTTACTGTCTTCATTGTTCTTTACTATAGTTACAATTTTTTGTATCTTACTTAGACAAAATGTGTAATTTGTTTTGATACCCAACCTGGAAAATCATTGAACCAAACTTCATTGGATTTTTGCTTCAGATAGTTTAAAGATAGCAGCATTTTTAATTATTGTGTAATCATGATTATTCAGAATGTAAAATATTCTGCATTCCAATTTTGGGAAATTTGTAATTTCCTATTTGTTTGAATTTCCTCATTTGAATTGAAGTGTATAATGGAAAACATGCAGTTGGATTTGCCAACAAGGGAACAGATTTAATGTTTTAAAACTTATAATTTTTATGTTATCTTGATAAAAGTTTGAAGTATTTACTCCCTTCCCAAAAATTAAGGGGGTATGAGGTTAGCTTCCTAAGTATTAATTCCACCCAATCATAAAATTGTATAATATTGAAGCACAGATAGAGGCCATTTTAGCCATTGTGCCTTTGGTCATCCTTTGATAAAGCTATCCAATTAATTTTACTCCCATGCTGTTTCCCCATAGTCCTATAATTTTATAAAAGTATCTTTAGAATCATGGAATTCCAACAGTGCAGAAGCAGGCCATTTGGTTCATCGAGTCAACACTGACCCTCTGAACAGCATCCTACCTAGACCCACCCCCTACCCTGTCCCCATGACTAATCCACCTAACTTAAACATCCCTGGACACTGGGCAATTTAGCATAGCCAGTTCATCTAACCTGCATATCGTTGGACTATGGGAGGAAGCAGGAGCACCCAGAGGAAGCCCACGCAGACATGGGGAGAATGTGCAAATTCTACACAGACAGTCATCTGAACTGGAATTGCATCTGGATCTGGAATGTTATTATGGATACTGCTTTCACCATCCTTTTAGCAATCACATTCCACATCTTATGAACTCATTGTTGCCAGTCACTTCAAATCTGTCCACTTTAGTTTCAAACCTTGGGCTACTGGAAATACGTTTTCCTTGTTTATGTTATAAACATATTAATGATTTTGAACACCTTTGCCAATTCTCCACAATGTTTTTTGCTTTAAGTAGACCAACCCCAACTACTTCAGTCTTGGCACGTAACTGAAGTTCCTCTGGTAAATCTCTTCTGCATTCTTTCCAAAGAAGGTCCTGACATTCCTCTTAAAATCAGATGTCCAAAATTGAACACAACATGTTTCAGTATTTAAACAGTGATTTGTAAAGCTTAGTATAGCTTTCAGATTTAATCTTCTTGCTTTTGCTCTGGATTCCATGTGTTTTTTTATGGCCTGCTTTCACCGTGTTCTGCCACTTTCAAAGACTTGTATAATTTCTATCGGCCGCCATGCTCTTTTAAATTTTTACTTTGTTCATATTAACTTCCTTCATTCTTTCATCCAAAATGTATCATTTCACACTTTTATTAAATTACATTTTCTATATTTGCTCATTTTACTAGTCTGCTCATGCTCTCCTGAAGTTTATTACTGTCTTAGAACATAGAACATAGAAGAATACAGCGCAGTACAGGCCCTTTGGCCCTCGATGCTGCGCCGATCCAAGCCCACCTAACCTACACTAGCCCACTATCCTCCGTATGCCTATCCAATGCCCGCTTAAATGCCCATAAAGAGGTAGAGTCCACCACTGCTACTGGCAGGGCATTCCATGAACTCACGACTCGCTGAGTAAAGAACCTACCCCTAACATCTGTCCTATACCTACCACCGCTTAATTTAAAGCTATGCCCCCTTGTAATAGCTGACTCCATACGTGGAAAAAGGTTCTCACGGTCAACCCTATCTAAACCCCTAATCATCTTGTACACCTCTATCAAGTCACCCCTAAACCTTCTTTTCTCCAATGAAAACAGCCCCAAGTGCCTCAGCCTTTCCTCATACGATCTTCCTACCATACCAGGCAACATCCTGGTAAACCTCCTCTGCACCCGTTCCAGTGCCTCCACATCCTTCCTGTAGTATGACGACCAAAACTGCACACAATACTCCAGATGCGGCCGCACCAGAGTCTTATACAACTCCTACATGACCTCAGGACTCCGGAACTCAATTCCTCTACCAATAAAAGCCAGTACGCCATATGCCTTCTTCACCGCACTATTTACCTGGGTGGCAACTTTCAAAGATCTGTGTACATGGACACCAAGATCCCTCTCCTCATCCACACTACCAAGTATCCGACCATTAGCCCAGTACCCCATCTTCATCGTTCTAAACTGGACTTGCAAGCTTTTGTAGCATACTTTGAAACTTTATAATACATCTAAGTTCAGGTCATTGATATAATATCAAAAACAGCAGTAGTCCTTAAACCAATTCACAGAAGATACTGCTTCACACTCCAGTTTGAGAAATGGTCATTCACTATTACTTAATGCTTTTTATTCCTTAGCTAGTTTTTTAACCATATTTCCAAGTCAGAATGATGAGTGACTTGGAGGGGATCTTGCACGTGTTAATATTCCCCTGTATCTGCTGCCCTTTGTCCTTCCAGATGGTAATAGTTGTGGGTTTGGAAGTTGCTGTCGAAGGATCTTTGGTGAATTTCTACAGTGAATCAAAAGATGTGGAATGTAGTGATCCTTCCAATCAGCCTTTACTTACAACATTCAATCAAATGAGCAACTTTGTAAATCCAACACATATATTTTTCTGTGAATGAGCAAACAAATTGAGAAGAAAGATCAACTAATAGTTGCCATAAATCCTAAACTAGAGCAGTGCTCCAATTTCCACTATGGTCTCACTTCCTTGAAATCCTTACTGCAGAAGATTAGGGAGACCTCCATTTGCAAATGACCGTGTTCTATTTTGGGTTGACTTCTCTTGCAGCCAAAGTAGAAATGAGAAACTTCAAGTTTTCAGCTGATCTGAAGTAACTTTTCTTGGTGATCTTGTAACTTCTCAACTGCAAAATTGTGATGACTGCTTCTACAAGCTTTTAATTCCAGTAACTGTATGTGTATTGGTTGACTGTTAACAGGTAATCTCCCTATCCTGCATCACTTTCCATTACTTACATCAATTAAGTGATGCTAACCATACACTAGTTCTAAACATAGTTTTATTATGGGTCCAACTATTCTCACATTGCCCGAGTTTTGACCCCAATACCTGATCAGTAATCTTGGCTATTGAATTACTTGTGTTTATGAAATTTAGGTCCATTCTCTGCCTGGCCACTAGATGGAATCTTTCATTATGAAAAATAGTTATAGTTTTGTGATGTTCATATTTTCTATGATCTTCCCATAGAGTGATGTGAGCATTATTAAATTATAGTTGCTGATGTTGCATATGTTAAATCTGATCAGGAAGGGAAAAATCACACAAATAGGAAAGGGAGAGAAATAATAATAGGAAAGGATGGAAAAATGGTTGTATTAAGAATGTGGAATACCTATGCCTCTATACATGACAGAGTTTCATCAGGTCTCATAAGCTACAAATTCTGTTGTAAATTATCATAGATATTAGTGTATAATCCCCCATGAGAATAAATGTCCAAACTATGGTGGCAGTAATCTGAGACTGCATGATAGCAGTTCTTGGCTTGCTTCACAACAAACTGTGATTTAATGACTTCGGTCTCAGCTCCCCCGGCAACATTCAGCAGTTGGATGGCTTCTGACTGTTCTTCATGGGATGCTGTGAAATTGACCATTAGATGTAGCATGATGGTTGAGTCTACAGGTGTCAGCATGGAGTTGGTCACCAACTCTAGGCTAGAAATGTTGTTTTCTATCCATGTTTAGTAGGAGCCAGATTTTTCCTTGCTCTTTAACAGTGATACAAGGTTCTTTAGTAGATCTTCCAATGTCCTGAACAGTTCGATGTACTTACCCATCAGCCATTTACTACAGTTAGTTCTATCACCTGAGTCTACTATTTCCCACTGCTCTGACTGCAGACCACTCGTACCAAGTAACTCACTGGATGCATAACCAGCCTCTAAACTGCCCCTTTAGGTTATGCATTATATATTTTCTATTGGTTTGCCTATCCCAAATTTTCCATGAACTAAGAAACTTTGTAGGCCATTTAAGGAGTCATTTAACAGTTAACCACAATGCTGTGGGTCTAGAATCACATCTTGGCTAGACCAAGTAGGGATGACAGATTTTCTTTCCGAAAGGATATTAGTTAAACAGTTTTTTTTAGTCTCAATAAATGATAGTTCCCTACCTGCACTCGTGGTTGCAAATGTCAAATCAAATGATGGGTTTCTTATTTACTCCTCAGTCTCTTCTCCCTCTTGACTTTCATCTGCCAGCACCACTGTCTGACCAAGCTGCAGATTATATATCTGCTAAAGTCAAAATGACCCTCTCATGATAGTTGGCATTTAGCCTATCTTCAGAGGCATAAAAATTCCATACCAGTATTAGTTGTTCCTTTTTACTGTTATGCTCCAAATAAAATAGTCACAACCAAAAGAGAATAAAAGGCATGCATCCTTACGAAGTACAAAGGACTCCATCATGATGCCTCCTTGCAAGGTCTCATTATAGCATTACAAGAATCTACTTTCTGATGCTGTCAGTTACTCTCAAAACATGCAGTTAGTTTTGGTAATTTTGTCTTTAATACAAAATTAACAACGTTAACATTGTCATGTACACACACTCTTAGTAGTCTTTCAAATAAATCTAATGGCAATTATACCCTAATTTTGTAGCAATTGAGACAGCCATAAATTCCCACCAGATTAAGATTTACTGAACAGCAATAAAATATGAAAACAGAAGTTGGAATATGTGGGAAATACTCAAGGAATAAATTATGGAAAGCAGTTGGAACCAACATTCAGATAGATGTTAAGACCTTGGAAAGGATGTACAGGAAATCTCTGACTTCAGTTACAGGGTAAGCCTAGAGAAACTGGAGTAATATCTCATAGAGCAAAAAAAGTTGAGTTATTGAGAATTAATACAAGTGTTGAAGATCATGAAAAATTTTATTAGATCAAATAAGGAAAAAGTTTTCTCAAGTGGTATAAAAGTCCATAACTATACAACACAGATTTAAGTTGATTGGCAAACAAAAGAGAGACAGGGTTTTATGATCTGGAAAATATTGCCTGAAATATTGGTGGAAGCAGAAACAATAACTTTCAAAAGCAGATTGAATAACTACTTGAAGGAGAGAAAGTTGCAAAGCTTTAGAGAGAAATGGCATTGGAATTGATTGAAGTGTTCTGTCAAACATCCAGCACAGGCACAATGGATCAAATGGCTGATTTCTGTGGTGCACAGTTCTTTGATTCTGTGTAGCCTTTTAGTAGAATTTCAAATAGTAATGTACGTATGCCCAGGGACACTCCTTTGACCAATTTTTAAATGAGATGTTAAAACACTTAAATGGCAGACCAATGAATTCCATTTGAAACTTAATTCCTCATATTTGCATACTGTGTTTTGTTTTTATTGATGACAAAATTATATTCAATCCTTCAGAACAAACTAGTAGACCAATTTAAGCATTTTGCCAACCTTTCAAATTGTGACTTGTAAATTACTGTTGCTTGTTTGTTACATCAAACTGCCTCGCTGTGGGCAAATTTTTAATCTGCTTTGCAGAAAGTTGTACTTTGTAACAGTATCAATGAACGGTGTAAGCATTGTAGATGTACTACTGGATATTGCTAAAATGTCATTACAAACCATTACAAATGTCATGGTTTCTGTGCCTTCATAGGCCTTCAAGACCTCCTCCTAACATGAATGATACAATGTTCTCCCATTCAGTAATTACCTCAGGAAGCCCCAGCCCTAATAAGAGGTAAGTCAGTCTGTTCTATGCATCTTGAAAAGGTAAGGATAAAATGAAAAACATTAGAACTTTTATTTAAAACACAATTAATTAAATCTCTTTGGATTAAATACTATTGACTAATTCTCTTTCGTAGTAAACATTTTTCAGTTAAAATTGTATTTTTTTTAATGGGATGGGTGGGGGTGAATACCAATGGCCATAAAATCTAGCCCTGTGTGTAAGGTTAGGAATTCACAGTGTAAAATCATAAGTTGGTACAGCTTAATATAGTTTGAATTTTTGAAAACAGGAAAATTATTTCCAGTTCACCATTTAAGATTTCTCAAACAAGCAATGCTCCAGTATGAGGTCATGGGCAAAGGTAAAGTTGCCGTGTTCTGTTGGACCATTTAGCCTCTCTCTCATTAGAGAGAGAGACCCTTGTTGCTGATTTAACCTGAGAGCCATAACTCCTCAGGTGAGGGTAAAGGTTGAGAAGGAAAGCCATTCATAGTAACCTCAGCCAGTGTGGGAATTGAACCAATGCTGTTGGCATAACTCTGATTGCAATCCAGACATCCAGCTAACTCAAATAAACTGAGCCCAAGATCATAGATATGAAAGGGTTAATGTATAAGTTAAGCGGAAACTCCACTCTGACATAGCATGCTTGGAACAGCACTTGGCAGCTTGCGGCAGTTGGGCCCAAGATCTTCATTGAAACACGTCTTCCTGTTTTTAGTAGTAGTTAATTTGTCAAAGAGTTAAAGCAACATGTTATATAATCATTTGAGACGTAGTAAGTCACATCTTGTTCTCAAGGATAAGAGCTTTTTCTGCTTCATCCTTCAACATTGACAATGAGAAAACCCTTACTCTCGTAAAAGAAAGAAGTTGGTGGCAACACCCTGTGCCAACTACAAGTGGTCGATACCCAGGCATCACTTCATATTATAACAAGATGATAGTTATAGCATTCTCAACACTATTGTAAGAAACAAGATCTGTCTTTTTGCTGTATTTCTCAATCCCTTCTCTCAATGAACAAATATTGTGTGACTGCAATCTATTTGTGCTATTCAGTTAATTGTATTTAAATAACATGCCTGCCTTTTATTTAATTTATTCATTTGAGGATTGCCAGCATTTACTCCCCACCCCCCACTCACTCACTGTCCATGACAGGTAGTTACTGCAGTCCGGGATGAAAGAACTTGCACTGTGATGTTCAAGAGGGCAATCTAATATATTAACTCAGCACTGATCGGGAGCAGGAGATTGTGTAACTTTAAGAGATTGACTATGCTCCTGATAACATTGTCCATCTAAGTGATAGAAATTTTGGTGTTCGAATTTAGAGAATTGTTAGCCTGCACTTTGTACACTGCAGCCACTGTGTGACTGTTGTACTGGGGGGAATACTTAAGGACGTGAATAGGATGTCAATCAAATCTGTTGGTTTGTCCTGAATACAATTGTCTTTGGAGTTGCACTCATTCAGGCAAGTTTGGTGCATTTCATCACATCCCTGGATTGTGTTTTGTGGAGGTAAGTGGCTGATCCAGAGTAGCTTGTTGGGCCAGATTGATCTTCCTGGCCTGCAAGCTGTGCTTAAAGAAGTTTGCTGTCCTCTGTTCACATCTTCTCATCTTCTTTAAGCTGCTGGGTTTCCTGAGGCTTAGGAAACCAGGCATCCTATGACTAAAAATGGAATAATTGTTAAAACAAAGGCAAGAATCCGCAACATCATATTAAAATGACTACCCTTCTTCTCATGGATGGGTTGGTCACACACTTTAGTCCCATCTCCATTAAACAGGAAATCACAACTTCAGTCCATTATTTTGGGAAATTATGGTTCAGCCTTGTCTTTAAAGAGCCTTATACATATCATCATATTCTCAGAATGGGAGAAAAAATGTTCACGTTGATAATGGATAACAAATGAAGATCCAAGCTGTTGAATGGAAAGTTACAGATGAGTTAGTGGATCATTCAGATATTTCCATCTGTTTGCTGCACAACTTTTTTTTTAATTTGAGGTATTATTGTCACATGTACCAAGATACAGTGAAAATTATTGTTTGCATGCTAACCTGACAAATCATAGCTTACATAAGTATATTAAAATAATAGAACATAGTGTTTTGGCTACAGAGAAGGTGCAAAGAAAGATCAACTAATATATAAGATATCCATTCATAAGCCTAATAACAGCGGGGAAGAAGTTGTTCTTGAAACTGTTGGTATGTGTTTTCAAACTTTTGTATCCTGCACCTAATGGAAGAGGGTGGAAGATAGTATAACAGAGGTGAGAAACTGTAATTTCCTTCATTGTGGTAAAATATAACTAATGTTTGTATGCACTGTCTGAATTATATGTGTGAATTATAATCTGTATATGAAAAAGATGAGTCTATATTAGATATTCTGTTACTGATAATAGTCACTGTTACTGAGACTGTGATAATGACTAATTGGGCAGATTATAAAGTGCATGATGCCTTGGGGGAACCTGTTCATGGTATTAATTCTGCATTCAGAATTTTCTGGCTGCCTCTGACTTAGATTACAATTTCTTCTTAGAGCAATGAATGCTTAGGGAAAAAATAAAATAAAAATCCAAAATAACTAGGTAAAATATTAATACACTACTTTTTGCGTTGCACATGTAATGAAATGAATCAGGCATGATTGCCAAGCCAGTCATAGAATCGTACAGCAAGGAAATAGATCCTTCAATCCAACTAGTCCTTGCCGACCTGCAAGGAGTCCACATAGCCCCACATGCTTGCGTTTAGCCTATATCCCTCCAAACACTTCTTATTCATGTACTTATCTGAATGTCTTTAAATGTTGTAATTGTACTCACATCCGCTACTTCGTTTGGAAGTTCATTCCACATAAGAATCACCCTGTCTAAAAAAAAATTGCTGCTCATTTCCTTTTTTAAATCTTTCTCCTCTTAGCTGAAAGATATGTCCTCTAGTCTTGAAATCCCCCACCCTAAGTAAAAATATACCTGCCATTCACCTTATCTATGCCCCTCATGATTTTATAAACCTCTATAAGGTCACTCCCCCACAACTTCCTACGCTCCAGTGAAAGAAATCCCAGCCTATCCAGCCTCTGCTTATAACTCAAATCCTCCATTCCCAGCAACAACCTATTTAATCTCTTCTGGACCCTCTCCAGCTAAGTAATATCTTTCCTATAACAGGATGACCAGAACTGGACACAGAACTGGCACCCAGAAGAGGTCTCAGTCAATTTATCTTTCTTTATTTGACAGCAATATTAAACCCTTTCACTTGTCATGGAACAGACCAGACCGCCTCAAAATATTTTAGTAAGGTAACCTAGACCCTAATCATTTCTTATTTTATGAGCAAATGTGACATGCTGTGTTCTAGATATAATGCACCTGGTCACACTACTTGACATTAAACAAAAAGGCAATTTATTTGAAAACTATAGTTAAAATACAAACAAAAGAAAGAACTTAGAATAACTTAACTCCATTGGAAAACTTAACCGAATAATAGATATAGTAACTATTACTAATTGACTCTTGCAAAATAGTAACATCCCAGAAACACATCCCTTTGTAAAAAGGCAATTTCAGACACAGATTCTCACATACAGTTCTCCAATCCAAGAGAAAAAACTATCAAGAGAAAATTCAGAGAGAGTAGCACATAGGAGACATTTACTGAAGCTTCCAAATCTGTTGAGACCCAACAACTTCTAATGCCATGGAAAAACTAAAACCCAGAAATCCTGATCTGTGAGATGCATTTTAAAAAACCCAAGGCCCCAAGCTGTTTGCATTACTCAAGACTGCTCATGCCTCTGCCTTACAACTTCACTTCAAAATAAAACAGGACAAAATAACCTCTGAAAGCCAGAGCATCATCACACACTTACATGCTGAAGTTTTTTAAAATTGCACATTTTGTGAGAGAATGTCCTCATTCAAGAAGGGGAGCAGAGACAACCCTGGTAATTAAAGACCAGTGAACCTTACTTTGTTGCGGGTAAAGTGTTGGAAAAGATTGTAAGAAATAGGATTTACAACCATCTAGAGAGGAATAAGTTGATTAGGGATAGTCAACATGGTTTTGTGAAGGATAGGTCATGCCTCACAAACCTCATTGATTTCTTTGAGATAGTGACCAAACAGGTGGATGAGAGTAAACCAGTTGATGTGGTGTATATGGAATTCAGTAAGGCATTTGATAATGGTAGGCTACTGCACAAAATACGGAGGCATGGGATTTTGGGTGATTTAGCGGTTTGGATCAGAAATTGGATAGCTGAAAGAAGACAGAGGTTGGTGGTTGATGGGAAATGTTCATCCAGGAATTCAGTTACGAGTGGTGTGTCACAAGGATCTGTTCTGGGGCTACTGCCATTTGTCATTTTTAAAAATGCCTGAGCTGAGGGCGTAGAAGGATGGGTTAGTAACTTTGTGGATGACACTAAGGTCGGTGGAGTTGTGGATAGTGTTGAAGAATGTTGCCAGTTACAGAGAAACGTAAGTAAACTGCAGAGCTGGACAGAGAGGAGGCAAATAGAGTTTCATGCAGAAAAATGTGAGTTGATTTGCTTTGGAAGGAGCAACAGGAGTAAGGAGTACTGGGCTAATGGTAGTGTAGATTCTTGGTAGTGTAGGTAAGCAGAGGGATCTTGGTACCCATGCACATAGATCCCTGAAAGTTGCCAGCCAGGTTAATAGGGTTGTTAAGAAGGCATACAGTGTGTTAGCTTTTTTTGGTAGAGGGATTGAGTTTCGGAGCCATGAAGTCATGCTGCAGTTGGACAAAACTCTGGTGCGGCTGCCTTGGAGTATTAAGTACAGTTCTGGTCACTGCATTATAGGAAGGATATGGACGCTTTGGAAAGGGTTCAGAGGAGATTTACTCGTATGTTACCCAGTATGGAGAGAAATTGTATGAGGAAATGCTGAGGGACTTGAGCTGTTTTTGTCAGAGAGATGAAGGTTGAGAGGTGACTTAATTGAGACATATAATCAGAGGGTTAGATAGAGTGGACAATGAGAGCCTTTTTCCTCAGATTGTGATGGCTAGCATGAGGGGACATATCTTTAAATTGAGAGGTGATAGATATAGGACAGATATCAGAGAGTAGTAGGGGTGTGGAATTTAAAAACCTGCAACAGTAGTAGACTCGCCAACTTTAAAGGCATTTAAATGGTCATTGGATAAACATACAGATGATTAGATTAGATTCCCTACAGTATGGAAACAGGCCCTTCGGACCAATAAGTCCACACTGACCTGCCGAAGAGCAACCCACCCAGACCCACTCCCCATATTTACACCTGACTAATGCACATAACACTATGGGCAATTTAGCATGGCCAATTCACCTAACCTGCACATCTTTGGATTGTGGGAAGAAACCGGAGTACCTGGAGGAAACCCACGCAGACGTGGGGAGAATTTGCAAACTCCATACAGACAGTTTCCTGAGGCTGGAATCAAACCCGGGTCTCTGGTGCTGTGAGGCAGCAGTGCTAACCACTGAGGAAATGGAATA
The DNA here is from genome assembly GCF_047496795.1 of Chiloscyllium punctatum. Lineage (NCBI taxonomy): Eukaryota > Metazoa > Chordata > Chondrichthyes > Orectolobiformes > Hemiscylliidae > Chiloscyllium > Chiloscyllium punctatum. The sequence continues at coordinate 65,414,407 of NC_092743.1, forward strand.
GTTTGGGTTAGATGGGCTACAGATTGATTCCATAGGTCGGCATAACATCGAGGGCTGAAGGACCTGTACCCCTCTGTAATGTTCTATGTTCTATAAAATAATTCCTGATTATAGATCCCAGTTTCATTTTCTGCCAGATCTTCATTTGTTTAATAGAAGTTGTTGCAATACTGCATTTGACCAAATGGAACAAAGGGCAGATTTTCATCTTTAAGGCAAGATTGAGAGTTGGGGCAACTTTGCAATCTCACCTTTTGCTCAGCAGTGCTGACCTGTGCTATTCTTTACATGGAGTGGTAGGGACATGCTGGAATCAGAGTCAGCAACATCTTGAGGTGGGAATGGACATGGACGGAAGCAAAGGCAGGCAGGTTAGAAGAATGAACTTCATTTGTTGGAACAATGGACCAACTGTGTACGTGTGTTGAGCACCCTAACCCTGTCCCATTTGGTCTGGGTGTGGAGGAATGGTTTTTTGCAAGTTTGTATCCAGAAATTTACTTCCAAATTTTCCTATTGCCCTTATTTGACTTATTTAATTAGTTAATCAGTTAAAAGCAAATTGTAATTTATACTCGAAGCCAAAAGCATCTAAAAAGAAACACGTCTAAACATATTTAATATTGTGGAGTTGTCATAAGAACATTTTATCTGAATTTTTGAATCTAATCCAATCTTCTCTTTTGGAAAAAGACATATTTCATCCAACCACTATTTGATGCTAGTATCTTTATAAAACATTTTACAATCACATACTTTGGGTTTCTGTGGCACATGACCATCTCAATATCATTATTATTTTATACAAATTGTATGTAGAACCAGAGCCTCCTCATTCACTGAAAGGAAGATTACCTGTTTTTTTCTTCAAAGCAAGCATCCAAGCCCATAACTATACTTCAGAACACAGCGGATACTGAAACTCTCTTGCTTGAGAAGCATTTAGTTTCCCTCCAAACAGTTCAATAAAAGCCGGTGTTGATAAATGGAATAGGTGGAGAGTATATTCCAATCCCATTGTACAAAGTCTAAAGTTGTGATTTGTTGAATTGAATTGAATGGAATTCATGTGTATTCAATGTAAAATATATTGAAAAGGTTATACCATTGCAATGTATTGGTGCCATTCTCTTAATTTAAAATGCAGTAAAGAAAAAATACTTCAAGACAGTCCAACTTGTCCTGCTGTGCCACTACAGTCAAAGTCCAGGCACACTGGCCCACTCCAATCCACAGTCTGAGCCTGCTCCTCAGGTTATCTAGACAAGTGGTAATTGTGGAAATTAAGAAATTTATGGACACAATTGACAGAATTCCTGGGAAGTGATTGGTCAGGAGCAAAATTCATAGCTTCACCAATAATCATGGAAAGTCCAGTTGAGTTTAAAGAGATGGAATAATTGTAAGAACAGGTTCCAAATATTTTCCATCATGTCTACGTGTAGTGATCAGAGAAATGGCTAAACAAAAGGTCACTAGAAGAACACAAGTATATGTCTAACTGTTTAAGAATGAGGATATTTAAAAAGAAGTGCTTGGCACGTCTTTGTTAACTAAGGCTCAGAAAGCAGATCCAGAGTCAAGCAAATTAGAACAGACAGCTTATGCTAAAGCTTGAATGATTTCCTGAGTGTTGTTATTACTAAAAATGGAATCCTGCTGAGGAAATGGAGATATCCTCTTAGATCTGTGGATGATGAATGGAAGGGTTTTCCCCCAGATGTTATAATGAGATGTTTGAAGTAGCACATGACATTCCTATGGCATGACATAAAGGAATATGGAAAACACAGGTATTGATAAACAGATATTTTACATGGCTAAGTCTTTACAAAGATGTAGTGCAGTTCTGTAAAACATGTCCGGGTCATCATCATAGAATTGTGTCATCTGCTGGAGCAAAATGTGTGCTCAGAAGGAGTGGGTAGCAATCCTAACCAGGTGGCTTTCAAGGTCACAGCCGCTCTGAAATTTTATAGCATAAGCTTGTTTCAAGGAGCATCTGGGGATCTGTTCGGCATCTCCCAGTCCTTGACCTTAAAATACATATGGGATGTATCTGATGCCATTTTCTCCAGATCACAGCCATTCATAATCTTCTCCCAAGGTAAGAAGAGTCAGACACCCCAGCTAATGGGATTCTCCAATATTGCTGGTTTCCCCAGATGTTGGTCTCTATCAAATGCACCCACGTTGCTTTCAGTGCAGTCTGGCACCAACCTACCTAGGTCATCACCAAGGTAGGCCTCCACTCCATTGTTCTTGAAATCAAATGTGACCATTAGTGTCATGTTTTGGAGGTGTATGCCAGATATCCTGGGAGCTGTCAAGATTTGTATACTATTCGGATTTTGTTGGTAATCTGACAAGCAGCCTCACTGGGGACAAAGGATAAAACTTTTCTGCTGTTGTCATTGATCTTTCTGTCGCTGCATAAACATCTCGTTATCCCTGTGATTGTACACTTGATTTTTTTTTTAATGATTCCACTTTCAAGTATCTGTACATTACATGTACTACTGATTAGAAGGAGGTAAGACTGAACTAAGCGCATATCACTACATTAAGGTTGGTCTTAAGGTTTCAGCCAACTTTTCATATCTGACTGTTGTGTAGTGAAGTGCCGTTTGAGAGTAATTCTGTGAAATCTCCTTTTGCCCCTTCTATCATTAGTCATCCTCCAATGTTGCAGAGTGCATATGGACTGTTATGTTGCCTTGAAGTGTTTGAGCATCTTGTGGATCAGTGTTGACCTGCAAAAGGAAGCACTTAGGTCTGCCTAGAAGAGCTGCACAATGTGCTATGATAGAGATTGAACAATTGTTCAATGTATATCTCTAAGCCTTGAATGGTAATGCATGCCATTGAAAAGCTGATACATAGAATGAAACTTTCTCTCCAGAGATATATGAAATAATCACTAATTCAGTACTCCCACTCACAAGATGGGTGTATGTGTGGAGTAATATGTGCTGCCCAGGCCTTAGTTCAAGTCTTGTACCTTGTGTTTCGCCTGAGTCCACATTAAAGTGAAACAAGTTAGCTCCATTCATCAATGTCACGGTTTGGGAATCCCTCGCACCTGAACCTATCCACAGTCAAGAGGTTAGTATTCATGAGAGATGAGCAATGCTTTATCATTACAACTTCTTTCATTCTTGGGATGTCTGAAGAGACTGCTCATCTTTCACACAGGTGTCACTTTGCCAGATCTGACAGCAAAATAACACTGGAGCAGGCATTTAAGAATGTAAGTGAACACATATTTCCAAAGTACAAGATTATTTACAATTAGTGTCCTCAGTTAGCCTGGAAAACTTAGTTGTCCCTGATAGTGTTTTGGCTCGCAAAGCCTAGAAATGCTGAGACTGCCATGCTCAGGTACAGTCCACTTTCCTCAATTTGAATTGTTGCAGGTTTTGAGATCACAGGCAGTAAGGCGATAGAGGAGCTGCGCATTGTGTAAGATATTTCTGAGGGTCCCATATGTGACATTTATTTTTCCCTATGGGGGCCAGCTGGCACCATTCTTTCTCTCTGAGAGGAAAGGTGCATGTGGAGTGAGATCACAAACCCTCGCTCCGTCTTGCTTTGCTATTGAGGCTGAGCACCAATAGCTAAAGAGACTAAGTGCAGATATGTATGAATATTTGAGAGACATTGAGTGTATTTTTATTCAGACAGCCAGATGCATACATACCAGAGCCAGCATGCCACTGATATCATTGGTAGAATCCTCCAACTTTTGACCCAGCTTACAGAGTGCCTCTGACAACCTGCCTGCTGAGCTTCTCCTTGCATTTTGATTAAGTAATTAATAACCAACACCATAGGAATGTCATCTACCTGGAGCTGAGCAGGTGCTTGTCCTGCAACAAGTCCCAGAGAGCTGGGGCATATCTTGCTCCCAAGTCAAATCAATGGGTCCTCCTCAAGAGTGAAAGTAGAGTTAGGAGTTTCTGTCACTGACATTATTAACATAAGTGAGTGGTATTAGGAGAGCTATGCAGCATCGCAGAACAAAGATGATCAAGTTGGCTCTTCCCACGAGTGATTCTGCTCCTCACTGGCCAGTTCTAAACTTCTTGTAGTGATTGAGATCCCTGATGCCTTTTCATGGGCTTATTTTTCCTGCAGTGACATAGAGGGACAAGTGGTCAGTGGTATTGATGCAGCAGGCGCAAAGGTGAGGTGTCCATTATGGGTATTCGTGAAGCACAAAGGTCAGAAAGAGTTAGTAGCTTAGGAGGAGGAACTGGGTGACAGCCATTGAGTTAACAGGGTTAAAGACAAAAAAACTGCAGATTCTGGAATCCAAAGTAGACAAGCAGGAGGCTGGAAGAACACAGCAAGCCAGGCAGTAAACAGATGCATGAAATGGTAAGTGTTGTAGACCATGAGCCTTGGTTGAGATGGTTTTGCAGAATTAGAGTGAGTAGTAGCCATGTGAGTATGAGGAAATAGAAGATAGTAGTTCCTTGCAGAGTGAAGAATATCATTGACCTGCTACCTGCTCTACTGGGCATTCCTTCAAACCGAGGAGACAGCGCTCTCTGGGCTGCAAATCAGAAAGGTCACTACAAACCATGATGGACCGGGCACCATGAATTTTAGTAAACAAAATTTTAACTAATGGGAAAATGCCTCCTAGAGAGTTGTTATGGTACAGGAGACTACTCAGTCCATTTTTTTATGCTTATTCTTTTTTCTTCAAATCAAATTTACAGAATTCATGATCCCAAGTAGTATCCGAAACAGTTTGCTGTTTGGAATACGAACACTTGTTTGAACATAAAATATGAACACACTATTCTATTGGAACTACTTTGCTGATACTTCATATGGTATTCTATTTTTAAGATTTGTATCTAGTTACAAAATAACATCTGATATAATTTAGATGTGATTTTCATTTTCACTTTTAGGAATGCAAATAGATAATTTAGATGACATTTTTGCATTCTGTTTGCTGTAATGAATGCTTCAAATATTAGTTCTGTTCTAATGATGTATGGATGTGAATTCAGCATATTTCCTAGGTTCAGATGAATTGCTGCAGATCTTGAATTAGGTGCATTGTCCCACATTGGTCAAAGTCTCAGAAGACCAGAGAATAATTAGTGTTTGATGCATATGAACAACATGCTAACTTTAACTTTGTAAATTCAGTACTTAATAGTAATGTCTTGGTGCTAATAAATGATAATAATATCCAAATGTCTGACAATATATTTTTTCCAGATGTTTAATGCCAATCTGTATGAGCTTTTCTGAGATCTTAATGTTACTAACCATTTCACTGTAACTTTTGAAACCCTCAATATATTACAACAATAACGGAAATACTAGCAATTGCTTTAATACATGGATTTTTCTGAAAAAAATCCACATCCCTTGTACCATCAGAAATAAAGTGTTTTCTGCTTTCTAAGTCACTTATACTTTATTCTTGGTTTAATTTACTCAGGTTACTAGATGAGATGAATGATGAACATACTGTCATTCAGCTGTTTATAAATGAGCTTATGAACGATGCACGGTCAGTGATAGAGACCAAACTTTGATTTTATTAAATAGTCTCTGATACGAAGCCACCTGCTTTATAGCCCATATAGATTGCGGTAGTTCTGGGTCTGTGATGAGTTTAACAATTAATATGCAAGTATCCTTTTTATTGACTTGAGATAATAAAGTGTTTGAAATAATTTTATATAGAAAATATAAATATAGAAAATAAATACTTTATTAAGGTTGCTTAAGAAACAAAGTTGAAAAATTCCATACAGTTCAAAGGGTCAAATCATCTGGTGTGTAATTTGGTAGACATTTTATCGAAAACTTTGAAGATCCTAAAGTCTTATTTACAGATGAAATATTTCAAAATAATATGAAAGTATAATTGACTATTCTTAAAAATAAGGAATGAAGGATAATTTGATCCATGTTTTTTCTTCATTGGAGTGATTAGAATACATACATCCTATTTAAAGGTAATGTCATAGTGAACAGCAGTCAGTCCACACATGGAATGATAGGAAATGCATGCTAGATGTTTCCCATAGGGAACATTGAGAGACTTGCAAACTCCAGGCCACTTGCTCACTGGAGAATTCCTGCAATCTAGTGTATATTTTGAGGGAAAACCTGTCTCTGTTTGGCCATCTGCTGTACTTTAATTATTTGGGAAAGGACCATTTAATTAATATGAGATGATATTAATCTACTGGAGGAAATCCCACTTTCTTTTGGTCCTGGCTATCAGAAGTCACCAACTATGTTCCACAATAAGATTGATGGCCACTGCTGATATTGCAGGAGACCAAGGAGAAACAGGAACCAGAGATCCAAAATCAGGCAATTTTGGATTCCACTGGGGCCAGGTTGACACACTCAAGTGAGAGTAGTAGGTGGAAATGGCAAAACCGATAATGGGAGTGTGCATGGGATGCCTCCATGTAGTGCAGAATAATCTTTTCACTAATCAGCTGCTAACAGTATTAAAACAGTATTGGGTGATGGCCTGTCCTTCTGCCTGTTAAATCTTGGTGGGAGTGGGAATTGGCTGGTTGGTGATTGGACCACCACAGATGGTATGGTGCCCTCATTTACAGATCCACCTAAATTGAGCCTAAAGACTACATAACGTAATGATGTGCAAATGTATCAGCAGTGGAAGGCATACCATCAGGTTGTATGGGATATTTTTATTTGAACAGATTATCAAATGCTAAAATTATTACTTCAATACATCATAATTAGCAGTAAAATGGGAAATTTCAGAGTTTTGCGCAGAACTACATTAATTTCATACTGTAAACGCCTGATCCTTTTGCATAGTGAGTCTGTACAAAAGATTGTAGAATTGTTAGAAGAAGTAACTTTTCTAAGTCATTGCAGACTTCTTTTATTGCCTAAAAGAATGAATGCTGACTCTTTTGTGCAGGATAAAAGTGATCAAACTAAATACTCGCCTCAACTTTGTTACTAAGTTAAGTGGCAGATGTGTTCATTAATGAGTTGCAATTTTGTCACTTAAGAGATTAAGAGTCAGTTTATGCCATTTTTGCGAAGTGTTGTTACCTCAAAAAGGAGACTTTTAATATTAATTTATAGTAGCTGTTTAAGCTCACAGACCCTGTTGCTTGCTCATTTCAGTAACCTCCCTATTATCTGGTAACCAAGCAGCTGAAATTTTCATGCAACTTGCAAATGTTTCAAAGAAAACTTACTATTTTTGTAAAGTTTCTTCAAAAATGTTTATTTGAACTTGGCATTCCAACTTCTGATACTGTCAAAAGATTTGAAAATGTTCTTAAACATATTGAGGAGCAAAACTGCTTTAGTGAACAATCATTCACAATTTGTGCATGAGTTAAGGAAAGCTTGTAAGCAGGCACAAATAAAGAAATTGTTCAAGGCTACTGGGCTTAAATCCCCACTCCCTTTACATCAGCTACTGCTCAAATGCTAGTTGTGTTGATGACTGAAATATTATCAAGCATTTGCAGAACCGACTGAGGGAATTGCACTGCCCTTTTGACATTTAGATTTAAGATTTGTTTTTGAAGTGTATGGTCTTGGGATTTTATAAGCTTTTTTTCTCATGCAACTGACAGATTCAGGTAACAGGTATCACCCCATTTTCCAGATAACAGGGAGCTTACTCTAGTTTGGTTAACATTCTTTCCACATTTATAAACTAATAAGAAAGTAATAGTTTCACTGTAGGAGCTGCAGAATTATGTAGAATTAGATCATGTGCTGCAGCAAGATTTGAATCCCTGATGTGATTACACAAATGGTGAAGAATGTTTCCTGACCACTTATGACCTTTTGATCTCAAACTTTGCCTATAATTTTTAAATATACATAAATGTGTAATTTTGATCTTAAAAAAACCTGTTATTGCGTGGTGTATAAAAGCAAATGCTGCATATTTAAAGTTGATACACATGCAATGGTAATTGATGATTTCATAATCATTAAAGAAGATAGAATAGAAATGACAACTTCAAATGTCTGAAAAAAAATCAAAATTCCCTTGTTAGCATTTGGACCAGATCGATCGTTTGATAGAAGCCATGTTTTGGGGCAGAATCTAGATTGAGTAAACTTCCTCTTTCTTTTCATTCCGTTCGACTATCTAATTGCTGGGCAAGAGATGGTTTCATCTGATGTTCTTATAACTGTGCTAAGAGTTTTGATAAATTGTTAGTACCAGACATTTGATGAGAATGTCTGACATTAGCATGTCAGGATGTCAGACTTTAATGAAAGTGAACACTAGGTTGAGCTTCTTTTGGGCTACGACTTAGAGATGAATGGGTACAAGAACTAAGCTAAAAGGCAAATAGAAAGCTGGCTTCTGTACCTGGAGGAATATGGCACATGCCATATTTCAGCCTCAGTTAAACCACATCATGAGCAGTTATAATTTTAAGCACCACAATTTAGGAGGGTTATTTTGGCCTTTGACAGAGTGCAGTTTATATTATCTAGATTGATGTCTGGATTCTAAGGGTTAAAGTACAGACTCCCTATAGTACAGAAAGAGGTGATTCATCCCATCAAGTCTACACCAACCTTCTGAAGAGCATCCCATCCAATCCACTCCATCCCATAAATCCGCATGGGGTTTTTACCATGGCTACCCACATAACCTGCCTGGTCAGGTTCCCTGGACACTATGGAGCAATTTTTTAGCATAGTTGAGAGTGTGTTTCTGGAAAAGCATAGCAGGTCAGGCATCACCCGAGAAGCAGGAAAATCAATGTTTCGGGCCAGAGCCTGATGAAGGGCTCGGGCCCGAAACGTTGATTCTCCTGCTCCTCGGATGCTTCCTGACCTGCTGTGCTTTTCCAGCAACACGCTCTCAACTCTGATCTCCAGCATCTGCAGTCCTCACTGTCTCCAAATTTTTTAGCTTTGCCAATTCATCTAACATGCACATCTATGGACTGTGGAAGAAACTGGACCATCTGGAGGAAACCCACCCAGACACAGAGAAAACATCCAAACTCCACACAGACAGTCACCTAAGGCTGAAATCAAATCTAGATCACCGGTGCTGAGGTAGAAGTGTTAACCACTGTGCCACTGTGTTGCCCAAGTGTGAGAAGAGATTAAATAAGCTAGATTGTGTTCCTAGGTTGGTTAGATTGGTGGGAACTGTTTCTATTAGTTTGGCATTAAGGACTAGGGAGCATAATCTAGAAATTAAATCCAAATCTTTTAGGTGTGTAATTGTGAGATACCTTTTCATAATCGGGGTGGTAGAGGAATGGAATTGTCTTTCACAAATTTGAATTGGAATTTGAAGTTTTTGCTAACTGAAGATATTAAGGGATCAGCCATGATCTTGTTGAAGGATGACTAGGCTCAAGGGCTAAGTAGTCTACTTAGAAGTTTCTATCTTCCTAGATGAAGCATAGGTAGCAAAGAGAAGTTTCTATAGGTAGAGGGAGGAAGTGAAGGAGGGCTGTCAACAGAACACTCTGCTGACTAAGAATTTTCAGACCTCCAACTTAGACACGAACATTGACTGAGGTGACATGTTTTACCAAGAATGTGATGACTGAGCTGTGCCAACTATACCTGCAGCCACAAGCAGGGGTAGGGCAGCACTGCTAGTGGTGTAAAGATAATGATATTCGTCAGTCTCTGTGCAACCAGATCCTTCCAAGGAAGCAGGTGACATTTCTAAAATTTCATTATTTGCCATGGTTTAATGCATCAGGGAGTTACAGTGACCTTATCCAGCATGGGCATCAGCAGAGCGGTAATTGTGGGAATACCAGTTGATGTTATCCTGAGAGAGGACAGCAGCTTACACAGAACCATTTCCACTGAAGGAGCAACTCAGAAATCTTTGTAATCTGCCAGAGTACCAATTGCTGAACTGCTATAAAAACCATGGAGGCTCTTTGTTCACTAGTAAATGCAACCATATGAGCCTGCATTACACCAAAATGGGCTTGGTTGTCACATTAGTATGAATCTCTATTACAGAGTTCAGATGCTGAATGGTTTCTGCCTGTGCTAGAGTGGAAGTTGGGATATTAGCAATCTGACAGTTCTTCGTGGCTTTGTCTATAGGTGCTGTCATGGAATTGACTACTAGTTCCATACTGGAAAGGATGGACTCCTAACCTCTGCTCAAAACCTTGTGCCAAATTGGAGCTGGATTGTTCCTTGACATTGACCTGCTAACAAACCAATCATCTTGATGGGCACACTATCAGTGTTTCTCCTGTACACTGACCATCAATGTCTTTATCTCTGCAGCTCAACTAATACAAGCCCTGTTCCTCCTGCAGCCCACTTGTCTACTGGAATGAAAAGTGCACACAGTTCGTGAATCTGAACTAGTGGCTACAGTTGTTAGATTGAGTACCTTTTCAGCAAAGGAACGCGTTGCCCTCACTCTAAAGTGCAACTGCCTTGGTTAATTCAGCTTTTAATCTTGGACATCTGAAAGCAAAAATACAGAAGGGGAGGATTGGGATGAAGGAAAGCAGGTGTAATGGACAAGTGAGAAAATTTCACTTCATAACTGATCCAAACTATAATCAGTCATCTCCGTTTAGGATCAGCCTAAGCCAGTTTACCATCTTGATCAGTCTTAATTTGATTATTCTCCCAAAGCTTTAATATTTCAGCAAAATTTTGTTGACCTATAAGGTCTTTCAGTTTATGTTTTTGGAATGTGGTTACACTGCAAATGCTGTTACGCTTAACCTGTTTCCCACAGTATCATTATTTATTCTTGTTTAGTCTTCTTATCTCATTAAATAGCTTTCCTGATGAGGTCAATGAAGTAGAGCAGAACAAACAACTGGCTAGGGCTGCTCCAGCTTTGCTAAAGGGCAAAGGGTGAGTATTGAGAATGTGCAGTAACTGGCATGAGCTACTAACACACACAAAAAAGTCATTTTGTTGCATAACATGCTAACAAAATGCATCAATACTTACAGTTAACTCAGGCCACTAGTAGTACTGCAAAGATGTGCGTTCCACAGAAGCAGTCAGTGTCATGGGCCAATACCTGTTTGGGTTTCCCCAGTGATAGCAGTGACAAATACTGTGCAGATATTGGTCCAAGTCCTCTCCTGGCTTGAGGAACTGTTGCTTGAACACCATTGTTTGCATTAGGCAGACAATTTTTCCCCCAAGTATTTAAGAATTGCAAGCAATAGCACATATTGCCTGACGTTTGTAGAATCATTTCTGCTATTTTAAATGTAGTATTAGAAGTCATGCATGTACTCATAGTTTCATAGATTAGACATTTCATTGAGGCTGGGATTTTATTGCGCCTCAGACTCTACCGTAGGGTAGTATGTCAGGGGAAGGGTATGCCAACTTCTGCCTTTCACCTGTGGTATTTACCATCAGTGGCAACAATGCAAGGATCAGCCACCTTAGAGAGGAGGAATTGGGATTGAGATTTATCTACTAGGGTCTGATGACTCATGAGAGTGAGATGCCTTTCATCAGGGTCAACCCTTGTCACTAGAAGGTCCTTCATTGGCCATGGTTTGCCTAATCAGGCATTTTTTCCAGCAACATTGAGCAAAGGCCCCATGATATTCTTAATTGGCCACTTAAGGACCTAGGGCAGGATTGCCACATTCGCTAATTATGGACTGGCTACCCTCTGATAATCTGATCTTGGGGGCTAGATCTTATCTCTTAAAAGGATGGAAGCCCCTATCCTGTCAGTTAAAATGCCTGCTGAACATAAAATGCAACTCGGGCTTCCATGACTGACTGAGGCATGATTGGCCCCAACTATCAAGCTGGTGGGTGGGGGCGCCACCATGCTGTGAAATCCTGGCCTCGATCTCTTTGGTCCTGTCCAATAGTCCAATCAATTAATTGGCTAACATCTTAGTAGTAAAGTGTGCTGAATTATGAATTGAATGCCTTGAGACAGAAGAGACAATACGTATGCAGATACATCATTGGTTTTGCTTCCGTTTTAATTTCTCATTTACAATTTATAATGTTTTTCCTTTTTATTCTTTTCTTTGTTTTGTTCCTCTACATTTCCATTATTCTAGGTTGCAATACAGCCTTGATATTGCTGATAGACTGGGTGATGAACATGTTCTGATTGGTCTATATATCAACCTCCTCCTGAATAATTCCTCACGGTTAGTTGAGGTTTCTTTTACCCAATATGGACATAGTTGCGTTTGGAGGAAATCACTTAATAATCTGTCAGTTCCACTGATGTAAGAATAAGTAAAACATGGTTCATTTATTATATATCCACATATCCTTGTGCCCACATTGCTTTATTAGAAGGTTTTGGCCCCCAGATTCAAATGTTTGTCAGAGAAAATATGAAATCAAGATATATAGAGTGTTCTGTTTATGTATTGCTACAAGAATATCTATTGTTTTCGGAAAGTTTAACTGTTAAATGTCACAACCTTCTTAATTTCTGACGATAGGTTTTCTCAGTTTGTTATTCCACTTCATTATATCCCAATGATTGAGAAAGAGCTTACAGTATTTCAGAAGGTAATTGGAAAAGTACTGTATTTGAAAATGAAGACTATAAACAGTTATAGAGAGAACAGTGGAAAACATTTGTGTAAGAATAAATAGCTCCAGGTGAAGATCTGGCGCCATTCACCAGCTCAATGACTTTTACACTCAAGACAGCCAATTTGACAAAAGAATTCTAAAACATGGAACTTCATTAACATTTGCAGGGTGTCAAACATCTGTTTCCAGTAGAAGGTCCAATTTTTGTCCAACATGTTCGTCAAATCAAATTACCCTTGCCTTTTTAAGTATCGAGATTTAGCAGTCTGAAAATGAATGATGCTTGCTGAATTTTGGTTTTCCAGAAATTGCAGAGTTTTCTGAGGTATACAGAATTTTTCAAGTTTGTTGATTGCTTGCAATATAACCATTGGTATGTTTTTAATCGCTTCAGTTGTGATTTTTTTTACTGTTTTATGTAGAACATTTGAACTAATCAGGTGCAAGTTAACTAAATGTGTTAATTGCTGAAAATTGTGTATGGTTTACAACATGCTAAATGTGAGAGGCTGGGGTTAACTGTATGATTGGTTGGATTAAGTCTTGATTGATAGAGATTATTAGTAGGTGGATTATGTGAGCATAATGAACTGAATAGTGAAAGAAGCCAGTGGTGCAGCTGTTTTATATGTTATTTGATGATTAGCTCACTTAACAATTTGTGTGTATTGTATATCCTCCTGCATTGTAACCAGGCTCTGGAAGCAATATCTCTGACATCAAAATATTTTGTTTTAAAGGCTATTTGTCAGACATGCACAAGGACTTCCTTTTGATTTTCAGGGGCTCATTTTTCATTCACTAGCTCCTTTATTGGATGATTCAGTGACACAGTAACATTAACTTTGATTTGTATCAACCTTTTATGTTTTCTTTTTAGAAAGATAAGCTAACACAAAACCAAAGATTGTATTTATATATAGCATTAAATATATTAATTTGGAATCTATAAATACGATGTTCTGAAGAAAGGTTACTGGATTCAACATATCACTGCTTTCTCTTCACAGATGTTGCCAGACCTCCTGAGCTTCTTCAGCAATTTCTCTCTTGTTTTCAGATTTCCAGCAACTGCAGTCCTTTGTTTTAATATAATAAGATATTCTTGTTGATTAATGTTAAAACCCCTATACTGGCTCCAATACAAACATTGTAATCAAACCTCTCCTCTCTTATTTTTCCCCATATCTATTTTATATTCATTGCAACCCATTGGGTCCACTTTCCAACCAATGCCACCTCTTATGGATTATAAATATTTCTTTTTCCTTGAATTAGTATGTCTTGTGAAGTGTCCTAATGAGTAAATTGAGAAACTTTGACAAAATGTGTCTTTTTTCAGCAATATATTAAGAATGTGAGAATATGAGTATAAGAAGAAAAAAGGTTTGCATTTACAGGGCTGGAACTTACCAACCTTCAGGGATGGGCTGGAATTAGGGTGCCTGTAAAATAGCAAAGGAAACTGAGGGCTGTATAGACATGGTATACCCTTAGCTTTCCTGCTGCAACATTTTACCAACAGTGGAGTAGCTGCAGGACAATCATTTCACCGAAAAACCAATTGAGCCATTTAAGTAGCCAACTAAGAGCTTTTTCTCACTTACACTACAAGTGACCAATGGAACTTATTCTATATGGGGGGAGTCACCTGGTGAACCTTGGCAATGTCCCTGCAAGCTGTGGAGTAACTGGGACCCCAGTAGAAATGGCTGCCCTCATATTAATAGCATCTACTGTCCTCACCAAACTGAAGCTGAACAATCTTTCACCTGCCAAACTGAATCCACTTAAGGTAGATTTCATGGTTGTGTCAGAACATACAAACTAGCATAGAAGGGAGATAAGCACTGATTTGCAAAAATGAAAGTGGTTCTTAATTCTGCATGTTGATTGTAATCCAACCATGAAATAAATTCATGTAGTAAAAGTTTTTTTTCTGGACTTGAACTTGGACTTGGTTTTAGTAATTAGAGTAAAACATGACCTGAAAACTCCCAATTCTGGGTGAGGAAAGCCCCTGCATTGTGCTATATTTGAATAATGCTGGTCCACTTATTGGATTCACAAGATAAATCTAACAGAAGACCATTTAAGTTTAGGTTTATTATCAGATTTGACAGATACTCATGAATACAGTGAAAAGTTTACAAGTCACCACTTACATACCCATCTTAGGTACAAAGGTAAAGGATATTGGTACAAAACAGAAAGAGAAAGAAATCAAGTCAAAGCATTAAACGTTACAGTTCTTCTTACTAAAAAGTAGAAATACATAGAAACACAGTTTAAAGTTCAACATCACCGTCCATAAGTGCCTAGCCATGTGGGGGCTTGCACTCTTCACAAGGACTTGACCTCCTTCACTCTGCTGCCTTACTAGCCTGTTCCTGCTACCACTGTCACAATGGAAAGCCTGTTCCTGCTCCCGCTGATGCTTTGGGATGCCTGCTCCTGCTCTCGTGCCGGCCAACTCGCTCTGCTGTTAGCCTACTTTACTTGTGTTGAACCTTTCAAAGTGCTTTCCGATTTGTTCCACTTTTTTATTTACCCTTAATCCTTCAAATAGTTCTATTTCAATTATTTTTGAGTTCCCTTCAGAAAGTTACTCTTGAATCTGTTTCTGCCTTTAGGCAGTGAAGTCCCAAGTCCCAGTGAATTTCCTCATTTTGCATCAGGTTTATTTATGTATTAAATTAAATCTGTGTCCTCTAGTTACCAACTGTTCTTTTTATTTTGCCTTTCAATGCTATTAAATCTGTCTTTACTTTCTCTGCTCCAAAGAACACAAAACTAGACATCTTCCAGATTACAATGTTCAGCCAT
The DNA here is from genome assembly GCF_047496795.1 of Chiloscyllium punctatum. NCBI lineage: Eukaryota > Metazoa > Chordata > Chondrichthyes > Orectolobiformes > Hemiscylliidae > Chiloscyllium > Chiloscyllium punctatum. The sequence goes on from NC_092743.1 coordinate 65,429,788, forward strand.
ATAAATGTGAAGTAAAGTAATGTAAGGTTTCATAAATTACCAGCTAATGTGTCCATTCTTATTTAATTCCTGAGACCTCATCATCATTACTATTGAAAAAGGGATATGAATCAAATTCAAGAGATGACAAACGTAATCATGCTGCAAGCTGTACTGCAGTCTCAAGGACATTTATCAGCAAGTGTACTGAGCTGTAAAATTTGAGCACTGTGCAACAAATCTTGATCTTTGTAGTAAATGTTCTGTTCAAAGTATACAATGTGAATAATGATAAATTATTTGGTGCAGAATTATTTTGTTATGAATCTTGTAACCTACTTTATGCAGAGTGGTTATAATACATGAGAAGAATCAGTAATGGAATTCAATGCTTTTAATGGATATTATGAGAATCGAGATCAAATAAGTATCACCATGGTTGCAATATTCAATTGTTGGTGAAGTTGTGAACAGTAAAGCAAAGGATTCAGTTTTATTGTCGAGGTTTTATCCTTTCTTAATAGTGTCCTTGATAGTCCAAGCCGTCTAGATGAAGAGCATCGATTGATAGCTCGGTATGCAGCACGACTCGCTGCTGAGGCAGCATCTTCAGTGAGTACTGAACCAGCAGTCTGGTTTCTATCAGTTTCATTTTTTAATATGTCACTATATATATTCTAACAAATTCCTTAGCATAAGTGGACAGTGTGAAGTCCATTTCGTGCATTGTGTCCAGATTGTGCATCATAGAATGGTTAGAGCATAGAAAGAGATAATTCAGATCATTTTGTCTATACTGTTTCCCTGCAAGAGCAGCTGATTTAGTCCCACACCCCTATCCTTACCTTATACCTCTAGAAATAATTTTTCTTTAGCAGCTTATCCATTTTCTTTTATCAAATTCCCAGTTGACTCTGTTCCACCAGAATTTCACAAAATGGTTATGCTGCAGAAGATGGTTATGCTGTTCGCCCCTTGTATCCACACTGCTTTTCTCTGTTTTCCATTTAACTCTGAATATTATCTCTGTTTAATTCATTATTCAGTAACCTCTTGAATGCCTTCATTGAATTTGCCTCCACTAAGCTTCCAACATGTGTTTTCCAGGCCTAACCACTAGCTGTGTCAAAATGTTTTTTTTCTCACTTCATATTTACTACTTCTGCAGTTCAGTTTACATGTGTGTTCTCTCCTTCTTGATCTATTTACAAGTGAAGAAAGGTTTCTCTCTCTATCTCTCTCTCTGTATCCCCTCCCCTCCCCCATCCAGCCCTCTTTTGATTTTGAGAAATTACATGAAATTTCCACTTAGTGTCCTTCTAAGAAAAACATTCCCATTTTCTTCAATCGGTTTTCATAACTGAAGATTTTCTCCATTAATTAATATTATTCTCCTAAACCTCTTCTGTATTCTCTCCAATGCATCCTTGTAGTTTCCTGAAGTGTGGCACACAGCATTGCACACAATACTGCAATGAGGTCTAACTTCTATAAGTTCAGCATCTGCATTTGTTTTATTAATAAAGCCTGGAATACTGTATGTTTTATTAACTGCTTACTTAGTGACTTATACAAATACACCAGGTCTCTTTGTTACTCTACACCATTTAACATAGCTCGTTTATTTTAGTGTTCCTTCATATTCTTTCTAACAAGATGCATCATCTCATACCTCTGCATGGAATTTCATCTGTGTACCCACTCCATCAACTTTTCAATGTCCTTTTGTAATTTCATACTCTTCACTTCACAGTTTATAACATTTACATGTTTTATGTCATCTGCAAATGGGTATTTTCCTTCCGCACACCAAAAATTTATTTAGGGAAAGTAACTGCCTCAAAACCCACCGCTGAAGAATTCAACTACAAACCTTCCTCCTGCCTGAAAAAATCCATTAAGCATTATGCTTTACTTTCTATCCCTCAGCCAGTTTGTGTTGGTGTTGCTACTGTTTCATTTATTCCATGAGCTCTAACTTTTCTCAAAAGTCAGTTGTGTGGCACTTTATCAAACCTCTTTTGGAAGTCTGTGAAAGCCAGACTACTGTCTTTGTTACTTCTTCAAAAAAAACTCGAACAAATTAATTAAATACATTTTCCCACAAGAAATCCATGCTAGCTCTACTTAATTAGCCTACATTTTTTTCATTCTATCCCAAATAATTATTTCAGAGATTTCCCCACCATTAAAATAAAATTCTCCTCCCTGTAATTGCTGGGTTTATCCTGGCAACATTTTTTTTAGGAAGGGTACAATATTAGAAGTCCACTTCTCTAGCACCATCTCTGACTCCAGTGAAGATTGAAAGTTTATTGTTAGTGCGCTTGCAATTTCTACTCATACTTCTTTCAATATCTTTGGACACTTCCACTTCGCTATCTAAAATTTGAGATGTCAACCTGATGAAGCTAAGATATAAGAACACTTGTATGCATGATTTCACACATATTACAAGAGGAGCATTCCATGTGGCGAAATTCTCCTGTTATTGTTCTGGAAGGATTGTCTGAGTTTTTTTTTCAAAAAGTAAAGCTTTCACAGAATTAACTTAACCAGTATCTGCCTCTATTTTGGAACCCAAATTCCAGAAGTGATATTTATACACATTTAGAATTGTACATTTTTAATTACATAGCTAATGCTGGGGACTGTCTCCTTGGGTGGCTACGTTCTGTTATTCAAGGTATTGCTCCTGTCATGGGAACATCGGAATAGGAGTAGTTCATTCAGTTCATAAATAATTTTAATCATCTCTAATCTTGTTCCCAGTGCAGCATCTTTGCCAACTGACTTTATCTTAGGAAAGTGAAAATTAAATCAAATCTCCCTCACCCTATTGTTGCAAACAGAATCTATTGCAACTCTTTGGCTTTTCTTTCAAGGTACCATGCATTGAAATAAAAATGGTGTCGATAAAAATGTTAACATCCCTATGAGTTACAGACCCATTTTCATGATTGATTCCCATCTCCAAGGCTAACTACTGATCTGGAGTTTGGATGTGCTTTGAAAGAAGGAGAAAACTTTCAGTTTGTTCTGCTGGCCACTTTCAAGGCGCTCAAGCAAAGAAACAGCTTCTTTCAGAATATATCTGCAAAACCATGCCAATGTTCTGCCTAATATGAACAAAACACAGTTTTTGCAATTCTTGAAATGCAAATATTAATGAAACCAAGAATGAATATTTTCTGATTTTTTTTTGTAGCAACAGCGTGTTCCCTCTGATCTCTCCTCTACCATAGATGCAAATAAACAGCAGCGACAGTTGATTGCTGAACTTGAAAACAAGAATAGGTTGGTAATGCAGTCTTCATTTCTTCTTTATATGCTCATTATTTAGTGATTACTAAATTGCATTTCCAATAATAAAAGATGTGAATGATTCTAGGTTATAAGAAATGACAGAGTCAAGATAAGAGAACTCCTCAGAAATAATGACCAAAACTTAATCTGTTAATTTCATTGGTGGAAAGTAGGGTTGCAATCTTTGAATGCTGTTCTGGAGTAAAAGCAACCCAATGGCAAAAGAATATGCCAATTCCTAAGAAGATATTTTTAACATTGCTTTTGGTTTAATAATTATAAAATATTAGACATTGGACTGACAGCTAAGAATAACCCAATCAGGGGGTGGGGGAAGAGAGAATAATCCACTTGAATCTTTGTTCCTACTGGTATAGAAATATACTGTTGCATGTGGATGAACATGTTGACATATTCATGGGAGCAGAGTATTTTGAGGCAGGGGTTATTTGATTCAGAACACTGACGAAGTTGAGGAGGAACTAGAACTAAAAAATAAATTTGAAAAATCTTGCTGTCAAGAACTAGAGGTGAGGATAATTTAATTTAACTTGATGGGAAATTATTAGATTAGCCACTTGCTATTCATTCCACCAAATTTACCTCCGATCTGTCTCGATTTCTTCCTCATTATTTTGTTTTATCCTCCCTTCTGTTACTGCAAGGATCTGGAGGAAAGGAAGGTACAAATTAAGAATTGAGGAGCATTACTCGAGCTTAGAGGGAAACATGGAGGAACTGACCTAAACTGAGACTTTAGTGAAAAGACTTGTTGCTTAAAAGATGTGATGTGATTTGATGATAAGCACTGAAACATTCTTTCAGCACTATTATCTTCGGTTATACTCTATGTCCTGCATTCATTTGTCTCTAACATTGTAAATTCATAAAACTATTCATCTTTTGTCAGAGAAATCCTGCAAGAGATACAGAGATTGAGGCTAGAACATGAGCAGGCATCTCAACCCACTCCTGAGAAGGCACAACAGAATCCTACCCTGCTGGCAGAACTTCGACTGCTCAGGTAACTCATTGAAAGTGCACTTTAATTGGTTAGAAAGCCAGTCACTGACCATAGGCGTCTTCAGTCCAACTTCTTTTCAACTCTGGTATCCCCCACCAAAATACAACCATTCCCCAAGATTCATCACCATGGCAACCGATCTCACACTATTGTGGTCCTGTGCCCCAGAAGCAGAGATTTGCCATGATCCAGAAAATCCCTCAATGACAACCTGATGATTTCTGTCACCCTGTCCTCTACAGCTGGTATTAATTACAGCACTGAGGTCCTCCCTCTTTTTTTTACCCTTTCTCATGTATTGTGTGCTTGCTTCTCCTGCATGGACAAAAGAGAGAGGGTGATGAAGCCATTCTGTGGAGAAAATAATATACATCTGGTTTAAAATAGCATCTCCTCTTGGGCAATCTTAGCAATGGCGTGACGACACAGTCCTTCAAAGTTGTGTAGAGGATGGGCCTTGTGGCGACCAGATGCATTGCATTTTGTGATCCAAGGATTCACCAAGCAGGTGGAAATCTCATTCACCTTGCCAGATCAGAGCAGGTCACCAAAACATTTGCAGCACAGCACAGCACTCGGATTTGCCAGCACTACCCTGAGGAACTGACCACCTCCACAATCTATCTCTATGCACTATTTGTTATGATTAGCTTCAGGACAGACAGTAAAAATGTGTCCCTCTTATTCACCACTTCCACCAGGATATCCATGTCTCTAGCCACAAACTTTGCTTCTCACAGAAGTGTCAGGAGACTTGTTAACCTTACTGAACCAGTAATGAATTACTGAAGTGCATCATGTAGATGGTACATACTGCTGACACTGTGCATCAGTGGTCTAGGAAGTGAATACTGAACTGCAGTGAATTGTGTTCCAGTCAGTTTGGCTGCTTTGTCCTGTATGGTGTAAAGCTGCTTGTGTGCTGTTAGAGCAGCACCCATTCAGGCAAGTGAAGAGTGTACCATCATACTCCTGACTTGTGCCTTGCAGTGGTGGACAGGCAATGGCAGACAGGAGCCTTGTTACTTTATGCATAATCCCTAGTTCCTGATGTTGCTCTTATAGTCAGTGTTCTCATGGCTGGACAAGTTCAGTTTCTGATTAATGGCAACCCCCATTATGTTGATCATGGAGATTCAATGATATCAATGCATTGTATATCAATGAGTGATGGTTAGATAATAGCTTTTTGGATATAGTAATTGGCTGGCACTTGTGTTTTGTGAATGTTAATTTACACTTATCAGCCCAAGCTTGTATGTATGTTGTCTCTGTTTTGCTACGTATGGACATGAACCACTTCAGTATTTGAAGTGTTACATGTGTTACTGAAGATTATGCAATCATCAGCAAACATCTCCACTTCTGACCTTATGGTGGACGGAAGATAATTGATGAAACAACTGAAAGTCATTTGAACCTAGGATACTAATGGGAGGAACTCCCGCAGTGATGTCCTGGTGTTGAGATGACTCAGTGTCTCTATCCCTCAGTATATCTTTGTTTGTACTAAGCATGACTCCAATCATCAGTGTTTTCTTCCCAATTCCTGTTGATCTCAGTTTTGCTAGTGTTCCTTGATGCCATACTTGGTCAAATGCTGCCTTGATATCCACGGGAGTCACTTTTTTTTTGCTCTCTGGAGTTCAAATCATTGTCTGTATTTGGAACAATGTTGTAATCCAGTCGGGAACTGAGTGACCCTGGCAGAATCGATGTTGAGCTTGAGTGAGCAAGTTATTCTTTCGCAGGTGCTGCTTGATAGTACTGTGGATGACCTCTTCCACAGTACTTTGTTGATGAATGAGTGTAGATTGATAGGGCAGTTACTGGCCAGATTGTATTTGTCCTCCTTTTTCTTATCAGGACATATCTGGGCAATTTTTGACATTGTTAGATAGAATCCAGTGTTACTACTGTACAGGAGCAGTTTATTTGGGGATATATGAACTTTCTGGAAAGTTGTCAGGGCTCATGGCCTTTGCAGTATCCAATACCTTCACTTGTTTCTTGATATTAGTGGAGTACCTCAAATTACTTAAAGACATCTGTGATGTTTGTGACCTTTTCAGGAGGCTAAGACGGAAAATCCACTTGGCACTTGTTGCTGAGAAAGGCTGCAAATACTTCAGCCTTATGTTTTACACTGATCTCCCCCAGCACTGAGTATGAGAATATTTGTGGAGCTCTCATTCCAAATTATTTGTACAATTGTCCTATACTATTCAGAGGATGTGACCGGAATACAGTGCTTCGATCTAATCAATGGAGTGAGATTGCTCAACCTGATCTATTTCAATTTAAGTGGGACCCAGCTATTAACATTCTGCACATCATTCTGACATAGGGAAATGTACTGATTATCCTGATTTATAGCTGGAAACCCTCAGTCAATTGAAATTCAAACCAATAACTTGAAATGAAGACAACTTCATCCAGTTAGGATTAATTGTCACTGGACTCTGACTCCACAGCATTCTTGTTCTTGACTCCAACTGAGTGCTTATTTTTAATTAATTTTTTATGGTTACAAGTGGTAAACAGTTATATACGTGGAAATTTAAGGTTTTGTACATTTAATTTATATATAAGGATATAGTTGTTTTCACTCTACTGCTGTAACTTCAATTTTTGTTGCCTGGCTCAGTGGGAATGCACCCAACAACTTTTTTATTACTTTTAAAATGTTTGCATTTATATTCACTTTTCTTCTGGTTTCTTGAAACTGTAACTTTGGATAAATTTTCAACTGAATGGTTAGCATGGATTTTGAAAGCGAAAATCTTACTTGACCAACCTTATTGCATTTTTTGAGGATGTACCACAGGTTTGACAACATATTATATTAGGTTGAATTTGTTTAGATTTTACAAAGGGATTCAACAGGTGCACAATAATATGCTAATGAGTAATGTCAGAGAACATGGTGTCAGGAGAAAATGGCAGATTGGATTACTAACTGATTTCCAGGTAGGCAGCAGGGTGTGGGATAGAAGCATAATTATGCAGTATGGCAGAAGGATCAATGCTAGGACCACTGCTGTTCACAATTTACATTAACGAACAAGGTACTTTAAAAAAGCAAACTAAGCACCAGATTTTATTTCTGGAGGGACAGAATTGAAAAATGGGAGGTTATTCTAAATCTATTGAACTTTGATTTTACTGCACTTGGAATGCTGTTTACAGTGTTTGCTGCATGTACAGCAGATACTTCCAATCCCTGGAGTAATGACCATCGCTGTCTTCACAAAATCCAGCAAATCTGCTGTCAGGATAGGTGTACCAATGTGAGCATCTTCTCTCAAGGCAATATCTCAAGTATCAAGGCAGTTTTTAATGCAACACCAGCTGCAGTGGGTGGCCCACATAGTCTGTATGACAGACACAATATTTCCTAGGCAAGTGCTCTACTCCAAGCTCCGCAGTGATAAGCGATCACTGGGAGAGCAGAGGAAACACTGCACAATACCCGGAAAGCCTCCCTAACCAATAGCATCATTGGTACTAAGATGTGGGAATCGCTTGTCCTAGAGTGCACAGACTGGAGAGGTATTACAAATGCACCAACTATTTCAAACATCAACAACTGGAGCACATGGAGGCCAAGTACAAGCGTCAGAAAGAATGCACAGAATCCAGAGTGTCCCACCCACCCACCTTATCAAGTATCACCTGTACCATCTGTGGCAAACTCTGCGGCTCCAGGATTGGGCAATTCAGCCAATGCAGAACCTCCACCATCCTTCCCCATCATCCCACTCAAGTAAAGTTGTCTTAGATCCTGAGGCACTGTTAAAGAAAAAGGTTGCTATATTCAAAATTGATTTTAGAAGCGTTGAGAGGAAACAGGGATTTGCAAGGATGATGCCAGGAATGTGTGTGGGTATGTGTATAGAAACAAGTTGATAGGCTGTATCTCTTTAAAAGAATCAAGGACTTGATGGGACTGATGCAAAGAGAATGTTTCCTCTAGTTGGGGAGTACAATTAGTGGCCATCAATATATGATAGTCACCAAGCAATTAGGAAATCCAGAGAAACCTCTTCTCTCAAAGAGTAGTGAGAATGTGGTCCTCACCACCATGGAAAGTGGTTGAAGTGAATATTATGGATGCATTTAAGGGAAGCTGGATTAGCATTTCAGGGAGAAGGGAAGAGATGGTTATGGTATTAAACTGAAGTGAGAAAAGATGGGAGAAAGTTTGAGTAATGGATAAACATCTGCATGGATTGGTTGGGCTGAATGGCCTGTTTCTGTTACATATATGCTGTGTAATCCTGTTTCATTTTTAAAATATAATAAAGAAGTGATAAGATTAAATTTGATAAAAGGCACAAAGTAATTTTACAAGGTTTGAGGATTTTGCTAAGGTGACATGAGGAAAAATATACTCAATTTTGCTGTTCTGGACCAAGGTAAATCTGGCTGCTCCAGGATCAAAACACAAATGTTAATATGTTGGTTTGGAATAATACTTCATTCTATCTTCACATTCTTACCTTTCTGAAAATTCTAATTCTTTAAAATAAATGTTGCAGAACCTATTGGCACTATAAGACAATTTAGCCAACAGTATTTTTTGAATAAAACCTCGTAAACTTGTTCTCTGTACTTTGTTGCTGAATAGTTGTCTTTTAAAGTTCCCTTCAAATATTGTCATGCATTTAGGTGAAATTAAACATTAGTTCTTACACTTCACAGGCAACGAAAAGACGAGTTAGAACAAAGGATGTCAGCATTGCAAGAAAGCCGCCGAGAATTGATGGTTCAACTAGAAGGCCTGATGAAGTTACTGAAAGTAAGGCTATTCTTTGGGTAAATTAAAAGCCCAATCACAACAGGTCAATGACATGACCAGTCTTTTTTCCAAATGAGATTTTTTTTACAGTTAGAATATAACAGCTGAAAAGCACAATGTAAAAAGATAGGTATTCACAAATGTAATTGACATATACAGGAAGATGACTTTCTTCTCCATAACTTTTAGCCCTGACTAAATTGGGACTGAGAAGATGTGGACTGGGAAGTTCCTGGAAATTGTTCACACCTTTCACCAATAACTTAAATTTTTTTGCATGTCTGAAGAAATTCACCCAAAAGCAATTTAAAAATTTTTCTTTGTATTTATTATCAATATAAATTGTTGGAACTTTAATTTTGTATGCATTAATTTCTAAAAAAAATACACTTGTACCTGTTTGCTTGGAAGCCATTGTTTAAAACAAAAATCTGTAGATTGTTTAAAAAGTTACATGACGTACATTGTCAAAGTAATACTTGATTTTTAAACTTTCAAATAGGAAGAAGAAATGAGGCAGGAAGTAAGTTTCCTGATCCATCTTTCAGCAATCATTGCATCTTTATTTGTTGTCTTATTCTGGCCTTCATGTTTTGTTTAGCTTTTTGCCTCCGTTGTATATAAATGAAAATTTTTAGTTTTACTGCAACAAGCTAGTTTTACTCTGACATTTAATACTAACGTTACGTGAAATTATAAAGCTTGGATTTGGATTGTTATACTTACTGATTTCTAATTAGACACTTGTTTTACTTATGAAAGCATGAGAAAATTGTGTGATTATGATTTTTACTGTGCTTTGAACCAAAATAGTAAGTACATAATAGTAAGTATATGTACAGTTATTATGTTAGGACTCCATGTACAGATCATTCTGCTATAATGGGCATTTCATTAATGTGAATTCACTATAACGTGGTTGACGATTTGAGGACACTGTTTCTAAAGCACAAACTTTTAAAGCATGTATTGGTTATAACGCGATTCCAGCCCCATAGTTTAAATGGTGCTGTTATTACATGATTTTCTTCTAACATGGGATTGCATAAGAACAAAACTACCACGTTATAGCAGAACCGACTATAGTGCATTTTGATAATGATCTGATTCCCGTTGAGTTGCTGATCAAGAAAATAGGAGTAGGAGTATGCCATATGGCCTTGAGTCTGCTTTATCAATTACTAAAATCATGATCCTTGACCTAAACTGCACTTCCCCACCTGATCCCCTTAACTGTGACTCTTGACTTTGAAAATGTTCAATGCTTGAGTATCCACAGTCTTTTGGGGTTAAAAGTTTCAAAGGCTCAAAAACCTCGAAGTGAAGAAGTTTTTCATCTCAGTCCAAAATAGATAACCCCTGATTCAGAAGCCACATGCTGGCTATAGACTCTTCAGGGAACAGCCACTCAGCATCTACCATATCAAATTTTCTCATTCTTATTTTTCTTGGTTAGATTTCTCAAAGGAGATTGATGTGGTAGATGTTGAGGGATTGTTTCCACTGATTGAGAAAGCCGAAACACAGAGATAGTCTAAGGATGAGGTGCCAATTGTTGAGAATTAAGGTGAAGAGAAATTACTACTTTTTCATTATTCAACAGATGTGGGTATCACTAGCTAGGCCGCAATTTATTGCCCATCCCTTCTTAAACTACCACAGTCTTTAAGAGGTGCTTATAGGAAAGGAGTTTCAGGATTTTGAACCAGCAACAGTGAACAAAATGCAATATAATTCTAAGTCAAAAGACCCAAGAAGGGACATTCCCACCTCCCCAATCCCCATGCTTCAATTGCTCCTGTAAATTTTCACAGACATTGGGGTGGGGCAGATAAGCAGCAGGAGGGCCACATACTGAGTTTCCCCACCTTTAAAACAGCCAGCGCTGTAAAGTCCAGTCTCACACTCTCTTTCCCATCCTTTAATGAATCTTCTCTTAATATTAGTATATTATTACTAAATCTGTGCAATCTTTTTTGTGGCACCTGATCAAATATGCTTTGGAAATTCAAATAACCTTCTTCCATAGGTTCTCTTTCTTCTACTCTGCAAACAGCATAATCAAAAAGCTTTAATTGTTTTTTGAAACACAATTTGCATTTCACAACACTATGTTGATTCTGCATTATCACTTTCTGATTTTTCTGAGTACCGTCTTAATAAACAGAGGAAATGTTGGAAGTACACAGCCAGTCTGACATCATCTGTTGAAAGTGAAACTGAGTTGATATTTTCGTTATTACCTTTCATCGGAACATGACGTCATGATCTGAAATTTTAACTTTATTTCATTTATTGTCAATCCTTAATAGCCCTGGAGAAGGTCTTGAATACAAGTGAATCCTGAATAAGACATTTCAGAATGCGGTGAACAGTCAGTCCTTTTTCTGTTGTGTATTATCATATGTAAACCAGACCTGGGAATGGTGGTAAATTTCCTTTCCTTAAGCACATTAGTCAATTAGACGTCTAGTTTGGTTACTTCCTAGCCACCCTTACTGATACTTGCTTTTCATTCAGACTTATTTCATTGAATTTAAAATTTTCAGTTATGATCGTGACATGTGAACATGTCTCCCCAGAGCAATAGCTTACATCTCCATTGCTAGTCCAGTGACATGAACACTACATCGTTATCTCCATTGGATGATTCTTGGGAATTGTAATTAGATTGCTCTAAGTATCCTCATTTCACCCTACCACATTCCACTGGTACAATGCTCTGAAAAAGAACATCTGAGGCCTAGTACAGTTGGGGTATCAAGCAGGGGCTGACTTTAGCTGTACCCATTCCACTCAGCCTCTTTTTGTTACTCAATATCTAAAGAACAGTGAAAAATTCTGAACTGCTGTCTGCTAGAAAGTAAGTGTTGTAAAATGTAATTTGAAAGTAGTTGAAGAAGGTGAAAATTGGGCAGGATGAAATGACTGCATTTTTCTTTTGGTGAGCTAATTGTTATGTTTCTCTTTCACATCAACATCAGTACATGCAGTCGACTAAAATGTGAAGGATTTTTTTTTCTCCTTGTTGACTTCTTCCTCCTTTTCCTCAATTGCTGTACTGCAGATGCCACCCAGACCCAGTACATCATCTCCCCTTCACCAACACACATAACCTCAACCTATCTTCACATTTACCATGGCTAATCCACCTAACCTGTACAGCTCTGGACATTACTGAACAATCTAGCATTCCATTCATCCAACTTGAACATCTTTGTACTATGAGAGGAAACCTGAACACCTGGCGAAATTCCACAGGGAAAATCTACAAATGCATACACAACAAACTAAGACACCCTACAGTGGAAATTTGAAAAAACAGCTGCTGGGCTCCTTAAATCAACAAGTTAGAAAAAGTTAGACCATTTTTGTAGACCATCCCTAATTGCCCTTTACCTGAGTGCCCTTTAACTATTTGCCATTTGAGAGTTACTTGAATCAACCAAACTACTATAAATCTGGAAATTAGATAATGATAGCCGATTCCTTCCCTTAAGGCTAATAATGAATATCAGTGATAGTTTTAGAGCTTCCAATTTCAGATTTATTGAAATTGAACTGTAACTCAGCCAATAGCTGTGGTGGTATTGAAACCCATTTCTTCAGAGCATTAAAATTTGGATTACTATTCTGGTTGGTTAGCTCAGTTGGCTAGGCAGCTGGTTTGTAATTTAGTGATGCCAACAGAATGGGTTCAATTCCCACATTGACTGGGGTTACCAGGAAGGACTTTTCTTCTCAACCTCTTTCCTTGGCTGAGGCATGGTGACCCTCAGGTTAAACCACGAGCTGTTGTCTCTGTCTAATGAGAGAGCAGCCTTATGGCCTGATGGGTTTATGGCAACTTCACTGTTATCTTTTATTATTCTGATGATGGAGCTACTCCCTTGACTGAGTTTCAAATGCTACATTTATCTCAGAAAGGGTTTGAGTTCACAATTTGACTGACAGCTTAAAGAGACTATTAAATGATTAATTGACTTTGTGGGGTTCAGATTGAGGTTTCTTTGTTTCTATAGAAATTAACAGTGTGAGATTTAAAAGCTCTGAATGGGTTTCACAAATGAGAGTCTTATTCATTGCTAAATGAGTGATAACTATATTAGATTGTTAGAATTTTCATCTCCAAATGGATCCTATGGTGTGCCCATGATGGATCTTGGGTAAGCAGCTATGAATTTGGCATGGCGATATGAGGAGGCATTCTGAGTATATAAGGGCATGGATTAGCATTGAATGATCATGGGGCATGCACTGGGGCTTTGAGGTAAAGTGACTTGTCACCCCCATTGTACCCTAAATATCTTTCTGGCGTGGGGTGAGATGGGTGAGAAGATCATATCCCATCCATCATTGTTTACATAATTACTGGCCTGGTGTAGAGAATTGCAGATAACTTGTTAATTTTTGTATCAATATTCATTGAGAGTAGGTGGCATAATGTTATTGTCATTGGGCTAGTAATCAAGTGGCCCAGATTTATTTCCCTAGAATATGACTTCAAATCCCACCAATCAATAAAAAATATGGAACTGAAGTCTAATATTGGTAATGGTGACCTTGTTGGCTCTTATCAATTATTGTAAAAATCCATTGAGTTCATCAGTGGAAGGAAATCACTATTCTTACTTGGTCTGGTCTAAATATGACACCAGATCCTCAGCCCTACAGTTGACTTTTAAATGCCCCCTGAAGTGGCCAACTCAGCCATTGAGTTCAAGACAATCAGGACAACAAATACTAACCCTGCCAGTGACCCTGAGTAAAACAAGATGTTCCATTGTCTAAACCTCTAATTAAATGAGAAGTTTAAAAATAGACATTTTTTTCCTCTGACAATCTGTCTTTGGTGGGTGTTATATAAATAATTGTTTTGAGAGGAACTGATAGCTATATTACAGAGTCATAGAGTTGTACAGCAGGGAAGCAAACCCTTCGGTCTAACTCATCCATGCTGCAAGATGTAACTAGTGGGTTGCCTCAAGGTTTGGTCCATGGACCTCAGCTATTTACAAACTACGTTAGAGATCTGGTTACAGGGATGGAAGGCTCCAGCCAAATTTGTGGATGACACAAAAATAGCAGGATGGTAAATTGCAATGAGGAAATAAAAACCTTACAAATGGATATAGATAGGTTAGGCAAGTGGGCCAAAATGTGGCAGATGGAGTTTAATGTGGATAAGTGCGAGGTCATGCATTTGGGTTGAAAAAATGAGAAGGTGACTTTTTATCTTAATGGGGAGAGATCTCAGGGTGCTCTGGTGCTGAGGGATCTAGGAGAAAGTGAGGACTGCAGATGCTGGAGATCAGAGCTAAAAATGTGTTGCTGGAAAAGCGCAGCAGGTCAGGCAGCATCCAAGGAGCAGGAGAATTGACGTTTCAGGCATGAGCCTGAAGGAGGGCTCATGCACAAAACGTCGATTTTCCTGCTCCTTGAGTGCTGCCTGACCTGCTGCGCTTTTCCAGCAACACATTTTCAGTGCAGAGGGATCTAGGTGTACACAGAAAACTAGCATGCAGGTACAGCAGGTAATAAAATAATAAAAACAGAAATGGAATGTTGGCTTTTATAGCTATAGGAATAGAATATAATGGTAAGGAAGTATTGTTGCAACTATGCAAGGTAATGGTGAGACCACACCTGGAGTATTGTGCACAGTTTTAGTCCCCTTATTTGAGAAACGATGAACTGGCGTTAGAGGCAGTTCACAGGGGATTCACTACATCGATCCCAGAACTGAGGGGTTTGTTGTATGAGAAAAGCTTGAACAGTTTAGGTCTATACTCTCTGGAATTTACAAGAATGAACACAGATTAAATTGAGATATTCAAGATGATTAAAGGTATGGATAAATTAAACATGAAGCAGATGCTTCCTCTTGTGGGGCATTCTAGGATGAGAGGTTAAGGGGTTAAGGGGGCCTTAGGTTAAGGGGTAGCGAATTTAAAATAGTGTGTTGAGGAGAAACTATTTTTCCCAAAGGATTGTGAATCTGTGGAATTTTCTACCACAAAGTGCAGTGGATGCTTGGACAATGAGTAAATTTAAGGGGGAGTTAGACAGATTTTTAATTGGTAATGGATTGGAGGGACATGGAGAGAAGGCAGAAAAATAGAGATGTGGAGCATTTCGGCCATGATCGAATGGTGGAGCAGACTCATTGGGCTGAAGAGCCTAATCCTGCTCCTATAGCTTATGAACTTATGACTAGATATCCTAAATTAACCTAGTTCCATTTGCCAGCATTTGGCCCATATCTCTCTAAACCTTTCCGATTCATCTACCATACAAAATGCCTTTTAAATGCTATAATTGTACCAGCCTTCACCACTTCCTCTGGCAGCTCATTCTTTACACACAACACCCTCTGCATGAAAACATTGCCCCTTGGATCCCTTTTATATCTTTCCCCTCTCACCTTAAACCTGTGGCTGCTAGTTTTGGACTCCCCTATCCTGGAAAAAAAGATGTCATGTTTTTACAAACCTCTAAGGTACATCAGCCTCTGACGCTCTAGGGAAAGTAGCCCCATCCTATTCAGCCTCTCCCTATTTCTCAAACTCTCCAACCACAGCAACATCCTTGTAAATGTTTTCTGCTCCCTTTCAAGTTTAATAACATCTTTCTTATAACAGGGAGACCAGAACTGAACACAGTATTCCTAAAGTGGCCTAACCAAAGTCCTCTACAGCGGCAACATGACACCCCAACTCCAATACTCAATGCACTGAATAATAAAGGCCAGTGTACCAAATACTTTCTTCCCCATCTGGTCTACCTGTGACTCCAACTTCAAGGAACTATGAACCTGTACCCCAAGGTCTCTTTGTTTGATAATATTCCCCAGGACCCTTCCATTAAGTATATAAGTCTTGCCATGATTTGCCTTACCAAAATATAATACCTCATATTCATCTAAATTAAACTCCCATCTGCCATTCCTCGGCTGATTTGTCTATCTGATCAAGGTGCTCTGAGATAACCTTCTTCACTGTCCACTGCACCATCCATTTTGTTGTCACAGAATCATAGAAATGTATAGCATAGAAACAGACCCCTCAGTCCAACTCATCCATCTGCAAACTTACTAACCATACCTGCTATATTCACATCCAAATCATTTATGTAAATGACAAAAAGCAGTGGACTCAGCACCAAGCCTTGTGGCACACCACTGGTCGCAGGCTCCAATCTGACAAACCATCCTCTACCATCATCCTCTGTCTCTTACTTCCAAGACAATTTTGTATCTAAATGGTTAGCTCTCCCTGGATTCCATGTGATCTAACCTTGCTAACCAGGTCTGCCATGCAGAACCTTGTCAAACATCTTGCTGAAGTCCATATAGTCAACATCCACTGATCTGCCTTCATCAATCTTCTTCATTACTTCTTCAAAAATCTCAATCAAGTCAGTGAGACACTATTTCCCATGCACAAAAACTATGCTGACGACACCTAATCAATCCTTGCCTTTCCAAATACGTGTGGATCCTGTCCCTCTGAATTCTGTCCAAGAATGTACACGCCACTGATGTCAGGCTCACCAGTCTTCATTTCCCTGGCTTTTCCTTACTACTTTCTTAAATAATGACACCACATTAGCCACCCTCCAATCCTCAAGCTCCTCACCAGTGGCTATTAATGATGCAAATAACTCAAAGCAGGGCCCAACAATCACTTCCCTAGCTTTGCACAATATTCTGGGATACACCTGATCAGGTCCTGGGGATTTATCCATCTTTATGCACTTCATCCATGTATTATGGACACTTTTCAATATATCGTAGTTTATTTGTCCAAATCCTGCATATTCTTCTCTCCAGTAAATACTGACAAGAAATACTCATTTAGTATCTCACCCATCTCCAGAAGTAGATGACCTTGTTGATCTTTGAGAGGCCCTATTCTCACCGTAGTTACTCTTTATATTTATAGAATCTCTTTGGATTCTCCTCAAAATTATTTTCCAAAGCTATCTCATGTTCCCTTTTTGCCCTCCTGATTTCCCTCTTGAGTATCCTTCCACTGCCCTTATACTCATTGAGGGATTCACTTGATCCCAGCTGTCTATACCTGGCATTAGCCTCCTTTCTTTTTGACCGGAGCCTCAATTTCTCTAGTCACCCAGCATTCCCTCCATCTGCCAGCCTTGGATTTTAAGTTCTTGACTAATACCATCAAAATTGGCCTTACTCCAATTTAGAACTTTTAACTTTTAGATCAGGTCTATCCTTTTCCATTACTATTTAAAAACTAATGGATTTATGGTCACTGGCCCAATCAGTGCTCCCCCACTGACACCTCAGCCACTTGACCAGCCTTCTTTCCCAAGAGAAGGTTAAGTTTTGCTCCTTCTCTCGTAGTTTCATCCATATGCTGAATAAGAAACTTTTCTTGTACACACTTAACAAATTTCTCTCCACCCAAGCCTTTAACACAGTGGCAGCTCCAGACTATTTTTGGAAAATTAAAATCCCCTCCTGTTACAACCCTATCATTCTTACCCATGTCTGAGATATTTCAAATTTGCTTCTCACTTTCCTAAGAGTCTTATTGTATAATCCCAATAAGGTGATTATCCCTTTCTTAGTTCTTTGTTCCATCCAAATAACTTCACTGGATGTAATTCCAGGAATATCATCCCTACTTACAGCTGTAACATTACCCGTAGCCAAAAACACCACTCCCTCTCCTCTCTCGTCCCCCTTCCTATAGAATCAATACCCTGGAACATTAAGCTACCAGTTTTCTGCCTTGACTATATCACTTGCTCCTCTTCTCAACTGTACCAGTCTCTACCACTCTCTGTGCCCACAACACCCCCATTAGTTTAAAGCCTCCTGAGTATCACTAGCAAATCTCCCTGCCAGAACTCTTGTTCTCTTCAAATTCAGGCGCAAACCATCCCCCTTATAATAGGTCACTTCTACCCCAGAAGAAATTCCAATGATCCAAAAATGTGAATCCCTGCCCTCTGCACCAGCTCCTCAGCCATGCATTAATCTGCTATGTCCTCCTATTTCTACTCTCACTAGCACATGGCTTTGGAAGTAATTTAGACATTACTACTCTTAAGGACCTACTTTTTAACACCAGTTTTGCCTGATTTCCTATTTCTCTCTTCAGAACCTTGTCAACTTCATATGTCATTGGTACCAATGTGTGCAATGATCTCATGTTGATCACTCTCTCCTTTTGAGAATGTGCTGCACCCTCTCTGAGACATCCGTGACCCTGGCATGAGGGAAGCGTCTGCAGAAATGTCTGTCTGTACCTCTGACTAGAGAGTCCCCTCTTATAATTGATCACTTGGAACCTCGTTACTTGAGCCAGTCTCAGTACCAGAAACGTGGCTGTCAGTGCTACATTCCCCTGAGAGTCCATCACTCCTATATTTTCCAAAACTGCATACTTGTTTGAAGACTCCTGCACTACTTGCTTCCCTCTCCTACCTTTTCTCGAGGTAACCCATTAACTTTATCTGCGGTTTTTCTACTTTCCTGAAACTGTCATCCAACACACTCCGTGATTCCTATAAATTCCTCATTGTCTTTAACTGCCATTCCAACTGATCTATGTGATCTGATAGAATTTGCAACCAAACACACTTCGTGCAGACACAATTAACAGGAACATTGAAATTCTCCCTGGTTGACAGGGAGAGCACATCACTCTATCAAAGGCCATCTCTGCACCTTAATCTGCAGACCCCGAAAATATCACAGTCTTACTGCTCTAAGAACACTGTTCGAGGCTATGGGTCATTCTGATACAACATATGTTTCATCAGCACAAATTGGCTATAACATGATTGACAAATTGTGGACTTTGTTTGGATAACGCAAATGTTCTATTGAACGAGTGTAGCGATTTTCTATCGTGGTTTTCCATAGTGCGATTTTCTACAGCGGAGGTTGTAGAGGAACATAACTATTGCATTATAGTAGAACGATCTGCAACTTAATACCTATATTTTATATTTACATGGAACAGATCTCATTAAAACATAAAAAAAACCCTCACCCTACTCACTATGGTAGATATACAAGAAAAAAATCAAGATGTATACATTTTATAAGTCATAAAAACAAACATTTAGCTGATTATTGAATCACTACTCACTCCCAGCTGTGAACTGTTCCAATATTGTGGTCTCTCCAAGGTCAGCTGTGAAATTTGACTTTTGTTGTTTTTCTTGGACCTAATTCCAATTGCTAGAGATACTTGTACTTTCACAATCAGTCAGCTGTGAAAGTTCATTGCTAGGTTTTCTTTGATGAACTCTGGAGCTGTTCTTGGACCTCTGTCTCGACATATTACAAGGGAGTGAGTGAGTAGACCTTTAACTAGAGTGAATTATGAAAGGTTACTTGTGCAAATGTTAAAGATTTAGCATTGATACCGAAGATGACTAAGGATTCAAAGCTGAAAGTGCCTTTGTACTACCTTACCTTCACTGGTTTGAACTTTTTGTGGCAGTTTTTGTAGTGCCAAGGTGAAACTTGGTACAAATCCCTCAAATTGGAAATAGGGTGTCCCTATGTGCTACCATTGCCAAATTTCTCCATAATTACCTGAGGGTAGTATTGGGGTTGCCATTAACCAGAGTTTATTAACACCAGCCATATCAAAATGTTCATTACAAAAGCAAGACTAACGGATTTGAGGGATCAGAAGTCGAGCTTCTGATCCCTCAAATCCTCCTAAATATCTGCATGGCTTAAATCAGGAGTGTGAGAGAATACTTGCAACTAATCTGAATGCACCTGCAACAATACTCAGAAACTGAACACTATGTGTGACAAAATAGATTACTTAACTGGCACTCTATTTGATTTAATGGCCATTCTGTCTAGCAATATGCGGCAGTATGCACAATCTACAGATTGCACTGCCAGGTTTACTCAATCTGCACATCCTAGATCATCATGACCTCCACCAGTATGAAGAAAACAGCAGCCATCCTAGGAGTAACATCGCCTTCAAATCACTTTTGTTACCTTCCCATCAACATGCATCATTTGTCCTCAGATTGGATCAAAATCCTGGAATTTTCTATCTAATGCTATTGTAGACACACGATCACCATAAACACTGATTTAGAAATAGAAGGAAGAGTCAAAGGAAGTATCTTTGTGCTTAAAGGTTGAAAATACAAACTGTGTATTGTGAAATATTTTTTACACTGGCTTGTATTGCATGACTGAACTGGACTGCTGATGAATCACTGAGTAACTAAATACATTGTTTTCATTCTCCAGTTTTAAAGTAAGTCAATTTAAAAACAATTAGAAAGATCAATTTACTGAACTTATAATGTATGCTCATAACAAAGGGATATTCCTGCTTCTCGTGAAACCGGCTCAGAAAGTAGTTTTGAAGAGTGTGGTGCTGGAAAAGCACGGCCTGTCAGGCAGCATCCGAGGAGCAGGAGAGTTGACTTTTCTAACATTTAACTCTTCATCAGGAATGTGGGGATGGCCCAAGGGGACTGAGAGATGAATAGAAGAGAGGGTGTGGGGCTGTGGGGAAGGTAGCTGGAAATGTGATAGGTAGCTAAGATGGGGTGAAAGTGATAGGTCAGAGATGAGGGTGGAGTGGATAGGTGAAAAGGAAGATGGGCAGGGTAGGACAGCTCAAGAAGGCGTTGCTGAGTTGGAAGGTTGGATCTAGGATAAGGTGGGGGGAAGGGAAATGATGAAACTGTGCAATTGACATTGATCCCATGTGGTTGGAGGGCCCCAAGGCGGAAGATGAGGCATTCTTCCTCCATGAGTCAAGTGGCTAGAGTCTTGGCAGTGGAGGAGGCCCAGGACTTGCATGTCCTTGGTGGAGCGGATGGGGAGTTAAAGTGTTTGGCCATGGGGCAATGAGGTTGCTTAGTGCATGTGTCGCAGAGATGTTCTCTGAAACGTCCTGTCTCCCCAGTATAGAGGAGACTACATCAAGAACAATGGACACAGTAAATGACGTGTGTGGAAGGACAGGTAAATCTATGTCAGATGTGAAAGAATCCTTTGGGGCCTTGGACTGAGGTGGGGTGGGAGGTGTTAGTGCAGGTTTTACACTTCTTGCAGTGGCAGGGGAAGGTTCAGGGAGTGGAGGGTGGATTATTGGTGGGCATGGACCTAATAAGGGAGTCACAGAGGGAATGGTCTCTCTGGAACGTAGATAGGGGTGGGGAAGGAAATATATCCCTGGTGGTGGGATATGTTTGTAGGTAGAGGAAATGGCGGAGGATGATACGTTGTATCCAGAGGTTGGACCGGGTGAGGATGGTGAGGACAGGGGGAAGGTTCTGTCCTTGTTGCAATTGGAGGGGTGGGGTTCAAGGGTGGAGGTGTGAGAAGTAGAGGAGATGTGCTGGAGGGCATCATCGGCCATGTGGGAGGGGAAATTGCAGTCTTTGAAGGAGGAGGTCATCTGGGATGTTCTCTGATGGAATTGGTCCTCCTGGGAGCAGATGCGACAGAGGCGGAATAATTTGGAATAAGGGATAGCATTTTTACAGGAGGCAGGTTGGGAGAAGCTGTAGTCCAGAAAGCTGTGGGAATCAGTGGGTGTGAAGTAGAAGTCTGTGTTGAGCCGGTCGCTGGAAATGGAGATGGGGAGATCCAGAAAGGGGAGGGAGGTGTCTGAGATACTCCAGGTCTCGATGTAGTCTCCTCTGCACTAAGGATACAGGACGCCAACTTGTGAAATGTTTCGGAGAACATCTCTGGGACTCACACTTTAAGCAACCCCACTGCCCTGTGGCTGAACACTTTAACTCCCCTCCCACTCCGGCAAGGACATGCAAGTCCTGGACCTTCTCCATTGCTAAACTCTAGCCACCCGACGCCTGGAGGAAGAATGCCACACCTTCCACCTTGGGACCCTCCAACCACATACGATCAATGTGGATTTCATCTGTTTCCTAATTTCCCCTCCCCCAACTTATCCCAGATCCAACCTTCCAACTCAGCACCACCATCTTGCACTGTCCTACCTGTCCATTTTCCCTCCCACCTATCTGCTCCACCCTCCTCTCCACCAATCACCTTCACCCTCACCCTAATCTGCCTGTCGCATTCCCAGCTACCTTCTCTCCAGTCCCACCACCCCCTCCCGTTTATCTCTCAGATCCCTTGGGACACCCCCTCATTCCTGGTGAAGAGCTTATGCTTGAAACGTCGACTCTCCTGCTCCTCGGATGCTGCCTGACTGGCTGTGCTTTTCTAGCACCACACTTCTTCGACTCTGATCTCCAGCATCTGCAGTCCTGACTGTCTCCTCAGAAAGTAGTATTGCAGTGTTACACAAAATATGACTTATGTAAAATAGATATATATATGTATTAACATAATGTTTTTTTATTGTTTTCAGACTCAGGGGGCAGGATCCCCTCGCTCTTCACCAAGTCACACAATTAGCCGGTCTGTTCCTATACCAATGCCTATCAGATCAACCTCTGCCTGCTCAACTCCAACCCATACACCTCAGGATTCACTGACAGGGGTTGGAGGAGATGTCCAGGAAGCATTTGCACAAAGTGAGTCATTCTCAGAAGTAATGTTAAAAAAAAAGTACATATTAGAGAGAATTTGGTTCTTTTGCATCTGTTCAGAAAGTCGCAATGCATAGGGTGATCAATTTCCTGGTTCACTTTTCTGCACCTCAATACAGTTCCTTTTTTCCCAGATCAGAAGTGCACCAGGGTCAAATTAACATCTAACAACTTCCAAGTGGCTCCAGAGCCATACTGAACCAAATGTTAGGTGGCCTCTGTATGCTAATTGGAGATCTAAAGCCTACTTAGAACTTTGCCATATCCCTCAAAAACTAACCAGAGAAATTTGAGAAATGATTTCTTCTTTCTCACTAATAACAGCGAGACAAGTTGTTCTTACAGGGACCAAAAAGGTGATAAGAGAAGGAGTTAAGTTTCTCTTTTATGACCTGCTTTAATGTGGCACCAGGGGTTTCTCTTGGCTTTAGAGCTAATCAACTGAAGGGCAGCTCTAATTACACTCAAGAAGTACAATGCCAACCACTACTTTAAACATTCGCTTCCTTCAATATTAATGCACAGTAGCTGCAATTTTGTTTCATCTACAAATGCGCTGCAGTAATTCACCATGCGCCTTCAGTAGTACATTCCAAACCCTTGTCCCCTACCAACTAAAAGAGTGGTTAGCACTGCTGTCTCACAGCCCCAGAGACCCTGGTTAAATTCCGGCCTTAGGCTACTGTCTGTGTGGAGTTTGCACATTTTCCCTGTGTCTGCATGGGTTTCTTCTGGGTGCTCCGCTTTCTTCCCACAGTCCAAAGATGTGAATTGGCTGTGCTAAATTGTCCATGGTGTTCAGGGATGTGTAGGTTAGGTGCATGAGTCAGGGGTAAATATAGGGTAGGGACATTGGGTCTGGGTGGATTACTCTTCGGAGGGTCAGTGTGGACTTTTTGGGCCAAAGGAGCTGTTTCCACACTGTATTCTATGGAAACAAGAAAATACATGGAAAAATGACCACGTACAAGTTGCCTTCCAAGATATGCAGCATCCTGACAGTTACATTGCCATTTCTTCATTGTTGCTGGGTTAAAGTCCAGGAATTCCCTCCCTAATAGCATTGTGGTGTACCAACACCAAATGGATGGCAGCTGTCAAGAAGGTTGTTAATCTTCACCTTGAGGACAATTAGGAATAGGCCACAAATTCTGGCCTTGCCAGTGACACTCACTTCTCGTCAACAAACTTCTTAAAAATGTTGCTTCCCAACACCACCAGCCCCACTTTGTCCAAGGACATGAATGTTCCATTGGTTCAGTCGCATTCTTAAGAAGCAGCATGGTTGAGGATAAACAACCAAAGCTAGAAATCCATGGATGACTGAAGGTTGAAATAAGGCAAGAAAAGGTGAGATACAATTGTAAAGTTAATAATACAGTGGAGTATCAAGCCAAATACATAAAGTTCAGAATAGAAGTCACAAGAGGAAGAAAAGGGCAAATGCAGAATGTGAGAATGGATTTTCATCTGATACATTTTCAATAAAAGTCATGGTATTTTATAAACATGTAAATGGAAAAACGAGAGTCAAAGGTATGGTTGAGCAAATTACTGGTCTAGAAGGAGATCTTCTTGCAGAGACTAAAGACATGGCTGAGATACTAAGTGAGTATTTTCAGTAGAGGAAAGGATCCTGCTAATGTTACAAATAAAGGAGGGGGCAGTAGTGATATTGGATAGAATAGAAATAGAGAGAAAGGACACAGAAGGTTGGCAATCCTCAAACTGTAAATGTATCTCAGTCAGGATGGGATACATTGTATGTTACTAAAAAAATGAAAAGGTGGAAATTGCTGAGGCCCTACTCATATCTTTCAATTATGCCATGATAATGGAGTTGGTGCCAGAGGATTGGAGGATTATAATTTTTACAGCTGTGTTTTTAAGAAGTCTGAGGGAGAAAACACTGAATTATAATTCGGTCAATCTAATGTAAATAGAGGGAACATGTCAGACACATAATTAAGAACAAAGTTAATTGACACTTGAAAATCACTTCAGATATGTTCATGGAAAAATGTGTTTGTTTGACTTGAAAAAGTTTTTTGATAGTATAGAGTTAGAGTTAGAGATGTAGAGCACAGAAACAGACCATTCGGTCCAACTCGTCCAGATATCCTAACCTAATCTAGTCCCATTGGCCAGCACTTGGCCCCAGTCCCTCAAAACCCTTCCCATTCATATACCCATCCAGATGCCTTTTAAATGTTGTAATTGTACCAGCCTCCACTACTTCCTCTGGCAGCTCATTACATACACACACCACCCACTGCATGAAAAAGTTGCCCCTTAGGTCCCTTTTATATCTTTCACCTCTCACATTAAGCTTATACCCTCTAGTTTGGACCCACCCCAGGAAAAGGCTTTGCCTCTTTATCCTATCCATGCCCCTCACAATTTTTAAACCTCTCAGCCTCTGACGCTTCAGGGAAAACAGCCCCAGCATATTCAGCGTCTTCTGAGGTCAAACCCTCCAACCCTGGCAACATCCTTGTAAATCTTTTCTGAACGCTTTCAGGTTTCACAACATCATTTTGATAGGAAGGAGACCAGAATTGCACTCAATATTCCAAATGTTGCCTAACAAAAAGTACCCTGACTGTACAGCCGCAACATGACCTCCCAACTCCTATATTCCATGCTCTGACCAATAAAGGAAAGCATACCAAATGTATTCTTCACTATCCTACCTACTTGTGACTCTACATTCAAGGAACAATGAACCTGCACTCCAATTACTCCTTGTTCAGCAACACTCCCCAGGACCTTACCATTAATTATATAAGTCCTGCCATGATTTGCTTTTCCAAAATGCACTACCTCGCATTAATTCATGTTATGCAAATAGACTTTGAATAGATACATGTTTTACAAGTCAGATAAATAGATCTGTTAGAAAAAATTAAGCCCATAGGATTGAATGAACAATGGCAACTTAGGATGCAGATTTTGCTAAAGAATGAAAAATAGACTGTAGTGATCAATGATAATTTCTCTAACTCGAGGGATATACAGAGATGCCACTGCTCTTTTTATTACATATTAATAAAAATAGAACGGCATGATGGCTCAGTAGTTAGCACTTCTGCCTCACAGCGACACAGCCCAAGGTTTGATTCCAGCCTTGACTGACTCTCTGTGTGGAGTTTGCCCATCTCCCCATTGCTACATCGGTTTCCTCCAGATATTTCAGTTTCCTCCCACAGTCCAAAGATTAGGTTGTAAATGTGTGGTGAAAGTCATATTTAATAGAGATTGTTAGCATCTAAAGGTGATCAAACAGATGTGAAGATACAATTCAGACTGCTATCATTGATCTGGCCTTGCCTGTTCAAACTTTCTTTGGAGTGCTCATTTGCTCCTGCCTGCCTCTGGCACCAAGATCTCCAATCTTGCATCTGAGATCCTTGGATCATTTCTCTGCTATGTTGTACAATTAATTGTTGTTGCTCCCTGCACCAACTTTTAAGTACCAGTCCAGTTTTACCCTCCACACTTGTCCAATTGCAGAAGGAGTGGTGACTTGAAGGCACTCCAGGTGATTGGCAAAAAAACCAGATGTGAGGTGACGATGCTTTGTTTTGTTGAACAGTATTATTCTGAATATGGAATGCAATGCTTGAAGGGGTGATGAAATGGACTCAGTGATAGCATTCAAAAGAGAATTACATAAATACCTGAAGGGCAAACATTTTTAGGGTGATGGATAAAGGACAGGGGAGTAGAATGAATTGCGGAGCTCCTCATTTTGTACCAAAAATTCAATGAATTAATGTTTTAGCAGAAATGTTTATTTTAAAAAGGCAAATATAACAGTATGAAAGATACAGAAATTGAATTGCATGACATTATCCTTGTGTTGATTTGTATCTGTAGGCTCCAGGAGAAATTTGAGAAATGACCTGCTGGTGGCAGCAGATTCCATTACAAACACAATGTCATCTTTGGTAAAAGAGTTGAATTCAGGTAAGTAATTGCAATTTGTATCTGTCTTCATATTATTCTCATAGATTAATTTCTTGATTAGCCTTGAAGTTTTTTTATGATCAATTTTCCAAATTCCAAGTGCAGATTTTTTAAATGATTTCAATACCTGTCCTGGATCCTTAAAATGTCTCTGCTTGTCTGCTAGAATCATAGAGATATACAGGACGGAAACAGACCCTTTGGTCCAAGTTGTCCATGCCGACCAGATATCCCAACCCAATCTAGTCCCACCTGCCAGCATTCTTCCCAATAATTTTGCACATTGATAATACTCTAATCTGCCATTCACTACATCCTAATTCTTGATTATATTCAACTGGGCCCACTATCACTCTACCAACTCATTTTATGATCGGACATCTATTATCAGTTAAAATCAAATTACTGCTAATGCAGGAGACCTGAAATAAAAATAAAGTGTTGCAGATACCCAAAAGGTCTGATACTATCTGTGGACAGAGAAGCAGTTAACACAGAGTCCAATGTGACTGCTCCTTAGAACTATACTTTTCTAGTTATCTGCTGTCTGCAGTTAACTATATCTCCTTGCTCAATATCAATTTGTAACAACAAGTCACTTTAAAGATGCAGAGTTGAAAAATGTGATGCTGGAAAAACACAGCAGGCCAGACAGCATTCAAGGAGCAGGAGAATTGACGTTTCAGGCATAAGCCCTTCTTCAGGAAATTTAAAGATGCAGCCTACCATTGATCCCTGAGTACTGGCCACTTGCACTATCTATTTGTAATGGGGTCGACTGATCTCCCATAGATTTGCTAAATAAATTTTTCCCATCTATTTCCAACAATTCCTTTATTTCTTCAAAGTTATTCTTATTTAAATCCAAAAAGCAGTCTTGCAGCTTTGCTTGCTGGCCTGATTGTATCTTTGTTAGCAAGATTGTCATTATGGTGAATGTACTGTCTTAGTGGTTAGTCTCCAGTTTGTTAATTATAACTAATTCAGGTATTGCCAGGTTATTTGTAAAATTGACAAAATATTGCTGTGGAAAATTGGAATGCATTGAATAAATTGGTTCCTGTATGTGTTACTGCTTTTCACCTAGTAGAACATAGA
The DNA here is from genome assembly GCF_047496795.1 of Chiloscyllium punctatum. NCBI lineage: Eukaryota > Metazoa > Chordata > Chondrichthyes > Orectolobiformes > Hemiscylliidae > Chiloscyllium > Chiloscyllium punctatum. Next base: position 65,457,519 of record NC_092743.1, read on the forward strand.
ACAGTATAGGCCCTTCAGCCCACAGTGTTGTGCCGAGCTTTTATCTTATTCTAAGATCAACCTAACATACACACCTCTCAATTTTCTGCCATCCATGTGCTTTCCAGCAGTTGCTTAAATGTCCTTAATGTCTCCGACTCTATTACCACCGCTGGGAGTGCATTTCTTGCACCCACTCTCTGCGTAAAGAACCTACCTCTGACATCTCTCCTATACATTCCTCCAATCACCTTAAAACTATGACTCTTTTTGACAGTCATTTCTGCCCTAGTCCTCACCTTCCACCCCACCAACCTCTGGATACATCGCATCATCCTGTGCTATTTCTGTCACCCACAAACAGACTCCACCACCAAGGATATTTTCCCTCCCTACCCCTATCTGCATTCCAGAGAGACCATTCTCTCTGCGACTCAATAGACAATAGACAATAGACAATAGATGCAGGAGTAGGCCATTCAGCCCTTCGAGCCTGCACCGCCATTCAATATGATCATGGCTGATCATTCCCAATCAGTATCCTGTTCTAGCCTTATCTCCATAACCCTTGACTCCACTATCTTTAAGAGCTCTATTCAATTCTTTCTTAAATGAATCCAGAGACTGGGCCTCCACTGCCCTCTGGGGCAGAGCATTCCACACAGCCACCACTCTCTGGGTGAAGTAGTTTCTCCTCATCTCTGTCCTAAATGGTCTACCCCGTATTTTTAAGTTGTGTCCTCTGGTTCGGCACTCCCCCATCAGCGGAAATATGTTTCCTCCTGCCAGAGTGTCCAATCCTTTCATAAAACTATACGTTTCAATCAGATCCCCTCTCAGTCTTCTAAACTCAAGGGTATACAAGCCCAGTCGCTTCAGTCTTTCCGTGTAAGGCAATCCTGCCATTCCAGGAATTGACCTTGTGAACCTACGCTGCACTCCCTCAATAGCCAGAATGTCTTTCCTCAAATTTGGAGACCAGAACTGTACACAGTACTCCAGGTGTGGTCTCACCAGGGCCCTGTACAGCTGCAGAAGCACCTCTTTACTTCTATACTCAATTCCTCTTGTTATGAAGGCCAGCATGCTATTAGCCTTCTTCACGACCTGCTGTACCTGCATGCTTGCCTTCATTGACTGGTGGACAAGAACACCCAGATCTCTCTGAACAGCCCCTTTACCTAATTTGATACCATTGAGGTAGTAATCTGCCTTCCTGTTCTTGCCACCAAAGTGGATAACCAGACATTTATCCACATTAAACTGCATCTGCCATGCATCTGCCCACTCACCTAACTTGTCCAGGTCACCCTGTAATCTCCTAACATCCTCATCACATTTCACCCTACCACCCAGCTTTGTATCATCAGCAAATTTGCTAATGTTATTGCTGATACCATCTTCTATATCATTTACATATATTGTAAAAAGCTGCGGTCCCAGCACGGATCCCTGCGGTACCCCACTGGTCACTGCCTGCCATTCCGAAATGGAGCCGTTAATCACTACCCTTTGTTTCCTATTAGCCAACCAATTCTCTATCCAATCTAGTACTTTGCCCCCAATACCGTGCGCCCTAATTTTACTCACTAACCTCTTGTGTGGGACTTTATCAAAAGCTTTCTGAAAGTCCAGGTACACTACATCCACTGGATCTCCCTCGTCCATCTTCCGAGTTACATCCTCAAAAAATTCAAGAAGATTAGTCAAGCATGATTTCCCCTTCATAAATCCATGCTGACTCTGTCCTATCCTGTTACTATTATCCAGATGTGCCGTAATTTCATCTTTTATAATAGACTCCAGCATCTTTCCCACCACTGAGGTCAGACTAACTGGTCTATAATTTCCTGCTTTCTCCCGCCCACCCTTCTTAAAAAGTGGCACAACATTAGCCGCCCTCCAATCCTCAGGAACTGACCCCGATTCTATTGAACTCTGGAAAATAATCACCAGCGCATCCACGATTTCCCGAGCCACCTCCTTCAGTACCCTGGGATGCAGGCCATCAGGTCCCGGAGACTTATCAACCTTCAGACCTAACAGTCTCTCCAACACCAAATCCTGGCAAATATAAATTCCCTTAAGTTCAGGTCCTTCAGCCACTGTTACCTCAGGGAGATTGCTTGTGTCTTCCCCAGTGAACACAGATCTGAAGTACCCATTTAATTCCTCTGCCATTTCTTTGTTCCCAGTAATATATTCCCCTGTTTCTGTCTTCAAGGGCCCAATTTTTGTCCTAACCATTTTTTTGCCTTGGACATACCTAAAAAAGCTTTTACTATCCTCCTTTATATTCTTGGCCAGTTTACCTTCGTACCTCATTTTTTCTCTGCGTATTTCCTTCTTACTAATCCTCTGTTGTTCTTTAAAAGCTTCCCAGTCCTCAGTTTTCCCACTTATCTTCGCTAAGTTATACTTTTTCTCTTTTAACTTTATATGTTTCTTTACTTCCCTCGTCAGCCACGGCCGCCCATGTCTCCTCCTGGGATCTTTCTTCCTTTTAGGAATGAACTGATCCTGCAACTTCTGCATTATACACAGAAATATCCGCCATTGTTCCTCCACGGTCTTCCCTGTTAAGGTATTGCACCATTGAACTTTGGCCAGTTGCTCCCTCATAGCTCCATATTTCCCTTTATTCAACTGAAATATTGTCACTTCCGATTGTACCCACTCCCTCTCAAATTGCAGATTGAAGCTTATTGTATTATGGTCACTACTTCCCAATGGCTCCTTCACTTCGAGGTCACTGACCAATTCTGGTTCGTTACACAATACCAGATCCAGAATTGCCTTATCCCTGGTCGGCTCCAGCACCAGCTGCTCTAAAAATCCATCTCTGAGGCACTCCACAAAGTCTCTTTCTTGAGGCCCGATACCATCCTGATTCTCCCAGTCTACCTGCATGTTAAAATCCCCCATAACAACTGTAGTAACATCTTTGCGACAAGCCAATTTCAGCTCCTGATTCAACTTACATCCGACATCCAGACTACTGTTTGGGGGCTTGTAGATGACTCCCATGAGGGTCTTTTTACCCTTAGTGTTTCGAAGCTCTATCCACACTGACTCTACATCCCCTGACTCTAGGTCCCCCCGCGCAAGGGACTGAATATCCTCCCTTACCAACAAGGCCACCCCACCCCCTCTGCCCGTCAGTCTGTCCTTACGATAGCACGTGTAGCCTTGAATATTCATTTCCCAGGCCCTGTCCCCATGAAGCCACGTCTCAGTTATCCCCACAATATCGTATCTGCCAATTTCCAAAAGAACCTCAAGCTCATCCACCTTGTGTCTAATGCTTCGTGCATTCATATATAGAATTTTTAATTTGTTACTGCTCTCACCCTTCCCCTCAACCCTTATTTCACTCAACTTTACAGCATGATGCCTTTTCCAGTTTTCTGCCTCCTTGATACAGTTGTCTTTCTTGACTTCTCTTGTTCTAACTACCCCTTCAATTTCCTTTTTAAACATCCAGCTTGTCCCCTCCCCCCCGCTACTTAGTTTAAATGTAGCGGTGTTGCAGCAGAAAACCTGCCTGCCAGAATGCTGATCCCTGATCTATTAAGGTGCAAGCCGTCTCTCTTGTAGAATTTATGGTTACCATAAAATATACCCCAGTGATCCAAGAACTTGAAACCTTGCTTCCTGCACCAGTTCCCCAACCACACGTTCAAGTCCATTATCTCCCGGTTTCTGGCCACACTAGCCCGAGGAACTGGAAGCAAACTGGAGATAACCACCTTGGACGTCCTGCTTTTTAGCCTTCTTCCTAGATCTCCGAAGTCTCGCTGTAGTATGTTCCTCCTCTTCTTCCCGACATCATTTGTGCCGACGTGTACCACCACCTCGGGCTCTTCACCCTTGTCCTTGAGGATGTCCTGCACTCTGTCCGCGATGTCTTTCACTCTAGCACCAGGAAGGCAACACACCATCCTTAAATCCCATCTGGACTCCCTTGTTAGGTCCACACCGCACCCCCCCACCAACCCATCTTCCACTCCTGGCACCTTGCCTGCCACTGCAAGAAGTGGAAAGCCCACACCTCCCCCCTCACTTTCTTCCAAGGCCCCAAAGGATCCTTCCACATCTGACAGAGATTTACCTGTTCTTCCACACACACCATCTACTGTGTCCATTGCTCTTGATGTGGTCTCCTGTACACTGGGGAGACAGGATGCCAACTTGCAGAATATTTCAGAGAACATCTCTGGGACACACTCACTAAACAACCCTGTGGTGAACACTTTAACTCCCCCTCCCACACCGTCAAGGACATGCAGGTCCTGGGCTTCCTCCACCACCGAATTCTAGACACCCGATGCCTGGAGGAAGAATGCCTCATCTTCTGCCTTGGAATCAATGTGGATTTCATCAGTTTCCTCATTTCCCCTACCCCCACCTAATCCCAGATCCAACCTTCCAACTCGGCACTACGCTCTTGAACTTCCATCTTCCTTCCCATCTATCCACTCCACCCTCCTCTCCGACCTTCATCCTCATCTTCATCTACCTATTGCACTCCCAGCTACCTTCCCCGCAGCCCCCCTTTCTCCCATTTATGTCACAGTCCCCTTGGGCCACCCCCTCATTCCTGATGAAGACTTTATGCTTGAAACGTCGACTCTTCTGCTGTTCAGATGCTACTGACTGGCTGTGCTTTTCCAGCACCACAGTCTTCTACTCTAATGTCCAGCATCTGATGTCCTCACTTTCTCCTGCCAACTTGGGCGGCAACTTTAAGGGATCTATGTACGTGGCCCCAAGATTCTGCTGTTTCTCCACACTGCCAGGAACCCTATCTTTAAACCTGTATTCAGCATTCAAATTCGACCTTCCAAAATGAATCATGTCGCATTTATCCAGGTTGAATTCCATCTGTCACTTCTCAGCCCAGTTCTGCATCCTGTCAATGTCTTGTTGTAGCCTGCAACAGCCCTCGACACTATCCACAACACATTGACCTTTGTGCCATCGACAAACTGACTAACCCACCCTTCCACTTCTTCATCTGTCATTTATAAAAACTACAAACAGCAGAGGCCTGAGAACAGATTCTGTGGGACACCACCGGTCACCAGCCTCTAGCGGGAGTACCTATACATAAAATAATTTGGTAACAGTGTTCTTCTTTTGGGAATTAGCATGTATATATGTTAAATTATCACTGTGTGGAGATTGTCTTGCACATTGTGATTCCCCGTAATAATTCCATTCACTTGGATCTCTTCCTTCTGCCAATAGGTTTACATTAATACAATATTTCATAACACCCCAATCTCTCCTTTTTCTGACTTTCTCTACCATTTCTAAAATGTCCTTTATTTGGACATACTTAGCTCCAATCCTGTACTAAATTTATACCGCTTGTTCCTTTCATCATTGGTCATGGTAATTTTGTTACAAAAGACAATTTTCATGATTAAGTGGTTTCTCTCTTAACTTTTCACCTCTAGGTTCCCTCCCTGTTAGTTTTATAATTTTATTTAATTTCTATGACGTTTTCAACCGTCATATTCTATTTTCTCTCCCAGATCCCTCCAAGGTATATTTAGGTGAAGCCTATCTGATTGGAAGTGTTGTACCAATTTTGGAAGTGGTCCCAGTCTGAGATTCCATTTTACACAGTCTATGATGTCACTTCCTGACAAGGCTTAGACATAAATAGCAATCTCTTAAACGAAGCCCTTGGAACCAGAGCCCAAGAATATCTTAAAGGGACGAAAGAAAGGGAGCAACTTACTGGAAAAATAAAAAGGACTTTAGCTAATGATCTTTAGCTATTTGGGCGGCACAGCAGCTCAGTGGTTAGCACTGCTGCCTCACAGCACCAGGCACCCAGGTTCGATTCCAGCCTCAGGCAACTGTCCGTCTGGAGTTTTCACATTCTCCCCGTGTCTGTGTGGGTTTCCTCCCACAGTCCAAAGATGTGCAGGTCAGGTGAATTGGCCACACTAAATTGCCCAAAGTGTTAGGTACAGTAATCAGAGGGAAATGGTCTGGGTGGGTTACTCTTCGGAGGGTCAGTGTGAAGGGCCTGTTTCCACACTGTAGGGAATCTAACCTAATCTAATCTCCCAAGCAATTAATAATAAGTAGCTGAACCATACAATATAATAAACAATACAACTGTATAAATGCTGTTGATGCTGTAAATTTGAAATAAAAATTGAAAGCTTAGGTTATGAGAAACAGAAGTAATGTTTCAGGTCAGTGTCCCTCTGTCAGAACAGAAATAATCAGGCCCCCTAGTTTGATTCATGGTCTGTGCTGACTAAGCTGATCTCATACTGGTAGTCATGATCCTTAATCCATAAAGATTAGGGACAGGAAGCTAGGGAGAATTCTTGCTTCAATGAAAATGTTCAGTTCCTCAAGTCTGATTTACCATTCAATTAAATCCTACCTGATCATCTGCTTCAGTTCAGTACTAATTTCTGTGATCTCCTTTTATGTCATTAGATTCAAAAATCTTTTAATTTCTGTTTTGAACATGCTCAGTGATTGAGCCTCTGCAACAATTTGGATAGAGAATCTTAAAGATTCCCTATCCCAAAATGTAGAAGTGGGTAAAAAGCTTAGTAGGTGGAATATTATGCAGGAAAATGTGAGGTTTTGCACTTTGGCCAGAAGAGTAGAGGAGCTAAATATTATATAAATAGAGAAAGACTGCAAAAAACTATAGAACAAAGGGATTTGAGAGTCCTCGTCAATTAATCACTAAAAGCTAGCATCCAGGTTCAGCGGATAATAGGGAAGGATATAAAAGCAGAGAGATTTTGCTAAAACTATACAAGGCACTTATCAGACATAGCTGTAAGATTGTGAACAGTTTTGGGCCCCTTATCAAAGGAAAGATATATTGGCATTGGAAGCAGTCCAGACAATGTTCACTTGACTGATACCAAGTATGTTGGACTGTCAGAAAGGAGAGATTGAGTTGGTTGGGCCTGTACTTGTTGGAGTTTAGAAGAATGAAAGACGACCTTACTAAAACTTAGAAGATTTTTCGGAGACTTGACAGGGTAAGTGTGGAGAAGTTGTTTCTCCTTGTGGGAGAGTCTAGCACCAGACAGCATAATCTCAGAGTGAGGAGTGGTTGCACATTTAAGATAGAAATATGGAGCAATTTCTTCTTTCAGGGAAGTGATTATGCAGAATGTTTTTTACTGCATAAAAATATATTTTAAAATTTGAATCTATTTATCACTCCTTATTTATTTTACTTCGCTCTAATGTACTCCATTTGAATTGTATTAACATGGAGCAAATGTGTATCAAGCAACATCATTTACAGAAACACTGTTTTGAGCGATCTAAAAATAATGCTAGAGAAGACTTTTCCATGTTCTCAAAACTGTGCTATAAATAAACATATTCAGCTCATCCTTGAACTTGTGCATACCTTGCCTGTTAATATTCAGTTTTTGAGTTAGTGAAATACTGTGAGAGATGTTAGAGGCATTTTCAGTATACTGCCAATACCGTAAGTGGGGGAAGGTGTGCAGGCTCAAGAATACTGGTGCCACCATCATGATTGTTTCCCAAGCCTTCTGGCTCCAAGGCAGATTAGTGGTCAGCAGGGTTACTTATCACTGCAAGATGGGCAGCCAGTTGAGACTATTAAAGCTTTATTAAGGGCTAAAAGGAAAGTTTGATGATTTGAATGTGTGGAATAAAAGGCCACTCTATGAATGGTGGCCTGGCTGCTAAACCTGGTTGTATTCAGCATTTTAAAAGTTGGTGAGAGTGCCTGCATACCTTCTCGTGTATTTATCTTCTAATGCAAACAGCAGCTGTTCTCAAGCTGAAAAGCCTTTATATTGGTCATCCAGCCTTCAGTACATCACCTAATTGAATAGAAAACCTGTTGCATGAAAATGAAGGTAGCTGTCATGTGAAAACCCCTTCAAGTAGCTTTCCAGGATGTGTTTCTAGATAACAGAAAATCTCAACACCTGCTTTCTGCTCCAGAGGATATATTCAGGACATTTTGTGTAAGATTTTCATGCAGTGAGAGTATTTAGAAAGAACATTTAGTGTTGCATTTGTTTTTTCTATGATCTTTTTACTAAGGTATTAAACAATATGAAGCAAAGATAATGATTAAGGTCACAGATTAGCCATGATCTAATTGATTGACAGAACAAGCTGGAAGGGATAAATGGCCTCTTGATGTTCCTGTGTTCGTATGGGTCTTGTCCATGGTATTGCCAATATGCTGCTGGACCATACAGACCAAGAAGGCACCAGATTCAATCTCAACTTTTGTGGAATCAATAAATCTTAAATGGAAGCTATAATTGTCCACAATGTAGTAGATTCTGGAGGATAAATCATTTGGGATCACTATCCATTAATTCTTCCAAAGATTTATGTTTCATCTTTCTTGCAGAAGAATGACCTACAATTGAGGTGAGGTTATTGCTGCAGCCAGGTTCAATAAGGTAACTTGGAAAAAAAACTACAGAGTGACATGAGTTTTACAATGTCATGCAAGGAAGCATAGGCCTCTTCTATCCATTTCTTCTGAAATAGTCTGGCAGTTAACTTATTGTGTTCAATTGAGGACCTGCAGTCAACATGTTTCTGGCCTGTGACTTATGCCACATTAAGAATTATTGTTCCACAAACAGATAAAATTGACCCTTCAAAATGGCGATAGAGTGCTTGATTGTCACAATGGCCTGAAACATTGAGCAACTGCTCAATCACCTCATGTACTGGGAAACCAATCAGGAGTGATCAGTCATATCCAAGCAGCGGTCACCTAGATTCTTGTATTTGAATGATTGTTCAAAAAAGCATTTATGTAAGGGACTTCGTTTGGTACACATTTGCTCCATGTTATTGCAATTCAATGGGAGTATTGTGGAGTGAAGAAAAATAAAAGTGAATTAAGGAATGACAAAGAAATCCAAATTCTAAAAATACCTATTTTCTTATATTTACCAAAATTAAGGAACACCAATGAGTTTATAACTCAGAATATAACAGTTCTGTGTCTGGTTTGAAATTGCATTCTGACTTAACTTTAAAATTTAGACACCCTGAGTGGGCATACTTGGGTGTTATTTGAATTAGGATAGTAAGTGGACTGTCTTGAAATAATGACCCCAAAGAGGAACTGGGAAAATAACTAGTGATGATTCCTTCACAAAGTAGTTCATGCCAGTCAGGCAGTTGTCAAGCCAGCAGCAAGTCTTTTCCCTGGAGTCAGGATCCTGGGTCAGAAAGCCTACCTACTGAGAGTTCCTGGCTGATCAAATCTCTTTTCAATGGTATTGCCATGGTGAGACAGTGGCTGAAACAACAACACCTGAGGCTCAGGATGCAGGCCATAGGTCAGTTGCGAAATACAGTTTATGCCGGAGGGGTGTAAGAAAGTCAGCAATAAGGGCAGCATGTGGCTCTCAGCAGACTCCCCTTTCCAAGGCCAGGTCTTGATCAACCAGTGAGCGTATTTGAAATAGTGACACCTTTAGAGATGGCAAACAAGCATACCAGTGTGTTTGACCTCTTAAGGGCCTGAATTTGCAGCAGTCAGGAAGACTGTTCATGGGCCTGCTTACCACGGACTTAATCAGTAACAGAGTCTCGATTCATCATTTACCCACCAAATTAAATGGCCCTCACCATAGTTGCCGTGCAAGAGTTCCATCCCATGTGCAACCCACTGTCAACTTTCATTCTCATACCCAATGTTATGAAATATGAAATCTTGTGTCATTGTTTCATCTATATAGACTTGCACTTAACAAAATTCTAAAAGCTTAAGTGATTTAAGTCTAACCTTGCAGGCAACTTGTAATTTAAATTACAAAAAAAATCCACTTTTCCTTCTGGCACAAATGAACTTTGCACTCAATTCTTATAGAACCAGTTCAAAGTGATTCTTAGCACCAAAGAGCTTACTTTGATTCTTTCCCTTTCTCAGTCTAGTAACTTTTAAGATCAGAACAGAATTTCACATGAAGTGTTTTTCTCTTATATATATATATTCTTCAACCACAATATGGGAACATCTTCCAACCTTTTCTTAACTGCTTATGAATTTGAAATTTTCAACCTGATCCTATGCCCCTATCTGTATTTTTACTTGGTAAACCACAGGGCCTTGCTGCCTGTAGCTGGCAGAATAACCTTGTATGTGAATTGCAGGGAATATGTTGGACCCTTTCCCTCTAAAAGTCCATCTCCACAGCAATGTGATTCACATGAGATTGCTGATTAATTATTTCAACTGAGACTCTCAACTGAAATCATGTTTTATCTTGGGACAGTTTCAAGCACATGTTTTTGCAACCCTCAACGTGTTTCTGGAACTTTGGTGAGTCACAATCTATCTGTGACATGAAATGGCTATTCCACAGCAAAATGGCAAAATTGGCAATTGTGGAATACAATAGCAACTGCACTAATATTTCAGAAATGCATGAAAATCAGGATGGAGTTTTCATGCAATACTTTTGATTGAAGATCTTTTTGTGATTCCGAGAGATTAAAGAAATCTTTGATGCTAGTTAATAGAATTTTTATATGTAAGTATTGGTATTTGAGAAGTAAATCACTTCATGCACAGAAAAGATGCAGATTTTTTAGGATGCTTTATTGCACCAATTCACTTTCCCTAAAAGTCATTACTAGGTCTCAAGTCCTTCACCTTACATTATGTTGAAAATATAACAAATGATATCCCTATTCAAAAATTGGCAATCTTCATTATCCCATTTACAATATAATGTTAGGCCTTAGTAGTTGAGTGTAATAAAAGTGAAGACCATCTCACATTATATACAGAAGAGCAAAAGTATCTGTGTCATTGCTCATGATAGTTCTGCTTTAACTTCAGCAGAGGCTGGGAGTGAGACAGAAAGCAATGTGGACTCAGATTTTGGTCGTGCTCATTTAGATGACATAGTGCTTTCACCAACTTCTGAGAAAGCCTTTCTAGCTCAGATTAATGCAAGAAACCCCAGCTATGTGCACAGTGCTGCTGCAACAGGAACAATTCAAAGTGATATGTAAGTATGAGTAATTATTACCTTTATCATTCTGAATTGAATATAGATTTGAAATGTTAGGCACATAGACATTTGTAACAAAGTTCTACTTTATTCCTTGTTCTGAAAATTATTTTAGCTATAGTTCTCTCTTCACTGCAGATGCACCCTTCACTTCCACCCACTCTCCCCTTACCACGCACCTATTGACAAGGGATAATACCACTGCACAACAATTTCATAATAGAATCATACAGTACAGAAGATGCCCTTTGGCCTATCAAGTCTGCACTGATAAAAAAAAGTTCTAAATCTACACTAGTCCCACTTTTCAGCAATTAGCACATAGCTTTGATTGTTATGATATTTCAAGTGCTCGTCCATATACTTTTTAAAGGTTGTGAGGTTTCTTGCCTCTACTGCCCTCCCAGATGGTGCATTCCTGATTCTCACCATCCTCTGCATGAAAAGCCTTTTCCACAAATCCCCTCTAGGCCTTTCACTTTAAAAGTCCTTATTATTGACCCTTCAACAAAATGGAATTGCTGCTTCCTATCCACGTTGACCATGCCCCTCATAATCTTACATAGCTCAATCTGGCCCTCTGATTTCTTTGCTCAGAAAAATGGGAGCACTACAGCTATGAAGGGTTAACTATCATTTGCTAAGCTGTGATTGTAAGAGCATGTATTTGACTGAAAAAATGCTGGATTTCCTTCCAAAATTCTGGATCAAATTTGTGAATACAAACATAAATAGAGCGAAAAGAAATGAAGCAAAGCTGCTGCTTTTAAAATTCTATTTCTTTTTAAGTGTTGCAGAAGATGGTGAATCATACATTAGAACTGATGATGAAAGTTATGAAAATGAATCTGTCCATCAACTTGAACGGGAGTTGAAGCTGGAAGAATATCTGAAGCAGAAATTGCAAGATGAGAACTATCAGGTGAGACAGGACAGTATGTATAGATGTACTAAATCTATTAGATGCAACATTTTGTCGCAACCACTTTGCAAGAAAATAAACTGATATTCATGACTTTGTTTAATCAGAATAATGATTAAGATGTGATTATTAAACTTAACTTCTGTGAGAAAGATTCTATCCAGAGCGCATGCTCATCTGTAGATTAGTTGCACGTGACCTGGTCTATAGATATCACCTTCTTTAAGGGAGTTCAGAGCTTTGACCACAAGTATGCATTTTCAATGAAATGTTTCTCTAGTTCTTTTGGATTTTAGGGTGTTGAAGGTTCCGTTGATTCTTTGCTTCATTATTCATTGGTCTTAGCTGGAGGAATCTGTTGCAGTTCATTACAATTTGGAACTAATTAATCAAAATATATTCACAAATAGTAAAAATTTTTTAGTAAAGGAAGTCAAAACCGTGTGCAACAAATATGCGCATCTGTTGAATTGTGTATATATTCCAGTCACTCAGAGTGAAGTTGCCGATTTATAAATTTAGAATATCAAGAATTGCAAAGAATCTTGTTTGGGAATCTTGCCAGTGAGAAAAAAAAAATAGCCTTTAGTAATAAAACAATGGTCCTGAATTTCCTCAGACATTCTTTTGCAGTGACAAACATTATGATGCTGGAAGTGCAATGGGATTTGCAATATATTTTTGTTGAAGTAGCACAGTAGCAGAAAATATGATTAACTTTAAGGCATATGCTTACCTAAACCTGAAAGACTTGGCATTTTGTAATTTATTATAGTCTCTACAATGTTGATGTCTGGGATGTTAAATGCATGGTAAGTGTAATGCCTTTCTGTTAGGGGCATTGAACCTTAATTTGTATGGGAGAGCTTTACAAATTTGGAGTCAATCTGACAATATAGGTTCTGCCTGAAACCAGAAATTGCTGATACTAGTGTTTCTTCTATAATACTGTTTCAGTGTGCCTAAAATAATCTTTGGTAGCAATAGTGCTGACAGTGACCAGTACTTTGTTATAATATTCATATGGCGCCTAATAATAATGCACAATTATCCAATGTGAAAGTGAAATTCCATCTTCTACCATTAAAACCCCAATTCTCGTATAAAAAGGGAGGACCCCTTTTCATCTTCTGTGCAGCATTCCAACTAGATGCTTCAACTGAGTTCTTGCTGGTAAAGGTTCACTGTTTTGTTTTATCTATGTCCAGGTCATTGTGGATCATTTTGACTTTCATTGCCAGGATAATAAGCTGATGGAATTGATCATACAAATATTCTCCTTTTGAATTTTTATTTTTTAATTCAATTCCAGTTTATTCCAGCCAGCAAATCCACTATCTTCTCCAAACATTTTATTGCTGGAAAGTTACTCCCATTGATTCTCTGATACGTGCTGTTACTGTAATAGAGGAAAAAGTGAATGTTAAAGCAGTCTTGTTTACAGATACTTAAAGCTCTAATTAAATGTATTCATGCTCATGAGTCTAGTGTTCAGTATTAGGGTATTGATTTGTGTGGAGTTTTAGGTATGGCTATTGACATCCTCTGATTGCAGATCTGAAGGGGTAAGACCAGTGGAAGCAAGCACTTCTCAAATGCAGATCCTGCATTATCTCAATCAAAGCCTTACCTTTATTGTTAAAATAGATTGAGTTCTAATAGTATGCTAAACTCAAAGAAATTCAACTTCCTTTTGCTTTCAAATAATATCCTAATAATAGGAGAAGAGGCATAGTAACAACAATCATGCTTGATATTTTACATTTCCTTTTAACTTGAATCCTGCTTTACCATATTTGCAATGTATTGAGTTTACTGTTCGAAACTGCACAACACATTCTCTTCCTTTTCACCACATTTCTTAATTTGAAGTTTCAGATTTTATTCACACAGCTCATCTTTAAAAACACCATTATTATTTTGAATGATCACATTACTTACTCTTTGGGCTCTCTCTCTTTCTTCTTACTTTATCTGCTATTTACAGGTCAGTTTGCAGGGGTGAACAGACTCTTCTGTATCCTGTGTAAGTAATTTTTATCTATCATTGTTGCATTGGCTTACACTGTTACTTTCAAATGCAGATTTTCAGGTACATGATTCTTTGAAGTTTGTGTCGCACATAGACAGAGTGGTTAAAAAGGCATTTAGCACGCTTGCCTTCATTGCTCAGTAGATTGAGTATAGGAGTTGGGATGTCATGTTGCAGATGTACAGCTCATTGGTGAGACCTCTTCTGGAGTACTGTGTCCAGTTCTGGTTGCCCTGTCATGGAAGGATATTATTAAACTGGAGAAGTTTCTGAAGAGATTTACCAGGATGATGCCGGGAATGGAAGGTTTGAGTTATAAAGAAAGGTTGGGATTTTTTTTTACTGGAATAGGAGATTAAGATGTGATCTCATAGAGGTTTCTAAAATCCTGAGGGATACAGATAGGGTTAACAGTAGGTGTCTTTTACCTCAGAGATTTCAAGACTTGAGGGTATATTTTTAAGGTAGGAGGAGAAAGATTTAAAAAAAGACATGAGGGACAATTTTTTTTAAACAGAGAGTGGTTCACATGTGGAATGAACTTTGATGAAGTGGTTGATGTGGACACCGTTACAATATTTAAAAGACAGTGAGATAAGTAGAACATAAAACAGAACAGCACAAGAACAGGCCCTTTGGCCAATGATGTTGTGCCGAACATGATGCCAAATGAAACTAATCCCATCTGCCTGCCCCTAGTCGATATTCATTTGAACATCCCACCAACCCCGTCACCTTAAATGCATGGCCCCTGTAATTATATATTTCAACTCTGGGGAAAAAGATTCTGACCATCAACCCTATCTATGCACCTCATAATTTTGTCGACATTTTTCAAGTCTCCCTTCAGCCTCCACCACTCCAGAGACAACAACCCGAGCTTTTCTTGCCTCTCATAGTTCATACTCTCTCATTAGCCTTCTGCCATAAGCCTTCTTTAACACCCTGTCAGTTTGCAGGGTCACTTTCAGGGAGCTATGGACTTGAACCCCAAGATCCTTCTGTACATCAATGCTGCTCAGAGTCCTGCCATCAACTGAAAACTTTGCAATAACATGTGATCTCCCAAAGTGCAGCACCTTGCAGCCGGATTAAACTCCATCTGCCAATTGTCCACCCATATCTGCAACTGACCTGCTGCATCCCTTGACAACCTTCTACCCTATCCACATGGATAGGAAAGGTTTGGAGGAATATGGGCCAGGAGCAAGCAGATGGGAAGAGTTTAGTCTGGGATGTTTCCGTAATGTATGACACTATGACTCTGTACAGTACTTCTAAGGTGGCATCAAATTATAATAAAACTATAATATGAGTGTCTTGCACAGAATAGACTATCTCATCTCAAGTATTTATCTATTTTAATCTTTATTGCTTCTCAGACCCTCCTTGCAAGAGCAGCTTCTCACCCAACTAATTTATTGCCAATTGTTCTTTTGAAAATCTTTTCAAAAGAATGTAAAATGTGGATTGTGCTTTCAATTACTACACATTTTTAATATAGATTTTGAGTATTAAACTGAGGAAAAATTGGAAAATAGGTTCTATTACCCCAAATTTTCTTCAAGAAAATGTGTATGGGAATTTTTCTTCTTAAAGTTTTGCTTTAATATTTTACCAGATAATGCCCAAATGCACTTAATGCAGTTGGTATATGAAAAATATTTCCATTGTAACTTCCTCAATTTCCCACCTCACCTAAATCAAATTATTACTACCACTTCAAAAATGAGCAAAAATGTAACGCAACAGGTTTTTGTTTTGTTATTGAAATTCGGTATTAATATTATGTCATCTGAGATAAATGTGGCATTGGATGAAGTGATCAGAAAAGATAAGCTATTTAAGATTAGAACATGAGAGATAACTAGTGAACCAATCAAACTTGGAGATGATTGGATGGATTGCTATCAGGTGTATTGAAAGAGGTTGAGGAAGAGAAACATTTATTGGGAAAAATATCATTTCAGATGACTCGTAGTCTGTTAATGTGATTTCTATATTTAAAAAGTTAAAACAAGTCCAGGGATTACTAGACTAGTTAATGTGGAAAGACAATGAAATTATTAGATAAAATGAAAATAAATTCTACAAATCAAAAATATGGTCAAGAATAGTCAACACAGATTTCAAAAAGGAATGTCATGTTGCCCAACTTTATTGACTTTTTTGAAGTAATAATGGAAAGTCTAGACAAGGGTAATGTATTTTCATTTTTTTAAAGACTTTCAACAAGGTACCACTTTGTAAAGTAATAGTCCTTTGGTCGAATAGAACTTAGGCATTGCTGAAAAAAATTTTCTTTCCAAAGTTTTTCATCTTGTACTCCTGGATAGTTCATGAGAAATACCAAAGAGGAGAAGACATTTATGCTGTAGAAAGGGAGAATGGTGATCGGTTAGCAAATTGAATTTGATTGTTAGATTCATTGGCATGGACAATGTACCTGTTCAACAGTGATTGAAAGTTAAATAACAAGCATTAGCTTGTTATAACAAGTAAACTAAGCATTGGCCAAGGCATTTTTTTGTGAAATAAATCAAAATATCGGTCACTTGTTCTGTTGAGTTGAAATAGGTCCAGTTTCCTCACATGTTCTGTCTGCAAAGAACATAGCTCTGTGTATTTCTGCATCTAGCTTCCAGTACATGCAAGTGAATGACATTGCTAGCCCAACTGACAGTCCAAACCTGGTGTAATTCTTCACACATGTAGAATTATTTTGCAATAAGATTTTGACTGACAGACCTTTGGTAGTTTCTGGAAACATCGCCTTCCAAATTGTGTTCTGAAAGAAAGCCCGTGTGAATCTGTGTTTATCATCCAGCTTGGAGAAGAATTTAGTTCCTGTCTGTTTGGAATTCAATTCTTGTTTATAGAGATTTTGTGTTAGCAATGTCCAACCACTGAATCACATTAAATGTTGGACACTGTTGACAGTTTTGCAAATGAGAGCTAGTTTGGAACAGTAAATGCCTTTCTTGCTGTGAACAGCCAAGGAAATCTCAGATTTATAAATGATTACAAAAAATGGGAAGCCATTGTAGTCAGATGACAACGAGCATTAGGTACAGTTGCTGATGTTGGTGCAGTGGCCATGGTGAAGAAAGCTAGCAAACTGTATGGTAAATGTGGTCTGTTGCATCCACATAAAGCTGTCCTACATTTTGTTGTGATTTTGCAAGAGATGTGGTGCACAGGACATTGGGCTGATCTATAAAAAAAAGATTATAGAGACGCAACCAGAGGTTACAATAGGATGCAACCAAACAAAAAGCAGCATTCTGGTAACAACAGATAATGTATCACGCACCTGCATAAACATCAGTACATAAATGGGGTTAGCGACAGCACTAAACAGCATGAAGGTTCACGGTGAAAGAACCTTAAACTATAAGGTGAACAAGTTTTCCACATTGAGAATGTGGTATGTTATATGGACCAAATCATTCAGAAGTCCTTTCCATTATTACCATCATGTGCCAAAGAAAATTGTCAAACAACAGTCAACACAGGATCTATCACAAACATCATACAGTCAAAATCCTGAAGGATATATATCTAGGTCACCAAAAGTTCTACAACCGCAAATTTAACTGCTTATAATTATGGGCGGCACGGTGGCACAGTGGTTAGCACTGCTGCCTCACAGTGCCAGAGACCCGGGTTCAATTCCCGCCTCAGGCGACTGACTGTGTGGAGTTTGCACATTCTCCCCGTGTCTGCGTGGGTTTCCTCCGGGTGCTCCGGTTTCCTCCCACAGTCCAAAGATGTGCAGGTCAGGTGAATTGGCCATGCAAAATTGCCCGTAGTGTTAGGTAAGGGGCAGATGTAGGGGTATGGGTGGGTTGCGCTTCGGCGGGGCGGTGTGGACTTGTTGGGCCGAAGGGCCTGTTTCCACACTGTAAGTAATCTAATCTAATCTAATCTAATGGAACATCATCCCTTGCACTGGTGTATTGATAATGAAATGCATCTATGGATGCAGAGAAATTCTGCAGAGAAACCACAAGCACTTTACCCAGTGGACAGGAAAAATGGACCAGCAATAACAGGATTATTGGTGCATAGAGATCTTAACATTGTGGCCATTCGTGCGATTACCAAGATATCGGTTACAAATAAGAGATCAAGAATAGTGAGAAGAAACTTTTGTATGTATCGAGTGGTTCAGGTCTGGAACGCAGTCCCTGGTAGTGTGACAGAAGTAGGTTCATTTATGCATTCAAGGGGACACTATTTCTATTTAAATAATCATATTGTGTGCAGAGTTACAAGGAAAAAACAGGAAGATTGCATTCAAATATCATGCTTTTCCAGAGAGTTGGTGCAAAAGTGATGGACTAAATGGCCACTGTAAATTTCTGTGATTCTGTGAATGCTTGCATTGAATCAAATTAGGACTCGGAACAATTGTAGGGAAGACAGATTCAAAACACAGCAAACTTCAAAGATGATGCTGTATTAAACTTCAAACTAGATGTAATTCCATGAATTGACCTTCTCGAAAAATGCAGCATACAAGAGAAGCTTAAGACTGATCTGAATGATACTAAGCATAATAGCATTAGCCATTACAGACATTATCTCATATACTGGTGCACTTCTATTACATGTATGAGAAAGAACCCAACCAAGCAACCTTCTTTCTCTAATGAGATGCCCATGCAAATTTCCACCACAACAAAAAATTGAAATCCGAACAGAGCAAAACTAAATTCATTTTCAAGCTGGATGATGAACACAGATTCATGTGAGCTTTCCCGAGCTATAGCTACTTTCAGAACACAATTTGGAAGCTAACGTTGCCAGAAACTACCTTTTGGTCTGTCAGTCACGATCTTTTCTCTCTGCATATGGTCAGAATTACAGGAAGACAATCCTGGGTGGTTGATAATATGGCCGTGATGGACAAAACCAAACAAAACCACAACTGAAATTTATGCTCACTAATGGCAGCAGCCCATTGGGAAGAACCAACAGGTTGATCCATTTGTGTCCGCCAAATAAAGTTTTAAAAAATACTTTTACCAGGGAATTAGGGCTTGGCAATAAATATCTTTTCAGCAAAACCCATATTCTATGATTAAATTTTTAAAAATGTCTTCAAACGGAATAATGCCAGGTGAATGTCGGCCAACTCATTTTGTTTTTGGCTGTCAGTATTCAGGTTATGGGATCTTTCCTGATCCACCAAAATCAAAGAAATACAACTCCCCAAGACAAAGAAGATCCACAGAGATGTCTCAGATCTCTTTCCAGCACCATGCAAATGAGACTTTTTCAACAAAATATTATTGTCAAGAGAACTCTCAAGGGAAAAAAAAACACATGAATGGAGAAGGACCATCAAATTTTGTTCAAATTGTTCAGATAAACATTATGAGCAAAACCATCTACCTTATTGTATTATAACAAAGGAAGATGAAAATCTTGGAAGTCAATGCATTTCAGAAAGGGCTAGGAGCATGTATCATACAAGATAGCAAACCAGTTGAATTTGGATCCAAAAGTCAATCACAAGCAAATGTTATTATTCTAACACACTGTAAAATTTTTGCTCTTGGAATCATGAGTCCATAAATATTTATTGGTAAGCAATTCACTATGGAAATTATAAATCACTGACAACTACCTACTTGAGACCACAATGACATCTAGTAAAAGAGACAGAAGATATGCTTAATGTTGATCTGATTAATTTTGGTCAGTGCTGATGCAAACATCTTCAGGAAGAAACAGCTAATGATCCATAACTGAAGGCAGTATAGAAAATTACATTGAAGGATGGTCTTTGTTGTACTTTGTTCAAGGGAATGTGGACATCACAGTTTAGGCCAAAGTTTGTTGCCATCCTTAATTACCTTGGTGGTGATGAGCTACCTTTTTGAACCTCTTCAGCCTTCAAGTTGTAGAAGTACTCACTTTGCTATTAGGAAGGTAATTGCAGAATTTTGACCCAGTGACAATGAAGGGGCAGCAATATACTTTCAAGTTTGGTTGTGTGCCTTGGAGGCAAGTGGTGGTATTCCTTCACCCTTCTAGGTGGTATATTATGCTGGTTTGGAAGGTGCTGCATATATGGAGCCTTGGTGAGTTGTAACAATACATTTTGTCAACGGTCTATATAGCTGCTACAGTATGTCAGTGTGAAGGTGGTGGGGGGATAGAGTAGTAATCAAACAGGCTGCTTTATTCTAAATGGTGTCAAGCTCCTTAAGTGCATGCTCCATCACACTCTTGATTTGTCTTTGCAGATGGTGGACAGGAACTGGTTGTGTCACTCACCACTAAACTCCTAAACTCTGATTTGCTGTTGCAACCACAGTATGTAGTTTCTGGATGTAGCTGTTTCCACTTGTGGAACACAGTATAACTAGAATAAGAGAATGGTCAAAGAAAGAGTAGGGCTGATCAGGGACAGCATAGGGAATTTGTATGTGGAGTCTGAGGAGGTAGGGGAAGCCCGAAATGAGTTTTTTGCTTCTGTCTTTACGAAAGAAACAAATTTTGTAGTGAATGAAACCTTTGAAGAGCAGGTGTGCATGCTGAAATGGATAGAGATAGAAGAAGCTGATGTGCTGAAAGTTTTGTCAAACATTAAGATTGACAAGTCACCAGGCCCGGACCAGATTTGTCCTCGGCTGCTTTGAGAAACGAGAAATGTGATTGCTTCGCCACTTGCGCAGATCTTTACATCCTCGCTCTCCACTGGAGTCGTACATGAGGACTGGAGAGAGGCAAATGTAATTCCTCTCTTCAAGAAAGGAAATAGGGAAATCCCCGGCAATTACAGACCAATAAGTCTCACGTCTGTCATCTGCAAAGTGTTAGAAAGGATTCTGAGGGATAGGATTTATGAACATCTGGAAGATCATGGCTTGATTAAATGCAGTCAACACGGCTTTGTGAGTGGCAGGTCATGCCTCACAAACCTTATTGAGTTCTTTGAGGATGTGACTAGAAAAGCTGATGAGGGTTGAGCTGTGGATGTGGTGTATATGGACTTCAGCAAGGCATTTGATAAGGTTCCCCATGGTAGGCTCATTCAGAAGGTCAGGAGGAATGGGATTCAGGGGAACATAGCTGTCTGGATACAGAACTGGCTGGCCAACAGAAGACAGCGAGTGGTAGTAGAAGGAAAATATTCTGCCTGGAAGTCTGTGGTGAATGGTGTTCCACAGGGCTCTGTCCTTGGGCCTCTATTGTTTGTAATTTTTATTAATGACTTGGATGAGGGGATTGAAGGATGGGTCAGCACGTTTGCTGATGACACAAAGGTTGGAGGTGTCGTTGACAGTATAGAGGGCTGTTGTAGGCTGCAGCGGGACATTGATAGGATGCAGAGATGGGCTGAGAGGTGGCAGATGGAGTTCAACCTGGATAAATGCGAGGTGATGCAATTTGGAAGGTCGAATTTGAAAGCTGAGTCCAGGATTAAGGATCGGATTCTTGGCAGCGTGGAGGAACAGAGGGATCTTGAAGTGCAGGTACATAGATCCCTTAAAATGGCCACCCAAGTGGACAGGGTTGTTAAGAAAGCATATGATGTTTTGGCTTTCTTTAACAGGGGTATTGATTTTAAGAGTCGTGAGATCTTGTTGCAGCTGTATAAAACTTTGGTTAGGCCGCACTTGGAATACTGCGTCCAGTTCTGGTCGCCCTATTATAGGAAAGATGTGGATGCTTTGGAGAGGGTTCAGAGGAGGTTTACCAGGATGCTTCCTGGACTGGAGGGCTTATCTTATGAGGAGAAGTTGACTGAGGAGGAGGAGGGGACCTAATATACAAAATAATGAGAGGCATAGATAGAGTCGATAGCTAGAGACTATTTCCCAGGACAGAAATGACTAACACGAGGGGTCATAGTTTTAAGCTGGTTGGAGGAAAGTATAGAGGGGATGTCAGAGGCGGGTTCTTTACACAGAGAGTTGTGAGAGCATGGAATGCATTGCCAGCAGCAGTTGTGGAGGCAGGGTCATTGGGGACATTTAAGAGACTCCTGGACATGCATATGGTCACAGAAATTTAAGGGTGCATACATGAGGATCAGTGGTCGGCACAACATCGTGGGCTGAAGGGCCTGTTCTGTGCTGTACTGTTCTATGTTCTAGATGCAAAACAAAGATTATCACTAATAAATTTAATTGGAAATTCAGAATGGATGTATTTTCACAGACTGATTAGAATATGGAACATGCTACCATGAGAAATTATTGAGATGGCTGGCTTAGATATATTTAAAGTCGCAAATTGTGGCACTGGAGAAGCACAGCAGGTCAGGCAGCATCTGTGGAGTAGGAGAGTTGACGTCATGTTCATCAGGAATTTGATGCTTCTTGGATGCTGCCTGACCTGCTGTGCTTTTTGACTCTGACTTTCCAGTATCTGCAGTCCTCACTTTCTCATAGATATATTTCAAGTAAAACTAGACAACCCCATTGTAAACAAAGGAGTAGAAAGATAGAAAACATAGATTGCTGGATAATCTCAGTAGGTCTGGCAGCATCTGTGGAGAGAAAGCAGAATTAATGTCTCAGGTCCAGTGACACTTCTTCTGAATTGATTGTAACCAGGAGAAGGTTGGTATAAATGCTGAAGATGGAGTGGGGGAAGAAGGAGGAGTAAACGATAGTTGGAGATGGAGCCCAGACAGAGAGAGGACAGCAGTTGGGCAGACAAAGGCATGAAGAATGGTCAACCTAGAGGAATCAATAAGTGATAATGGGGATCATTAGTAGCTGACAATAGGTTGGGTGTGGTAGCAGCCCATTTGATAACATGGCCTGGTGTGTGGAGTTGGACTAAGGACTTGGAGAAGTTGCTCAGGCCCTGAAACAATTGAACATGATAATGCGTCCAAAAGACTGCAGAGTTGCCACATGGAAATGAGCTGAGCTTCATTGGAGCACTGCAGTAAACCTGAAACAGAGAAGTTGGCCAAGGAACATGGTGGTGCATTGAAGTGATGGACAACCCAAAGCTTGGTCATTTTTGTGGACAGATTGTCGGTATTCTGCAAGTGGTCACCCATCTGCATTTTGCTTTCCAATGTAGAGGAGGCTGCATTGTGAGCAGCAAATACATTAGACTAGATTGAACAAAGTGCATTGCTTCTCCTGGAAGGTATGTCTGGGGCCTTAGATAGTAACAAAGTGGGAAGGAAATGGGCAGGTGTTGCACCCTTTGTAATTACATGGGAAGATGCCAGGAATGGACCATGGTATTCCTGATGGAACGGTCCCTGCGGAAGGCTGACAAGGGAGGGTAGGGAAATATGTGTCTGGTAATGCCATCTGCTGGAGGTGACAGAAATGGCAGCTAATGATCCTTTGGATGTAGATGTGGTGGTAAGTGAGAAACGGGGGACATATTGGTGTTGTGGGAGGAAAGAGAAGGGGTGAGGGCCAAAGTGCAGGAGGTGGATTGGACACAGCTGAGAGCCCTGTCAATCACATTGCTGGAAAATCCTCAGTTGAAGTGAAAGGTGGATCCTTTGGAGGCCCCTTGTAGAAGTCAGCACCATTGAAACTGATGAGACTGAGGTAGAGAATGGAGTGGAGTCTTCAGAGGAGAATGTAGTGCTGGAAAAGCACAGCAGGTCAGGCAGCATCTGAGGAGCAGGAGAGTTGACATTCAGGCATGAGCCATTCATCAGGAATGAGATTTATGAGCCAAGGGGATAGAGAGATAAATGGGAGGGGGTAGGACTGGGGTGGAAGGTAGCTGAGAGTGCAATAGGTAAATGATGGTAGGGGTGATGGTGATAGGTCAGATAGAGCAGATAGGTGGGAAGGAAGATGGACGGGTAGGACTGTTCAAGAGGGTGGATCTGGGATAAGGTGGGGGGGAGGGGAAATGAGGAAACTGGTGAAATCCACATTAATCCCATCTGGTTGGAGGGTCCCAAGGCAGAAGATGAGGCATTCTTCCTCCAGGTGTTGGGTGGTGGGTTTGATGATGTAGGAGGCCCAAGACTTGCATGTCCTCAGCAGATTTGGAGGGGGAGTTAAAGTGTTCAGCCATGGGGTGCTAGGGTTGCTTGGCCGAACATTCATCTTCCACCTTGGGACCCTCCAACCACACGGGATTCATGTGGATTTTACCAGTTCCTCATTTCCCCTCTCCCCAGCTTATCCCAAATCCAACTTTCCAACACGCTACTGCACTCTTGACCTGTCCTACCTGTCTATCTTCCTTCCCACCCATCTGGTCCAACCTCCTCTCTGACCTACCATCATCATTCCCACCTTCATCTACCTATCGCTTTCTCAGCTATCATCCCCACAACTCCACTCCCCCTCCCATTTATCTCTCTACACCTTTGGGTCACAAGCCTCATGCCTGACGAAGGGGTCAGGCCCGAAACAACACTTCTCCTGTGCCTCGGATGCTGTCTAACCTGTTGTGCTTTTCCAGCACCATACACACAACTCTTAAGAGGAAGCAGAGTATGAGGATGAATAGTGCTGGTAACTGTTGGAGTCACCGGGTTTGCAGTGGATATTGGTGGCTAGCCTATCCGAGGAAAGGGAAGAAGCAGTCAGATAGTGAAGATAAGAGCAAGATGAAAAGTGGAAATGAAATTGATAAATTTTTCCAATTCCAGACTAGAGAAAGAAGCAGTTCCCTCTGTAGTAAGTAAATGATTTTATTGATGGCCCATGTAGAACCCCACAAAGAGACAGGCATAACTCGGGCCCATGTGGGCACCCATGGCCACACCTTTGATCTGAAGGAAGTGATAGGAGTTAAAGGAGAAGTTGTTCAAAATGTGGATGAGCTTGGCCAGGCAGGGTAAGGTGGTAGAGGATGGGGACTCTTCAGGCCTTTTTTTCCTGGATGAAGTGAAGCTCTAAGACCATCCTGATGGGGATGGATGTGCAAAGAGATTACACATCGATGGTGAAGAGGAGGGCCACAAACTGGAAATTCTGAAGCTGGTGTAAAGTATCAGAAGAATCAAGGACATAAGTGGAAAGAGACTGGACAAGGGCGGAAAGAAGGTTGAGTCAAGGTCGGAAAAGATGGGGCAAGAGCAGGCAAAAACAGTGTGTTTGCCCAAACAGTCCTGCTTGTGGACTTTGAGAAGGAGGTAGAGATGGGCTGTGCGAGATTGGGGGATTGTGAGTTGGAGGCAGTGGAGGCGAGATCACCAGATGAAATGACATTAGTGACTGTTGACGACACAATAGTTTAATGGTGGAGTCAAGGTCCAGGGGAGACGGAGCGAGTTGTCCAAGAGCTAGTATTCAACTTCCACAATGTAGAGGTTGGTATGTCAGATGACAATAGCACCACTCCTGTCAGTAGGCTTAATAACAAAAGTAGAAAGATATGTGATAAGGTCAGTTAAAGAGGAATGGAGGCATTGTCTATTTTCTTAAATTAAAAATTGCTAGTTCAGTGACATCCAAAAATCAACTAGTTCTCAAAGTATAAAATACATTTTCTAGCTTCAGGAAGGAGTGACCATAGTTTCTCCTGTATGTAAAACTTAAATCATTAGTAAGATCATTAAACAAATAATTGTTCACACTGAAGTCTGCAAATGCCTTGATTTTACTGTATGGTTACTAACTTTTTAAAGTAGCATGTGACTTCTTTGCCCCAAATAATTATTGTTGCTGTTTAGTACTTTTGCCTAAATTAACATTTTTGCAAATTTTAAAAATGTTAATTTTAGAGGCTTTTCACAATTTTAAAATTTGTTTGTTTTTTTGACACTGATTATTGCCCTACATATAATTTAGCCATTTTGTCCAATTATCAGGCTCATTACAGTCAAACTGATGATGACAGTTATGTGAGAACTGATGATGATGAAAGCTGCATTCGGACAGATGATGAAGATGGTCTAACTTCTGGCTTCACTGAAGAATGGAATGAACATATGAAGCGTCTTATGACAAAAAAATAATTTTATAAGTAGTGTGAGGACTCTAGCACAATTATTTTAAAAGTTTCTAGTTCAATGTGTTAACAGACATTTCTTTTACTAAAAGCTGGGTTTATCAGCATCTTCTTTATATGCCTCAAAACAGAATTCAGGAGAACTCAACAGCAGTTATCACCAAACTGAACATGTTTGATGTTATTTCAAATATGGCAGTATTAATATTAAAAATACTTCTTCACACATAATCAATATTTTCTGTATATGCTCCTAATAATGATACACATTATGTTTGGTTTCTAGATGAACTGTGCAGTTCTTTGACAAAAGTTACATATTTTTCAACTGTGATAAACCTATTTTGGTGAAATGCACTTAAAAATCATATAATAGGGCATGATATGAGTATTTATTCAAAACTGTAACAATCTATAAACTAGTAATTTTCAGCATTTGTTTTAAATGCACAGATCTGTAAAATAAGAGGACTGTGAATTGTGTCAAGGGCGCTCATAGCTAATTCTGTTCTTGTACTTTGAACCATAGGTGCCAAAAACAAATACAGTTTAAAAAAAGGAACTTGATTTATTTAATTCCTTTTGTGTGAGTAATACAATGGTTTAAGCAATATTTTAAACATGCATGAACATTGCTAACTTTAAAAAAGTAAACTTTATCTGGATTATTTTGCTTATATAATTTTAAGGCCTTCAACTTGGGCATACTTATATAAATATGTATACACATTACTTGATGTGCATTGGACATTTTATGTTTCAAATGTGTATTACCTTAGTTGCCTATCTGTGTAGTGTGTACTTTGTGAGGAAAGAATAGTTTATCAAATAACCTATGGAACAGAATTGCATATGTTGAAAGATCGCAACGGGTGAGAATTCAATGTTTTGGAGGGTTTGTGGTATTTACTTGATTAATTCGCAATTGAATCAGATAGATAGTTGAAGATACTATTCTCCAAGTATGATTTAACTTAAAGTCAGCAGTACAAAAACAGCTGATTCAACTCCATATGTGAGTTCTCACAGAAATTATTCTACATAAAGCTGAATTCATTTTATCTGTAGTAATTACTCCTGAATTTACAAATAATTTTTTCACAGATATTTTCTGTAAATGATGTCATATGTAAGCCAATCATAACTTTTTATTTACAGTATTGTTAAACAAAAGTTGATAATGACATGACAGGAACACACAATAATATGTAAAGTTACACAACAGTTGTATTATTGATAATCGAAGAATTGCAAAAAAGCTCCATATACAAATATCTACCCTAAAAGAGTGTAGATATCTTGACAGTAAAATAACATGAGAAATGGTGTGATTTAATTGATATTGTCAGATTAAAAAGCAGAAGGGAATATGTTAATTACTCATTGACATGTACTTTACCGAAAGGGAATGGATGTTCGATAGAGATAAAAGAAAGATGTGAATTCTGGAAGATTCTGAATACAGTTAAGAGTTGAGAGAGGCTTGGCATGTTTCAAAGTTAACCTGCACAGACTGTGGCCTTCACTGTGAACCAATCTGTACTCTGTTAGTGCATGAAGTGATAAATCGTCTAGTTTTGTTTCATAGTTCTTATACCTTTTATTTATTTTGACTGACTTTTCCCAGCTGCATATGTTAATTAATGTAGACACATACTGTATATAAAGTTTTTGTGCTGAATTTTAAATGGATAAATTCAGCAAAATGGCAGTGAATAACCATCATTTTCTTACTCTGTCCAAAATAATGAACATTTAATTTTCACCAAAAATGTATGACTACATCATGTATAAATTAACTACAACTAATATATTTAATGTCTCCAAAACTTCAAAGGAAGGTCAGCAACTTCGGAAGCACTAAAAGTTCAATGTAATACACTGTTGATATAATAAAACTACTGATCTATGTTTTGTATTGTTAAGTATTGTATACATATGTACAATGTGTTGGAACAAGCTGGGGACTTGCCATGTTTTAAGATTGTTTAAGTATTTAACTGTGTGTCTGTATTTTGGAATGGAATATTTCTTCATTAAAGAGAGAATTTTTTAAAAGGCTGGCAGGTAAGGTTAATCCTACATTTCTTCCTGTGGAACTTGTGTCTTCACTCATTTGGTAATACCATTAATTATATGATTGTATTTGTGGCTAATGGACAAACTTGGAGATTTTACATCTCCAATTTTTAAACTTTCCAAACTAAAACTACAAAATAATATCATTAAAGAATATATTATTCATTTCCTTTCCAATGTCTTTAACAATCCTGCCCTTTCTTTCCGTAAACTTAAATGGTCTTCCGTGCCTGCCATATATATTTATATTCCCTCCTTTTGAACTAGTTTACTGCAATGATTTTGGTGGTCTTTTGCTTCAGGCAAAGTCTATCAGGTTTCTTATTCCAAAGATAATACTGTTTTGGAGGGAAACATTCAATTTCCTTAAATACAAGCTCTGCAGCTACCATTTTTTTAAAAAGATAGTCAGTAATTTAAATGTCACTGGACCCGAAACATTAACTTTGATTTCTTTTCACAGGTGCTGCCAGACCTGCTGAGCTTTTCCAACAACTTCCGTTTTTGTTTCTGATTTACAGCATCCGCAGTTCTTTCGGTTTTTATTTAGCAATTTCTATTAGTGTCTCAGCCACTAGAGGGCTGTCTCTTTGATCCATTCAGTACAACCTCATAATTAAACCAGATACCTGCAAGTCATCTCCCTATCCTTTGGTCTGAGTTTAAAGAAAAGTAACATGTGAATATTTCTCATGTCTAAATCCACTACATAAAAAGAATTTGAAATCAATAATCCCAAAACATTTTGATGTTTGTGAATGGAGTGTTTGTTCACAAAATAACAGGCTTGCTTAGGGTCATAGAGATGTACAACACAGAAACAGACCCTTCAGTCCAATTTGTCCATGCTGACCAGATATCCTAAGTTAATCTAGTCCCATTTTCCAGCATTTGGCCCACATCCCTCTAAACCCTTTCTATTTATATATCCATCCAGATACCTCTTAAATGTTATAATTGTACTAGCCTCCACTACTTTCTCTGGCAGTTCATTCCATATATACATCACCTTCTGTTTGAAAACATTGCCCCTTAGGTCCTTTTAAAATCTTTCTGCTCTCACCTTAAACCTATACCCTCTATAGTATAGTATAATACTTTGACTATTCACCCTATTGATACCCCTCATGATTTTATAAACTACTATATTGTTTTGTTTACACTTTTAACAAATATATCCTACTTCTCTCCTGAAGAATCTCAAAGCATAAAGCTGAGGATTCTAGCCACATCTGTGGAGTATTACAGCAAATGGCACAACTGAGTTGAAAGATTTTGAGATTCACTTTAACTTTAATTTTAAGATCTAAGTCAATTACAATTATAAATAAGGTTTACTGGTCCTCATTAGTTACATGACCTATTCTAGATAAAAGTATAATTTTACAAGCTTTTTTGGAATTTATTAAGTCTATCATGAGTACAAAATAAATGATACTTAATAAAAGCAATCTATTTTTCAGCTGATCTACTTTGGGACACTAGTTGACGTGGCACTGGTTTCCTGTTCTGCTCTGTTCCACTGTCTTTAGTCTTCCTTGTGCACTGAATAACTCA
Organism: Chiloscyllium punctatum; assembly: GCF_047496795.1. NCBI lineage: Eukaryota > Metazoa > Chordata > Chondrichthyes > Orectolobiformes > Hemiscylliidae > Chiloscyllium > Chiloscyllium punctatum. Next base: position 65,487,034 of record NC_092743.1, read on the forward strand.
GAAGCACCAATTATTAACCCTTGCTAGACAATATTCCCCATGTAAGATCAGAAATAGCCATGACTCTGGCTTGTCAACACATGAAGAAAGTGAAGGCTGCAGATGCTCGAAAGTCAGAGTCGAAAATTCAGAGTGGAAAAGCGCAGCAGGTTAGGCAGCATTGGAAGAGCAGGAGAGTTGATGAAGGGCTTCTGCCTGAAATGTCAACTCTCCTGCTGTTTGAATGCTGCCTGACCTGCTATGCTTTTCCAGCACCCCACTCTTGTCAACACATGGATAGCAACATTGGCTTGTGACTTTGTGCTGAATTCTTAATTAATTTCTTGAAAAGTCATGGTCATCTTATTTGATTCACTCCCTATTGTCTCCTAATTCAGTCTTTGACATGTCAGTCACATTTTAAGATTCTCTCTTTTGGAACAGCTTGTCTCCCTAAGCTCACCAACTCCATAGACCTTTCCTAGGATAAGGTGGCACCAGTGCCTTTGCATCAGTGTTCGTGGTGGAAGACACCAGTAGCATACCAGACCATCAGAGGCAAAGGTGAGTGTAGTGGCCATCACAAAGGAAAAGGTGCTGCGGAAGCTGAAAGATCTAACGCTGGATAAATCACCCGGAGCAGGTGGGCCATACCCCAAGGTTCTGAGTTGATAGTTGAGATTATGGAGGAATTGGTGATGATCTCTCATGAATCACTGGTGTCAGGGAGGGTCTCAGAGGACTGGAAAATAGCTCATGTAATTTTTAAGAAGGGAGGGAGGCAGAAGATGTGAAATTATAGGCCAGTTAGTCTGACCTCAATCATTAGTGAGATTTTAGAATCCATTGTTAATGATGAGATTGCAGAGTACTTGGAAGGTGAAATAGGGATGAATGAACACAGCTTCGCCATGCCTTTTAAATCTGTTAGATTTCTTTGAGGAAGTAATATCAAATTAGACAATTGAAAGCCACTAGAAATGATCTATTTGGATTTCTAGAAGGCCTTTTACAAATTGCTGCACAGGAGGCTTCTAAATAAGACAAGAGGCCATACTGTTAGGGTCAAGGGTCAAGGCATGAATAGAGGATTGACTGAATAATGAAAGGTAGAGACTGGGAATAAAGGTTGGCAGCCGGTGACTAGTGGAGTTCTGCAGGAGTCCATTTTAGGACCACAGCTATTCATATTATATATTAACTATCTGGACGAAAGAATGGAGTAAATTATTGCTAAGTTTCCAGATGGCACTTAGGTAGCTAGTGGGAGGAATGCTGAAGAAGTGGGAGGTTGCAGGACTTGAACAGGCTAGGAGTGCGGTATATGGAATACAGTATGGGAAAGTGTGAGGTCACACACTTCGGTAGGAAGAAGAGGCATAGACTATTTTCTAAGTGAGGTACGGCTTTGGAAATCTGAAGCATAAAGAGCCTTAAGAGAGTCCTGAACTACTAAGGTTAACATACAGGTTCAACTAGCAGTTAAGAAGGCAAATACAGTGTTAGTATTCATTTTGAGAGGGCTAGAATACAAGAGCAGACATGTACTGCTGAGGCTGTATAAGGCTCTGGTCAGACTACATTTGGAAAATTGAGAGCAGTTTTGGGCCCCATATCTAAAGGAGGTTGTGTTGACCTTGGAGGAGGTTTACAAGAATGATACCAGGAATGAAGAGCTTGTCGTATGAGAAGCAGTTGAGGACTCTGGGTCTGTACTCAATGGAGTCTAGACGGTTGAGTGGAGTCTCATTGAATCTTACAGAATACTGAGAGGTCTGGATAGAGTGGACATGGAGAAGATGCTTCCAATAGTAGGAGAGACTAGGACTTGAAGGCACGCTCTCAGTTGAAGTCCCTTTAGAACTGAGATGAGGAGGAATTTCTTCAATCAGAGAGTGGTGAATCTATGGAACATGCTGCAGAAGGAGGCTGTCATTGGGTGAGTGTATTTAAGACCAGAGTTGGATGGGTCTTTATTGGTAAGGGGATGAAGGGTTACAGGGAGAAGGCAGGAAAGTGGGGTTAAGAAATATACCAGCCATGATCAAATGGCAAAGGAAACTTAAAGCCCCAATTGACCTAATTCTGCTCCTATATCTTATGATCAATGAACAAATTATGCATCTCCTTCGACTATGTAGTATCACCTCACACTGATTAACCATCATCCTAAGTATCCAAATTGATGTATTCTCAAAACCTTTCAATATTCTTCAGCTACTAGAACCATGCATGGCTCTACAGTAACCAATTTTGAGCAAATTAACACTCAAAACAGCTATACAAAGCTAATACATGCAGGCATGTTAATAGTTTAATTTACAAATCTAAACATTTTAAAATAGTCTTTTACTCAAAGGCACAGCTACTATCTCAAAACATTTTTGCAATTTACGTTAGCTTGATTGGTCCATAAAAGCAACTATAAAACCAGAAACCTTACTTTTGACCTCAGCCATATGATTTAATTGTGAAAAGTGTTTTACAACTATCATCAATTAAACTATCATTTATTCATCACTTGCTTAATCAAAGTTATTAATTTTTGAAAAGCAACTCAATCCAACACAATTATGCGCATTGTGAAGTGACTTGTTCAAAATACTCCTCTTGTGAAATCTAATATACTAGAAATTTATTTTCCAAACAGCAATTCATATTATTCATTGAAGCGATATCAAAAATTAGCGTCACAAAATCTCTTGCCAACAAGTGAATCATTAGAAAAAAACAAAAGTTAACAAGATACTTAGATCACATTCTCAACTTAGACACCAAATTAAAATTATACTTAAAATTTAAAGAGCTATCATGACACAACAAATCCAGCAATCTTCAATGTACAATTTATTCAGGCATAATTAAGATACAATGCATTCAATGTCAAAGGCAAAACATTATTCATGCCCCAATTTGCCTGTAGTTTCTTGTTTTCCTTATTTATTACACTTAATTTTCTTATTTTAATGACATTCCTATCTATTTTCAATTTCCTGTGTGCATTAAGCTGCTGGACAACATCTTCTGGACAGAGGTAATGGAGTTTCAAAAGATCAGGGATATTAATTAGGATTTTTTTCCCTTCATCATCTTTATTAATGTTTCAGAGGAAAGTGTTAGAGAAACAAATCACAGTTTGCAGGTGCCACGACGATGTGTGCTGGTGCAAAGGTTTGATTTTAAAAATAGTTTGTGGGCAAATTTCGATATCGTTGAATAAATTTTGTCATTTTATATAAATGATTTGGATGTGAACAAAGATGGTATAGTTAGCAAGTTTGCAGATGACACCAAAATTGGAGATGCAGTGGACAACAAAGAAGGTTGCCTCAGAATACAATCAGATGGGTCAGTGGGCTGAGGAGTGGCAAATGGAGTTTAGATAAATGTGAGGTGCTGCATTTTGGAAAGGCAAGTCATGGCAGGACTTATACACTGAATAGTAAGGTCCTGGGGAGTGTTACTGAACAAAGTGACTTTGGAGTTCAGGTTCATAGCTCCTTGAAAGTAGAGTTGCAGGTAGATAGGATAGTGAAAAAGCTGTTTGGTGTGCTTTCCATCATTGGTCAGAGCGTTGAGTATAGGAGTTGGGAGCTTATGTTCTAACTGTACAAGACATTGGTTAGGCCACTGCTGGAATATTACGTGCAATTCTGGTCTCCCTTCTATCAGAAGGATGTTGTGAAACTTGAAAGGGTTCAGAAAAGGTTTACAAGGATGTTTGTCAGGGTTAGGGGATTTGAGCTACAGGGAGAGGTTGAATAGGCTGGGGCTATTTTCCTTGGAGTGTTGGAGGCTGAGTGGTGACCTTATAGAGGTATATAAAATCATGAGAGGCTTGAATAGGGTAAATAGGCAAGGTCTTTTCCCTGGGGTGGGGGAGTCAAGAATCATTGGGCATAGGTTTAGGGTATGAGGGGAAAGATTTAAAAGGGACCTAAGGGGCAACGTTTTCATGCAGAGGGTGATGCATATATGGAATGAGCTGTCAGAGGAAATGATGCAGGCTGGTACAATTCCAACATTTAAGAGACCTCTGGATGGGTATTTGAATCGGAAGGGTTTGCAAGGATATAGGCCAAGTGCTGGCCAATGGGATTAGATTAGGTTGGGATATCTGGGTGGCATGAACGAGTTGGACTGAAGGGTCTGTTTCCGTGCTGTATATCTCTGTGACTCTAAAGTGTGTATCTGTCAATGGTTATTTTGAAGTCTGCAGGTTTCATTTAGGTGAGAAATTATGCACACAGGTGAGAATCAGAGGGAAACAAAGAGGTGTGTATGGAGTCATGCATCTAGAAAGTAAAAGGAAAATGCTACAGATGCTGGAAATTGAAAATAAAAGCAGAAAACCCAGCAGGTCTAGCAGCATCTGTACAGACAGAAACAGATTAGACATTGAGTTCAATATGACTCTTTTTCTGAACTGAAGAATAGTGGAAAATCAAGGGGTTTTATACTGTTGAAGAATGAGAGAGTCAGGAAAATAAGGAAATTTAGGAATAGGCAGGAGTGATTATGAGAAAGATATTGTGCAATAAAATGCAAAGGGAGTGATAATGATGACAGTAAGAAATAAAAGCATAGGTCCAAAGTAAGTATTAATGGCAGAACAGCTGTGAGTGAAAGCATAAACATATGCTTGGGTTAGTAAGTTTGTCGATGACACGCAGGTTAGTGGAGTTGTGGAGGGCTGTAGTAGGTTGCAACTGAACATTGACAGGATGCAGAACTGGGCTGAAAAGTGGCAGATGGAGTTCAAACTGGAAAAGTGTGAAGTGATTCACTTTGGAAAGTTGATTTTGAATGCAGAATACAGGGTCAAAGGCAGGATTCCTGGCAGTGTGGAGGAACAGTGGGATCTTGGGGTCCATGTCCTCAGATTACAACAGGATCTGGACCAGATGGGCCAGATTGTCCACAAGTGGCAGACGGAGTTTAATTCAGATAAATGTGAGGTGCTGCATTTTGGGAAAGCAAATCTTAGCAGGACTTATACACTTAATGGTAAGGTCCTAGGGAGTGTTGCTGAACAAAGAGACCTTGGAGTGCAGGTTCATAGATCCTTGAAAGTGGAGTCACAGGTAAATAGGATAGTGAAGAAGGCGTTTGGTATACTTTCCTTTATCGGTCAGATTATTGAGTACAGGAATTGGGAGGTCATGTTGCAGTTGTACAGGACATTGGTTAGGCCACTGTTGGAATATTGCGTGCAATTCTGGTCTCCTTCCTATCGGAAAGATGTTGTGAAACTTGAAAGGGTTCAGAAATGATTTACAAGGATGTTGCCAGGGTTGGATGATCTGAGCTACAGGGAAAGGCTGAACAGGCTGGGGCTGTTTTCCCTGGAGCATCGCAGGCTGAAGGGTGACCTTGTAGAGGTTTACAAAATTATGAGGGGCATGGATAGGATAAATAGACAAAGTCTTTTCTCTAGGATCAAGGATTCCGGAACTAGAGGGCATAGGTTTAGGGTGAGAGGGGAACGATATAAAAGAGACCTAAGGGGCAACGTTTTCATGCAGAGGGTGGCACGTGTATGGAATGAGCTGCCAGAGAATGTGGTGGAGGCTGGTACAATTGCAACATTTAAGAGGCATTTGGATGGGTATATGAATAGGAAGGGTTTGGAGGGATGTGGGCCGGGTGCTGGCAGGTGGGACTAGATTGGGTTGGGATATCTGGTCAGCATGGACGGGTTGGACTGAAGGGTCTGTTTCCATGCTGTACATCTCTATGACTCTATGACTCTATGTCCATAGATCGCTCAAGTTTGTTAAGAAGGCATGTGGTGTATTGGCTTACATTAGTTGCAGGATTGCATTTTAGAGCCATGAGGTTATGCTGCACCTCTATAGAGCCCTGGTTAGACCATACTTGGAATATTGTGTTCAGTCCTGGTTGCCTCATTACAAGAAAGGTGTGGAAGCTTTCATGAGGGTGCAGAGGAGACTTATCAGGATGCTACATGGACTGGAGGGCATGTCTTATGAGGAAAGGTTGAGGGAGCTAGGGCTTTTCTCATTGGAGCGAAAAAGGATGAGAGGTGAATTGATAGACATGTACAAGATGTTGAGAGACATAGAGTGGATAGCCAAAGACTTTTTCCTATGACGGAAATGTCTATCACAAGGGGACATAATTTTAAGGTAATTGGAGGAAGCTTTAGGGGAGATGTCAGAGGTGGATTCTTGACACAGAGAGTGGTGGGTGCATGGACTGCCAACAGTGGGTAGTAGAGTCAAATACATTAGGGACATTTAAATTACTCTTGGATAGGCATTTGGAAGATAGTACAATAAAGGGTATGTAGGTTAGTCTGTTCTTAGAGTAGGATAAAAGGCCGGCACAACAGCAAGGGCTGAAGGGCCTGTACCGGGCTGTACTGTTCTATGTTCTATATGGGTAGGAAAATCTGAGATGGAAGTTGAGTATGACACTCATTGTCAAACAGCAATTGGACCATTTTACTAGTCACCCTTGCACCCCAATAGATGTTGGTATTACACTGCAGAGTATCCTTATATCTTGTAGTTCGAGGTAAGTCTGCTGTAGAAATATCCAGTGCCATACAGAGACCCTAAAGTCAGAACCAGCTTTTACAACAGATCCTTAAATTTGTATTGAAACCGTCAGCGACAGGGATAGAGATTTGTTTCTTCTATTTTTGTGTAGAAACAGGAGTAGCTCATTAGTCTCAGGTCTGTTCCACCATTCAGTGAGATAATGACAGATTTGCAATTTAACTCATTTACCTTGTCTCCTTTAATAATACTGTACAGTTAGCCTCCACATCAATTTCAAATTTAAGTTAACAATTGATACAGCATTAACTGCTGTTTGCTTTTGACAGGTTGCTGACTAGTTCCTGGCAATCATCTTTCAGAAGCGAAATCAGAAATTACTGGAAAACTGGGCAGGTGTGGCAGCATTTGTGGAGAGAAAGCAGAGTGACCCTTCTTCAGAACTGATTGTAGCAAGGAAAGTGTTGGTATACATGCTAAGGAAGGGGCTTAGGGGAGGGCGGAAATTAAACAATAGGTGGAGATTAAGCCCAGAGAGAGTGAGAGACAGAAAAGCAGTTAGGTAGACAAAGGAATGGGTCACGGTCAGCCTGGGAGAATCAACAGCTGCTATTGGGGACCATTAGTAGCTGACAATGGGTTGTTTGTGTGATGACAAGACCTAGTTGTGGAAGTTGGGGCATGGAGATGTGAGAAGGTGCTCAGGCTCTGAAATTAAATCCAGAAGGTTGAAGGGTTCCCAAGCAAAAAATGAGGTGTTGTTCTTCCAGTCTGTGTTGAGCTTCACTGGAGCACTGTTTCATTTACCCGATTATTGGTGTTTTCAATATTTGTCATGTTTAATTAATGGCACTCTTGCCTCTGAGTCAAGGTGAGAGTTCAAAACTTATTGAATTTTATGCTGAGGGCAGGATTCCCCACTTCAACATTAATGTCAGGGACTATTCCATCTCCACTTAACTATTTGCCCTGCTTTAATCTTTTGGTTGATGGCATAAGGTGAGATTTATGTCCATCTCCAAGAGGACACCCATCTTACAGAGCTGCTCCCCAAGCAAGAAAGGTGTCCACTGCTTGTGATGCAAGTGGTCAGAATTTGGCATTCAATGATGGATCAGGGCATTGATAGTCTGAGATTTGGGCTAACAGAGCCAGTAAGGAAATATAGGGGTGTGAATGCAACTCAACAGGGAAAGGTCAGGGTGAGAAGGACTTTTGAGTGATCCATGGGTCCCCAGAAAGATACACACATTTCACTGATCTCAGTTAAACAATTGGGCTATCTGTTGCATGTCATCTTTCTTGCTGCCTGAAAAATAAAGCAGCAGCAAATAAGCCTCTTAATTAATTGACCACTTAAGACCATCTACAAGAAAGACGAGAGCAAACTGCCTGATGCCTCCCTAATTGCCTGGAAAAGTGTGGCAAGGGGCGGTGTTCTAGTTTCTAGTAACTCGTGCACAGTGAATGGCATGTACCCTAATTTACAGTTTCACTTATCTGTTTTCCTGCCAACAGGTAGCCTGTAATATTCAACTATTGAGTCTAAAATTGCTGTCACTCCAAGGCAGTAATGAGGAAGAGCTGCACATCTTTCAGTGAAATGTTAAATGAAGATCCTGCATATACTGCAAGTGGATGTAAGATATCTGACTGAAGTATTTCAAAAAACCACCACCTGGTCAATATTTATAGCTCAATGAGCCTTAATGAAACACATTACCTGATCAATATCATATCGCTGCTTGCGGTTCTCCCTGTGTGCAAACTGGATGCTTACAACACTGACAACATTATCATCAACTCTAGAATGAACAACTCAATAAAGTACTTTACCTCAGGGCTATGCCTGAAAGTCTGCCACAGGCATGAAAGGAAGCATTTGAAAGACAATCGGAAAGTGTTTGTGAAGATCTGCTGGATTTAACATCAAGATATGGGAAGCAAATATCCACTTGTGACCAAAATAATGATCATCATTAAAAGTTTGTGTCAAAATCCCCCAATCAAGAAAAGTCTAAAGGATTACTGCTTGAACCAACAATCAGTCACTATGGTTGTTTGGGCGACAGACAATGTCCTGTGGGAGAACCTGAAAAACTAAACCAGGGCTATGTGTAAATATTCAACTAACACTTGACATCAAAATGACCTTGACATCCAAATGGAAGGAGCATTGTTAGTATGAGGTATGATGGTATTTGAAGTTCTTTGGAACTCTGAAAGTGTAAAGGTCACTTTAAGTCTGACTAATTCGTGTCCCTTAAAATAGCAGGTTACTGTACTTATTGGGAGAAAATGAGTTTTATTCGTTTGACCTGCAAACACCTGGCTTCCAGGCATGGTCACCCAACCTGTATGTTCACTCAGTGCATTTCTTTCCTATTCTCGGTAGTTCTGCTTTCTAGTGGTCAATTAGATAGCTCTGTTCAATTCTTATTCCCCATATGATTAGATGTATAATAAATAAAGCGTTCTGGTACAATAAAACACTATGCAGTGCCCGGAGATAATCTTCAATTTATCAATCGTGACAATATTAACAGCCCGCCTAAAAACTAGATTGATGCTGATCTCCTCGTTAACTTATAGATCATTAATCGTTGCTGTTGTAACAATTTAAATCATGTCACGGATGAGGGGCACGTGGTTGCTTAGTGGTGACACGGTTCTATTATAAAACATTGAAAACAGCACGTTTGACATATATATTTCACTGATCAATGTGGACTTCATATATAAAAGTCAAATGTTTGATCATATTTGAAATAACCACTTAACGTTTTACTAGTCAATAAAAACACGCTTTAATTTATTGCTGATCAATGCATCCGTTGTAAGACATCCATTGTTTCTCCTTCTAGCTTACTTTTACACAATTTCCAAAACGTCACACTGTGCAATCTTTGTTCTCTGTACAATAACAACAACAACATTATTAATAAAGTGTTAGCAGGTGTCGCGCCGTTGCAGTCTTTTCTCCGGAGAGACAGGTCTCGGTGCAGACTGTCTGCACCACTACCTCCAAACAAAGGCGGAAGAAGGCGCCGTGCAATGGGGAGTGGGTGTATGGCGCGTGGCTGCCGACGTTCACGTGCTGGATCGGATGAGATGGGAGGGGAATCCATGGTAATTCCTGAGCTCGAGGAGGAGTAGCTATGGAAACGGTGCGAGCGGCGATTTGCACCCGTTAGCAGCGCTGAGTACCCGAATTTGCAGAGAGGGAGCACTGACTGCCACAAGACCAGCCCCGCATATGTCAACATCAGTGGCGCTTCTGTCGTTTTCAAAACAAAAATCCGTGAATTTATATATAATTTGAAAGTGACACAAGAAGAGACCAGTTTGACTAGAGAATATCCCTTCATTGTCGATTCTCCCCGCAGCCAAAATTTACATTTTAATTTATAAAAAAAAACCTCCACTCAACCAACCCCGGTTCTTTTTTGGAAGGATTTCTGTGCCTTAGGCCAACGCTGGTGCGAGATTTACAACAGAAACAGTAAGTAAATTGCAGGCGGTCAGTGTGTGATGTAAGAGTTTTGGATTTTATATATAATAAAGACTCTATTCTACTGTTCAGAGGTCGAAGCCCAGTTGTGTGTGGGTGGGTGGGTGCCCAGCCATCAGGAGATTGTCACAGTGCCTTTTTCTGATTCTCCAGCCAGACTGCTTTGTCATTCAAGAGGGTGGGCGGCACAAACACTCGGGAGAATTGAGGCCCGATGTTTGCTTGCAGCCGAACCTTCCCTGACAGCTGAGAGTTGTACACAAGGGAAGAGATCAAGAGGGAATGTGCATAGGCCAATTAAGTGTCACCGAAATACATGAAAAACAAACCACAAACTGTGCATTTCCTGAGTTTTAAATCGTTAAAATGTTATTAGTATTTTTTTAAACGAGCCCGGGATACCTCCAGAATCCCAGTGATCAGCGTGTTTGCTCCGTGGGAGAATCGTCAATGAAAACTCCTTAGAAGTAGGTGTGAAGAAACCCCAAACGATTTCTCTCCGAATGCGATTGCTTTATTTTGATTATGACATCTGTTTAATGCCATTTTAATATAAAGTTTGAAATTAAATATGTATACATTGCGATTGAGAAACTTTAAATGAATTTCTGATGTCCTGGATGCGAGTCGTGCGTGACTTCAAAATATTTTGATTCAATTTTTTAAACTATAAATTGAGTCTGTTTAGTCTATCTGTTTAAAGCGCTAATTATTTACCTTTTTAATGCCAATATTTAACACACCTAAAATAAGGGTGGTAGAAGGTATCAAGAAAGAAGATCCTCGTGTTTGATCTAATTTAATCCTTTTTGTCTAACTAGTTAGCTACAAACACGAATTTATTTTTTTGTCCAGATGCGTTAGCTTCTCGTCATCGTACTTCATAACTTTACAGATATTATACAATGAGTAAGCATTAAAATACCATTGAAACTTGAGGTAGTAATTTGAAGATTTTACCCTGGTTTTACTTGCCTCCTGGGTGTGAAACAAGCTTTTTGAATTTTTTTTTGCTCAAGCTCCAATTTCAGTTCAGATTTGCCCAAGTGTATTTTTTTTTTGTGATTGATTTTCAGTTGTATTTGAAGTGTTTCAAATCTGCTTGTGTGTAGAACTGATGAGAGAGGGCATCTTTCTTGCATAAGCTCAAAGCAATAGCACAGTGATACAAAATATTTTAATGGAATTCCTTTGGCTCCATAAATTGACATCAAAGTATGTTTTAAAGTCTACATAATGTTGGCTGTGGTTAATTGTGAATTGTTACATAAACACATTAGTAATACTCTTGTTTTCAAATTAGCTATGCCCTTTACAGTCCTTTTGAATAATTTACTTCTCTGTGAGGTTTGCCCTTTTCTAGTCTACTTTGTGTTGAAACTAGAAACAATAGTAAATTAGTTATATTGCACTTGTCATTGGTAGAAAAACATCCCAAAGTTACTTAAGAAACAAAAAAAATTAGAACATCAAGCCAAGGAAGGAGAAACTAGAGGTGACCAAAAGTCTAATCAAAAAGTTGGGTTTTCAGGTGGAGCTGAAGTGATAGAAGGGATAGCAAAAAGATGACAGCCATGTTGTTCCATTTTACAAGCACAGTAATACAGAAAATCCAGGGAATTAGATACCAGTGAGTTTCAAATCAGTGGTGGGGAAACTTGAAGAAAATTCTAAAGGAGTGTGTTAATCTCCAATTGGAGAGGCAAGGTTTGATTAGGGACAGTCATTATGGGAGATGGAATTTTACCCTGAATTTAAATATAGGGTTTTCACTTTGGAAGAAGTAACAAACAGGGAGTACTCATTGAATAGCAGAACACTAGGAACTCAGAGGAACAGCAGGATCTTGGGGTTTTTGTCCACACATCCCTAAAGGTGATAGAAGAGGTCATTGTAGTAAAGGTATACAGGATAATTGTCTTTATCAGTCAAGGCATAAGGACAATATCTTGGTACTATGTAGGTCATTGGTTAGGCCATAGCTGGGATATTGTGCGCAGTGCCTGCACAAAATGAAGGATGTGATTGCAATGGAGAGGGTGTAGAGAAGATTCACCAGGATGTTGCCTGGGATGAAGCAGTTTAGATAAGCTAAGGTTGTTTTCTGGGCAACAAGGCTGAGAGGCGATTTGTTTGAAGTTTATAAAGTTGATAGAAAACAATTGTTCCCTTAGTTCAAGGTGAAAGGGAGGATTTTAGAGGGTGTTTGAGGATACTTTTCATCCAGAGGGAAATTTGGAGAGTAGGGAAACTTCACGATCTTTACAAAGTACTTTGATTATTTGAGGCTATGGGCCAAGTGCTGGAAAGTGAAACCACTGTGGACTACTTGTAGTTTTTTTGTTGGTACAGACTCCGGGTTAGGTGCCAGTGACCATAATTTTATTTTAGTTTTAAAATAGTAATGGAAAAGGATAGAACGGATCGAACAGTTGAAGTTCTAAATTGGAGGAGGGCTAATTTTGACAATATTAGGCAAGAACTTTCAGAAGCTGACTGGGGGGGTCAGATGTTCACAGATTAAAGCGACAGCTGGAAAATGGGAAGCCTTCAGAAATGAGATAACAAGAGTCCAGAGACTTTGTATTCCTGTTAGGGTGAAAGGAAAGGCTGGTAGGTGCAAGGAATGCTGGATGCCTAGAGAAATTGAGGTTTTGGTAAAGAAAAAGAAGGAAGCATATGTCAGGTACAGACAGGATAGATCGAGTGAATCCTTGGAAGAGTATAAAGGCAGTAGGAGTATACTTAAGAGGGAAATCAGGAGGGCAAAAAGGGAACATGAGATAGCTTTGGCAAATAGAATTAAGGTGAATCCAAAGGGAATTTTATAAAAGCATTAAGGACAAAAGGGTAACTATAGAGAGAATAGGGCCCTCAAAGATCAGCAAAGCAGCCTATGTGTGGAGATGGGGTAGATACTAAATGAATATTTTGCATCAGTGTTCACTGTGGAGAAGGACATGGAAGATATAGAATATGGAGAAATAGATGGTGTTCATATTACAGAGGAGGTGGTGCTGGATGTCTTGATATGCATAAAAGTGGATAAATTCACAGGACCTGATCAGGTGTACCCTAGAACTCTGTGGGAAGCTAGAGAAGCGATTGTGCCTCTTGCTGAGATATTTGTATCATCGATAGTCACAAGTGAGGTGCCGGATGATTAGAGCTTGGCTAATGTGGTACCATAATTTAAGAAAGTTGGTAAGGAAAAGCCAGAGAACTATAGACCAGTGAGTCTGACATTGGTGCTGGGCAAGTTGTTGGAGGGAATCCTGAGGGACAGGATTTACATGGAAAGGCAAGATCTGATTAGGGATAGTCAGCATGGCTCATGTCTCATGAACTTGCTTCTTACTACTTCAAGAAACTCGGAGGATGGATGAGGGCAGAGCAGTAGACATGATCTGTATGGAGTTCAGTAAGGCATTCAATAAGGTTCCCCATGGGAGACTGATTAGCAAGGTTAGATCTCATGGAATACAGGGAGAACTAGCCATTTGGATACAGAACTGGCTCAAAGGTAGAAGAGAGGGTGGTGGTGGAGGATTGCTTTTCAGACTGGAGGCCTGTGACCAATGGAGTGCCAAAATGATTGGTGCTGGGTCCACTACTTTTCATCATTTATATAAATGATTTGGATGTGAGCATAAGAGGTACAGTTAGTAAGTTTGCAGATGACACTAAAATCATAAGTATATTGGACAGCGAAGAAGGTTACCTCAGATTATAATGGGATCTTGACCAGATGGGCCAATGGGCTGACAAGTGGTAGATGGAGTTTACTTCAGGTAAATGTGAGGTGCTGTATTTTGGAAAAGCAAATCTTAGCAGAACGTATACACTTGATGGTAAGGTCCTAGAGAGTGTTGTTGAACAAAGAGACCTTGGAGTGCAGGTTCATAGTTCCTTGAAAGTAGAGTCACAGATAGATAGACTAGTGAAGAAGGCATTTGGTATGCTTTCCTTTTGTTGGTCAGAGCATTGAGTTCAGGAGTTGGGAGGTCATGTTATGGCTGTATAAGACATTGATTAGGCCACTTTGAGTATTGCTTGCAATTCTGCACTCCTTCCTATCAGAAGGATGTTGTGAAACTTGTAAAACTTTTCTGAACCCTTTCAAGGATGTTACCAGGTTTGGAGGATTTGAGCTAGAGGGAGAGGCTGAATAGGCTGGGGCTGTTTTCTCTGAAGCGTTGGAGGGTGAGAGGTGACCTTATAGAGGTTTATAAAATCATTAGGGGCATGGATAGGATAAATAGACAAAGTTTCTTTTCTAGGGTGGGGGAGTCCTGAACTAAAGGACATACGTTTAGGGTGGAAGGGGTCTAAGGGGCAGCCTTTTCACGCAGAAGGTGGTGCGTGTATGGAATGAGCTGCTAGAGGAAGTGGTGGAGGCTAGTACAATTGCAACATTCAGAAGACATCTGGATGGGTGTATGAATAGGCAGGGTTTAGAGGGATATGGGCCAATTGCTGACAAATGGGACTAGATTAGATTAGCATATCTGGTTGGTATGGACAAGTCGGACTGAAGGGTCTGTTTCCGTGCTGTACATCTGGGTCTGACTCTTCCATTTTATATGATTATAAAGAAGACTGAGGTGACTAAACATGTTGTCATTATTAGTGGGAGAAGTTGAGATCTATGTTTTGGCATCATAGAGTCCTGCAGCACAGGGACAGACCCTTCGGCCAAAACTGGTCCATGTTGACCAAAGTGTCCATCCATGCAAACCCCATGTCCGTCCCTTCACCACGTTTCTGTAATGGATATAATGTCATAGTCCCACATACCTGTCCGTGCCCTGAATTTATCAGCCTTACCATTTAATCCAGCAGGCATTTCTTGCTCACTGTCATGTTCCAGCCTGACCTGTCTCTTCAACTTAGTATTTCTGATTACTGTATCTTCTTCCAGTGTCTCACTGGCCTCCCTGTTGTTGAGGATCTTCCCGCCAATCTAATGTAAACCTTCTCTTGCAGCACTAGTAAACCTGGCCGCCAAGATATTGGTCCCCCTCCAGTTCAAGTGTAAGCCGTCCCTCTTGAACAGGTCACCTTTGCCCCAGAAAAGATCTCAATGATATAAAAATGAGTCCCTGTCCCTTCACTAATTCTTTAGCCATGCATTCATATGCCATATCCTCCTGTTCATACCCTCACTGCATGTGGCACCAGAAGTAGTCCGGAGATTACTGCTGTCCAGGTCCTGATTTTTAACCTTTTTTCCTAGCTCTTTGCAGGACCACATCCCTGTTTTTACCAATATCATTTGTGTGAAAGTGCACAATGACTTCTGGTTGCTCTCACTCCCCCTTGAGAAATCCTGCATCCTGGAACCTGGCAACTGGGAGGCAATACATCATCCTGGATTCTTGTTTGTGGCCACAGAATCTCCTGTCTGTTCCCCTAGCTATCAAATCTCCTTTCAAAAAGATTCTTTTCAGCTTAATCCTTTCCTGCTGTGCCCCAGAGCCAGTCATCCTGCACTTTGCCTACTACCTTCGCCTTTCTTGGTGGTTACCTCGCTGCTCTCTGCCTGCACCTTAAGTGTGACCACCTCACTGAAAATCTTACCTAGGATGCACTCAGCATCCTGAGTCCATTCAGCTGCAGCTCCCTAACAGTCTCCTAGGAGTTGTAGCTGGGTGCTCTTCCCACAGGTGTAGTCATCAGGGACGATGGAAGTCTCCTGAACTTCCACATCCTGCAGGAGGAACGTGTGATCACCCTAACTGCAATCTCAACTTCTGTGTAACTAAAGAGGAAAGTGAAAAGGACTACCCGAGCTTCCCTGTACCTTCTGCTGAGCCCCTGCTCTCCAAAGCCCTTCAAGCTAAAGCCTGACTATTCATTCTGCTACCAACAAATTTTCCAATAGCATAACTCTCTACCCCACCTTTTTATTTCAAAAATGTACTTTATTCATAAAAATGTTTTGATATCTGTACAATTGGTGATGCCATTCATATGTATACATTGTATTTCTTTACATACAGAGATTGGACTTAATTGTTCTGTGTATACCCATCTGTATGTTGACCATCCAGATATTTTAGCTGAGGCATCAAGGGAGCCCAATTACTGGGTGGGCCCCCTGTTCTTCTTTGGCAGGCAGACCTTGCACGGTGGTCTTTCCCCACCGCGCCTTGGCAGCAGCTGCCCCTAGCTTCACTGTGTCCCTCAACACATAGTCCTGGACCTTAGAATGTGCCAGTCTGCAACACTCAGTTGGGGTCAACTCCTTCAGCTGGAAGATCAATAGGTTTTGGGCAGACCAAAGAGCGTCTTTCACTGATCCTCCAGGCACAGATGATGTTCGTTTCAGTGTGCATCCTGGGGAACAGATTGTAGAGCACAGAGTCCCGTGTCACGGAGCTGCTCAACAAACACCAATCACTGCATTCCTCTCCAGACTTCCTTTGCATAGGCACATTCCAGAAGGAGGTGTGTGACAGCCTTGTCCCCTCCACAGCTGCTTCAAGGGCAGCATGTGGTGGGACAGAGAGTCCAGGCGTGCATGAAGGATCTCACTGGCAAAGCCCTTCTCATCACCAGCCAAGCAATGTCTTGGTGCTTGTTTGAAAGTTCTGGCAATGAAACATTATGTCAAATGACTTTGATATTCTGCCCATGGAACTGCTCAATAGGATCCGCCCTCTCCTTTTCCCGAAGAGTCTCAAGGACACTGTGTGCTGATCACTTCCTGATGGACTTGTGGTCAAAGGTTCTTCTACCACACCATTTTTGGTTGGGGGGGAGGAGGGAAACAATACAGTGATGTAGTGTTTGGGCCTTAAGCATTCCTTGATATCTGTCCCAAGATGATCTGCTCTTCAGTGCAGGTGACTGTTTCCAGCCTGTAAATATGCCCCGAAGTGATGCCTGTCCCTCATAGTCACCTTCTGTTGCACAATATTGAGTGAATATTCGTTCTTTTTAAATATTTATTCACTTGTGGGTGATGCTGGCTGGACAACATATATTGTCCATCCCTAGTTGCCCTTGAGAAAGTAGTTCCTGATTCAGGAACTCTCCACGTATGCTTGGGACACCACCCATGCCCTCCACCTCTGCCAAGATTTCAGTTTCCTTGGCCTCATCTTCCTTGGCCAATGCCTCATCTTCACCATGGACATTATGGAGGATGGGAAAAATTTCTGGCTGTAAGAGCTGCTCCTTTTTTTTTTTGAGGTATTTTAGGTTCTGGAGGTGATTCCTCGAATTCCAGGAGCAGCAATTACTGTTTTATATGCTGTTGCATTGTCAAAACAACAGCAGTTTTAAAAGGGAGAAGAGCAGACCAAGGAAGCGCATGGTGAGGACAGCGCGAGAGAGAGAGAGAGCGAGAGAACCTGCACAGTTACTGCCTTTGCTGTTTTTGAATTGATGTGTCGCTGGACATCGGAGTGTATCTGGGAAAATTTTTTAAAAAGTGAATTTCACAACTAATCTTGGAGGAACCGGTTTGGGCGAAGTTCACAGCACAGAATCAGATAAGTTAATTGTTGTTTTAAGTCTGTCCAGTAGAAATGTTGCAGTAGTGAATACAGTGGGTTCTTTCTTCATTGTTTTTGGAGATAAGTCTCTTGATTAAACTTAAAATATAAGCCATAGCTCTTAATTTAACCTGGTGCAGTGTTTTGTAGAGGAATAAGACGGTGTTATTTTCTGGGTCTGTAGATTGTGAAGGAACAAAAATGGCCTTTGCAGTGATATGTACTTCTTGTCAGATGTGGGAGTTTAAAGAGGGTTTAAGGGTTATTGCGGATTATATCTGCCATAAATACTGTTGGGTGTGAATCTTATCAGATCGAGTGGATCGTTGGAGAGACCGATCGAAGCGATGAGGAATTTGCAACAGCAACAGTATGTGATGGATGGCAGTTATAGGAAAGGGGGGTGGGTGGGGGTGGGGGGGCGTGAAGGTCTTAGATACAGCCACATAGATGGGTTAACTCTAGGAAGGGTAAGAGAGGTAGGCACCATGGGCAGGAGTCTTTTGTGGATATACCCATTTCAAACAGGTATGCTGTTTTGGAAGATGTAGGGGGTAATGGATTCTCAGGACAACGTAGCACGAACGGCCAAGTTTCTGGTATTGAGACTGGATCTAAAGCAATGAGGGGTATGTCGGCTTCCAAGAGATCAATTGTGTTAGGGGATTCTGTAGTCCGAGGTACAGACAGACGTTTCGGTGGCCAGCAGAGAAAAAGCAGAATGGTGTGTTGTTTCCCTGGTGCCAGGATCAAGGATGTCTCGGAGAGGATGCAGAATGTTCTCAGCGGGGAGAGGGGCCAGCAAGAGGTCATTGTCCACATTGGAACCAACAATACAGGAAGGGAAAAGGTTGAGATTCTGAAGGGAGATTACAGAGAGTTAGGCAGAAATTTAAAAAGGGGGTCCTCAAGGGTAGTAATATCTGGATTACTCCCAGGAAGACGAGCTAGTGAGGGCAGGAATAGGAGGATAGAGCAGATGAATGCATGACTGAGGAGCTGGTGTATGGGAGAAGGATTCACATTTTTGGATCATTGGAATCTCCTTTGGGGTAGAAGTGACCTGTACAAGAAGGACGGATTGCACCTAAATTGGAAGGGGACTAATAAAGTGGCAGGGAAACTTACTAGAACTGCTTGGGAGGATGTTAAACTAGTGGGGTGGGGTGGGGGGGGGGGGGGGGGGGCAGTGGGAGGTGGAGAACCCAGTGAGATAGTGAGGAAAAAGATCAATCTGAGACTGCTACGGTTGAGAACAGAAGTGAATCAAACAGTCAGGGCAGGCAGGGACAAGGTAGGACTAATAGATTGAACTGCATTTATTTCAATGCAAGGGGCTGAATCGGGAAGGCAGATGAACTTGGGGCATGGTTAGGAACATGGGACTGGGATATCATAGCAATTACAGAAACATGGCTCAGGGATGGGCAGGACTGGCAGCTTAATATTCCAGGATACAAATGCTACAGGAAGGATAGAAAGGGAGGCAAGAGAGGAGGAGGAGGAGGAGGAGGAGGAGGAGTGGCATTTTTGATAAGGGATAGCATTACAGCTGTGCTGAGGGAGGATATTCCTGGAAATACATCCAGGGAAGTTATTTGGGTGGAACTGAGAAATAAGAAAGGGATGATCACCTTATTGGGATTGTATTATAGATCTCCTAATAGTCAGCAGCAAATTGAGAAACAAACTTATAAGGAGATCTCAGCCATCTGTAAGGATAATAGGGTGATTATGGTGGGGGATTTTAACTTTCCAAACATCGACTCAGACTGCCATAGTGTTAAAGGTTTAGATGGAGTGGAATTTGTTAAGTGTGTACAAGACAATTTTCTGATTCAGTATGTGGATGTACCTACTAGAGAAGGTGCAAAACTTGACCTACTCTTGGAAAATAAGGCAGGGCGGGTGACTGAGGTGTCAGTGGGGGAGCACTTTGGGGCCAGCAACCATAATTCTGTTCGTTTTAAAGTGTTGATGGAAAATGATAGACGAGATCTAAAAGTTGAAGTTCTAAATTGGAGAAAGGCCAATTTTGACGGTATGAGGCAAGAACTTTCGAAAGCTTACTGGGGCAGGTGTTCACAAGTAAAGGGACGGCTGGAAAATGGGAAGCCTTCAGAAATGAGATAACCAGAATCCAGAGAAAGTATATTCCTGTCAGGGTGAAAGGGAAGGCTGGTAGGTATAGGGAATGCTGGATGACTAAAGAAATTGAAGGTTTGGTTAAGAAAAAGAAGGAAGCATATGTCGGGTATAGACCAGATAGATCGAGTGAATCCTTAGAGTGTAAAGGAAGTAGGAGTATACTTAAGAGGAAAATCAGGTGGGCAAAAAGGGGACATGAGATAGTTTTGGCAAATAGAATTAAGGAGAATCCAAAGGGTTTTTATAAATGCATGAAGGATAAAAGGGTAACTAGGGAGAGAATAGGGCCCCTCAAAGATCAGCAAGGCGGCCTTTGTGTGGAGCCACAGAAAATGGGGGAGATACTAAATGAATATTTTGCATCAGTATTTACTGTGGAAAAGGATATGGAAGATAGAGACTGTAGGGAAATAGATGGTGACATCTTGCAAAATGTCCATATTACAAAGGAGGAAAAGTGCTGGATGTCTTGAAATGGTTAAAAGTGGATAAATCCCCAGGACCTGATCAGGTGTACCCGAGAACTCTGTGGGAAGCTAGAGAAGTGATTGCTGGGTCTCTTGCTGAGATATCCGTTTCATTGATAGTCACAGGTGAGGTGTCGGAAGACTGGAGGTTGGCAAACGTGGTGCCACTGTTTAAGAAGGGCGGTAAAGACAAGCCAGGGAACTATATAGACCGGTGAGCCTGACCTCAGTGGTGGGCAAGTTGTTGGAGGGAACCCTGAGGGACAGGATGTATATATATTTGGAAAGGCAAGGACTGATTGGGATAGTCAACATAGCTTTGTGTGTGGGAAATCATGTCTGACAAACTTGATTTTTTTTTGAAGAAGTAACAAATAAGATTGATGAGGGCAGAGCAGTAGATGTGATCTATATGGACTTCAGTAAGGCATTTGACAAGGTTTCCCTATGGGAGACTGATTAGCAAGGTTAGGTCTCATGGAATAAAGGGAAAACTAGCCATTTGGATACAGAACTGGCTCAAAGGTAGAAGACAGAGGGTGGTGGTGGTGGAGGGCTTTTCAAACTGGAGGCCTGTGATCAGTGGAGTGCCACAAGGATCGGTGCTGGGTCCTCTACTTTTCATCATTTACATAAATGATTTGGATGCGAGCATAAGAGGTACAGTTAGTAAATTTGCAAATGACACCAAAATTGGAGATGTAGTTCAAAGTTTGGTAGAAGATTTGTAGCTCGGGTGCTCGTTGTTGTGGTTTTGTTCGCCGAGCTGGGAATTTGTCTTGCAAACGTTTCGTCCCCTATCTAGGTGACATCGTCGGTGCTTGGGAGCCTCCTGTGAAGCGCTTCTGTGCTGTTTCCTCCGGCATTTATAGTGGCCTGTCTCTGCCACTTCCGGTTGTCAGTTCGAGCTGTCCACTGTAGTGGCCGGTATATTGGGTCCAGGTCGATGTGATGGTTGATAGTCTGTGGATGAGTGCCATGCCTCTAGGAATTCCCTGGCTGTTCATTGTTTGGCTTGTCCTATAATAGTAGTGTTGTCCCAGTCGAATTCATGTTGCTTGTCATCTGTGTGTGTGGCTACTAAGGATAGCTGGTCGTGTCATTTCATGGCTAGTTGGTGTTCGTGTATACGGATCGTTAACTGTCTTCCTGTTTGTCCGATGTTGTGTTTTCTGCAGTCCTTGCATGGGATTTTGTACACTACATTAGTTTTGCTCATGTTGGGTATCAGGTCCTTTGTTCTGGTGAGTTGTTGTCTGAGCGTGGCTGTTGGTTTGTGTGCTGTTATGAGTCCTAGTGGTTGCAGTAGTCTGGCTGTCAGTGGAGATGTAGTGGACAGCGAAGAGGGTTACCTCCGATTACAAACAGGATCTTGACCAGATGGGCCAATGGGCTGAGAATTGGCAGATGGAGTTTAATTCAGATAAATGCGAGGTGCTGCATTTTGGGAAAGTAAATCTTAGCAGGACTTATACACTTAATGGTAAGGTCCTAGGGAGTGTTGCTGAACAAAGAGACCTTGGAGTGCAGGTTCATAGCTCCTTAAAAGTGGAGTCACAGGTAGATAGGATAGTGATGAAGGCATTTGGTATGCTTTCCTTTATTGGTCAATTGGTCAGAGTATTGAGTTTAGGGGTTGGGAGGTCATGTTGCGGTTGTACAGGACATTGGTTAGGCCACTGTTGGAATATTGAGTGCAATTCTGGTCTCCTTCCTATCAGAAAGATGTTGTGAAACTTGAAAGGGTTCAGAAAAGATTTACAAGGATGTTGCCAGGATTGGAGGATTTGAGCTATAGGGAGAGGCTGAACAGGCTGGAGCTGTTTTCCCTGGAGTGTCAGAGGTTGAGGGCTGACCTTATAGGAGGTTTACAAAATTATGAGGGGCATTCCCTGGGGTTGAGGAGTCCAGAACTAGAGGGCATAGGTTTAGGGTGAGAGGAGAAAGATATAAAAGAGCCCTAAGGGGCAACTTTTTCATGCAGAGGGTGGTATGTGTATGGAATGAGCTGCCAGAGGAAGTGGTCGAGGCTGGTACAATTGCAACAGTTAAGAGGCATTTGGATGGGTATATGAATAGGAAGGGTTTGGAGGGAAATGGGCTGGGTGCTGGCAGGTGGGAGTAGATTGGGTTGGGATATCTGGTCGGCATGGACAGGTTGGACCGAAGGGTCTGTTTCCATGCTATATATCTCTATGACTCTATCTAGTCCCTATACCCCTCCATCTGCCATGACCAGAGTCTCCAAGCCTCCCATTTCTTCCTCTCCCGATGTTCCCACCAGTACCCTTCCACAGACGCTGTAAATTGTTTGGCTGAACTGGTCCTCACTCTCGACAATTTCTCCTTCGAATCCTCCCACTTCCTCCAGACAGAAGGGGTAGCCGTGGGCATCTGTGTGGGCCCTAGCTATGCCTGTCTTTTTTTTCGGCTACGTGGAACAGTCTATCTTCCACAGTTACAAGGGCACCACTCCCCACCTCTTACTCTGCTACATTGATGACTGCATTGGCACCACCCCGTACTCCCATGAGGAGGTTGAACCATTCATTAACTTGACCAACACCCTGACCTTAAATTTACCTGGACTATCTCTGATGCCTCTCTCCCCTTCCTGAACCCCTCCATCTCCATCAATGGTGAACGATTCGACAGACATTTTCTACAAACCTACTGACTCCCACACCTACCTGGATTACACCTCCTCCCATCCTACCTCCTGCAAAAATGCTATCCCTTATTCTCAATTCCTGTCTACACCATCTCTGCTCCCAGGAGGAAACATCCACCAATGTTATTTACTGTAAAGCCTTCCACATCCATCAAAGTTTTACCTGCACATCCACCAATGTCATTTATTGTATCCATTGCTCCCAATGCGGTCTCCTCTACATTGGGGAGACTGGACGCCTTCTCGCAGAGTGTTATAGGAAACATCTCTGGGACACCCGCACCAATCAACCCCACCGCCCTGTGGACCAACATTTCAACTCCCCCTTTCCACTCTGCCGAGGACAGGCAGGTCCTGGGCTGCCTCCACCGCCGCTCCCTCACCACCCATGCCTGCAGGAAGAATGCCTCATCTTCCGCCTCCGAACACTTCAACCCCAGGGCATCAATGTGGACTCCACCACTTTCCTCATTTCCCCTCCCCCCCCCCCCCCCCCACCTTACCCCAGTTCCAACCTTCCAGTTAGCACTGTCCCCATGACCTGTCCTACCTGCCTATCTTCCTTTCCACCTATTCACTCCACCCTCCTCTCTGACCTGTCACCTCCATCCCCACCCCCATTCACCTATTGTACTCCATGCTACTTTTTCCACACCCCACCCCTCTTTTATTTATCTCTCAACCCTGCAGGCTTCCTGCCTCTATTCCTGATGAAGGGCTTTTGCCCGAAACATCGATTTTTCTGCTCCTTGGATGTTGCCTGACCTGCTGTGCCTTTCCAGCACCACTCTAATTCAGACTCTGGTTTCCAGCATCTGCAGTCCTTGTTTTTACCTTTTCCCAGGAGGACCAGTTCCACCACGGTACAGACCAGATGGCCGCCTCCTTTAAAGACTGTAATTTCTCCTCCCATGTGGTTGCTGATGCCCTCATCAATGCATCTCATCCACTTCCTGTACCTCCATCCTTGAACTCCTTCCCTCCAACTGCAACAAGGACAGAACCCCCACCCGTCCTCACCTTCCACCCCACCAACCTCCAAATACATTGCATCATCCTGTGCGATTTCTGCCACTTACTAATGGACCCCACCACCAGAGATCTATTTCCCTCCCCACCCCTATCCGCTTTCCGTAAAGACTGTTCCCTCCGTGACTGCCTCGTCAGGCCACGTGCCCCATCAACCCATCCTTCCCTCCCAGCACCTTCCCCTGCCACCACAGGAATTGGGGCTGAAAATGTGTTGCTGGAAAAGCGTAGCAGGTTGGGCAGCATCCAAGGAGCAGGAGAGTCGACATTTTGGGCATGAGCCCTTCTTCAGGAATCCTGAAAAAAATCCCTGAAGAAGGGCTCATGCCCGAAACGTCGATTCTTCTGCTCCTTGGATGCTACCTGACCGCTATGCTTTTCCAGCAACACATTTTCAGCTCTGATCTCTAGCATCTGCAGTCCTCACTTTCTCCACCACAGGAATTGCAAAACCTGCACCCACACCACCGTCAAAGGCCCCAGATAAGCCTTCCACTTCCATCAAAGTTTCATCTGTACTTCCACACGTCAGTTACTGTATCCGTTGCTCCCAATGTGGTCTCCTCTACATCTGGGATACAGGACACCTACTTGCAGAGAGCTTCAGAGAACATCTCTGGGACACCTGCACCAACTGACCTCACCGCCCCATGGATGAACACTTCAACTCCCCTTCCCACTCTGCCGAGGACATGCAGGTCCTGGGCCACCTCCATTGCCACTCCCTTACTACCCAACACCTGGAGGAAGAACGCTTCATCTTCTGCCTCTGGACCCTCCATCCCCATAGAATCAATGTGGATTTCACCAGTTTCCTCATTTTCCCCTCCCTCCACCTTATCGCAATTCCAACTTTCCAGGTCAGCACCGCCCTCGTGATCTGTGCCACCTGTCTACTCCACCCTCCCCTCGGACCTATCACCTTTACCTATTACCTCCGTCCACCTATTGCTACCTTCCCCCGCCCTACCCCCTCCCATTTAACACTTCACCCCCAAGGCTCCCTGCCTCATTCCTGATGAAGGGCTATTGCCGAAACATCAATTTTCCTGCTCCTCTGATGCTGCCTGACCTGCTGTGCTTTTCTAGCACCACACACTCTAATCTCCAGCATCTGCAGTCCTTACTTTCACCATGAGAAGGTAGTGGTGAGCTATCTTGAACTTCTGGATTTCCTGTGCTGCAGGTAAATCCACAATGTCTTGAGGCAAGGAATTTCTGACATTGGAGAGAGGAACATACGGTATATTGAAGCCGATGTTAGGAAAACATTCCAGTGGAGCTATAGGGTATAGGAGGTCACTGTTGGAGTGGGAGTTCCTGGAGGCATTTAAATCATACTGAATATAAATTGGAACAATTTATTCCTAGAAGCAAATGTAGATTCATTGGCCAAGATGAATGCGATAAGTACTCCTTTTTTTTTAAAGAATTTGTTCATGGGATGTACATATCACTGACTCAACCAGTATTTATTTTAAACACTTACTCGCTGTGGAGAAGATGTTCCGCTGCTGTCTTTAGATAAATGCACACAATTGGAGTTCCAGGATGGTTTGTAGCTTGGAAGGGAACCTGCAAGTGGTGTTTTTATTTGTTTGCTGCACTTGACCTTCAGAGTGTTCGGGGTTTCTGGTTTGGAAAGTATTGCTGAAATGTCTGAGTTGTTCAAGTGCATTTTGTATGTGGACTACATTGCTGCCACAATGTATTGGAGGTGAATGGAGTGAAAATTGAAGGTGGGGTGTCAATCAAGCAGGCTGCTTTATGTTGGATGGTGTCAAGCTTGTTGAATGTTGCAGCTGCACCCTTCCAAACAAATGGAGTGCATATTCAACACACTGCTACCTTGTGCATTGCAAATGGTGGACAGGCACTGGGGAGACAAGTGAGTTAGTTGCCACACAATGCCTAGCCTCTGACCTACTCCTGTAACAGTGTATTTATATGGCTGGTCTGATTGAGTTTCTGCTGAACAGTAAGGCCCAAGATGTTGATAATGTCTTTCAATGTTGGTAATGCCATTGAATGTCAAAGGGTAATGGTTGCATTCTGTCTTGTTGGAGAGGGTCATTGCCTAGCAGTTGCGTGATATGAACGTTACTTGACAGTTATGAGCCCTAACTTTGATGTTGTGCAGGTCTTGGACAATTTTGGATATGGATTGCTGAGTAGTTGCAACTGCTGGAGGTAGTGGAGAATGGTTATTTGAATTGCAGATATCCCTGTGGTTTTACTCTAATCCCACCTACTCTTAAGTTACCTTGACTAATTTCCTCACAACCAATTTCATTCCATTTTCCCTGTTTCTGTCTTGTTACATCTGTTCCGTTGATCCCCCTTCCATTGGAGTGTCTCTAAAATTTCCTCCTTTTCTTTAACTGAGGATGCCTTTCTCATTGTGGTTGACAAAGCTCTCAACCATGTCCAGACCACTTCTCACATTTTCCCCCCCCCCACCCCCTCACTTTACTCCCTCCCAGAGCAACGACAGGGTTCCCTGTGTCCTTCCTTTCCAGTCCTCTGTTCTCTGTATTCAAAAGATCACTTTCTACTGTGATGATACTGTAGGTTTGGGAGATTGTTTTGTCCTGGTTTCTTTTGCAGGGGGTAGGGGTGGGATTGAATGAGAGGTGATAAGTAGCCTGTGATGCAGAAGACAGCTTGGGAGACCTTGAGGTTTTTGCTTGGAGTTGGAGCCGTGGATACAGCCTGGATGGATGTGGCTGGCTCTCTCAGACATCTCTATAACTCAAGGACCAGGATTTCTAGCTTTTGGCTTTTAGATTCAGCAGCTTCTGTTGTGGGTTGAAGTGGAAGTTATTTTTCCCCCTATCGATTACAGCCAAAATCTGGGAGTTTTGTTTCTAAGCTGCTGGATTGCATGAGACAAAATCTGTTTCTGAATTTGCCTTTTTGCCAAGGGGTTTGATTATGGGATATTATCTTATTAGCAATAACATCCCATAATAACAGTAGTTACATGCAATTATTCTGTAAGTGCATGTATAGAATGAACTGCCAGAGGAAATCATACTGAATACAATTACAACATTTTAAAAGGCATCAGGATGGGTACATGAATAGGAAAGGTTTAGAAGGATATAGGCCATGTGCTGGTGAATGGGACAGATTAATTTTAGGATATATGGTCGGCATGGATGAGTTGGACCAAAAGATCTGTTTCCATGCTGTACATCTGATTTTTAAGTTTTCCAATAAGTTACTCTAAATTCATTCTTTTGTATTTCAACTGTTCTGTTTAATGTCAAGTAGTTTAACCAATCGAATTGCATCTGGAACACAACAGACATTCTTAGCCTTTAAAACAAGAAAAAAATATGCTCAATGCTACCTTCTTAAAAAGATAGAGAGGTTTGGAGTGGTGAATAACTCCACCATCCCCAGCAGGATACTTAGTACCAGCAAACATATCTTCCCCTCCATTGTTAGCATACCATAGGGACCATTCCTTCTGGGATACCCTGGTCAACTTTTCTATCTCATTCCTGAAGAAGGGCTCATGCCCGAAACATCGATTCTCCTGCTCCTTGGATGCCTGTCTGACCTGCTGCGCTTGTTCCAGCAACACGTTTTCAACTTTTCTATCTATCTCCATAGTTCCTCACTTCACTTCCCCATGGAACCTTTTGGTGCAATTGCAGAAGGTGTAACACTTGCCTATTCATCACCTCTGTTCTCATCCTCCACGCTCCAAACATACCTCCCAAGTGAAACAGCATTTCAGTTGTACTTTTAATCTAGTTTACTGTGTTCAGGGCTCACGATGAGTTCTTCATTACAGTAGTGATATCAGATGGAGACTGGGTAACTGCTTTGTGAAATACCTCCACTTTGCTTATTAGAATGACCATCCCCCAGTCATGTTTCATTTTTAAAATATTTTTTATTGAAAAGAAGAATTTTTGGGTTTTTTATTCAAAATTACAAAATGAATACAATAGTGTAACTATTTTACAATATAATGACAACATCAATATAAATAAAGAAAACAAACTACTAATCTACTATACAAACTACCAAAATACAAATTAAGTTACAAGGGGAAAAAAAAACTCCATATTTAAAAAAAAACTGCAATGCAATGCATAACTAACGAAAAAAACAATTTTATTTTGAATGTTTATTTATTATTTATATCAAGTCAGATAGGATAAATAGACAAAGTCTTTTCCCTGGGGTCGGGCAGTCCAGACTAGAGGGCATCGGTTTAGGATGAGAAGTAAAAAGATATAAAAGAGACCTAAGGGGCAACTTCTTCATGCAGAGGGTGGTGCGTGTATGGAATGAGCTGCCAGAGGAAGTGGTACAATTGCAACATTTAAAAGGCATTTGGATGGGTATATGAATAGGAAGGGTTTGGAGGGCTATGGGCCAGGTGCTGGCAGGTGGGACTAGATTGGGTTGGGATATCTAGTCGGCATGACGAGTTGGACCGAAGGGTCTATTTCCATGCTGTACATCTCTATGGCTCTGATTGTATAACAAGACCTGTATTTATATAGGATTCTTCCTCCCAGGGGCTCCCAAACCAACGGACCTCATCCTCACGGCTAAACGAAGGCCCTAAATAGAAAGTCTTGGGGGATTTTCCGATACCCAATTTGCTAAAATGCTTTTCCTCGCACAAAAGGAAAGAATAGTAAACATATGTACCTAGAGAAGGAAGATTTTGAAAGCCCAAAAGGAGAGACACCGGGTCCGGCCCAATCTCAGTTCCCAAAATCTTTGCTAAGGCATTAGTTTCACTGTCCAACTATCTATGGAGCTTATGGCATATCCACAAACAATGAGTTTGAGTACCAACTTCTATTTTACATTTCAGGCACACTGGGGACACTCCTGCCTTAAACTTTGCAAGCCACGCTGGTGCTATATAGGCACTATTAAATATCTTCAGTTGAATAGCTTGAGTCCTATTACAGATCTTCCTGGCATTTTCCCAGATGTCCTTCCATATCTGAGGACATTTCCACCCCTAATTTTTGAGTCCAGGTTTGATATAGCCATTCCATGTCCTTCGACACATTAATACCTAGCGAGTGATAGAGAGTACTGACCGAGGGGGCACTCATTGGCTGAAGCACACTCCTCTCCATATCTGATTCATAAGGCTTAGCCATCAATGTGGTTTCTTTTTGTATGAAGTCTTGTACTTTAAAATATTGAAAGAGAGCCTTGCTAGGTAATCCGAACCTCTGACACAACTGTTCGAAGGTCATTATGACCTCCCCATCAAACAGATCTCCCAAATCTTAAATCTTAAATCCAAGATCTTAAATCTTCTACCAATCCTGGCTGAAATCCCAAATTCCCACTATCTGAGTAAAGGGGGAGTTTTTTTTTTTAAGATTACCCTCACCCTGTCGGATCATCCTCCAAGCTTTGATTGTGTTTAGGACAGTCAGGCTTTTACAATGATTCGTGACACTTCTCATCTTGTCCATAAACAAAAGATTGAGGGGGCATTTTGCTTGGGAAGCCTTGATATCCAACCAACTTGATTGGGCCTGTCACAATCCACAAGCAGCCACATATGATAACAGCGAGCTCAGTTGGTATTTCCTAAAATCCGGGAAATCCAGACCTCCCCTCTCTTGTGGGAGCTTCAAGTTATCTAATTAGGGGCCGTCTATGATTCCAAACAAAGGAACCAAGCCAACCATAAAGCTTACTCAGCACCTGTCTCCGCAACATGAAAGGAAGCATTCTCATAGGGTATAATAGGCAAGGGCATAATAGGCATTCATCTTGACCAGAGCTATTCTTCCTAACTAGGATATTGGGAGACCTTCCCAACACTGGAGGTCCTGCCTCACTTTCTTTAATAGATGCATATAGTTAGCTGACCAAATACCAGAGTAATAAAAATACCTAAATAGAGAAAACTTCTCTGTGACCACCGAAAGGGGAAGTGGGTTCCATCCACAAAGTTGGATATTCTGGCAAGACCTCCTACTGACATGGCCTCTGATTCATAAACTTAATTTTGTACCCTGAAAACATGCCAAATAAATTAACCACTTGAATTAAGTGGGGAACAGATGTCAATGGATCATTTTAAGAATGATGTCATCTGCATAAACAGTAATTTTATGGGCCCGCTCGATCCACACCCGGCCGACCTCAGGCTCTAGTCTCAGCAGTTGTGGGAGCCATTGCTCCAAAAGGTTAACAAGCTGGCCGCCTTCCTCCCATTTCGGGAAGGCCCAGCAACTGGATATTCTTCCGACGGCCTTGATTTTCGAAGTCGTCGACCTGCTTCTCCAAGGCCCGGACTCAGCATTCCAGTGCCCAGACCTGACCCACAGAAGATTCTGCCACGGTCTTGGAGGCCGTGGCCTTTTGCTCTGCCCTTTCGACGTGCTGCTCAAGGCTCTCTATCTCCTGATCATGCTTCTACAGCATGACTGAGATCGACTCCCACCTGGACCGGGTCTCCTCCCTCGAAGCATTGATCCTCTCTGAGCTTGACAAACTCAGAGACCAGGCTCGTCTCTGCCGGTAAGTCCCCCCACAGCCACGGATGTATCCGTTGCTGCGGGGAGGGGGTGGGGCGTGGGGTCCCTGCCTGTTGTGATCTCCGTGCTCCTTTACCTTTGGTCATTTTAGAATGTACCAAACTGCTAACGTTTGGTGCAAAATGGCTATAGCAGCTGGGAAAAACTATTTTTAGTAGTTTAAGAGGTGAAGGGAGTGCAGATACCCCATTTTATCTGGGTCCTGGGCAGAGCTCGGCAAACCCGGACCTACTGGATCGCTGCCATTTTGAATCCCCCACCTGTCATTTTAATAAACCACCTTGCTTCCCTGCTAACACTTCCATCCTTGGCCTGCTGCAGTGCTTTCAATGAAACTCAACACAAATTGGAAGAAAACTCCTCATTTTATACTTAGGCACTTTACTGTCTCAAAGTATGAACTCTGGCCTCAACCTTTCTTACATCATCCGCCCTTCCCCTGGCTGTATCTTGTTGGCTTCGCTCTCAGCAGTGCAGGCATTATTTTCCCTTCCACAATTAACATTATCACAAGTATTCCCCTTTATCGCCATTATCATGGCCTTTGTCTTTTGCTATGGGCCCCCTCATCACCTCTTCCACTTGTTCCTCCTTCTCCATCTGTCACTGGCATAAAAAAACCCGCTATCATTTCCAGCTTCTTTCATTTCTGAAGAATGGCCCTATCTGGCTCGAAAGCTGAACTGTTTCTGCTTCCTCTTCCTGCTAAACATGCAGTGTTTCTCCAGCACTCTGTTTTTGTCTAATTGTTTCCTATATACTTATTGTTTATAAGATGTTGTAGCACGTTCATCTGCTAAACTGCTAAATCTTCCACTTTGGTTTTCTTTTCCTGACAATTTGAGATATAGGTTCTCACTATTTGTGATTATTGTAGGGAGTTTGAGCAACATTGGACCCTCTAGAAGTTTCAGAATAGCGTGAGTGTCTTGGTCATTTTTTTTACCTTCTATTTTTAACTAGTGAAGGATCTATTTCCAGTATGTCTGCCAGTCGTAGTGTGAAAAAAGTCTTCAAAGATGAGATTCAAAAAAGCAGGTTAGTGCTGTTCAGTAGAGACCAGAGCTGTAGACGAAGTGATTAGATATTGTACACTGATTAGTCAGACTTATCAAAAGCAAGCATTGGGGCAGAAAAACTGTTGGCTGCAATTCAAATCCAACTGTCGTTCTTAACTTCCTGTACCAGTTTGCTAAGCACATGACTGTATCCCCACATAGAGTCATGCATTATCTACTTTCATTTTAGCACAAAAATAGCTGGGGTTTAAAAAATAATTTTCCATGTGAAATAACTTCAGGGAGATGCATGGTTTGACCTTATTTTCTTCAGAAACTGAAGTGGCATGGAAATTTCAGTGTATGAGAAAATAAAATATGTTAGAAATAGTCTATAGTGTGTTACTCCGGATTTTCTACAAATCTTGTAAGAATAGCATGTTCAATGTGATTTCTGTATACTGTTAGGTATTTGCGTTTGCAGTCAGAATATTTTAAAGCTTGTTGTTTAACATAGAGTTTACATGATTGAAATAGTTGGATTCTGAAATCTTTAACCATGAATGAAATGAAACAACATGGTCATTAAAATTGTTATATATAGTGGATAGTTTAAGAAAAACCTGTTTTTTTTATATAAACAAACCTTGCATTATAGTGCTTTGGAAGTTTGGCCTTTCATTTCCAGACACAGGCCACATTCTTGTAGACTAAGTGAAGACATACTTTTCTCTACAGACTGTAAGAAAATAAGTTTGGATAATAAGAATTATAATTATCTGCAACTAAACAGTATAATCTGTAAATGTGCTGTGTTTGGGGGGTGGGGAAAAAAAGTCATTTATACCAGTCCACTAAATTTGGTAATTGAAGGTAATGCCCATTTGGTACCATATAAATTTCTGTTGTTATCTGAAAATTGCTTGATGTGCATTGTCATGCAATTTTGTCAAACTGACCCCATCATTTCTAGATGAGTGCAGAGTTATCAAAAATATGGAAATTTAGATTTCTACTGTTGGTTCTGTGTAGGATTGGAGCTTGATTTCCTCCCTCAAAGTGGATTGTAGGTATCCTTTTCCCTTTTGGTCTTTTTCGTGTCATGATCTTTTATTTCAGTCAGCTTCATCTCTTGTAGCTTTTATACTGATGGAGTTTTTTACCAGATGTATAATGTCATCTCAGCACCCTTTTAGACTTTCTGCTGCGACGTGCTGTTGTCGGATAGTGTATGCATTTAGCAGTCTGCCAAAGCTTTGGTCACGTTCTTCCTGTTTTTCTGAAAATGTGTCCTCTTAGATTTCAGCTCTGGACTCCGGGCACTACCATCATCCCTTCTTCAACGAAGACAAATGTTGATTCAGGGTGACATGAAAGATCTGAATTTTCTTATCAATGTCCAGTTGTTGTGTAGTCTAAGAGCCTCACGGAGGTGCCCCCCGGGCCATAGAGGCATACTGGAGTATTGGAGAATCTGTGGTCACAGTGACTGCACACAATTTGAGGTTTTTATTCATTCATGGAATGAGGTTTTCACTGGCTGGGCCAGTATTTATTGCCTAGAGGGCTGTTGAGAGTCAACCTTGCTGTGCATCTGGAGTCACATGTGCACGAGACGAGGCAAGGATGACCGTTTCCTTCCTTATAAGACATTAGTGGAACAGGTGCATTTTTCTGACAATTGGCAATGGATTCATAGTCGTCATTAGACTCTTAATTTCAGATTTTTATTGAATTCAAGTTCTACCATTGCCTTGGCAGGATTTGAACAGAGTCCACAAAATATTACTTGGGTCTCTGGATTAATTGCACAACAATTAATACCATTAGGGCTATCACCTCCCCATGGGTGGAGATGGCTGTTTCCACTATAATGATACTGTGGTTTTCAGAGGTATATTTTGTTCATTTTTTTTGTAAAAAAAGGTTGAGACAGGTGAAAAGCAGTCTGCTCAAATCCAATAGAGTAAACAGTTTGTGAAGCCTTGAGGATATTTTGTAAAAGATGGAATAATAGAAGCAACATGAATTGGTGGGGTCAAGTTCCCAAACAACCAGGATTTTTAGTATTAGCTTTCTGCAGCTACTGAGGTCTTTAAGCTGGGTGTGGAAGCTAAAAGCTAGGGTTCTCCTTCTGCTACAATTGTATGAGACACTGTTTTTACTGATTTTGCCTTTGCCAATGGTGTGTTGATGGGATGTTAATAAATTGGAACAGCTAATTGGTAGTTAATATTTTGTCAAACATCTCAGTAATATAGTGAAGCCAATTTTAAAATTTTACATATTTGTCTATTTTAACTACAGAAAAAAAATGTTTTGCTCAACTAATCAAATTTCATCTGTAATGCAATGCTTTACATTTACCTCTTTAAAATAAGAAAACATTTGGGTCTAGACAATCATAATATATTTTTGTTTCCTTTTGTGTTTGCTCTGCTTTCATGGCTGACACTGCCTACACTGATTTCATCAGTTTAAAGGTCTTGTCTGAACTGAGCAACTTTAATAGGACCTCATCATTCAATCCCATAAGAATTTGGTCTCTGATTAGTTATAGAGATGTACAGCATGGAAACAGACCCTTCGGTCCAACCTGTCTATGCCGACCAGATATCCCAACCCAATCTAGTCCCACCTGCCAGCACCTGGCCCATATCACTCCAAATCCTTTGTATTCTTCCCTCAAGGGCATTGTTGCAATGCCTGTGAATTATAACTTGCTCACAAATAAGTCATCTGGATCCTAGGTGCTTCTGTTAACTTAACCCAGGTCAATTACAGCATTCTGTCTAATATCAAGTTCTCATCAACTGCATTGAGTACTTAGTCAAACATTGCTGCATCCTTACAGTTGTTTTTCTTATCACTGTCAGTACACTCTCCCATTGTGTATATGAACATTGAGCTATTTTGTCTGACTTGTTTAAGGCTCATGAGATTCAAGCCTGGAATCCCTTATACCAATTTTACTATTTTGCAACCTGGTCAGGGCTCTCCATGGTGCAGCATGTCAGGTAGTAGAAGGGTCTTCTCCATCATGATGTATCTTCACAGTTTATTCAATTGATGTGGGTTAATGCATTACTGTCCTAGTCTCAACCATCTTCAGCTGCTTCTATCAATAACCTTCCCTCTGTCATGAAGTCAGAAGTGGCAATGTTCAACACTGTTTGTGACTCTTCAGATACTGAAGTAATCAATGTTCAAATGTAACAAAACCTGGAAAATATCCAGGCATGCATTGACAAGGTGGTAAAAACAATGACTGCAGATGCTGGAAAGCAAATACTGGATTAGTGGTGCTGGAAGAGCACAGCAGTTCAGGCAGCATCCAACGAGCAGCGAAATCGACGTTTCGGGCAAAAGCCCTTCATCAGGAATAAAGGCAGTGAGCCTGAAGCATGGAGAGATAAGCTAGAGGAAGGTGGGGGTGGGGAGAGAGCATTGACAAGCCAGTCTAACCAACACTAAATCCCTAATTATTGACATCCTGTGGGTTACCATTAACCAGAAACTGAATTGGAAGTGCCATATAAATAGTGACTATAAGCAGGTAAGAGGCTGTGAATAGTGCAAGTAGCTCATCACCTGACCCTAAAACCTTTCCATCATCTACAATACATGTCAGATGTGATGGAATACTTTTTTTTCCCGCTTGCCTGGATGAGTTACATCAACCAGGACAAAGCTTGCTTCATTTGCACCACGTCCACTCTTTCCCCTGCCAACATGCAGGAGCAGCAGTGTGTACCACCTAAAAGATGCACTACAGAAATTCAACAAAAAAAAATCCTTTTAATAGCACCTTCCAGGCAACTATTTCCATCTAAAAGAACAACTGCAGCAGATGCATGGGAACACCACCACCTACAATTTTCTCTTCAAGCCACTCACCATCCTATCTTGAAAATACATTGCCGTTTCTTCTCTGCCACTGGGTCAAAATCCTGGAGTGTCCTGAGATAAAATTAGTGGGGTGCCTGTGTATGGTTCTTCTTCCATTTGCATGCCTGCAAAAATCACTGTCTCTTGGAAAGGATGAGACATGTGGAGTGAGATTGAGGCCTCCATCACCTCTGCTGCCATTTTGCTTTGCCTTAATGATTGCAACAGTTGCTGCTCAGGACGGAGTGCAGGGCTTTTGCATTTCCAGAAGCTACTGCACCTTTGCCTCCACAACCTGCCCATGGAAATAGCCAGTCTCCTGTTTTGCCAGTGCCCACACAAATTGATACAAAATTACAAATTAGCAGCAGGTGTTGGCTATTCAGCCCCTTCAGTTCAATAAGATCATTGTAACCTCCAATCCATATTCCTACCTACCCATGAAACCTTTCAACCCCTTGCTTAACAAATCATTGTCTGCCTCTGCCCTTACAAATGTTCAAGGTCTCAGCTTTCACCACTTTTTTTTCAGGGAGAGACTTCCAAAGATTCATGATCCACAAAGATGTTTGTCTTGTGTCTGTTTTAAATGAGCGGCTCTTAATTTTTAAACAATGCTTAACTCCACATTTCCTTTTAAAGAGGAAACCACCTCCTCACATCTACCCTTTGGGATTTTGTTTCAATCAAGTTGCCTTTTGGTCTTCTAAACTCCAGTGAATACAAGCTAAATTGCGCAGCCTTTCCTTATACAGAGGAACCTCGATTATTCAAATGACATGGGTGGGGAATATTTTGTCAGATAATCAAATATTCAGATAATCGAATGCCGGATAACACTGTTAGCCAAGCGTCGGGATCTTGCTGGATAATCCAAAATTTGGATAATTGAATGCTGGATAATTGAGGTTCGTCTAATTGAGCTCACGTTACCACATTAGTCTAGAAAATTTATTCAGCTCTAGCACAATTGCATCCTTAAGTAAGGTGATGCAATACTATACACAGTACTACAGTGGTGGTCTACCCAGTGCTTTGTATGAGTGAAGCAAAACTTCCCTGCTTTTGTATTATTGTGGGACATTAGGAAAGTCTGATTCATGAGTCCCACCATTCCCGGGGAGTCCAAAGAGTTAGTGTTTTAACCAAAGAGTACACTATCCCTGATTTGCCTGTCTGATGGAATGAAGTTCACAGAAGACAGGCCAGGTTCTAGTACTGACCAAGAATGATTATTTATCACAAATAAATAAATTTCATCACCAAGTAAACAGCTATAAACTGCCAATATAACACTACTGGATTAACCTCTAACTCTACATATATGTAGAGTCATACATGGGCCAACAAAAAAACAGTGTTGAGGGGGAAAAAGAACTGGGAACCACCGTTCAAAAGCAGCAGTGCACAAAAATCACTGAGGAGATTTTTTTTTTTGCATGCCAGAACATGTCTTCTGACTCCTCCTTTTAGATTTTTTTCACTTCGAAGATATCTGTTAGCACTTAAAGGCCATGGCTTACAGGGAGAAAATAATTGGCTTTCTTCAGATTTCCGGTATTTCCTCTGCAGAAAGAGACACACCAATTCCTCTTTCAGAGATGTGAAGTGTTTTCCCTTGCATTTACACCCAGAAGCTGTTCAGCTACCAATGTACCAATCAGCTTTTGTTGCGAGCCAAACCTCATTTTGCTTACACATGCCATGACCCCATGCTGTTTGCTTACACCTTAACTCACTGCAAAGCGAAGGAGTAAAACCAGCTTACATCAAGTTTCTGTAACTTGTTTTTAAAGGAGCAGTAATTCCTTCCACAATCCTTGGTTTTAAATTTCAGTACACAATCAACAAAGAAAGTCTTTATAGTATTCAATTCCCTTCATAGTAAATTCTCACATTCTATTAGCTTTCCTAATTACTTGCTGTACCTGCATAAACAACCTTTTACAATTCATGTACAGGTGCCACTGCAACTTGGAACTAGGCAACCTCTGACCATTTTGAACTGCTGCTTTTGAACTGTGGTTCCCAGTTCTTTTTTTCTCCCCCCTACACGTTCTTCATTTTTATTCTTGCCAAAAGGGACAATCACCATTTTCCCACATTATACTTCATTTGCAATATCATTGCCAATTCATTTAACCTATCAAGATATTTTTATAATATCCCTGTGTCCACATCACCGCTTTCTTTTCCTACCCATGTTTGTGTCATCAGCAACTTTGGCAACAGTACCTTTAGTCCCTTCATCCTTATCATTGATATAAATTGTGATTAGTTGAGGTCCCAACACCGATCCTTGTGACTCATTATTTGTCGCATGTTGACACACTAAGCAAGACCCGTTATCACTTACTCTTTGTTTCCTGTTAGCCAGCCAATCTTCTATCTGTACCAATATGCTACCACATAAACAGTGAGCTATTATTTTCCACAATGACCTTTTTATAAGGTATCTCATATTAAATACTTTCTGGCAATCCTAAGTACAGCAAATCAACTAGTTCCCTTTTATCCACTGCATCCACACCTCTTCAATGACTGATCAGTCAAACATGATTTACCTTTCATAATATCATGTCTCTGCCTGATTATCTGGAACCTATCTAAATACTGTTA
Source organism: Chiloscyllium punctatum (assembly GCF_047496795.1). NCBI lineage: Eukaryota > Metazoa > Chordata > Chondrichthyes > Orectolobiformes > Hemiscylliidae > Chiloscyllium > Chiloscyllium punctatum. The sequence continues at coordinate 65,524,912 of NC_092743.1, forward strand.
TCATAGAATCATAGTCATAGAGATGTACAGCATGGAAACAGACCCTTCGGTCCAACCCATCTATGCCGACCAGATATCCCAACCCAATCTAGTACCACCTGCCAGCACTTCGCCCATATCCTTCAAACCTTTCCTATTCATATACCCATCCAAATGCCTTTTAAATGTTGCAATTGTACCAGCCTCCACCACATCCTCTGGCAGCTCATTCCAGCCTCTCTATGAAAAAGTTGCCTCTTAGGTCTCTTTTATATCTTTCCCCTCTCACCCTAAACTTATGCCCTCTAGTTCTGGACTCTCCCACCCCAGGGAAAAGACTTTGTCTATTTATCCTATCCATGCCCCTCATAATTTTTTAAACCTCCTATAAGGTCACCCCTCAGCCTCTGATGCTCCAGGGAAAGCAGCCCCAGCCTGTTCAGCCTCTCCCTGTAGCTCAGATCCTCCAACCCTGGCAACATCCTTGTAAGTCTTTTCTGAACCCTTTCAAGTTTCACAACATCTTTTGACAGGAAGGAGACCAGAATTGCATGCAATATTCCAACACTGGCCTAACCAATGTCCTGTACAGCCACAACCTGTACTCAATACTCTGACCAATAAAATAAAGCATACCAAGCGCCTTCACTATAATATCTATCTGCGACTCTACTTTCAAGGAGCTATGAACCTCCACTCCAAGGTCTCTTTGTTCAGCAACACTCCCTAGGAGCTTAACATTAAGTGTTTAAGCCCTGCTCACTTTAGTTAAAAATCACACAACACCAGGCCATAGTCCGACAGGTTTATTTGGAAGTACTAGCGCTGCTCCTTCATCAGGTAGCTTGGAAATAGAACCAGTCTGACTCAAGATTTAAGTTCTACTTCCAAGCTACCTGATGTAGGAGCAGTGCTCCGAAAGCTAGTACTTCCAAATAAAACTGTTAGACTCTAACCTGGTGTTGTATGATTTTTAACTCTGTCCACTGCAGTCCAACACTGACACCTCCACATCACCACTTCTTTAATAATAGCTTCTAACTTCTTCGTTTGATCGATATGAAGTTAACTGTCCTGCAGTTTCCTACTTGCTTCCCTTCTAGTCTCCTTTTTGAATGAAGGCGTTGAATTTGATATCTTCCAATCTGATAGGATTTCCCTGAAGCAAGTGAATTTTGGAAACTTCAGGCCAATGTGTAAACTATCTCACTAGCCACTTCTTTTAAGGCTGTAGGATGAAGTCTTTTGGGTCCCGGGCACTTGTTAGTCCATAGCTCAAACAATTAACTTGACTCGTGATTGTTTTTTTTTTCCTGAGTTCCTTCCTCCCATTCTGTGTTTATTGCTGCTTTTGGGATGTTACTTTTTATACAATATATAGTGAAGTAGATGCAAAGTATTTGTTTAATTCTTTTATTTCCTATAAATTCTACAGTTTCACTTTTTAAAAAAATAGGACCAATACTCACTTTGTTCACTTTTTCTTCTTTAAATATTTATAGAAATTCTTGCTATCTGTTTTTATATTTATAGATAGCTTTATCTTCTACTCCATTTTGCTCTTTTTTTTATTAACTTTTTATTCAATGTTTGCCTTTTTATGTCAATCCAATCTTCTGACCGGCCAGTTATTTTGCTCAATTATGTGTTTTCTTTAAGTTTGATATTATCGTTTTAAAACTTCCAGTTCAGGACAAGTGGTGGGTCCTTACACTCCAACAAAAAAAATCCCCAGGTATCTGTTTGGCATATTCTGAAACGTCCCCTTAAATATCTGCCATTGAATCTGCTATTGATTTTATCCTTTTAGTCTAATTTTCCAATTCACTTTCACCAGCTTTGCTTTTGTGCCCTCCTATTTGCCATTATTTAAATTTAAAATGATTACTGTTGGATCCACTCTCCTCTTCCTGAAACTGAATGTGAAATTCAGTTATATTATGGTTGCCGCTACTTAGTTTCATAATGAGATTCATTTGCTATAATGTTGGTTAATTCCTCCAACTTTCAACCCAGTTTACTAAGTGGTTCTGACAAACCTGGTTTCCGTAACTGCGCCAGTCTGTACAAAGTTATTAATGGCTTACACTATGGTTCCTGAGTGGGCAGTCCTCTGAATGTTGGAGGTCTGAGGCATTTCATCCTTGGCCTGCTGCAGAAGCACATCAGCAATGTGCTCACCAGATTGTGCTTCCAGGTCTAATCTAGAAAGATTACCCACTGAAGTGAAAGTTTCTGAGCTGGTGGAGAGTATAAGAAACTTCGATGGCTCCTTCCTCAGGGATGAAAGTGAATTTGGTGACTCAGGTGCTAGCCTATTGGTTTGGTGATTATGTAGTTGCCACTTCTTCCTGCATAAGAGAGGGCATCAGTTATGGAATAGAGGTGAAGTTTAATCAACTTAATAATGAGTTAATGATCATTATGGGTGAACAACATAGGAGAGCAGTGAAGGTTCCTGGTTTGCCTGGACATGAAGCTTTCAATATTCCCATTTGAGTGGCCTTGATCTCCAGCTTAAAAAGGATATGTTTTTTCCACTAGCTGTTATGCTAGTAACTTGGGGTCACAATTTCAAGATTGTTGACATGAGAGCTAGGAATGAGTTGAGAAGAAACTCCTTTCCTCAGTTGTTAGAATTTGGAATGGGCTGCCTGGGAGAGCAGTTGTGGTAGATTCCATACGCAGTTTCAAAAAGCTGGGTTTATGTACTTGAAAGTATGAATTTAGAGGACTACAGAGATAGGCTAGAAATGGGACTCTGCTGTTTTGGGAGCTGGATGGACATGATGGAATGAGTGACTTCCTTCTGTGCTGTAAATTCCATGAAACTCTGCTTTACCCCAATTCAAATCCTTTTTTGCAGACCATCTTTTGCCTTCTCCATACCAAATTTAAAATATATGGTGTAATGGTCACTATTACTAAATGGCCTCCATTTTCACCTTGAATACCTGTTGGTCTACATTCCCCAGAATTAAGTCCAGCAATGCACAGTCCTTAATCGGACCATTTGCATGTTGACAAAAAGCTCTCCTGTATACATTTCAAGAAATTTGCTCTCTGTCTAAATCTTTTGTGCTTTGGTTATCCTAGTTAACAGGAAAAATTGAGGACTGCAGATGCTAAAGAGTCAGTCAACAAGTATAGCGCTGGAAAAGCACAGCAGGTCAGGCAGCATTTGAGAAGCAGGAGAGTGACATTTCAGGCATAAATCCTTCAGGGCTAGAAATGGGACTCAGTTGTTTTGGGAGTCAGACAGACATTCCTGATGAAGGACTTGTGCTCGAAACCTCAACTCTCCTGCTCCTCCAATGCTGCCTGACCTGTGCTTTTCTAGTGCCACAGGTTTAGAGTTATTCTAGTTAATACTGAGGTAGTTGAAATCCCCATTTTTACAGATCTTTGTATATTGGCTATGTATTTGCTCCTCAATTGGTTGCTCAATGTTTGATCCCTAGCAATATGACTGCCCCATTTTTATTCTTAAATTCTATCTACAAAGCATCATTTCATGACTTTTCCATGATCTCGCCCCTCCTTACTACAGTAACTGACTCTTTAGTTAATAATGCAACACCATCTCCACTTTTGCACCCTCTCCTGTCTTGCCTGAAGATCCTATACCATCAGAATATTAAGTTCCCAGCCTTGTCACTCCCTCAACCATACCTCTGTGCTAGAACAACATCACAGTTCCATGTTTCAATCCACGTCCTTAACTCGTCTGTGTTACCCTTACCTTTCGTGGCATTACCTGGCAATAAAGTTGAAGCCATTCAGTCTTGCCTTACTGCATTGAGACACCACATGGCCGAACTCACTCTGCCTTGCTTCCTTTTCAAAGTTATGCCGTATTGCTATTGAACAAATGTACTGTGACCCTGTCTCTGCTGAACTAGTTCAAACTCCTACCAACAGCACTAGCACAGGCGGCACGGTGGCTCAGTGGTTAGTGCTGCTGCCTCAATGCCAGGGACTCTGGTTCGATTCCAGCACTATGTCAGAATTTGCATGTTCTCCCTGTGTCTGTGTGGGTTTCCTCCAGGTGCTCTGGTTTCCTCCCACTGTCCAAAGATGTGCAGGATAGGTGAATTGGCAATGCTACTTTGCTCATGGTATTCAGGGAAATGAAGGTTAGGTGTCATTAGTCAGGGGAAATATAGAGTAATAGGGTAGGGGAATGGGTCTGGATGGGATATTCATCAGAGAGTCAGTGTGGACCTGTTGGGCCAAATGACGTGTTTCCAGACTGTAGGTATTCTATGATTCAAACCCTCCTGCAAGGATGTAGCCTCATCTGGTTCAGGTGCAGACTGTCCCACTTGTAGGGGTCTCAACTTCCACTGAAACCGTCTGTGATTCAGGAACCAAAAATCCACCTTCCTTTCTGCACCAACTCTTGAGCGAAGCACCCATCTGTTCCATTATTTCTGTGCTTGCTAGACCGTGGCACTGGGAGAAATCCTGAGACTACAACCCTTTGAAGTCCTGCATCATAATCTATTGCCTTAATCCCTGAATTCTTAATACAGGACACCCTTGTTCTTCCTATATGATTGGTAAATATGTATTCTGCAACCTCTGTCTTATCACCCTCCCAATTCAGGAGGCCCTGAGGCTGCTCAGTGACATCCTGAACTTGGCATAAGGGAGTCAACACACCAACCTTGAATCATATCTGTGTGGCGAAAGAGATGGCTGTCTTTCTCCCTAACTAATGAGTCCCTTATCACTACTGCTCTTACTTTCTTCCTCCCCTCATGTCCAAAAAGGCCATCAGATTGTGCATGAAACCTTGTTCTTCCTAAGGTTTTATTCTTGAGATAACAGTGCCTTCCGCAGCTTCCAGAATCAAAAACCGATTTGTGAGCCGAACCACAAGTGACTCCTGCCTGTTTCTCCTTGCCTGCCTAGTGGTTACCTGTTCCCTTCTTTCTTTCACCTATTGTGTGACTACCTCTCTGAAAGTATTTATCTTTCCCGCAACAGTTTTGTCAGCTGTGACTTTTAACTGATAAATCCCAGCGTTTTTATGATTTTATTGGCCACCTTGTATGTCTCACCAACCTGTGGAAGAAACTGGAGAAAGACAATTAAAGCTACACGCTTACCAGTAGAAATGTCATCAGGATCTTGTCTGGGAACATGGCAACAAAGACCAGTTTTGCTCTCTGTTCATAACCTATTTTCCTTGGCCTATCTGTAAGGGGTGGTGTTAAGGGGATTAGCATTTTAATTAGTATTATATACTAACTGTTCATTATTGTTTACATGTAGCTCAAGTCTAATTACTTGTAATAAATAGATTCCCATTCAGTACAGAAACCTGGTCTGTTCTTTCTATCAATCTGTGTCTGAAAGTTGGGTGAATTGGGACATTTTTGCGTACTTTATAAAATCTTTAACTTTTGTGACAATTCTGGAATAGTGGGGCTTGAGTTCCAGCATGCTAGGTAACATATTTACTGAAACAAATACAGAGTCACTGGCCGTAGGAACAGTAGTTGTTGAGTATATTCTATGGACTGGACTTTTTAAAATAGCTTTAACTATGGCTAAAAGTTTTCAGAGTAAAAGATGTAACAGGTTTCTAATAATCTACTTTGTCTAAGGCCATACTGAAGTGAGTTTATGGGTAAATTGAAGGTAGAGATAGAAGGAGGATCTTGCCATTTCAATTATAGTTAATATGATTACCTAGCATTTAGAATTAGAGATAAATCTGAACTGGAATTAACAGATATTCAATTGCAAATTAAAATGAAAATAGAACAAAAAGCAAAAAGAACAAATGAAAAAAATGTTGGGAAAGAAAAGGAACAAACAGAACAAAAGAAATGGTAAATAAAAAGAAAACAACTTAAATTGGCGAAAGGAGAAATAGAAAGAGAAAAACTGAACTGATGAGCGAAAAAAGAAAAATGGAAATGCAAAATCTTTGCACTCAGGGAATTGAGATAACATAACTTTTCTAAAGGCAGACAGAAGAGATGATTGTTCAGAGAATAGTTCCACTGAAGGTTTTGATTTAGCCAAACATTGTACAATTCTTAAATTTATGATGGATGAAGTTGGAAGATAGCTATCTTCTCAAATAAAATTAAGTATGATGTTGAAGCAGCTGCGATACCTTAGTGTTCTGATAGGTGGAGCAATGACTGTGTAGGCCAGTTTATCAGAACAGCAGTCTACAGACTATGAAACTGTTCATAACCTATGAAACTGTTAAGATGACAATATTCAATACATACAAACTTTATTCTTGAAATTTATCTACTATTTTAAGTCGATAAGACCTTATCAGACATTTGTGCAATTTGTAAAAAGAGAAAGAACAGTTATAAGCTTTTAATCACTCCAGTTTGAGAAAAATTTTGCAAATGTGAGTCAAACCGTGATTATGAAAACAGATAAACATTCAGATTTCTCAGAACCAAGCCCACAAGAATAACTCATAAAAATGAAACTAAAACCATGCTGGCTTTTCCTTAATTCACAAGTGTAAAATATAAATTAAAGTTAGACATTGGACAAATTTTTGAGGGGTTTCATGGTGTCTGAGCTATCATGGTTCACGGTGACTTTTCTCATGCTATCTTGTGCTTCTCCCTTATTAGTTAGACGTCTTGGTTCTACAGCACCCATCATTTGGCAGTAGTCATGGAAGTGCTTGCCACTACCAGGACCTATTGTGTAAAATACTGGATTAGTGGTGCTGGAAGAGCACAGTAGTTCAGGCAGCATCCAACAAGCAGCGAAATCAACGTTTCGGGCAAAAGCCCTTCATCAGGAATAAAGGCAGTGAGCCTGAAGCATGGAGAGATAAGCTAGAGGAGGGTGGGGGTGGGGAGAAACACAGCTGAAGGAATTGTTTATAGAGGAGAGGTGTTACCTTTACATTTCTACTCAGAGGCAAACGAAAAAAGATACAGTCTAGACCAAGTCAATTGCTTATGCTGGCAGATGATCTATCTGTCTCCCAGAGAGGTTAATGAAGGGGGGAAAGAAATTTAAGGTCTAAACAGAAGGTATACATTTTTCACGCTATGTAGAGTTGGATTCAAAATGACTTAGTAAATGAAGATGTTTTTGTTGGATTAATGCATCATATCCCGATATAAAAATAATTGATTTTATGTTGGGGAATAACCTTATTAGTTCAGAAATAATAGCCTCACTAGAGTTGCTAGACCGTGGCACTGGGAGAAATCCTGAGACTACAACCCTTTGAAGTCCTGCATCATAATCTATTGCCTTAATCCCTGAATTCTTAATGCAGGACACCCTTGTTCTTCCTATATGGTGCAGAAACCTTTTTTTCTTCAACTGTTCTGTCACTCTGTCTTGGGTCCATTTAATTAGATAGGATGAGGAAAATCTATATGATTGGAGAGAGGTGTGGGAATTCAGTTATTGAGCACCGCTTTCAAAAACTGAAGTAAAGTGGAGCATTTCAAAGATAACGAGGCTGGTATGTTTAAGCATCTTCTTTAATGACAAGTGGTTCCTGAGTTGAGACAGCTATATCAAACAGCCTCGTCTAACTGATATAGAGCCATACCTGAGACTACTTATTTAAAAGACAATGTGCTACTGAAGAAATGAAAAGTGAGGACTGGAGATCAGAGTCAAAAAAGTATGTTGCTGGAAAAACACAGCCGGTCAGGCAACATCCGAGGAGCAGGAGAATCGACGTTTCGAGCATAAGCTCTTCATCAGGAAAGCTGCTTGGATGCTGCCTGACCAGCTATGCTTTTCCAGCACACGCCATGTGATGACTGACAAGTGGCTCATGAAATTCCAATGGCAGGTCATTTGGGTTTTAGAAAAATACAGGCTTAAATACTTAAACATTTTTATTAACCAGGATTGCTAAAGAAATGGTTACAGATCAGGTAGTAACTGACGTTTAGTAACTGATCTCAGTTTTATAAATCAGTTTGGTCAACCAAGCCAGGTTTCATTCTGGGAGCTGACTTATCCGGTAACATTAGCAGGAATCATGACAAAAGGTACTGAACTATATTAGCAAGTGCTGGCAAATGGAACTGGATTAGTTTAGGCTATCGAGTCGGCATAGATGAGTTGGCTCGAAGGGTCTGTTTCTGTGCAGTACATCTCTATGACTATAATTACTAGCTATTCAATTAATTAATGTTCACTGACTATAATTCGAATAAGAATTCCACCTTCATGCTTGTTAGAGGCATGAACAATGACATGCTAAAGTATTTGACTTTTTAAAAATATTGTTATAAAACTATCAATTTTCACCACAAAGCAAGCTTGTTGAAAACATTGAATATGACAATTTAGTGATTTTTTTTGCACCAATAGCACACATGCTGAATGATTGGTGTACTAAACAGTAAAACTTTGTCAAAGCATTAAAAGGCTTGTTGTAATCAGAAATGTCTTTGAGCCTTTTATGTTTAAATAACCATTCTCTGTCCCAACAGTTCTAATAAGGCTACGGTGATTAGATTTATTTCTAGTTTACTATTTATAGTGTGTCCAGCCTTGAACAAATAGCCAGGCTATAACATGAAGAATTACTTTTTTAATCCTGTTTTGACAGGTAAGTATACGATTTTACTTTTTTATTAGCTGAAGTATAATTAACGTTCTCAATTCCTTTGACATTAATGAAATCACTGAGCAATGTTTGAGAATTTATGTTGGAGGAGAAAAACATCACTTCACATTTTCCTATGATTTTCCTCCCAAACAAAATCACTCTGGGGTAGAAGATGGCATGCTGGTCATATCACTGGGAGCATGGGTTCAAATTTCACCATAGTGGCTTGTAAATCCATATTTAATAAAAATATGGAATTCAAGCTGACCAAATTACAACCCTGTAATCATTATTGTTTGTCCTAAAAAAAACCATCCAGTTTACTAATGTCCTTTAGGAAAGGAAATATTCCATCTTTCTGTTCCAGTCTGTGATATCAGACATACATGGTTGACTCTTTTTGGTGCTCTAGTCCATTTCAGAGAGAGAATCAGTTCAAGGGCAACCAGGATCACCAAAAAATGCAGCTTTGCCAATCATGCAGAAACCCCCCAGAAGAATGAAAAAGAAAGAACAAGTTCGAACTAGATATGCTCACTGGTCCAGCCTCTGGAATGTTGCTTTAGTTTTATTTATTAAGATGGAAAACATTTCTTGTTAAATATAAATGCTCCTGCAAGTTCCAAATGAGAATACAGTATTTCAATACTGAAAGTCCAAAGATTTCAATATTGCAGCAAACAGTGGATATTTGTTAAAGATAAATAAGTGCACTAGCACGACCTCTGCTGTTATCTAAACACAGGTACTTGGAAGGTTTGTGGTATCTAATTTTTATTAGTTGTTTGACTCAAGTGGTAAACAGCTGGAGGACCTAGCACATTGAAACGTTTCATCATTTGACGGGAATATGATGCAAGGAAGCATCTTTTGTCAGAGATCAGTGAAGCTAGGTCATTAAACCTATGCAATGCTGAGCAGGAGCCTTGTAAGCAATAAGGGAATCGAGAGTTGTGAGGAAAAGGCAAGAAAGCGGAGTTGAAGATTGTCAGATCAACTATGATCTCATTGACAAGCAGAGCAGTCTCAATGGGCTGTTTGGCCTATTTCTCTTTTTGTTTTATGGACAGATGTTGAATGATTGAGCAATAGTATAGATATAATTCTACAGACAAGTGATAAAGATTAAATTGAGTGTGTTTGGGATTTGAAAAGAAATTTTTTTTTTGGAAATGAATGTCCACTGCAGAAAGAATGTTTTAGTTCGCTTTAGTATAAAAGTTTGTTTTTGAAGCAGTACTGATATCCAAGGAAATACATAAAACATAGAACAGTACAGCACAGAACAGGCCCTTCGGCCCACGATATTGTGCCGAACATTTGTCCCAGCTTAAGCACTTATCCATGTACCTATCCAATTGCCGCTTAAAGGTCACCAATGATTCTGACTCTGCCACTCCCACAGGCAGTGCATTCCATACCCCCACCACTCTCTGGGTAAAGAACCTACCCGTGACATCCCCCCTATACCTTCCACCCTTCAGCCTTAAATTTATGTCCCCTTGTAACACTCTGTTGTACCCAGGGAAAAAGTCTCTGACTGTCTACTCTATCTATTAGTTGATCATCTTATAAACCTCTATCAAGTCACCCCTCATCCTTTGCTGTTCCAATGAGAAATGACCGAGCACACTCAACCTATCCTCGTACAACCTATTCTCCATTCCAGGCAACATCCTGGTAAATCTCCTCACCCTCTCCAAAGCTTCCACATCTTTCCTAAAGTGAGGCGACCAGTACTGCGCACAGTACTCCAAATGTGGCCTTACCAAGGTCCTGTATAGCTGCAACATCACCTCATGACTCTTGAATTCAATCCCTCTGCTAATGAACGCTAATACACCATAGGCCTCCTTACAAGCTCTAGCCACCTGAGTGGCAACTTTCAAGGAGCTATGAACATAGACCCCAAGATCCCTCTGTTCCTCCACCTTACTAAGAACCCTACTGTTAACCCTGTATTGCGCATTCTTATTTGTCCTTCCAAAATGGACAACCTCCCTTGACAGGGTTGAACTCCATCTGCCACTCTTCAGCCCAGCTCTGCATCATATCTAAGTCCCTTTGCAGCCGACAACAGCCCTCCTCACTATCCACAACTCCACCAATCTTCGTATCGTCTGCAAATTTACTGACCCACCCTTCGACTCCCTCTTCCAAGCCATTAATAAACATTACAAACAGCAGAGCACCCAGAACTGATCCCTGCGGAACTCCACTTGTAATGGGTCCAGGCTGAATATTTACCATCTACCACCACTCTCTGACTTCGACCGGTGAGCCAGTTCTCTATCCAACTGGCCACATTTCCCACTATCCCATGCCTCCTGATTTTCCGCATAAGCCTACCATGGGGAACCTTATCAAATGCCTTACTAAAATCCATGTACACTGCATCCACTGCTCTATCCTCATCCACGTGCTTGGTCACCTCCTGAAAGAATTCAATAAGACTTGTAGGGCAAGACCCACCCCTCACAAATCTGTGCTGGCCGTCCCTAATGAAGCAGCGTCTTTCCAGATACTCATAAATCCTATCCCTCAGTACCCTTTTCCATTACTTTGCCTACCACCGAAGTAAGACTAACTGGCCTGTAATTCCTGGGGTTATCCCTATTCCCTTTTTTGAATAGGGGCACAATATTCGCCACACTCCAGTTCCCTGGTACCATCCCCGTTGACAGTGAAGACTAAAAGATCATTGCCAACGGCTCTGCAATTTCCTCTCTTGCTTCCCACATAATCCTAGGATATATCCCGTCAGGCGCGGGGGACTTGTCTATCCTCAAGTTTATCAAAATGCCCAACACATCTTCCTTCCTAACAAGTATCTCCTCTAGCTTACCAATCCATTTCATACTCTCCTCTTCAACAATACGGTCCCTCTTATTTGTAAATACTGAAGAAAAGTACTCATTCAAGACCTCTCCCTATCTCTTCCAACTCAATACACAGTCTCCCACTACTGTCCTTGATCGGACCTACCCTCGTTCTCGTCATTCTCTTGTTTCTCACATACGCATAAAAGGCCTTAGGGTTACCCTTGATCCTACCCGCCAAAGATTTTTCATGCCCTCTCTTAGCTCTCCTAATCCCTTTCTTTAGCTCCCTCTTGGCTATCCTGTATCCCTCCAACGCTCTGTCTGAACCTTGTTTCCTCAACCTTATGTAAGCCACCTCCTTCCTCTTCACTAGACATTCAACCTCCCTCGTCAACCAAGGTTCCCTCACATGACCATCTCTTTCCTGCCTGACAGGTACATACATATCAAGGACACGTCGTATCTGTTCCTTGAAAACATCCTTCCCTGACAGCCAATGCTCCCAACTTATGCTCCTCAGATCCTGTCTTGCAGCATCGTATTTACCCTTCTCCCAATTGTAAAACCTACCCTGTTGCACGCACCTATCTCTCTCCATAACCAAGGTGAAAGTCACAGAATTGTGGTCACCATCACCAAAATGCTCATCCACTAACAAGCCTATCACTTGTCCCAGTTTGTTACCAAGTACCAAATCCAATATGGCCTCCTCTCTGGTCGGACAATCTACATACTGAGTTAGAAAAGCTTCCTGGACACACTGCACAAACACCGCCCCGTCCAATCTACTTGATCTAAAGAGCTTCCCATCAATATTTGGGAAGTTGAAATCGCCCATGACTACTACCCTGTGGCTTCTGCACCTTTCCAAAATCTGTTTCTCCACATCTCTGCTGCTATTGGGGGGCCTATAGTAAACACCCAACAAGGTGACTGCTCCCTTCCTATTTCTGACTTCAGCCCATACTACCTCCAAAGGCAGATCCCCCTCGAACTGCCTTTCTGCAGCCGTTATACCATTTCTAATTAGCAACACCACACCACCTCCTTTTTTACCACCCTCCCTAATCTTATTGAAACATCGGTAACCAGGAACCTCCAACAACCATTCCTGTCCCTCTTCTATCCACGTTTCTGTGATGGCCACAACATCGTAGTCCCAAGTACCAATCCACGCCTTAAGTTCACCCACCTTATTTCTGATACTCCTTGCATTGAAGTATACACACTTGAACCCATCTGTGTCCGCAAGTATTCCCTGTCAGTGCTACCTTCTCCACAGCCTCCCTACATTCTTGGGCATCCTGAAAAACAGCTAACTTACTTGCTGGACTACAAGTCCGGATCCCATCCCTCTGCCAAATTAGTTTAAACCTCTCCGAAGAGTGCTAGCAAACCTACGCCCCAGGATGTTGGTGCCCTTCTGGTTCAGGTGCAACCCGTCCTGCTTGTACAGGTCCCACCTTCCCCAGAATGCAGTCCAATTGTCCAAATACCTGAAGCCCTCCCTCCTACACCATCCTTGCAGCCACGTGTTCAACTGCACTCTCTCTCCCTATTCCTTGCCTCACTGTCACGTGGCACCGGCAACAACCCAGAGATGACGACTCTGTCCATCCTAGCTTTTAGCTTCCAGCCTAACTTCCTGAGCTCCTGAATGACCTCCCCACCACTCTTGCTACCTATGTTGTCGGTGCCAATGTGCACCACGACTTCTGGCTGCACACCCTCCCCCTTAAGGATTCTGAAATATTTCAATTGCAAATTTTATGAAAAAATGAACTTGACTATCATTGTATTCTGAGGACCTCTGTTGGTTTAACAAGGTAGTAAAGCAACACTGCAATTGGCCTTAGTTGACTTAGTAAGAGAAAATTTAAATAAGATTTGCACTTTTGAGTGCAATTCAGCAATCCTTGTTGGAAGTACACATGAGAGCATATCAGGTAAGTATAGGATGTGGAATAAAAACAAAATGCCAGAGAAACTATTTTATTCATTCACAACATGTGGGTGGTGGTGGCTAGGCCAGCATTTAATATCCATCCCTAGTCACCTAGAGGGCAGTCAAGAGCCAAACACATTGCTATGGCTCTGGAGTCACATGTAGGCCAGACCAGGCAAGGATGGCAGTTTCCGTTCCCTAAAGGACATTAGTGAAACAGATGTGTTATTATTACAATTGGCAATTGTTTCATGGTCATCATTCGATGAATAATTCCAGATTTTTATTGAAGTCAAATTCCACTATCTGTTGTGGTCCCCAGAACATTATCAGGGTGTCTCGATTAAAAGTCCAGTGATAATACCACTAGGCCATAGTGACTGTCATTATGTGTGGAGTGCAAAAAGAGTTGTATTTTGAGTTCCATGATCTATCTTTGGAGCTCTTCTTTCAAACCTCAAGTATCCATGACATTTTGCTTTTATCGTATGTGTGTCAGTTGTGATTACTTTATGCCTGAAGTCTATTAAAAATTCACAAAACCACATTAAGATTGGAGAAGATGCACTTACAGGAGTCCATATTCTGAGGAGAGGAAATAATTGAAAGATTAAGGGAGAGCAGAGTTTAAAGTACCCATTTTACATCAAACCTACCAGAAATTTGAGCAGTCTGTGTATAACACAGCTGAAATCCTCAGCCTACCCTGACACTCACAAAAGGAATTTAGTATGGCACTACCAGACCACAATGTGATGAACATGGCATACTCTTATTAAAAGCCCATGACAAGGTCAACAGGCAGAGAATCTGCTTGTTTTCTACCTGTGATTCACCCAATTAATCGATCAGTTTCAGTCCCTTTGAGATAGTTTATGAATGAGAAGTAAGAGCTCTCCTGAACCCAATTGAGGAAACGTTTGATGAGCAAAGAGAGGAATCCTCTGTTAGATTCTGTATTCATGTATAAGAAGTTGTTCACCAGAGCCTGGAATATGGAACAGAAACACCTTTCTAAAACTTCAGAATTTCCATTAGAAATTGACAGACAAGGGGCCAAAAATCCAAACATTTCAGTCAGGCATTAGGAACTGCTGAAAACCTTGTTCAGTGTCCCATATGGAACAGCCAAGAGGATTGGTGAGGTGAATTATTTCAGTCCCAAGAAAAGAATGGGCTGTGTCATATCATCATTCTGAAACGATACTACCACCAGGAGAGGGATCAACCAGAATAGGACTGTTATGAAGTAAGGGTCAGTGGAGGATAAAATGGATTTTGAAGATGAGGCAGAGACCAATTTATCTTCTTATTGTCTTGTATAGCTACACCAAGCTATTAGGATGCACAATCTTAGACAATGTGGATATTGCAAAGTCCCTTCCCCTAAAACCATCTCCTTATCACCTAAGCCTAAAGAAACTCACCCAGGTGAAAGCAGAAATCTAATATATGTTGAAAATCCACCTGATTGAACTGAGTTCCTCAGTTGTGCTGGTGCCGAAGCCTGATAGTTTAACCAGATTCAACTACAGAAACTTAATGCAGTAGCCAAGGGAGATTTATTTCTCTGTTCCTCACCTGGAGAACTGTATTAACAGATTTTTCAAGTACCATGTTTAGAATTAAAATACATCAGCTCCTTAACACCCTAAGCTAAGGAAATATTGACCTTTGTCCTTCTAATGTTGTGTGAAACCATTTTGGACTAAAAAATGCCTTGTGCAACATTCCTAACTGTATAGCATACTTTAACACATTAGCACACTTTTTAAACTTGGAATCACTTTGAACAGCTGGAAATTCTTTTTAGAAGATTACAGTCAGCTAATTTAGTGGTCAATCTTGCTGACAGTAAGTTTATAAAATCATGGCTAACCTACTGAGAGTATGCTGTGACAATGCTACAGCTTTGAGGTGTCTTTTGTCTTTTTGAGGTTTTAAGACTGAAGTAGAGAGCTGTCTACTTAGCCAGTAAAGTAAACAGCTTGTGAGGTTTTTCAGTTTTTTAAAAAGTTAGAAGAATAGAAGCACCTTGGATGGATGTCGTCAGCTTTCTCAGACCAGGCTTTCTAGTTTTTTTTTTAGGTTTCGCTTTAAGCAGTTGGTGTTGGAGTCTGAATAGAGCAGAAGCTGCTGGAGGTTTGAAGAAGCAGAAGCTGTCTTTCCCCCTCTCTTCTATAGTTAGAAGCTAGGGCTTCTCTCTCTGCTGGTTTACCTGTGAGACAAATTCTATTTTTCTGAATTTGCCTTTTTCCCAAAGGGTATGTTTGTGGGGTGTTACTATATTGGAATAGCTAATTAGTAATTGTTACTATATCAATTATTCTAAGTTCTTTTGTGGCATTTTAAATAGTGTTTAAATAAATTTTGTTTTGCTTAATATCGAGTAGATTGACCAATTGAGTTGTATGTGGAACACAGCATGTTATGTTTGCCTTTAAAATAAGACCAAGTTGGAATCTAGGCTACGTTAAAATATTTTGAGGGCGTCTGATCTGATCCACAAAAATAGTATATAAAGCAGGCACTGCCAAGAACAGGAAAGGTATCGACATTGATGCAGTTCCGTGCCTCTCATCACAGATGAGAATTGTGAGCTTTTTGGGGAAATGGCATTTGTACAGAAAATTTGTATCAAACATTTTAGTGCTCAGGAAAGTGTCAAGCGTCTTTTGATAGTCTGAAAGCCATCATAATTGTTGAACTGTTGCTGCATGTCCCTGATTTTTCTAAGACGTTTGAAGTAGTGATTGATGCTCGTGACCTGGTGGTCAATGCAGTCATGTTCCAAAAAGATGGGTCAGGCATTACAGAATGATACTTTTCTAAACTGTTAAATTGGCACGAAGATTCCATTATTGAAGAAAACTTTAGAAGTACTACTGACTCTTAGTTACTTTGAAATATTCTACCACAATGTAGGGAGATTTGATAACTATAGATCATAACTCTAACTTTATTGTGAAAAAATTCAAAAGGCAAAATGTCAGATTATTTCAATGGTGTTTGCAATTATAGCTTTATCATTTAAAGATTGTTGTCCACATGGCAGTGAAAAATGGGATAACTGATGCTTTATTTAGAATTTAACTTTCTTTCAAATTACCTGAGTATCAGTATGAAAAACGGACAACTGTATTAGTTAGACTTAGTGAAAGGGTGTATCAGTGTTTATTTTAATGTTTCCCTTACATTTTTGACATTGTAATAAAATGCTTAATTTACCCCAAAGATGGAAATTAATGAGAAGATGTGATCCAACTGTCAATGTTTTAGAAGTTTATGTCAGCCCATATAGAAACATCTTTTGTTTTTAAACAAAAGAGATTTTGGAGGAGGAAGACTCTGATCAAGCAGTTTCTTCTATTGAGCAGGCAGCGCACCACTGTGCCCAAGCCTCTAGATGCTGTTCAACATTAGAAGTCATTCTGCTATTGGACAACATTTATGAAATAGCCTAGACTGAGCTAAGAATTATGCTAGAAACCAATTTGATTGTCAGGCATGAATCATCATGCACTTGCACTATCTAGAAGTTACATATCTGAATGCACAGGACCTAGTATTATGTAGGCAAAAGGCATTTATACATTGCACCATTTTCATTGGAGAGGAAAACTGATTCTTAAGACTGCTAATTTCTGCTGCTGTCATATGGCAACACGTTGACCAATTTGAGGCTACTTGTTTGATGTGAGAACTAAGTTTGATAGTTGATTGTTGGCATAGAGATGTCGTAATAACAATGTTACAAACACTCATCCTCTTTTCATGCTCTATAAAGTCTGTTTCTTGTGTCCTCGTCCTGCTGAGTGCAAAACAAACATCTTTGATTTTTAGTCTCCTTTAAGCAATAATTTCAAGCTTTGTCAATAATATTTGCATCTTTAAGGTTTTTTGAGTAATGAACTAATTTGTTGGCTGACTAAATCTTAATAGTAAATATGGTCTGATAGGGCGTGGTCTGATAGCTGTAACTTGGCCGTATCACCAATCTGGTTAAATTTCTAACTTCTAACCAGTAGAGCGACGGGACTAGAAAACAGCATATGCCTTCAAACTCAGTCATAAGAATTAAAAAAAAAAGGTCCATGACGGTATTATAAAAACTTCTTGGTAAGTTAGCATCCCTAGCAAGGTCAGCATCTGTTACCAACTTTTAATTGCCCTTGAGAAGACTGTAGTAAGCTGGTTTTTGGACTGTGGTAATCCATGGGGGGGGGGGGGGTATATCAAAATGAAGACTTCTCAAACCTGTTCAGTTCAGATGTTTTAAGTTTATTAGAGAGAATCACAAAGCAGTAATAGAACACCGATTATGAACAATATCAAAGCTCATAAATGCAGACAAAATAAAACAATAAGGGCAAGAACCTGGCTTACAACTGGAGATATCTGCCCTGAAATTAAAAACACTCTTGCTTACAAGGAACTGGAGAACATAAGTACTCTGAAAAAGAAGTTAACTTGTATCCAAAACCTAGCCTGTGATGGAAATCCCAAAGTATTCAAGTCAGTTGCACATAGAGATGTCTTCATTTACCCAATTCTGAGATTAAGCCTCTATGAATGAGAAGCAGTTGAGGAAATGTAATTTATTAATAATCAATTTGATTGGATGAGTCCACCTGAAGATATTTCCTTTGAAATGAAGACAGAAGAGTGGTATTTTATGGACTAGGTCAGACGACTCAAAACCTTCTTAAGCAGACAGCCCAGACCATAATTTTGCAATTTGCTTTGGTAAGCGTACAGTGAAAATTACCCATGGTAAGTTAGCGAGCTTGACTACCAGGTTTTAAACAGACAAAACTTTATTCACAAAATTACACAATAAAACATAAAGAACCCTTACAGAACTCCGTCTATCCAAACTAGACTTAATTATGCTGTTTCAAATGTATACCACAGTCCCACTAAGCAAACCCCCTCCAAACACAGTTTTTAAAAAAAAAAAGGAACAGATGATTACAGGTTGAAGTTAGGAGGGAAGAAAGAGAGAGAGCATGTTCACACAGTCCACTGCTGAGCTCCCAACTAGTTCTGGACTGAACTGTTCAGCTAGACAGCTGACCACTCTCCTTTCACTATACAGGTCACTTTTAAAACATCACCACTTTGGCCTGAAGTCTCATCTGTTTACATATAACCAAAAGGCGCCTCAAACTCCTTTTTGTCTCTGTACCAAACTATTCTAATCGGAGCTCGGCCTATTTATGACCTCTCTGAGGAACAATCAAGGACACAGTATCCTTGAGAAAAGTACCAGCTTTTAGAAAAAAGGGACCAGCTTTGTGACAGTATGGAATATTTACCTCATCATTACTAGAATCTGATCTTTCCTCCATTCATCATTGTCATGGTTTTAAGACCCTAGGGCAGTATTGTTAATCAAACACTGGAGGTGCCTTTTTCTTTCCCAGTTTTTGTTGTAACAGTAATTTTAAAAAGATAGCTAATGGATATTAATAATAATTTGTTGGCTAGGGGGCCACTTAATAATACTTGTTGTTAGTGTCATATATAGTGTAACAGCACAAAATGGCTTGTTAGAGTATCAGTAAACTATGTATCATTTCTGAAAAAAACTCTACAAAAAAGACAATTTAAACAAACCAAAGCTTAAATTCTGATAAAACCCAGGGTGTGCTGACAAATAGCAACATTACTCCAAGTCAGCAAGATATGTGGATTTGAGGCAAACTTGGTAGGTGAAATGATTCCATGCATCTTCTGCTCATGCCCTTCCAGGGATGGAGGTTGTAAGTTTGGAAGGCATGATTGAGGGAACTATGGTGAATTGCTACCTTGCGTCACATTGTTGCCACTGTGTGCTGATGGTGAATGGAAATAGCGCACGAGGTGGTAATTAGGGTGCTGATCAAACAGGCTTTGTTGTCGTGGTTGGAGTTGAGCTCTTAAGTGATGTTGGAAGTGCACTTATCCAGGTTTGTGGCAAGTCTCCTATCACATTGCTGACGTTTGCCTTATAAATGGTGGATATGCTTGAGGAGTCAAAAGTGCAAATAGATGTACTTTTGCAAGTAAACCCATGAAAGTTAAAATTAAACAACACCAGGTTATAGTCCAACAGGTTTAATTGGAAGTACACTAGCTTTCATGAAAGGAATTGTGATGTAGCAACCTGAAGCATATATTATTTTACTATATATGTGAAGAAGCAACATGTTTGGAAACACATCTTGAAGGTACGTTTCCACCAAATATCTGCTAGGGTATATTAATTTATATCTTCATTATATCGAGATTGATTCTACAAATGTTTTTTGACTATTTAGCATAGCTGAACAGTGCTACACTGAAGCACAATTTCATAGTGTTAGAGTGGAAAGATCCCTTTTGTGGGGAATTGATTCTGAGCAGCAATAAAGTCTCCTTTAACAGCAGATAAATTGGATGAGGATATCCTATCTGGATGGTGTCATGAAATACTCCGTATTAGCTGTTGAGTCTAGTAAGTGTGTGAAGACAGTTAGTGTTTTCTGTTTTTGTGCTAGTTTACTTGTTTTCAGCTCTCACCACTGGTTAGCTGAAGAATGAGAGTTGGTCATTAGGGGACACCACTGGTTAGCCAGAACAGGCTTTAGTAGTTAACCTTTTTTTAAATGGAAGAAATGACTTCAGGCACATCCTATTCAAAAATTATAGGATGAATTTCCAAATTATAAATGTACAGATGAAACTCAATTAACCAGCAGAGCTTACAAAATGCAAAACATATTATTTGTGGCTGAAATACTGAAACTGAAATTAACCATAGAATCAATGTCTTTGCTCACCAATCTGAAGGAGCAACTTACCTAATGCCACTCTCTTATTTCCCTATTACTTTGCACATTATTTATTTACAAATACCTATTCAATTCTCTCTTGAATGGTTCAACTGAGCCTACCTCCACCACAGACTTGAGCAGTACCTTCCAGATCCTAACCATTCACTATTAAAGTCCTTGTGTTGTCATTGTTCCTTTTATCTTAAAACTGTGCCATTTTGTTCAGAATTCTTCCACCAACAGAAACAGTCTTTTCTGTAACTACTCTGCCCAGATCGCGCTTAATTTAGAATATCACTATATTAAAAATTGTCTCTCGTCACATTAATATTTTTGTCTTAAGGTTATATCAACACATGATTTAAACAACCAATTATAACAATTTTGTGTTATTTCAAATAAATCTAAAGTAAACTATCCAAATAGATTCTATATTTATTTCCAAACACACAGTTTTAAAAAAAAAGGTTTTGCCCCAGTATGGATGGTTTATGTTATGAAATATCTCATGCGATTGTGGGTATGTTTGCTGAGCTGGGAGGTTGATTTGCAGATGTTCCGTCCCCTGTCTAGGTGATATCTTCAGTGCTTTGGAGCCTCCTGTGAAGTCCTGTGTCTTCTGGAATTTATTTGGTTCCCTTTCTGCTGCTTCCGGTTGCCTGTTCTGGTTGTTTGTTGTTGTGGCCGGTATATTGGGTCTAGTGCTGGTTGATAGAGTCCATGGCTGAGTTACCATGCTTCTAGAAATTCTCTGGTTATCCTATATTTAGCTTATCCTATGATGTGTTGTCCCAGTCGAATTTGTGGTCCTTATCTGTGTGTATGGCTACTAGGGACAGCTGATCGTGGCGTTTAGTGGCAAGTTGGTGTTCATGGATATAGATTGCTAGTTGACTGCCTGTTTGTCCTATATAGTGTTTCATGCAGTCTTTGCATGGAATCCTGTAAATTACATTAGTCTTGCAAACGGGTATAGGGTCTTTTGTCCTGCTGAGTTGTCTGAGTGTGGCTATCGGTTTTTGGGCTGTCACAAAGTCTAGTGGTAGGAGAAGTCTGGCTGTCTGTTCTGAAACCTCTTTTTACGTCAGGTAGCATGGTTAGTGAGTTAGGACATGTCCTCATTATGTTGTTAGGCTGTTAACCATCTGCAGATGAGGTTGCGGGGATATCCGTTCTTGGCGAATACTCTGTGGAGGTATTCTTCCCTTTATAAGTCGGGAGTGCTGCACTGTGTTGTAGCCCTTTTGAACAGGGTCCTAATGGAGCTTCTCTTGTGTGTGTTTGGGTGGTTGCTGTTGTAATTCAGGACCAGGCCGGTGTGTTTGGCTTTCCTGTACACCTTTTGTGGTGCATTCACTGTTCCGTGTTCTTTCTACCATCACATCCGGTTGATGGTTGGTTTCCTCCTCTTTCGTAAATCTGATCTCTGTGAGAATGGTGTTGATAATCTGGGGTTTGTTCTCTATTTCTGTTCTCGTAATGATAACAAAAGTGGCGTCTATGTATCAGATTCAGAGTTTGGGTTGGATTTGTGCTCAGGCTGTTTGTTCCAATCTTTGCATCACTGCTTCTGCTATGAGCCCAGAGATGGGTGAGCCCATGGGTGTTCCATTGATCTGTTCATATATTTGGTTGTTGAATTTGAAGTGTGTCATCAAGCACAGGTCGATTTAGTTTGAGCATACAGTCCTTGTTCATAACTCCCTGGTCATGTTGTCTGTTCTGCTTGTCCAGGAGGTTGGCTATTATCTCTCTGGTTAGAGTTTTGTCATTGAAGTAAGTAATGCTGTTCCATCAAATAAGGTAGAAAAACAGGAGGCTGGACGAACACAGCAAGCTAGGCAGCATCAGGAGGTGGAGAAGTCAACGTTTTGGGTGTAACCCTTCAGGACTGGAAGTGGGTGGGGGAGAGCAGGATGGGCATCGGTGGTGATAGGTAGAGGGTACAACCTGGTTGGTTGATGGGAAGGATGAACCTGATAGGTGGCTGAGAGGAATAGAAAGGAGAGGGAGGGGCTGGGAATGGACGTTATTTGAAATTGGAGAATTCAAAGTTGAATGTTCTGGGCTGTAGGCTGCCCATGTGGAAGATGAGGTGGTGTTCCTTCAATGTGTGGTTTGGCTCTCCAGTCCATAGTAGCCATACATACAGATGACCAGGACCATAAATCCGATTGGACAGCACAATGATCGTAGGACAGCCAGAAAATTTCTAGAAGCATGGTATTCAGTCACAGACTCCTTCAACAAAAATGAACAACTGGAACTGGCATTCGGAAGCAGCAGAAACTGAATCAATCCAATTCCAGAAGAGACAGTACAGCAGGGCTTCACAGGAGGCTTCAAAGCGCTGAAGATGTCATCTAGACAGGGGATGAAACATCTGCAAATCAACTTCCCAGCTTAGCAAACATACCTACAACCACAACAATCAGCACCCGAGCTCCAAATCTTTACACAAACCTTGAATCTGGCACACCATTGTCATTTTTTTTTAATGCTCTTTCCAACTGTCTCTCTCCAAGATCTTTTGAAAGACTCCATATTTTGGAAGATATTTGTCAATCTCCTATGGACTTGTCATAGGATCATAACGAAAAATAATCCTTGGGATTTGAGGAATGGATTTCATTAGATTAGGACAAGCCCTTATTTCGAGTTGATCAGTTTGTCATCTTTGAATTTATACTATTTCACACGAGTAAATAGCATATATGCTAGTAATGAAGACTGAACTGTACAAGCTCATTTATCTTGTTTTATATCTTGTGTGCATTTAAGTACAACACCCTCAGTTTTGCATCGGCTGCATCCTTTCTCATAGTTATCCCCGTGTCTGAAGTGAGATTCTTGACCTTTTCCATACTCTTCTAGAACTTCAATAACCTTTTCTGAGCAGCCCTAACCCAACTAGTTTAATATCCTTGTGACTACTATTTTGTCTTTTCACTCGGTTCCTGGTCCCAGATTAGTTTGTGAAGATGATCCCAGTGCCTTTCTGTCCAAATAGTGATGCCATTGCCTCGTGAAATGAGACCCCTCTTTCTTTCTCAACTCCTTTTGTCACACGTTTACTTTCCTAATATTCCTATTATTCCTATTTCTTTGTCAATTTGCAAGTGGCTCAGGGATTATAACGCAAGAGGTGCTCATCTTTAATTTTGTCCCTAATTCTGATATTCCCCAAACAATATCTCTTGCCTATGTTGTTGGCAACACTCAGTATCCTTTTAAGGTAGTTTGGAGATGTTCCATATCTTTGCAGGCAGGCAGTGTGCTATGCGAGACTCTTGATCCTGCTTATAAGGGATGCTATCTGTACTCAATAGAATCTCCTTCCACTTTTCATTTTTCTCCTCCTGCTAAAGTAGATTCCTGCACCATGATGCAGTGGTCAATTTGCCTATCCTCCTCAGACGTTTTCCTCATTGACCCATGGAGCAAGTACTTCATACTTCCTAGCAAGGTCAAGAACTGAGCTTCAATGTTATAATATATTTGGATTTCTACAATACATTCAAAATGGTATTGCATAAAAAGTTATTACACAAGACAGCATTTCATTATTTTGAGGATAATGTATTAGCATGTATTAAAGACAGAATCTGTTCCAGGTTAGAAATATACATACTAGTGGAATGCCAGAAGGATCATTCATTGGGTTTCACTTATATATGATCCATATTAATGACTTGGAGAAGAAGGCAGAGCATAATATATTTAAAGTTGCTGATGCAAAAATAAGTGGAAAGGCATGTTGTATTTAGGATATGAGAAATCTAAAAACCTAAAGAACCGCTGGATGCTGTAAATCAAACAAGGGTGGCATGGTGGCTCAGTGGTTAGCACTGCTGCCTCACAGCACCAGGGTCCCAGGTTCGATTCTGTGTGGAGTTTGCATGTTCTCCCTGAGTCTGCGTGGGTTTCCTCTGGGTGCTCCGGTTTCCTCCCACAATCCAAAGATGTGTGGGTCAGGTGAATTGGCCATGCTAAATTGCCCATAGTGTTAAGTGCATTAGTCAGAGGGAAATGGGACTGGATGGGTTACTCTTCAGAGGGTCAGTGTGGACTGGTTGGGCCAAAGGACCTGTTTCCACACTGTAGGGAATCTAATGTAATCTAATAACAGAAATTGCTAGAAAAGCTCAGCAGGTCTAGCAGCATTTGTGGAGAGAAATCAGTTTGTTTCTGGTCCGGTGACCCTTTCTCAGAACCAGACCTGAAACATTAACTCTAACTCTAATTTCTCTTCGTGAGATATAAGTAGTTTGATTTGGCAAACAATTAACAGATAGAGTTTAATGTAGGAAATTGTGATGTCATACGTTTTAGTAGTCAGAATCAAAAGGCAGATTTTTGTTTAAATGGATGGTCCCAAAAAGGTGCGGCACAGAGGAGACTCTCATTGTTCTTGTGCATTAAACAATTGTGTGCAGATATAGCAAGTAATTAAGGCAAATATAATTTTGGCCTTTATTGCAAGGGGATTGGAATTTAAAAATAAGAAAGTCTTGCTACAATTGCACAGGGTGTTGGTGAATCTGGATTGCTATCTATGGTCACTTTTAAGAAAGGGTGCACTGGCATTGGAGGCAGTTCAAAAGAGATTCATAATGCTAATTCCTGGGATGAAGAGGTTGACCTATCAAAACAGATTATGCCTTTTTAATTAGTAGTTTAGAAGAATGAGATATGATCTACTTGAAATGTACAAGATTCTGAAGCTTGACAAGGAGATGTTGATGTTTTCATTTAATGGGGAAATCTTGAACTAGGGGACATAATTACAGAATAAGACACTTAAACCTGAGATACAAAGGAGTTTCTGCTCCCCAAGGACATTTGTGGAATTCTCTATATCAGAGTTGTGGAGGCTAAATTGCTGAAATATTTGCAGAAAGTTTGAGGATCTAGCACAAAAGACTGATCTGGGGCAGATCAGTCACGATCTTAGCATTAGGGCAGGCTTGAGGGGCTGAATGACCTTCCACTGTCTTTTTTGCGTTCTTAGTAATCCATTTTAGAAAACGGGGAACATGCTGTAAACTTAACAAAACGTGAATGATTCCACTTACATGACTGAAAATGATATTAGGCAAAAGTGAAGACTGCAGATGCTGGTGGTTAGAGACGAGGGCGTGGTGCTGGAAAGGCACAGCAAGTCAGGCAGCATCCCAGCAACAGCAAAATCGACGTTTCGAGCAAAAGCCCTTCATCAGGAATGATATTGTTTGAATGAAAAGGGAACTCCTCAGGAAGGCAAATCTAGGCATTAGGGATTACACAACAGTTGGAAGTATCCTTGCTTTTGCTGCTTGTCTCGCCTCTTAAATATTGACGTGGCTAAGCTAAATTCCTATGTGGGTTATTAAGATCTGACGAGTTAGCTGGTTACTATGGTAAAACCCTGTCACATGACGAGGTTTCTGCTGAACGTCGCCAGATTTTTCTCTCGTACGTTTGACGTCATTCGTGAGGTCAAGCAGAGCCCTGTTGTGAAGAAACGGGCTCAGAGCCTACTCTACAATACGCAGTCAGAAATTTGTAGTCTGGGATGGTTCCAATGCCTGGTCCCACACAACAAGCAATTTCCCCAAATGGTGAGAATAATAACGACATCGTTCAGGACAATGGCACCATTATTCCGTTTCGGAAGCACACAGTGAGAGGAGAACGTTCTTACAGGTAATCAGTTTTTGGTTTAGATATGGCTGGACACTGCAACAGAATGAGGAAATGCAATAAATTACATAAAGCTGCATATGCTTGGATATGATTAATAGTTTTTTATTTGTATGTTTTATTGTCTTTTGAAATGAAATGTGGCATATTATTGTATGGAGTCTTTTGCACATCAATAGCGCTGAGTGGCCCGCTTTTTTTAATGAATGCTCTTGTGCTTTTTCTCCTTCCTTTCTCCCTCCCCGGGTTCTGCTAGTTCCTTCCTACGCCGTTATTTCGGATAAGATAATTATTCTTGTCAGATAGGACTACGCCATTCTAGTTACTGAAGGCGAGACATAATTTTCTGAAATTAAAATTGGTTAATAAACGGAAGAATAGGATATTCCCCAATGAATTTTAAATATAGCTTCCTTTAAATTGAGCAGTTAGTGGTTTTATTAAGCAAACTAGATTGATGGAGCTTATAAAATTCAAGGATCTGATTGGCGGAATGCCTGACTGTCGAGGTCACCATGTCATGCATTCAGTGAGATTTCCTCTTGTAACTGGTTTGTACAAAGAAACTGGACCTTTGCAACCATTCAGATAATCTGGGGAAATGAGCAGTAGATATAAAATACAATCTGAATTTTGCCTGGGGAGAAATATTAATCCCAATCTTTTATTTAAAGAAAATGCTATGAAATAGGGCAACCAGAGCTAGTAAGATTTCTTTATTAAATGGGAAATTCCTGTGGGTGGAGATCACTTGGTTTAATAAGCCAAATTCTGGTCGTTTATATTTTTCCCATTAAGCTTTAGGAAACTGACTATTGCTAGAAAAAAATTTCTAGGCGTTTGTGTACAAGTATTGCATATTCTGAAATACGTTACCTGTTGGTTGTCTGGGATTTGTCCAAGGATTATAGACCAGCGAGCCTTGCATCTGTTGTAGGAAAAGATTATAAGATATGATTTATGATCAAGCAGAAATTTGATTGGAAATAGTCAACATGGATTCATCAAGGGCGAGTCGTGCCTCACAAACCTCATTGAGTTTTTTGTGAAGGTGACCAAGCATGTGGATGAGGGTAGGGCAGTTGACTTGGTATACGCAGACTTCAGCAAAGCCTTTGATCAGGTTCCACATGGTAGGCTCCTGGAGAAAATGCAGAAGCATGGGATTGAAGGTGATTTAGCAGTTTGGATTGGAAAATGGCTTTCTGTAAGAAGGCAATGAATGGTGGTTGATGGAAAATATTCAGCCTGGAGTCCGGTTACTAGTTGTGCCACAAGATCTGTTTTGGGACCATTGCTGTTTATCATTTTTACAAACGATTTGGACATAGGCATAAGTGGATGGACAGTGTGGAAGAATGTTATAGATTGCAGGGAGAATTGGATACACTGCAGAACTGGGCTGAAAGTGGCAAATGGAGTTCAGTGCTGATAAATGTGAGGTGATTCACTTTGGGGAAGAAAAACAGGAAGGCAGAATACTGGGTCAATGGAAACATTCTTAGTGTAGATGCACAGAGGGAACTTGGTGTCCATGTACATAGATCCCTGAAAGTTGCCACACAGATTGATAATGCTGTTAAGAAGGCATACAGCGTGTGAGGTTTTATTAGTAGAGAGATTGCATTCCGGAGCCATGATGTCATGTGGCAAGTGTACAAAATGCTAGTGTGGCCTCACTTGGGGTATTGTGTGCAGTTCTGGGCTCCAGTTACAGGAAGGATGTGGAAGCATTGGAAAAGTTGCAGAGGAGATTTACCAGGATGTTGCCTGGTCTGAAGTGAAGGTCTTAGGAAAGGCTGAGAATCTAGGGTCTGCTCTCATTGGAGAGAAGAAGGTTAAGAGGGGATTTAGTTGAGACATAGAAAATGATCAGAGGATTAGATAGGGTGGACAGTGAGAGTCCTTTTTCCTAGCATGATAACATCTGCTTGTATGAGGGGGCAAACCTGCAAATTGAGGAGTGATAGATTTAAGACCGATGTTTGTTAGAGGCAGGTTTTTCACTCAGTGGTAAGGGCACCCTATGCAAAGCAATGCTGAAACTTCCTGCTTTCTATTTATATGTTTGGGTTTCTTTGGGTTGGTGATGTTATTTCCTGTGGTGAAGTCACTTCCTGTTCCTTTTCTCAAAACTCGCTAAGTCCTTGGATAAACATATGGATGATGATGGGATAGTGTTGGGTGATGAGTTCACACGTCACGCAACATAAAGGGCCGAAGGGCCTACTTTGTTCTATGTCTGCCTTTCATCGTAAACACACATTGTCAGACATTTGACTTCTGAGTAGAAAACTTTCTGGCTGTGTATTCGGCCTGAGACCTAATGTTTTGCATGTACTGCTGACTTGAAAGACCTGAATTTTTATTTGATGCATTTAGAGTCCTAAGAGTCAGATGTACCGCTAGGAGATAGATCCTTTGGTCCAAACTGTTCATGCTGACCAGATATCCTGAATTAATCTAGTCCCATTTGTCAGCACTTGGTCCATATCCCTCAAAACTCTTCCTATTCATATACTCATCCAGATGCCTTTTAAATGTTGCAATTTTACCTGCCTCCACCACTTCCTCTTGCAGCTCAGTCCATATACACACCATTCTCTGCATGAAAATGTTGCCTCTTATTGCCCTTGTAAATCTCTCTCCCTCTCCTCCTCCTCACTGTAAACCTATGCCCTCTGGTTCTGGACTCTTCTCCCTGCCCCCCCCCCCCCCCCCAGTTATCTTTAATCTTTTGGAAAATGTACTAGAGCTTAAAAAATTGTAACTATTTGTAATTATCAGAATATAATACCTCAATGAAATTGTTTGCTTATCTATTTATAAAAATGGTAGAGGGTATTTGAATGACAGTTCTGTTATGCAAATTTTTTAACCAAATAACCTGTATTCAAATATTTCCTTTACTGAATATTCCCAACGAATTGCACAACCAGTATGTTTACAGATGAATTGTGTTAGATGTTAATTTTTATATATATAAAAAAGCGATGGATTATGAAATTATACCAAATGTTTTTATAGAAAGCTGTTCTTTCCAAAGTTGCAAAGTTGAAATTGCTGGTTAATTATATTGTACATTCAGCCAAAATCATATCTTATTCCATTGAATATAATGGAAATCACTGGAAGTTGTAGTTTTATACATGTTGCTGCATAGGAGTATTACCTGTTTGAGAAGGTAGTTTTTACAGTGCATCTTGAGTATTCTTCTTGTGTTGTATTTTGACTTATGCTTCCACCAAAAACAAATATTCACCTAAAATATTCCAAGTTATAATTTGATAACTATAATAAAAGGCCATTCTTGGAAGGTAAATCTTTTCTCAAAACAAGTGGATCATATTTGAAAATAATTGTTAACAAATGTTTTCTGAGAAAAAACAATGGTTCCTAAATAATAGTCATTGGTGTCTTGGTGACCACCAATTTGAAAGAGACCGCATTAAATAACATGAAATGCAGCTTCCTTACTGCTGCTGTATATGGAGTGTAAACAGTCTGGCTTGACACAATTAATCGCTCCTGAAGGCAATGAATGTTGCTGTGCTTTGTTTACTGAAAATTGTTCAGTCCCTTTTAATGGAGTGATCTACCTTCATGTGCATGTTTGGTTGTAAGTGTCCATTCATCTTGCAAAGGAGGAAAAAATCACAACTGACCCAGGCACTGTTTTTGATATCCACAATAGAACGTTTATAGCAAAATCATTAGATATAAATAGGGAACTTAAATCTTTGATTCTCTTCTAATAGTTTCTGAAGATAATTATATAATATTCCTTTACAAACTAAAGGAGGCCATCAACATTGGGCAGACTATATTTGACTATATTCTGCAAATATGGCTCTATTGTTCAGATCTACTACAATCAGAGTTTTTTACATTGAAAGAGGCTGTTCAGCCCATCATGTCTGTGCCAATAATCAAACATCCATCAATCTAATCCTTTTTTCAACATTTGGCCTGCTTCTTTATATGCTATGGCTTTTCAAGCGTTATCTAAAGAATTCTTAAGTTCTTAAGGTTTCTTCTTCTTCTACTATTTAGAACAGGGAGTTCCAGATACACTCAACCCTCTGAATAGATTGGAAAAATAAATCCTCCAGTCTCCCTTGATCTCCTGCTCTTTTACCTTAAAATTCTGTCCCCATTATTGACCCGGTAAAAACAATGACTGCAGATGCTGGAAACCAGATTCTGGAGTAGAGTGGTGCTGGAAAAGCACAGCAGTTACCCGTCTATTTAGGGAGTGTTTCTCTCCATCAATCCCATCTGTGTCTCTTGGAACTTTATACACCTCAATCAGATCTCTCTCATTTTCCTCTGCCATAAAGAAAATATCCCCAGACTATGTAGTCTCTCTGTAGCTTAATCTCTCTACTCCAGGTGACATGCTGGTGAATCTCTCATGCACCCTCTCATGCTGTCCTAGATTTCCTATTGTCTGGTGATCAAACTTGCACACAGTTCTCCAGCTGTGGCCTGACTAATATGGTATAGGAGAAAGTCTGCATCAGAGGTGCAGGAGAATCGATGTTTTTGGCATAGGCCCTTCATCAGGAATATGGCATAGGCAAAAATGTGAAATTCTGAGGTTCCAATTGAATGAGGCAAAATTTTTATTACGTAGAAGAGCAGGTCTGAGGGACTAAAAGGTCACCTCTTCCTAACTTCTATGTTTTTATCGGTTCCACATGAGTCTGGCTTCAATTGGCCATGAATGTAATTGTAATGGGAGCTTGCATTACCACTTTGGTTAAAAATGAGCACATATATCAAGGGTGGTATAGCTGAGTATTTTAACAACCTATTCAGCTAAGTTGAACTTACAGGTCTGGGCTGTCATTTATGTTTCACATAAGCCTTCTGTCATTGCATTTCTGTTTGTCATCTCTTTGTGTTTATTCAGTGTTGAGAGTGGGAATCATCCTTGTAAATACTTTTCATACCTTCCCTGGTATCTTCGTACCATTTTAAGTAGTGCGATCAACTTAACTGTGCTCAGTTCTTTAAGTGCTTTCTGTTTAATTCTTCCTGCCAAAATGGACAATTTCTTATTTTCTCCATTGCATCCCATTTGTCAACCTTTGTCCACTGGTATAACCTAATCTCGGTTCTTTTATAATTGTCTTATGTCCTGTTCCTAACTAACTTGGTGTTATCAGTAAATTTGACAATTCTCTTCAAACCATTGAGACAAATTATGAAAAGTTAGGGCCCTAGTACTGGTCCTGTAGCATGGCAGTTTTTACATCTGGATAACGAGAAAAATAATTTAGTTGTTCAAACCAAAGTTTTATGTCAATCTGGCATAACTTGCTGTTTTTTAAAATATTTGTATTTCTGGTGGAATGCTTGCTTTTCTTTTCTTGTGATTCTTTCTAACCTGCATTTAATTTGTTCCCCAGATCCTGTTGTAGCTCTTTTATTTAAATCCAGATAATCCAACCAGAATGTTGCCTCAATTCGTCATCACAAAATGTACGTTGTCTGTAGTTAAATTTGTTTGATAATTTCCTTCCTATTTGACAAATGTAGCAGTATCCTTTTTCTGTTTGCTATCCTCTTCCAATTTTTGAAATTATGCTTCAGGTTTTTTTTCAAAGAACATTGTGACAACCCATGTTTCCAGCAGCAGTTGTCTCTTGCGTAGTGCTATTTCTTCTGATCTTCATCTGAGTCCACAATGTGTTTCCCTACTAAGAACTTTTAAAATGTTCGTACTTATCTCTTACATCATCCACATCCATTCTTTGTCACTTAAATTAATTCAAGAAGGTTTGTTAAGCAGCCACAACCACCAGTTTTCAAAACTGGGTGCACCATCTATTCTATTTTTTCCAGTTCTTTATGCTTTTCTGATGCATCTTTTGAGTAAAGATTCAGTAGTCTTTCCTATCAATGACATGGAGCTAAGTTATTCGTAATCATTTAAGTCCAATTGATCTTGTTGAATCTTCCTCTTTTAAAAATTAGCTGTACACAGGACAGGAACGTAGATGACTGACTGCCATCATTTACAATCATCTTCATTTGTGCTAGGTGTAACTCCAGTCAACTGTTTTTGTTTCCCCCTCCTTGATTTCCATTGACCCCAATTTTGCAGGAGCTCCTGCTGGTGGGACATACCCAGAGACAGTGATGGAGTTGTCTGGGACATTGTCTGTAAATTGTAATTCCATGAGTGACTATATCAGACTTGCTTAACTAGTCATTGAGACAGCTGTACTAATATTCATGCAAACAATGTTACAGGTTGGGAATTCTTTTCCTGACAATCTCAGGACCAACTGGTTTTCAGATTTTTTTTAAAAAGTTATTGGTTTTTGAGTCAGCTATCATCAGTATGGATCCTTTGGGGTAGTGGGGGTGGGGAAGTACTTCACATAACCTGAATGGACCTAAAAAAAAAGCTGTTTTCCAAAGAGCCTGAAAGCCTGCTCCGGTTTGCCCATTGGGGTAAAAAAAGAATTTTGCTTTTTCGTCTGTTTGAATCTGTTCGGGCAAAGCAAAGCTTTTTTCCAAAGGGACAGAACCCAGCATGTCTACGGGTCTGTTTGTGAAAAGACTTCCCAGTTTGTAATTGCCATAGTCCTATCAGACCATGGGGTTGCTTTCTCCTTGAGAAAAACATATGGCTGGTGATAGTTTAGCCTGAGGATCCCAATACCTCAGGTGAGAGGAGAGGTTGAGAAGGACTGCCCTTCATAGTAGTTTCAGCCTGTGCAGGAATTGAACCTATGTTGTTGTCATCACCTACAAACTAGCCATCTACACCACTGAACTACCCACCCTCAAGGACTGAAGGTCAACAGGGCTGAATTTACTATGTTTTTAAAAAATCATTTAATGGGATGTGGGCATTGCTGGCTGACCAGCATTTTGCCATTGCAGTTGGTGGTTAACTGCGTCCTTGAACTGCTGCTGTCCATCTGCTGTGGTTGACCCACAATGACATTAGGGAGGGAATTCTAGGATTTTGACCGTGATAGTGAAGAAATGGCAATATATTTCCAAGTCAGGATGGTGAGTGGCTTGGAGAGGAACTTGAAGGTAATGGTGTTTCCATATATCTGCTGCCCTTGTCCTTCTAGGTGGAAATGATCATGGGTTTGGAAAGTGCTGCCTAAAGATCTTTGGTGAATTTCTACATTGCATCTTGTAGATAGGAGGGAGTAGATGCTTGTGGATGTAGGTCCAATCAACGGGCTACTTTTTATCCTGGAT
Organism: Chiloscyllium punctatum; assembly: GCF_047496795.1. NCBI lineage: Eukaryota > Metazoa > Chordata > Chondrichthyes > Orectolobiformes > Hemiscylliidae > Chiloscyllium > Chiloscyllium punctatum. Next base: position 65,557,951 of record NC_092743.1, read on the forward strand.
GATGTCAAGCTGCTTGCATTGTTGGAGCTGCACACGTTCAGGCAAGTGGGGAGTATTCCATCACACCCTGGCTTTGGGGAGTCAGGTGGTGTGTTACTCAGTATTTCTAGCCTGTTCTTATAACCACTGTGTATGTGATGACTTTCTGGTGAATGATAACCTCCAGGATGTTGGCAGTGGGGTTTGTGATTGTAATACCATTATCAAGGGGTGGTGGTTCGATTGTGTCTCTTATTGGTGATGACCATAGCCTGTCATCTATGTGGTACACATGTTATTGCTACTTGTCAACCCATTCCTAGATATAGTCCAGATCTTGTTGCATTTGGACATGGACTGCTTCAGTATCTGAGTATGTGAGAACATTGTGCAGTCATCAGTGAACGTCCCCACCTTATGATGGAGGGAAAGTCATTGAAGCAGCTGAAGATAATTGGACCTACGACATAACCTGATCAACACTTGCACAGATGTCCTGGAGCTGAGAGGACTGCCCTCCAAAAAACACAGCCATCTTCCTATGTATCAAATATGACTCCTGTCATTGGAGAGTTTGCCTCCAATACCCATTTATTCCAGTCTTGCTCAGGCTCTTTGCCACACTCTGTCAAATGCAGCTTTGATGTCGAGGGCTGTCACACTCGTCTCAACTCTGGAATTTAGCTCTTTTGTCCATATTTAGACCAAGACTGTAATGAGGTCAGGAGCTGAGTGGCCCTGGCAGAGCCCAAACTGGGCATCACTAGGCAGGTTATTGCTGAGCAGGTGCTGCTTGATAGCATTGTTGATGACACCTTCCATCACCTTACTGATGATGGAGAGTAGACGGAGTAGTAATTGGCCACATTATCTAATGGTTATGTGAGCATTGTCATAAAAGTCCATGTGGTTCTCTAATACCCTTTAGGGATGGGAATCTGCATGCATATGATTCTAGACCTACAGCAATGTGGCTGACTCTAAAATGCCCTGTGAAATGCCTTTGGTAGTACTAACCTGATACAAAGTCTGATGAAAGAAGAAACTGGATGGACCATTTGACCTTAAGAGAAATGATTCGGGTACAGGCAGCCCTGTCAACTCAATGAAGTCTAATATCTTGTGCTAAAATTGTGAGAACTGTCCCATAGACTAGTCAAACAACAACAGCCTGATGTAATCATTCTTAAAAATCTTTGAGATAATGATCTAGGTGCCACTAGCAAGGCTTGCAGCACAGTAATGTCAGTTGGAAAGAAATTACCCTGGGCATTTTCAACATTGACTATGGACTGCATGAGCTGAAAGGCGGGTCTGTAGATCTGCTGGTTACCACCAATCTCCTGCTCCTGTTGCTAAAATAATACTCCATGTTGAACATCATTTGGAGGTGACAAAAGCACAGAATATACTCCAAGCTGGGGCCCTCAATGTCAATCCTCAAGAGTGGCTCGGTAGCAAATTACTGACCTCATTGGTTCGTCCTAAGGAGTCTAGCTGCTGTACTGTACCAGCAGTAGTGGGGAGCTAACTAATAAGGGGGAAATTCGTATGTGATCTTGCCAGTGTACCTATCACCAGATGCATCTGTCCAGGTAGTCAGGAGGAGTGACCACCAGCACAGTTACTGTGGAGTTGAAGGTCTGTTTTCATATTTGAGTGCCCTAGTTGTGTTGTCGGGCACTGCCAATCTGTGGGTATTCCATGCCCTGGAAATTACCACCTTGTATACTCCTTTCACAAGATTTACTCTTGAAATTAATTTGTATAATGATATTATCTTACTATCAGGTTGGTACAGGATCTCTTCTACTTGAGCTCTGAACATTTTCCATGGTCAACTTTTATAATCAACTATCTGGGATTTGAGCCCAGAATTTCTGGTTGAGAGATGGGACCTTGTGATCCTTTTGGGTTGAGTTAAATTGTGCTGGCATTTAAAATGTCAGTTTTCTCAGTATAGGAATAAGGAGGGTGAAATCAAATCAGTGTTTCACACCTGACCTTAACCTGCTATCTGTTAAAAATAACATCAGGGAGGAGTGAGGACTGCAGATACTGGAGGTCAGAGTCGAGAGTGTGGTGCTGGAAAAGCACAGCAGGTCAGGCAGCATCAGAGGAGCAGGAGAATCGACGTTACAGGCATAAGCCATTTATCAAGAATCATCAAAAATAACATTAGGCTGTCTTGTGGCATAGTGGGAGTGTTCCAATCTTGGATCAGGAGGTCCAGATTCAAGTCTCACCTTCTCCCGAGATGTGTAATAAGACCTCTGACCCAGTTGATTAGAAAATAGTTACAATAGTGAAGCAAAAGATAGAAATAACAACATTTAAGAGGGCCCACTTGAGGTGCAGTGGTAGTATCCCTAACCATTTGAATCAGGAGGTCTGAGTTCAAGTCCCACTTGCTCCAGAGGTCTGTAATAGCATCTCTGAACAGTTGATTAATTAGAAATAATATTATGTAGACATCAAGTTCACGATCTGTTGTGCTTTAGCTCTGACGATTCTCTGGCTTGCACATATTGAGCACTTGACAAATACATGGAGGTTATCAGTATCCTTAATACCTTATTAGAGCCAGAGGCAGAACTTTCAGTGAAACAATGGCAAAGTCAAAGAGCAAAATAAAGTAGATTCGGGTATTATTTATTGTCCAACTAGCAGCAGTGTCATTTGGTAGACACTTCCTTCAAGTGAGTGTCAGTTAGGAACATTTAGGAGATGGTGATCATATTGTAAAGTTCAGGATGATGGAGAATGATATACAATCATCCACAGTGAGAAAAATCAGTTGGAGAGTGAATTTTATTGGGGCAAGAACCAAGCTGGGCAGAAATGCTTGGAACTAGAGGCTGACCGGTAAAACAATAACTGAACAATGGGCTATCTTCAAATAGTCAATGGTTCAGGTATGGTTGAGATATATTCCCTCAAATGGAGAAAGTAGACCATACAAAGAGAGAGAGTCACAGGATGACAAGAGGTTAAATTAAGGTAAGCGGGAGAAAAGTGTGCTTACGATGTCAGGTAGAAAATATTCCTTTTGATTCTTAATTTTATTGAACTTAAGGAAGGTGAAAAAATAAAAAAAGAGATGTAAGTACGAATTAAGAGACTGGCAGCTGCCATAGAGAAATGTTGGAAAATTTGCTATGGCCCTGTAAAAGGTGGCAAAAGGAGGAGTAGAGCCAATTAGGGACTGGAAATGGGATTTACACAGAATTGGGAATGGCTGAGGTGTTAATTGAATACTTGACATTTGTCCATGCTCAAGGGAGAGGTGCTACCCAATCCATGATGACAGAGAAAGGTAACTTGGTAGGAAGAAGGGTTTAAAATTTATAGGGCAGAAGTGTTGGATAGACAGATGGTACTTAAAGTTGATAAGGCACTGAGGCCAGATAAGATGAATCTAAAAATGTTTGTTTGAAGAAATGACAGTGAAAATTGCAGTGGGCTTGGCCACAAACTGAGAGTCTTCCTTCCACTTGGGGGAGGAGCTACAAGACTAGAAAATGGAGAATTTTAAACCTTGTTTGGCAAAGATTGTAAGGATACGCACAGCATGTAAAGATTAGTTAGTTTAACTTCAGAAGTAGAGCAGCTTCTTGAGTCAATTATTCGTGATGAAATTTAGTTACACGGGAGGAAATAAAGGTTGGTTAGCAAGATTCAGTTGGTGGAGTAGGTAGATCAGTGGAAGACTAATTTCCATGATGTATTTTGTAGGAAAATAATAGATACAATTTGAATAGTGATTCAGGAGCAGAGGGACCTAGGTGTATATGTGTGCAGGCCATTTGAAAATGATAGGACAGATAGACAAAACAGTAAGTAAAGCATGTTCCATTGCCCTTAATTATAGGGGAATAGAGTGCAAGAGCAAGGAGGTGACATAGAGTCATAGAGATGTAGAGCATGCAAACAGACCTTTCAATCCAACGAGGTAAAAACAATGACTGCAGATGCTGGAAACCAGATTCTGGATTAGTGGTGCTGGAAGAGCACAGCTTTTGCCCAAAATGTCGATTTCGAAGCTCCTTGGATGCTGCCTGAACTGCTGTGCTCTTCCAGCACCACTAATCCAGAATCCCTTTGGTCCAACCTGTCTATGTCTACCAGATATCTCAACCCATTCTAGTCTCACCTACCAGCACCCAACCCATATCCCTCCAAACCCTTCCTATTCATATACCCATCCAAATGCCTCTTAAATGCAATTATACCAGCCTTCACCACATCCTCTGGCAGCTCATTCCATACACATACCACCCTTTGCGTGAAAAGGTTGCCCCTTAGGTCTCTCTTTATATCTCTCCCTTCTCACCCTAAACCTATGTCCTCTAGTTCTGGAATCCCTGACCCCAGGGAAAATACTATGTCTATTTTATCCTATCCATGCCCCTCATAATTTTGTTAACCTCTATAAGGTCACCCCTCAGCCTGCGACGCTCCAGGGAAAACAGCCCAGCCTGTTCAGTCTCTCCTTCTAGTTCAATATCCTTGTAAATCTTTTCTGAACCCTTTCAAGTTTCACAAAGTCTTTCCGATAGGAAGGAGACCAGAATTGCATGTGATCTTGTATGTGATACCTGTTAGACTTCATTTAGAGTATTGTATGCCGTCTGGGTTCCACTTTATAGGAAGGATGTGAATGTATTACGTATGCTGAAGCAGTTTACCACAATGGTTCCATAGGTGAGGAACTTCAGTTATGAGGATAGATTGAAGGAATTGGGACTTCTCCCATGGGAGAGAAGTCTAAGAGGATATCTGGCAGACATTTTTGAAATCATGAGTGGACTATTTGGGGAGAAACTATTCCTAATTGTAAAAGGAACACGCGGGTATAGATATAAAATGAGCTGAGAAAGAAGCATGGATGAAGTGAGGAAAAACATTTTCATTCAACAAGTAATTGGGATATGGAATGCATTGCCTGGAAGTATAGTACAGACCGGTTCAGTTGAAGCATTTGAAAGGGCATGGATGTTTAATTTGGATAAAAATGTGCCAAGGGTATGGGAAAAAGTAAGAGTTAAGAGTTTGTAACGAAGTAATGGGCTGGTGCAGACATGATGGGCCATATGACTATCTACTGTACTATAGTACTTCTGATTTGTGAAGTGGCTTAGTTAACTCCCATAGTGTTTTATTTATCTTTCTTTGCTAGGTGTTCAAAGAAAAAGCTATGAACGACTTCATGGCTGTTTATTAGTGTAGAATTACTACAAAGCTCAATTGTAGTTTTTATTTAAGTTGGATGTAAAAAGAAGTAATCTCTGAATTACACCCAGCCCCAGTGAATGTGGAAATAGGATAAAGCAGGTGAATGTATTGCTGGGCTGATGGTGCAGAAAGAAAGTGTTTTAGATTCCTGGACGATTCCTAGAACATTACAGCCCCTTCGGCTCTTGATGTTGTGCCGACCTTTTATCCTACTCTAAGATCAAACTAATCTATGTATCCTTCATTTTACTATCATCCATGTGTCTATCCAAGAGTCACTTGTGTCCCTAATATATCTGACTCTACTACCACTGCTGGCAGTGCATTCCACTCACCCACCACTGTGTAAAGAACCTATCTCTGACATCACCCCTAAACCTTCCTCCAATCACCTTGAAGTTAAGCCATCTTGTGATAGCCATTTTGTGGGAAGCAGTCTTTGGCTATCCACTCTATCTATGCTTCTCAACATCTTGTACATGTCTATCAAATCACCTCTCATCCTCCTTCGCTCCACTGAAAAAAGGCCTAGGTTCTTCAACATTTCTTCATAAGCTATGCCCTCCAGTCCAGGCAGCATCCTGGTAAATCTCTTCTGCACCCTCTAAAGCTTCCACATTCTTCCTGTACTGAGGCGACCAGAACTGAACGCAGTATTCCAAGTGTGGTGTAACCAAGGCAACATAACCTTGCGGATCTTAAATGCAATCCCCTTGCTAATGAAAGCCAAATCACCGTATGCCTTCTTAATAACTCTCTCAACTTGGGTGGCAATTTTGCGGGATCAGTGGACGTGGTCCCCAGTATCCCTCTCTTCTTCCACACTACCAATAATCCTACCTTTAACCCTGTAATCTGCATTCAAATCTGACCTTCCAGAATGATTGACTTCATACTTTTCCATATTAAACTCCATTTGCCACTTAGCAGCCCAGTTTTGCATCCTGTCAATGTCCTGTTGCAAACAACAACAGCCCTCCATACTATACACAACTCCACCAACCATTGTTATAGGTAAACTTACTTATGCACCCTTCTACTTCCTCATTCAAGTCATTTATAAAAATCTCAAAGAGCAGAGGTCCCAGAACAATCTCTGCAGAACACCACTGGTCATCGAGCTCCAGGCTGAATACTTTACGACAACTACCACCTTCTGCCTTTTTATGGGCCAACCAATTTTATATCCAGACAGCCAAATTTCTTTGTATCCATATCTCCTTAGTTTCTGAATGAGCCTACCATGGAGAACTTTATCAAAAGCCTTGTGCAAATCCATATACACCACATCGACTGCTGTACCTTCATCGATGTGCTTGGTTACATCCTCAAATAATTCATTAAGGCTTATGAGGCATGACCTGCCCCTCTCAAAGCATTGCTGACTATCTGTAATCAAACTATGCTTTTTCAAATAATTATAAATCCTGTCCATCAGAATCCTCTCCAATAATTTGCCCACCACCAACATAAGACTAACTGGTCTGTAATTTCCAGGGTTATCCCTATTCCCTTTCTTGAATAAGGAAATAACATGTATCATTCTCCAATTATTTGGAACTACTTGAGTGGACAGTGAGGATGCAAAGATCATCATCAAAGCTGCAGCAATCTCTTCCCTCCCTCTCTGTAGTAACCTTGGGTATATCCAGTCTGTCCTAGGGGACTTATCTATCCTCATGTTTTTCCAAATTTCCAACACAGTCCTCCTTAACATCAACCTGTTTGAGCATATCACCCTGTTTCATGCTGTCCTCACAAACAACAAGGTCCCTCTCACTAATGAATACTGAAGCAAAATATTCATTAAGGACCTCTCCTCTCACCACCAACTCCAGGCACAAGTTCTCTCCACTATCCTTGATCAGCCTTACCCTTAGAGGCCATCCTCTTGTTCCTCACCTAAGTATAGATCACCTTGGGTTTTCCATAATCCTATCCGCCAAGCTTTTCCATGCCCCCTTATCGCTCTCCTAAGTCCATTCTTCAGTTTCTTCCTGGCTATCTTGTAACCCTCTAAAGCCCAGTCTGATCCTTGCTTCCTCAACCTTAAGTAAGCTTCCTCCTTCCTCTTGACTAAATGTTCCACATTTCTCTTACCCCGCCATTCCTTCCTTGCCTCAGTGGGACAAACCTATCCAACACTATCAGCAAGTGCTTCCTAAACAACCTCCACATTTCCCAGTTCTCAATTTGTGCTTCACAGTTCCTAACTAATAGCATTGTCATTACCCCATTCCCAATTAAATACTTTCCCAAACAGTCTGCTCCTATCCCTTGAGTAAAGTAAAGGTCAGGGAGCTGTAATCACTATTACCAAAATGCGCTCACACCGAGAGATCTGACACCTGGCTTGGTTCATTGCCAAGCACCAAATCCAATATGGCCTCCCCTCTATTTGGCCTATCTACATATTGAATCAGGAATCCTTCCTGGACACCTGACAAAATCTGCTCCATCCAAATAATATTTGTGCTAAGGACGTTCCAATCAGTATTCTGGAAGTTAAAGTCACCCATGATGGCAATCATGTTACTTCTGCACCTTTCCAAAATCTGCCTCCCAATCTGCTGCTCCATGTCTCTGTTGCTATTGGGGTGGATGTCTGTAGAAAACTCCCAATAAGTTGACTTCTCCTTTCCTGTTTCTGACTTCATCCATAATGACTCAGTTGACAAACCCTCCTCTAAGAGTTCTCTTTCTGCAGCTGTGATACTATGCCTGATGAGCAATGCCACTCCCCCACCTCTTTTACTTCCCTCCCTATTCCTTATGAAACATTAAAACCCCAGAACATCTAACAACCAGTTCTGTTTCAGTGATTCCAAGTCTCTGTAATGGCCACAACATTGTAGCTCCTCGTACCGATCCATGCTCTTAGCTTAAATCTTATTTTTGACACTTCTTCCATTAAAATACACATAGTTCAGCCTCTCCCACTGACAGGGAAAAGTTACACAATCAACTGTCTGTCCTTCCTCACTGACTACACGCTGTATCTGCCTGTTCACCAGCAACCCTGTCCTCTACCTAAAAGCATTGTAATCTCTTGAGGAATCTCACCAGTTTTTTTTTGTCGTTTAAGTGCAGACAGCCTATCAATTTTAAACCCTTTTCTAGTGATTGAAATTTCCTCCCCTTTCACTGCCAGGGTAGCATCTACCTCCTTGCTCAAGGTAGATGCAAATATCCTTATAATGCCTCAGGTATATATTTTGTCGGGAAACTTTTAATAGGCATTGCCAGATGTTATGTTACACTGATCAATGGAAAAGGGCAAGGAACAATGTGAAGTTAGAAAATCATCCAAGAGAAAATAAACTTCAATGGGCATCCAAGAATGACAGGCAAAGCAATAACTTGATAGTGGTCTGTCCTTGTGGGTCACTTCTCGCACCATTCACAAATTAAAAAGGTAGGGCAAACCAATCCAGAAACTCCTGGGTGCTGAAAGCAACAAGATTAGGTTGGGGTCAGTGTGGGAGGTGGAGGGGTGGGAGGAGGTGTTGAAGTGAACTAGGCTGGTGAATAATACAACTGCAAAGTAGGTTGTATGCAGAAAGTTGAGGGGACAGTGAGCAACTAGATGTGAAAAACTAAATAAGAAAAGTAAAGAAAGCAAGGAATGAAATTGGCGACTAACATAAAAGGTGCATAATGAACCTCATTACAAATATGGACAAAAGAACCTCCAAGAGGTGAGTTAACAATGACAACTCTTGACATCAAGTCAGCGTTCAACTGAACCTGGTTTCAAGAATCCCTAGTAAAACTGATCCCAATGAGAATCATTGGGGTAGCTGCTTTATGTTGGTTACAGTGGTACCTGGTACAAAGAAGTTGGTTGTGCTTGTTAGAGGTCAAGTATTTCACTCCCTGGATATCACAGCAGAATTCTTTGGCCAAATTAATTTTCAGGTGCTTCATCAAATGATTTCCTTCATCGTAAGATCAGAAGTCAAGAACTTTCTGCGCTGTTCAGTACATTTGTGATGCCGTGGATACTGATTCAGACAATGTTTGTGTGCAGCAAAAACTGACAAGTTTAGGTTTCAGCTGATAAGTGGCAGAAAACATTCATGAAACACTAGTGTCATATAATGACCAATGCCAGCAAGAGAAAATTGAACCATCTTCCTGTAGCATTCAATGGCATAACCATCGCTGAATTTCCTGTTGTCAACATCTTGGAGATTATTATTGATTTGGGCTAGCCATACAATTTATATGTCTAGAGAAGGTTTGAATTTTGAGGTGATTAATTCCCAAGCAGTGATCATCATTCATGAGACCCAAGTCAAAGTGTGATGAATGCTTTCCACTTGTCTAGATAAACTCAGCTCCAAAGCTCAATACCATCAAGGACAAAGCATCCTGCTTGATTTGCACCAATCTACCACCTTCATTATTTACTCCTTCCACCTTTTGAATCATGGTGGTAACAGTGTGTACTCCCTGCACAATGCACCCCATCAATTCATTATGGCTTGCTTGACGGCATCTAACAAGCCTGTGACTTTTTTCTTTGAACAAAGGCAAGGGCAGAAGATAAATGGGCGCACCACTGTCCTGCAAGTTCCCTTCCAAGCACCACCATCCTGAAGTGGAACTGGGTCAAAATTGTGAACAACTTTCCTTAAAGTGCTATGGGTATACCTACATCAGCTGCAGTGGTTCAAGATGATAACTCACCACCACGCTGTCATGGGCATTTATGTTCATCCAGCTTATGACTCCCACATCTTATGAAAGAGTTTTTAAAGAAGTTTTGTTTTTGAATAGTAAGACTTAAAAACAGGGCCAATTAATAATTAGAAAGAAACTTACACGGGAGGCAGAGGGCATAACTTTCATAGTGAGTGAATACTTTGTATCAGCTTTTTCGAAGGAAGAAGTTGCTAAGCAAGTCGTGGTGAAAGAGGAGGTAATTCAACTCTTGAAGCTTTTAAAATTGATTAGGAGAGACATTGACAAGCTATTTCGCCTTTAAAAAGAACTAGGATGAAACTCATTCAAGAACAGTGAGGAAAGTGAGTGTGGAATTATGAAGGCAATAGTCATATTTTCAAATCTCAGATGGTACCAAGAATTTGAAGAATTGCAGAAGTTGCATCCTTGCTTATAAAAGAATAATGTCTCGTAACTAGACTGTCCTTGTTGTTCATGAACCTTCAAAAAATGATAATTTAGTCACAGTTGAGGAAAATGAGGGTTAATTTCCTAAGGACATATTATGTTTAACCATCTTGCAGGAGTTGATTTCAGTTAGCAGAGAACTGATAAAGATATAATGTGGTACATGAATTTACAAAAAGCATTTGATGAAATACTAAAAAACAAACTTGGAAGCAAAGTTCAATCTTGTGGATTAAATAGGATAGCAGAAACATGGATGCAAAATTGATGGGCAAGGAGCACAGCAGAATAGTTAATGGATAATATGCAGAGTGTAGCAAGATTCATAGTGGAATTTCCCAGAGTTCGGGCACAATTTCAAAATATATGGATCATCTGAAACTTGGAATTACTCCTAGCAATGTAGATCTTCAAAAGGACATTAAAAGATTTGTGAAATGACAGGCAACCAAGTGGCAGATGAAATTTAATGCAGACCAGTGTGAGGTGATTTCATTTTCAGAAGACTGCAGAGGAAATGTAAAATAGAGGCTGTATTTCTAACTGCAGTTCAGGAGCAGAGAGATCAGTGTTTCATCATTGAAGGTGGCAGAACAAATTGAGAATGTGGTTAATAAAACATACAACTTCCTTGGCTTTATTAATGAGGACATGGTGGACAAAAACAGAAGTTGTGTTAAATCTGTAGAGAACACTGTTTGGAGTATTGTGCCCGGTTCTAGGAATCATACTTGCACAAAGATGTGAAGGCATTTGAGAGTACCGAAAAGATTCACGACATTAGTTCCTGGGATGAAGAACTACAGTTATGTAGTTAAATTGGTACTATTTTCCTTCGTATCATTGAGAAGATTGAGAGTAAGAATTTGAAAGAGGACTTCAAAATCATGACTGCTCTGGACACAGTAGATCAGAGCAAATGTGAAAGAGTACTGGATTTATGTAACTGGTAAAAGAAGCATTGGAAATTTGGGGAAAAATATTTTCGCACAGCAAGAGCTTGAGATCTGTAATGCATTGCTCAAATGTGGTGAATGCAGGTTCAGTAGAGGCCTTGAAGATGGATTTGGAGTATTATTTGAAAGGGAGGAACATGCAGAACTCATGAGGGAAGGCCAGGAATCAACATTAGGTAATTTGTTCTTTCAGATGGTAGTGCAGATAAAACTTGCTGAATGGTCTCCTATGCTGTAACTTTTCCATGGTTCTATTAATAGATGTAACTAGCAATTCATGAGAACTTTATTAATTACAGTGATGTTTGGTTAGAAAGATGTCTCAATAATTTACAATATGAAAAGTGAATAGTTACACGGAGATTACAAAGAGTTGTAGAGACCTACAGCACAGAAACAGACTGTCGGTCCAAGTTGTCCATCCCAACCAGATATTATAAATTAATCAAGTCTCATTTGCCAGCATTTTGCCCATATCCCTCAAAACCATTCCTATTCATATTCCCATCCGTATGTCTTTTTAATTGTTGTAATTGTACCAGCCTCCTCCACTTCCACTGGTGGCTCATCCATACACATACCACCCTCTGTGTGGAAAAAAAACTTGTCCTTTCGGTTCCTTATAAATCTTTTTCCCTCTCACCTTTAAACCTATGACCTCTAGTTTTGCAGTCTCTTAGTCTGAGGAAAAGACATTAACTATTCACCCTATTCATGACTCTCATGATTTTATAAACTTCTGGAACGTCATCCTTCAGCCTCGACAGCACTCGAGGGAAAATAGCCCCAGTCTATTCAGCATCTCCCTACGGCTCAAACCCTCCAAACCTGGCAGCATCCTTGTAAATTTTTCTTGAAACCTTTTCAAGTTACACCACATCCTTCCTACAGAAAGGAAACAAAATTTAAACGCTGTATTCTAAAAGTAACCTAACCAATATCCTATACAGCTGCAACATGACCTCTTAGCTCCGCTATTCAATGCACTGACTAATTCTGGCAAGTGTACCCAAAGCTGCCTTCACCACCCTTTCTATCCGAAACTCCTCTTTCAAGAACTACTATGAACCTGCACTCCAAGGTGTCTTTATTCAGCAGTACTTCCCTGGACCTTAGCCTTAAGTGTATAAGTCCTGCCCTGATTTGCCCTACCAAAAGGCAGCACCTCCCATTTATCTAAATTAAACTCCATCTGCCATTCCTCGGACTATTTACGCATCTAATCAAGGTCCTGTTGTACACTTCGGTAACCTCATTCCTGATGAAGGGCTTTTGCACGAAACGTTGATTTTCCTGCTCCTCAGATGCTGCCTGACCCGCTGTGCTTTTCCAGCACCACACTCTGGACACTAATCGCCAGCACCTGCAGTCCTCATTTTTGCCTGACCTTCTTGGCTGCCCAGTACACCACCAATTTTGGTGTCATCTGCAAACTTACTAACTATACCTTCTATGATCACGTGCAAATAATTTTATATAAATGACAACGAGCAGTGGATCCAATACTGATCCTTGTGGCACACCGCTGATCATAGGCCTCCAGTCCAAAAAGCTATCCTGTTGTCTGGTTTCCCTATCTCCGTATCAGTCGAAGCAAGCACTCAGAGACACAGTATGACTTTACCTCCTTCGTTTTTATTCCGGGCCCTGGAGGGAGAGAGAATGTGCACATGGGCGATCAGAGCTATGAGTTCTGTCTTCTCTCAAACAACAGGTTCTTACAAGGAACAGCATCCAAATAAGCCAACATCTAAATTGGTTAGGTGAATGTTACAATCAGGGAGCATCAAGAATGAAGATTAAGCCGTTTGGCAATATACAATGGATGTTCGTAACCTTGTTAACTGGCATTACATAATGGATGTTTTTCACCTTGTTAACCCACTACCCTTGCACCCAGCACCTCATTGTTTGCTGCAAATTCTTATCTGGTCAAAGTTATACAAGCTGAGCCTTTGTTACACAACCCAAAGCTTAACTCTTTCCTTACTTGCTCATGCCTTTATACACTTTCTCATTGTGTTTCCTACCTTCAAGCCAACTTTGTACCTAAATGGCTAATTCTCCCTGTATTCCATCTGATCTAACCTTGCTAACTTGTTTACCATGTGGAACTTAGGCTATATGGACTTCAGTAAGGTGTTCGACCACGTCCTCTAATCTGCCTTTGTCACTTCAAAAAAAAAACTGAATCAAGTTAGTAAGGTAGGATAACTATCCCTAATCAGCCCTTAACTTTCCAAATGTAAACCCTATACAGAGGAACCTCGATTATCTGCATATCAATTATCCAAATTTCTGATTATCCAAAGAAGATCTCAGGGTCCCGATAGAAACATTACATCAAAGAGATGTTTGCAACACTGATCGCGTCATTTATTTACAGTGATTAAAAATGAAGTCTGCTTACTGAAATGCTGCCGAGAACAGTCCTGGCCATTGATGGGACCCTAGGCACTGTCTCCAAATGAGTGACCGCCACCCTCTCTCTCTCCACACGTTCCTTGGAGCTCTACACAGAGGTGTACTCTAAACCTACCTTCCCCAGATAATCTCTCCAACATTGTCCTGTACAGGGCAAAGGTGGAACTTGTCAAAAAGTTGTAGTCAAAACTTGTGTGCATGTGGGGGGCAGCTTTGGATGGGGTTGGGGGTGGGTTTGGACAGGTTGGGGCAGGGTTGATTGGGGTTTTTGGGGGTGGGGGGGGGGGGGGGGGGTGCAGGGGCATGTGAGTTGTGTGCGCTGTCTGGTCTCCTGAACAGTGAGCGGACTTGCTCTGTCAATCCAATTGGACTGATTGGTGGGGAGGCTTCAGCAATGCTGCAGCTCCCTTACACGAGTGTGTGTCTGCTCAGAAACAAACTCTGAGACAGAGAGAGACCAAGCAAGGCAGGCAAAGCAAGAAGAAAGGAAACTTTAGAAAACTCCAAGCCCCAGAGGAGAAGCATTGAGTCAATTAATCACATAATCAGTTATTCTAATGAAATAGTACCCGCTCATCTCGTTCAGATAATTGAGGTTCCTCTGTAATCCCCTCCAACAACTTATCCACCACTTACGTCTGGCTCACTGGTATATGGTTCCTGGCTTTTTCTTAGCGTCACCACTCTAACCAACTTTCAGTCTTCTGTCACCTTGCCCGTGACTATTGAAGATACAAATATCTCATTAAGGGGCCTGGCAATCACTTTCCCAGTTTCCCGCAAGATTTTCAGGTGCATCTGCTCAGGACCTGTGGATTTATTCACATGCATGCATTAAGATGTCTAGCACCACCACCTCTGTAACATGGACACTTCAAGCTCTCTAGCTTCCATATCCTTGTCTACAGTGATGCACAATACTTATTTAGTAACTTACCATCTCCTATAGTTCTACACATTGACAGCTTTGCTGATCTTTTAAGGTGCTCTATTTTCTCTCCCTAGTTAGTCTTTTGTCCTTGATGTATTTGTGGAATCTCTTTAGATTCTCCTTGACTCTATCTGCCAAAGATATTTCATGTCTCGTTTTTGCTCTCCTGATTTCCTCTTGAATATAAAATTTTAAGTTTGTTACTTTTTAACAATGCGCAAATTTTTTAATTGTCTCTCTCTTGTAACTGAGTTTTTTTTCTTTTTAGTTCTATCTAACACTGATAGCGAATTGAATTTTTCCTATGAAGAGTTACACCCAATTGGTGCTCTTGTACATCCCATTTATCGTTTTTGGACTTAATTTGACTGATGCAGCAAGCAATCAACATACCCCAATGCTCCACATATTGGAAATGGGTGGAGGAAGAGATTGTCAGAATTCAGATTTTTTTTTCCTTGATAAAGAGTTTTAATTATTTTAATTATAGAGAAGGTTTGTTTCATAGTCAATATTTTTGAACTTCCGCTGTGCCCCTTAATTGGGTTGACATTTTTAGCATCCGTTTTATCTAGTTGGTGAATTACAAGATGTTTGTAGACTGTCAGGCTGTACCCAAAAAAGGAACATTTTAATCTTAATAAAAACTGATCATTTTCATTGAGATATTTGAGGAGGAAATGCTCCGTTGTTAACTATTGGAGTATACAAAATGTTTTGCAGTGTTAAGCTATCTTCTCTGCCTTAATTTATTTTGGTTTTGATAACACCTTTAGTTTTTAGACACTAACTACTCATGGCACCTTTGGTGAGCTTAATTAAATCTCTGTATTTTATTGAAATGATAATTAAAATCTGTTTACCATATTCCAAAGCTATCAGTCTGTGGCACTAAAATTTCTTGTCACCTCTGAAGTTCAAGCTGAAATGTAGAAAGCTATAACAAAGCATGTCAAGTAGCTATTGCTCTAACTTAACGCTTCCTTGATGCTTGCTTCATATTCATCTCCATGATTTCAAGTACCATTTAAATGAAATTATTTTTCATGATGTAGCAAAAAGCCTGAATTTAGATTCTATCTGTGCTGCAATCAAAATAGGTTGTCAAACCTGTGGTTTATTTCTACCAATGTGATAATTTCCTGGAGATAAATTTTCAGTGATATCAACCAAAAACAAAATGGTTGGCAAAAATCCCATACATAGGTACCAAAAATTACAAGGGAGTTTTGATTTCCGAGGTGATTTAAGCTCCATATTCAGCACGGACATAAAACAGGAATAGTAACCCCAGTGTTTATGGGGTGGCAGGAGTTGTTCCAGATGAAAAACCAGAAGTAAGGTTTCCTGATCTCCTGGCTGGATCTGGTTAGGTCAAATTGGGAAGGCACGTTAACGTAGAAAAGTGAAGCCTTTTTAATAGTTTTTACTGATCATTCTTCCCTGCTGAGTATAGATTGAGCACTATTTTCACAAATCACAAGTGTAAAGCATTGATGGTGGGCTTCAAATTTTAATTTCTTAATTCAGTATTGGGAGTTAATATTACTTAATTCCAAGGTTGTTTTTATTCACTCATAGAACATGGTGGGCTCTGGATGACCAGCATTAATGTTCCAATCCGTAGTTACCCTTGAGAAAGTGGTAGCGCGCTGCTTTCTTGAACGGCTGCAGTCCATGTGGTATAGGTTGACCCACAATACACTCAGAGGGAAATCCCCAGGATTTTCATCCAGTGACTATGAAGGAATGGCAGTATATTTGCAGGTCAGGATGGTACGTGGCTTGGAGGGGAACTTGCAGGTTTCAATGTATCTGCTGCCTTTGTTCTTCCAGATGGGAATGGTCATAGGTTTGGAAGGTGCTGTCTAAGCAGCCATGTTGCATTTCTGCAGTATGTACTGCTGCTACTGAGTCCCAGTGGTGGATGCTTGTAGATGTAGCGCCAATCAGGCAGCTGCTTTGTCGTGGATGTGTTAAATGTCGTGTCTTATCCAGAATGTACTCATCCAGGCAAGTAGGGAATATTCCATTACAGTCGTAACTTATACTTTGTAGATGATTGACGGGACTTGGGGAGTCAGGAGGTGAGTTATTCACTACAGTGATCCTAACCTCTGACTGCTCTTGTAGCCACTGTTTGTGGTGAGTCTTGTTGAGTTTCTGATCAATGGTAACCTCCAGGATTTTACTGATAGTAACACCACTGAATGTGAAGGGGTAGTAGTTAGTTCGTCTCTTTTTGGCAATGGTCATTGCCTGGCATCTGTGTGGCACATGCTACCTGCTTGTCAACCCAAGCCTGGATATTGTCCAGCTCTTGTTCCATGTTGGTGTGCACTACTTCTTTTAGCTGAGGAGCTGTGAATGGTGCTGAACACTGTGAAGTCATCAGCAAACATTCCCCCTTCTGATCTTCCAGAGGGAAGGTTATTGAAGCATCTAAAGATGATTGAGCCTAGTACACTACTCTGGATTCCTGCCGTGATGTCCTAGAGTGAGATGACTAACCTCCAACAACCACAACCATCTTCCTACATGCCAGGTGTGACTCCAACCAGCTGACAGCTTCCCCCATAATAACTATTGATTCCAATTTTGCTAGGTCTCTTTGCCACATTCAAACTTGATGTCAAGAGCTGTCCTTTCACCTCCAGTCTAAAATTCAGCTTTTTTTGACCATGTTGAAGGCAATATTGAAGTCAAAAATTGAGTCGCCCTGGCAGAACTCAGACTGGGTGTCAGTGAACAGGTTATTGCTGAACAAGGTTGCTTGATAACACTTTCCATCACTTTACTGATTGAGTGTGAACTTTGAGGGCTAATTACCCTGGTTGGCAACTTTTCATATTAGGTAGATGCCTGTGTTGTAATTTTACTGGAAGAGTTTGGTTAGTTCTGGAGCACAAATCTTCAATACTGATGCTGGAATGTTGTCAGGACCCATAGCCTTTGCAGTATCCAGTGCCTCCAACCTTTTCTTGATAGCGTGTTTAATAAATTGATTTGGTCAAAGAATGTTATATTCTTTGGAGATAGCTGGAGATATTCACTGGAGATAGCTGAGGTGGATCATCCATTTGGCACTTACGGTTGAAGATTAGTGCAAACGTTTCAGCCTTATCTTTGCACTAATGTGTTGGCTCTCCCATCATTGAGGATGGAATATTTTTGGAGCAGCCTGCTCCTCTGGGTTGTTAAGCTGTCCACCCTTATTCGTGACTGGATGTGGCACGTCTGCAGATCTGATAAGTTGGTTGTGAGATCACTTAGCTGAAAATGTGTTGCTGGAAAAGCGCAGCAGGTCAGGCAGCATCCAAGGAACAGGAGAATCGACGTTTCAGGCATAAGCCCTTCAGGAATGAGGAAGGTGTGTCCAGCAGGCTAAGATAAAAGGTAGGGAGGAGGGACTTGGGGGAGGGGCGTTGGAAATGCGATAGCTGGAAGGAGGTCAAGGTGAGGGTGATAGGCTGGAGTGGGGTGGGGGTGGAGAGGTCAGGAAGAAGATTGCAGGTTAGGAAGGCGGTGCTGAGTTCAAGGGATTTGACTGAGACAAGGTGGGGGGAAGGGAAATGAGGAATCTGGAGAAATCTGAGTTCATCCCTTGTGGTTGGAGGGTTCCTAGGCGGAAGATGAGGTGCTCTTCCTCCAACCGTTGTGTTGCTATGGTCTGGCGATGGAGGAGTCCAAGGACCTGCATGTCCTTGGTGGGATCACTTAGTTCTGTCTGTCACTTGCTGCTTCTGTTGTTTGGCATGCAAGTTGCCAGTTTGGTAACTTCAGGTTGGCACCTCCTTTTTAGTACAAGTATGCAATCCTTTGCCTGAAATGCTCAGGATCAGCTGGATTTTGGAATTTGCAATTTTTTGAATTTTTGAATAAGTGACCATTCAATGATGAAATTTAAAAAAAAATCTTACTGGGCAGCAGACTCACTGTGAGTAACAGGCCCTGAGACAGAATTGAGACCTGCCAGTGCTGTGCCCCCACCCAACCTCCACATTGCATCTGAATGATACACACAGAGTGGCTGTGGAGTTGGGTTAACTGTTTGCACATCAAACAACCTTGTTAATGAGAAAAATTTCATGGAAAAAGCCTTTGCATTTTGGAGCTTTTTGGGTTTCAGATAAAGGGTTGTCTGCCTATACTAACTGCCTGCTCCTGGCATGAGGTCCTACACTCCATTGAACCAGGGTTGATACTGAAGTGGGAGATGGCACATTGCAGGGTGACACTATGCACACGGACATGTAAGATGGCTGCTGAGCCATCAGTTGGCCACTTGAAACACAAGATGGCTTCCGGACCACAATATGGAGAGAGTCAACAGAGCAAAAATAGACACTCCCTGGGACCACCAGAATGCCGGCACAATGCACTCACAACCTAGTTAATTAGTTTAAGACTGGTGGGGGAGAACATACATATGAGTAATGTACATAGCCTGCTGAAGTGTCTGGGTGCAGCCAACACCTTTGATAGAAATGCATACAGCTTGATACTGACTCAATACAAAGTGCTAATAGCTAGGGCTGCAATAATTGTCTTTCACAGGAAGAGCGATCAGCAATGGACTTCTGCACAGACATTGAAACTAACAACAACCGTGCTGAAATTAACAATAGGCCGTGCTGGAACTAACAATGACCGTATCGAACCTATCAATGATTCCCATAAATAAATCATGGTACAAAGACAATAATCTCATCACTGATCTATTGTATCACAAGATTGTAAAAGTATCTTGACATGTGCTGGGGATGGAGAGAAGAATCACAGCTGACCACTGTGCTGTTGGTGTCTTTCTCTCTTCAGAACTCCAATACTTCCTTGTCTTTGAACCCTGACCCTGATTCTGAGACTGCTAATTTTCCCCATAATAATACTCTAGTTTGATAGTAATGATAGTCTGGCAATTCTCCTCTCTCAATGAAATTGCAGATAGTGTTGGCCTACAATTCTGCCGCTGTTGATAACCCACAGGGCCTGATGGTTGCCCAGTCTTGAATTGCTGAATCTGTTCAAAGTCTGTCCCGTTTAGCATGATAGTTTCATACAACGTGATGGAAGGTATTCTCAATGTGAAGGTTGGACTTTGTCATTGATCTGCAGATTGATAAGTATGAAGTCAAGTATGTTTCCCCTCTTATGGGGTCCCTCACCACCTGCTGCAAATTGAACCTAGCAGCCTGGTCTAGGACCTGACTATCTCAATCAGTAGTGCTACTACTGAGCTGAAAATGTGTTGCTGGAAAAGCGCAACAAGTCAGGCAGCATCCAAGGAGCAGGAGAATCTGTTTCGGGCATGAGCCCTTCAGGAATGAGGAAAGTGTGCCAAGGAGGCTAAGATAAAAGGTAGGGAGGAGGGACTTGGGGGAGGGGCATTGAAAATGCAATAGGTGGAAGGAGGTTAAGGTGAGGGTGATAGGCTGGAGTGGGGGTGGGGGCGGAGAGGTCAGGAAGAAGATTGCAGGTTAGGAAGGTGCTGAGTTCGAGGGTTGGGACTGAGACAAGGTGGGGGAGGGGAAATGAGGAAACTGGAGAAATCGGAGTTCATCCCTTGTGGTTGCATCAGATGTGATATGTGGTAATCTGCAGGAGGCTTCCTTGCCCATGTTTAACCTGAAGCTGTGATACTTCATGGGGTACGGAGTCAATGCTGAGGACTCCCAGGTCAACTCTCTCCTGACTCTCTATCACTGTGCCACCACCTCTACTGGGTCTGTCCTATTGGTGGGACAGGACATATCCAGGAATAATGAGTGGTTTCTGGGACATCATCCATGTGGTATGATTCTGAGAGTATTACTGTCAAGCTGTTGCTTGACTAGTCTGCAAGACAGTTCTCCCAAATTCTCTTCCCTGGGTTTGGGGAGTCCAAAACTAGGTTTAGGGTGAGAGGGGAAAGATATAAAAGGGACCTAAGGGTCAACTTTTTCACACACAGGATGGTATGTGTATGGAATGAGCTACCAGAGGAAGTGGTGGAGGCTGATACAATTGTAACATTTAAAAGGCATCTGGATGGGTGTATGAATAGGAAGGGTTTGGAGAGATATGGGCCGGTTGCTGGCAGGTGGGACTAGATTGGGTTGGGATGTCTGCTTGGCATGGACTAGTTGGACCGAAGGGTCTGTTTCCGTGCTGTACATCTCGTCTGTCAGTAAGTGGGACTTTGCAGGGTCATTTTGCATATTTCATTTCTTTGAGGCTTTGTAGTGATTACAACAGTTGAGTGGCTTGTTCAACCATTTTCAAAGGGCAGTTGAAAGTCACCCGTGTTGCTGTAGGTCCGGCGCAGATTGCCTGAGCTTCAGTAATGCTGTACTCCTGTTAGAAATGTTTTCTAATCACCTGCTCAAGGGCTTATGACACGCACCTCTGGAGCATGTGGGTCATGAACCCAGACCTCCTGTCTCAGAGGTGTGGATGTCAGCACTGTAGTACAATACCGCCCCTTTTATTCCCGTTCTATGCTTAACAGTGCAAACCCAAGAATTC
Source organism: Chiloscyllium punctatum (assembly GCF_047496795.1). NCBI lineage: Eukaryota > Metazoa > Chordata > Chondrichthyes > Orectolobiformes > Hemiscylliidae > Chiloscyllium > Chiloscyllium punctatum. Next base: position 65,579,116 of record NC_092743.1, read on the forward strand.
TTACTACCATTAGGACAGGCAATGGCCAAGCGATATTTTGCTCGACTATTAATCCAGAAACTCAGCTAATGCTCTGGTGACCCAGGTTTGAACCTCACCATGGCAGATGGTGGAACTTGAACTCAATAAAAATTTCTGGAATTAAAAATCCACTGATCGCCATCTAATCATTGTCAGTGGTCAGCAAAACACATCTGGCTCAATAAAATGCTCTTTTGGTATCTCCATCCCCTGTTCCACACATTGGTGGCCTTACCAATCTTTAAGGAGCCCTATTTCTCTCTGGAGTTATTCTTATCTCCTTAATGTAACCTGACCTATATAGGTCTGGTTTGCCTACTCATAGGGAAGATCTGGTTTGTATCGCCTGCGCCAGTCAGTATGTAAAGCACCTACCAGCAAAGGAATTGCTTAGTGTTTAATTTCTTCAAAACTAAAAATTCTAACTGAATAAAAAGTAATTGGTAACGAAATTACAAGATATTGGAATCAACTTAGATCACAAATAATTCAACAAATCCGATTACATATGCTTTTTGGGCAAAAGAATTCTTGTCTGTGAAAATAAATCAGTTATGATGTGAAAATAAATATCTTGAATGTCACTTAATTTTCATTGACATGAAATGAAGAAATGGGAATAATAATACTTAAGTGTAATCTTTGAAATTTGAATACATAATTGGCAAATTAACCTTTCACATTAATGATTTCCCATTGGAATGAAAATTAGAACATTACCTTTTTAGAAAATGTAATACAATACACTTGATGGATTTCCAACTTTAAACTGGATGAATACAGTTTTTTCTTAACCACTTTCAATGCAGTGTCTCATTGCCATCTATCATTTGTGATACAGGAAGATTTTGATTATGTAATTGTTTAATATGAACAATTGAGTGAATGCCATCAAATTGGGAAGCTAAGAGTTAAATAAGTTAAATATGTATTGAATGTAGATTATGACTGAACATATTAATCCACTAAGTTTGTTTTATGAAATTCTTTTTCAGCTGGGGAATGGCTGTTAATGTGTATTCAACGTCCGTAACTAGTGAGAACATGAGTAGACATGACATCATGGCCTGGATTAATGACACAGTATGTTTAAATTACACAAAAATTGAACAGCTTTGCTCTGGTAAGAATGAAATCTATTTTAAAAATCCCAAGCTTGAATATGTTTTAAGAAATGGTGGTGATAAACTCAATATTTCGAGGTTGTTAAGTGTGGTCTCTTCCAATTATTTTATATTGGATGAGACACCCATTCATAAGGTAAAATGCTGATCCATTATTCTTTGTTTAGGAACTATTTAATGTTGATCTGGAATATTTAAGAAAGAATATTACTCCCATGAACATTTGTTATAAGTTTACTACTCCCTCTTGCTTTAGTTATATTGCATATTAAATCTTGGTGCAAAATGGAGATTGTTAAATCTAAAGCTTGACAGTATTAAGCAAGAACTTTCAAAAGTTGATTGGGAACAGATATTCCTGGTTAAAAGCATGACTGGAAAGTAGGAAGCCTTCAAAAGCCTTTATGTACCTGTTAGGGTGAAGGACAAGGTTGTTAGGTGTAGACAAGGGAATGCTAGATGACTAGAGAAATTGAGATTTTTTTAAAAAGAAGGAAGTCTGTCAGGAATAGATAGCAGGGATCAAGTGAACCCCTAGTATAAGTATAAAGGCAGTAGAAATATACTTGAGGGAAGTCAGGAGGGCAGAAAGGTGACATGAGCTAGCTTTGGGGTTAAGGAGAATCCAAAGCGATCCTACAAATACATTTAAGGACAAAGCAGTAACTAGGGAGAGAATAGGGCCCCTTAAAGATCAGCAAGACTGCCGATGTGTGCAACCGCATGAGATAGAGATACTAAATGAGTATTTTACATCAGTGCTTATTATGGAGAAGGATATAGAAGCTTGAGAATATGGTGAAACAATTAGTGACATCTTGAAAGATGTCCATATTATATAGGTGATGTTAGGCTGCTTTAAAGTGCAAAAAGGTAATTAAATCTCTGGGACTTGATCAGGTGTACCCTAAGAAGCTAGGGAAGTGATTGCTGAGCCCCTTGCTGAGATGTCTGTATCATTGATAGGCGTAGGTGAGGTGCCAAAAAACTGCAAGTTGACTAATGGTGACATATTTAAGAAAGATGGGAAGGAAAAGCCAGGGTACCATTGACCGGTAGCCTGACCTCTACGTTGAGCAAGTTGTTGGAGGGGTTCCTGAGGAACAGAATTTACATGTATTTGAAAAGGTAAGGACTGATTAAGGATAGTCAACATGGCTTTGTGCGTGAGAAATCGTCCCTGACTAACTTAGAGCTGTACAACATGGAAACAGACTCTACGGTCTAACTCGTCTGTGCTGACCAGATATCCCAAATTAACCTAGTCCTGTTTGCCAGCATTTGATCCATATCCCCCTCAAACCTTCCTATTCATATACCCATCCAAATACCTTCTAAATGTTGTCATTGTACCAGCCTCCACCACTACCTCTGGCAGTTCATTCCATTCATGCACCACCCTCTGTATGGACAAGTTGTTCTTTAGGTCCCTTTTAATTCTTTCCCTTCACACCTGAAACCTGTGCCCTCCTGTTCTGGGCTCTGCTACCCTGGGGACAAGATCCTGGCTATTCACCCTATCCATGTCCCTCACTATTTTATAAACCTCTACAAGGTGACCTCTCAGCCTTCGATGCTCGAGGGAAAACAGCCCCAGCCTATTCAGCGTCTCCCTGAAGCTCGAACCCTGCAACCCTGGCAACATCCTTGTAAATCTTTTCTGAACCCTTTCAAATTTCACAACATCCTTCCTATCGGAGGGAGATCAGAATTGAACGCAGTTATTCAAAAGTGGCCTAACCAAAGTACTGTACAGCCGCAACATGACCTCCCAACTCCTATACTCAAAAGTGCTGACCAATAAAGGGAGGCATGCCAAACGCCACTTTCATTATCCTATCTACCACGACTCCACTTTGAACAAGCTACAAACGCCAGTGCAAGGTCTCTTTGTTTAGCAATAGACTGGATAGAGAAGGTAACATTTGGTATGCTTGCCTTTATTGGTCAGTGCTTTTGAGTATAGGAGTTGGGAGGTCATGTTGCAACTGTACAGGACATTGGTTAGGCCGCTTTTGGAATATTGTGAAATTCTAGTGTCTCTCCTGTAGGAAGGATGTTGTGAAACTTGAAAGAATTCAGACAAGATTTACAAGAATGTTGCCAGGATTGGAAGGTTTGAGCTATTGAGTGAGGCTGAATAGGCTGGGCCTGTATTCCCTAGTGTCAGAGGCTGAGGGGTGACCTTAAGAGCTTATAAAATCATAAGGGGCAGGAATAGAATAAATAACCTTTTTCCCCAGGCTAGGAGATTCGAACACGAGAGGGCACATGTGCATGAATGGAATGAGCTTCTCAAGGAAGTGGTGGAAGCTGGTACGATTATAACATTTAAACAGCATCTCGATGGCAATATAAATAGGAATGGTTTAGAGGGATATGGGCCAAATGCCGGCAAATGGGACTAGATTGATTTAAGATATCTGTTTGGCATGGTCGAGTTGGACCAAAGGGTCTGTTTCCATGCTGTTCAGCTCTATGACTCGGCTCAGGGACCCAACTGATGTCTCGGATCATGTTTTCGGGATCCTTAAGGGGGAGGGGAGCAGCCCCAAGTTGTGGTCCACATAGGTACCAATCACAGATAAGAAAAAGAATGGGAATGTAAGGCAGAAGCTCAGAGCTAGAACAAACAGTTGTTATCTCTGGTTTGTTAACCGTGCCACGTGCTAGCGAGGCAGGGAATATGGAGAGAGAGAGAGAGAGAGAAAGATAGAGAGCAGTTGAACATGTGGCTACAGGAATGGTGCAGAAGGGAGGGATTCCGATTCCTGGGTAATTGGTGCTCATTCTGGGGTAGATGGGACTTCTACAAAGAGGATGATCTACACTTGAACCAGAGGGGTCCGGTATCCGGGTTGTGGGGTTTGCAGTTTGCAAATGCTCTTCGGGAGGATTTAATCTACTTCAACAGTGGGATGGGAGCCAAAATTGTAACTCCACTGTACAGGTGCTTGATAGTAGTAAGGTCATGAATAAGGTTTCAAAGTCACAGGAGTGTCCTGGCAGGCAAGAAGGTGGTTTGAAGTGTGTCCACTTCAACACCAGGAATAAGGTGGGTGAACTTGCAGCATGGATTGGCAACTGGGACTTTGATGTTGTGGCCATTTCGGAATCGTGGATGGAGAATGGACAGGAATGGTTGTGGCAGGTTCTGGGATTTGCATCTTTCAGTAAGATCAAGGAAGGTGGTTAAAGACTGGGAGGTGTGACCTTGTTTATCAAGGACAGCATTACAGTGGCAGAAAGGACATTTGAGGACCCATCTGCTGAGGTAGTACAGACTGAGATTAGAAACATGAAAAGCAAGGTCACCCAGTTGGGAGTTATCAATGGTCTCTGAATAGTTCCAGGGATGTACAGGAAAGGATAGTCAAGATCATGTTACGGCTGTACAGGACATTGGTTAGGTCACTTTTGGAATATTGCGTGCAATTCTTAACAGAAGAATGTTGTGAAACTTGAAAGGGTTCAGAAAAGATTTACAAGGATGTTGCCAGGCTTGCAGGATTTGAGCTATAGGGAGAGGATGAATTGGCTGGGACTGTTTTCCCTGGAGTGAGAAACTATCTTAGAGGTTTATAAAATCATGAGGGACATGGATAGGGTAAATAGACAAGGTCGTTTCCCTGGGGTGGGGGAGTCCAGAACTAGAGGGCATAGGTTTAGGGTGAGAGGGGAAAGATATAGAAGAGACCTAAGGGGCAACTTTTTCACGCAGAGGGTGGTGTGTGTGTGGAATGGGCTGCCAGAGGAAGTGGTGGAGGCTAGTACAAATACAACATTTAAAAGGCATCTGGATGGGTATACAAATAGGAAGGGTTTGGAGGGATATGGGCCAGGTGCTGGCAGGTGGGACTAGATTGGATTGGGATATGTGGTCGGCGTGGATGAGTTGTACTGTACGTCTCTATGACTCTTTGATTTTGGATAGGTGCAAGAGTAACAGGATAATTATGGGGTCTTTAACTTTCCAAATATTGACTGGAAACGCTATGGTTCAGGTACTTCAGATGGGTCAGTTTTTGTCCAATGTGTGCAAGAGGGTTTCCTGACACAGTATATAGATAGGTCAACAAGAGGCAAGGCCACATTGGATTTGGATTTGGATTTGGTACTGGGTAATGAACCAGGCCAGATGTTAGATTTGGAGGTAGGTGAGCACTTTGGTGATAGTGACCACAATTCAGTTATGTTTACTTTAGAGATCGAAAGGGCTACGTATATACTGCAGGGCAAGAGTTATAGCTAGGGAAAGGTAATTATGATGCGATTAGGCAAGATATAGGATGTGGAAGGAAACTGCAGGGGATGGGCACAATTGAAATGTGGAGCTTGTTCAAGGAACAGCCGTTGAGTGCCCTTGATAAGTATGTACCTGTTAGGCAGGGAGGAAGTGGTCGAGTGAGGGAACTGTGGTTTACTAAAGAAGTTGAATCTCTTGTCAAGAGGAAGAAGGAGGCTTATGTTAGAATGAAGAGTGAAGGTCAGTTAGGGTGCTTGAAAGTTAAGTTAGCCAGGAAGGACCTATAGAGAGAGCTAAGAAAAGCCAGGGATTGGGGGGTGGGGGGCATGAGAAGTCTTTGGCAGGTTAGGATCAAGGAAAACCCTAAAGCTTTCTATAGATATGTCAGGAATAAAACAATGACTAGGATAAGATTGGGACCAGTCAAGGACAGTAGTGGGCAGTTGTGCATGGAGTCTAAAGAGATAAGGGGGCACTAAGTGAAATCTTTCGTCCGTATTTACACAGGAAAAAGACAATGTTGTTGAGGAGAATACTGAGATACAGGCTCTTAGACTAGATGGGGTTGAGGTTCATAAGGAGCAGGTGTTAGCAATTCTGGAAAGTGTGAAAATAGGTAAGTCCCCTGGGTCGGATGAGGATTTATCCTAGGATTTTCTTGGAAGCGAGCGGGGAGATTGCAGAGCCTTTGGCTTTGATCTTTGTCATCACTGTCTACAGGAATAGTGCCAGAAGACTGGAGGAGAGCAAATGTTGTCCCCTTGTTCAAGAAGGGAAATAGAGACAACCCTGGTAATTATAGACTAGTGAGACTTTCTTCTGTTATGGGCAAAGTTTTGGAAAGGGTTATAAGAGAAAGGATTTCTAATCATCTAGAAAGGAATAATTTGATTAGGGATGGTCAACATGGTTTTGTAAAGGGTAGGTTGTGCTTCACAAACCTTCCTGAGTTCTTTGAGAAGGTGACCCAATAGGTAGATGAGGGTAAGCAGTTAATGTGGTGCATGTGGATTTCACTATAGCATTTGATAAGGTTTCCCATGGTAGGCTATTGCAGAAAATATGAAGGCATGGGCTTGAGGGTGATTTAGCGGTTTGAGTCAGAAATTGGCTAGCTGTAAGAAAACAGAGGGTGGTGGTTGACAGGAAATGTTCATCCTGCTGTTCATTTACTAGTGGTCTACTGTAAGGATCTGTTTTGGATCCATTACTGTTTGTCATTTTTATAAGTTACTTGGATGAGGATGTAGAAGAATGGGTAAGTAAATTTGTGGATAACACTAAAGTCAGTGGAATTGTGGACAGTGCGGAAGGATGTTGCAGGTTACAAAGGGACATAAAAAAGCTGCAGAGCTGGGCTGAGAGGAGCAAATGGAGTTTAATATGGAAAAGTGTGAGGTGATTCACTTTGGAAGGAGTAACAGGAATACAGAGTACTGGGCTAATGGTAAGATTCTTGATCATGTGGATGAGCAGAGAGATCTCTATGTCTACGTGCATAGATTCCTGAAAGCTGCCACCCAGGTTGATAGGGTTGTTAAGGCATACGGTGTGTTAGCTTTTATTGGTAGAGGGATTGAGTTTTGGAGCCACGAGGTCCTGTTTTAGCTGTACAAAACTCTGGTGCGACTGCACCAGGAGGATTGCGTACAGTTCTGGTCGCTGCATTATAGGAAGGATGTGGAAACGTTGGAAAAGGTTCAGAGGAGATTTACTAGGATGCTTCCTGGTATGGAGGGAAGGTCTTATGAGGAAAGGCTGAGGGACTTGAGGCTGTTTTTATTAGACAGATAAAGGTTAATAGGTGACTTAATAGAGACACAGAGGATGATTTAGAGGATTAGATCCAGTGGACAGTGAGAGCCTTTTTCCTTGGATGGTGCTGTCTAGTATGAGAGGACATATCTTTAGATTGAGGAGTGATAGATATAGGACAGATTTCAGATGTAGGTTGTTTACTCAGAGTAGTAATGGTGTGGAATGCCCTGCCTGCAACAATAGTGGACTCGCCAACATTAAGGGCATTTAAATGGTCATTGGATAAACATATGTATGATAATGGAATAATGTAGGTTAGATGGACTTTAGATTGGTTTCACAGGCTGGACCAACATTGAAGGCCAAAGGGCCTGTACTGCACTGTAATGTTCTATGTCCTATGATCAGAAAGAAGTAGAATGAAGCACCCTGGTTTTTTCTTCCAACACGGCGTCTCATTTCCCCTAAACACATTCCTCCCTGAGTTTTTCCCCTCCAAATATTTTGACATTTCAGATGTAGGAAGAAAAAACTGTACACCAACACAAATTATTCTCTGTTAGAAATTGTCTTCAGGCAAGCAGTGTCAACTTGAACTATATTGTGAAACTCAAACGGTGGTTTTCTGAAGAATGGCAATCTTGCACAGATTTTCACTGTTGCCTTAGTTCCAAAAGTAGTGAGTTCCATTTTTGGGAGTGCTGCAGAGTTGTACTTCCATTCTGACATTTCTTTCTTTGTACTTCAGTCTTTTTGCAGCAGTCAGCTGCTGTTTTCTGAAATTGCAATGTCATGACAGCTGCTTTGACAGAAAATTCTATAACACAGTGATGTTAGGATGCTGGAGGGAAGTATACCAGGTGGATGGAGGGGATGTTGTAGCGATTTGCAAAAGGTGGCGAGGATTCAGTAATGCACTGTTTATGGAAAGTTGTGATGGTTGGAGAAATGGGCTTAGGGGTGTGATGTTGCAATCATTATGGTGGGGTAATATTGTAGGCCTCCTAAGTCAACAGGAGGTAGAGGAACAACATGGAAGCAGATAAAGAAAAGATGTAAAAACATGTGATTTGCATTGTGCCTCAGCGCCAGGGACCTGGATTCGATTCTGCACTCTGGCAATTGTCTGTGGAGTTTGCACGTTCTCCCTTGGTCTGCGTGAGTTTCTTCCCACAATACAAAGATGTGCAGGTTAGATGGCTTGGTGATGCTAAATTGCCCACAATGTCCAGAGATGTGCAGGCTACATGAATTAGTCATGAGAAATGTAGGGTTAATAGGGTTAGGGTTAGGGTTAGGGTTAGGGGTATGGGAATGGGTCTGGGTAGGATGTTTCCCGGAGTGTTGGTGTGGACTCTATGGGCTGAATGGCCTGTTTCCACACTGTTGGGATTCGATAAATAGGCTTGCTGTAGTGGGTGATTTTAATTTCACTAATGCTGACTAAGACAGCCTTAGTGCTGGGGCTTAGATTGGACAGAACTCTTTTTGATGTATATCTGGGAGGGTTTCTTAAAACCATGTGTAGATGGTCCAACTAGGGAAGGGGCTGTGCTAGACCTTTTGTTAGATAATCAAAGACTAGCTAAGTGATTGAAGTTTCAGTGGGGGGAGCGCTTTGGGAACAGGGATCATACATCATAAGCTTTAAGGTGCGTTATGGATAAGGTTAAAATTGGTCCTCGGGTGAAAATGCTAATGTGGGGAAAGGCTAATTACAACCGTTTTAGACTGGCATTTCAGAAATTAGATAGGAGCTGGCTGTTTGATTTTAAAATTGGCTTGGCTGTAAGAGAAAGTGGGTAATTGTGAAGGGGTGTTTTTCTGACTGGAGGTGCATGACTATTGTTCAACAACAATGAGCAGTGCTGGGGCCTCTGTTTATGTAGTAAGGTTGCAGATGACACGAAAATTGATGGAGTTGTGGATAGTGAGGTAAACTATCAAAGGATATGCACGATATAGATCATTTGAAAAGTTGGGTGCAGTTTAACCAGACAAAAGTGATGCACTTTAGGAACTCAAATGCAAAAGGAAAATATATCATTAATTGCAGGACCTTTTGATACACAAAGGAACATTAATATATGAAGGGATCTTCAGGTGCAAGTTCATAACTCCCTTTAAGTGGCAACATGAGTGAATAAGGTGGTAAAGAAGGCAATGCTGCAGGCTTGGCTTCATCAGTTGGGCATTGAGTGTAGAAATTGGACAGTCGTGCTGCAGCTGTAAGATCTTAGTTATGCCATATTTGGACTATGGTATGCAGATCCAGTCACAATACTAGAGGAGTGATGTGGAAGCTTTGGAGAAGTTGCCAAAGAGTTTTACCAGGATGTTGCCTGGATTGGAGTGTATTAGCTATAAGGAGGGGTTGGTTAAACTTGGATTGTTTTCCTGAGAGTGTGGGAGGCTGAGGGTGATCTGTAGAAGCGTATAAAATTATGATGAAACTACGGAATGGATAGAATGGAGAGTTAGGAGAAAGTGAGGACTGCAGATGCTGGAGAGTCGGTTGAAAAGTGTAGTGCTGGAAAAAGAACAGCAGGTCAGGCAGCATCCGAGGAGCAGGAGAGTCGATGTTTTGGGCATAAGACCTTCATTAGGAATGTGAAGGGGGAAGAGGGCTGAGAGATAAGTTTGGGGTGGGGCTGGGGAGGAAGCTAGGTGGGATGGTGAAAGGCGAATACAGATGGGAGGGGATTATGATAGGTTGGTGGGGAGGGTGGAGCAGATAGGTGGGGAGGAAGATGGACAGGTAGGTCAGGTCAAGAGAGCGATGTCAAGTTGGATTGGATCTGGGATGAGATGGGTTGGGCAGATATGGAAACTGGTGAAGTCAGTGTTGAATAGTTGTCTTCCCGGAGTGGAAATGTCAAACACTAGGTGGACGTATGTTTCAAGTGAGAGAGAAAATATTTAAAGGTGTTGTCGTCTTTAAAAAAAACTTCCCCTGGCAGGGCATTCCAGGAACCTACCACCCTCTCTGCAGGGCAAGTGGAAGAAGCAGGGAAGTTGGCAAAATTTAGGAGCCACTTAGACAGATGGACAGACAGAGAATGGAGAAATATGGACAATATGGAGGCAGATGGGATGCGCTTAGAATGGCATCATAGTCGGCACAGACTTAATGGGCCAAAGGGCCTGTTTCTGTGATGTACTGTTCCCTGTTTTAAATGGCTTAGTGACACAAGGTGGAATATGATGGTTGAAGGATGTCTTCCCAACTGGAAGACTGTGTCCAGTAGGATCCCACAGGGTTCAGTTTTGGGGCTTTTGCTGTTTGTGGTTCATATAAATGATGAGGACTTGAATATAGGAGGGTTGATTAGTACAAATATTGGTGTGGTGGAAAATAGTGAGGAGGATAACAAGAAGGGAATATTGATGGGCTGATCATAAATGCAATTTAATCCTGGTTAAATGTGGTGTGATGCACTTGGATTCTCTTGACTTGTTTGTCCTACCCATGATGAACGGTAGGACCCTGGGAAGCACAAGATTGGCGTGTCAAGATCAGTGCATGTACACTGATCCCTTAAGATTTCAGGGCAGGTGGATGAAGTAGTTCAGAAAGCATATGGAGTTAATTGAGACGGAGTTTAAGAGCAGGAGCTTATGCTGTAAATTGTCAAAAATATTGATTTAAGCCGCAGTTCTGGAATCCATATTATGGAGGGCATATAATTGGCAGATGTTTAGAGGAGATTTACCAGAATGATGCCCAGGGAGAGCTTCTGTTATAAAAAGAGATTAGGCAGACTGGGTTGTTCTCCTTGAGCAGAGGAGATTGAGAGGGACATGATTTGAGATATGTAAGATTTGAGGGCACAGGTTGGCAAGAACCTTTCCCCTCTGAATGATCAATGACCAGAGGGAATAGACTTGAGGTAAGGGGCAGAAGGTTTAGAGGAGAAATAAGGAAATTTAATCCAGATGATGGTGGGAATCTGGACCTCACTTTTCTGTCAGAATGGTAGAGCAAGTAACATTCATAACATTTAACAATGTATATGCCCTTGTGAGGCTAAGGCATACAAGGATTTGGGTCAAATGCTGAAAAATAGGGTTGTTTCTGACTCCGGGCACGATGGACCACTGATCTTTTTCTATGCTGTAGATCTCTATCATTCAAACTATAAACCACAAAAAAAAATCAAATCCCTATTGTACTGCAAGTTCCCAGAAACACACGCACACACTCTGGTTCCCCTGTCTTATTCAGTCAGTGTTTAAGTTTTTTTTTGGAGTTCTCTGATTTAAATAGATATCCAGCTGTTTTCAGAAAAAGATGAGCTCCCGGTGGAATCTTCAGTTTCCCAGGCACTTCCTTCAGTGTCTACTAAGGGTTCCTCAGTGACCCAATTAGCAACTCCCATCTATGCTGAAATAACAACTGTTCAATAGAAAATCTTGATCAATATGTCATGTAGTACCCGTGGAGAAAAAACACATTTATGATTTAAGATTGATGACTTATCATCAGAACTGCTGCCTGACCTGCTCTGCACTTCCATTATTTTTGTTTTATTTCAGATTTCCAGCTTTTGCCGAATTTTGTTTTAGTGCTCAAACTGCCACTATTGATCATAAGTGGTGCAGTTATAAGGTTTCCAGTTCAACTGGAAATGACTTGTTCCTATGATATATGGTGATGTTGAAAAATCAATGTTTGTGAATTGCTAGTTTTTAGAAAACATTATTCTTTGCAACTCCAAGCTTCTGCATGCTGGAAGTGAACATTTCAGACAGCATTACTCGTAACTGCTCATTATTCTAATACAGGAGAAAGTTGTGTTTATCTAAGCACTCCTGTTTGTGTCATATTAAGCTACTGTGCTTCATTCATTAGTCCTATGTTTTAGGTTCACTGTCTGTAATTGGGAAATATTAAAATGTCAGTCTCAACTCTGATAGGTAAAGAAGTAGGGAGTAAATATTGCCACAAGTAATATTGTTTCTCTCAAAAGTCCTGACTCAACAAGCTTGTGTCTGCAGATGCTGTTTTCAGTAATGATGCAGTTCCTCAACAAAATTGACTTATGCCAACAGTATCAGACTTGAGTGGTGTCAAGAAGCAATCTGCTTTCTGGTCTGGTGAGGTTTCTGAATGTGACAGAAATGTTCATAGTGCTGACTGGTGTTGGGAGGGGTTATGCTCCAGTTGTTGCTCTGATATTTTTGAACTAATATTATTGAGTTTTTCTGAGGATCCTTGCCAGATCTTTCTCGATGATATGGAAAGGGATAAATGTGACAATGGTGATCATTGTTGTTTCCACCTTAATGATGAGAGTTCACAGGACCAAGTTTATCCTCCATTAATTTCTCTCTTTGTAAGATAATTAGATATTCACCAAACCTGATCTCATCGAAATCAGGTGACTGAGACAGAACCCAGGAAACTGTGGAATAAGGAGATCAAACTATATCTTGTGCATTGCAACTGCCTGAGTATTGTGTATTGTTTATTGATGGCCAAAGTGCTAAACTGGACTGAAGCTAGAAAGTCAGTGTTCATAATCCTACTTTTCCTTATTCTTGAGCATTTGTAGCGATATTTGGTGTGGACCAGAACAAACCACTGCAAAATATATTAAGAAAAAGGCCTAGACCCTGACTTGTTCTTATTTTAAAGGTAAATGTAAGGTGTTGCATTCCAGATGCAAATCGATTGGTTGAACTACTTGACTTGAAGCAAAACATACTTTCCCTAGCTTTTAGCTGTAACGAAGATAGGAACAAGAGCTTCCACATCTAGTTTCCTGCAATTGCTACTGAAGGCGAAAACGTCTTAAAACAAAACAAATCTGGCTCATGACTCCACGCATTCAGGCTGATCTATTGTTTCAAATTTTAAAAATACCCCAAGGCCTCAGAAGCTGTTTATTGGCTTGGAGCACACCCCTGACACCTATTTCTCAACCTTTCTTCATTAAAAGAAAGTATAAAATACACTTCTTAAAGCCATAGTATTGTCACACCTCCCCCAAAACACCCTTGAAAACCCATCAGTATATAAAGATGGCTTTACTTTTGAAAACCTCTAGCCTTGCTCTATTAATAAACATAATATCTATGATTCTAAGCATATGAATATGAGTCCATTTCAGGTTTTTTTTCTGCCACTGAACGCCTCTGTCTTCCTCCTTCAAAGTCATAATAATGCGTTACCAATTACATTCTCCTGTCCTGTCATGCATATAATTTTCAAATTTTTTTCAAACATTTAAGGGGTTATGATCGTATACATTTGTCTCCGATGTATTACTGGCAAATTGTATAAATGTTGAAATGTTGCAACATCAACACCAACTTCAAGATCTACTTCTCAATTGTAAAACATTTCTGTTGATTATTCAGTTTTCTTGAAAAATACCCAATAGATCTTTCTGTCATCTTGTCTTCTTGCAAGAGCACAGCATTGACACTCACATCACTCTCCTCGATTATCACTTTGAATGGTTTGGTTAACACTGGGCAATTGTTAACACAGCTTTCAGGCTGTCAAATGCCTTCTGACCACTCCTCTGTTCAGTTAAATTTTCTGTACTTCAAGTAAGTCAGTGCAGCAACTACACTGCTAAAGTTTGGTAAAAAATTCTGATTAAAAATCGCTCAGGCCAAGAAATTGTACTTTTCATTGATGGTATTGGAAACTCCCCAATAATCTTAATCTCACTGGATTTAAAAGCAATCTGTTCATGTCCGATAACGTGGCTCAGGAAGGTAACTTGAACTTTTGTGAACCTGCCCTTTGCCAGGATTGGTGACAAGCCTGCCTCCTGAAGTTGATCGAACAGTTCTCATAGATGCTCCAAATGTTCCTTCCATACGTGACTAAAAACCATGAGATCGTTACTGTACACCCCACAATTGGGTAATCCAGAAATGACTGTATTGGTTAGTATTTGTAATGTGGCTAGTGCGTTTTCATGAAAACTGAAATTGTCTACACCCTCCTGGATGAAGGTACTTGCCAGTATTCTTTTGAGGAACTCCACCTTCTAACTACAAGTTGCTTGTCCCACTTTTCTCAATATAGTTTTCCAAAAGTGCGATAGGAATGAATCAGATTTTGTAACTGCATTGACTTTGTGATAATAACTCACCTTGATGATCAGATCTTTGAGCATACGTTCAATCTCTTTTTGAATCTATGCCAATTTAGGGATAAGTCTATAGGGATGTTGCTTAATGGAAACAGCATCTCCTATATATGTGTGTGTATATATATTTTTTATATTTATATATATTTTACATATACACACCATATTCCAATTAGTACTGCCCTGTGTATTCCCACGTATCTCCACGTGATTTATAATACCTCTTCAGGTCATTTCAATTTTTCCTCTGAAAAGTAATTGATTATCCCAATTTACGACAGCTTCCTCAGTTTTGAATTTATTTTGAGGAATATCCAATTCAGAATCCTCTGTACTTGGTTCTTCACTGTGTTGTAACCAGTAACACGTTCTCCTTTTTGCTTTTGTCCCCTATCAAAATACCTTTTCCAGCATATCACATACCACACTCTGAGAACTTTCTATCTGTCATTCTTGCCAAATAATTCCCTTCAATCAATTTCCTTTTGATTTGATAAGGCCCACTAAATCTTATCTTTGAAGATTCACCTGCCACTGGTAATAATATTAACACTTTTTAGCTCCACTAGCTAAATTACAAATGTTTGATTTCTTGACTGCTTCCTGTTTCATCACATGCTGTGCTACTTTCAAATGCTGTCTAGCCAACTCATCTGCTCGATTTAATCTTTCCCCAACATTTGATGCAGTCCAAATATGTGGTCTTTGAACCCTTACTCACCAACTTCTCTTTAATTAATTTCAGTTGTCCTCTCACCTTAGGCCCAAAGCTAATTAAAATTGACTGAATTGGTTGAATCATTTAGGTGCATACCTAATTGTGAAAAGTACAAATAGAATTCCTTTATCCCAGTCCTCCTGGATAGTCTTTACTGTAACTCAATTAATTTCTCTGAATTAAAAATATCCACTTTGTCCTCCCCCTGTTCTTGTTTTTGTTATCAACTATTTGATCAAACATGGTCTCTAATAATTGAACTTCAACTTCCTTTTCTTTATTCTTTGATTTCTCCTCCTTTTTCCACTTGTGGTTCTGTGACTTTGTTACCACAATCAGGAAAAATTCCAGGATATACTTCATGTAAAATCTCAGTTGCCTGATTTTTCCACTGACTGTTCAACAATTAGACCTCACTCCCACCTGTGATTTTGCTATATAGTTTCCAAGGAAAACTGTAGTTCTTGAACTGAGAATTTTTGAACTGAGTGCCTGCAGGGTGGAGAGTTAAATGAGAGGAGGGTGGGGAGAAAGTAGCATAGAGTACAATTGGTGAATGGGGGTGGGGATGAAGTTAATAGGTCAGAGGGGAGGGTGGAGTGGATAGGTGGAAAGGAAGATAGGCAGGTAGGACAAGTCATAATATTGTTTTCTTTAGGAAAACTTTTTCAAGGCAGGCATCCTTGCAAGAGGATTTGCAGTAGGGTTAAAATCAACTAGGTAAAAACAAGGACTGCAGATGCTGGAAACCAGATTGTGGATTAGTGGTGCTGGAAAAGCACAACAGTTCAGGTAGCATACCTGCCTATCTTCCTTTCCACCTATTCACTCCAGTCTCCTCCCTGACCTATCACCTCCATCCCCATCCCCATTCACCTCTTGTGCCCTATTCTACTTTCTCCCCACCCCCCACCCTCCCCTCATTTATCTCTCCACCCTGCAGCCACTCTGCCTCTATTCCTGATGGAGGGCTTTTGCCTGAAACATCGATTTTCCTGCTCCTCTGATGCTGCCTGAAGTACTGTGCTTTTCCAGCACCACTCTAATCTAAGAGTGTCATATGTCTGATTATATTTTCAGTGTCCTTATCTACCTATCAAAATTACTTTGTGTGATCCTTTTAAAGCTTTGTTTGACCAGGCTCCCCCCTCAGATTTCTAAGATATCTGTAGACTTCTGGTTCTAGCCACTATGCAGTTAAGATGGCTGTTTTGAACCTTGTCATACTCCCCAGATATCTCCTCTGATAATGATGCAAATACCTTACTAGTTCTACCAACTTTGTTTGTTTGGATTAGCAATGCCCACATGGTCACCGGCCATTTCATTTGTTTAGCCACTTTCTCCAATGAAATGGAAAAAGGCTTTTACATTCTTGTTTAACTTTGGCAACGCTTGGATATTTTTAAACAGATCCCCACCATGCCTTTGGCGAGAGTGGGATTCCTCTCCATTACTGTTCTCATCACTACTCCTTACTTTTACCTCTACCTTTTCCATTTTTAAGTCGACTTAGAGTTTTCAGTTCCAGCCTCAAGTTCAAAACACTCAAAAAAATACAGACAAAATAAAAATTGAAAAAATGGCTTAACAGTAACTATCAATCTTAACAAGATAATATGTTGTGTTCCAATATCGTCACAACACCCCAAGGATATCTACCCTTAGCGAAGGCAAATTCAGTAAAATGGATTGTCTTGCGTGCAATTCTGGCAGGAGGAAGACCTTTTAGCTGTAACCGTGGAATAAGAGCTTCCATAACCAACTTCAAGACCCCAGCAACTGCTACTGAAGACTGAAATCCTTTTTTTAAAAAAAAATGTCCTGGTTCTATGAAAGCCACTTCTTCTATTGCTCCAACTGTTTTTCAAAAAGAAAACCATGATTTATCAAACTGTCTATTGGCTTTGAGCAGAGTGCTCTTCATCTAAGCAGCCTTTCTCCCTTTCTTTAAAAAAAGGGGGCAAAATACACCTCTCAAAGCCATGGTGTCTTCATGCTTTAGATTTCCATTCTAATTCTCAAAATAGTTTTCACCTGCTGTGGCAGAATGAATATGCAATATTGTTCCCTATGACCACTAACTAGGTTCAGAGGTGTCTGGCATCATGTAAGAGATACCTGCTTGGATATATGGTGCTTTGGTTAATTTGCATGTTGCACCCAGTTCCTGTGTTAATTGGGATAATTTAGTTATGAATACAGGAAAGGTATTGTCTAGCCCAATGTATATAACTGACATCAAAGCCAGTTCCTTTTTTAAAGTGTCATTGTAAATCAGAGTTACCTTTTGCATTGTGCATTTTGAAGTTTTTTTTTTAATCAAGCTATTAAAATCCTAGATGCAGTAACATTTTAGTGAGCCATTCCTAATGTATTTACCTGATTCTTTATCTGCTAGCTTGCTTGGAAATGTTTTCTGTGGTTCTGAAGTTGTCCCTTGCATGTCACTCAGTTACTCAGGCATTTTGACCAGTGGATAACTGCAGTGAAATTCATGAAGGTGCCTACTTTGACAAATTGTGTCAAGCTTTTCCAGTAAAAGCTACCAGAGTGTGCTTCCTTCTATTCTCATCCCAACGCATGCACAGTACCTTCAGACTGTGTGCACTCATTTAGCTTGGCTTTTCACTAGGAGTTGAAGATGGAATGTCAAAAGCCATCTTTGTCATCCCAAATAATATCTTCAGGCCTCTACGGTTCACTTGGATATAACAATGGTCACATGCATGTTTGAGGTACAGAGATGCACTGTGGAATTGCTTCAGTGGATCTTGCTACAGATACTATATTCATGGGAAAATGCTTGAACAGGTAGGAAGTTGGTGTTAGAGGTGTTATCGGTGTTTATCCTCAATCTAAATAATTGAAAAATCATTAACATTTTAACTTCATGTTCTTGATCCTTTTTTTCCCACCAACGATTAGCATAATTACCTAAACTAGTATAGCATTAGGAGAAATTTAAAGATGGAATGAATGAAATTAGCTTTAACTGATGAGGTAGACATGTACTAGCTTTAATTCCCAAAATATATTTCTCTTGTTCTGGCAAGATGAATATACTGTATTATTGCGATTGAAGTTAAATTTATGTAATTGTGTAATGTGCAGTTTTTCATTTAGAATGTGTTTACTTTTATTAAATCTTGGAGCATTGAAATATTCATACACTAAGTTCTTTATTTAAAATTTGAGTGTTTTTGTTAATGTATGATGTAATTTAATTTTCAGTCATTTAGGAAGATAGTTGCTTTTATGCTGTGCATTTTCTTGGATTTTCAGCCCAACAGTGTAATTTGAATTCTCAATTGACAAGAATACTTTTAATAATTTGATGAGCCTTTGTTTACTGTTTAATCAGCATTATGTACCTCTGGGTGCAATTTGTTCTTCACTGATTCATCAGTTACTTTTGTGGAATTGCTTTGGTGACAAACATAATAGCAATGAGAAACGGACTAAATAAAGTGCACCTAATTCAGTGGAAAACCTTTAGTTTCTTACATATGAGCATTTAATCTGAAGTTTTAAATGCCTGGAGACTGTGCTTTTGGAAGATGTGCTCCAGGACTTAAACTTGAAATTAATTCGCGTCTTGCATAAATCTATGAATAAATACAAGTGCAAAACAAAATAATTATAACTATGTTGAATGAGCAAGGTGAGGTGAGTGGCATAGAATTATTCATGGTGGGGCGGGGTGCAGTGGAATGACTAAAGCACTTAAAAGAAACTCTCCTGGGCCGCATTGTTAAAATGGTCCATATTTGAGGCCGTCAGTGCTATTCTTTGGCAAACATTTTAAATGGCAAAATGAAGCTTATTCGCTTATTGTTTTTCTTTCAGGTGCAGCATATTGCCAGTTTATGGATATGTTATTCTCGGGCTGTATTAGTTTGAAGAAAGTAAAATTCCAGGCTAAATTGGAACATGAATACATACACAACTTCAAACTGCTACAGGCATCATTTAAGAGAATGAATGTTGATAAAGTAAGTAATGTTTTGAAGTTATCCAGACTATAGTTACAAGGTTTGGATTTTTCATTGCCATGGAACATTGATGTTGAAATTTTGCTTGGGAGATGGGGTGTTTATACAGGTGAGTTAATAATAAATTTTGTGATGTTCAATACTTGTTCTTAATGACTAGCTTCTGGGAAATCATAGATATGGTTTTTCCGATGCTTGGATGGTCTGCCCTGTTTAGCAATGAGTGACAGCCCCATATTCATTTAGTACCCCAAGGAGTGTTAATTGACTGGAGACATTTTCATCCCAATGCAGTTCGGTCTCTGATGCATTTTAAGACATCAAGCATCTCCTCTGTAAGATGAACACTTCAAGATGTTGCTGTGTGTTTCTCTAAGATCTCGAGATTCCATATCTTCCTTCACATGAATTACTGTCACAAAATACTGGCTTAGCCATCTCCCCCATATCCTGTGGCTTCACAAATAGCTTTTCATTACTCTTCTAACCTTGATGTATTTGTAGAATCTCTTGGGTTTAAGGAGAATATGGACTATTACCTCCTTGTTGAAGCCTCCCACTTTCCAACTGCCCCTTTTTTACCTGTGAATAGCCCCCTCCCAATCAGTTTTTGAAAGATCTTACCTAATACTGTCAAAATTGGCCTTACTCCAATTTAAAACTTTTAACTTGTAGATCAGGGCTATCCTTTTACATAACTATTTTAAAGATAATAGAATTATGATCACTAGCTTTGAAGTGCTCCTCCACTGACTCTCTTTAATCACTTGTCCTGTCTTATTTCCCAAGAGAAGGTCAAGTTTTGCTCCTTCTCTAAAAGGTACATTCCCATGTTGAATGAGAAAATTCTCTTGTACGCACCTAACAAATTCCTTGCCATCCAAGCACTTAACATGAACTGAGACTGTGTTCGGAAAGTTAAAATCCCCTACCATTACAACCCTACTACAATGGTATATGAGATTACTTTTCATATTTGCTTCTCAATTTCCTACTAACTTGAGATGGGAGTGGGGCCAATAGTACAACCTAATAGGTGGGATTCCTACCAATGACTATATTGAGAATTTCACTGGATGTACTCCTAGCATTAGATTAGATTACTGATTGATTTGATTAGATTAGATTAGATGACATTACATTACAGTGTGGAAACAGGCCTTCAGCCCAACAAGTCCACACCGACCCGCCGAAGCGCAACCCACCCATACCCCTACATTTACCCTTTACCTAACACTACGGGCAATTTAGCATGGCCAATTCACCTGACCTGCACATCTTTGGACTGCGGGAGGAAACCGGAGTACCCGGAGGAAACCCTCGCAGACACTGGGAGAACGTGCAAACTCCACACAGTCAGTCGCCTGAGGCGGGAATTGAACCCGGGTCTCTGGCGCTGTGAGGCAGCAGTGCTAACCACTGTGCCACCGTGCCACCCAGTACATCTCAGTACATGTTTAATGTTATCTTTAAGAGTGGAGGGTTTGAGCTATGGGGAGAGACTGAATAGACTAGAGCTATTTTCTCTGGAGCGCCAGAGGCTGAGGGGTAACCTTCGAGGTTTATGAAAACATGAGGGGCATGGATAGGGTAAATGGACAATGTCTTTTTTCCCCAGGGTGGGGGAGTCCAAAACTAATAGGGCAGAGGTTTAAGGTGAGAGGGGAAAGATTTAATAGGGATTTAAGGGACAACTCTTCAACGCAGAGAGTGGTGCCTGCATAGAATGAGATGTCCGAGGAAGTGGGGGAGGCTGGTACAATGGAAATTGAGAGGATTGCAGATGCTGGAAAAAGCCCAGCAGGTCAAGCAACATGAGAGGAGCAGGGAAGTTGACATTTCAGGTCAGGTTGAAGGAGGGGGAAGGGGGCAGAGAAATAAATGGGGATGGGGTGGGCTTGGGGAAAATGTAAGTTTGCTGCCGATAGGTGGAGTGGATATGCAATTACAGCATTTGAAAAGGAATCTGGATGGGTATATGAATAGAAAAAGTTTAGAGGGATATTGGCCAAATGGGGCAAGACTTATTTAGGCTATCTGTTTGACATGAATGACTTGGACTGAAGGGTCTTTTTGTGTGCTGTACATCTCTGCTTCAAATCAAAAACATCATTTCCCCCCCCCCCCATTCCTTCCTATAGCCTCTGTACCCTGGACCATTTAAGGTCCACTCCTGGCCTTCCCTGACCACATTTCAGTAATAGCTATAATATCCCAATCCCATGTTTCCAACCATGCCCTGAGTTCATCTGCCTTACCTGTCAGGCTTTTGCACTGAAATAAATGCAGTTTAGTTTCAGTCTTGTTCTCTGCCTTGACTTATAGAGTCATAGAGATGTACAACACAGAAACAGACCTTTCGGTCCAACTCGTCCATGCCGATCATATATCCCAACCCAATCTCGTCCCACCTGCCAGCACCTGGCCCATATCCCTCCAAACCCTTCCTATTCATATACCTATACATATGCCTCTTAAATGTTGCAATTGTACCAGCCTCCACCACTTCCTCTGGCAGCTTATTCCATACACATACCACCCTCTGCGTGAGAAGGTTGCCCCTTAGGTTTAGGGTGAGAGGGAAAAGATATAAAAGAGACCTATGTCCTCTAGTTCTGAACTCCCCCACCTCAGGGAAAAGACTTTGTCTATTTATCCTATCCATACCTGTCATGATTTTATAAACCTCTATAAGGTCACCCCTCAGCCTCCAACGCTCCAGGGAAAACAGCCCTAGCCTACTCAACCCCTTTCCTATAGCACAAATCCTCCAACCCTGGCAACATCCTTGTAAATTTTTTCTGAACCTTTCAAGTTTTACAACATCCTTCTGATAGGAAGGAGACCAGAATTATATGCAATATTCAAACAGTGGCCTCACCAATGTCCTGTACAGCTGCAAAATGACCTGCCAACTCCTGTACTCAATACCCTGACCAATAAAAGAAAGCATACCAAATGCCGCCTTCACTATCCTATCTACCTGCGACTCCACTTTCAAGGAGCTATGAACCTGCACTCCAAGGTCTCTTTGTTCAGCAACACTCCCTAGGACCTTACCATTAAGTGTATAAGCCCTGCTAAGATTTGCTTTACCAAAATGCAACACCTCTCATTTATCTGAACTCAACTCCATCTGCCACTTCTCAGCCCATTGGCCCATCTGATCAAGATCCTGTTGTAATCTGAGGTAACCTTCTTCGCTGTACAATAGAACTTTAATTTTGGTGTCATCTGCAAACTTACTAACTATACCTCTTTTGTGCTCACATCCAAATCATTTATGCAAGTGATGAAAAGTAGTGGACCCAGCACTAATCCTTGTGGCACTCCACTGGACATAGGTCTCCAGTCTGAAAAACAACTGCCCACCACCACCCCTGTCTTCTACCTTTTTTGAGCCAGTTCTGTATCCAAATGGCTAGTCCTCCCTGTATTCCTTGAGATCTAACCTTACTAACCAGTCTCCCATGGGGAACCTTGTTGAACACCTTACTGAAGTCCATATAGATCACAACTACCGCACTGCTCTCATCAATCCTCTTTGTTACTTCAAAAAACTCAATCAAGTTTGTGAGACATGCTTTCCCATGCACAAAGCCATGTTGACTATCCCTAATCAGTCCTTGCCTTTCCAAATACATGTACATCCTGTCCCTCAGGATTCCATCCAACAACTTGCCCACCACCAACCTCAGACTCACTGGTCTATAGTTCCCTGTCTTGTCATTACCTCCTTTCTTAAACCGTGGCACCATGTTGGCCAACCTCCAGTCTTCCAGCACCTCATCTGTAACTATCGATGATACAAGTATCTCAGCAAGAGGCCCAGCAATCACTTCCTTAGCTTCCCACAGAGTTCTAGGGGACGCCTGATCAGGTCCTGGGGATTTATCCACTTTTATGCGTTTCAAGACATTCAGCACATCCTCCTCAGTAGTATGGACATTCAAGATGTTTTCATCTATTTCCCTACATTCTATATCTTTCTTCTCCTTTTCCACAGTAAATACCGATGCAAAATACTCATTTAGTATCTGCCCCATTTTCTGTGGCTCCACACAAAGGCAGCCTTGCTGATGTTTTGAGGGGCCCTGTTCTCTCCCCCGTTACCCTTTTGTCCTTAATATATTTGTAAAAACCCTTTGGATTCTCCTTAACTCTGTTTGCCAAAGCCATCACATGTCCCCTTTTTGACCTCCTGATTTCTCTCTCAAGTATACTCCTACTGCATTTATACTCTTCTAAGGATTCACTCGATCTATCCTGTCTCCCCCACCTACCTACCCCAGTAATTTTAGAGCCTCAAGTAGTATTAGCAAATCTCCCCTCCAGAATATTGGTCCTCTTCCAACCTGCTGCAAACTGTCCTCCTTCTATAGATCACTTCTACCCTAAAAGAGTTTGCAGTGATTCAAATATGCAAATCCCTGCCCCCTGCACCAGGTCCTCAGCCACACATTCATCTGCTCTATCCTCCTATTCCTACACTCTCTAGCATGTACCTCTGGGAGTGTTAATGCTCGGGGACCTACTTTTTAACCTATTGCCTAGCTTCCTATATTCTCTCTTCAGAACCTTGCCCTTTTTCTCTTCCTGTCATTGGTACCAAGTGGACAGCGACCTCCTGCTAGTCTCTCACCCCTCTGAGGACATTCTGTACCTTCTCTGAGACTATCTGTGACTCTGGCACCAGGGAGGCACTGAAGTGGCAAGGGGTGAAGGAGTACCCAGGATGACCACCCAATAAAGAGGTGGGCAAGGTGGGCACCATGGCCTTTCTGTCTGAAGGTGCTGAGCTGTTGGACTTCTGCCTGCCCCGATATCCTCCTGCCGTACTTAAAACTGAGGAGGACATAAAGTAGCCCTTCAGTGGCAAATACTTGGGCACTCAAAGAGTAAGTCTGGGCATATCGTCATTTTTAAACAGTACACCCTAGTTCTAGTCTCTCCCGCAAGTGAAGACGTTTTCAGCACAAAGCATCCTTGCATATCAATAAGATCACCTCTCATTTTTCTAAACTTCATTGGGCAGGGATACTTTGGATAGAAGTTAGAGCTTGTGACACAAGTTCTCTCCTCTCCTCCTGCTGTAACAATTGGAGAAATGTTGGGAGTGCAACATTGTATCTATGCAGGCAGCCCAGTGCAAGTTT
The DNA here is from genome assembly GCF_047496795.1 of Chiloscyllium punctatum. NCBI lineage: Eukaryota > Metazoa > Chordata > Chondrichthyes > Orectolobiformes > Hemiscylliidae > Chiloscyllium > Chiloscyllium punctatum. The sequence goes on from NC_092743.1 coordinate 65,603,243, forward strand.
TATACACTTAGGCACGAAACAAAGCAGCTCTGGGATTCCAACATGATTGAGATAGCTGGCGGATGGGATCGAAATCCCATCCCTGAGAAGTACAGGTCAATGAGGAGGCAACATTTCCCATTAATGGAAGTGCCATTGCGAATGGAGACTTCACCTTGGTAATGCTTCAAGGCCTACCTAGACGATCAAAAATGAGTCCCTGGTTACAGGTGATTTGCAAACCCCTACCCAACCAATGAGAAGCAAGAGGGTTATCAGTGATGCAAGGGCAAGGTCTGAGACTTCCAGTAACTCCCCTGCCCCCTTTGCTGGGTCCAAGATTGGACATTGACTGAACACTGTGAACTCCATCTACAAATGTAGACTAACTCAACAGTGTTTATTGGACAGCCTTTGGGAGATGCATTTGAGGCCTGATAAATTCAGGTGGACTGGGATAATTGGCTTTAAGTGGTTCATGTATGAGCCGAATTGGAACCCCTGCTGCTAATGGGTGGGATTCCTACCAATGACTGTATTGGGAATAATTTTCCCAAAACTGAGCCTTGATTATCCCAGCTATATGTCCGTCATGGCCAAATGTAACAGTTTCTACTCAATTTTGTCTGTTATTTTAAGGAATAAATGTTCAACTTAGTGGAGGCAATCAGATGGTTGTCAGAAACATTTTGAAACTATTTAATTTTTTATCTTTAGTATTGATGGCTGTATTCTTGATATTTTGTCTTTAGTCATTTTGTTGCAGTGTGAGATTTGCTAATTAATGTGCTTTCTTGTTCATTTTGGAATTTGCTTCCATGTTATCTGAAAGTTTTAGCCAGTGTGACGAATAGAACTAATTTTTGTACCTTTGTGCTGTTTTGCTCATTTCAAAATTGCTATTTTAACATCCATTCAAAATCATAAGCTAGAATTATGCACTTTTACACTCTGCGTTTCATTTAATTGAAAAGCTACAATTTACATGTTCCAAATGTCAGCCATTAATGTCATATAATTAGGGTGTTCAGTATGGTCTCCATGTTAAACTTATAAAAAAAACTTTGAATTATTGGAGAAGTTGTAGAACCTTTATAACTGATTCAGGAATTAGGGTTGAATTATTAAAATTTTGGCTCAGGAGTTGATTTATTGTTTCCCTGGAAACACTCCATACAAGTTAATCCATATAATTTGGGAGACATGAGCTTTGCCTATCCTGAATCGCCCTTGAAACACGTGGAGTGAGCATATTGAACAAATGTAATGTAGGTGCAATGTAATGCTGTTAAGGATTTTAACCCAGCAACAATGAAGGTATGGTTTCATAATCAGGATGGTGATTGGCTTGGAGAAGAATTAGCAGGTGGTAGTATTCCCATATATCTGCTGCTCATGCCCTTCTAGATAGTAGTGGATTCATGACTACCAAGGGAATAAAAGATAATCAGGAATGTGAATGCATGTAGTGCTGAGGTTAAAATCAGCTCAGCTGTGATTGTAATGAATGGTGGAGCAGGCTTGAAGGGCCAAGTGTCCACCTGTTGTTCCTTATTCATGTAGGTTTAGGAGGTGTTTAAGGAGCCTTAGTGAATTTCTGCAGCACATCTTGTAGATTGTAGCAGTAACATATGCTGTGTATCACTCGTGGAGGTGGGGGAATATTTTTGGACATCAGGTTTGACCTGGATCGTGTAAACTACTTGTATCTTTGAAGCTGCTCTTATCCGAAAAAGTAGAGAACACTCCTTCACACTCTTAACTTGTTCCTTGTAGACGATAAGCTTTTGGAATCTACAGGAGGTAAGTTAATTGTTACAGGATTCCTCGTCTCTGACCTGATCTGTAGTCACATGCAGTTCCTGGTTCGTGGTAGCCCTGGGATGTTGTTATTTAGGAATGGTAAAGCCATTGAATGTAAAACAGTGTTGGTTGGACTTCGTGTTGTTAGAAATGATCAATGCCTGCCACTGGCATGTTGTGAATTTTGTCACTTTTGCGTCCAAGCCTGGATATTGTCCAGATCTTTCTGCTTTTGGGCACAGACTGCTTCAATATCTCTTGTCACCAGAATACAATCTTCAACAAACCTCCCTCCTTCTGACCTTACTGATTGATGGAGGGAAGGTCATTGAAGCTGATGGGGCCTAGGACAATACCTTGAGGAACACTGAAGAAATGTTGTGGAGCTGAGATGACTGACCTCCAGCAACTATAATCATTTTGCTTTGTGTTTTATGCCTCCAACCAATGGAATGCTATCCCCACTCCCATTTCCTATTGACTCCAGTTTCATTCAGGCTCCTTGATTCCATTCTCAGTCAAGTGCTATTTTGTTGTTGAAGGCAGTCATTCTTACCTCTCTTCTGGAATTCAGCTCTTTTGTCCTTGCTTAAACTAAGATTATATTTGAAGTCTGTGTGGCTTGGTAGAATATAAACAGACTGTTTTGTTAACAGATTATTGCTAAGCAGGTGATGTTTGATAGCATAATTTGAAGACCCTTTCCATCACTTTACTGATTTTGAGTTGACTGTAATGTTAATAGGGCTGGTTGGATTTGTCCTGCTTTTTACATACTGGACATACTTGAGCAATTTTCCTCAATGTTGGGTAGGTGCCAGTGTTATACATGTAGCAGACCATGCAGATGGAAGCATCCCATTTCTGCTAATGTTGATGGACCTTTCCACTTTTTAAATCCAGTTTATCAAGTGTCTGTTCAATTTTACTTGGTGTTCTTAAGTCAGGATACATATTTGCCTTAATGGCCAGTAAGATTACATTTGAGTTTGGGGTTGAACAGGTGCCTGATTGTTGGTCGTCCTGTGTCACTTGGGACGTTTCTATCTTGACCAGCTATAGAAAAATCAGTGATGTGATCACTAGATTGTGCTGTAACCTATATAGAGAACCATTGAATTTACTGTCTCTGAGCTATAATGTGGAGGCGCTGGTGTTGGACTGGGGTGGAGAAAGTTAGAAGACATATTTGAACAGGTTTACTTAAAAATACAAGTTTTTAGAGCATAGGCCCTTCATTGTGTGACTTCTGATTTTATGTCTGAGCTGGTGGAGAATGCCTTGCCAGTTTTTCCTCCTGAAGGTTCAGTGGCTTTCTCCTCTGAGGAGGAGCTGATGTGCTCAGGTGCTGCCTTTTTCAGACAGTTTGTGTGGATGTCGTTGGTGCCTGTGTAAGAAAACATACCATTAGTGCATTCCCAAATAAATTGTCTCTATCCTCTTGAGCCATCTTCCAGGATCATTGATTCATAGAGAATGAGGAATCAAATGGTGGCAGCTCTCTTGAACCTGTTGTCTGACAGTTTCACCCACAATGAGGCAAAAAGAGTAAAGTGAGACCTTAAATAGATGAAAGAGCTGTTCATGGTGATGGAGAACAGGAGAGGTGGCAGTGTTCAGTGAATAGGAAGCACAGAGGGTAGCATGGGTTTTTGTTGCGGGAGGATGAGGTAGATGAGAGTTGAGTGGAAATATTGCTTGCAATTGTGATGTAGATTGATAGCCTTGGTGACTCTTTTGTACAGTGGCAGACTTGGAGGAAAGGTGAGGCTGTAGGCAGAAAAATGTTGCATGTTGCCTTGCAGAGCAGAGACTGTCCATTGGCGGTCTTCCTGCTGAGAGTTTTGTGGGAGAAATGAGAGAGATTTGGGTTGTTATCTGTGTCCAGGCTGACTAGGTCTGGAGGTAGATATCCTTTGTTGATCTGCAGGATAGAAATGCCCACTATTCTGTCCACCAGTTCCTCTATTTACCTGTCCAAAAAATAAGATGTGAACTTTCTGGGCCACATATTCCTCGATAATGATCGAGCAGCACAATGTGATGGGAGGTTCCTAGCTTGCAGAATCTGAAGTGCAGTGGAGCTGGAATTTCAAGATCGTACCAGCAGTGTGAAAGGCAACAAGAAGCACCTCAGCCACTCTGACTGTATGACTCATACAGAGGTGCCACAGAAGTTAGTTGCATAACTAATGAGCTGAAAAGTGGATGATATAATGATAAAAATCGGCATGGACAATGTCTGACTGCCTACCATGAATCTCCTTGAAAATGACATTTTGTCCAACACGCCTATTGTGTCTGCCTATTCTGTCCTCACTACTCATGCGTTTCAACACTTCTGTCAAATCCCTTATTAAACCTGTCAAAGAAGAACAGCCTCAGCTTCTTGAATTTATATATATTTTTATAAATTCATTCAAGGGATGGGTGTGTCGCTAGCTAGATCAACATTTAAATAGAATCCTTACAGTGTGGAACAGGCCATTTGGCCCAACAAGTCCACATTGACCCTCCAAAGAGTATCCCACCCAGACAAATCCCCCTGCCCTATGACTTTACATTTTCCATGAATGATGCACCTAACCTACACATCCTTTTATCACTATGGGCAATTCAGCATGGCTAATTCACCTAACCTGCACATATTTGGAATGTGGGCAGAAACCAGAGCATCTAGAGGAACCCATGCAGACACAGGGAGAATGTGCAAACTCCTACACAGACAGTTGCCCAAGGCTGGAATCAAACCCAGCCTTGGAAGCAGAATGTACTGGGAAAAAATTAGTCTGGCAGCATCTATGGAAAGATAAACAGAGCTAATGTTTTGAGTGCCATGAGTTGTCTTTGGAACTTTGTATCTGTGCTGCCACTTTATTCTGTGAATCTATTTTACCTAATCACTCTGTTCAGATATGTAGGTACTCCCCTCTGAAGCAGGTGGGACTTTATTCCAGGGAAAGACACTTCCACTACACTACAAAGAAGCCTGTTGTTTGGCACTTTATGAAATGTCTGTTGGAAGTCCATGATTAACACATGAAGCTTTCGAGCAATAACTCTCTCTTAACTTCATCAAAAAAACTCACTAGTTCAGCACTATTTGCATTTTAAAACATTAAACTAAACTAAAGACCTGCAGCTGCTAGAGATCTAACACAAATTGCTGGAGAGATTCCGCAGGTCTGACAGCAACTGTGAAGAGAAAATGAGTTACTATTTCAAGTCCATTGACGACTTCAGAAGTCCTGAAGAAATGTTTTTCTGTAATCTCCATTCTTTTAACAGAATTCTGCTCATGACTTCAGCTAAGCCTAACTCCAACTAAATTCAATGGTTTCTTAATTCTTTAGAAATGTACAGCACGGAAACGGACCCTTCGGTCCATCTTGTCCATGCCGGCCAGATATCCTAAACTAATCCAGTCCCATTTGCCAGTACTTGGCCCATATCCCTCGAAACCCTTTCTATTCATGTCCCTGATCCAGGTGTCTTTTAAATGTTGTAATTGCATCCAGATGATGTGTTTTAATTGGATGTTCACCTGGTGCCTATTTGTATATATTTGTGATTGACATGGCAGAAAAGACTGACAAAGGCTTTTTAGTTGTCCAGTATATAAAAAGTGTTTCTGTTAATAAAGACAATGCTCCAGTATTTAAACCTTTCTTTTGGCTATCCAACTTTGAATTTTCTCCTCTTCACCAAAAACCAAGAATCTTAGCAATCTGTCCCTTGAGAGATTTTACATGTGCTTTCAGTACTATTTGCGTTGCTTACCTTGCCAGAAATACTTAACTTTACAATGTAGAAAATGCATAAAGAGCTACTGGATGGTGATCGTTGTGGAACCGACATGATTGTACATGTGTACTACCTTTACCTAGGGCAAAGGAGAAATGCAGCATACTTTGGGAAGCTTCAAGTTGTGTGGGGAGGTGCCTCCATGGTAGAAATCAATATTGATGTTATTTCATTAAGTGCTTCCTGTCAGTATGAAATTATGAAATCTAGCATTTGGAAATCCAGAAATTAAATGGGAAAACATTCTGTTTGAATTACTGTACAGCAGTTAGCGCATTCATCCATGAAATTCCCCAAAGGTTTTCAATGATTATTTTAATATATTTATATTCTTTAAACCACCAGGAAAAATCTCAAAAGCTGCTTCAAAAAATAAGAAATTGTACTCCAAAACAAGCCACTAATATTTATTGTACTTTCCACAGTATTTGTTTTAGAAGATAGCTGTTTGAGTTAACTTCAGAAAGTTCTCATCAGCTGGATGTGAGCCCATCATTCACTGATGACTGAGACCACTCGCATCTTATCTTGTTACAACAGACATTTTCAAAACAGCAATAACATTATTTTATTAACAATTTGCTGATTACAAACCAGTGCAGTAGAATCCTCCACAACTTGTAATATTGTGGTTTTAGCAGAGAGGACATGCACTGATTTTTTTTGTTTGTCAGCAGCCCTTTAGGAATTCCTGATGAAGGGCTTATGCCAGAAATGTTGACTCTCCTGTACCTTAGATGCTGCCTGACCTGCAGTGCTTTTCCAGCATCACACTTCTTGACTCTCCAGCATCTACAGTCCTCACTTTCTCTCAGCTAGATGTATCAAGCCAATCAAAGCAAAATGTAATTTTTATTATTCCCTAATTCTGATCTATTAGTAGTATAACATTTTAGAAAATTCTATAATGCACACTAACGCTTGGCTTCTTTTAATAAAAGACAGATGAACTTTTTGAGAGGATTTATTTTAGTCCGTGATGGCTGATTTAGTTGTTTGTTCTAAATTCTTGCTATTGTCAATTCATTTAAATTTCTGAAACATTTGGCCTTCGAATAATCCTTTCTAAAGTATTCAAAAAGGTTATTCAGATTTGGTTTTCTAATTCATATATCATGATCCCAGTTTACCCAGGTCGGGGGAAAAAAAATCCACGACTATGCAGAATACAACAGCAAATTATTTTTGTAATTTTTTTTGCGCAATATTCTGAAAAAAAATCCTTTGCCGTATCATAGGAAAGCAACTTTCCATGAAAGCAAAGGAAGAACATGCATTTTTCAAACTTCTTTATGATCTCCCAAAGAGCTTAACAGAGCATGACACACACTTGAAGTCTCGTCATTATATGTAAATGTTATTTTTGTATTGAAATGTGATCTCTTTCTGCAAACTTGATCTTGCACTCTTATATTCTCCTTCTAACACTCTCTCTTTATGGTTTAGATTTTTGATGTGTCCGTCTAGAAGCACTTTATTTTCTTCTAAAATAAACTAGTTTGTTGTGTTTATATATTTCTGTGAAAGATGAAAAATATGCAGCTATATCTTGGTTTATTCCAATTGTGAATTTTTTTGAATTTTGCTATGCGATCGTTGTGCTATTTAATTTTGTGTATCTTCTGCAATGTTAGATATGAATTTAGTATTCTGTATAAATAACCAAATCCTATGTTTTCTGACATTGATAAGACTGTTTCTATGCTATCAAATGAAATTGTACATTTATCTTTGTTTAGGTTATTCCAGTAGAGCGTTTGGTTAAAGGTCGCTTTCAGGATAACTTAGAATTCATTCAGTGGTTCAAAAAGTTTTTTGATGCAAATTACGATGGTAAAGAATATGACCCTGTGCTTGCTCGGCAAGGTCAAGATGCTATTCCACCACCTAATCCTGGAGAACAGATTTTTAATTTGCCAAAGAAGGCAGTAAGTTCTCCAAGTGCAGGTAATTGTATTCCATGTTTGTATTTTATAGTTTGTCATATTTACATTTATACTGTCACCTCTGCTTTTTCTTTTGTTTGTGCTATCTTGATAATTAATGTTTTCAGTCGTCTTCTAATTTCAGCCTTTCTGTAATAATCTTTCAGTTGAACTCCTTATCCCAGGTGTCCGTGGGTGGTTGCCTTTTCCTGTTCTTCAGCTTTGTCATAGCTCTCAATGACATCTTCTGCAAAGATGTATGCACAAATACAGTTACGACCACTATCCCTCTGCTGTCATCAAAATTGTGAAAAATATGAGTCAGATTTCCTATAGCAAACACTAAAACTGATGTTGTCAAGAATAAAACACATGCACACCTTCAGCATTAAGTTTTTTTTTGCCTGCTGCCAATGAGCCTTGTGGTGGGCAATTTTGCTGTTCTTTTCAATCTTGAACTTGACTTTGTATTTCACACATGATCCATGAGAGAGATTACCATCTTCTGCCCTGTATCAGTGCCCACTGAGACTTCAACTCCCTCTCCCCAGTAGACATTGCTGAACCACTTATGTCCTTTGTCTTGTAGATTGATTTCTCATATGTCTTTATTTTGTGTAGCTTCTTCCTTCCTGTGCTCTTTCCATTCCAGTCTAGGGAAAAAAATCTAACAAAAACCTTATCTTTAAACTTGACTTCAATATAGGAATGTTCATTCATTTACAATATTTATGATGCACGTTTTTTTTTGTGTGATAAAATGTCCCAAGGCAGGTGCTTAATAGGAACATTAAGCATCACAACTTACTTGTAGGCTACCTGCGGTGGTATCGGAGCATATAATCAAATACATGACCAGCCAAGTAGACTTTTAAAAGAACCACTTAAAAGTGGAATTTGAAAACAAGAATGAGAAGTTGGAAATTGAGGCATTGCTTAACCAGTATAAATTGATCAACACTGGAGTGGTGGGTGAGCATCATGCAATTTAGAACGCTGGCAGAAAGTTTGTGTTTTTTAGGATAAAATGTGGGTGACCATCAAGACACATGATGGACCATTTATCTTTTGAAAGCAGAATGAGAGTTGCAGCAAGTGATGAGCTGAGGCAGGTGCAAACTTGGGCCGTGTTGTATATGCTTTACTGCTTGGTCTTGGTGATGGTGTGTATATGTGGTCAGAAGCTAATCTCAGTCAAATCTGGCACCACGGTCATGAGCTGTCTATCTGATTTGAGTCTTAAACAATTACAGGAAGAAGGATGGAGTTGATGAGTAGTCATGGGAGCTGAAGGCAATGACTATGTTCTTCCTCATTGGAAGAAATGTCTGCTCATCTCGTACCTAATGTCAAGCGATCAGTCCGATAATGTTAAGATAGGTGGTAATGTTAGACCTACTGTTGTCAGTGTACATGTGAAAATTGATGCAGTGTTTTAAGATTGTCACTGTCACTGATTAGCGGCTTGTAGTTGAGGTGGTAAAGATAGATCCTTAGGAGATACCAGCAATTTCACAATGTGAGAGCAGAAAGACAAACCACTGCAAGTGATTCTCTGCTACAATTAGATAAAAGGAAAGGTGTTTGCAGACCCACCCACCTTAGACTGTTTGATAAGAATGTTCTATTCAATAGTGTGAAAGACTATCGATAGTTTAAAAAGGATAAGGCCAGTCCCACAGGCTGTCATTTGTAACTTTAAGGGCCATTTTGGTACTATCAGAGTTTGGAATCCAATTGGAGAGATTCAGGCTTGGGATTCTAGAAAATGTATTCTCAATACCTACCTGTCTGTGTGTTTTTGACATGCTTAAGGAATAGTTAATGGGCAATGTTTCAAGATCGGTTTTTCACTAGGATAGTTTTACTAGATCAATTTTTTGGGTATAAAAGGGAGCAAGTTGAAGGCGTTTTCAGGATGCGGCATAAGTTTATTTATGAGCAATCCACTGCCATTCTTAATAGATGGAAGATAATCAGTGCAACTCAACCTCCAGCTAATTTCATAATAACTGGAACTGCAGCAGCTTTAAAGTGTCTCCAACTAACTTGATCTTGAACAGCAGTTTGAAACGCAAGTGTTGTGTATCTGAAGTAAAAAGACCAAAATGAGATTCTATCCCATTATCTTTATGGTTATTCAATAAATTTTCTTAATGAATTTGACTTTATTAAAGCCATGAAGTTAGATGAAGTGTTATGGCAATTAAGTCAGTAAAGTTGGCTCTTGACCTGCATTTGACTTCAACAAATTTGTAACAATGTATGGATTAATGCTCTTGTGCCTTTTTAAATATTAAACTGCAGTTTGGTACAATCACACTAAATGTTCCCCAAATCTTAAGTTGGCACTTCCTTACTTCTGTAGTTTCTTCTAATAGAATTCTTCCTGGAATGTGAATGGTAAACTACTAGTTCTTTTCTACATACTTATAAAATTCATCAACTGAATTAAGAATCTTGTTGCCATATTTCTTCCCCTCTGTCCTTTTACCATTAGCTTGGAATTGGCTTCTGGTTCTGCCAGCTTTTCATTTAGTTACTAACTTTGCATCGATTCATGTGCATTTTTTTTTTACAAATACTAAATATTTAACAAGTTAACATTGTATATCCAATCATTTTTGTTGATATCCTTTATATACTCAGAGGGTTTATAGAGCATGCAGTTAAGAGAAAAGGTGTCCTTCTGATTTTACTGATTGAATGCAACATGTTAAAATTGTGCAAAGAATAGAAGTATATAGTTAAATGCAACTTGCCACCAAATATCAATAAGAAACTCAACTTACTACCAAGCAGTTGTCATTTTTTTTTATAAATAAGCATTTAATGTTAAACAAAAAAGCTGTATATTTTTCCTGAGTGATCGAAAGTTGGAGAGTCTATTAATGACAACTGAGGAAACCAGATTAATATATATTTCTTAGCTGCATAATGTTAAAGATATCAAAACTAAGTAGATCAGCATTTGGTTTATTTTGTCCCTTGACCAAACATTGTTTAAATAGTTTATAGAAGGGCTAATTTTGAAACGAGAAAGTTAAATGTTTTGTAATCTGCGGCGATAACTAACATTATCGCCAGTTAAATTTTAAAGCAATTTCCAATGTTACAGGTGAAAACCATTGAAAATAATTGAAAGCCTCCTGACATGACTGGGTAACATTTAAAGCACCTTCCATGCAGTTTTTTTGCTTCTGATTTTCAGCTATTTCCTACGATGAAAATAGTTATACGTATGTTAATTTGCAAGAATATCCAAGTTTTCAAATTTAAACTGAGTGCTAATATTTTGGATCTTTAAACACCAGTCACAAATTGGATGCTTTTAATTCCTCATCAGATTAAATGAAAATTGCATTTCTTCCATTACCATCCAGATTACAGAACATGTAAACCTGCATGAAAGTGTGACTTGTTTATAGGAATTTACAGTAACTTAAAAGTTGTTCAGGTGGTTCAATTTGTGCCCAAATGGTAGGTGCTGCTGCTTCAAAAAGCACTCCATCTCCTAAATCAGCGTCAACACCATCTAGGCCAACTTCAGCTCAAGCTAGAAAGGCACCAGGAGCAAAAAGTGGTGGTGATGCAGAATCACATATTGCACAATTGAATGAGCAGGTATGTGGTAGTAAGTCTAAGCTTTCTAGTAATTATCTATTCAGAATTGATGAGTACTATCAAATTGTAGCTGAAGTCTAATCCCGGTTAACATAAATTCATGGTTAAGGATTTTTTTAATTGAATAAAATATTTAGATTCTTTTTCCTCTTTACATTTCCCCTGCCAGACTTTAGATGTATTAAGGCTCGCAGTTCATCATCAGGATTATTGCTGTCCGTCATAATATGCCACCACCCCTCAATCTTGGTATTGATCATGATCCCTCCTGCCTGGGACCCTGTCCAAGTCCATGGCATGATCTTTTGAGACATGTACAATCTGTAGTTGGAGCTACTGTAATTTACAGATAAAGCCAGTTTTAATCACATGGATAAATACAAGTAAAAATTAATAGATTATTAATCTTTAATATATTTTCTTTGATTTTTTAAAAGTTTGGTTTGTCAATTTTATTTTTATGCTGTAGTACCAGTTTCAATCTTTTGAAGCTGCTGGATAATAAGTATAAATGGGCCAAATTGGCAATAATTTATTCTCTTCCTCTAAAGCTATGTTTGCTAATGTCTTTATTAATATATTTAACAAATTAATTAAGTAGGTCTTGATCTAGACTTCTGTGGCATTTAAAAAGGTACTGAATGAATGAAATATTGCAATAAAAGACACTTGAGCAATAGATTACATTTGCTCTGTCTCAATATTGTTTTTCTTTTAACACTTATAATCTGCCTAATTAAAGCAGAATAACTTGTGTAGAACTAATTCCCACATTCAATTTGGAGTTCGTCAGAATATTTAACTCCATAAGTGAGACATAATCAAGATTCTATATGAAAAGAGAGCATGTATACTCATCTGTTTTTGAATGTCTTATAGTAAATGAACACACGTCAGCAAAATGTTTTTAACCAGCATGCCAGAAATTTGTAGTACAATGTACTTGGTTGCTTAACCTGACCACCAAATGCATTAATGGTAATGGATAATCTAATATTACTCAAATAATAATGAGATGGTAATGAAACATCGCCTAATTTGCCTGGACAGTTATGTCACAGGAGTTTAGCTTTCTTGACCACAGAATTGTAGGAGATCTAGGGTAGCCATATAAAGTTTGATCCTTTGGTTACCTGAGGTGGTGAGGTGAGTGACATGTACTAATTTGAGACAATGGCTTACAAGACATGGAGTTGTACTTGGTATGCATGCATTACGTATATTTTGATTCAATGTGTCAATCAGTGTCACTCTGGTTTACAAAGATGCAATCTCATTGGTTAGCACTGCTGCCTCACAGTGCCGGGGACCCGGGTTCAATTGTCTGTGGAATTTGCACATTCTCCCCGTGAATGCGTGGGTTTCCTCCCACACTCCAAAGATGTGCAGGTTAAGTGAATTGGCCATGCTAAATTGCCCATAGTGTTAGGTGCATTTGTCAGAGGTAAATACATGGTAGGGGAATGGGTCTGGGTGGATTACTCTTCGGAGGGTCGGTGTGGACTTGTTGGGCCGAAGGGCCTGTTTCCACATTAGGGAATCTAATCTAATCAATGATCAGGTCAGTAGAAAACAGCTACAAATGTTTTTATTTAAATTTTCACTCCCAAAATTACTGCTTGTGCTGAATAAATAAAGAATAGAACCACCAAGATGTCTCTTATGTAGCATTGTAAGGTAAATCACTTGATTTCTTGAATACTGTTAACATATTTTGGAGGATAGTTGGGAGCCATCTCTTTGAATAAAATTGTAAACCAACTTTGTGATTGTCGAATGTTGGTAACACTGTCATAATACTCTGGCTACTGCTCTGCTTAAGAACAGAGTGTCCAGTGATTTCATGTAAGATAAAAGCAAAATAATACAGGTATTGAAAATACTCAGCAGGTGAGGCTGCATTTATGGATAGAAAACTAGAATTAATTTTTCAGGTCTGTAACCTTTTATCAGAACCATGGGCCCAATCTCAGACATGAAATGTCAAGTAACTCTGGGTGGAATCTTATAGGCTGTGACAGGCTATGGCAAAATGTGTGACAGAATCATGTGGCAATGCCCAGCTTGACATAGAGATCAACTCTTGTTTCACAAGTGGTGTAACGCAGTTCTCACTATGCAGCAGCAAGCTGCCTGTGGATAGAGAGTAACCTATGTTAAACACTGGTTTAACATCCCCAGGCACCTCATTAAATAAACTGGCTCGCACCTTACTAAACTTGTCAACAAACTAGATAAAGCCAATTATAATCGCATACTGATAAATGCAAGTAAAAATTAATAGATGTTGGGAAAACTTAAGGAGATCAGGCTGTGTACCTGGCAGTTTCTGCTCCAAACTACTGCCATCTTGGACACACACATCATCTTGGGGCATGATTCCCAGGCACCACTTGAACACACACTCTTCTGCACAGCATACTAGTAATGTAGTGCAGGGCATCCCAGCCACTTGAATCCCAACACTGCAATTTGGACAGGCACTCAGCTTGCAGATTGCACGACACTGCATCTCAGGATTGTTTGCTTGTTCTTTTTGGCACTAGGTCAGTTAGTACCTACTCACTTGCTCATCGGATCCCTGCCTTGCTGTGTCCATCAGTGAAGTCACAGAAATGGGCAGCATGCATCATTGCCAGCAGCCTTCACTCTAGTGGGTGCACATCTTGCTCGATGGCATTGCGCTACAGCAATTTCACATCTTCCCATGTCATTAGTTTACAGAGCAAATGCACTGAATGTGTAGGAAGCAGAGAGCTATGTATTTAACTCTTAAGGGATGTAGTTATCACTGAAGTCCATTGTGACATCTGTTGGTAAAGGATACAGGCATTTTAAGTTAAGGGAAGCATCCCAAATCAGTCAAGGACATTGGTCACAGGCATCTGGTCAGGGAGGTGATCTTGGACAGGGAATTTGTGTCTGTGCAGTCCAGAGAGTGGGCTACAGTCAGTCCACTGTGGCAAGTTTGGGTGTAGGGCTAATGCAGTTGGGAAGATATGTTGGAGCCATGGTCAATCTGTTGGCTTGGCCCACAGAAACTAAGGGGGAAGAAAGTGGGTCAGTAGGTATGGCCATTGTTATGACACTGGGCCTCGGCAGCTTTCAGTTTTTGGAACTGGGAGCCACAGATGTTGGACAAAAGTGCAATACAGTTGTGAAGGAGGCAGCAAAAAAATTTTAAGGTGACTACTTCAAAGCTTGTCTGGGAAAGATGTAATGCTGGTAGTGATTCTCGGCCAGAAGCAACCTGGCATCTGTGGGGAAGAGGTACAGTTAATGAGCATTTGAAATCTGCATCTCATGCCAGGGTCTGGGTGAGAAGGGTAGGTAGATGTGGTAGAATTGAGTTGTGACATTGGCAAGTCTGAATCCTTTGAATTGGCTAACATGAAAGGGATGTGAATATGTGGGGACTAACTGACAGGATCACGCTGGAAAGTGCTAGCAGGTGATCACTCACTGTTTTTTTCCATTGTGCACTTTTGATTCCAGCATAATAGGAAGAAAAAGGTTGTGACCACACCAGAGTGGGCAGAATAATTTCTTCCTCTGTGGAAGGGGATTCACTGATTGATAGAACATAGTACAGTATAGGAACAGAGCTTTGGCTCACAATGTCTGTGCTGACCATGATGCCATTCTAAACTAAACCCATCTGTCTCCCATGGTCTGTATCTCTCTTCCCTGCCTGTTCATGTCAATCTAAATGCCTCTTAAACATTGCCAACATTTTTGTATGTTGTTTTGCTTACAAAAAAGCCACCTTCAGCCATTTCACTAAAGTGTCTGTGTCGTATGTTTCCTCCTTTCTCTCCCTCTCACTACATCTCCGTGCACTCCCTTGTTCCATAGTTGGAGTGGCGGAACCTGTTGTTTTTTGCTTTGGAGGTTTGGTGAGATTACTCCAGGGCAACTTGTCGAGATGGGTGAGACAATGTTGACCCTCCTTGGTTTGAACTTCCAATGGTTGGATGGTGACAGAGTGTAAATGGAAAACCTGTCCTCTGCATTGTCTTGAGTGCAGGTCAAGGAGCCTGTGTGGTTCCACCTCCTGTCACTGCACTGCTTCCATGTGAGGAAGGGTCAAGGACTTCAGTCAAGGTTCCCTGCCCAGTGTTGCCATGTCTTCAGTACTTGGGACCAGTGCATGGGATGATGGAGTGAAAGTGTTCATAGTTTTCCAGCAGCCTACGTAGCTAGACCTGGCTCTCCATGGCAGCCACCAGCTTGTTCATGGAGAAAGACTGTCACAAGATTCCTAGCAGAGATGCAGCCAATGAGGATATTACATCCCATATGCCTATATGCTGCTGCTGCTCTCTAATGTGTATTTGGATGAATTCCCTGATTGCCATAACCACAGGATCATCTGCTTGGGGCTGGTCTGTAGCAGTGTCGGATTGTTGGCTCTCTGGGACTTTTCTTCTGCAGCCAGGTGTGGAACTCTTCTGGTGATTTGCACCCCAAATTATAAACACCCACTTGCTTTGTCTATACTGACATGTCTGTATCTTGACTGGTGAGCAGTAAAGGAGACAGCCTTGCCAGCTCTTCCTCTGAGGCCTCTATCCGCTTGTTCTCAGAGGTCCAGGAGGATTGTCTGCTTCTCTGTCGATGTTCAGCTAACCTCTCAACATGTAAGACAAAAGAAACCAGATGTCACGGCCAGTAGTTGGATGTGTTGCTCATTGAGTAATAACCGAAGACTGGCAGTGGCATGCAGAGTGATACTTACTGTTTTGGAAGAACACTGATGTCTTGGTCTTCTGCAAGGGCCAGGAGTCTGTCTTGTAGGGATGAAGGTACTGATGTTGGGAACCTGCCCCACCCATACAACCCCTCTGTGCTCTGTTATGGACCGTCTTCTGTTATAATGGGGGGGAGGCGGGGGGGGAAAAGCTCGATGACAATGGTACAACTACTTTGCATATGTGGAAAAGGTAGTGAGGTGTACTGATGAAGTCAGGTGTCAGTAGGGAAAACATGCGGGATTATTGGTGTGGAAGACTGAGGGGAAGAGAGTGGGTTAGAGAATGTGTTGCAGGCAACACTGAAGGTGAGGGGGCATTTCATGATGGAAGGTGCAGTGGCAGAGAGAAGAGTGTGACACTTACCCTGAAGGGGCAGTAAAGGTCATGTGCATTTTTTCTGAATTACTGGCCATTCGTCTGCATTCGAGAGACCTCACTAACATAGGTGACTTCAAACCAGGTTGACTGTGTGTACTGGTATGGCCTCCTCTTCCCAGTCTCTTGGGAAGAGGAACTTCTCTTCACCCATACACCAGGTCTTCCACTCCCAGTCAGAGAAATGCAGTGGCTCCTTCACTGTCATCTTCTGGTTCTGTCTGTCAGTGAGCAGGGTAGCTTTGGAGTGCCAGTGCTAGTCTGGATGTATTGTGATAGGATGAAAATTGGACCTCCTGGCTGTAGGTTTTTAGTGGGTAATTAAAGTTGGAGTTTTAGTAAGATAGTATGAGAACACTCACTGGCCCTTTCAGTGGAAAAACTTTGCCAGTTCTCTGTTTCTCTCTATGGATGCTGCCTGACCTGCAGAATATCTTCATATGAGCTTAGTCTGGGTAACATTTAGCACGTAGAGGCTAGAATGGATTGTGGCACCACATCTCCAGGCAACAATACAATCCACAATATATGTTGTAATACATTTCAATCTTTTGGGTTCTTCTATACTAGAAATTCAATAATGATAAAATATTTTAGTTCCCTTTCAGAGAGATTTGTTGGCCCTTGATGTGGCGAGAACAAACTTCTTCAATTTAGTAATGCTGAATGTGTCTTGAAAATTAGTTAGAATACTTTTCAAGAAAGTTTCTATTTGCAGTTAAACATTCCTGAGACTCTTTGCAATACAATTTTTGAATAACTTTTATTTTCCCAATTGAGCAGGTGAGTTCATTAAAACTCGCACTGGAAGGAGTTGAGAAGGAAAGGGACTTCTACTTTGGAAAACTGAGAGAAATTGAATTGATTTGCCAAGAACATGGGCAGGAGAATATTGACCTTGTTCAGCGACTTATGGATGTGCTATATGCTACAGATGTATGTATGGTTTTTATTATTTATTTATGATATTATGTAGAAATACTGTATATTAATGTATTTATTTTTAATTTGCAGGAAGGATTTGCAGTGCCAGATGAAGTTCAGGTTCAGGGTGAAGAACTGACTCAGGAGCCAGAAGAGTATTAGCTGGCAACACGAGCATTCACTTCAGAATGAAGAGTACACAGGACTTCATGAAATGAATTGCTTCAGATTGAACATTAGCCTTTTATCTTCCATACTCTGCAACAGCAAAGTACTGTATTCCATACCCATTATCTTACCACCATGCATTTATAACAATTATGTTTCTTTACTGAAAACGTGGTAATTTTGGGACTAAATTAACCATTTGCGTTATGGCTTATGAGAAGTATAGTTTGACAAAACAGTTGATTTCAAAAGTTCCATATCCATCAACAAAGGTTTATCAAGTATGTTTGATGAGCAAAGATGCAGTATTAGAAATTTATACTCGCCATGTTTATTTTCCTTTAAACCTGCTACGTGGGGAGTAACCCATCAATTGCATTCTGCACATTATACAGGCAATGAGTGTGAACTTATTTGTATATGAAAACAGTTTGAGGAACGGATTCTAAATTACGTGTAAAGAAAGTCTTATTAAGCTGTAATTCACTTGTTTTGAAAATTATCCACAATTTGTCGCATGATGGGGTAGATTTGTTTCCAAAGCGTAAATAATTGCTATTACTTTTATCTTTCTACTTATTTAATAATAAATTTGTTGTGTGTTTATATTTGTGGTCTGTGTATAAAGGTCTTTATAAGGAAACTATTAATGCACTGATATAATGCACATAGAAAATCAAATTCATCAGGAGTTCCAGTGTTTAAAATCATCAAAGAATATTTTGACAGTTCTATAGTATTCACATATAAGCAGATGGATAATGAATACAATAATACTGTAGGTCTGAGGTTGGATATTATGATCTAGGAACTGCATCAACACCAACAAAGATACAAGTTCAGATGACAATCTGGGATATCGTGCATATCAACCTTCCCTTGATTTAAAATATATTACTGGGCATGGATTAATTAGAGTAATAATTATTGCACTGATGCATCCACTTGGCTAATCTGGAAATTCAAACAGAAAATCAGAGTCCTTCCTGCACTTATCATGTCAACTAGCGAATAAGCTCAATTTGTTAGCAGTAAATGTAGATCTTTATTTACTGAAGGGAATAGTATGGATATTAAAAGGAACAACATATTATTCATGCAAATGAAAATCATACTTGGGATGTACGAGTAGAGAAAGGGAAAACAATGTTTCAACTAGTCAGCAAAGTCAAAACCTGCTAAATATGTACATTTGTACTCATTTGTCTGATCTGAATACATGGTTTCTGTATAAGAAGAAATTCATACCTTACCATTAGTTTATACTCATATTTGTATCTTGGTTTCGTTGGTATCTTGGAACATTCTTCTCTCGAATTTTTATATAACAAAACTTGCAATAGATTAGCAAACTTAACAAGGCTCCTTCTAATGTATCCCCTATTTATAAATGTAAGTTGTTCCGATTTACCTATTCCAATTGTAGAATTGTTCCTGTAGCGCACTCTTTTCAAGCAGCTTTTAATTGGTGGCACTATACTACTAGTGTCAGTCACTCAGTCTTATTTCAAACGCATTGTATCTGTCCCTTTCTACTGCATGCATTCATCTGATCATAGGCCTTCATCATCATCTTCTTTCTCGTAGTCTTGTCTCACCATATATCCTCCCTGTCTTCACAACATGTTATCATACCATTCTCAACTGCTTCAACATTTGTGTCATCTTCACCAATTTTGGTCCTTGCTCGCTCGTGGGATTGTTGTCTCCACATCAGCCCTTATCAAGATCCTTTCCAAGGTTTTTAGGATGCCGATGAGATCATCCCCTTGTCTTTTTCAAACACAAGTACAAAGACTGGGGAACTGTGGACGCTTCTCCGAGTGCAGTCTAACAGAGGGGGATATGGAGACTAGGGAATTGTATGTAGTGCTACGAGTGTGGCCTAATTAAGGGGGTTACAGGACTGGGGAACTGGTTTTCCCCCCCATAGAAAGGATGTTGTGAAACTTGAAAAGGGTTCAGAAAAGATTTACAAGGATGTTGCCAGGCTTTAGAGGTTTGAGCTATAGGGAAAGGCTGAATAGTCTGGGGCTGTTTTCTCTGTCATGTCAGGGTGAGGGGCATCCTTATAGAAGTCTAAAAAGTCATGAGGAACACAGAGTAAATAGCTAAAGTTTTTTCCCTGGGGTGGCAGAGTTCAGAACTAGAGTACGTACATTTAGGGTAAGGGGGAAAGATATGAAAGGGATCTCAGGGGCAACATTTTCTCACATAGAGTGGTGCATATGTGGTCTGAGCTGCCAGTGGAAGTGGTAGAGGCTGGTACAATTACAACATTTAAAAGGCATCTGGATGTGTATGACTAGGAAGGGTTTGGAGGGATATGGGCCAAGTGCTGATAAATGGGACTAGATTAGGTTATCTGGTCGGCATGGACGAGTTTGTTTCCATGCTGTAAATCTCTATGACTAACCCCTTTATGTTTTGATTTCTGATCTTTTCCTTTCTATCACTTCACTCATCACTTTTAGTATCTGCAACTCATTAGTATCCAGTTCTGCTGTTCCTGATACGCTGAAGTTTCTGAATTATATAATGAGGCTAGTCTCTATCTCGTATTCATTCTTTGTGAGAAAAAGCTATTGCTAAAACTAAAACGTATTTCAGTTTACTCCAACCAGAGCTCATCTGTTTCCTGATTTCTGTACTTCTATCTTTTGCCACCAATGACCCCAGTGACTTGAAATTTAGTTTTTCTAAGTCTTTACCATAGCTTTTACTTTTTCACTTTGATCCTCCCACTTACACCCAAACTGTCAGTACTCAAAAATGCTGTCTTAAAGTACTTTCTCGTTTTCTAGAAATGCGGTCATTCCCACCACAGTTCAAAATCATTCCGGAACAGGATCTGCTGATTCTTGCTGCAATCCGACTTTGGTTTTGAAACACTAATTCTGCTCACGCTGTTTATACTTCTCTGACACTTTTTATGCACATCCTATGGAAATTATTAGTACCTCAGAAGAACTCTGAATTCTAGCAAATCTGTACTCTTCTTCTCAATGTGTATGATCATGAACATTTTCCAAATTTATGGCCTGTTATATTCCTGTTATTGGGAAAATGTTAAAAAGGATTTGGAGATGCTGGTGTTGGAGTGTTGAAGTTAAAAATCTCTCAATACCAGGTTTTAGTCCGACAGGTTTATTTGGAAGCACTAGCTTTTGGAATGCTGCTGCTTCATCAGGTGGTTGTGGTGTATAAGATCTTAAGACACCGAGTTTATAGCAAAAGTTTACAGTGTGATGTAACTGAAATTATATATTGTAAAAGACCTGGATTGTTTGTTACGTGTCTCATCTTTTGGAATGAACATGTTTGTTTCAGTTCTTTCATATGTAAATCGCAGAACGGTTTTGAATTTAATTGAATTTATTGTCACATGAACTGAGGCACAGTGAAAACTTTGGCTTGCAAGCAATGTGGGCATATCACAGGGTTAAGTACCATAGATAAGTAAATAATAGGTAAGCAGTGGAAAAAACAAAAACACAGGTACGGGCGAATGTTACGAGTTTGAGTGTCCAGGTAGCGGGCCTGGTAGATGAATTCGATAGATGGGAAGTTGGCCTTTGTGATTGTCCAGGCCGAATTCACCACTCTCTGTAACCATCTCCAATCTTGAATGGTACAGTTGCCATCACCAGGTAGTGATACATCCAGACCGAATGCTCTAGATGGCGCACCTATAAAAGTTAGCAAGGGTACTCCGTGTGCCAAATTTCCTCAGCTGCCTGAGGAAGAAGAGATTTTGTTGGGCCTTTGTAACCAGTGTGTCCACATGAATCCAAGAAAGCTTATTGTGGATGATCACTCCCAGGAGCTTGACACTCTCCACTCATTCCACCTCTGTGTTGTTAATATGTAGCGGGGCATGAGTAACATCCTGACGAAAGTCAATAATGAGTTCCTTGGTTTTGCCAGCATTGAGGGCTAGGTTGTTCTCAGTGGACCATTTTTCCTGGTATTCCACCTCTTGTCTCTAGTCTGTTTCGCTGCAATCTGAGATTCGACCGACTATGGTGGTGTCATCAGCAAATTTGTAAATGGCATTAGTCTGGTATTTGGTGACGCAGTCATGGGTATACAGTGAGTACAGTAGGGGGCTGAGTACGCACGCCTGGGGGTCTCCAGTGTTGAGTCTTAGTGAGGATGAAATATTGTCCCCAGTCTTCACTGATTGTGGCCTGTGGGTCAGGAAACAGAGGATCCAGTTGCAGAGAAGGGGGCTTAGACCAAGGTCACTAAGTTTAGTAATTAGTCTCAAGGGGATAATAGTGCTGAAGGCTGAACTGTAGTCAGTGAGTAGGATTCCTACATAGCTGTTCTTGGTGTCAAGATGTTCTAGGGAGGATTGAAGGGCAATTGATATGGCATCTGACATGGATTTGTTGGTGTGATAGGCAAATTGGAGTTGGTCAAGAGTACTGGAGAGGCTGGAGTTGATTAATGCCATGACCAGCCTTTCAAAGCACTTCATGACCACCAAGATTAGGGCCATTGGCTAGTAGTCATTGAGACATGCCACATGAGCCTCCTTAGGCACAGGGATGATGTTGACCCTCTTGAAACAGGCCGGGACAGTGGCCTGCTGCAGGAGGAGGTTGAAGATGTCCAAGAAGACTTCTGCCGACTGATCTGTACGTGCTCTGAGTGCATGGTCTGGTACTCTCTCTGGTCCCATTGCTTTCCTTGGATTCACATGAAGGAAAACTGATCTGACCTCTGATATATTCTCAAGTGAATGTAACTTTAAAAAGGTTCTGCAATTTACGTGTGAAAGAACTGAAAGCAACATATTCATTCTAAAAGATGAGAAACTTAACAAAAAAATCCAGATTTTTTCAATTATAATTTCAGTTACATCACACTAAACTTCTGCTTTAAATTCTGCTTTAAAATCTTATACTCCACAACTACCTGATGAAGAAGCAGTGCTCCGAAAGCTAGTGTTTCCAAATAAACCTGTTAGACTTTAACCTTAGTTAAAAATCATACAACACCAGGTTATAGTCCAACAGGTTTAATTGGAAGCGCACTAGCTTTCGGAGCGACGCTCCTTCATCAGGTGATTGTGGAGGGCTCGATCGTAACACAGAATTTATAGCAAAAGTTTGCAGTGTGATGTAACTGAAATTATGCATTGAAAAATTGATTGTCTGTTAAGCCTTTCATCTGTTAGAATACAGTGGTAGTTTCACTTCTTTCATGTGTAAATCACAAAACCCTTTTTTTAAAGTTGCATTCTCTGGTTAGCTGTTAACAATGGTGATAGCTCGACAATATGTTGAAGGTGTTAGCCCCCTGTGTTCTGTCTATGACCTGATGTTTAGATTCTAATCTAAAAAAATGAGAACAATCAGAGTTTTACCTAAATTCATGCAGTTTTTGAGCTCAGAGTTCTACATGAATGTATGCAGTTTTTGAGCAAAATGCAATGTAACTCTGCAAGTACAAATTCACCACAAAATATGTGTGCATGTGGGTCTTTGTCTGTCTGTACGTGTGTGTCTGTCTGGTGTGTGTGTGTGTGTGTGTGTGTGTGTGTGTCTTAAGTCTGTGAGGGGGTGCGTGTGGGAGTGTGTGTGTCTATAAGTGTGTGTGTGTGTAGTGCAATGGTGATCACCTGTAATGTGACATGAACCCAAGGTCCCGGTTGAGACCCTCCCTATGGGTACCGAACTTAGCTATCAGCCTCTGCTCGGCCACTTTCCTCTGCTGCCTGTCCCGAGGTCCACCTTGGAGGATGGTCACCCGAAGGTCCGAGGCTGAATGTCCTGGACCACTGAATGTTCCCCAACTGGGAGGGAACCCTCCTGTCTGTTGATTGTTGTGCGGTGCCCATTCATCCATTGTCGTAGCCTTTGCTCAGTTTCCCCAATGTACCACGCCTCCAGGCATCCTTGCCTGCAATGTATAAGATAGACAACGTTGGCAAATTTTTGCTATAAATTCTGTTACGATCGAGCCCTCCACAATCACCTGATGAAGGAGCGATGCTCCGAAAGCTAGTGTGCTTCCAATTAAACCTGTTGGACTATAACCTGGTGTTGTGATTTTTAACTTTATACACCCCAGTCCAACACCGCCATCTCCAAATCAAGACCTGGTATTGTGTGATTTTTAATGTTATAAAGGATGTAATAGTAAAACATTTGAAAATACATAATATAATCAAGCGGATTCAAGATGACTTTTTGAAAGAGAAATCATGCCTGGGATACACATATATATATATTTGGGTTTTCAGAAGGCTTTAAATAAAGCACCACACTTTCAGCTATTTAAGATGGTGTTGGAAGTAGTATTTTAGCATAGATAGAGGATTAGCTAAGTAGTGGAAGACAGAATTTGGATAAGGAGACATTTTCAAAATGGCTGTCTAACTAGTGGAATGTCACCGCTTTCAGTGCTGGGGCCACATTTATTTACAACATAAATGACTTGGACGAGAAAAGTCTGCCATTGTGAAATTTGTGGAGAGCACAAATGGGTGGGAAGCAAGAAATGTGAATGACAGAGCTTGCAGAGGAAAATAGGTTAAGCAGGTGGGCAAAAACATGGAATATATGTGAAATTGTACTTTGAGATTGTGTACTTTGGCTGGAAAAATAGAGGAACTGAATATTGTTTAAATTGAGAAAAGTGTCAGAACAGAATGATTTGGCATGAATCTCAAACAGCTAGCATTTAAGATCAGGTAATAATAAGGAATGAAAATGGAATATTAACCTTTACTTCAAAGGGATTGGAGTTTAAAAGTGGAAGGATTTGGTAAAACTGTAAAAGGCACTGGAAAATTGTGAACGTTTTTGGGCCCATTCTGTGGAAAGTGATGCTGTCATTGAAAGTGGTTCAGAGAATATTCACTAGGCTGTTCCTAGGTATGGAGGGGATGCTTTCTGAGGAGAGTTTGAGCTTGTACTCTCAGTAATTTGGAAGAACAGGGGGTGACCTTATTGAAATGTGCAATATTCTTACGGGAGTTGATAGTAGATGCAGAACCTATGTTTTTATTTTCTGCCTTGTGGGAGAGTCTACATCTAGAGTCTATCAGAATGAGTTAATGCCCATTTAAAACAAATTAGTAATTCTGTAAAAGTAGTGAATCTGTGGAATTGTTCACTTCAGAGGGCAGTTGAGGCTGGGCTGTTAAGTGCATTCATATTTTTAATTTAACAAGGGAATCGAGGCTTATAGGGTTGAAAAACAGGAAAGTGGAGTTGAGGATTATCAGATCAGCGAAGGTCTCATTGAATGGTGGAGCAGACTCGATGGATTGAGTGGCCTACTTCAGTTCCTACGTCTTATGATTATCATCATTTTTTCTTTGGTCTCTGCTCCATGATTCCTATATCTAGAAGCATGGTGGCACAGTGGTTAGCACTGCTGCCTCACACCGTTAGAGACCCGGGTTCAATTCCTGTCTCAGGCAGCTGTCTGTGTGGAGTTTGCACATTCTCCCCGTGTCTGCGTGGGTTTCCTCCTCCAGTCCAAAAATATGCAGGTTAGGTGAATTGGGCGTGCTAAATTGCCCGTAGTGTTAGGAGAAGGGGTAAGTGTAGGGGAATGGGTCTGGGTGGGTTGCTCTTCGGAGGGTCAGTGTAGGCTTGTTGGGCCGAAGGGCCTGTTTCCACACTAAGTAATCTAATCCAATAAAGGTCATTATGATTTAGTCTTTTCATCCCATATTATTGTTAATTTTTCACTTCACACTTTCTAAGACCAATGATACTCAGAACTGAAAGCAGTATTCTAAAAAGGAATAAAGGCAAAATATTGCAGATGCTGGAAATGTAAAACAAGCTCAGAAACTGAAGAAACTTGGCCTGCCTGGGATCATCTGTGGAGAGAAAAACAGTTAATGTTTAAAATCCAGTACATCTCTTCTGAAGTCGTCATTCCAGACTCGAAGTTAATTGTTTTTCTCTCTCCACAAATGATGCCAGACCTGTTGAGTTTATCCAGCCTTCTATGTTTGTGCAGATTCCATTTTAATTTCCATTCCTTTACATTCCAACTCACTGTAGAACCAGTACACATGGAGCATTTTGATTTTTTTTCTGCCCGTCCACTAGTATTTTAGCAATTTTTGTACATGAGTCCTTAAATTTACATGCTGCCATAGTTCCTGCCTTTCTGCAATGAAGAAAATACTGATATTTTGTATCCAACTTCATTTGCCACGATTTTTCACTCTCGTGCAATGTATTAATATTCTTTCAAAATATTTTGCTCCTAGCTATACTGTTTACTTATGTACTTGTGGTGTTTGCTTCCATTTAGGTCATTTAAAACATTGCAATTCTGAGGCCTCAGTACAAAGACTTGTATTCTTCCAAATACATGTGCAATATTTGTACTCTGTCTCTGACATTCTAATCAATTTTATACCCATGAAAATTGCATCCAATTGCAATGTTACTTCCGTGTTGTAGAATATTATAGAATAGCTTATCGTAGTCCATATAAATAACATCAATAGACATTTTATTGTGCAGCATATTAGTTATTTCACTTCACTTAGTACTGTTGGACATGGTCTAAACTTCACAAATTTGTGCTGTTCTGTGTCAAAAGATTTTTGATTTCTTGCAGCATATTTAACAAATGTTCTTGTCTCGCACTTCTTTTGCAATTTAAAAGCCTGCAGGATTTTTCTCAATATTAATTGAGGAATTATTACTGTAACCGTATTTAAACACTCAACTTATTTTTCTGGATGTAAAACAAAACCTTTAGCTGCTGACATATAGCATTTTGCAACTGCTGATCTATTTTTCATTTTACTGGTTTGTTTATTGAAAATAAACAGTAAGTCCACACAAGGAGCTATAGTTTACGTTATAATGTACTTAACAGTCCTAACTTTTCATTTATACCTTTTGGGCACCTGTTATTGGTATAGGTTATTTTTTGTTGGTGGGTTTAGGTTTAATCAGACTTTGAGGCCTAGTTGGATTAACTTCAATATTGATATAATTCTGCTTAATGTAATTGTTGATGCAAGTGCATATTAAAATTATCATCACAAATGGTCATTATTTAACTGATGTTATGGATATCTTTTGGATATCTAGGTCATTTTCAACCACTTTTCCTGATCCAGTTGTCTCTTTCTAATGACAAATCAACTTACCTTTTTTCCTGATCTCTGCAGTGTTGTCAGAAGGATCACAGCAGGTTTTATTTTCATGAATATGAAAATCATTCCCAGTCTTTGATGTACAGTATTTTATCACTGGCAGAAATTTGTGGATCTAGATTAACAAGATGCTTGGAGTTGGTATATGATAAAGGATAAAAATCAGAGACACAGTTGAACATATCCGTATTTTAATTCAATTGCCATGAAAAACTTTATTTATTTTTATGTTTATGTAAAAGTAATCTGAATATTGTCTCTCAATAACAAATAGTTCTTCTTAGATGCTCTAAAGTTAATGATGGTTTATTTACTATGTTAACTCTGATTGATTAAATTAGTTTAAATAGTAATGCAGTAGCTGTACATTGAAAATGTTAGTAATACTTGTATCAAAACTTTGCTACTAAAATTGTCTTGTATGAATGTATCTGATAATTATCATATTCCATAAATGT
The DNA here is from genome assembly GCF_047496795.1 of Chiloscyllium punctatum. Lineage (NCBI taxonomy): Eukaryota > Metazoa > Chordata > Chondrichthyes > Orectolobiformes > Hemiscylliidae > Chiloscyllium > Chiloscyllium punctatum. Next base: position 65,630,205 of record NC_092743.1, read on the forward strand.
ATACCAGATTCTTTAGATTGTGCATGAAATGTTAGTACTACTAAGCCATACACTAAGAATATATCAATAATCTACAACAGCTGGCCATGGATAAATAATCCAGAGATTGAATTCAGTTTCCATTTAGGCAATTTGAAAATTGTGTTTGAGAGTTTTTAAAATTCTAGAAATATAATCTTCTATCAGTAAAAGTGTCCTTGAAACAGACAAATTTGTCATTAAAAGGACAACTGATCATGTTCTGATCAGTCAGACCATCAGTTTTCCCAATCGCATGATAGCCAAACCAGAGGTCTTAAAAGTGACTGCCGGATGCTGATGTCAAGCCTGGAAAAAAATACACATCTCTTTTGATTGTCCTGGGCTGGCATCATAACTGACTGAACTTGTTTTCTCCAGTTTCATATCACTGCTATTATACTAATGAAGCCACAACCTTCAAAATATCTGCACAATGCCCAGCTGGTAGATAACACTCAATAGAGACATGTTTCCATTGTTGCTCTTGATTAAACAAAATGCTTCTTACACCTAAAATACTGACTTTGGAAATGGCATAATTAAAACTCTTCTTTATTTCTCTGCTCCAGTGTATATTCTTATTACTTTAGATGTTAGAACTGACTACTTTCAGAGTGGTATGGCATATTCAGTAGAAAGTAAGGACTGCAGATGCTGGAGATCAGATTTGAGAGTGTGGTACTGGCAAAGCACAGTAGATCAGGCAGTGTCCAAGAAGCAGGAGAATTGACGTTTTGGGCATAAGCCCTTTCATCAGGATAGCCTTATGCCCGAAATGTTCAATGCTCTTGCTCCTTGGATGCTGCCTAACCTGCTGTGCTTTTCCAGCACCACAGTGTATAGCATATTCAGTCTGGTCTCAGCTACACCAAACAAAGTATGTTTACTTTTAATTTTGTTGTTAAACTACTGATTTGGAAAAAACATTAATTAATTGTGGTTTCACACTACAACTTGCTGGGTGAAGACAGTAAAACTGGACATGAAACAATAGTTTTTCTCAGTTTAAACAAAGTTGTGTAATATTAAGTGACAGCTTATTTTTTGCCCAAGACTTTTGCTTGTAACTGCAGACACAGGGTAAGCACCTAGGCCTCTACCAAACTCTGACTGGTTTTCCCTCCGGTGCTTAGTATGGAGCTATATGGGGCAGGTGAGTAACTGGGTGTAATAAAATGGACTTGTACACCTCCATTCACATTGTACTGCATACTTGTTATGAGAATATACATCACTGTCACTTTTTCCTGTTTTAATTTGACTTCTGTCCAACTTAGCCCAGATATTCTCTCATTCATTGTCATTTCTCATTGCCCAACTTGAGCAACATTTTTTCCCCTACTGCTGACCCATTCACATGTAAACTAATTTTGCACATTATCCACTATTTTCTCACCTCTGACTTTCTTTAACAAAGTTAACATTTTTCCTTGGTTATGACCTGTCAGTAGTCTCGTACTTTGGAACTAGCGTTAACTGCTGATGATTTTCTATAAGCATTCAGTCCTCCTTCTTCCCCACTGACCCTGTCTTAATAGATAAGTGCTCTAGGTCAACCACGACTGGATAACCTGCTAAGGTTAAATTCACTTGACAAACTTTTCACAAATATTTAAACAGTATTAATTAGCCTTGATTAGGAGGACAGAATGAAATCCCTTTTCCAGCCCTCCCCATCCTGTAGATTATTGCTGACACTGGGATCAATACCTTGAAGTTGGTATGCTGCCTTACACTAGTAATTTTGGACCTATGTTGTACCCCTATCACCTTTGTAAGGAAGTTTGGCGGGGTGGGGGTGGGGGGGTAATGTTAGTCCACTTAATTGCGCTGCAGTTAGTAAACATCCTTGTGAGATTAATGTGTTCATTAGTTTCCTTGTCCACCAAGAAAAATGTAACAGACAAGTGTTTGATTATAGAAACTACTTCTCTAATTTGGGAATTATCCATGAAATGTATTCAAATCAGCATTGAATTGAAAACACTGCAAATATATGTACTAGGAGAAAGTGAGGACTGCAGATGCTGGAGATCAGAGCAGAAAAATGTGTTGCTGGAAAAGCGCAGCAGGTCAGGCAGCATTCAAGGAGCAGGAGAATCGACGTTTCGGGCATAAGAAGGGCTTATGCCTGAAACGTCGATTCTCCTGCTCCTTGGATGCTGCCTGCCCTGCTGTGCTTTTCCAGCGACACATTTTTCAGCAAATGTATGTACTGACTGGTTTGGTTCATCAGGTCGGGGCAGTTGATCATGGATATGTTGCTCTGTGATCCTCCACAGATGAAGTTCCTTATCTAAATTTGACCTCCTCTGATCAAATGCAATTGTCATCATCAAAGTCCCTGCCATTAATATTCTTGGGATTTCCGTTGGCCAGAAACTTAAAATCGGAGGTTATAAAAGCAGATTACAATTTGAATATTCGGTGGCAAGTGACTCATTGCCTAACTTTTCAAGGCCTTTGCACTATTTACAAGGCTCAAATGATCAACCTGGTGATCCCTGCACCCTGACAGTAGTGCTCAGCACAAAGCATTCTTGTACTATGTGCATAACTTTAAATGGTGATTCTCTTCACTACTGTATGGTGGCAGTAGTATGTAGCATCTATGTGCAGCACTACAGAAATTTTCCAAAAGGAATCTCCCGAGCCACTTAAAAAGACAAGGGCAGCAAGCACATCCACCTTGACTACCAGAGTTTCCTCCAAACCATACATCAGCCTGACTTGGGAATGTATTGCATTTCCTTCATTGTCAAAATACTGGAATGCCTTCCATAACAGTACTGTATGTCTTATTTTTCTTATACTGACTGCAACTGATTGAGAAAGTGACTGACCATCACCTCCTCAACAGCTGTTAAAGATGCGTTTCATGAATGAATAACAAGAAAAAATCTCAGTCTTTCCAGTTCATAATTGGAAGCCACTCTTAGCAGTTGTGCTTCTGACCTCTCTATTCTCCAGCCAGTTCCCTTTATATTGCTAACTTCACTCTTTCAAATGTATATGCAAAATCCTTGGGCTGATTTAAAACAAACTGATGCACAACAAATGAAAGACCGGTAATTAGTCAAGAATGGTCACTGAAGTGAGCTTTGCTTTGACTCAGTGGTGCGATTAACATCTCACCTTTGAGTTTCCAAAATAATCAAACAATGGACCTTGTAACATATATAATCCACCAATGGAAAGAATTCTTGTTGAAAGGATCCAGGTAGGGCTCAGAATGGCAGAACCTTATGTCTGATTCCTGGACTTCAATCACAAATTTGAAAGGAAATCTGGGAAGGCTGTCCCTGACTTGTGCACCCTCATCTCAGACTCTTAGCTGGAGGTTCTCCTGTGGGATCTGAAATGTGGAAGTGTTTGTAAAGGACCAGAGGAAGAGAAAAGCTTCTTCAATGATGCAGGTGCGAATGATTATAGTCCAGGAGATAGAAAGTATGCATCCAATTCAAACCTGCTCACTGTTTTGAGAGTAGGACAGATGAACAGCATATGTTTGGATGCACCAAATCTCACATGGTGCCTTTCCCAGCATTTTCCTACAACATATGGGCATAGTGGCTTAGTGGTTAGCACTACTGCTTTCAGCACCAGGAACCCAAGTTTGAATCCATTGTTGGGCAACTGTGTGCAGTTTGCACATTTTCTCCATGTCTGCATGTTCAAGCTGCTCTGGTTTCCTCCCACAGTCCAAGGATGTGCAGGTTAGATGGATTGGTCATGGGAAATGCAGGGTTACAGAAACAGGGTGTAAGGGGTGGGACTGGGTTAGCTGCCTTTAGGAGGGTGAGTGTGAACTCCACAGGGTGTGGACTGACTGGCCTGCCTCCAAACTGCAGGATTCTATGACTTTATATAATACAACACAACTTGTACTTACAGTCTCCAGGCGCTTCCCTACATTCTTATCTGCACATCGTCATCTCTCATTCATGCCTTTCAGTCACATTCTGAAAATGTCATCCATCCCTCTCCACACAATTCTTTTCTCATACAATTCTGCTATTTTGCTTTGCAGGAAGAAGATAATGCATACTTTTGAGGGGCAGAAACTGGAAGATGGTACCTCCAGTAACAGATACTTTGAACACTGACAGGTCAAGTCCACATGGGAAGGATGTCTTGATTCAGAAGGGTGCGCTCGTGTCAAGGGAGATGATCCTCTACTTGCTGATCCTATGTTGGGAAGTTTTGCCTCTTTCCCTGTAGATATCTGAGTTAAACACTTCTGCCCTTTCCAGCATGTTCCTGAGGAGAAGACAGCTGGTATTGCTGTTGGATTGGTGATGGTGTTCTTGTTCATTATTCGAGATGCAAGGTAGAGCTGAAGTTTGCTGTTGTATTTCTCCAGTGAAGACTGGCAGCAGAAAAGTAGAGATCAAGCTTAATAAAACTATGAAGGGTGAGTTGACTTCCAAGAAGTTAGAAATTACTTATCAAGGGGCAGAAAACCATTCTGAGAAGAAATGTTGTGAACAGCCACTTACCTGGACATGTCTGTAGCTATGGCTTCCTCATCAGTAGTTTTATTATAGTAGCATTCCTACTGTACTCTTGTTTTTTGATCCTGCAAGAGTATAAATTGGGGACATTTAAGTGACTGCTGGACATGCACATGGATAGCAGTGAGTTGAGGGGTGCGTAGGTTAAGTTACTATATTTTACATTAGGATCAAATCTCGGCACAACATCATGGGCCAAAGGGCCTGTTCTGTGCTGTACTTTTCTATGTTCTATAAATACTGAAGAAAATTTATGCATTGACTGTTAAAGTCAAGATGCCTAGTTACAGTCATAGTTATTTGAGAGCATAGGATTTAGGAGCAGCAATAGGTCACTTAGCTCTTTCAGCCCGCTCCATCAGTCAATAGGATTATGGCTAATCTAATTGTGTTATGAACTCCACTTTCCTTTCTGGTTCCCCCTCTGAAGTAACATCTGATGCCTTTGTCTGCAAACTCAGTCTTGAACATATCCAGTGACCCAGTCTCTACAGCTTCCTGTGGAAGATAATTCTGACAATCTGCTGAAAAGGAATTATTCTCCTCAGCTCTATCTTGATAGGAAGACCACTTATTCTTCATATTGTCTTCTAGTTTTAGGCTCCCACATATGATGAAACACACTCCTGATATCAACACTCTCCCATCCCCTCAAGATCTTGTATGTTTCAATTAGATATCCTTTCACTGTTCTACACTGCAATGGTAATAGGTCCATCTGTTCAATATCTCTTAATGAAAAATATGATGGAGTAGCTAATTAGACCCTGTTAGCATTCCCCATTATTTAACATGAGCATGTCTAATCTTCTACCTCAACTCTACATCCTGCAGTATCCCTAAATTCCTTACTTGCCAAATATCTATCAATCTCAATCTTGCATTTACTCATCTGAACATTTGCAGCTTGGTAATGCAAAGAATTTCTAAAGATTTACAGTTCTTTTAAGAAATTTCTCCACATCTCAGAACTAAGCAACTGACCTTTTATTCTGAGACTGAAAGTCCTTTAAAACTGCCCATTTTAAAACCAAAAGTGAACCTTCACAAATTCATGACTTGACACATTACATTTTGGGGCTTTAACTCTCCACCCATACCTAAATGTATATCATCTTAACAGTTAAAAATTTTTCTCCTTATACCTTCAACAGGTTTTTGATTCCAGGAACAGAGAGTCAAGATAAGTGGGTGATTTTTAGCTTGCAAAACTGGCACTATACAAAACAAGTAATGGGGTTCCAACTATTTACAATCAATATTAAATTGTACAGAGTTAATGTTGCAGCAACAATAATCATAGGTATGAAAGTAAGTTCTGAGGAGGACATGAAAAGTGGAAATTAATCTAAGTGATGGAGTGTCACCCATCTGATGGTTTGTGTAGAGGAGTTGCTGTCAGGATTTGGTGGGGTTGATCAGAGAAGAAAATAGCAGGGAGGTAGTTTTTCCTAACCCCCTATCATTAGGGTTTGCCATCAATTGAATACCTATGGTGGTGAAAATTGGCTAGAGTTTTTTTGAGGAATATTTGAGATTGTCCACTTTGGCAGAAAGGGTAGAAAATTATTGTTTCATATTCTTTGTTGCAGAATATTATTAAAATAGTGTCTGGTAACCTGTACATGAAGCACAAAAGCTTAAGAATATTGACATTTATTGCAAGAAGACTGGAGAATAAAAAGTAAAGACATCTTACTACAACTGTACAAGTGAATATTTTGCTATTAAACTATGTATTTGATTTTTAATTCACTTGTAGGATGTGAGTATTTGTGGCTGGGCCAGTATTTATTGTCCACCCCGAGTTGCCCTGTCAAAGGTGATGATGAGCTGCCTTCTTGACCAGTTCCAATCCATGCCTGGAAACGTAACTGACTTGTCCCAGACACAAGGTGCCATTGACTGTGCAGCGAGGCACAGCCAGTTCTTCAACAATGTCTTCTGTCGGCCAGAAGATACAGAAGCTTGAACACCTGCATCAATAGGTTCTGGAACAGGTCCCTCCCTGCAGTTATTAGACTGGTGAATGGACTGTCTAAATAATATTGATCTTTCTAATGTTGATCATGCTTTGCACACTTACTGTGCAGTGTAACCTGTATGCTTCACTCTGTCTAAGCATCCTATCATCTGTATGTCCTTGTTTGCTATGATCTGCCTGTACTGCTCGCAAAAAAAAGCTTTTCACTGTATGTAGGTACATGTGACTACAATAAATCAAATCAAAGCAGCAGGATTGAACTCCCGTGAGCAATAACTACCAACCACATAAAACAGAAATAAGATACTATAAGTTGGCAAGCAAAGAAACAAATGGCATTCCCTTCAAAATGACACTTGTTTACAACTGCAACCAAAACGTCAGCAATATCCATTGTGGTTAGACACACATGCTGCTACAGAGGGAATTTCATGATTTGGATCCTTCATTTCACCTTAAAAACATTGTGTTGCAGGTTAATTTCAAAAATAGAATCTGAAAACCAGAGTTTGGGGAACAATGCCAGTCTAATATAAGGGACGTGATTAAAAGGGAAAATGCTACATTGAACAATCTATCACTGTCTTGAGCTTAAGGAAGTGTAAAGCAATCATAAATTCTCCCTTTGTGACCATTAGTTCTACAGTCTACTGCATAGACTTATTTATAATTTCTTAGGCAACAATGCCTGTTACATAGTATTAAAGTAGTTAACCAGTCATAAATTTGTAGAATTTTTAAAAAATTCATTCACAAGTCATGGGTTTCGCTGGCAAACCTAACATTGATTGTTCATTCCTAATTTCCCAGAAAGCAGTTAAGATTGAACCACACAAGGACACAGCAAATTAAGAAAGGACAGGGGAGGAGATGTATTATAATTTACAAGTTTTGGTAAATTCAGAGATATAAAAATCAGTTTGGCTTGAGTTACAATTTAACAGAGGTATGTTCAGTAATAGTTCCTTCAGAGAGATTAGCCCAGTAGTTTTTCCTCCTTGCAGGAAAACTGCATTAGGGGCTAGGTCAGACTAGACCCCTGCTTATCCAGTCAAGTAGTTAACTGATTTAGGATCCAAGAATTGTACATTTAAGCAATTCAATCAATCCTGATTTCAGTGATGTGATAAGGGCAGACATTCAGGAGTCAATTGCCCCATCTTCGTGGGCTAATTGGAAGGTTGTTAAACTGAACATAGTTTTACTCCCTCATTAGCTTCCATTGCGAAGAAATGAAATAACAAAAAAAATTAGCATGCATTTTAGCATAACAGTTAATAATAAATGTTTTCCGGGGGAAAATATTTGCACTACCGCGGTTAGGCGGTAGTGTGGGGAAAAAAAAGAAAAATAATAATAAATGTTTTCCTTTGTCCAGAGCTGGCTAGAAGCAGGGCAGCTTGTCTCCTAAGTCCTTTGTTTTAGCTGGAATGTTAATACAATGCGGGGATTCAGCAGCTTTTGGAAGTGTGATCAGCCAAAACCATTTTATTTTAACCCTACTGTGAATCCTCTTGCAAGGATGCCTACCTTGAAGAAGTTTTCCTCCTCTCTCTACAAGAATCTCAGGGAGTCCCTCTCCCACTGCAACTCCCAGGTCATTTCCTCTGCCCTGAAGCTCTTCAACCATGTCGTGAAACAAACTTGGTACCACAGCCACATTTGCTTCCTCAGTGCATGCCTCCGTAACCAACTCATCCCACACGGACTCCGGACCACCTTTAAACCAGCAGAGTTCGGACCCGAACAGGACAAACAGTACAGACTACAGATTCAAAAACACCAGCAACAGTTCTCCTTCAAGATCCTCCGCTCCACGCTTGCAGCAATGCGCCGGCACCTAACCTCTCTACAGTCAGCCCTGCCCCAGCTGAGGGCCACACTCTCTCAGAATTGCAAAGGACCCACTCTGTACTACATCCTCAGGAGAATTCATACTCTTAAAAAACAGTATTTCAATTCCATCTCAAACATCAAAAACTGTAAATACAACAAACTTTTATCCACCCACCTCCATAACCAGCGCTCCTCAAACATTCCAGAAGATTCACCTGGCCTCGGAAACGCCATTAGCCATGCAGCTGATGCAGCTACCACCCCCACGCTGAGTGATGACGTCACTTCCGCCCCCATCATGGCCACTCCCACAGCCACTTCCGGCCCTCACATCATCGCTGATGCCACACGCTCAGTGACTTCCGCCACCCCTACTGCCATGATCAACACCACTTTTGCCCCCACTAGTGCCACTCACCTGCATTCTGCTGACACGCCCCCCACAGACCCCACTGTCACTATCCCCATCCCCCAGAACCCCGAGGGGAACATTACCCCTGCTCATGCCTCCACTCCTATTTCCCCCACCATCACACCCACTCCAGGTACTGGCTCCGACCCCACTCCCAGCTCCACACCACACCAGATCCCAGCTCCCGGCCCTGCTGAGTTTTCACCATCCCTCCAGACCTCCCACTCACTGAGGACGAACGATCAGTCCTCAGCAAAGGACTTACCTTCATCCCGCTCCGTCCACGCATCAATGAATTTAATACATGCTGTGACGTCGAACACTTCTTCCGTCGCCTCCGCCTCCGAGCTTACTTTCACAATCAGGACTCCCGCCCACATTCTGAGGACCCCTTCACCCACCTCCAACACACTGCATCCACCTGGACACCCCACGCTGGCCTGTTACCTGCCCTCGACCTCTTCATTTCCAACTGCCGCCGGGACATTAAACGCCCCAAACTGTCAACCCCCCTCCCCCACTCCAACCTCTCACCCTCACAACGCGCAGCCCTCCAATCCCTCTGCTCGAATCCCAACCTCACCATTAAGCCAGCGGATAAAGGGGGCGCAGTGGTAGTCTGGCGCACTGACCTCTACACCGCTGAAGCCAAACGCCAACTCGAGGACACCTCTTCCTACTGCCCCCTCGACCATGACCCCACCCCCCATCACCAAACCATCATCTCCCAGACCATACAGAACCTCATCACCTCAGGCGATCTCCCACCCACAGCTTCCAACCTCATTGTCAAGGAACCCCGCACTGCCCGGTTCTACCTCCTTCCCAAGATCCACAAGCCTGACCATCCTGGCCGACCCATTGTCTCAGCATGCTTCTGCCCCATTGAACTCATCTCTACCTACCTCGACACTGTCCTATCCCCCCTAGTCCAGAAACTCCCCACATACGTTTGAGACACCACCCACGCCCTCCATCTCCTCCAAGACTTCCGTTTCCCCAGCCCCCAACGCCTCATCTTCACCATGGATATCCAATCCCTCTACACCTCCATCCGCCACGACCAGGGCCTCCAAGCCCTCCGTTTTTTCCTCTCCAGACGTCCCCAACAGTACCCTTCCACTGACACTCTCATTCGTTTGGCCGAACTGGTCCTCCCCTTTAACAATTTCTCCTTCCAATCCTCCCACTTCCTCCAGACCAAAGGGGTAGCCGTGGGCACATGTATGGGCCCCAGCTATGCCTGTCTCTTTGTTGGCTATGTAGAACAGTTGATCTTCCGTAATTACACCGGCACCACTCCCCACCTCTTCCTCCGCTACATTGATGACTGCATTGGCGCCACCTCGTGCTCCCGTGAGGAGGTTGAGCAATTCATCAACTTCACCAACACATTCCACCCTGACCTTAAATTTACCTGGACCATCTCTGACACCTCCCTCCCCTTCCTGGACCTCTCCATCTCCATTAGTGACGACCGACTTGACACTGACATTTTTTACAAACCCATCGACTCCCACAGCTACCTGGATTACACCTCTTCCCAACCTACCTCTTGCAAAAATGCCATCCCGTATTCCCAATTCCTCCGCCTCCGCCGTATCTGCTCCCAGGAGGACCAGTTCCACCATAGAACACACCAGATGGCCTCCTCCTTTAGAGACCGCAATTTCCCTTCCCATGTGGTTAAAGATGCCCTCCAACGCATCTCGTCCACATCCAGCACCTCCGCCCTCAGACCCCACCCCTCCAACCGTAACAAGGATAGAATGCCCCTGGTGCTCACCTTCCACCCTACAAACCTTCGCATAAACCAAATCATCCGCCGACATTTCCGCCACCTCCAAAAAGACCCCACCACCAGGGATATATTTCCCTCCCCACCCCTTTCCGCCTTCCGCAAAGACCGTTCCCTCCATGACTACCTGGTCAGGTCCACACCCCCCTACGACCCACCCTCCCATTTTGGCACTTACCCCTGCCACCGCAGGAACTGTAAAATCTGTGCCCACACCTCCTCCCTCACCTCTAACCAAGGCCCTAAAGGAGCCTTCCACATCCATCAGTTTTACCTGCACATCCACTAATATCATTTATTGTATCCGTTGCTTCCGATGTGGTCTCCTCTACACTGGGGAGACTGGGCGCCTCCTAGCAGAGCGCTTTATTGAACATCTCTGAGACACCCGCACCAATCAACCAAACCGCCCCGTAGCCCAACGTTTCAACTCCCCCTCCCACTCTGCCGAGGACCTGGAGGTCCTGGGCCTCCTTCACTGCCTCTCCCTCACCACCAGACGCCTGGAGGAAGAACGCCTCATCTTCCGCCTCGGAACACTTCAACCCCAGGGCATCAATATGGACTTCAGCTTCCTCATTTCCCTTTCCCTCATCTCATCCTACTTTCAAACTTCCAGTTCAGCACTGTCCCCTTGACTTGTCCGGACTTGTCCGACCTGCCTAGCTCCTTTACCACCTATCCACTCCACCCTCCCCTCCCTGACCTATCACCTTCATCTCCTCCCCCACTCACCCAAAGTACTTTATGCTACTCTCTCCCCACCCCCACCCTCCTCTCGCTTATCTCTCCACGCTTCAGCCTCACTGCCTTTATTCCTGATGAAGGGCTTTTGCCCGAAACGTCGATTTCGCTGCTCATTGGATGCTGCCTGAACTGCTTTGCTCTTCCAGCACCACTAATCCAGAAAACCATTTTATCGTCCAGCAAGATGTCCATGTTTTTAAAGAAGCAGAATTTAGAAGAGTATTCTTTGGAATTTCTCTTCTTGCCTTCTGGCCATGACTTAGTTAACAACACAGACTAACTCGTCCCAGAAACAGCAATTTATATATCAGTGAGTGGAGCTATTCCGAAGATTCCAAGTTAACTCTTTCAAAACAACAAAAATAAGGTACTTCCCATTTCAAGACAGAGTTGAGGAACAATTGTTTTGCTCAATGGGTTGTTAATCTTTAGAATTCCATACCTCAAGGATGGGACTTGGAATATATTTAACGATGAGATAAGTATTTAATCTCTTAGATAGTGAAAATCGACGCGTGAGAAGCAGGAAAGTGCTGCAAGCTGTGTCTGTTGGTAACCATTTAACAGGAGTATTCAGATATGATCTTTATGATTTTGATTTTGAAACAGGTTTGGAATATTTATGTGGCAAAATTCTTGGTCATGCCCATGGAGTTCAGACATTTGTTCTCCAATCTCCAACTACCTGAGTTCGGAAAGGCTGTTCTCTCCACAGCCAATGGAAGGATTACATTTTTAAAATGTTGCTATCACCTCCTGCTTTGTAATGGTCAGAAATATGTCAGAATTTGTCCCACCTAGTGTTCTGTATAACTTTGGATAATTCTGTGGATATTAAGCACAGTACTGCAACTGTAGGTTGTAAATTAAAAAAAAACCTGATGCTGGAAGAACACAGCAAGCCAGGCCAAAACAAAACGTTAATGCTGCCTAACTTGCTACATCCTTCTAGCTTCCGGGTTGTCTACAATAGATTGTAGGGCAGCTCTACGCAGCCGCAGTTTTGACTCCGTCCACACGGACAGAGCAGTTCGGCGGTTGGTGCTGCCGGATGAAGCCTGTGTGTGGGCCTGAGCGGATTAAGCGATAGAATGTCCAATACCAGGAAGGTATGAGGGTGTTTATTTTTAATGTGCTAATTGCACGATGTTCACAGGGACAGGTGTTAGGCAGATGGAAAATGATAAGCTGTTAATGGAGCAGCTGAGAGCCTGCCTTGTGTCCCCGGGGCAACGCTGTGGTTCTCCATGCTGACTGTAACTGGCCGGGGAGCGGGTTAACTCCGTTATTAACACTGTTCCTACCTCCAGCAAAGCGCGGATAAACAGAAAATGCTGGGAACACTCTGCTGGTCAGTTCGTATCTCTGGAAGAACGGTTTCCCAAGTTTGTGTCAAATTTAGTTTTGCCAACAGGACTAGAGATGACGGAAATTTCTAAAAGAGCAAAACAAAGAGAATGATAGGAGCGTGTTCACACAAGGGAATAGTGACCAGTGATTTAATAGTCAAAACACGATGGTCAAGGTGATGGAACTGATGCAAAACTGAAACGGACGTGGTTAAAAACTGGAAATGTGTATCAAGAAAAATCAGGCCAACTCCAAGAGTGCAGATTGCCTCATCAACGCAAAAGCCAGGGTTATTACCGGATGTCTTAATCCATTTCCAGTCCGTCTAAAATGCAGGCGGCCCATTCTGCAAGGCGGTATCTTCAGCTAAAATAGTGTGAACTGCGTTTAAACTTAGCTCCATTAGTGATGATGCTATTAAGCCACTCGTGGTGATGTGCATTATTGTCAGTGCTTCAATATTGAGAAGTATTAATTCATTAACTGAAAAATAGTGGTAGATGGTAAACAGCAAATAGTTTCCTTGCATGCTTCACCTGATGCTTTGAAACTTAATGGATTTTGAAATCATTGTTGAGAAATCCCAGTGATGCTTCTTCATGACTGTATGATGTTGGTTTCTATCTCTGTTGGATGTTTTGTGTACCTGGGACAGTGCTGGAGATGTCTGTTTCATTGCTCATCATTCATAGAGTAATAGAGTTGTAGAGATGTACAGCATGGAAACAGATCCTTCGGTCCAACCCGTCCATGCCGACCAGATATCCCAACCCAATCTAGTCCCACCTGCCAGCACCAGGTCCATATCCCTCCAAACCCTTCCTATTCATATACCCATCCAAATGCCTTTTAAATGTTGCAATTGTACCAGCCTCCATGTGTGAAAATGTTGCCCCTTAGGCCTCTCTTATATCTTTCCCCTCTCACCCTAAACCTGTGCTCTCTAGTTCTGGATTCCGTGACCCCAGGGAAAAGACTTTGTCTATTTATCCTATCCATACCCCTCATAATTTTGTAAACCTCTATAAGGTCACCCCTCAGCCTCTGACGTTCCAGGGAAAACAGCCCCAGCCTGTTCAGCCTCTCCCTGTAGCTCAAATCCTCCAGCCCCGGCAAGATCCTTGTAAATTTTTTCAGAATCCTTTCAAGTTTCACAACATCTTTCCGATAGGAAGGAGACCAGAATTGCACACAATGTTCCAACAGTGGCCTAACCAATGTCCTGTGCAGCCGCAACATGACCTCCCAACTTCATTCAGTAGAATTAGACCTGTTATGAAATTATGGGCTTTGCAGGAACTACTGATTTTTGTTGCCATTTAAGTCTAATGGCAAGGTCAGTTCAGTTTAATCTTTTTTTATTTGTAGTGGATTGGTATGTTTGGGTGATCTGATTGATCATTCTAGAGTACAGTTAAGAATTAACCACATTGTTGTTGGTCTGGAGTTAATTGTCAGGCAAATTGTGTTAGGGTGGCAGTTATCCTGTGAAATCAAGAAGGAGTGAACCTGTTGATGATCTAATAGCTTTGTTGTGAAAGTGCCAGTGTTGGACTGGGATAGACAAAGTTTAAAAAAAATCTCTCAACACCTGGTTATAATCCAACAGGTATATTTGGAAGTACAAGCTTTCAGGGTGCTGCTTCTTCATCAGGCAGCTAGAGGAGCAGAATCATAGGGCACAGAATTTATAGCAAAAGGTCATAGTGTCATACAACTAATGTAATATATTGAACAAACCCAGATTGCTGTTAAGTCTTTCATCTTTTAAATTAGGTTGCAGATTTCGATTCATTAATTTGTAAATCCCAGTATCTCGTTCAAGTCACATTCCTGAGGTAACTTATGGTTTTTATTAAAAAAAGACATCTCCGCTCAGACAATGGATAAAGGTGTGAGGTTAGACTCTATGTATTCCAATCTTGAGTCAGTTTGGTTTTGTTTTCAAAGTAGGAATTTATAAAAAGTCCCCTGGATTGACTGTCTACAGATTGTGTGCTTTTTGAACAAAATAGAATGTATCCACAAATACAATTCTGCAATTGCAAATTGACCTAATAGAACTATGTGTGTGTGCACATGTGAGAGTGTAATGGAGTATATGCCTGTGTGTGTGCGCACCTGAGAGAGAGCATGTGAGTGAGAGAGTACGTGTGTGTTTGAGAGAGAGAATGTATTAGGGTCACCTGAAATGTGACATGAACGCAAGGTTGAGGCCATCCTCATGGGTACTGAACTTGGCTATCAGCCTCTGCCAGCCACTCTGTTTTTTACGTATCCCAAAGTCTGCCTTGGAGGGCAGTCACCCAAAGACCTGAGGCCGAATGTCCTTGACTGCTGCAGTGTTCCCCAACTGGGAGAGAATATCCTGGTGTGGCAATTTGTCATGCGGTGTCCATTCATCCGTCATCGTAGCGTCTGTTTCGTCTCACCAATATGCCATGCCTCAGAGTATCCTTGCCTGCATATGAGATAGGTAACATTGGCCGAGTCGCATGAGTACCTCCCGCATACACAATGGGTGGTGTCCCCACGTTTAATGGTAGTACCCATGTCGACACTCATGTCTTGCAATGGTTGCCATGGCAGGGTTGTATGGTGTTGTGGTTGATGTTGTCCTGAAGGACTTGGGGATATGCAACAATGCGGAGGGACTGAGCGGAGGCTGATAGCCAAGCCATGAGGATGGCCTCAACTGGGACCTTGGATTCATGTTGCACTATAAGTGACCCCAATACACTGTACACTCTCTCAGGCGCACACGCATACACACACTCCTTCTCTCTCTTCCCCCCCCCCCCCCCCCCCCCACACACACACACACACACACACACACCCCCTCTCACAGGCATATACTCCATGACACACACACCCTCTCTCGCACATACGTATACACTCTGTCTCTCTCCCTTACATGCACGCAAGTCTGTGGGCCGAACTTGCATGTATTGTATTTGTAGATACATTCTATTTTGTTCAAAAAGCCTATAATTTTTTGTGTAGGCAGTCAATCTATGTGACATTTTATAAATTCCTACTTTCAAAATAGAACCAAACTGACTCAAGATTGTATTACGAACAGGCTCTAACCTCACACCTTTAATGCATTGTCTGAGCTGAGACTTTTTTTACATATAAAACCTTAAGTTATCTCAGGAATGCAACTTGAAAGAAGTTCTGCGATTTACATATTAATGAATCAAAACCTGCATTCCATTCTAAAAGATGAAAAACTTAATAGAAATCTAGGTTTGTTCAATAAATCACATCAGTTGTATGACACTATGACCTTTTGCTATAAATTTTGTCCTATGATCTTGCTTCACTAGCTTCCTGATGAAGGAGCAGCACTCCGAAAGCTTGTACTTCTAAATAAACCGGTTGGACTATAACTTGATGTTGTGATTTTTTAAAAATAGCTTTGTAGTCACTTGCTTTTGTTCTAATTTAAAAGAAATTAACTTAACAATTTAAATTCACAAATTTCAGTTGTGACATTTGAATATATAACCCATTTTGTTATTCCAGGTCTCCAGGTTGACTTCCAAAGATTCCCTAATGCCAATGCATTGAATTGACTATTGCCATCCTTGTTTGTCCTGCTGTATTTGTATAACATCTGGATATGTCCCAGTTTGAAACTTTTGCGGTTCTTACTCTGATCTCCTTACACAGTTACTCCTATCCTGGCTGTACAATTAATGATCAGTTCTAAAAAATCTGTAAAGGAAACATATTCTCAGTTTTGGTGTCCATTACTGTTACTGTGAGTTGTTGTAAAACTTCATCTGATTTACTGTCCTGTAGGGGAGAAAATCTGCTATAATTGCCTATTCTGGTTTACACATGAGCCGAGACCTACAGCATCCTGTTTGGTTCTTGACTGCCTTCAGGTTTGCTAGGCCATACTATTTCAGGGCAAGAAATTCTGTCCTTGCCAGTGATGCCCACATCCCACGTAAAACAAAAAAAAGTTGATCTAATTAGCATTACAAAGACATGATTGCAAGGTTATCAGTATGTCACAATCAAGCTTAACATGGAATTCAGTGGTACAATCCCATTCTTATTGGAACATTTGCTAAGAAGTTATGAATTCACCCTGCTTCCTTCCACTGTTGTCAATATTTGATAGTATTATCCTTAGGTGGTTCCACAATATATTGCTCCAAAAATATTGATCGGAAATCATTCTGCCAATTTATTTTTGAAATCAGTCCTGCTAATTTGAATGACCCACTCTATTTAAAGATCAAGTTACAATACCTTCAAAATTAATTTTGGGAAATAAATGTTCCTAGGTACTTACATTTTAGAAAAACAGACAAAGGAAAAATGTAGCTCTTATTAAAGAACAATGTAAAAAAAGATGTCATTTATGGAAAAAGATCTGGTCTCAAGAAATTATGAACTAGAATCAGTATGTCTGGAAATTATGAACAGTAAGAGTCGGCAGACAAAGTAGTTCATGGACCTTATACCTTTGGGCAGAGCAATAAAACATAAATTATTGGAACTAGTAACAAATGCAATATAGTATTTTTGGAAGTCTGATTTGAAGTATGTGGTCAGACAAGTTGATGATGGACTCCTCTGCGGTGGTACTGGTTTCAATCGTGGTACTGAAGGAGGCTTGGTTACTGCTGGTGATGATGTCGAGTTTCTCGTGACAGACACACAAAGAGTCATCAGGCGACTGAGACTCCGGGAATTCTTCCACAAACTCCAAGCTGTCAGTAGCAAGCCCAATGAGACAACCAACGAGCCAGAACCTGTCGATAGAGAGATCTGCAGTGCAGCAACCAAAGAAGAAAGAGTCGAATTGGACCACTCCGGAGGGAAGCTGCCCTAGGCTCAACAGGTATGCCTGAGTCATCAGGAGATACGTCAATACCACATTCATCAGCTGTGCTCACAACATAGCCCAAAACATCACCCAAGCACAACGTGTTGGCATCCATGCTCTCAAAACCAACTGCAAAATTGTCATTAACCCAGCAGACAAAGGAGGAGCCATTGTCATACAGAATAGAACAGACTGCTGCAAAGAAGCGCATTGTTCAGCTGTCAGTCAGGAACACTACAGATCACTACTACCTGTAGATCAGATGAAAGGACGCACACATCAACTCAACAGTCTGATCAAGACCTTTGATCCAGACCTTTAGAGTATCTTATGCACTCTCACCCTGTGAATCTTTTGTATTGGAGCCTTCTACTAACTTCTGAAGATACATAAAGCCAGTGCTCCCGGATGTCCCATCATGTCAGACAATGGGACCTTGTATAAGAAACTCTCGGGTGATATCAAAGACATCTTGAATTGCATTGTAAAAGGAAACCCCAGATCCTGTCCCGACATTGCAGACTTCTTGCAGAAACTCAGCACCCATGGACCAGTCAAACCAGGAACATTCCTTGTCACAATTGACGTTTTGGCACTCTACACCAGCACCCCCCCATGACAACAGACTCAGTACTCAACACCAACAACTGGCAATTTCCAGATGCCTTCCTAGAAGTCATCTGCTTCATCCTTGACCACAACATCTTTACCTTCAACAACCAGCTCTTAATCCAGATACACAAAGCAGCCATGGTGACCAAATTCGCACCTTAATTTGCTAACATTTTCATGCACAAGTTTGAGCAAGACTTCTTCACTGCACAGGACCTCCAACCAATGCTCTACACTAGATGCATTGATGACATTTTCTTCCTTTGGACTCATGGTAAGGAATTGCTGAAATGACGGCATGACGATATCAACAAGTTTCATCCTACCATCAGACTTACCACAGACTACTCTTTAGAATCAGTCTCATTCTTAGACATTCAAGGACTGTGACACCTTGTTCATCACTCTACCGCAAGCCCATGGAGAAACTTCACGAAGCTTCACTACTCTAGCTTCCACCCTAAGCATGTTAAAGAAGCCAAATGGGGTACGATGCTCAAATCATTGGCCAGTTCTGACATGCCACAGCAAAAAACTGGAACGACCTCAGAAGATAGACATGGAGCACGATGAGACAGTACCCTTTATCATCCAGTACCTGCCCAAGGGGAGAAACTATGCCATGTACTTAACAGCCTTCAACATGTCATGAGATGCTCATCATCACAAAGATCATTCCTGAGCCTTCACTTCTTGCCGTTAAACATCTGCTAAACTTCAAACAGGCCATTGGTTACAGCAAACTACCCAGCTGTCAAGGGAACAGCAACTGCAACACTACACTGCTCTGCCATGACGACCTCTGTAAGACATGCCAGATCATTGACATGGATACTACCATCACGTGTGGGAACTGCACCCACCATATACAGTAGTACTCATGACTCAGCCAATGTTGTCTACCTCATGCATGGCAGCAAATGATGCCTGAGGCATAGTATATTGTCATCATGTCTGCATGGTCTTGCCAATGGATGAATGAACACTGCGTGACAATTATCAGACAGGAATGTTCCTTCCCAGTTAGGGAACATTTCAGCAGTCCAGGACATTCAACCTATGAACTTTGGAGGATGCTGACCCAAACTGGCTTTAGAGATACATAACGCAGGATCACCGAGCAGAAACTGATAGCCAAGTTCTGTATCCCTGACGATGGCCTCTGCTGTGATCTTGGGTTAATGTTGCGCTAAATGTAAACACACCATATTGATATGTGGTTGCAAAATCTTCCTTACTGTTCTGTTTTGACATCATCTCCTTGATAATTTAATCCCTATACTTTAATTAGTTTGTACAGTTTTGGATTACTTGTTACTTTAGTTAGACCCTCATCATTAGACTCTTATACCTATCATGTTATTCCAGCTGTTTGGTTTGTCGCTAGCACCATCTTATTTTTGATTTTTTTTGTAATTATCTCCCTGCCTTTATTGATCAGATTGTAGGTTATCCATTCACTTGCTGTTCAACTGTTCATGCTTTACTTACACCGTTTGACACTTTTGATCACTTGCAAAAACTTGTTATTCAATCTGTCAACATTTAAGCTCACACCATTTGTACTATCTTTTGACACTTAATTATCTCTCTCTGTATAAATTCTGTGCCTCTGTGCTTCCCTCTACTTCACCTGACGAAGGAGCAGCATTCTAAAAACTTGTGATTTCAAATAAACGTGTTGGACTATAACCTGATGTTGTGTGACTTCTGACAATTGCAGCAAGCCCTTGATAATGTTCAAGCATGATGAGTAACATTGTAGGGATTCTATTCCATTCTATGTAATTACAGTGTGGGAACAGGCCCTCTGAACAGTAACCCACCTAGGCCCATTCCCCTACACTCACCCCTGACTGATGCACCTAACATACAAATCCCTGAGAACTATGGACAATTCACCTAACCTGCACATCTTTGGACTGTGGGAGGAAACTGGAGCACCTGGAGGAAACCCACCCAGACACTGGAAGAATGTGCAAACTCCACACAGACAAGTACTCAAGGCTGGACTCGGACATGTATCCCTGGCGCTATGAGGCAGCAGTGCTAAATGAGCCACCATGCCTCCCTATATTCCAGATACAAATTCCAGACAATGAGCCTCTCCATCATGAGGGAATTAATCAATGCTCCTAGACATTTAATGGCATTACCTGAATCTCCTAATATCAACTTGGGGGTTATCATTGACCAGAAATTGAACCAGCCATATAAATATTGTGGCTACAATATTCTGTGGTAATAACTCCACCCTGACAACTCAATGTATCTGTGTGGTGTAAGTCAGGATTGTGATGGAATATACTCAATTTTCCTTGATTAATGTTGCTCCAACAACACTCAAGCTCAACAGCATCCAAGACATAACAACCTGCTTGATTGATAGCCCATCGAACACAATTCACTTTCTTCACAATGATACACAATGACACAAGTGTGTACCATTTACAAGATGCACTGCAACCCCTCTCTAAGGCTTCTTAGATAGGGCCTTCCAAACCCATGGCCGCTTCCAAATTGAAGGACAAGGGCAGCAGATATGTGGATTGCCAACATCTGATAGGTCCCTTTGAAATCACTCATGATCCTGAATCAGAAATATATGACTCTTTTTCTAGTGTCGCTGGGTCAATCCCATTGAGGATCTATCTACACCAAATGAACTACAGTGGTTCAAGAAGTTGTTCTGAAGGAGAACTAGGAATGGGCAACATATGTTGGCCCAGTAGAAGCACCTATAATCCATGAAGGAAAATTTCAGTTAGTGTTGTGGATAGCAAAGTGTACTTTCATCTAAATTTAGCTCTAACCAATCCAATGAAATAAACTTTGCGTATGTTTAGTTGGATATTCACACCACTTGGTTCTCAGAATTCATAGCATACTACATAGCATTCTACTTGACAAATGCAAGGTTTAAGTTGTGAACAGTAGAGCACTTCTAATTTCTATCCAGTTTCTAACCTACGACAAGGATGGAAGAAAGAAAATTGGCGAATTCCTTTTTAAGATTCATGTTCTGATTCTATTGTGACACTTTTTTTGGGAGAAGTAAATCAAATTGACGTGCATAGCATTTCTTCATATTGTTAATCTGATGTATTTGCCTGATTTTCAGCGGAAAAGGACGACTGGATTGGTGAAGCGATTCTTATTTTTGAGTGGTGATCAAGATGTGGAGGCAACCTGCAAGAGAGCAAGTACTCTTGCTAAGAAATTTACACCTTCAGTTGCAAAATCGTGGAATCAGTGTGGCAAAGGTTTTCAAGCAGTTCCATCAATGGAAGTAAGATAATATAGCAATTTTACAGTCCATCATATGTTGCTTATTGAGAGCTCAATTATGCATACTTTTAGCATAGGTACCATGTGAGGTGAAAGAACATATCAGAGAGTATAATTTGAAGGAGCTCTGGCTTTGGGAGAAGTAGTAACAGCATTTCATGAGGAGTTTAGAGACAGGAGGTTGACTTTGGGATGGGAAAGAGCAATAAGAGGCTGCTAGTGGGGCTTTTAGACCCTTAGCTTATTTTACTTTCTTCCATATTGGCAACTTCTGACACCCTAGAAATAACTAGATTATTTTTTAACTGCATAGACTTATTAAATAAATCAAATCTCACATTGAGGTATGGTTTGGAGATGCCAGTGTTGGACCGAGGTATACAAAGTTAAAAGTCACACAACACCAGGTTATAGTCTAACAGATTTAGCTGGAAACACTAGTTTTCAGAGTGCTGCCCCTTCATCCACCTGATGAAGGTTTCACAAATGCCCTATATAATTGAAAATAATAATCTTTCTTTTATATTCAGTTGGTCTCATAATAATATACTATTAGCCTTCCTGATTATGTGGTGCATTTGTTTAACAATTTTTTATGACTTGTGCACAAGAGCACCTTGATTCCTCTGTACCTTGGCTTTTGAAATTGTTTTCTATTTAAGTCATACTCTGTTTTTTTATTCGTCCTGCCAAAGTAGACAATTTTGTATCTTCCCACATTATATTCTGTCTCCAGATTTTTGCCCATTCACATGACCTATCTACATTGGTCTGCATTCATGTTGCATTATCTTCACAACATAATTTCATACATATTTTTGTCATTTGAAAATTTACCCACCATGACATCAACCCCTCATCTAAGTTGTTGATATAAATTGTAGAAAGTTGAAGGTCCAGTGCAGACGTCTGCATGACCCCACTTGTTCATGTCCTGCCAATCTGGTACAGACCCATTTTTGCAGTCTGTTTGATTCTGTCAGCTAGCCAGTCTTCAACCCCTGTAGGTACGTTACCTGCTATAAGAGCTACTTTGTGCAATAACCTTTTATGTGAAACCCTGTCAAATGCCTCCTGGAAATCCAAGTACAGTATAGCGCCCCTTTTTCTGCTTCTGAGAAACTGTTCCTGCTATTTGCATTTCCAACCACATCTTCCTCTGTTTGGCTTCTAAGAGGATGATTGTTATTGTCATTCTTCCATTTGCTGTTTTTCTTTCCTTCACACTTTTCAAGCTAGAGATACAACACTTGTCTTTTCCTGCACAACTGACCAAGGCCCCAGATGCTTCTTTCATGTGAGACAATGAATTATTTGAACTTCCTCCAATCTTTTGTACGAGGGTGATGAAAATCAGTTAGGTAGCCACTTTGTTGAATACCTCCATTCTGACCGCAAATGTGACCCAAAACTCCCTTTTGTTTGCCAATTTAGGTCCCTGTCAAACTATATTCTGACTTCCTTATTTTTCCCCAATATCTTGTTCCAATGAAATACAGCATGATCTTGAAAAGACATCTTTCACTGGGGACTTTGAAATCCTCTGATCTTAATATTCACTTTATTAACTTGTCACCTCCAATCAAACTAGTTGTCTCATAGCAGGAAATGTGGGATAGGAAATCAATGTTTTGACAAACATACACACATGCATGCATGCACACTCTTTCTTGGAGTAGGGACCCTGCTTCAGGCTGCTTCAACACTCCACAATGACACAGTGATTTGTTCCAGCACAGTGGTTCACAAGCTGGGATCTCAAGAAACTTTCCAGTGATTCTGCTAAATAATCATTCTATCAGAGAAAGACAAAAATATCAGGGAGAAAAAGGAAGAGAAAATTAAAGGCAAACAGTCCATTTGGTATAATTTAATTGCGGCTGATGATAGTTTCGCAAGAGTAGCTGACAAGACCACCATTCCTGAATACTGTCTTTGTGGTGATGGGTGCTTTGTTTTCAGTGGTGAGTTTTGCATTTACATTAACGGAAGGAGAAGTCTGAGACTAGCTATTATTGTGATACTGTGCTACATTCAATTTGGGTTCCTGCAGTGAGCAAAACCTCTTGTAAGAAGAAAAGCTGGTGGTGAACAATTTAGACTAATCTAACTCTTTCAATAATGTAAACTTCTTGCATGATTAAACATTATATTTACTGACCTATGCAAAAAATTCCTGAGACTCACATTCAAGTGAGTATTCTAATTGAATTTGAGACAAGATAATTCTTCTATATTTAGAAAGGTTTTGTTAAAAAGTGGTTACCTGCTTTGAGCCATTTAAATGTCTAAGAATAGTATGACTGCTGCAATTTGACAAACATCAGTCTGTTTTGAATGTAATCTGTGAACTGTTTGGTTATATATTCCAATAATACTTAACCACATTAAAAGCAATGCACTACATCAGTGAAATTGTCCTCAAATTGCTACTCTATAATTAATTTTAATAATAGTTGTTTGGTAAAATAAAAATTAAGTATTGTTACACAGCAACACAATCAGTGCCGATTTGACATTAGATGTGTAGAATGCACATCCCAAAGACTGGCATTTTGTATCAAACAGCATGTCACTTTGACTATATGTAACAAGGAGAGTGATTGCAGCAGCCAGTCCATGTTTACAAAACTCAAAACTTCGTATTCAGCAATAGATGTGATTCTGCAATTGGATATTTCTTGATTGTGTGAAGAACTATGCTCATGTCCAATTTGGGGTTTGCACTTATGTGTACAGAGGTACCTTGATTATCTGGCATTTGACTATCCGAATATCTGAATATCTGGCAAGATTGCAAGCTTCCGATGCTTGGCTAAACTATACCATCTGGCATTCGATTATCCAGAATTCGATTAACTGAACAAAATACTACCCGCCCATATCTTTCAGATAATCAAGGCTCCGCTGTAATTAAAGCAACATATGTTAATGCATGTGACACTGTACTCTTTGCAGTAGGAAGAACATGAACACATATTGTGCCTGTTTCAACACAACAGTAAGTGACAGCCATTCTCTGGTTTATCAGTTAGGATAATTCTTTCATCAGTCAGAGTTGAGCTGCCTGGCTTAAAATTTAAATGAATCTTGGCAATTAACTGTTCAGTCATCATTAACTGATGTGTTCTCCACCAGAATCAATTGCCCACCAATCAGAATCTGCTCTCATACAGTCAGAATGTTGTTTCCCTTTATGTTGGTATTCTAGAAGGATGTGATTGGTGGTGTCCCTTAAAGATCTATGTTACTGCCTCAAATAATCACATTATGTACTAACACCTTGGATAATGGCATAGAAATTTGTATGTCTGAATTTGCTGATGCAAAGTCAGATGGAAGTGTAGATTACGGCATAAAATTACAAAGGGACATTGATAGACTAAGTGAATGAGTAAAATTGTAGCAGATGGAGTTCAGTGTAAGCAAGCCTGAGCATATTGCACTGAAAAAGGATAAATCAGATTACTTTCTAGATGGTACAAAGTTAAATGACTAAACACATTGTCATAATGTGGAGGTGCCAGTGTTGGACTGGGTTGGACAAGATCAAAACTCACATGACGCCAGGTTATAGTCCGACAAGTTTATTTGAAAAATTCAAATACATAGATCTTTAAAATTCCTCAAACAAATGCAGAAAATAATCCAGAAGGCTAATGGAATGCAGGCATTTATGACTGGAGTGCAAGGATGCAGAAATTATGCTGCAGTTATACAAAAGCCTGGTTAGACCCCACTTGGTGTACAGAGAGCAGATCTGGGCACTGTATGTTATGAAGGATGTATTGGTCTTGGAGGGCATACAATGTAGGTTTACAAGAATGATAGCTGGATTTCAGGGATGAAGTTTTATAAGGAGAAATTGTACAAATTAGGCCTGTTTTCACTATATTTTTGAACATTATAGGGTAATGTGATCAAAGTCTTTAAGACATTAACAGGGAAAGACAGGGATAAAAATAAATTATTTGCAGTTAATTGGTAATTCTAGAACTAGGGGCATAGTCTGAAAATTAGGGCCAGATTGTTCATGAGAGGTGTTAGGAAGCATATCTACTCACAAAAAGTGGTAGAGGTTTGGAACTCTCTTCTACAAATGTCAGTTGATGCTCAATCGGATGTTAGTTTTAGACTTGAGATAGATAAATTTTTGTCAAGCAAAGATATTAAGGGATATGGGCCCAAGGAATGTATATGGAGCGAGGCCACAGTTCAGTATGATCTCTTGGAATGGTTGAACAGGCTCGAGTATCTGAATGGCCTACTCTTGTTCCTATGTTCCTGTTTATTGTAAATTATCCTGATAAGTGCAAGAGGAACATTTTTGAAAAAGTTTGTCTTTTCTCCGAAATATCAAGTTTCAATAATGCTTTTAAAAGATAGCTATTTCCATGCAGAACTTTTGTATTGTGTGTTATATAATGCTATTATTAGATTGTGCATCTGCAATCGCAAGCCCAGTATAAAGTAAATAATTTGACCAAAACAATTTTAGCATTACTTTCCTAATGGCAGTAGTTGTATATGCCCAACCATTGTTTTGTTTGGTTTTATTCACATTATGTTGCTTAGTTTTCTCAGATGTTTCATTTTACTTTTTTTTTGGTTTTAACAGGGTAGCAAGTCTATGGGAGAAGAGAAAACGGTCGTCCGTAATCTCACATCTGTACTTCATTCTGACAGAGGTAGTTTGTCTTGTATTAAGTGTTTGCTATACACCAGTTTTATCCTTTTTTTGAGGTTGATGGCTATCATTAACATACAATTACATAGGTCCCCAAGCAGCTTTCTGGTTCTCACCTGTAGATGTTTCCATGAGCCCAGGCATCAATGGTAAATATGCTATTTAACAACACAAAGCAGCTTGTGATGCAGAGGCCCATGCCAAATTTCTGGGGACACAAATTCAAATTTGTTCCTGCCATTCGTGAATTTTAAGTTCAATTAACAAATAAAGAATTAAAAGCTTGCCAGAGTAACTGCAATCATGAAACTACTAGATTGTTGTTAAATCCCATGCGATTCACTATTACCATTTAGGGAAAGAAATCTGTTCTTATCCAATCTGGCCAACATATGACTGTCTATTAGATGTTCTCTGAAATGGCCCCTAGTAAGCCATTCATTTGTTCCAAACTTAACAGTAAAGTTGAAAAAAAGAAATGGTAAAATTGCCTGACATCAATTTAAGCACTGAAAACAATGGCATATTGTGCCATGTTGACCAAGCCTCCTTTGCAAAATTCGGAAATTGATCCCACAAACAAAGTAATAGTCTGATATAGTCACACTTTATAACCAATGTTTCAGACTCCTCCAACATCATTTCCGGCCTGCTTGCTGCCAGGAGGGAGTGGCATAGTGATATATAGTAAGGAGGGTAGTTTCCTCGGAAGGCCAGTAATATACACTCAGGTGGGAGTTGACCTGGGAGCATTAACCCTTTGGATCGATCATGATCCCAAGAAGTTTCATGACATCAGGTCGAATATGGGCAAAAAATACCCTACCTACTATACTCTCCATATATTCCTCCATGTTGAGCACAGGTTGGAAGAGACACCGGTGATAGCAAGGTCTTAGAATGTATTCTGAGCAGAGGATTTTATGTCCATTGCTAAGATTGGTTTGATATCACTATTACATGACTAATCTGGTCAGGTTTTGAAGAAATATCTGGCAGGCTGGAATTGTGACAGGTGTTGAGGGAATCCAGAAGAGGCAAAGACCAATTTGATCGTGCCCTAACTGATATACCTTGCCATAACAGGTAAATATGACCACCATATAACTTTGCAAAGATGAAGTCCCATTTATACACTGAAGATATTGACAATAATGTTGTGTTGCACTATTATAGTGCTTAATGGAACAGATTCCGAAATGATCTGCTCAAAACAGTCATTAGCAGCAGCAGAAACATCTTCCATTTACAGTCTGTTACTTCATGGCCTAGCATGTGTGCCAAGTAGTGAAAGCAACATGCAATAGAAGGAATAAAAATAAAAATTGCTGGACCCAGCAGGTTTGGCAGTATCTGCGGAGAGAAAACCATTAACAACGTTGACAGTTCTGAAGAAAGGTCACTGGACTCAAAGCGTTAACTCTGTTTTCTGTCCACAGGTCCTGCCAGACCTGTTGAATTTCTCCAGCAATTTCTGTTTTTGCTTCAGGTTTCTAGCATCGCAGTTCTATGTTTTATTTCACGCACTAGAATGAGTTAAGTGACCCACAGCTAATCAAAATTCTGCAATCTTGCTGCTTCCAGTTATGAATGGTGATGGAAAGCTAAATGACCACAAAAGGTGCCTTTGCAATATTCCATCATCACCATCTCCAATAATGGGTGAGGCCAATTGATTTGTGCAAAAGATAGGGATGAAGCATTTTCAACCATCATCAGTATGAACAGATGATCCGTTTCAGCCTGTCCCAACACCATAGATGCCAGTAATTTCATGTAATATGAAGAAAGTGCTGAAGGCACTGAATATGGCATAGGTTATGCCAGCAGTGCAACTATAGTTTTGTGCTCCAGAACTAGTTGTGCCCCAGAGACAAGCTGTTCAAGTATATATTTAACATTGTCATGTTGCACAGCCCAGAAGAGAATGAGAAATGTCAGAAGTATTTGCCTCATCTCAGACACCACCTAGTGGTTGGTTTTAAAAAAAAGGTATTGTCCAACATGCTAGAGCAACTATCACCCCCAATAGCTACATATCGTGTTAGTGGAATATAGTCAAGTATAGTCAAATCAATGAAAAATACAGCCGTATTTTTAAAAAAAAAAACACAAGAACCACCACCCCTCCAAACAAATATCGATGTCTTTTTGTTATAGAAGCCTACTCCTCAGGTCGGAATTCTAAATTTCTTTTACTGTAAATAATTACTATCCTACATGGAATATTACTAATTTTAGTGTATTTTCACAACATTTCAGAGACCAGTTCTCTTTTAACCTTGCTGACTATTACAAGAGTTCAACAGTTTCATAGCAAACCCTGAAAATTGACATTTCAGCAGCATACAACTCTGTATGTTCTCTGTGGGCCCTTCACGAGTTGAGATGCTGGATTTTCAAAGGCTAGAATAAAATATTTGATAAGTGATACCATTTGGATTTTACACTCCAGAATGGCAGCAGTCATTCAAAGTGACTGTTTCTTTCTCTGTTCCTTTACTTTCTTTTAAGTTTCATTTCTCTGAATAAGAATACTCAATTCATATACTGAGAAGCTTCCTCCTTTTCTTACCTTTTGGAAGTTCTGGGCCCTGTTGTTTATTGAACATCCAACATGACAGCAAATGTTCTGTACAGTGTTCCTGTAAGGGGATAGATGATAAATTATCATCTAGTGCTGTTTGATAAGTTTTATTTGTCTGATTTTGGTGCTTGAATAATTCTCCCTTATTACAACAGTGAATGTGCTTCAAAAGTAATTCATTGGTTGTGTAGTTCTTTGTGGACGTACCAAAATTGGAAAAACTGTTATATATAGTTTATTTTTCTTTGTCTTGAAAGCTTACTGTGGGCTTAATATGCGAATACTCTTCCTTTTAGAACTTGTAATTGATGTTTGAACACTCAGCCCAGTAAGAATTGAAAAAGCTGGGAATTCGTTATCTGGCCCCATGTGCCTACTATACCACTTAATAGAACCATGGCTGATCTGATCATGACTTCAATTCACATATAGTTCAAGAATCTTCCTGTCTCAGCCTTGAATATATTAAACAACTTGGTCTTCATTGCTGTTTGGGGTAGCGAATTCCCAAGATTCCCTACCTTCACAACAATATGTCCTTCTTTAGGTTCAGCTGAGACTTTAAAAAAATGAATTAAACTGTTCTTTGAAAAGGAACAATGTACAGGATTGTGAGGAGAGGCAGAGAAAGGCTGTGAATGAAATGTTCATTCAGAGAGCTCCTGCAGACACAATGGTCTGAATGTCTCTTCACACTGTTTTAAAAGAAAATTATGATCTCAGCTGGTGTTAAAATCTGAATGCAAATGCCATGTCCCCCCCTCATATCAGACTTGATCGCAGTTCTTTCATATTGTATCCACTTGTAGAATGACAAGTTTATTTGTATTATAGGATTTAAACTTATTTGGTTGTAAATTTGCTCGCTGAGCTGATAGATTTGTTCTCAGATGGGTCAGTAAATTTGCAGATGATACGAAGATAGGTGGAGTTGTGGACAGTGAGGAGGGCTGTTGTCGGCTGCAGAGGGACTTCGATATGATGCAGAGCTGGGCTGAGGAGTGGCAGATGGAGTTCAACCCTGCCAAGTGTGAGGTTGTCCATTTTGGAAGAACAAATAAGAATGTGGAATACAGGGTTAATGGTAGGGTTCTTGGTCAGGTGGAGGAACAGAGGGATCTTGGGGTCTATGTACATAGATCTTTGAAGGTTGCCACTCAGGTGGATAGAGTTTGTAAGAAGGCCTATGGAGTATTATCGTTCATTAGCAGAGGGATTGAATTCAAGAGTCGTGAAGTGATGTTGCAGCTGTACAGGACTTTGGTTAGGCCACAGTTGGAGTACTGTGTGCAGTTCTGGTCGCCTCACTTTAGGAAAGATGTGGAAGCTTTGGAGAGGGTGCAGAGAAGATTTACCAGGATGTTGCCTGGAATGGAGAGTAGGTCGTACGAGGATAGGTTGAGAGTTCTCGGCCTTTTCTCGTTGGAACGGCGAAGGATGAGGGGTGACTTGACAGAGGTTTATAAGATGATCAGAGGAATAGATAGAGTAGACAGTCAGAAACTTTTTCCCCGGGTACAACAGAGTGTTACAAGGGGACATAAATTTAAGGTGAAGGGTGTAAGGTATAGGGGAGATGTCAGGGGTGGGTTCTTTACCCAGAGAGTGGTGGGGGCATGGAATGCGCTGCCCGTGGGAGTGGTAGAGTCAGAATCATTGGCGACCTTTAAGCGGCATTTGGATAGGTACATGGATGGGTGCTTAATCTAGGTTAGAAGTTCGGCACAACATCGTGGGCCGAAGGGCCTGTTCTGTGCTGTGTTGTTCTATGTTCTATGTTCTATGTTTCATCACCACGATAGGTAACATCATCAGTGAGCCTCTGGTGAAGCCTTGGTGTTCTGTCCCCCTGCTATTTATCTGTCTACATTTGTTGTGGTGGATGATATCATTTGCAGTTCTGTTTCTGAGAGGTTGGTATATTGGGTCCAAGTCTATATGTTTGTTCATGGAGTTCAGGTTTGAATGCCTGGCCTCTAAGAAATCCTGTGCATGTCTTTCTTTAACCTGTCTCACGATGGATGTATTGTTCCAGTCGAGCTGGTGTCCCTCTTCGTCTGTGTGTATGGATACCAGTGATCCATCCAGATATGACCAACTATCACTGGTATCCATCTTTTGCAGTTTGACTAGAAAAGCATGGCTAGCAGCATAGCTAATTCTGTAGCTTGCCTTCAGAACTGTAAAAAAAACTATCAGAGTCCTTTAACCTTTGCAGTATATAATGTCTTCAGATTTTGGTTACCAGTTGGAGTGAATTGAATTGCTTCAAGACAACTCTTTGGTGCTGAGACCTCAGGAAGACCAACTAAATCCTGTTGGAGCACTTATTTTGTTAGATTTTGTCTTTCATTGTATGTAGGCATTTCTTGCAAGGCCATCATTTGTTGCCCATCTGTCTTGAACTGAGTGAATTGCTAGGCCAATTTAGGGGGTACCACATTGCTGTGGGTCTGGAGTTGCAGACCAGGTAATGATGGCAGATTTCCTTTCCGGAAAGGATATTGGTGAATCAGGTGGATTCTTCTGACAATTGACAGAGGTTTAATGACGACCACTAGCTTTTAATTTCATATGTATTCACTAAATTTAAATCCCACTATCTGCCATGCTTATGCATATATATATATAGGTCACTTCAAGGCATTATTCTAAATTATAGGTAATTGAGATCCCAGCGCTAATCCCTGTGGCACCCCAATAGATATTGTTTGCCAATCTGAAAATTATTCTAAATCTCCATCTTCTGTAAGTTAACCTACCCTCTAGCTAATATTATCCCTAACATCGTAGACATTTATACCATAATCTTTATCAAATGCTTCTCTGGAAATCAAGTTCATGACTGGTTCTCGTTTATTCACCTTGTTCTTTACGTACTCAGAAAATTCTCCAGAAAGTTGTCAAACTTAGGTTGTCATTATTTTTAAGTTTGAATGTTAGTCACTTATCTAAGGGAATTTACTTTATACTTGTAAAAGGTACTATCAAAATCTTACAATGATTGCTGTATCTGATAAAAGCTATATAATGGATGTATTAGAAAATACTTGAATTCAGCAGTTATACAGTCAAAAAGATGCACAATACGGAAATAGACCCTTTGGTCCAATCGTCCATGCCGACCAGATATCCCAACCCAATCTAGTCCCACCTGCCAGCACCTGTCCCTCCAAACCCTTCCTATTCATGAATCCATCCAGATGCCTTTTAAATGTTGCAATTGGAGTAGCCTCCACCACTTCCTCTGGCAGCTCATTCTATACACGTACCACCCTCTGCATGAAAAGGTTGCCCCTTAGGTCTCTTTTATATCTTTCCCCTCTCACCCTAAACCTATGCCCTCTAGTTCTGGACTCCCCCATCCCAAGGAAAAGACTTTGTCTATTTATCCTATCCATGCCCCTCATGATTTTATAAACCTCTATAAGGTCACCCCACAGCCTCCGACGCTCCAGTGAAAACAACCCCAGCCTATTCAATCTCTCCCTATAACTTGTAAACAGATTTGATAATAATCATCTCATTTGAGTGTCAGTGCTCAGTTTGATTTTTGCTGTCTTATGAAATAATGGATGAAAATTGGTAATTGCTCTTTGGTTATAAAATTTGATCGTTGTGCAACAGATTCTTAAATAGTGGGTGGCTTAATTCTAAACATTGTATAAGTCAGCGAAATATTCTATTAGCTTGATTATTGGGATTTTATTATCCTCACTGTCAATTTCTTGCCCTTGTTATTTTCTACTCAGACTGTCACATGTTAGCCAAAAACACAATTTGAATATTGTCTTATTAAGCCTTTTGCTTTGCATTATCTTCGTTTCCATTCTATAGACACCAAATCTGTCACCCTTCTTGGCAACTGCCTGAGACTAAACCAAATCTTTCAGAGTCTTGATATCAGATTTGTTCCAGAGATCGGCTCCAACCGTGCCTCCACACTACTAAGGCTCCTTACTTGCACCTATGTTATTATCACGTAGCTCTGCTATTGCTGCAGCTCAGTTGTTGCTGAAATGCTCATCCATACCTTTTGTGATTTTTAGCCTTGACTATCCCTGGCCAGTGTTTCTTGGTTGAAACATGAAGGATTCAGAAATATCTTGACGGGATGAATTTGGAAAAGATGTTTCATCTTGTGGGAGAATCCATAAGTACTGGTGACTTTAAAAATAAAGCATCACCTATTTCAGGCAAAAATGCAGATAATATTTTTCTTTCAGGTTAAGGAATTTAGAAGTTTCTTAAAAGATGAAAACAGTGTCTTTGAATACTTTTAAGGCAGAGGTAAGTAGATTCTTGATAAATGACAAAGGTTATTGGGGCTGAGTGGGTCTGTAGATTAATCAGGTCAGCCATGATTTTATTGAATGGTGGAGTATTCTTGAGTGACCAAATGGCCTACTGCATCTGCTCCGAATTGTATGTTTGCGTATATCTTTGTATTCTACCCCCCTTGAGGTTAGACTTTCGATCATCCAAATCTCAGCTTCCCATATTCTAAATTGTATGATGTCCTGATCACTTTTTGCTTCCTGCTTCAGTGGCTTCTGGATAAGCCATGTCTCAGTTTTAAAACTTTCCACCTCATTTTCAAATTCCCTTGATGTCCTTACCCCTCCCTAACTTGCCCCTGTCCAACTTTCTTCTGGCCACAACCTGCTGAGATATCTGTGCTGCTTTAATTCTGGCCTCATGAGGCTCCACTATTAATATCTTTTGCTACCAAAGACCCAAAATATTGAATTCCCTGACTAACTCTGTGTGACTTTCTTTCTTCCTTTTGAGATTATCTTTTTGACCTAGTTTTTAGTCATCTGCCCTAATACCTTCTAATGGATTCAAATTGTGAGTGAAAACCTTTCTGTGAGGTACTTCCTGACACTTTCCATGTTAAAGGTACTAATTAAAATAAAAGGAAAGTTAGAAAAATTAATCTTGTTTTAGTCATTTAAACTGTTTTTTTTCTTTCATTACCCTGTATATCTTATGTTGCTTGCCTCTCTGCATGTATGTTCTGAGGTAAACATCTTGAGCTTGCCCTTCCTGAGCTCACTAGTTCAATTCAATCTTTAGTTCTTGCTGCAATTGGTACAAGTTCATTTAGGTGAGAGTTTATTTTCTGGGGCAAGCTGTTTCAATATGGGTACCATTGTCCCAAAGCTTAAATCTTCTATTCTGCACTTTTTCAGTTTTACCACAATATATTTATCTTAAGGCTCATCTTAAGCAAATTAATCTAAGCTTGTTGTTTATCTCCAGGGTAATGGGCGCAGGCATCACTTAAACTGTGCTAGATTTGAGCACGTAATCTAGACTGCTGTCATAACATTAAATCAATTTTTGGAAGTGCTTTCTTTGGGTTGGATGTTCATTGAAATTCCCACTTAGGTATTTAAAGAAGCATGAGATCCATTGAAACCATTCACAGAGGAGGAGGATAGTTCATTTAATTAATCACCACCATCAAAACAGATTTATCTTGTTATTTATCTTGGTTGTGCAGAATACAGCTACTGTGTTAGTTTACGTAGCACCATGATTACAGTTCAAAAGCAGTTTATTGGTTTAGAACAATGAGATATGAAAATAGGATCTAATAGGTGCTACATGCATGCAAGTATGTTTTTATTTGTTGAATTTAAGTGTAATGTTATTTGTAACCTGAAAACTAAATATTTAAATAAACTGCTTGTATGTTTTTATTGTACAATGAGTATAACAAGATTGTGAAATCTGCTTTTGTTTTGTTTTTGTTTGGTACAGCAGATCCTGCTGATCCTGGCAGTCAGAGCTCTGAGGAAATTGCAGAAATCACATGGAGCTCCAGTGACAGTGATTTGTCAGGTGGAGAGTTACTGATGAATAATTCGAGATGTTTGAAGGAAAGAAGATCTGTCCTGAAAGGCCAAAGTACAGAGAACTCATATCATAAATACATCGGCATGATTAATTCATTAGCAGACAGCCAGTCCAGTGAAGGCAAGCAATTTTTAAATTGGGGAGAAAATAACTCATGGTCAACTCGATGACAAATTTCTGAATAGTCAGGTATGCAGTAAGGACCCTATTTTACATAGTCCACACCTTTTGGGGCAAACCTGGAAGGTTGCAATGGAAAAAGTTATATAGAAAATAGTGTTGAGCAGCACTCATGTTTTCTGTAAAAGATTGAATTGTTAACCAAATTTTGATGTAGCTATAAAGCAATTCAAGTTACGAAAATATAAAAGATTCAGTCATAGTTGTACAAACTAAGAGCCAAAATATGTAATGAAAAATGGATTACCTATTGGTTTCATTTCAACACGATGTGGAGGTGCCAATGTTGGACTGGGGTGGACAAAGTTTAAAAATCACACAACACCAAGTTATAGTCCAGCAGGTTTATTTGGAAGTACAAGCTTTCAGAGCACTGCTGCTTCGTCAGGTAGCTATGGAGTATGGAGTAGGATCATAAGACACAGAATTTAAAGTAAAAGATCATAGTGTCATACAACTGATGCAATGACCCAGGTACTGGAGCGCAATGCATCATCCTAAAGAGAAGTGCAACCGGAATACTTCATACACAAGGTTTTCTCTTGTCTGCTCTGCTGCTTTGACTAGTCACCCTGTAGCTGCCACACACACATTGTGGGTACAGTCAAATGGTACTATCTCAATTTGGCCTGCTTTAATTTTCTGCAATGATGTTGTGTTTACTGGAATGAAAGTTGTTAGAAACTAAGATATTCTGATTCACAAAAACCTGGAAAACCCATCAAGAAAGTATTTCAAATGGTGCAGTCACTTTGTTTATCAATGTGTGAAATTTTCCCACTTTGACTTAGTTTGGTTGAGAGATATTCATGGCACCTAGTCTGACATGGTTCATAGTGACTTTCTCACAGACTTCTTCTCTCCACCTAGTTAATTATTCATCTAGGCTCTTCAGTGCCCTACTACAGTCATATAGCAGGAGAGAGAGACAACAAACATGTACAAGAACACACTGCAACTGTTTTAACTCAACAAGAAGTTGACAGCCATTCGTGATTCATTTCTTAAGTCTATTCCTTGACCAGTCAGTCAACCTACCTAGTTTAAAATTTAAACAAAGCTTGGAAGTTAACTGTTAGGCATCACTAAGTGGGAATTTCTCAATTGCAGTGTCTGCACCAGAGTCCACTTGCCAGTCCTCTTGTACAGAATGAATGTTGTTTTCCCTTTCCCTGGCATTGATATTTCTTGCAATTTATCTTGATAAGTGAAAAATGATAAGCTTTGTAAAAATATTCCCGTTTTCATAATTATTTTAAGAAAGTAACTATGTCAAAGTAATGAAGTCAAAGTGGGAAAATTTCGCACATTGTTTATCAGAGTGACTGCACCATTTGAAATACTTTTGTATTGATTATGATATAATATTATCATTTAGATTGAGCATCTGCAATAACAATCCCATTTAAAAGGGAATCCTTCAATCAAAACAATTTGAGTGCCACTGTTCTAATGACAGCACTTGAATATGTTCAGCGATTGTTTCGTACTGATGTAACTAAAAAATAAGCATAGTTCAGATTGTTAATCAGTAGAATTTATAAGACTGTTAGGTGTAGGAGCAGAAATTAGCTCAATCGGTCCATTGAGTCTGCTGCATCATTCAATCATGGCTGATAGGGTCTTCAACCCTGTTTTCCTGCTTTCTCCCCGTACCCTTTGATCCGCTTGGCAGTCAAGAACTTATCCACCTCTATTTTAGATATACTCAATGACCTGACCTCCACAGTCTTCTATGGCAATGAATTCCACAGATTCACCACTCTGGCTAAAGAGGTTTCTCCTTATCTCCATTCAAAACGGTCTTCCCTGTAGTCTAAGACTGTGCCCCTGGGTTCTCATCTCTCCTGCTAGTGGAAACGTCTTACCAACATCCTCTCTGTCCAGGCTGTTCAGTATTCTAAAGCTGTTAATTTCATTCGAATTTTAAAAATTGCTGTTAAGTGATACAGCGCAACCATTTTTAAAAAAGAAAATGTATATATATATTTATATATACATATATATATATAAATTTAACTATGCTTAAATGCATCTTTTAGATGTTTATATAATTTTTTGAAAATAAAGTCTGAAATGTAATATTTTGAAATTTTTTTCAATATTTTTATGTTGGTAGATGTTTTTCAACCAATCAGCGCACTTGTATCATATAGTACTAATATTGGTTTTACTCTAAATTAGTACTGCAAATTGGTCTGATCAGTGCCAAGACAAAATGCTTTGACAGAGTTTTTTTCAGCATTATTCAAATTGTAGTCAGTTAAAATCATGGCACTGAACCTTGTGGTGAGGCACTTGTATCTTGCCAGTCTGCAAGAGGCCTGTTTAAGTCTGTTCTCTGCTTGTTAGCGAGCCAAACCTGTGACTATGCCAATATTTTACTTCTACTCTGTTAGTCTTTGCTTCAACAATAAACTTTGATGTGACACCTTCAAACTATTACTTCTGGAAAATTATGTACGGTACATCTACTATTTCCACAGCATAGGCTTCTTTCTCAAATAACTCCAATGGATTGGCTTTACATGATTTTCCCTTCCCTATGTTGACTCCATCTCAAATTCTTGAATTGCTATAATTTTAAAAATAATGCTTCTAACATTTTCCCTATGTCAGATGTTAAGATATTTGATCTATTAATTCCTACTTTCTGTCTCAGTGCCCTTATCAATAAAGGAATTGCAATTTTTCTCTTCCAATCTAAAAAGACTTACCCCAAATTCAGGGCGTTTGGGGGAAAATTAAAAGTCATGCATCAAATATCTCTCAAAGCTTGTCAGCCCATAACTCTCAGTATTATTTATTCAGGTCTACTTCTGTGATTGTAATTTTCCTCGGTTCCTCCTTTGCTTCCATTTCTTGATTTATAAACTAACAGCTTCTAAGCTGTTAGTTTATTGTCTGAGGTGAGGCCGAATGAAAAATATCTGATCAGTTCATCCATATTTTATGTTATTATTATAGTACTGATTGTCATTTTCTTAACTTTTTATAAAATCAATTTATAGAAACTCCATCTATTTTTATGTTTCTGTTTAGCTTTCTCTTATACTTTAATTTTATTAATTTTTAATATTTCATCTAATCATCTGACTTACCATTTGCTGTTGCACAATTATGGGATTTTTCTTTTAAGATTGATACTCTCTTTAAACTTTCTAATTAATCATTAAGGCTCTGTCCCTTAGGATTTTACTTATTCTTTGGAATGTATCTATATTCTATTTATTCTGGAATATCCCCTTAAATACCTGTCATCACATTTCTATTGAGCTATCCCTTAACCTGTACTTGTCAGTTCACTTTGGCAACTGTGCTGTCATGCCCTCATTATTGTCCTTGTTTAATAGGAAATACTAGTCTTAAACTCTTGCGTCTCTTCTGAAGAATGATTATAAAGTTCAATCATTATATTATAACTGGTAAACAAAACTGATTTTGTTATGAAGTCGTTAATGCTGAGCCGTTGCACAATTCTAAGATCTTGTTTTGACTGCTCTCCAGTTGGCTCTTGTAAGATGCTATTTTAAGAAACTACCATGAATCTTCTTATCTTGGATAAGTTTGCTCATCTGACTTTTCAAGTCTCCATGTAGATTAAGATATATCATGATCATTTCCGTGCCTTTGTAACAAGCTCCAATTAATAATTCTTTTTTGTTCCAATCTATGTGTTGTTACTATTATGGGACCTCTACACCACTTTTATAAGTGATTTCCTACCTTTGTCATTTCTCATCTCTACCCCAAACTTTTACCACATCCTGATTTCCTAAATTAAGGTCATCCTTTCTATTGTGCTAATGTCATCATTAGAGCCATTCTTCCATCTTTCCTTGCTTCCTGTCTTCCCTGCAGGTTCTATACCATTAAGTGTTCAGGTATGTAGGTGGAGGCTCAGGTAGTGTTGTGGAAATGGGGAGTCTGCAGAAGGACTTGGACAGGCTAGGAGAGTTGGCAAAGAAGTAGCAGATGGAATACAATGTGGGAAAACATGAGGTTATGCACTTTGATAGATATAATAGAGGCATTGACTATTTTCTAACTGAGGAAAGACTTCAGAAATATGGAAGCACAAAGGGACTTGGGACTCCTAATTCAAGATTCTCTTAAGGTTAACATGGAAGTTCATTTGTCAGTTAGGAATACAAATGTAATGTTAACCTTCATTTCAAGAAGACCATTGAGGCTGTATAAGGCTCTGCTCACACTGCATTGTGAGCAGTTTTGTACCCTATATCTGAGGAAGGCTATGCTGGGGTTGGAGGGAGTCCAGAGGAGGTTAAAGTAAATGATCCAAGGATGAAGGACTTGACATATGAGGAGCAGTTGAGGTCTCTGAGTCTGTACTTATAAGAGGGGGAAAGCTGAGGGAGAATCTGATCGAAACTTATAATACTGAGAGAGTAGATGTGGAGAAACCGTTTCCACTAAGCGAAGAGACTAGGACTTGAGGGCACAGCCTCAGAGTGAAGAGATAGCCCTTTAGAGCTGAGATTAGGAGAAATATCTTCAGCCAGAGGGTGTTTAATCTGTGGAGCTCCTTGCCACAGAGGGATATGAAGGCCATCTGTAATGATGCTGTGACTTTAAGAAGTTATTTTTGTCTTTTTTTTTAAGAGAGGTTGTAAGGCAGAGGTGTCAAGCAGTCTACCAGTACCCCTAGAGTAAACAGCTTGGGAGACTTTGGTTTATTTTTAAACAGCCTGAATGGGTGTGGCCATCTCTCTCAGATCAGGATTTCTGGGTTTTAAGGTTTAGCTTTCATAAGAAGCTATTGGGTTCTCAACAGAGTTGGAAACTTCAGTGAATATCTCCTTTGTGACTGGTAAATAGGACTGCTTTTGTTATGAAGTCATCAACCAATGCTGAGCCGTTACACATTTCTAATAGCTAACTTTGCCTGGTTCCTGTAATATGCTAGTCGAAGAAAGTACCTTTAATTTTGTCTTGATGTTCTTCCTCTAAATTTTCTCTTGATGTTCTTTCTCCAGGATAAGAGAACTGCATGTGCAAATCTGTGTCTGAATTTTCCTTTTTGCTATGGAGTGTGTTTATGGGATATTATATTGGAACAGTTAATTAGTAATAGTTAGTGTATCTTTTATTCTTTTAAGTTTTCCAATAGAGTTAAATTATTCTAGATTCATCTTTCTTTGGTAGTATTTTAACTACAGTGTTTAAATAAATTATGTTTTGCTTAACATCAAGTTGCTTGACTAGTCGCATTGCATCTGGAACAGGCACTTCACATTTATTTTTTAAAATAAGAAAAAGTTAGAGTCTAGGCTACCTTAAAATATTTTGAGGCGGTCTGGTCTAGTCCATAACGAAAGTCATTGAGTGTATTTAAGACAGAGGTAGACTGGTTCTTTATTGGTAAGTGGATCAGGGATTGTACGGAAAAAGGAGGAGAATAGTGTTGAGAAACATATTAGCCATGATAGCCTAATTCTGCTCCTATATCTTATGGTGTTCCAGTTTCAATCCATATAATCTTGTAACCCTGTGTCTGTATTGGATACCAGATCATATTTATTCATTTCTGTTTGCACACTCAGTTCATTTATTTTGTTTCCAATTCTATGTGCTTCCAGATACAAGGTTTCATTCTTTTCGTATCCTATAGTCTTACTGAAGGTTAGTCCTAAATTTGCCCTCAATATTCTTCCCTTCATTGTCTGTTTATCATTTCATGTATTAATACCATTCTCTTTTGTCTTTTCTTCACTAAGATGCATCTTATGTAAGGTATGATTTATCAGGTTAGCACGCAAAAGAGTACTTTTCACTGCATATCACTACATGTGACAATAATAACTCAAATCAAAATCTTCCAAAATTTAATCCCTTGCCCCACTATTTATTTTTAAATTCTCTCTACTTCCATAATTGTATGGTTTGCAAGATCGCCAGCTCCAAGGTCGTTGATATGAAGATTGTCGCATTGGTACACGTCACACTTGCCTCAGCCCTGGTATCAATGCTCCATGAATGAGAATCCAGTTCTTCCCGCCAGTCTTATAGCCTTGCTTTCATCTCTAATCTGATTTGCCCCATGTCAATTTGTAAGTGGCTCAGATCACAATCCAACAATTATGGCCTTCTGAGGGTCTGCTTCATTTGGCACTGAGCTTAGTCCTGACTGCATAATTGTTTTCTTTGTCCTCCCTATGTCGTTGGTGCCTACGTGGACAATGAGACGAGACCCTCCCCAGCTCACAGCAGGTGTCTTGAAGCTGAGTACTAGGCAGACAGTTATGATAACCATACATTCAATGATATTGTTTGTGCGAACTGGTAAAAATTTATTACAAAACTATTAAGAATTAACACTCTTAAAGCTGTACCCTCCAGCTGAATTCTAATCCTAACCAAGGTCTCAATTTTGAAACAGGATTCACAGATCTTAAAGTTTCCTCTAAGTCTTTAAATGTTGTTCATTTTGGTGTGGGCTGAATTCAAAATTAGCTTGTTCTGTTTTTACAGAAGATATACCCGCTATTGACTGGGACAGTTTGAGTGACAAAGATGCAACTTCTGACGAAATAGAGTGCATGGTCGATCCCGACTGTATCGATTCAGATACATCAAGTAGCTATAATGGGGGCAACAGAAACTATGTCATTCAGCAGTCTGAATCATTAATGGTAAGTTGAATTTCTTTTGCATTGCAATAATGTCTTTGGGAACCTGTACAAAGCCAATTACAAACGGAAGAATCATCTTTTGACAGCTGCGGTAAAGTTTTTTTGTTCTGATATTGAATCACAGGTTTGTGAGCAGAATTATTGGCATTTTTGTTCTGGAAGTAATAATGCAACCATTTCAATTTAAAATATGCTAATAAAAGCTTCTTGAATTTCTTGTTACTGAATTAAAATGCTATTGATCAGAATAAATTTCAAAGTTTGTATATTTTAAATCTATATCTGTTGTTTGTTTCAACTAGCTTCAATGTATTACATGCCAGTCCCTCATCTCCAACTGTCTGGTGAAAGCATTTCAAAGTACAGGTACACAATCCTTTATCCGATATCTTGCGGCTAGTTGTTTTTTGGAATTCAGAATTTTTCGGATTTCGAAATAAATGACATTTTCACTGTGAAATAAAAAGAATTACCTAGCAGCAGACACACGTGTC
Organism: Chiloscyllium punctatum; assembly: GCF_047496795.1. Lineage (NCBI taxonomy): Eukaryota > Metazoa > Chordata > Chondrichthyes > Orectolobiformes > Hemiscylliidae > Chiloscyllium > Chiloscyllium punctatum. Next base: position 65,672,079 of record NC_092743.1, read on the forward strand.
AATAGTACTGAGCACTGAGACACAATTGACGCCTGCCAGTGCTGGGCCACACTGCCACGTCACATCTGAGTGATGCTGTTCAAGTGGGTGTGAATTTGGGTCACCTGTTCACATGCCAAAATGATGCTCCACACTCCACAAAAATATCAGATTTTGGATGAAGGATTGTGTACTAGTATAAGCATTGTAAGTTCTGAGGAAAGGTCACTGGACCCAGAACATTAACTCTGATGTCTCTCCACAGATTTTGCTCGACCAGCTAAGGTTTTCCAGTAATTTCTGTTTTTGATTCTGATTTCCAGCATCTGCAGTTCTTTCTGTTTTTATTTAGTATTGTTACTTAGTTGGCTGGGATAAAAAAACTGAAACAATGAAAAGCTGTTTTTAAAAATGGCAGTGCTAAACGTACAGCATAAAAGTTGCCCATTTTTGATGCTTTAACATTTACTTTCAATCTTGTTCTAGAAGTGTCTCTGTGATTTACCATGCTCAAAAATATTGCTATCTAGAAGAGAGTAAACATTAAGAAATAGGTCTGAATTGACTAAGATCAGTCCAGTTAGTCACCGTGGGTTTTGATAGTTCAAATATACAAAGAGGTAACTTAATTAACTTAAAATTATATAAAAGTACCATTTTACTGACTGACATTTCAATCATTTTGAATGTAATCTGACAATTGAAATGATGCTGTTTATCTAGTCTGGATGTATCCATCTGAACAATTACCTTCCATGTGTATTATTCCACATGTGCACCTGTTTTCTCTTGCCATTTGTAATGCAAAACTATTATAATAAGGTGCTACTTATTCACTTAATCACAACTGTTATTTTACTGGTATTGCATCCTCCTTTAACAGAGAAGTAATAAAACTGGGGGATTACTTTTTGTCGAAAGTATGTATTTTTAATTTTGCACAAGTTTTCTGCCAAGGTAGAGATCTCAGTGTTGGCCTACTATGATGGTTTCACAGATGGGTGACAATAATTTTCTGTAGTAAACTGTACAGATTACAGAGAATGGTTCTTGGGCCACTTAAATTTCCCAAGGAACACAAACATAATTTTCAGAAATGCTCTTTTTAATAACTTATTCAGTTGTATTATGGACCAGACCAGACGCCTTAATATATTTTCAGAGGTAGTTGAGACCCTAGCTTTTTCTTATTTTAAAGGTAGGTGTGCAGTGCTGTGTTCCAGATGCAATGCAACTGGTCAAACCATTCAACATTAAGCAAAACACTATAGTTAAAATACAAACAGAAGAAAGAGGAATTTAGAATAATTTAACTTCTGGAACCAATGACATTGGAAGGGAAAAGGTTGAGATTCTGAAGGGAGATTATAGAGAGTTAGGCAGAAATTAAAAATGGAGGTCCTCAAGGATAGTAATATCTGGATTACTCCCAGTTCTAGTGAGCTAGTGAGGGCAGGAATAGGAGGATAGAGCAGATGAATGCATGGTTGAGGAGCTGGTGTATGGGAGAAGGATTCACATTTTTGGATCATTTGAATCTCTTTTGGGGTAGAAGTGACCTGTTCAAGAAGGACCGATTGCACCTAAATTGGAAGGGGACTAATGTACTGGCAGGGAAATTTGCTAGAACTGCTTGGGAGGATTTACTAGTAAGGTAGGGGGGGTGGGACCCAGCAAGATAGTGAGGAAATAGATCAATCTGAGACTGGTACAGTTGAGAACAGAGGTGAATCAAACAGTCAGGGCAGGCAGGGACAAGGTAGGACTAATAAATTAAATTGCATTTATTTCAATGCAAGGGGCTGAATTGGGAAGGCAGATGAACTTGGGGCATGGTTAGGAACATGGGACTGGATATGGTTAGGAACATGGGACTGGATATGGTTAGGAACATGGGACCCTATTATTCTTACAGAAACATGGCTCAGGGATGGGCAGGACTGGCAGCTTAATGTTCAAGGACACAAATGCTACAGGAAGGATAGAAAGGGAGGCAAGAGAGGAGGGGGCGTGGCATTTTTGATAAGAGATAGTATAAGAACTGTACTGAGGGAGGATATTCCGAGAAATACATCCAGGGAAGTTATTTGGGTGGAACGGAGAAATAAGAAAGGGATGATCACCTTATTGGGATTGTATTATAGACCCCCCAATAGTCAGAGAGAAATTGAGAAACAAACTTGTAAGGAGATCTCAGCTATCTGTAAGAATAATAGGGTAGTTATGGTAGGGGATTTTAACTTTCCAAACATCGACTGGGACTGCCATCGTGTTAAAAGTTTAGATGGAGAGGAATTTCTTAAGTGTGTACAAGACAATTTTCTGATTCAGTATGTGGATGTACCTACTAGAGAAGGTGCAAAATTTGACCTACTCTTGGGAAATAAGGCAGAGCAGGTGACTGAGGTGTCAGTGGGGGAGCACTTTGGGGCCAGCGACCATAATTCTATTCGTTTTAAAATAGTGATGAGAAAGGATAGACCAGATCTAAAAGTTGAAGTTCTAAATTGGAGAAAGGCCAATTTTGACGGTATTAGGCAAGAACTTTTGAAAGCTGATTGGAGGCAGATATTTGCAGGTAAAGGGGCGACTGGAAAATGGGAGGCCTTCAGAAATGAGATAACAAGAATCCAGAGAAAGTATATTCCTGTCAGGGTGAAAGGGAAGGCTGGTAGGTATAGGGAGTGCTGGATGACTAAAGAAATTGAGGGTTTGGTTAAGAAAAAGAAGGAAGCATATGTCAGGTATAGACAGGATAGATCGAGTGAATCCTTAGAAGAGTATAAAGAAAGTAGGAGTATACTTAAGAGGGAAATCAGGAGGGCAAAAAGGGAACATGAGATAGTTTTGGCAAATAGAATTAAGGAGAATCCAAAGGGTTTTTACAAATATATTAAGGACAAAAGGGTAACTAGGGAGAGAGTAGGGCCCCTCAAAGATCAGCAAGGCGGCCTTTGTGTGGAGTCACAAAAAATGGGGGAGATACTAAATGAATATTTTGCATCAGTATTTACTGTGGAAAAGGATATGGAAGATATAGACTGTAGGGAAATAGATGGTGACATCTTGCAAAATGTCCATATTACAGAGGAGGAAGTGCTGGATGTCTTGAAACGGTTCAAGGTGGATAAATCCCCAGGACCTGATCAGGTGTACCCGAGAACTCTGTGGGAAGCTAGAGAAGTGATTGCTGGGCCTCTTGCTGAGATATTTGTATCATCGATAGTCACAGGTGAAGTGCCGGAAGACTGGAGGTTGGCAAACGTGGTGCCACTGTTTAAGAAGGGCAGTAAAGACAAGCCAGGGAACTATAGACCGGTGAGCCTGACCTCAGTGGTTGGCAAGTTGTTGGAGGGAATCCTGAGGGACAGGATGAACATGTATTTGGAAAGGCAAGGACTGATTCGGGATAGTCAACATGGCTTTGTTCATGGGAAATCATGTCTCACAAACTTGATTGAGTTTTTTGAAGAAGTAACAAAGAAGATTGATGAGGGCAGAGTAGTAGAGGGGATCTATATGGATTTCAGTAAGCCGTTCGGCAAGGTTCCCCATGGGAGACTAATAAGCAAGGTTAGATCTCATGGAATACCGGAGAACTAGCCATTTGGATACAGAACTGGCTCAAAGGTAGAAGACAGAGGGTGGTGGTGGAGGGTTGTTTTTCAGACTGGAGGCCTGTGACCTGTGGAGTGCCACAAGGATTGATGCTGGGCCCTCTACTTTTTGTCATTTACATAAATGATTTGGATGCGAGCATAAGAGGTACAGTTAGTAAGTTTGCAGATGACACCAAAATTGGAGGTGTAATGGACAGCGAAGAGGGTTACATCAGATTACAACAGGATCTGGACCAGATGGGTCAATGGGCTGAGAAGTGGCAGATGGAGTTTAATTCAAATAAATGTGAAGTGCTGCATTTTGGGAAAGCAAATCTTAGTAGGACTTATACACTTAATGGTAAAGTTCTCGGGAGTGTTGCTGAACAAAGAGACCTTAGAGTGTTGGTTCATTGCTCCTTGAAAGTGGAGTTGCAGGTAGATAGGATAGTGAAGAAGGCGTTTGGTATGCTTTCTTTTATTGGTCAGAGTATTGAGTACAGGAGTTGGGAGGTAATGTTGTGGCTGTACAGGACATTGGTTAGGTCACTGTTGGAATATTTCGTGCAATTCTGGTCTCCTTCCTATTGGAAAGATGTTGTGAAACTTGAAAGGGTTCAGAAAAGACTTACAAGGATGTTGACAGGGTTGAAGGATCTGAGCTACAGGGAGAGGCTGAACAGGCTGGGGCTGTTTTCCCTGGAGCATTGGAGGCTGAGGGGTGACCTTGTAGAGGTTTACAAAATTATGAGGGGCATGGATAGGATAAATAGGCAAAGTATTTTCCCTGGGGTTGGGGAGTCCAAATCTAGAGGGCATAGGTTTAGGGTGAGAGGGGAAAAATATAAAAGAGATCTAAGGGGCAACTATTTCATGCAGAGGATGGTCCGTGTATGGAATAAGCTGCCAGAGGAAGTGGTGGAGGCTGGTATAATTGCAACATTTAAGAGGCATTTGGATGGGTATATGAATAGGAAAGGTTTGGAGGGATATTGGCCGGGTGCTGGCAGGTGGGACTAGATTGGTTTGGGATATCTGGTCGGCATGGATGGGTTGGACCGAAGGGTCTGTTTACATGCTGTACATCTCTATGACTCTAATAGATACAGTAACTAATACTAATTAAGTGTTCCAATATAGTAACTTCCCATAAACACACCCCTTGGCAAAAAGGCAAATTCACTCCCTAAAACTTGAATACTCCGTTTAAAAAACTTAATTATTCTCTTGGAAACAAAATGTGAAACCATCCTTAGTATTCCATTGTATGCTATTAATTATCTGCTGATCAGTACCTTTTTTTTCAAATGTCTCGTTAAAATTTACCTAACTAAATTGCTAGAACAGTGCTATCTTCAAAAAGACGTTTTGTATGTCATTTTTGTGTAGTTTGATAGTATATGACCTCCCATCCAATTAGGATTTGGAAGCTAATTGATAATGTGCTTCAGTTTTAAGAGAACTAGAAAACCTGTTTTACGTCGCACATGATTTTTTTTTATTGTGGCCTCCATTAGGGGGCATTACAACTTCACAAGCCAAATAGTATACAGTATTGGAAGCATTTCTGATCGTACTTTAGTGCATTTGAGAAATTTTGTGACTGCTTTATTTTGTTAAAGAATTATTCAATGTAATTATGCATGTTACATTTCAGTGTGATCTGAATTTGTATCAGCCAGTTATGGCATACGTTTTGCTAGGTTCATTTTGAAAGGAGATTTTGGGATATCAAAATGTAGGCCTCACTCGATGTTTAACTGTGTCCCATAAGATGAAGTTAATAACTTTATTTGGAAGTGAAAACATTTTATTTGAGATATTGCTTGACTGTAGAATGTGCATAGTGTGGAAGTTTATCATATTTGAATTGTACCATATGAACTTGGGCACAAAACTATTTTAGCTTTTGTTTAATGACGGAGTTCAGGTTATCTGTATGTTACATATTGTTTAACTAAGGAGTGGCACTATTGTAGGAGGATTAGATTGTCCTTTTGATTTCAGTGTGCTAGGTGCAGGTGGAATATGAACTGCAGAAATAAAGTTCAAAAGTAAGGCAACATAAACTCAATGAAGCAAATAAGCTATCTTTTGAGTTAATTAATAAATCTAATTCTACATCTTGAAACTAGGAAGGAAATTTCCACATAATAACCTCTGATCTTTCTTGAATCGCATGATTATGACCTCCATCTCTTGTAATTCTTGAGGCCTTCCACAAATAGTGAATACTGTGGGGAATGAAATGTTTGGGCATGAACAAAATATAACTTAAGAAATATATTTGTTTTATGATTTAATTTTCTGTTCTTGTTTTATGGATATGCTATTTTGCTCTGTAACATGAGCAACCCAGGGTCTCGTAGTTTCATTAAGAAAAAGACATTTTAATAAGAGAATAAAAAGTGAGTCACCCTGCTGGTGTGTATAACCTCATGTCTTAGATTGAAATCAGTTGTTAATTGTCTTGAATGTGGCATTGTCAGCAGAGATCCTAATGCTTAAAAACGTAAATTGAATTGTTAATCTGCAAGTTTCAAGCATAACAAAATTGCCAATTAATTGTAGACTAATAGCAGTAGCAAACTCTGGTTACTATGTGACAGCATTGCTTTCAAATAAGATGTTAATATTTTTTGCACACATTAGCCTGAACAATTTGTCCGTTTTCTCATTGGTCCTAAATAATTTAAGTCATACTACTAATATCCCTCTCAAATGTTTAAGATTCTGTATTTAGGACTATGTATGAATTTGGAGGAACACATGGAGGCCATGCTGATTCCAAGCACCATTGTCCTTGTCCTTGTCCTTGTCCTTGTCCTTCTAGTCATTTGAAGGATCCTGTAGAATTGCCTCAGTGCATTAGTGCATAGTACACACTGCAGCCTCGAGATCCTGCTAGTGGGGGAATGAATGGTTAAATTGGTAGGTGTACTGCATTGCCATGAATTATGCTGACCTTCCCTCAATGTTGTAGCTACACTCATCCATCTCCATCCTAATTTGTGCCTGTGAAACGGTGGACAGTCTTTGGGGAAGGGAAGAAGGCAAGATAATAATTTTTTACTTCAGCACTGAACCTACACAATTGAGAGAAAAAATATTAAACATTTTGGAAAATGTTTGTACGTTGACCGGCAGTCATTGTTCCAACGTGGATGAGTTCTGAATGAGGATCCTGTGGAATCCCCATTATGGTATGCTCTGAAGGAATATCCATAGAAATTGAATTTTCTACTTGGCAATTCCTCTATAAATGGAATATTGGCATTTATTGCCAAATGTTCTGGATTATAAAAGTAAAGAAGTATTGTTACAATTATATAAGGCATTGTGAGACCACACCTGGAGTATTGTGTCCAGTTTTGGCCTCCTTACTTGAGGAAGGATGTGGTGGCACTGGACGCTGTTCAGAGGAGGTTCACCAGGGATGAAAATGACTGTCTTACGAGGAACGGTTGAACAGCTTGGGTTTGTACTCGCTAGAGTTAAGAGGAGTAAAAGGGGGTGGATTTGATTGAAGTATATAAAATGCTAAAGGGAATTGATAAGGTGAACATTGAACAGATGTACTACCCAGTTGGGACAGTGTCAAACAAGAGGTAGGTTCAAAACTGAGATGAGGAGAAACTATTTCTCTCCAAGCGTTGTGAATCTGTAGAATTCACTGCTATGGAGTGCATTGACAAAATCTAACAGCAGATTTAAGAAAGAAACAGATATGTTTCTGGTAAAACATGAGATAAAGGACTATGGGGAACTGGCAGGCAAGTGTGTTGAGACCAGGATAATAACAGCCATGATCATGTTATATGGTGGAGCTGGCTCACAGGGCTAAATTGTCTACTCCCACTCCTAATTCCTATGTTTCTATGTATACCTGGAACCTTCAAAGCCTCCATTTAAGTTGGAGACTTCAAAGGATTCGGATGAAATTAAGTAAAATAGTTACTGAAGAATTGTTAGACTACTAACGACATTGTTTAACTCCTGAGCAACTATTAAACTGACCTCGCATTTCGATTAGATTCCCTATAGTGTGGAAACAGGCCCTTCAGCCCAACAAGTCCACACAGACCCTCCGAAGAGCAACCCACCATTCCCCTACATTTACCCATGACTAACCCACATAAAACTATGGACAATTTAGTATGGCCAATGCACCTGACCTGCACATCTTTGGTCTGTGGGAGGAAACCAGAGCACCTGGAGGAAATCCATGCAGACACAGAGAGAATGTGCAAACTCCACACAGACAGTTGCCCGAGCTGGGAATTGAAGCCGGGTCTCTGGCGCTGTGAAGCAGCAGTGCTAACCACTGAGCTACCGTGCCGCCCTGTACTTTACACATTGTTAGCTGCACCTCTCCAGAATATTTATGCCCTTATGGATTTGACCCAACCTGACTGCATCCCTGCCACTGGACTAGAACCTCCCAGCCATGTTGTCCTGGTGGTATCGGATCTGTATCACTCCCCCCATCATCCCTGCCCCTGGTTGAGCCCAGTTTGACTCACCCACTCCTAAGCTCTCCATACCTTGCCATCTAGCACCCAGTCACCATTCCCTTTAAATTCTAGCCATCTTGCATCCTATTGTCTGGCATTATAACCCTGGCATCTCATTCTCTCTCACCTCAGCTGGCACCCAACCCCCTATTCATCTGCTATCCTATCTCCCCTCTCCAAATGGTACTCTACTTACCTGGCACTTTAATGGTACACTACATTCTAACATGTGCACCTACCCTCTAGCACCTTAATATCACACTGTTTTTATAAATTTGTTATTTGACAGCAACTGACAGGACATTTACATTTCAGAATACAGCAGCTGACTGCTGTGAAAATGGAACATGATTGACCTTCCTCTGACAGTTCTGTCCTATGAAAGCTAATAGAATAGAAGTATAGCTTCTTTTGGAAGGAGCCTTCACCAGAAATTCCTCTTAGAAATGCTGTTGACAGAGAGGTAGAAGGAGGGTGTAGAACAGATCTTGAATTGTCCAGACAAAACAAAAGATGATGATCAACAATAGAAATATAAAGCTGATATAAATGATAGATGTAAGAAGGGCAACTGTGGATCTGGTCTTCTGCTAACAAAGCCAACAAGGAAAAGAATAGCAATATAACAGTGGGTTTGTTTGTGTGTGTGTGTGTGTGTGTGTGTGTGTGTGTGTGTGTGTGTGTGTGTGTGAGAGAGAGAGTGAGAGAGGATGAGGGTAGGGGTAGTAGTCAAAATGGAGGTGAAATGCTCTGAAATTCTTGAGCTAATTTCAAGGTGTTGAGTCTTGAAGACTTTAAAAGTGTCTTGAGTGGAAATTGAGGTGTTGTTCCTCCAGCTTGCAGCAGGCATAGGACAGAAATGTTAGCATGAGAGCAAAGTAGTTTATGGAAGTAGCAAGCAGCTGGAAGATTAGAGTCTTTCTTACAGACAGAGTGAATCTTTTCTGGAAAACAAGTACTTAGTCTGCATTTGGTCTCACCAATATAAAGGAAACCAGATTTTGAGCAGTTAATACAGCAGGGTAAATTGAAAGATGCACAGATAAAGTGCTGCTTACCTGAAAGGTGTTTTTGGAGCCTTGCCCAATGTCAGTTGTGAATGAGTAAGTATTACACCTTCAGTGATTGCATGGGAGTGTGATGTGGCAAGAGCGGGAGGAAGTGCTAGGTCCAGAGTGTTGTGGAGGTAACATTCCCTGTGAATTGCTGATAGGAGAGGGGAAAAATATGTTTGGTGGCAATATCGTGCTGGAGGTGGTAGAAATGGCACAGGATTATTCTTTGAATACAGATCTAGTGGGATGAAAAGTGAGGACAGGGCATACCATATTATTCTTCTGGGAGGGAGGGGAAATGTTGAAGATAGAGGTGCAGGAACTGGTTCAGACACAGCTCGGGGTCCTGTCAACTCCAGTGAGGGGGATTTCTCCGCTTAAGAAAAAGGAGAACATGTCAGTGGCACCTCAGTGGAAGCTGATGTCATTGGAGCAGGTGCTTGGCAACAGGGAAACTGGGAGAATAGAATGAAATTCTTAGAAGAAGCAGAGTTTAAGTAATGTAGCTAAGGTAACTGTGTGAGTTGGTGGATTTGAAGTGGATATTAGTGGGCAACCTGTCCTTCGATATGCAAACTGTGAAGACAAGGAAGGGAAGAGTCAGAGGTGGATTAGGTGAAAGTGAGAGAGGATGGAAATTGAAAAGAAACTTGGTGATCTTTTCAAATTTCAGGTGAGAACAGGAAGCAGTGCTAATGACATATTGATGTACTGGTGAAGGAGTTATTGTGAGGGCTTCAATTGGACCGGAACAAAATATGTTTCACTTACACTTCAAAGAGAGAAAGGCAGAACATGGACTCTTGTGGATACCTATAACCACACCTTTGACTTGGACAGCATGAGACAATTTAATGGAAAAATCAGCCATGTAAAGTCGCTTGGTGATGGATGGAGACTATTCCAGCTTCCTTTCAAACAAGAAACGGAGAGCCTTCAGACCACCTCCATTGGTTCTGGACATGTAGAGGAATGCGCATCTATGATGAAGAGAAGGCAGCTAGTTCCATAAAACTGGAAATTGTAGATAGAAGGGAATAAATAATGCCAAGATAGGAAGATTTGTTCAGAACGGAAGGAACAGGCTGGGGCAAGCATCTACCAGAGCAGTCCTAATTGTGGCTTTTGGGAATCACATACAAATGGACAGTTTGCGGGACTAATGGGTAGGAAACTGGGGTGGGTAGATCTCCAGAGGAGATGAAATCAGTGACAGTCCTGAAAATAGTTACTTGATGTTCAGTGGTGGGGGTCATGGTCCTGGGGAAGATAAGAGGAAGTTTCTGAGAGTTGGCGCTCAGCTTTTGCAAGGTAGAAGTTGGCATATGAGATGGTAACAGCATCACCTAAACAGCAGTTACATTTAGATCTGAAAGAATTAAATGTAGCAAGGTCAGAAGGAGACAGGTTGAAGTGGGTGCAGGAGCAGAAGAATTAAAACAGCTGATGTCACGCAACAGTTTTCTATGAAGAGATGAAATGTTTGTAAAAGGACAGAATGAAGGGTCCAGGTAGAGGTTGGATGGTATTGGAGATGAGTGAAGGGATCTGTAGAACAGATGAGGATTCCTGTCTATGGAAGTGGGCACAGAGGTGAAACAACAGAAGTAAAGTTCAACATCATATCATACCCAAAATTCACTGAGGCAGGAGTGTAAAGGAATAAAACTGTCCTTTTCTAAGCACCTTTCAGCATCAGACAGGGGAAGAGAGTAAAAGTTACGCAATGAAAAGTCTAAACCCAGCTTATCTTAGAATAAGGTTTTTGTTAAGTTCTTTCTGGCTTCTTGTGCTTGTTAATGCATAGCTCTATCATGTTAAAAATCACATAACACCAGGTTATAGTCCAACAGGTTTAATTGGAAACACACTAGCTTTTGGAGTGACGCTTCTTCATCAGGTGATTGTGGAGGGCTCGATCATAACACAGAATTTACACCCCAATCCAACACCGGCATCTCCAAATCATAGCTCTATCATGGCTTTATTATCCCCTGACCATGTGCAACATGGATGCTTTGCAATGAGGTCTGTGTCATGCCTCAATAAAGAGCTCTGAGATATGCAAGCTTGATGTATATTGCAGAAATAAAGTGGTAATACTACAGTGGGGAGGAAAATTCTATAATTATTCCAACATGTTAGAACTCTCTCCCAGCAAAGGCCACCTTGAACATCATAGAGTATGTCCTTGCATACTAATGTGTGAATGTGACAGCTCAGAAGTATTGTTCTGCAGCATCATGTGTGAAATGTTATTCAGTAATGGGCAAACCCAGGATATAATTTTTAGTTAATATCTGAACAGATGTTATCAAACATGCCAAGGAGTCAAATAGTGCATATGTAATGGAGAAAGTGAGAACTGCAGATACTGGAGATCCGAGTTGAGAATGCAGTGCTGGAAAAGCGCAGCAGGTCAGGCAACATTAGAGGAGCAGGCGAATTGATGTTTCGTGCGTAAGCCCTTCATCAGGGAGAGCTGATCCCACGAGAGCCTCCCACCAGCAGCTAACGGTCACTGGTCCCTTTTCAACCTCAACCCCAACCCCAATCCCAACCCCATCCCCATCCCAATCAGCAATGAATGGAGGTGTAGCCGTCGCCTGCTTCCGTTGTTCCGGTGGCCTGTGAATGTGAGGCAGCTGACACTGTGGGGCAGTAGCAGGCGGCAGCTCGCCTGGAGCAGGAGTGCCAGCTGCAGCTCCTCTTCCAGCAGCTCAATGTCAACCAGGAAGGCGTCCTCTGGATCAACAACCTGGTGGCAGACAGATGCTGACAGAAAGCGCCATCGGCAGACACAGAAAGATGTGCAGGAACCAACCATTCCTTATGCCCAGAACGTTGATTCTTCTACTCCTTGGATGCTACCTGATCTGCTGTGCTTTTCCAGCACCACACACTCAAACTATGTAATGGACATGTTTGCTTGCTACCATAATTTTAATGTTCTATATTGCAATAAGACTGATGTCTAATGAATTGCAGTTTTGTGCCAAATCGATAGCATTACTAAGCCAGTAGGTGAATGACAAGTAAAATTGTCCCTGGCAGAGCTTCATTTCAAAGTATCATATTCATCAGGTTGTAAGTTTGCTTGCTGAGCTCGTTGGTTTGTTCTCAGATGTTCACCATGCTAGGTAACATATCAGTGAGCCTCCATTGAAGTGCTGGTGGTCTGTCCCACTTTCTATTTATGTGTCTTGATCTGTTAAGGTCGGTGATATAATTTCTGGTTCTTTTCCTCAGAGGTTGATAAATGGGGTCCAAATCGATGTGTTTATTGATGGAGTTCTGGTTTGAATGCCAGGCCTCTAAGAATTTTCGTGCGTGTTTCTATTTAGCTTGTCCAAAGATGGATGTGTTGTCCCAGTCAGAGTGGTGTCCTTCTCTGTCTGTGTGTGAGGATACTAGTGATAGCTGGTCATGTCTTTAGTGGCTAGTTGGTGTTGTATATTCTGGTGGCTAAAATCTTAAACAACAAATCCAAATAAGAAGGCACAACATGCCCAAAGACTCGAGCCACACTAGCATACATCAAAGACATCTTGAAGATGACTACCAGACTACTCTGACCCCTTGGCATCATGGTTGTCCACAAACCTACCAACACACTGAGATAACTACTGATGAACCTAAAGGACCTTCTACCAACAACCAGCAAGACAAATGTCATTTCCAAAATACCCTGCAGGGACTGCAAGAAGCATGACATTGGGCAGACAGGTAGGAAACTAGCCACCAGGGTACACAAACACCAACTAGCCATCAAAAGATATGATCAGCTACATACAGCCAAAGAAGAGCACCACTTCGACTGGGACAATACATCCATCTTTGGACAGGCTAAACAGAGACATGCACGGAAATTCGTAGAGGCCTGGCATTCAAATCGGAACTCCATCAATAAACACATCTATTTGGATCCCATTTACCAACCTCCTGTGAAAAAGAACCTGAAGTGATATCACCCATCTTAACAGACCAAGACACACAAATAGAAAGTAGGACAGAACTATACAGAGAGGCTGAATAAGCTGCAGCTGTTTTCCCTGGAACATCAAAGACTGAGGGGTGACCTTGTAGAAGTTTATAAAATCCTGGGGGGACATGGCTAGGGTAAATAGTCAAGCCTGTTTCCCTGGGGTGAGGGGAGTCCCGATCTAGAGGGCCTAGGATGAGGGTGAGAGAGGAAAGATATAAAAGGGACCTAAGGGACAACTTTTTTATACAGGGGATGGTGTGTGTATGAAATGAGTTGCCAGAGGAAGTGGTGGAGGCTGTACTATGGTAACATTTAAAAGGCATCTGGATAGGTATATGAATAGCAAGGGTTTAGAGGGATATGGGCCAAGTGCTGGCCAATGGGACTAGATTAGGTTAGGGTATCTGGTCGGCATGGACTCTGAGAACACCAATGCTTCAACGGAGGCTCACTGATTACGTTACCAAGCATGATGATGAAATGTCTGAGAACAAACCTACTAGTCGAGTGAGTAAACTTACAATCTGAATCTCAACCTGAGCTACAATCTTCTCAAAAATCGCAAATATCATATTCACCCCCAAAATGAAAAGGCAGTGACTTATTCCACTTACTATGCATACAATGGCAGCTATTTTATATTGTGGTTGCGCAGTTGACTTTAAAGTGAATGGGGCAACATTTCAATTCTGTTTCCTGAAAAGTGACCTACATTTGATTTGACTTATTCATTGTCATATGTATTTTGTTACAAAATACAGTAAAAAGTATTGTATAGTGTCACCACTCTCTGGCTGCAATTGTCAAACACAGAAAAATAAACCAAAACACAGATTATAAAGGCAGAAAGATGACAAAATAAAGAAAACTGTATAACTTTACAGTAATTCTTGTTAAGTGCTCTGTCATGGGCCATGGGTCTGGTGGCCAGGCACAAGTCCCCTTTGATGCTCCGCTGGAACGAAAGTCGCTATTGTTCGATTCCATCTCACCTCGATCAATGCCCTTGCCACTATGAATTCTTGATGGATCTCACCAGTACAGGCAACACCCAATGCTGTTAGGTACCATACTGACCAAAACTTGACTCTGCCATTACCATGAATCCACTTGGGGACCACCTTAGCAATATAACCACTACTGATGCCACTGGTCTCAGACTTGATCCAAACTCACCCTCTGCCACCTCCATGAATCTGCGCCAGATGCAAATGCCGCTGGGAACCCAACTCACCTCTGCTACTGCAGCCATGAGTCCGCATTGCTGGCCCTACGCAAGTCTGCGCTGCTGGGCCCATCCACTGCCACCACCACCGATGCCATTGCTGTGACCGAGCTCTTCAAGAGGTAAATAAAACAAAATTTTAAGTAACAAGAAACAAAAGAAACACAAAAATAAAAGCAGACAGAGTGGACAATCCCTGAGCTCAGAAACCTTACTCCACTGCCATCTTACCAGATGTTCTGCTGAACTTCTACTGAAGCTTTGCCAATGATGTTCATGTGTGTGAATTAATCCTGAAACCATGGCTTTGTGAATTGTCATACCCTTGTTGGCTATACATTCTCATCATGTCGAGGTCAGAGTAAATAATCTGTTCGCATACACAGTCCATGATATGGAAGTGTCAATGCTTATTGCCCACATGCACTGGCAATTCTTCAGGAAAAGAGAAAAAAAAATTCCTCTGCAGAGATTGGCTTTGGGAAATAAAATTGTTTTTTTTTGGCCCATGGATTATTTTTGAGCCTAAAGAGAAATACGTAGGATATTCTGTAGTCACTTTGCTCTAGAAGCCTGGCGTATGTGGTCAAGTCAGTAATTGTACATGATTACCTCTGTTGCTGAAGTCTTGTAGACACAGCTTGCTCAGGAAGTACAATATGAGGTATTATTTCTATCACATTTTCAAAAGAACAAATAAATATCACTCTGAACTAATGTGTAAAGGACTTCTGTTAGATATGAGAGAGATCACCTGGGCAGCCTGTTCTTAGCAAGCTTTCCTTCACTTCAACTGGTTATTCGCTGGTTAAATTTGAACCAAGTTAAACAAGAGCCCCCCAACTGGGTCTTCCTCAAAGCAAGCAGTTATCACCAGTCATCTGATTTCTCAGAAGCTTTGCAGTGAGTAAACAGTCTGTGAATAATGCAGCAAACTAACTTCAGAATATGTATGTATGTTAAATCTCTGTAATTACTGAGAATTGCGGTTAGATGCTAACAAAATAAAAACTATTTTTCAATACTTAGAAAAAGTATTGAAAATGTTAAAATTGTACCCTTTTTCGTGATGTTTGAATTTATTATTAGAATTAAAAGGTTTGCTTGTGTGGACCTTAGCTCAGTCGTAGCACTCTCATCTTCTGCCTCAAAAGATTAGGAGTTCATATTCTAATTGATTCTTCAAAACACAATATACAGTCACACTTCAGTATATTACTGAAGGACTGTTATGATGTAAAATCACGTCTCTTTCATATAAAACGTTCAAATGAGTACTTTCTCAGGAGGACAGAAAGATCCATGCCCTTATTCAGGTACAATAGATAATTTTATTTGCTCTCATGTCTGACAAAATGTTATCCTTAAGGCTGATGGCAACCTGAATCTTTCCTCTGTGTTAGTCTCCCGATTCCAAAGAAAGTAACATAATTTGATTCTTTTTTCCATTGTTACAATGTATTTGGGGTATTTTGTGTCAAGGCTATTCTTATGCAGTAGTTGAGCCTCACTTCTTGTGTCTTTGAGTGGCTACAGTTTGCTCGGATATTTATGTACTTTGGTAGTGGGTCCTAGATGACAGAACAGAACTCTCTATGCCTTTAAGAAGCAACAGGATGTTATAGCCGCAGACTTTAGTTGCCAAAGGAAAGTATTAATTGATAAGTAAATAATGAATAAGCAAAAATAATAAGTATGTTGCAACTGTGTTCATACGAGACATTAAACTATCAAATGAAAAATAGCTTTGATTCTCTAAGCTGTATTTTGCAATTAAGTTTTACCTACTTAGTTGCTCACTTCTTACAGTAATACCAATTGTAGAATTTTCCAGGCCTATCCTGTCTGTTAGTAAGTTCCAGATTGATTGCTTGACCTGAAATATTCATGAATGTATTCCTCGATCTTTATAGGTTTGGATAATTGTTAGTTAAGTTCAAAACATAACTGAACAAATCACGTTTTGTTTGATTTACACATCTTGTTTCCTCTAGCAAAAAAAAAGTCCAGAGACAGTAATCCTTGTACCACCAGTATCCATGAAGACTGTGGCATGACTTTTGTGTAATTTTTAGCATCCAGTGAATAATAGCTAAATTAAGAGTCAATACCAAGTTGAATGTAAAGAGCTTCACTTTTGTTGCCCACTATTTTATGTGCTGTCAAGGGTAACAGTAGAAAGTGTGACAAATATGACTTTCATTGATATGAATTTGAGCAAACAATATGTTAAGATAACTCACTTGAATATCTCACTTTATCTTTTATTCGCCTAAATGCAGTGGAAGCATTTTTATGGAACATCTATCTTTGATATTGCTAAGGGCAAATAAAGTGTTCTTGCAAAGAAATATATATTTTAGATTTTACAAGTCAAGACATGCATTGTTTATGTGGGTTTTGATTGAAAATACTCAAGTTTCTGGAACATTTCAAGTATATATTTTGGTCATCCAATGCAGCTAGAAGAACCATTGTACCAGTGAGTGATTTGGAAATCAGTGCAGTTCTGGTCAATTGGACTGGCAGAATTTCTGCATTGTAATTGCTTGCTTTCGACAGCTAATGAAAGTATTTGCAGTATAAAGCAAGGGAGCTATTTATTTCAGCTATCAAAAGCCCCTCTATTATTGATTATGATACTAATAAGAAATTTACATCTCCAGTAAAGAACTGAAAATACAGAAAATATCTGTTGGGTTTAGAGTTAAGGGTTTTCTTAAAACAAAACAAAAAAATTTGAAGAATAAATGGATTATGGTCAGAATGCACAACAAGTCTGTTTATATCTGGTAACACGCCTCCTCTTCCTCAGGCGGCTCAGGAAATTTAGCATGTCTATAAGGGCCCTCACCAGTTTCAAAAGGTGCACCATTGAAAGCATACTGTCCAGGTCCATAACGGCTTGATGTGGCAAGTGCTCTGCCCAAGACTGTAAGAAACCAGTGAAGGTGGTGTGCACAGCTCAGTCCATCACAGATACCAACCTTCCATCCATGGGCTCTATTTAATGGCTGCCACAGAAAGGCTGCCAAGATCGTCAAAGACCCATTGCACCTTGGCAATAATCTCCTACAACCTCTTCTGTAAGGCAGTAGGTACAGAGGGCTGAACTCATGCACCAGCAGGTTCAGAAACAGCTTCTTCCTGGCCGTTATTAAACTGATGATTGGATACACTAGCCTCAAATGATGCTGATCTTGCCTAGCACACGCACTGTGCAATGTAACTTGTATGCCTCTGTCTAAGTATTTTAGATCTGTACATCCTTGCTTCCTATGATCTGCCTGTAAACAAAGCTTTTCACTGTACTTCAGTCCCTGTGGCAATCAATCAATCAATTCCCTGATCAGAATTGTTAATCTGGTCCAATCAGGGAGCCCTGGCTAGCATATAAAAAGGAGAGTGTTTGTAAAAAAAAAGAAAAAAAAAAGAAAAAAAAGAAAAAAAGAAAAAAAAAAAGGAGAGTGTTGTCACTGGCCACTCGGGTGTTTCCTTTCTTCCTGGTGGTGGAAATTGAATAAAGATTCATACAGCTTGTGTCTCTCACTGTGTCTCACACCTACACACACACATGGGTGCTGGGGAAAAAATAAGCACTGCCGCAGTTAGGCGGTAGTGTGGGGGTAAGAAAAAAATACGCAGAAATGTCTGAGGTTCTAACAAAATGGAGAGTGTTAGAGATACTGGCACTCTGGTACCTGTCTCTAAATGAGGCAGTACTAAAGCCAAGGACTGTTAAAGTGGAAATAAAGGGTGACTTGATGATGGATACTGGCTTCTGTGGAATTATTTCACTTCTGAACACAGCGTTGTAGAGAGTTAGAATTCACCTCCACAATTGGCAGTGGATATAGGATCAGTTGTTAATTTTAAATCTGAGATCAATTTTTGTTAAGCAAAAGTATTAACGGATATGGACCAAAGCTAGGTAAATGGAGCTAAGCCGCACGTCAGCCATGATCTCATCCAACAGTGGAATAGAGTCTACTCCTGTTCCTATGTTTCTCCTGCATAAAATGTACAGAAGCTCAATTTCTTCCAGAAGCTGAATGGTTAACAGGCTTACGTAGCTGAAAATATTCACTGTGGCTGTATGGGTTTTGTTTTCAGCTCTAGTGGGCAGGAGAATTAAGGAGGGATATGAGAATTAAAAAAAAACACTTTTTTACATTCGGGCTGTGCTATACATGACTTTGGAAGTGCATGATACTGAAATTGGGTATACAAAGTATAAAGAAGCTCCATCTCCATCATGGGCATTCATAATCTTGGGCACAAATAAGTACTCCAAATGGTGAAGCAAAGTGAGGAAATGTTTGTCAAAGAATTGATTGCTGAGCGTGTTAGTAATTTTGGGCCACTGGGAATATTGAAGCTGTCATAATCTATTCAATATGTAATTACATCGCCATCCTCGGCAGCACATTATTAATGGAGTTTCAGATGAATATTTTTTATCAAAATAAATGTTCTTTAAATCAAACTTTCTGACTTTTGCTACTAGTAAAGGTTGATTACATAGTTGTATGTTCCTTTGAAAACTTCACTAACCATATAGTACTCTGATACTTCCATGTTGGTTTAACTTTGATAAGTTAACTACTGGTTAATTTTAAGGCAGAATTTATCAAACTTGAGTGAGTTTTGATGTTGTAATAAAGAAAGTGCTCACTTTGAGCTGTTCTGGAATGATTAATGGTTGTAAAGATACGTACCTGTCAGGTGAATTTTACATGTGGTCAGGTGAAAGAAAGTGAAGCTCTGTTATGTTTGACAAGTTCATTTCTGATTTATGTGAAGACTTAACCTCACTTGATTTCTTTTTTGCTTTTGCTTTCTTGCTTTCTCTCTGTATCTACACACAAGCTTGTCATATTGTCTTGATATCCATTGGAACAGAGTGTTGATCTTATTTTTAAGAAGTCTTTGAGAGATCGAAAATCAGGGAAAATAATGTTGAATTCTTTATTTTATTTCACTTTCTCATTTGCATTTCTCATATCCTTTCTGATTTCACACTAGTGTAACTCTCATTTATGGGATGTGAGCATTGCTGGCTAGGCCAGAATTTATTGCTAATCTCTAATTGCCCTTGTGAAAATGTTCATGAAGTGGTGGCAGTTTTAGTCTGATTATAGGATTAAAGTTGATGATCACTGGTACACAGTCTGATCGTATTATTCTCAGTCAATGTGAGTAAATGAGAAAATTACTTTTGGTTACAGTGTAGCACTAATAACAATTTTGATGTTTTGTTTCACAACATTCTTAAAATAACTTTTAGATTCCTTATGATATCACTGATAGTTTGTGGTATAGAGTGTGGTGTCACATTTGCAATAGAGCCAATCCTTTCCTACCTATTTCTCAAATAATCCCTATCTATTTCATCTCGCTGCCAGTGCGCCATAATTCTTGACTACATTTAAATCAAAGACTATCCAACTCAATCTTGAATGTACTCAATCGCCCAACCTTCAGTGTTTTCTGGGGAAAAGAATTTCACAGTGTAACGACCTTCTAAAAGAAGAAATTCCTTTACCTATTCATCTTAAATGGGAGGCCTCTCTTTTCAAATTGTATTTCCTAGTTCTATATTCTTCCACTAGGGAAGCATCCTCCCATAATTTACGCTGTCAAGCATCTTCAGATTTTCCTACTCAGAATCAACCTATTCATATGCTCTGACATATCTCTGGAGCAGGTGGGACTTGACCAGGCCCTTCTGTCTTAAATATATGGACAATACAACTGTGCCACAAGGACCCCCCCCCCCCCCATATTATCCTCAGAATTTTCTACGTTTAAATGAGATCATTTTTTCAATGAAAGAAATGTGGCTCCTTCAAGTTAAAAATTTCACAACACCAGGTTATAGTCCAGCAGGTTTATTTGGAAGTACAAGCTTTTGAAGTGCTATTCCTTTATTCGGTAGCTAGTGGGGCAGGATCATAAGATACATAATTTGGAGTAAAAGATCAAAACATCATACAACTGATATGATGCATTGAGCAAACCTAGATTGCTCTTAAGTCTTTAATTACTTAGAATGGGTTGCAGGTTTTGATTCATTAATATGTAAATCCCAGAACTTCTTTCAAGTCACATTCCTGAGATAAATTAGGGTTTTATAAAAAAAGGTGGTATAGCAACAGATTTGTAATTGCAGATACATTCTATTTTGTTCAAACAGCACACAATCTGTAGGCAATCAGTCCATGTGATACTTTATAAATTTCTATTTGGAAAATCAAGCCAGTCTAACTCAAGTTTGGAACACAGACAGACTTTAACCTCACACCTTTAATACATTGACTGAGTTGAGATGTCACTTCTTTTACAAAGAACCTTAAGTTATCTTGGGAATGTAACTCTAACCTGATGTTGTGTAATTTTTAACTTTGTCCATCCCAGTCCAACACTGGAACCTCCACATCATGGCTTCTTCTAGGTTTCAACCAGACAGTTCAAGTTGCTGGAAAGCAGGTGATGCTAAATTGCATTTTCTTATGCTGCAGTGGTGGTATCCCTGCCTCCAAGCCAGGAGATCCAGACTCAAGTCCCAGCTGTTCAAGAGTTATACAATAACATCTCTCATCTGGTTGATTGGGAAATACCAGGGCAACTGCTGTATCTGCGGAGTCGGTTTTCGCGGTTTCAGTTACCCGTGGTTTACTGTGGCCCGAACATATTGCATGGAATATTTCAGAACCAGGGGGCTGCCAGGGAGGTAAGTTTCCCATTTAAATGAATGGGTTTACTACTACCCGCAGTTTCGGGCTTCCATGGTAGGTCTTGGAACATATCCCCCATGGGATATCCTTACTGTATCGGGCTCATGTGGTGCAGTGGTAGTACCCCTACCTCTGATCAAGGAAATCTGGGTTCAAATCCCACCTATTTCAGAGTTGTGTCTTAACATGCCTGAACAGGGCGCTTTAAAATAAATACCATAACATCTCAAAATTGGTTGATTAACAAATGTCTGTCGTGGTAACCTTCGAGGCAAGAGGTCTAGGTTCAAACCACATCTGTTTTAGAGGTGTGTCATAATGTCTATGAACAGATTGATTCAAAATACCTAAAGTATTGGGTTCTTTGTTGCATTGCCCTGTAGGGTAGTGCTTGATAATTATTCTTTTAATTCCGTGATAGGAAAGACAAAAGATTGACCAGAGATATGTAAAAGCACCTCTGAATGGGGTGGGGGAGAAGTGAATAGAGTGCATGAATAGAGATAAATGCTAGGTCAGGTGCTATTGAGTAGTGTGAATGGTCAAAAATGGGATGATAATGCTGGGAGCAACTCATACAAAACAGGACAAAGGGATGTTGGGGAGAGGGTGTTGAGCCATGATAGAGTATTCTATCCCACCATCCCCACTTTGCAAAGGATCTTCAACTACCGTTTTCACCTCCAGATACCAGGTGTCACCACCAGACGCATTTCCTTCCCTTTCCTTGTCAGCATTTTGCAGGGACTGTTCCCTCCGGGACACACCGGTCCACGCCTCCTCTAATCCCAACACATTCCCACACCCCATGGCACATACTCATGTAATGCAGAAGGTGGAAAACATGGGTGTTTACCTTCTCCTCCTTCACTTTCCAAGGTCCCAATCACATCTTTTGAGTGAAGCAGTGATTTATCTGTACTTCATTTCTAGCTAGTCTAATATATTTGTTGCTGTCAATGTGATACCCTCTATACTGGGGAGATGAAACACAGACTTGGTGACTGTGTTACTGAACAACTATTGCGGTGTTTGGTGAAGGAGGCCATCTGGGTTGTACAGTATTGGAACTGGTTGAGAGCCAGACTGCAATTTCCCCCCAGACGTAATCGATGATACTCTCCACCGCATCTCCTCCACTTCCCGCTCCTCTGCCCTTGAGCCCTGCCCCTCCAATCGCCACCAGGACAGAACCCCACTGGTCCTCACCTACCACCCCACCAACCTCCATATACATCGTATCATCCGTCGTCATTTCCACCACCTCCAAACGGACCCCACCAGCAGAGATATATTTCCCTCCCTTCCCCTATCAGCATTCCGAAAGGACCGCTCCCTCCGCGACTCCCTCGTCAGGTCCACAGCTCCCACCAACCCAACCTGCACTCCTGGCACCTTCCCCTACAACTGCAAGAAATGCAAAACTTGCGCCCACACCTCCCCCCTTACTTCCCTCCAAGGCCCCAAGGGATCCTTCCAATCTGCCACAAATTCACCTGCACCTCCACCCACATCATTTACTGCATCCGCTGCGCCCGATGTGGCCTCCTCTATATTGGGGACACAGTCCGCCTACTTGCGGAACATTTCAGAGAACACCTCTGGGACACCTGGACCAACCAACTCAACCACCCCGTGGCTCAACACTTCAACCCCCTCCCACTCCACCAAGGACATGCAGGTCCTTGGACTCCTCCATCGCCAGACCATAGCAACATGACGGCTGGAGAAAGAGTGCCTCATCTTCCGCTAGGAACCCTCCAACCACAAGGGATGAACTCAGATTTCTCCAGTCTCCTCATTTCCCCTCCCCACACCTTGTCTCAGTCCCAACCCTCGAACTCAGCACCACCTTCCTAACCTGCAACCTTCTTCCTGACCTCTCCGTCCCCACCCCCACTCAGGCCTATCATCCTCACCTTAACCTCCTTCCGCCTATCGCATTTCCAACGCTCCTCCCCCAAGTCCCTCCTCCCTACCTTTTATCTTAGCCTGCTTGGCACACTTTCCTCATTCCTGAAGAAGGGCTGATGCCTGAAACGTCGATTCTCCTGCTCCTTGGATGCTGCCTGACTTGCTGCGCTTTTCCAGCAACACATTTTCAGCAAGGAAGAAACACCCCAGGCCCTGGAAATTAGTGGATTCCTGGAGATCGCACACCTGCTCATTCCTGGGCAAGAGATGACCCTGTGGTGTTGGCAATCAGGGACCTCATCCACATTCACTGAAAGGAACTGGAGCAGCAGATGGGTAGGAGAGATACAAAGGCTGTCATTGTCCAGAGCTGCAGCAGTGTAGTAAGTCATGCCACCATCTGGCTGCCTTTGTGAATAGGTAGGAAGCCACTGAGACCCACGTCAAGAACCTCCAGGTCTGCTGGACCGGTGCGTGCACACCAGAACTCCAGTGACCCAGCCATTCATCCTCAATGCTAAAGGGGAGCCTGGAGCACAAACCAGGTGTCCCTTCCTCTGAAGCAGAAAGAAGGGTGTGGCACTTAAAAGGGCAAGACAGAGGAGGTCATTTTCTGGATTAGTGGTGCTGGAAGAGCACAGCAGTTCAGGCAGCATCCAAGTAGCTTCGAAATCGACATTTCGGGCAAAAGCCCTTCATCAGGAATCAACTTTTGCCAGAAACGTCGATTTCGAAGCTCCTTGGATGCTGCCTGAACTGCTGTGCTCTTCCAGCACCACTAATCCAGAATCTGGTTTCCAGCATCTGCAGTCATTGTTTTTACCTTGAGGAGATCATTGACCTTCTTGCAGTACTGCTAGCCATTTCTTTGAACTTCTTCACAGGGCTGTGTTAAGAGGCATCCAATCAAAGGAAGGGCCACACAATCCTCAAGGTAGTCGTCACAGCGCACCTCCACTGCCTGCTCCTTCTGACTCCAATTGCTATACCTTTATACTAACTCCTTTTAATGCATATAAACTGATTAGCAAGCTGTAGCTAACAGAATGCCACAGAAATCAGTGTTCGGTCCTCAACTATTTACAATTTGTGTCAAAGACTTGGATGAAGGAAACAAATGTTTATTGCTAAATTCACTTGATGACATCAAGAGTATGTTGTGAACATGACTTAAGGAATCTGTAAAGAAGTATATCTGGAGTACAAGTGGCCAAATATTTGGCTGATGGATATAATATAGAAAAATGTGAACTTGTCCACATTGAAAGGAAGAATTTAAAAAAACAGATTTGATTTAGATGAAGAGACATCACAGAAGTCTGTGGCACGGGGTTATGGACAATTGAATCATAGAGAGTTGGCATAGTTTAAATTAAGTGATTCAGACAGCAAATGGAAAGTTGTTGGTTATTGCCAGAGGAAGAACTGTAAAAGTAGGGAATTTTCATGACAGTTGTACAAGGTATTGATGAGATTACATCTGAACTACTGTGCATAGTTTTAGTATCCTTACTTGAGGAAGAACATTAGTTTTAGGAACAGTTTACTAAAGTTGATTGGACTGATTCTTGAAATTACAGAATTTCTATTGAGAAAATGTTGGACTTCTATCCATTGGAATTAAGAATGGTACATGAACTATTGTAGCACATAGGATTTCGAGGGATCTAACAGATTGGATGCTAATGATGTTTCCCCTTGTGAAAGATATTAGAAATATGGGACATAATTTCAAAGTAGTTAAGATGCGGGTGAAGGGTTTTTTTGAGGGCCCTTTGCAGCAAGATGGCTTGGCAGTTTTGTCTGTCTGATTTAAACTCTGGATATTTTATCTGATCATCACCTGCGCGGGATGTATCTGTAGCCAATAGGAATCGATCCTGCTTTGTATCATATTGCTTTCGCAGTTCAGTAACATTCTTCATTTTTAAAAATCGGGTTTATGAATCTACCAGCAAGTGTCCTGAGGGCTTTTTATTGGAATCTCAACAGTGTGGAAGCAGGCCATTTGGCCTGTCGAGTCCATGCTGACCCTTTGAAGATCATGCTACCCAGACTCCTATCCTATTTCTGGGACCATGCATTTCTCATGGCTAATCTGCCTAGCCTGCACATCCTTGGACAGTACGGGAAATTTAGCATGGCCAATCCATCTAACCTGCACATCTTTGGACTGTGGAAGGAAATCGGAGCACCCAGAGAAAACACATACAGACGCAGGGAGAATGTGCAAACACCACACAGACAGTTTCCCAAAAGTGGAATTGAACCTGGGTCCCTGGCACCGTGAGCTAGCAGTGCTAACCACTGAGCCACCATGCCACCCCCTCCACTCAGCCAGCGTTCTTTTCTTCAGAAAGCAGTGGAGGCAGGATCACTGAATATTCCTAAGTTTGAGTTGGATAGATTCTTACATGAAAGCAAAATACTGCAGGTGCTGGAAATCTGAAAGAAAAAAGGTCATTCTCTCCACAGGTGCTGCAAGACCTGCTACATTTCTTCAGCACTTTTTCATTTTATTTTAGATTCTTGATTAACAAAGAAGTCAAAGATTATAAGGGCAGGTAGATGGAAAAGTTGAATTGATACCATAATCAGGTCAGCCATTATCTTACTGAATGGCAGAGGAAACTTGAGGACCCAAATGACCCACTTTTGCTCCTGATTCATGTATTCACATGCATGACAGGTAAAAAAAAATGCTTAGTGGTATTAGTGAAAAGGTGGATGATGTTAATGAGATAAGTTTCTTTTGAAGATGCCCAGTACAGATATATTAGGGTGAAGAGCTTCCTTTTGTGTGGTGACCATTCTCTGATTCTATGAAATGCCCCCTGATCTTTGCAATTGAACGTAATTGAGGACCATTTTTTCTGTGTAGTCTAAATGTCATTAATAACCAAGCAACTTGAACAGATTTCTTTTTTCTTGGACTTTGAAAGAGAATAACTTCACTAATGGATAATTTTCAGTGTTACATAGATTGATGAAGTATAAAACTATAAGATCTGGTAACAAAAGTATGAAAATTCGATGACAGAAGTATAGAAAATCTATAATTGTACTCTGCAATGTTTAACATGTAACACGAGTAAATAAATTACACAAAGCATGTTTGTTTGAGGCACATAATAGTATAAACTTGATGTTCTTCAAACATTTTACAATTTACATTTCTCTAACTAGCCACCATTTTTCTCTTCTGTTAATGTGGCTGCATATCTGTTACAGCTGGGAGGGTATGTTGCCTGCTTTCAGACTTTAAATAATGAAATTTTGAATTGGCTATATCAAGTTATGTGAATCTTGAAAATTACTCATTTTTTGATGTCTCCCTGCAAGTGCCTATCTTCAGATTGTACCTTCCAGTGAAATGGGTTTTTAAATCAGTCTCTGATATGGGGAATATAAATGTGTCAATAGAGTTTGAATAGAGTTTAAAATTTCTTTCAAATATGTACTGTGCTGAATTAAGGTGGGTTGTATGATTATTGGAATTTTTTGGTGCCGTGGACATTGGATGTTCAACACCCCCATGTATTGTTTATTGTTTACTTTGTTCACTTTGTACATTTACTTACTTGAATGTAAAGGTAGATAGCATGTTCTTTTGTCGTTTAAAATTGACAGGAAATGACTCATTTATTGTTTCTTGGCTTGTGTTTGATTACTCTTTGTCCTAAATAATTTCAAGCAACATCCTGGAAGTTTCAGGTATAGGGTCACATGATACACCAGTCAAGGGGTACTTTGTTAAGTTCTTTTTCCTGTGATGAAATTGAAAGGTAATTGAATATTTTCACTTTTTGAAGTTTTCAACAGTGTTGTTATTATCTTCCTTAAATTTTAAAACAAAGTTTTCTTGTATTGCCTGTGGTATGTTCAAACACATTTTTGTTTCTGTGCCAAGAACATAGTGTTCCAGGGTGTCATTTAGTGACGTCTGGTGTTGGCTTGAAGCCAAAGAAGAATGAAGTTCATTCCCCTACAATGCAAATTGCCTGATGAGATCAGGAGTTTAACTCTTATGCAGCAAGATGGCTTGGCAGTTTTCTCAGTCAGACTTAAACCCTGGGTATTTTATCTGATCACCACCTTCGATGCAGGATCTCTCCTACCAACAGGAATTGATCCTTCTATGTTTCATACTGCTTTTGCAGCTCGGTAACATTCTTCATTTTTTAAACTCAAGTTTAGGATATTGTGTTTATGGATCAGCCGCAAATGTTCTGAGGGCTTTCATTTAGATGGATTTACATTTTTGTAAAACTTTTTTATCCATTTTAGATGCTTTGAAAGCAGTCTTTAACATCATTGCTTCCGTTAGGTGCCATGAGTGTGCACACACAAATGGCACTGCAGTGTTGCATCACTGCCAAATGACAGGAGTAGTAGCCTCTTACAAAGATGGTATTGTCCATCTATTCTAAGTAGTAAGAAACTCCTAAGTGTACCCAGCAACAGAAGCGTTGAATCAAGAGCAAAGCCGAATGTTTGCTTCAACTGATGCTAGTTACAGTGTACAATGGGGACATGAAGATGTTCGTGATTGGTGCGGTGAATTATTAGTATGCATTTCAGTACGAAAAGCGAACATGCTTTTTTCCAAATGGTGCTGAGTGTGAATAAATGCAAATGAAGGTCACTGTTCCAAACAAAAACCAAAAGAACTGTGGACTCTATATCAGAAACAAAAACGGAAATTGCTGGAAAAGCTCAGCCTGTCTGGCAACACTTGTGGAGAGAGGTCAGAGTTAATGTTCCAGGTTGAAT
The DNA here is from genome assembly GCF_047496795.1 of Chiloscyllium punctatum. Classification (NCBI taxonomy): domain Eukaryota; kingdom Metazoa; phylum Chordata; class Chondrichthyes; order Orectolobiformes; family Hemiscylliidae; genus Chiloscyllium; species Chiloscyllium punctatum. Next base: position 65,699,860 of record NC_092743.1, read on the forward strand.
AACCCTTCAAACTGTTTTGAAAAAGGGTCACTTGATCTGAAACATTAACTTTTCCAGCAATTTCTATTTTTGTTCAGTGTTCCAAAATGCTCAAACTCATTGCACACTATATTACTCATTTGTACTCCTATAGCTTATACTCACTGCAATATCTCTATCTTTCCAAAGATACTGCCTGTCTTACTGAGAATTTTCATCATTTTGTACTATTTATCTAGGTATATTTCAAAGCAGCCTTCACCGTAGTTTAATTTTCATCAGGGTTGGGACATGCATGGGGTCTATGTGGCTATTTTTTGAGAAATAGCCAGCCTCTGTTCAGCCTTTTTCAAGATGTGTTTGGATTGGTTTTCTGTGAATGACTGACCTCTGTGTAAAGTCATTTAATAGTTTCACATCTCTCAGCAGTGGTTGTACATCAGCTAAAGTGACAAGCTACACAATTAACTATCCTGATTTAACATGCTCCCATAGTCCAGGCCCATTGGATACATTAGAATTCCAATGCCACAATATGCTAAAAGGGGTGGAACATGATTAGAGGACGTGCTTGTATAATCCAAAATGTACTGCCTACTGCATATTTGTATTGGCTAGTATTGATGGCAGTTGGAAGATTGGAAATATGATGCAGAACACAAATATTGGCACATCCTCAAAATATGAAATTCTGGAAATTGAGATTAAACTGGGGTTTCCATTTTTGGCTGGCACTGCTGAAGACTGCAGTGGCATTCTCTTATACTCTTGATCACTTAAAATTTCAAATATCTGTGGAGGAGGAATCTGCAGTGCAGTTGGGAGATGGCTTTTCAATGTCGTATGCATGCAGGGGAGGTGACTACTTGATCTTCGTGACATCAGCCACATGTGTAAATGCATACTGTCGTGCAGGACCTACCACAACTATCATCATAGGGGTATCTGTGTGTCTGTAGGCTCTTGACAATCTTTAACCTTGTGAACACACACTCCATTTTTGAAAGGAAATGCATTTTTCTTTTTGGAAGCATTCAACTATGGTGAAACTGTCTTTTGTATTGGTATGGCAGTTCACTGGCCAGTTCTCTTTTGTGAACTTCCATTGTCAGTTTTAACAGAATATTTTAGTCATGGAGAGGTTATTGTTTTTCATTTACTTTTCATTAGAGAAACTGGTTAATGGTCTTTACCAAATCCAGTAGTACTATATCTGAGTGATCCACTGTTTGGCTAGCTAAGATTAACTGGCTGAACTTAAATTGATTATTGAACCAGCGCAATACTAGAATTATGACCACATGGTTGAACTTGCTTTTTGGTTTAGGTTGTACACATGTCAGCAATTTATGCTCTTAATCAGCATATTGGGACTTGGTGACAAGATCATTATAATCTGGCCTTTGTGATTTCGCACTCCCAATTCTAGCTGCACCTAATGTGCTGAGCAGGCCTCTTTCTTCTCTTGCTCTTTCCCCTTTATCTTTTTGCATGCTTTCTGCACCTCTCTTCCCTCACTTGCGTGCATGCTCTCCCACCCTTGCCTAATTTCTCTTATGCCCTCGCATAGCCTGTCCTCCTCACCCCCGCCTCGCGTATACTCACGTTTCCTTTAGCAGTATACATGATGTAAATGGCTCAGACGATAGCCTAAGAGAATGCAAAAGACCTGTATGAGTCATTAGCTAATGGATTCAAAGTAGTAATGTGACAAAGGCTTGATGAAAAAGGGAGGAAGGGGCAAATGCTAAGTGTCAAAGGGGATGCAGTTTGGCAGGGGAGTGGGTAAATGAATGGCACGAACTAGAAAATACGTTAAGCAATATTTGGATATACTTGCAGTTTAAATTACAAAGTTTGTGTAAATGATTTTACGTGTCAGGAAAGGTTTTCAAATTTTTTGGTTTTTTTTGTGACCACGAAAGCTATTTTTGATAATGTTGCAAACACTTTTTTTCTAGTTCCTCAAATAGTACACTTTTAGGTTATGTAGCTTTAGACCAACTTATCAGAAAGTACTTGAAATTGGAAGCAAAAATCTCTGGTGTTACTCAGCCTGGAGTTATAAAGCTACGAGCTACAAAGACCATTTTGACTGCTCAACATTTAAAGTAATTACCTGAAAATTTCAGAAATCAAAAATGTGAAATCCAAAGGGATCTTTTTACTGTGCAATAGTTCTCCATAAGATCACCAATTTAGTGTGGAAGTAGTGATAAATAAGGTCAGTGAAGTTTATTGGTTTGGTCAATGAATATTGAACAAACTGAACATTTTCTTAATACTTACATGAAGCAGCAATATGTTTTCAATGTTACTGATCGAGTACTCTTAAAAGTTTCCAAATGCAAGGTTACTAATTCATGATGCACAAGTTTACTCCATAATTATATTTTATCAGTAACGGTGACTGAATTAAATGCTTTTTACTCAGTAAATTTTTATATGACACCAACACCAACTGCACCCTTAGCTACAGATCTTTGAATGCAGTTGAAAAATTTGGTGCTAGAAAAGCATGGCGGGTCATGCAGCATTGGAGAAGCAGGAGAGTTGATGTTTTGGGTATAAGCCCTTCATCCGGAATATGTGGAGGGGAAGGGGGCTGAGAGATAAATAGGAGGTGGGTGGGGTTGGGGATAAGATAGTTGGTAATGCGATAGGTAGATGCATGTAGGGGGTGATGGTGATAGGTCAGAGTGGAGGATGGAGCAGACAGATGGGAAGGAAGATAGACAGTGGGACAGTTCAAGAGGACAGGGCCGAGTTGGAGGGTTGGGTCTAGGATGAGGTGGGGGAGGGGAAATGAGGAAACTGGTGAAATTGACATTGATGCCATGTGGTTGGAGGGTCCCAAGGCGGAAGATGAGGTGTTCTTCCTCTATGTATCGGATGACTAGGATTTGGAGGAGGCCCAGAAATCCCATGTCCTTTGTAGAGTGCGATGGGGAGTTGAAGTGGTCGGCCACAGGGCGGTGGGTATGTTTGATGTGTGTGTCCCAGAAATGTTCTCTGAAACGTTGGCATCCTGTCTCCCCAATGAAGAGGAGACCATATTGAGAGCAATAGATAAGGTAGATGGAGTGTTTGGATGTGCAGGAAAATCTAGCCTCTGCAGAATGCTGATAGAGGTGGGAAGGGAAATGTACCTCCAGTGGTGGGATCTGACTGTAGGTGGTGGAAATGACTGAGGATGGTGTCTGAAATGACGACTCTCCTGCTGCTCAGATGATGCCTGACATGCTGTGCTTTTCCAGTGCCATGCTTTTTGACTTTGATTTCCAGCATCTGAAGTCTTTGCTTTTTCCTAATCTTTGAATATATCATTGCATAATGCTGCACTTTTCTTGCAAAACTAACATAAAATTAATTCACCTGAATCTAATTATTTTAATTGAAACACTTTCCTTTTGTCAGGTGTTGATAACAATACAGATGATTTACCTTGTCTTTGGTTACCGATTCACTTACCACCTTGAATCCACAGACTTATGAAGCACTCTTATGCACAAGTCTTCTAATGGTTAAATGGGGCCAATCACCATAATACTATTAGATTTTAAATAGTGATGGAAAAGGATAGACCAGATCTAAAAGTTGAAGTTCTAAATTGGAGAAAGGCTGATTGGGGGCAGGTGTTCACAGGTAAAGGGATGGCTGGAAAATGGGAAGCCTTCAGAAATGACATAACGAGAATCCAGAGAAAGTATTTCCTGTCAGGGTGAAAAGAAAGGCTGGTAGGTATAAGGAATGCTAGATGACTAAGGAAGTTGAAGGTTTGGTTAAGAAAAAGAAGGAAGCATTTGTAAGGTATAGACAGGATAGATCGAGTGAACTCTTAGAAGAGTATAAAGAAAGTAGGAGTATACTTAAGAGGGAAATCAGGAGGGCAAAAAGGGGACATGATATAGCTTTGGCAAATAGAATTAAGGAGAATCCAAAAGGTTTTTACAAATATATTAAGGACAAAAGGGTAACTAGGGAGAGAATAGGGCCCCTCAAAGATCAACAAGGCGGCCTTTGTGTGGAGCCGCAGAAAATGGGGAGGATACTAAATGAATATTTTGCATCAGTAGTTACTGTGGAAAAGGATATGGAAGATATAGACTGTAGGGAAATAGATGGTGACATCTTGCAAAATGTCCAGATTACAGAGGAGGAAGTGCTGGATGTCTTGAAATGGGTAAAAGTGGATAAATCCCCAGGACCTGATCAGGCCAGGGGAAGCCAGGGAACTATAGACCAGTGAGCCTGACCTCAGTGATGGGCAAGTTGTTGGAGGGAATCCTGAGGGACAGGATGTACATATATTTGGAAAGGCAGGGACTGATTCGGGATATCCACATGACTTTGTGCATGGGAAGTCATGTCTCACAAACTTGATTGAATGTTTTGAAGAAGTAACAAAGAGGATTGATGTGTGCAGTGCGGTAGATGTGATCTATATGGACTTCAGTAAGGCGTTCAACAAGGTTCCCCATGGGAAACTGGTTAACAACGTGAGATTTCACGGAATGCAGGGAGAACTAGCCATTTGGATACAGAACTGACTCAAAGGTAGAAGACAAGGGTGGAGGGTTGTTTTTCCAGACTGGAGGCCTGTGACCAGTGGAGTGCCACAAGGATCGGTGCTGGGTCCTCTACTTTTTGTCATTTACATAAATGATTTGGATGCGAGCATAAGAGGTACAGTTAGTAAGTTTGCAGATGACACCAAAATTGAAGGTGTAGTGGACACCTCAGATTACAACAGGATCTTGGCCAGATGGGCCAATGGGCTGAGAAGTGGCAGATGGAGTTTAGTTCAAATAAATGTGAAGTGCTGCATTTTGGCCAAGCAAATCTTAGCAGGACTTGTACACTTAATGTTAAGGTCCAAGGGAGTGTTACTGAACGAAGAGACCTTGGAGTGTATATTCATTGCTCCTTGAAAGTGGAGTCACAGGTAGATAGGATAGTGAAGAAGGCATTTGGTATGCTTTCTTTTATTGGTCAGAGTATTGAGTACAGGAGTTGGGAAGTCATGTTGCGGCTGTACAGGACATTGGTTAGGTCACTGTTGGAATATTTCGTGCAATTCTGGTCTCCTTCCTATTGGAAAGATGTTGTGAAACTTGAAAGGGTTCAGAAAAGATTTACAAGGATGTTGCCAGGGCTGGAGGATTTGAGCTATAGGGAGAGGCTGAACAGACTTGGGGATGTTTTCCCTGGAGCGTCGGAGACTGAGGGGTGACCTTATAGAGGTTTACAAAATTATGAGGGGCATGGATAGGGTAAATAGGCAAAGTCTTTTCCCTGGGGGTTGAGGAGTCCAGAACTAGAGGGCATAGGTTTAGGGTGAGAGGGAAAAAATATAAAAGAGACCTAAGGGGCAACTTTTTCACACAGAGAGTGGTACGGGTATGGAATGAGCTGCCAGAGGAAGTGGTGGAGGCTGGTACAGTTGCAACATTTAAGAGGCATTTGGATGGGTATATGAATAGGAAAGGTTTGGAAGGATATGGGCTGGGTGCTGGCAGGTGGGATTGGATTGGGGTGGAATATCTGGTCGGCATGGACAGGTTTGACCGAAGGGTCTGTTTCCATGATGTACATTTCTATGACTCTATGACACTAAATCATCGACCGGAGTTGGGTGTTGGCACCATGTGGAATTTCCAACACAGTTGATGTTATGGGAATTGCTCACAAATTGAAATGCTGTTTGACAGTTCCCTAGCGTCTGAAATTCTCCAGAAAAGGTCTTTACAGTCTGAGAATTCTAAGGGTTCCAATTCACGTAAGCTTAAAAAAATACCCTGGAAAAGTTACAGGACTTAAATGTAAGGGATGTGATCAAGAAGCTTGTGGATGATAAATAATTAGGACCGTTATAAACTGATTTAACGTATTCCCCAGAGCAGTAGCTAGTGGAAAAATGTAAAGTAATGCACTTGTGGAAAGTTACCAAGGCAAGGGACTACGCTATGAATACTTGGACCCGGAAAGTGCTAAAGATCAAAGCGATCTTGTGTATACCCTCATATCCTTAAAGATAGCAGGGCAGGTAGATACAGTGCTTAAGAATGTCTATTGGGATAAATTTTAGCCAAGGTATAGAATACAAGGACAGGAAGATTAAAGTGTAATTGTACAAGTACTTGTTAGCCTCACCTGAAGAACTACCTGCAGTTCTGGCCTCCAGATTATAGGAAGGATATGAATGCACCAGATAGGGAGTCTTGTGATGCAATGTTAATGTCCTTACCATTAAACCAGGAGGCTCAGATTCAAATTCTACCTGTTCCATAAGATAACAACACCTCTGAACAGGTTGATTGGGGGGGATATTTGAATGCATTAGAAAATGTGCAGAAGTGGTTACTAGGATGCTGCTAAAATTGGGGGATCTGATCTGTGAGAAAAGATTGAGATTATTTTCCTTGGAATGAAGTTTGAGAGGGGACTTGAGAGAGGTATGTAGTATTATGAGGGTCAAAGTTAAGGTAGATAGGAAATATGTATTTTTTTCCCATTAGTAGTGGTCTCAATAATCAAGGAATATAGATTTAAAGTATAAGGCTGAGTGGAGAGTTGAGGAGACTTACTTTTCACCCTGAAGGCACTGGGAGTCTGCAACTCTGCCTGAAAGTATATTTGAGTTAGAAGCTTCCAGAACATTTAAGCAGCATTTAGATGTTCGTTTGCATTGCCATGGCTTCCAGGCAGTGGACCAAGAAATGGTAAATGGATTAATGTAGATCTGTAGGCAGAAGTGGGTACTGCAGATGCTGAGATTAGAGTCAAGATTAGAATGGTGCTGGAAAAGCACAGCAGGTCAGGCAGCATCCGAGGAGCAGGAAATCAATGTTTTGGGCAAAAGCCCTTCATTAGAAATTAGGGTTTTTGTCCGAAATATCAATTTTCCAGCTCATCAGATGCTGCCTGGCCTGCTGTGCTTTTCCAGCACCACTCTAATCTTGAGTCATATAGATCGTTATTGATTGGTGTGGACAAGATGGGCCAAATCACCACCTTTTCTGTGCTGTAAATATCTGAGAGGATTAAGTACGTACTTTAACTCCTGAGTAGGTATTAACATGAGCCCTTGACTTGTTGCTGACCCTTTCCAACCCTTGACCAATTTCTAGTGCTCATCTGCTTGCCTGTAATCAACCCCCTTCTCCAATCTATCAATGCATTACCCCAATTGACTTGCATACTTCCTCTTTCACAGTAGCTGTTAAGGTGTGCTACATGCTACTGCAAATAGGGGACATAGTTTTTATGATTTTCCAGCTTCCTGGCTTCACTTCCTCCAAACCAAAGGAGTAACCATGGGCACCCGCATGGGCCCCAGCTATGCCTGCCTCTTCGTCGGATATGTGGAACAGTCCATCTTCCGCAGCTACACTGGCACCACCCCCCAACTTTTCCTCCGCTACATCGATGATTGTATTGGCGCTACCTCATGCTCCCATGAGGAGGTTGAACAGTTCATCCACTTTACTAACACCTTCCACCCTGACCTCAAATTTACCTGACCGTCTCAAACTCCTCCCTCCCCTTCCTAGACCTCTCCATTTCTATCTCGGGCGACCGACTCAACACAGACCTTTAGTACAAACCGACCGATGCCCACAGCTACTTAAGATTACACCTCCTCCCACCCTGCCCCCTGTAAAAACGCCATCCCATATTCCCAATTCCTCCGCCACATCTGCTCCCAGGAGGACCAATTCCACTACCGAACAACTCAAATGGCCTCCTCCTTCAAAGACCACAATTTTCCCCTCCGATGTGGTCGACGACACTCTCCACCGCGTCTCCTTCCACTTCCCGCTCCTCCACCCTTGAACCCTGCCCTTCCAATCGCCACCAGGACAGAACCCCACTGGTCCTCACCTTCCACCCCACCAACCTCTGGATACATCGTATCATCCTTCGTCATTTCCGCCACTTTCAGACGGACACCACCACCACGGATGTATTTCCCTCTCCACCCCTATCAGCATTCAGGAGAGACCACTCCCTCCGAGATTCCCTTGTCAGATCCACACCCCGCCACCAACCCAACCTCCACTCTTGGCACCTTCCCCTGAAACCACAAGAAGTGCAAAACTTGCACCCACACCTCCCACCTCACCTCCCTCCAAGGCCTCAATGGATCCTTCTATATCCGTCGCAAATTCACCTGCACCTCCACACACATCATTTACTGTATCCGCTGCACCCGATGTGGTCTCTTCTACATTGGGGAGACAGGCCACCTACTTGCGGAACGTTTCAGGGAACACCTCTGGGACACCCACACCAACCAACCCATCCGCCCCATGGCTGAACACTTTAGCTCCCCCTCCCACTCCGCCAATGACATGTAGGTCCTTGGCCTCCTCCATCGCCAGACCCTGACCACACGATGCCTGGAGGAAGAGCGCCTCATCTTCCGCCTAGGAACCCTCCAACCCTCCAGCTAGATTTCTCCAGCTTCCTCATTTCCCCTCCCCCCGCCTTGTCTCAGTCCCAACCCTTGGATTCAACCCTCTTGACCTGCAATCTTCTTCCCGACCTCTCCGCCCCCATCCCCTCTCCGGCCTATCACCCTCACCCTCACCTCCTTCCACCTATCGTTTTCCCAGCGCCCCTCCCCCAAATTCCTTCCCCCCCCCCCACCTTTTATCTCAGCCCGCTTGGCACACCAGCCTCATTCCTGAAGAAGGGCTTATGCCTGAAACGTCGATTCTCCTGCTCCTCGGATGCTGCCTGGCTTGCTGTGTTTTTCCAGCACCACACTTTTCACCTCTGGCACTCCAGCATCTGCAGTCCTCACTTTCTTCACGGATTCCTGGGCAAGTCTCCCCATGTCGCTACTTTAGGCTCCTATCCAGGAATTTCCAAAATAGAAATAATCTAAAAGTATACAGTTTTAAAAATCTGAACGGCATCAGAAACAGAGTTTCTGTTCATGCTTTACTCAATAGAAGTAGCTGGAAATGTTTCATTCTTTGGTAAATATTATGTTTATCATTTTTTATTCCATAACTAAAGATGTTGGATGAAAATTTTGGAGGTATGGTTAGTAAATTTGTGGATGACACCAAAATTGATGGTATAGTTGACAGTGAAGAAATTTATCCAAGATTACAAAGAGATTTGATCAAATGGGTCAGTGGGCGGAGGAGAAGCACATGGAGTGTAATTTTGATAAATATGCAAGTATCTGTTTCCATGAGGTATGACTGACAGTTAAAAGCTGATAGTTAAAGATCCTGACAGTTAGTTACTTGATCTGAATATTTGTGAAAGGGCTTTTAATGGCTTGATGCTGTATTTTTCAGCTTAGCATAACAATCCAGTTTCTGGTCAGAGCATTAATAGAGTGTATGCAGCTTTTGGCTCAAATATCCCTGTCCACCTTGATGATACGTCACCAGCCTCTATTTTCTAGATTAGCTTTTGTAAAGATGAATTACAAGATTCAAAATATTGATGATTCATTTCTTTGCTGGGATTGTTCTCCAGGTGTCCAAGTTGCCTGAACTTACTATTAAGTCCTAATGTAAGATATTGTCCGCATATGATTATTCTGTTTGTCTGAAGCGCGAAAATGTTTTACAAATTGCAATCAGACAAAGATGTATGACTGGTAACTTCATGCTCCCTGATTGTGGGTAACCCAAGATGGAGTACGGGAAAAAATTGTGGCTGTAAGAGCTGCTCCTTTTTCTTAGGTATTTTTCAGGGTCAGAGCTGATTTCCTTGTATTCTAGGAGCAGTAATTATTGTTTTTTTAAGCTGTTGCACCTTCTTGGAACTTTGGGAGATAAAAAAAATCAAAATAATGGGACTTTAAAAAAGAGGAAGAGAGACAAAGCAGTGACCATGTGGGACGTGCATGCAGAAAGTGGTGCTGCCAGAGGAAGTGGTGGAGGCTGGTTCAATTACACAATTTAAAAGACATCTGATGGGTATATGAATAGTAAGGGTTTAGAGGCATATGGGCCAAATGCTGGCATATGGGTCTAGATTAATTTAGGGCATTTGGTCGGCATGGATGAGTTGGACCAAAGATTCTGTTTCCGTATAAGCGTATAAGTCCTGCCCTGATTTGCCTTTCCAAAGTGCAGCATCTCACATTTATTTAAAACTCTATCTGACAGTCCTATACCCATTGTCCCATCTGATCAAGATCCCATTGCACTCTGAGGTGACCTTCTTCATTGTTCACTACACCTCCAATTTTGGTGTCATCTATAAACTTTCTAACTGTACCTCCAATGTTCACATCCAAATCATTTATGTAAATGATGAAAAGCACTGATCCTTGTATCAAATCGCTAGTCACAGGCCTCCAGTCTGAAAATCAACCCTCCACCACCACGTGTCTTCAGCAGAAACCACTTCTCTACATCTACTCTATCAAGCACTTTCAGAAACTTGTATATTTCAATGAAATGACCTCTAATTTTTCCATTTGGGATATAAGTGCAATTTATTTAGCCTGTCATCACAGAACTATCCTCTCATCCTGGACACCAATCTCATGAACCTTCGCTGTGCTACATCCAATGGAAGTAAGGACACTAAAGCTTCATACAGTTCTCCAGATGTATTTTTACTGAAGTCCTGTATAATTGTAGCAATGCTTTCTTGTTCTTTTACTTCAAACCCCTTGTAATAAAAGCTAACATCCTGTGTGCCTTCTTAATCACTTGCTGTATAGTACCAGTATGTGAGCATTGCATTGCTTGTGCCAACAGACCCACACCTTTCTGAAGATCAGTATCAAATTTGTGTCTCTAAAATATGATCTGCTTTTCTGTTCTTACTCTGAAAGTGTCTATTTCAGCCAGTATGGATGAGGGGTGATCCTCCCAATTAGATGTTGGGGAATACTGAAGCTGAAAGCCAAAATTTTGTGGTTAGCAGTGAAGTACTTAGATGTTGACTGCACAGAGAAATAGGAACTTAGCTGGCTCATTAGCTGCAGTGAAAACTTACTCTTCTAGCTGCAGCATGGGCCATTGATGAAACAATCTGTGAGGCTTATGGCCATGATGCATTCCTGGTAAAGCTGTGTCCCAGTAACATTGTGAGCTGAAGACAGGCTCTTTCAAGTTAGTTTTCGGCCTGAAAAATGTGCTTGATTGGGGCTTTCTCTGTGTTATACAAAATGTTAAGGCACTACCTTGAAATGATTTTGAATATTTAGATTAATTTTATGTTGCAATGTGTTTCTACCATTGACCGGTCTGATAGAAAATTTTAAAATGTGCCAAGCCAACCTAACTAAAAGTGATCTGAAGAGCTCTCTGCAGTGAACTTTTTCTTTTAATTGTTGTTAAATGTGTCCTTTATTAATTCTGCAAAGACCACTTTTTTTATTTTTCTTTGAATTGGAGATCAAAATGGGAACAGGATACTGCTTTAAACCAAGGAGTATGAAAAGAGTTGCTGCAATTCTAAGAAAACAAGTTATTGGAATTTATTGTAAGTTGTGTTTACACTGTTGCTTTGTTCAAGCAGTGAGGGAAGTTGTCTAAGATATCATGGCCCCTTGGGTATGTGTACAGAGCTGTCTAAGCCCAGAGGTAGATTACGGATTGCTTTGTTGATCATCAGCTTGATTGACTCCTTGGAGTATAAGCAGTTTGTGTGTGAACAATAGAGACAGAATTCTCCCGTTTACAAAAGAGACAGGGCTTGCCTGTGTGTCTGGGGCTTTCGGAAGGGGATGGAACTTAAGGCAGCAGATGTATAAGTTGATAATGCACTTTTTTTTGTGGTTAGAATAGATTTATTTGTAATAAATAGTAGTTTCTTGTGAAGTACAGAAACCTAGTCAGTGTTTTCTGTTTGCCTGATTCCATCACACAGGTAAATTGGGGATCTTTGAATAATGTGATCAAAAGTTGTGTAACAGCCCTCGGAGTAGTAGATCTTGAGAATTCGCACACTTTTTTGAGTGGGTTGTGACAATCTATTTTCTTCCTTTTCCCCATCTTCACGTTGGTCTTTAATCGTAATGGTAGAAATGCCTGGTTTGTGAACATTGTTGTCATTTTGAATGCAGGAACAGGAGGAAAGTTCTTCAAATTCCTTCCTACTTCCCCAGCCTCTCATTATATTATGATTTGCCTGGTAGCCTGGAGAGCAGAAGCAATTAAACGATTAATGAATAAAAATAAGCAGTATTTGCATTAGACTCTATGCTGATAACAGACTTCCTAGTTCCTTAGCTTTAAAACTTCTGTTCTATAGCAAAAGCAACTGAGCCATATGGAGATCTCAGTGCTTATTAATGTTAAAAGGAGATACAACGTAAGCATTTTCTATATTTTGAGGGAAAATTTCATCTCTTCCCTTTTATAGCCAAGAAAGAAAATTTCAAGCATGAGTGATTTGCTTCCTCCCAGCATGCTGCTGATGTGTGAAGAGTACAAACATGATCATGCTCAGTTTGGTTTGATGTTTTAAATTTCACTGTAGAGAAGTACCTCAATATCTTTAATTTTTTTTCCCTACATTGTTGCTTTGACAGCTTGGTCTAGTTTAATTTGTAGTAAATATTTCATGATGGGCGGCACAGTGGCACAGTGGTTAGCACTGCTGTCTCACAGCACCGGAGACCTGGGTTCAATTCCCACCTCAGGCGACTGACTGTGTAGAGTTTGCATGTTCTCCCTGTGTCTGCGTGGGTTTCCTCCGGGTGCTCCGGTTTCCTTCCACAGTCCAAAGATGTGTAGGTCAGGTGAATTGGCCATGCTAAATTGCCCGTAGTGTTAGGTAAGGGGTAAATGTAGGGGTATAGGTGGGTTGCGCTTTGGCGGGTCGGTGTGGACTTGTTGGGCCGAAGGGCCTGTTTCCACACTGTAATGTAATGTAATTAATAACTTACTGCCAATATTAGACATGCATTCTCCTGCCTTTCACATTCTGATTTTATTTCCAAAGGAAATTGGAAAATGGTTGATTTTAAATGAGCAATTTACAGCACTAATTTGTGCATCTTTGCTCATTGGGTAATAGCTTTCAGTCAAGAACCTTGCATTAATAAAGGCACCAGAAATGACCATAGCAGATTGAACCGTGTGGACCATGCAAAGTCCTACATCAGGGCACTATTGCCAAAATTGGAACAACTGTGTCACAGGTTAGTCCAGCAACAGCCCAACATAGCCATACTCTCGGAATTGTACATTATTGACAATGTCCTAGCTGACATCATCACCATTCCTGGGTGTGTCCTGTCTCACCAGCAGGAAAGACCCAGAAGAATTGGTGGCAAAATCATGTACAGTCAGGAGTGATTTGCCTTGGAACCCTCAGCATTGACTCTAAATCCCATGAAGCCTCAAGGTGTCATGTCAAACATGGGCAAGGAAGTGTATTGCTGATTACGACATTCTGACCCTTCCACGGCTGTTGAATCGGTATTCCTCCATGCTGAAGATCACTTGGAGGTGGCAAGGCACAGAATATTTAGATGGGGTATTTCAGTGTCCATCATCAAATATGGCCTTGCAGCACCACTACTGGCTGAGCTTCTCATCCTATAGCCTTCCGTGCTGGACATCTCTATGACGCTATGACTCGATAACCTGCGACAAGTGGTGAAGTAACCAACAAGAGGAAAATGTATACTTGATTTTATACTCAGTGATATGCCTCACAGATACATCTGTCCATGAGTATAGCAGGTGTGTGACCATCACCCAGTCCTTCTGGAACAAAACCCTGTCTTCTTCCTATTGTGATTGTCCTCTATTGCATTATGTGGTACTACCACCATGCTAATTGGGATGGATTTCAAACAGGCCCAGAAAATCAAAACTAGGCATTTGTGATTGTGCCTATCAGCAGCAGCAAAATTGTATTTGAACACAGTCTGCTTCCCTCATGTGCTGGCATTTCCCTATGATATCATTACCATCAAGCAAGGAAATCAACCTTAGCTCAGTGAAGAGTGCAGGAGGGTATTTGAAGAGCAGCATTGGACAAATCTTAAAAACAAGGTATTGACCTGGTGACGCTACAGCATGGAACTACTTATATGCCAAACAACATGAACAGCAGTGACAGAGCTGGGCATTTCCACAACCAATGGTTCAGATCTAAACTCTGCTGTCCTAACACATCCGGTTCTGAATGGTGGTGGACAGCTCAATAGCTCACTTGAGGCATCACAGATGTTCCTCACTTCAATATGGGGAACCCCTGCACCTCAGCACAATAGATTGGGCTGAAACATTTGTGACAATCTTCAGCTAGAGTGCAGAGTGGACGATGTGTTTCAACTTCCTCTGGAAGTCTCCACGATCACTGTTGTCAGACATCAGCCATTAGTTCATTCCATTTGATATCAGGAAATTGCTGAAGTTATTGTAAGCGGCAAAGACTATGGGCCCTGATAACATCCTGGCAATTGTACTGAAGACTTGTGATCCAGGCATTGCAGTACCCATAGGCAAACTGTTTCAGTGCAACATTTGACTGACAGTATAGAAAATTGCTCAATGCATGGATGTCCTGTACATGGAATGCTAAACAAGTGCAACCTGGCTAATTACTGTCCCATTAGGTTCTCTCAGATCATACTCAATAACCTATCATCAGTGTATCAAGCTTACTGGCTTAGCAATTACCTGCTCACTAATGGGAGAAAGTGAGAACTGCAGATGCTGGCGATCAGAGTCAAGAATGTAGTGCTGGAAAGACACAGCAGGTCAGGCAGCATCTGAGGAGCTACAGTTGATAACATTTGTGGAGATACAGGTAAATTTGTATCTGATGTGGAAGGATGCTTTGGATGGAGGTGAGGGGGTGAGGTGTGGGCATAGGTTTTGTACTTCTTGTGGTGGCAGGCGAAGATGCCACGAGTGGACTGTGGGCTCGCGGGGTGGGGGAGGAGTGGGTAGATCTGACGAGGGAATCATGGAGCAAATGATCTCTCCTGAAAGCTGATAGGGGTGGGAGGGAAATATGTTCCTGGTGATGGGGTCTGTTTGTAGGTGGCAGAAATGACGGAGGATGATGCAATGTGTATGGAGGTTGCTGGGGTGGAAGTTGTGGACTCGGGGATATGTGTTTTTGTTGCGTTGGGAGGGATGGGTTCATTGGGAGAACTGTGGGAAGTGGAGGAGATACGGTGGAGGGCATTGTGGACCACGCAAGAAGGGAAATTGCAATCTTTGTAGAAGGAGGACATCTGGGATTTCCTAAGGTGGAATTGGTCATCCCGGATCTTTCCACATCCAACAGAAATTTACCAGTACCTTCATCAGTGTCATCTACTGGAACCGTTGTACCCGATGCGGTTTCCTCTACATCAGGGAGACAGAACGATAAATTGCAGATTGTTTCAGAGAACATCTCTGGGACACCAGCACCAACCAAACCCACCACCCTGTGGCTGAAAACTTCAATGCTCCCTCCCTCTCTGCCAAGGACATGCAGGTCCTGGGCCGCCTCCATTGCCAAACCCTTACCACCCGGCGCCTGTAGGAATATCACCTCATCTTCCTCTTGGGACCCTATAATCACACGGGATTCATGTGGATTTCGCCAGTTTCCTCATTTCCCTTTCCCCACATTATTCCAATCCCAAGCCTCCAACTCAGTACTGCCCCTTGACATGTCCATCGTCTTTGCCACCTATCCGCTCCACCCTCCCCTCCGACCTTTCACCTTCTCCCCCACCTTCATCTACCTATCGCATTCTCAGCTACCTTCCCCCACCAACCCAACCCCCCTCCCATTTATCTCTCAGCCCTCAGCTCCCTGGCCCCCAAACCTCATTCCTGATGAAGCGCTTATGCCCGAAACATCGATTCTCCTGCTTCATGGATGCTGCCTGACCTGCTGCATCTTTCCAACACCACACTCTCGACCTGCTCACTGTGGCTGAGTTTGGGTTCTGCCAAGTTAACTCTGGTTCCTTACAGCATTTGTTAGTCTTGGCAAAAGAATTGACTTCCAAAGCTAAGGTGAGAGAGATTGCCCTTGATGTGAAGGCTGCCTTTGAATGTGGCATAAAGAGCAGTTGATAAACTAAACATACTGGGAATCTATTGATTGGAGGCCTACCTAACAAAGGAAGATGGTTCAGGTTGTTGAAGTAATTCAACTCTGGGTCAGGGCATCTCTACAAGAGTTCTTAAGCTGCTTCCTCAATGAGCTTTTCTCCATAATAAGGTCAGAAGTGTGGATGTTTAATTACACAAAGTTTAGCACCATTTGAAACTCTTCCGAAACTGAATGAGACCGTGCCCATACGGAAAGATAATATCCAGGCTTGGGCTAACAGTTAGGAAGTAACACTTATGCCATACAAATTTTTGGCAATGACCATATCTAATAAAAGAAAATCTAACCATGAACCATGACATTCAATGACATCACCATTACTAAATTCCTGTTTTATACATCCTGGCAATTACCATTGATCAAAAAATTATAATGGCTACAAGAACAGTTCAGAGGCTTGAAATTCTGCATTGCCCAGCTCACCCCCCAATCTTTACCACCTACAAAGCACAAGTCAGGAACGGGGAGAAAGTGAGGACTGCAGATGCTGGGGATCAGAGCTTAACAATGTGTTGCTGGAAAAGCGCAGCAGGTCAGGCAGCATCAAAGGAGAAGGAGAATCGACGTTTCAGGCATAAGGCCTTCTTCAGGAATGAGGAGGGTGTGCCAGGCAGGCTAAAATAAAAGGTAGGGAGGAGGGACTTAGGGGAGGGGCGTTGGGAATGCGATAGGTGGAAGGAGGTTAAGGTGAGGGTGATAGACCGGAGAGGGGGCAGAGAGGTAGGGAAGAAGATTGCAGGTCAAGAAGGCGGTGCTGAGTCTGAGGGTTGGGACTGAGAAAAGGTGGGGGGAGGGGAAATGAGGAAGCTGGAGAAATCTGCATTCATCCCTTGTGGCTGGAGGGTTCCTAGGCGGAAGATGAGTTGCTCTTTCTCCAGGCGTCGTGTTGCCATGGTCTGGCGATGGAGGAGGCCAAGGACCTGCATGTCCTTGGCGGAGTGGGAGGGGGAATTAAAGTGTTCAGCCACGGGGTTGGGTTGGTTGGTGCGGGTGTCCCAGAGGTGTTCTCTGAAACGTTCCGCAAGTAGGTGGCCTGTCTCTCCAATGTATAGGAGGCCATATTGGGTGCAGCGGATGCAGTAAATGATGTGTGTGGAGGTGCAGGTGAATTTCTGATGTATATTGAAGGATCGCTTGGGGCCTTGGAGGGAAGTGAGGGGTGAGGTGTGGGCGCAAGTTTTGCATTTCTTGCGATTGCAGGGAAAGGTGTCGGGAGTGGAGGTTGGGTTGGTGGGGGATGTGGATCTGACAAGGGAGTCGCTGAGGGAGTGGTCTTTCCGGAACGCTGATAGGGGTGGGGAGGGAAATATATCCTTGGTGGTGGGTTCCGTTTGGAGGTGACGGAAATGACGAAGGATGATCCGATGTATCTGGAGGTTGGTGGGGTGGTAGGTGAGGACCAGTGGGGTTCTGTCCTGTTGGCGATTGGAGGGGTGGGGTTCAAGGGTGGAGGAGCGGGAAGTGGAGGAGATGCGGTGGAGAGCATCGTCAACCACGTCAACTTCTCCTTTGATGCTGCCTGACCTGCTGCGCCTTTCCAGCAACACATTTTTAAGCACAAGTCAGGAACATAATGGAATGTTCCCCACATGCCTGATGAGCACAACTGCAACAACACCAAATGAATTTGATACTGTTTAGGACAAAGCAGTTGGCTTGATTAACACTGCATTCACAAGCATTCACTTACTCCACCGCTGATAGCGAATTAGGGAATTTGTTACAGCACAGAAGGAGGCCCATTGTGCCTGCACCCCCTCTATAACTGTGTGCCAATCTCCTGCCTTTTCTCATATCCCTGAGCACAATTTCTGACCAAATAATCATCCAATGTTCTCTTGAATGCTGCAATTGGGCCAGCCTCCACATATTTCCGAGCAGTCCATGCTATACCCAAATTACTCGCTGTGTGAAAGTATTTTTCTCACATTACCCTTGCTTCGTTTGCATTTTGCTTTAAATATTTGCAAAGAGCAGAAGCAACATTACGTACCATCTCCAAGATTGACTGCAGCAATTCAGCAGGCTTCTTACAAACTCATTGTCACTATGATCTAGAAGAATAAGGATAGCAGATATGTGGGAACACCACCACTGCTAGATCGCCTCCAAGTTACTCACCATCCTGACTTGGAAATATATCGTTCTCTTTGAGTTGCTAGGCCGAAATCCTGGAATTCCCTCCTTAATGAAATTTTGAGTATACCTATAGCAAATGGAATACAGTTATTCAACAACGCCTCTTGCCACCATGCTCTTGAGGGTAGTTAGAAATATGCAGTAAATGCTGGCACACGTCCCAGTAATATTTAGGATGATAGGACTGAGTGTATGGCTGCTAAATTTGCTGATGATACAAAAGATGGATAATAAGGAGGACGTAATGAGTCTGCAAAGTATTTATTATAGATTAAATGAGAGGACAAAAATTTTGCAGATGCAGTGTAATATGGATAACTGTGAACTTGCCCACTTTGTCAAGAAGAATAGAAAACCAGTATATTATCTAAATGCGTAGAGATTTTAAACTTCGAAGTACAGAGGTATCTGGGATTTCTGGTGCATGAATCACAAAAATGTGTGTAGGTACAGCAAGTGATGAAAAGGTCAAATGGAATATTGTATTGCAAGCAGAATTAACTATAAAAGTAGTAATGTTTTGCTACAGGTGTGAAGTGTTGGTGAGGCTACACCTAGAATACTGTCCACAATTTTTTTCTCCTTAATGAAAGGCGGTAAATATGATAGAAACAGTTCAGTGGTGTTTTGTTTGATTAGAGGATTGTTATTTTACAAGGAAAAATTGGATAGGCTGAATCTGTATACATGAAGTTTAACTGGATGAGAAGGATCTTATTAAACCAAAGAAGATCCTGAAGGAAATTGACAGAATGGATCCTAAAGGATGATCCTCTTCATGTGAGTCTATAAATAAGGGACGTAGACTTTTTATTTATAGATTTCTTTGAGGAATTGAAACTCTATTCACTGGAGTGCAATGAATACTTATTAGGCAGGAGAAGGTAGATTTTTACTGACAAGGGAGTCACAGTTATTAGGGTGTTCAGAAATACAGACTTGAGGCTGCCATCCAATTTGCTGCAGTCTAATTGAATGGCAGGCTAGGAGGTTGAATGGTCTACTTCTAATTTGTATGTTTATGTATTTGTATATTATGGTTCCAATTAAAATGCATGTCTTCAGTGGTAATCTCAATTGTATCTCAGAACACAATCTTTCACACCTTGGACAAAATAGACAAGGCCATCTGCCAGTTTAAGAATAAGAAGGCTGCTGGAGCAGATGGAATCGCTGCTGAGGCATTGAAGCACGAAGGCAAAGGGCTCCTTCTGCAGCTACTTGCCCTTGTTTGCCTTATCTGGAAGGAGGAGAGCATCCCAGAAGAGCTGAGAGATGCCACAGTTATGAGTATTTTCAAAGACGGGAACAAGTCCGACTGTGGCAATTACACGGGAACTCTCTGTTGTTGATCACTGGAAAGGTCATTGTGAAGCTCCTCCTCAACCGTCTCCTCCCTGTGGCTGAGGAACTTCCCCAGACTCTCTGTATGGCTTTTCACCACGGAGGGGCACAGCAGACATGATTTTCACCATTCAACAGCTGCAAGAGAAATTCAAAGTAAAGAACCTACCCCTGTACGTGGCCTTCTTCGACCTTACAAAGGCCATTGCCATTGTGAATCAGAAAGCATTAGGGAGCATCCTTCTCTGCATCATGATGTTTGCCACGATCCTTCGCCTGATCCATGACATCATGGAAGTTGTGGTAATTATCATTGACCCATTCCCATTCGAACCGGTGTCCAGCAGGGCTGTGTCACCGTCCCAACATTGTTGTGTTGCTGAACAAAGAGACCTTGGAGTGCAGGTTCATAGCTCCTTGAAAGTGGAGTTGCAGATAGATAGGATAGTGAAGAAGGCTTTTGGTATGTTTTTGTTTATTGGTCAGAGTACTGAGTACAGGAATTGGGAAGTTATGTTGGGGCTGTACAGGACATTGGTTAGACCACTGTTGGAATATTGCATGCAATTCTGGTCTCCTTCCTATCGGAAAGATGTTGTGAAACTTGAAAGGGTTCAGAAAAGATTTACAAGGATGTTGCCACGGTTGTAGGATTTGAGCTATAGGGTGAGGCTGAACAGGCTGGGGCTGTTTTCCCTGGAGTGTCAGAGGCTGAGGGGTGACCTCATAGAGATTTACAAAATTATGAGGGGCATGGATAGGATAAACAGACAAAATCTTTTCCCTGGGACTGGGGAGTCCAGAACGAGAGGGGAAAGATATAAAAGAGACCTAAGGGGCAACTTTTTCACGCAGAGGGTGTACGTGTATGGAATGAGCTGCCAGAGGATGTGGTGGAGGCTGGTACAGTTGCAACATTTAAGAGGCATTTGGATGGGTATATAAATAGGAAGGGTTTGGAGGGATATGGGCCAGGTGCTGGCAGGTGGGACTAGATTGGGTTGGGATATCTGGTCGGCATGGACAGGTTAGACTGAAGGGTTTGTAACCATGCTGTATATCTCTATGACTCTCTGACTCTACTTGCTGCGATGCTTTACCTCATCATCAATAAGCTCCCTGCTGGAGTGGAGCTAGCAGACAGAACCTGTGGGAAATTATTCAACCTCTGCCACCTTCAAGCCAAAACCAAAGTCACCCCAGCCAGTGTCATCGAGTTGCTATGCAGATGATGCTTGTGTATGTGCAATCTCGGAGGACGTACTCCAGACCATCATCGACATCTTTACAGAGACATATGAAAGCATGGGTCTCACCTACGCATATGCAAGACAAAGGTCCTCCACCACCTGGCCTTGCATTGTGGAACAAACCCTCGATCATTAAGGTCCACAGGGAGGCCTTCGAGGTCATTGACCACTTCCAATATCTCAGAAGTGTCCCGTCTGCCAAGCAGCTATTGTTGAAGAGACCCAGCACTGCCCATAGTGTGCTAGTGTAGCGTTCGTCTTCCTGAGGAAAAGGATGTTTGTGGGCACCAATATCAGATCTAACACCAAGATCCTGGTTTACACAGCTGGTAGTTGCCACCTTCCTAGATGGCTCTGAGAAGTGGACTACTTATTGCATACACTTCAAGGCACTGGAACAGTTCTACCAATGCTGCCTGTGCAAGATCCTAGAAATCTGCTGGGAAGAAAGACTCACCAACACCGACGTCCTCGACTAGGCCAACATCCCCAGTATCAAGGCAGTGACCACCCTTGATTGGCTACAATGGATTTGGTACATTATCCACATGTGTATGTGTGCTGTATTCCCAGCTTCGAAACTAGCAGATTGAGCCCGAAGAGGACAGAGGAAGCACTTAACGATACCCTCAACTGGTGAAGTGGAGCATACCGAAAGACGCCCAGGAATCACTGACCCAAGACTGTCTAAAGTGGAGGAGATGCATCTGGGAAGGCGTCGAAAGCCTCGAGACTTAACATCAGGGAAAAAATGGAAGCCAGGTGAAAACATTAATAGGAGCGTGCTGCCACAACAATGTCCCATCTACTCCTTCGCTTGTCCACCACCTGCCCCAATGTGACAGAGCCTGTGGTAGCCGCATAGGTTTGTACAGCAACCTAGAAAACTTACCCTGAGAGTGGAAGAGAATCATTCTTATCTACAAGGGTACACTAATGACAATAGGATCAAGCAGATAATAAATGTCCCAATGACGTAGGAAGAGGGATTTTGATTTATTATGCACTGTGACCAGTAGTGAGGAGAGGTGGAGTTTTTCCTTTGGGATGGGCTTCACTTAAACCAGACTGGTATCGTGTTTCTGTGAATTATCAGGAATGTGGATAAGTACTGTATTAACTATAAGGAATTTAGGTGCAGAAGAGAGGTGGCGGGCTGTTGTGAGGGTTCAGCTGAATGAAAATGTGTGAAGAGAAAAGTAAAGACACCGTTGAGTCTTGGTAATTGGAGTAAAGACAAGCTGAGTAGGCTTGGAAGGGACGTAGAGTTTAATATTAATAACCTATCAACAAATAATATCCATGCAAACATTCCAGAAACAGTTACAGACCTTTAATCTGAATGCATGAACCACTCACAATAAGGTAGATGAACTATAGCACAAATGGGGATGAATGATTTTAGGTATGATCTCTTTTATTTTTATAAAGTGACTGAAGTTGTGAAATAAACCTTCCAGGATTCATAATATTTTGAAAAGACAAGCAGCTTTGATAATAAAGGATTATTTCAGGATAGAAGTGAGAAAGAATTTTAATTCTGAAGATCAAAAAGTAAAATCACTATATTTGGAGATTAGCAATAACCAAGGTCAGAAAATTCTGGTCGGAGTAGGTGTAAGGTCATTGGATAGAGCATTCAGTATGAAATAGTTGGATATTTTGATAAAGGGTACTGTGAAATACTAGCTACAGAGGAGTTTAATCTCCTTACATACTTGACCAATCAAATTGACAAAGCCAGAATACTTCTGTGACAACTTCCTGGAACAACATGTTGTGGAATTGACAAGGGACAAAGTCCACTTAGATCTAATATTGTACTGTAAAATGTGGCAGGGTTAACCATTTTTTCCCAGTGCCTTAACTGCACACAGTTCTGTACCAGTCTTGTTGTATGCATTGTAGGTATGTATATTAAAATACTCTGTGTTCATGTGGAGCAGTGGTAATGTCCCTTCCTCTGGGCTAAAAGGTTCAGGTTTATGTTCCACCTGTATCATAGCACATCTGAATGAAGTGATTAAAATATTAATAAAATGCTTTAGGATATAATAATTATGGAAGAATATTCTCATAGATATGTGAAACAAGCAGCAATTAAATGGAAGTCTGCAGATGAATGATTGATAATGGCAAGAATCTGTGCATTGTTTCAGCTCTGGAAACTTTTGATTCCTTCCCAATTGTAATTGATTAGTTTCTTCACCTGTACCTTCCCTTAATGAGAGTGTATATGCATTTAAAATATACCACTGTGAAAATAACTTGCATTTATCTTGTTTTAGACAGCAGAAGATATTTTGGAGTTTTCATCTGATAATGAAAGCACAAAAGAACGTGAGTGGTGCACAAAGTCCATTCCATCTACTTCTGCATCACCACCTATACCTAATTTTGGATCAGAACATGGCAGGACCATGCGATCAGCAAGCAACTGGTTGAGAAGTGCACAAGCATTTCTACAGACGCCTGACAAGCAAAAGAGAAAACAATTCAAAACTCCAGAAGATTCTGCCAAAAAAAGAAAGAAATTTATGAGGTTAGCTAATATGCCATGTTGTACATTTTTATTTGACAGTACAAATATGGAAGATTAATCAATTACGATTAATTTTCTCTTGTTATTTTACTTCTGAAATATTGCTTCAACTATTTTATGACTTCATAACATATTTCTGGGAAATATTGGACCTCTGGCTAGACTAAATATCCTGATAATTATCACAATGGACTCTCTTCCGGAATAAATTTCATTTGTACCAAGTATAGTTCACTTTTGCACACTGTATTTTTATAGGAGGATAGAATTATTGGCATTCGAGGCACAGAAGGAAGTAATTCACTCCTCTGTATTTATGTTGACTGAAAGAGTAGCTATCCAGCAAAATCCTACTTTCCAGCTCTTGAATTGTCTCCTTGTAAATACAGTGAGGGTTTCTGTGCCTAACAGTGTTTCAAAAAAGTGAGTTCCAGACCCTTCAGGATGATAAAATTAATTCCCAACTCCTCTCTAATATCAATTACTTTCAATCTGTACCCCCTCCCTGGTTATTGAAGATTATTTTGATATACATTCTTAATAAAAGTAAATAAGATTTCATAAACTTGAGCTAATTATATATTACTAAAAGCTGATAACCCAGTTTAAAAAAAAATCTGACATTCCAAATATCTGACAGTTTTGAATGCAGACGTTTATGATGTATGAATAGAAAGAATTAAACTGAAAATACAGTTGGATCTGTCTTGGGCTGCAAATCAACGCAATTCAATAAACTGCAAAGCAAAAAAGCTTAATACACAAAACTTACTTTGCAGCAATGGTAAGTTTAGAAGTTACCAAAGAGGATGCAAAAGTCACGATTTATTTTCTTGCAGGTTTGAGGGTGAATCAAAAATGGTCTTTGTCGAGGATTTTTTAAAAGAAAATTTTTAAGGTTTACGGATGTCAGTCAGAACCCATTTATAGTACTTGTACTATTTACTTGGAACTTGCTGCATCATATTAAGTTGTGAACTAAAACCTTTTGAAACAGGTTATCAATAACCCAAACCACAAGTGTTATCTGTTACAAATTTGACATCTCTTGCATCTGCTCCCATCTGAGGATAACTCAGACAGACAGGTACTTGTTGGATTGAGAGCATGATGATCCAACTATTTTAGTTGAGCAATTTCTGTTTCTATGTAGTTTCAGAGAGAATATTGGTGACTTCATGTCATCCAAACAAAACCCGAGAACTGACTTTTGATAATAGGGCATTCTCAAGTTTAATCATCTCCTCCTTTTAAAAGCTGACCAATCCATCTTGTATTTCATGCGTTTCTGACTTTTAATGTTGAAGCATGTAGTATAATGAAACTTTATAATGTATTATTGTTGTTTGTAAGCTTCCGTTCGAAAGTGGAAGAAAAATGAAATTTATTTTTCAATTCTTTGAAGGTCTGAAGCTGATTTTGAGCAACAGCTACATGACCAGCAAGACACCTGGGGAGATAAGAGGAGAGAGAGCCAGAAACATGTTCATACAGCAAAAAAAGATGTTTATGCTTTTATTTGCTTTCTGGGCTGGAGGGAAACTCTGAGAAGCTAAGAAGTCAGTAGGACAGAAACTCCAAAAGCAAAAGGCCTTGGAGGTGTCAGCAAAGACTACATCTCAGAAGAGTGTTGAAGATATGAGTTTAAGTAACCCATGTTAACTTGTGTTTCGAGAGTGTGGCGCTGGAAAACGCAGCAAGTCAGACGGCATCCGAAGAGCAGGAGAATTGACATTTCGGGCACAAGTCCTTCATCAGATTCCTGATGAAAGGCTTATGTCTGGAATGTTGACTTGCTGCACTTTTCTAGCACCACATTCTCAACTTTTGATCTCCAACATCTTCAGTACTCACTTTCTTCTAACTCATATGTTTGCTGAGTTAGCCTGTTTAAAACGTTTTAGGGAGATTCTTTATCTATATAAAGTAACATCAAGTGATTCTACAACAGAAATTTATGAAAAGAGAACTGATTGTAGCTGTGCCAATTTAGCGAGAGGGTTTAGTCTAGAGAAAGAGATTACTCTTTATTAAATTTGAATGACTATAAGGCTATTGCTTGGCTGAGGTATGAATGATTCTTTTTGATGTTTGTAATTATTCCCGTAGTTCTTCTATAATGTGAGGTAGATTGTGTGTTTTATTTTTGTGTTCCATTTTTAAAAGTATATTGGCGGCCTCTTCTAACTGATCTCTGCAGTAGACAAAAAGAAACATTAAGATTGTGGTTTATCAAATAGACTTCATTCTGGGATCTCACTTGTCATGTGTGACTTTCAACAGGTATCACAAAAATAGCTAGAATTGACTGTTGAATGGTAGGATTAGAAAACATAGTGCTTATGTGTGACTTTTCTGTTTGTTATTTGAAGGGAGGCATAAAGCATTTGATTGGTAGGAATAGCATGAGGGGCTGAATTTTGACTACTTAAGTTGACTTAACTGACTTCGAGAATTAGGTTTGCAGTCTGTTATGTAGTTTGTTCTTTTTCCTGTGAATGTAAAATAGTAATATGGATAACCTGTGTTCTTATTGTCAGAGCAAAGATGCTTCCATTGCAAGCTTGTAGAAAGACCCAAAATCAGATTTTCAAGTTACAAAACATGTCTGACCAGTGTGTTTCTTATGTTTCTAAGAAAAGCTACAGTTCTAGAGAGGTTATTGCATTACAGTCATACTTTGTGTCACGCTGCAGTAGAATAGGGCTTTAAACAGTGGCAGGGATGTAAAAGAAAGCTATTTCAGATTGTCTCCCCTGCCCAATTATCCTTTATTTTCAGCCAGAAGAAAATATTATATGACAGATTCAAAAATATTATAAAATTGTTTTGCAATACATTTGTCTGTCTATTCATGATGTTCAGTCTGCATGAGTTGCAATATCCACAAGAACATATTGCAAGAGTTGATAAGATTACTTGTGCATGTAGCTGTTTGCTTTATGCTGCAACATGAGATCACACATTATGGTTGAATGCGATTTTCCTGTTTCTTTTGACTTACTGTGCCCATGGATATCTATAATTGTGTTACTAAATTTGTTTGCAATTTATCCCATTAAGCACAGCGGTAGTGCCATATAGTGTAGTATGGGTGTGCACAAAAATGGGACTTCGCCAACACAATATTCTACCAGTACTTTTGTGGACTGATGCGCCTGTGACAGGTAGATTGGTTGAGGATTAAGTAAAGTTAGGTTTTTCCCTTTTATTTGCTCCCCATATGCCAAAAACACCGTCTAATAGCTATGTCCTTTAGTGCTCTACCAGCTCGGTCAGTAGTGGTTCTGTCAAGTCACTCTTCGTGATAAACATTGAAGTTCTCCATCCAGAGTAGATTCTGTGTTCATGTTACCTTCAATGCTTCTTTGAAGTGGTGTTCAATATTGAGGTGAATTCAGCTGAGGGCGGGGGAATCAGACAGGAGATGGTAATCAGCAGGAGCTTTGCAGCACGTGTTTGATCCCTCATCTGGAATCAATTGTGAGCACTCCAGGGCAATTAGAGTCATAGAGTTTTTACAGCACAGAAAGAGGCTGCTTGGCTCATTGTGTCCATGGCAGTCATAAAACATTCATCTATTCAAATCTTATTTTCCAGCACTCCGCCTATAGCCTTGCATGCTGCAGCATTTCAAGTGCTCACTTAAATGTGTTGAGGCACCCCTGCTTCTAGCACCCTTTCATGCAATGAGTTCCAGATACTCATGACTCTCTCCTTTGAAGAATTTCTTCCTAATGTTTCCTTTAAAGCTCCTGCTTCTTAGCCTAAAATAGTACACCTGGTTATTGAGCTGCTACTAAGTGTAAAAATTTCTCCCTGTCTACCCTGTCCACGTTGCTCAGAGCTTTGTACAAATCAATCATATCTCCCTTCATACTCTTTCTTCTCTAAGGCAAACAGCCCAGCCTATCTCTCCTTGTAGTTGGATTGCTCCAGCCAACAAACATCTTGGTTGAACACACAAAAACAGAAATTGCTGGGGCAGTTCAGTTGCTCTAACAGTATCCGTTGTGAGAAACAGACTGGTTAATGTCCTGGGGACTCTGGTTCAAACCCCACCAAACAGTTGGTGGAATATGAATTCATTAATTGTAGCTAGTTTCCTTGAGGGAGGAAAAGTGCTGGTTCACCAATGTCCTTTAGAGAAGGAAATCTTCTCCTGGTCTGGCCACCATCTGACTTCAGACATTAATTATGTACTTGACACTTAAATTTTTCAAGTCCAGTGACCCTCCTCCAGAAGGGTGGAATCTAGAGGATCTCTTCTATCTTCAAGGACCTGTGGACATGCAAACTAAGGTCCCTCTGATTTTCTGTATTTCTTAGGCTCATACTTCTAGTTCCTTGCCTTGTTAGCCCTCCCAGTGCATCACCTCATTTTTTTTGGAATTAAATTTCATTTGTTAATGTGCTCTCTGAATATCTCTGTCCAATCCTCACCTTTGGTGGGATAGAAAATGTCCGGGAATAGTCACGATGGTGTCTAAAACATTGTAAAGCATTATTCTGGGAGTATGCAAGCTGCTGGATGTCAGTACAGAGACCTAGAGGTTCAGGTTCCTTGAAAGTGGCACTGCAGGTGGACAAGGTGGTGAAGAAGACATTTGGTATGCTTGCCTTCATTGGTCAAAGCATTGAGTATAGGAGTTGGGACATCACATTGAGGCTGTACAGGACGTTGGTGAGGCACCTTTGGAGTACTGTACTGTATATAGTTCTGGTCACCCTGCTGTAGGAAGGACATTATTAAATTGGATATGGTGTAGAAAAAAACTTACAACTATGTTACTGGGAGTGGAGAGTTTGAGTTGTAAGGAGAGGCTGGATGTCTGGGACTTTTTTCTCTGGAGTAGGAGGATGAGTAGTGGCCTTATAGAGGTTTATAAAATCATGAGAGGCACAGATAAGGTGAATAGCAAAGGTCTTTTTTGTAAGAACAGTGATTTCAAAACTAGAGGGCATAATTTTAGGTGAGAAGCGAAAGATGTCAAAGGGACTTCTTCACTCTCCTGTTTACCTGTGACTCCACTTTCAAGGAACTATGAACCTGCACTTAAAGGTCTCTTTGTTTGACAACACGTCACAGGACCTAACCATTAAGCGTACAAGTCCTATCCTGATTTTCCCTATCAAAATGTAGTACCTTACATTTGTCAAGATTAAACTCCATCTGCCACTCCTTAGCCCATCGGCCACACACCCTCTGAAAACATGCCTGGTGAGGCTGCTGTAAAATCCATCCTTAGAAAACACTGGATAGATTGAGGCCAGAGTACTGTGTGCCTCTTTGGTCATTTAAAATATGGCAACAGTATAATTGCACTAGAAAGGACATAGAGAAGATTTGTGAGGATTTTACCAGGACTGGAGAACTTTAGTGTGAGCAAAGATTGACCTGGCTAACAATATTTTCTTTGAAACAGTTGAGGATAGGGGAAGTTGAATTTTGTTATATGATGTGAGGATCTTAAATTGTGATTTATTTCTGTTACAAAGCGTTCAGTAAGCAAGAGACATAGCTGTTAGTTGTTTCATAAAAGAATTCGTGGAGAGATGAGTAACGTTTTCACTCATGTTGGCTGACACTTTTTATTTGCATGCACACAATAGATGAATGTGTCATTGATGAATCTTTGCTTCTTGTTACCTATACTATGAGAATGTTAGCACTCAGTTGTAGAACACAGCAGGTCTAAATCTAAGATTGAAATTTCCAACATTTAGGATAAAGCTGACTTAAGATATTTTGTTCCTACAGGGGAGGGCTAGCAGAGAGATTAAATAGGCTACAGTGCCGAGAAAGGTCTGCCATCAACTTT
Source organism: Chiloscyllium punctatum (assembly GCF_047496795.1). Classification (NCBI taxonomy): domain Eukaryota; kingdom Metazoa; phylum Chordata; class Chondrichthyes; order Orectolobiformes; family Hemiscylliidae; genus Chiloscyllium; species Chiloscyllium punctatum. Next base: position 65,729,001 of record NC_092743.1, read on the forward strand.
TGGAAGCATCAGTCTCTAGCTGATTTTCAAACTCATACAGGTAGGATTCCCGCATTACTTAAAATATAATTCTTAATATAATATAATCTGAAGAAATCTACTTTTGCAACTATTTATGCATATAAACATACGTAAGCAGTCATAGGAGGCAGGAGTGAAACTTTAGTGATTAGCAGTTTCGTGGGAACGGAATTGAGGGAATAAGAGATTGCTGTCTTGGACAAGATGAGCTCAGATACCATGAGGATGGATGGGAAAGATACCAGAAAAAGATGCAATTAATTTTTGATTTTTGTCTTGAGTGTAGGCATTGAGCACTTGAATAAGGCAGAATATAAGCCAACTGCAAAATAAAATTTGTCACAACCTCTGAAAAGCGACTCCAACTGTGTATGATTTTGTTTTCAATTTTTGCACATTGATATGATTTAATACCTTGTAGTATTTGATAAGTAAATATAGCATAAATGTAATGATGGACAGATTAAGTCTCATTGCTCAGTGCCCATCGGGTTTATATAGAAAAGGTAAAAATAGATTGGAAGTGATGAAGGATACATTAAGTTATGAAAATTTACAATGTTCAAAATGTAGATATTGAGAGGAACCACCGATTCCTGATGAAGGGTTTTTGCCTGAAACATTGATTTTTCCTGCTCCTTATATGCTGCCTGACCTGCTGTGCTTTTCCAGCACCACTTTAATCTTGACTCCTTTCTTCACTGTTCTGACTAATGAAGACAAGCATGCCAAACACCACCACCTCCACCCTATCACACTTTAGCACTGTCCAATACATCACCAAGTTTGGTACCATCTGCAAACTTACTAATCATACCTCCTATATTCATATCCAAATCATTTATGTAATTAACAATACTTGTGGCACACCACTAGTCACACACCTCCAGTCGGAAAGCAACACTCTCCACCACCCTTTGTCTCCTCCTATCTTGGCCAACTCCCATTTGATCTGATTTTGCTAACCAATCTACCATGCGGGCACGGTGGCACAGTGGTTAGCACTGCTGCCTCACAGCGCCTGAGACCCGGGTTCAATTCCCGCCTCAGGCGACTGACTGTGTGGAGTTTGCACGTTCTCCCCGTGTCTGCGTGGGTTTCCTCCGGGTGCTCCGGTTTCCTCCCACAGTCCAAAGATGTGCAGGTCAGGTGAATTGGCCATGCTAAATTGCCCATAGTGTTAGGTAAGGGGTAAATGTAGATGTAGGGGTATGGGTGGGTTACGCTTCGGCAGGGCGGTGTGGACTTGTTGGGCCGAAGGGCCTGTTTCCACACTGTAAGTAATCTAATCTAATCTATATATAGACAATCCATATAGACAATGTCTACCACTCTGCCTTCATCAGTCATCTTTGTCACTGCTTCGAAAAGCTCAAATCACATTAGTGGGTTAGTAAGTTTGCCAATGACCCGAAGGTTGGAGGAGTTGTGGATAATGTAGAGGGCTGTTGCAGGTTGCAATGGGACATTGAAGGAGGCAGAACTTAAGTGGCAGATGGAGTTCAACCTGGAAAAGAGTGAAGTGATTCACTTGGAAGGTCGAATTTGAATGCAGAATACAGGGTTAAAGTCAGGATTCTTGGCGGTGTGGAGGAACAGAGGGATCTTGGGTTCCATGTCGATAGATTCCTCAAAGTTGTCACCCAGGTTGACAGGGTTGTTAAGAGGTGTATGGTATGTTGGCTTTCATTAGCAGGGGGATTGTGTTTAAGAGTCACAAGGTTATGCTGCAGCTCAAAAGAGCTCTGGTTAGATCACACTTGTAATATTGTGTTCAGTTCTGGTCACCTCATTATAGGAAGGATGTGGAAGCTTTAGAGAGGGTACAGAGGATATTTACCAGGATACTGCCTGGACTGGAGGGCATGTCTTACAAAGAAAGGTTGAGGGAGTTAAGGCTTTTCTCATTGGAGCGAAGAAGGATGAGAGGTGACTTGATAGAGGTGTACAAGATGATGAGAGACATAGACAGATTGAATAACCACAGAGTTTTTCCCATGGTGGAAATGTCTATCATCAGGGGGTATAATTTCAAGGTCATTGGAGGAAGGTTTAGGGGAGATGTCAGAGGTAGGTTCTTTACACAAATTGTTGTGGATGTGTGGACTGCACTATGCAGTGGTAGTAGAGTCAAATACATTAGGGATATTTAAGTGACTCTTGGTTGGTACATGAAAGATAGTACAATGAAGGGTATGTAGGTTAATCTGATTTTAGAGTAGGATAAAAGGTCAGCACAACATCAAGGCCAAAGGGCCTGTACTGTGGTCTACTGTTCTATGTTCTATATTTGATAGTGAGACACGATTTCCCATGCAAAATCTATGTTGTCTGTGTCTAATCAGTCCTTGCCTTTCCAAATGCATATAAATCCTGGCTCTCAGAATCCCCTCAAACAACTTACCCACCACTGATGTTAGGCTCACTGGTCTATAGTTCTCTGGTTTTTCCCTCTCACATTTCTTAAATAATGTCACCACATTAGCCAATCTCCACTCTTCCAGCACTTCACCTGTGGCTATCAATGATGTAGATATCTCAGCAAGGGGCCAAGCAATCTGTTCCCTCATTTTCCACAAAGTTCTGAGATTCACCTGAGCAGGTCCTAGGGATTTATCCACCATTATGCATTTTAAGACGTCCAGCATCTCCTCTTCTGTAATTTGGACACTTTTCAGGATATCACTATTTATTTCCCCAGTAGCTGCCATGGCCGCCACCACAGTAAATACTGAAGAGAATTATTCTTTGGTATCCTACCCATCCCCTGTGGTTCTACGCATAGATGGCCTTGTTGATCTTTGAGGGTCCCTTTTGTCTCCTTAGTTATTGTTTTGCCTTCAATGTATTTGTAGAATCTCTTTGGATTCTCCTTAACCCTATTTGCCAAAGTTATCTCATGTCCCCTTTTTGCCCTCTTGATTTCCCTCGTAAGTATACACTTACTGCCTCAAGGGATTCATTCAGTCCTAGCTGTCTATACCTGACATTGGCCTGCATCTTTTTCTTGAGTTTTCTTGACAGAGCCTCAATTTCTGTTGTCATCCAGCATTTCCTACCCCTACCAGCCTTCACACTAACGGGAACATAATTTTCTCTGAACTCTCGTTAGCTTATTCTTAAAGGCTTCCGACTTTTAAACCATCCCTTCACCTGCGAATAGCCTCTCCCAATCAACCTTTGAGATTTCTTGCATAATATCATCAAAACTGGCCTTCCTCCAATCTAGGACTTGAACTTTTAGATCAGGTCGATCACTTTCCATGACTATTTTAGAACTAATAGAATTATGGTGACTGGGCCCAAAGAGCTCCCTCCCTGACATAGCAGTCACTTGCCTTGCCTTATTTTCCAAGGGAACATAAGAACTGGGAGCAGGAATAGGCCATCTGGCCCTTGGAGCCTGCTGTGACATTTAATAAGATCATAGCTGATCTTCTCGTGGCCTCAGCTCCACTTGCCATCCTCTCACCATAACCCTTATTTCCTTTACTATTCAAAAGGTTATGTATCCTAGCTTTAAAAGCATTTACTGAGGAAGCCTCAACTACTTTCCTGGGCAGGGAATTATATAGATTCGCAACCCTCTGGGTGAAGAAGTTCGTTCTCAATTCAGCCCTAAATTGTTCCCTGTAATTTTGAGGCTATGTCCTCTTGTCCTAGTTTCATCTGCCTGTGGAAACATCCTCTCCACTTCTATCTTATCTATTCCCTTCATAATTCAATTTGTGTCTATAAGATTTCCCCCCCATTTCTTCAAAATTCCAATAAATACAATCCCAGTCTACTCAGTCTCTCCTCATAAGCCAACCCCCTCAACTCCGGAATCGACACTATGTACCTGTTTTGCGCCCCTCTAAGCCAGTACATCCTTTTTCAAGTAAGGAGACCAAAAATGCATGCATTACTCCAGGTGTGACCTCAGCATCTTATGCAGCTGCAGCATAATCTCCTTGCTTTTAAACTCAATCCCCTAAGCAATAAAGGGCAAAATTCCATTTGCCTTCTTAATTACCTGTTGCACCTGCAGACCAACCTTCTGTGATTCATGCACAAGGATATCCAGATCTCTCTGCACAGCAGTGTGCAATTTTTTTATCATTCAAGTAATAATCCTTTTTACTGTTGTTCCTATCAAAATGGATGACTTCACATTTAAGAACATTGTACTCCATCTGCCAGACCTTTGCCCACTTAAACTATTTATGTCCCTTAGCAAACTTTGAGTCCTTTACATTCTTTGCTCTTCCACTCATCTTAGTGTCATCCGCAAACTTTGATACATTTCACATGGTTCCTAACTCCAAATCATCTATGTAAATTGTGAACAGTTGTGGTCCCAACACTGATCCCTGAAGCACACCACTAGACACTGGTTGTCAACCTGAAAAACACTCATTTATTATGGGGTGGCATGGTGGCACAGCGTCAGAGACCCGGGTTCAATTCCTGCCTCAGGCAACTGTCTGTGTGGAGTCTGCACATTCTCCCCGTGTCTGCATGGGTTTCCTGCGGGTGCTCCGGTTTCCTCCCACAGTCCAAAAATATGCAGGTTAGGTGAATTGGCCATGCTAAATTGCCCATAGTGTTGGGTGAAGGGGTAAATGTAGGGGAATGGGTCTGGGTGGGTTGCTCTTCGGAAGGTCTGTATGGACTTGTTGGGCCGAAGGACCTGTTTCCACACTGTAAGTAATCTAATCTAATCTAATAATTGCTCTTTGTTTCCTGTAAGTGAACCAATCATCTTTATCTTATATCTTTATCTTATATCTTTATCTTATATCTTTATCTTATATCTTTATCTTATATCTTTATCTTATATCTTTATCTTATATCTTTATCTTATATCTTTATCTTATATCTTTATCTTATATCTTTATCTTTATCTTATACAGCAACCTTTTGTGCAGCACCTTGCCGAATGCGTTTTGGATATCCAGATACACCACATCTACTGGATCCCCATTATTCACCTTGCGCGTAATGTCTTCATAGAATTCCAACAGCTTAGTTAAGCAATCCCTGCCTTTTAAGAACCCATGCTGCATTTGCCCAACAGGACAATTTCTATCTAGATCCCTTGTTATTTCTTTCTTGATAATAGACTCAAGCATTTTCCTCACCGCAGAAGTTTAGCTAACCGGCCTATGAGTCCCCATCTTTTGTTTACATCTTTTTATTAACAGTGGCATCACATTTGCTGTTTTCTAATCTGCTGGAACTGCTCCAGAGTCTAGTGAATTTTGAAAAATGACCACAACTGCGTTTGCTATTTCTCCTGCCATGTCTTTTAGTGCCCTGGGATACATTCCATCAGGGCCAGGAGACTTGTTTACCTTTCGCTTCGTTAGCTTGCCCAACACTACCACTTTCGTGATAATGATTATTTCCAGTTCTGCAATTACTGGCATGTTATTCGTGTCCTCCACTGTGAAGACCGATACAAAATGCCTGTTCAATGCCTCGGCCATTTCCTCAAAACCTATTACTAAATCCCTCTTCTCATCCTCTAAAGAACCATTGTTTACTTTAGTCATTCATTTTCGTTTTATACATTTATAGAAACTTGTGTTTCTCTATATAGGGACTTTTGTCTGTCTTTATATTCTGAGCTAGTTTATTCTCATAATCTATTTTCTTTATCGCTCTTTTGTGGCTTTCTGTTGACCTTTAAAGCCTTCCTAATCTTCTAGTTTCTTGCTGATCTTGGTCACTATGTATGCCTTCTCTTTCAATTTGATAGCCTCACTTATTTCCTTAGACACCCATGGCAGATTACCACTTTTCCTCCAGTCCATTTTTTTCTCTAGTACATACTTTGGCTGAGCACTTTGAAAAATTGCTTAGAGAAACCTCCACTGATCATCAACTGTCCCACCATAAAGTCTTTGCTTCCAATCTACTTTAGCTAACTCCTCCCTCATCCTATTGTAGTCTCCTTTGTTTCAGCACAGGGTCCTGGTATTGGATTTTCTCTTTGCACTTTCCATCTGTGTTTTAAATTCAACCATACTGTGATCGCTCCTTCCAAGAAGATCCTGAACAATGACATTATTAATTATTTCTGTCTCATTACACAGGACCATATCTAGCTTGCTCCCTCATTGGTTCCATTATATACTGTTTAAGAAATTTATCGCGGACACATTCAATGAACTCTTCCTCAAGGCTACTCTGATCGACCTGTTTCGACCAATTGATATGTAAGTTAAAATCACCCAAGATAATTGTCGTACCATTTTTACAGGCATTAATTATTTCTTTGTTTATTCCCTGCCCCAATGTGATATTATTATTTGGTAGTCTATAGACTACACCTGTCAGTGACATTTTCTTCTCAAAATTCATAATTTCCATCCAAATGGATTTAACCTTATTCTCCACAGAACCCATGTCATCTCTCACCACCACTCTGATGCTATCCTTAAATATCAGCACTATACCACCTCCTGTACCCTCCTGCCCGTCTTTCCTAATAGTTGGATACCCTTGGATATTTAATTCCCAGGTGTGACCATCCTGCAACCATGTCTCCATAATGGCTACTAAATCATATCATTTGTGATGATTTGTGCCATTAACTGATCTATCTTGTTATGAATGCTATGAGCATTCAAGTAAGGTGCCCTTGTTACTTATTGTACCCTCTTTATGAATTCCAACTTCTCAATTAACAGTATCTCCTGAGTTGTCCTTCCTTTTTACTTCTTTCGTAGTCTGCCATGTAGTTAAACCTCTTGCACACATGCTAACCTGCTGCTTTCTTTTTTATTTACCATCATACTACTTGTCATTTTCGTGATCGCTCCCTCCCGGAAGATTATGTTTTGCTCCTCCTTTTGTAGGTGCATCCGCATATTGAGTCAGAAAATTTTCTTGAATACACTTAACACATTCCTCTCCATCTAACCCCTTAACATGATGACAGTCCCAGTTTGGAAAGTTAAAATTCCCTATCATTACAACCCTAGTTTTCTTCGCGATGAGTGTTGCTGAATAAAGAGACCTTGGAGTGTGTGTTCATAGCTCCTTAAAAATAGTCACAGGTAGATAGGGTAGTGAAGAAAGCAGTTGGCATGCTTTTGTTTATTGTTCAGAGTATTGAGTACAAGGGTTGGGAGGTCATATTACGGCTCTACAGGACACTGGTTAGGCCACTTTTGGAATATTGCATGCAGTTCTGGTCTCGGAAAGATGCTGTGCAACTTGAAAGGGTTCAGAAAAGATTTATAAGGATGTTGCCAGGGTTTGAAGATTTGAGCTAAAGGGAAAGGTTGAATAGGCTGTTTTCTTTAGAGCGTTGGAGACTGAGGGCTGACCGTATAGAGGTTTATAAAGTCATGAGGGCATGGATAGTGTAAATGGACAAGGTCTTTTCCCTGGACTGAGCGAGTTCAGAACTAGAGAGCATAAGTTTAGGGTGAGAGTGGAAAGATATAAAAGAGACCTAAGGAGCAACTTTTTCACTCAGAGGGTGGTGTGTATATGGAATGTGTATAGAGGAAGTGGTGGAGACTGGTACAGTGGCAACACTTAAGGTATCTGGATGGGTATATGAATAGGAAGAGTTTAAAGGGACATGGGCCAGCAAGACTAGACTAGGTTGGGATATCTAGACATGGGCTAGACTAGGTTGGGATATCTGGTCAGCATGGACGAGTTGGACCGAAGGGTCTGTTGCTATGCTGTTCGTCTCTGTGACTCTGTGTCTGAGATGTCCTTACAAACAGTGGTATTTGCTTCTCAATTTCCTGCTGACTTTTGGGGGTCCTATGGGGCAACCCAATAAGATATAAGGTGATTATCCCTTTTGTTATGTCTCAGTTCCACCCATATAACTTCACTGTACTTTTTCCGGGAATATCCTCTCTAATTACAGCCATAATGTGACTCACCCAAAAACACCATTCACCCTCCTCACTTCCCCCCCCCCCCCCCCCCCCGCCAATCCTCCATAGCATCAATACCCTGGACCATTAAACTGCCAGTTCTGTCCCTTCCTTATCTACGTTTCTGTAATAGCTGTGATATCCCTGTCCCACGTTCCCATCCTTGCCCTGGGTTCAACTGCCTTATTCATCAGGTCTCTTGCATTGCAATAAATGCAGCTTAATTTATCAGTCTTACCTCGTTCGCTGCCTTGCTTTTACCTACCTTGACGATTTAACTTGATCCTCTTCTCTACTGTGCCAGCCTCAGACTTATCCCTTTTCTCACTATCTCTTTGGATCGACCCCTGACTAATTTAAAGCCTACTGAGTTACACTAGCAAATGTCCCTGCAAGATACTGGTCCACTTCCAATTCAGGTGCAACACGTTCTTCTTAGATAGATCACTTCTACTGCAGAAGAAATCCCAACGATCCAAAACTGTGAATCTCTGCCCCCTGCACCAACTCCTCAGCCGTGTATTAATCTGCCCTATCTCCTATTCTTACTCCCACTAGCAAATGGCACCAAGCATAATAGAGACTTGCTATCCTTGAGGAACTACTTTTTAACCTTTTGCCTAATTTCCCACATTCAACCTGCAGAAGCTTGTTCTTTTGTCTAAATATGGAATGAACTTCTGCTGATCACTCTCATCTTTGAAAATATTCTCCATCCTCTCAGAGCCATCCTTGACCCTGGCTCCAGGGAGACAACATACCATTTTGATGTCTCACTATTAGTCTTACAAATGTCTGTCTGTGTCCTTGACTAGAGTGTGCCCAATCGTAATTGATCACTTGGAACTTGACATACTTCCCTATTACTGTGGAGCCAGTCCCGGTACAAGAAATCTAGCTGTCTGTACTGTGTTCCCTAAGAGGCCACCACCCTCTAGTATCCACAACATCATACTTGTTGAGATGGGGAAAGCCACAGGAGACTCCTGCACTTCCAAAGTACCTCTCCTACTTGTCCTAGTGGTAACCCATTGACCTGATCATATCTGTGGCTTTCCTACCTTCCTGAAACTGCCATCCATTGCACCGTGTGGTTCCTGTAAATTCTGCATTGCCTCTAACTGCTGCTGCAACTGATCCATGTGATCTGATGGATGTACATCCAAGCACACTCCTTGCAGACATAATCTCCGGGAATTGAAATTCTTTCTGTCTCCCACATCAGACAGGAAGAGCACTCAACTCCACTAAAAGCCATCTCTACCCCTTAAACAATCCACAGACCGAGAATATACCCAAAAAACGAACACAATACTTTCTGAAGCTTTAACATAGTCCTACTACTCAACAATACTGCTCTAGATAACTTAATATCGATATTTTATGTTAAAAATTTAATCAAGAGCCAAATCTCAGTAAAACATTTAAAAAATCCCTCACTCTACTATCATTGATTTACAAATAAATTAAGATTTTTAAGTTTAATCAGTCTTAAAATCAAACACTGAATCATTATTTACTGATAACACAGGTCAGAAGCTTTCAAAACATACAGTAAAATGCAATCCTATCTGTTTCAACACCATGACTTCATAGTACTCAAGACACCAAGGAGAATTCTCTCCTCTATCACATGTACATACTTAACTGCTTCTTAGTTCTCAGTCTTTGAACAATTTGATTTACTCCATATGATATGAAGGAGTGGCTGATTATGTAGGATACAGCAAAAACTGTGAGACATTTGTGAATTGTGCTGATAACATGTGCTTCAGAACAAGCCAGGCTGTTTCAATGCAGCTATCACAGTCATTTACCAACCAATGTGGAAAATTGCACAGATATGAACTATGCACAGAAAGTCAGATAATGCAATCTGACCAGTTGTGGCCCTATCACTCTATTCTCAATCATCAGTGAAGTGATGCAAGGGATTGTCAGTAATGCTATCAAGTGACATCTCCAAAGAAATAGCTAGTCATTAATGCTCAGTTTGATCCCACCATGGCCATTCTGCTCCAGAATGTATGGCAGCCTTCATGGACAAAAGGCCTGAATTCCAGAGGTAAGGTGAGAGTGACTGGATTTAACATCAAAACAGCATTTGACCAAATTTGGCATCAAAGAGCTTTACAAAATCTGGAGTCAGTGGGCATCAAGAAGACAACTCTTGCTGAGTGGAAATATACTGGCTCAAAAGAAGCTGGTTGTGGTTGTTGGAGTTTAGCTGTCTCAAGTCCAGGACTTATGTATAGGAGTTCCTGTAGATAGAGTCCTCAGCCTAAAAATCTTCAACTGTTTTATTAATTACCTTTCTTTCTTTATAACGTCAGAAATATGGACATTTAATGGTTGCACAATGTTAAATCCATTCACAGTTCCTCAGTAGCAGTTCTAGTCCATATGCAACAAGAGCTAGACAACATCCAGACTTCAGCTAATAAGGGGCAAGTCACTTTCACATTGTACAAGTGTTATTCAGATGCTTTAAAGTTAAAATTGCTTGGATGTCACGTGGTAAGGATTGTGGAAATTTTGTTATTCATTCACGGGAGGTGACAGTCTCCGGTTGTGCTAACATTTATTGCATATTTGCCCTTGAGAAGGTGGTGGTAAGCTGTCTTCTGGAACAATGTAGTCCATTTGGTGTAGGTGGACTCACAATATAATTAAGGGAGAGTGTTCCAAGTTTTTGAATTGGTGGTACCAACAAGATGACGATATATTTCCAAGTCAGAATGGTGAGTGTCTTGGAGGGGAACTTGCAAGTGGTGATGTTCCTATATATCTGCTGTCCTTGTCCTTCTCGATGGTTTCGGTTTGGAAAATATTGTCTAAGGAGTCTTGGTGAATTTCTGCAATGCACTTGCTGCTGCTGTTGGTGGAAGGAATAAATGTTTACACCAGAAGGCAATGAGATATAGGATTAGAACTAAGTCAGTCGGCTCATTGAGTCTGCTCTGCCATTCGATCATAGCTGATCTGGTTTGCAATCTTGTTCTCCTGCTTTTTCTCCCTAATCTTTGATCTTTTTTCTAATCAAGAACCTACCTATCTCTGCCTTAAATACACTTAATGGCTTAGCCTCCACATCTTCTGTGGCAAAATGTGCCACGGATTCACTGCACTCTGTTTAAAAATAAATCTTCCTCATCTCAGTTTTAAATGGTCATATCTTCACTCTGAGGCTGTACCCTCTGGTCATAACCTGTCTTACTATTGGAAACATGTTCTCCACATCTCCTGTCTCCGGGCCTTTCAGTATTCTGTAAGTTTCAGTGAGATACCCTTCAATGAGTCCTAACCTTCATCAGGGACAGAACCAGTCTTCAACTATTCTCAAAAGATAAGCCCATCCTTCTTGGATCATTCTTGTAAACCTTCATTGGACCCCTCCAAGGCCAGCACATCCTACCTTAATATAGTGTCCAAAACTGCTCTCAATATTCCAAATGCATTCTGACCAGAGCCTTATAGAGCCTCAGCAATACGTCCCTACTGTTTTATTCTAGACCTCTCAACATGAACGCTAAGATTGCATTCATATTCCTAACTGCCAACTGAACTTACATGTTAACCCTCAGAGAATCCTGATCTAGGACTCCCAAGTCCCTTGTGTGCTTCAGATTTCCAAAACATTTCTCCGTTTAGAAAATGATCTATGCCTCTATTTTTCCTATATAACTGGATAACCTCACTCATTCCCACATTGTATTCTATCTGCTATTACTTTGCTTGTGTTTGTATTCTGTCAAAGTCCCTCTGCGTCCTTCCCACTTAGTGAACCGTGTCCCTCCTCAAAGACATTCTTGTAGATAATAAATAATTGAGGCCCTCGGATTGACCCTTGTACTACTCCACTTACTATGTCTTTTCAACCTGAAAAAGACACTTTTAATCCTGACTGTCTTCTGTGTTAATCAATCCATGGAAATACATTAACCCAATTCCCTCCTTTCCTATCCCCTATACTGTGAAATAATCTTTGATATGGCATCCTATCAATTGCCTTCTGGAAATCCATTTACAGGTCATTCTTTAATAAAGTGCATTTCATCAACATGTAACTCAATTGATGAATTGGGGACGCTGTTTATACAGTGTAACCTTTTAAAGTATGTGTTGGCTGTAACGCGATTACATCATCAACACTTTAAGCGCTGTTTCTAAAGTGCAATTTTTCTATAATGCAGGGTTGCACAAGAACAAACTGACTGTACACTACATACACTCGTTCCACTTTATGAACTCTGCATATTATGTGCTTAAAGAACTCTAACAAATTTGCCAATATGGCTTTCTGCTTCACAAAATAATGTTTACTTTATTTGATTATGCTAAGCTTTTATAAATGCATTGCTATTTCTTCCCTAATAAAGAACCTAATATTCCCAGTTCTCTTCCAACCCCCACACTATCCTGACATGTAGCTGTCTTGCTATGGCAGTGGACTCCCCTGGCAGTGCACTCCAGCCACTTACCACCCTCTATTATATTAATAAAAACTTGACTTTCACATCTCCTTTAAACTTACATCTGCTAGTAATTGATATTTCTACCCTTCAATCCATGCTTCTCATAATTTTGTAAACTTCTATTAGGTTGCCTCTCAGCTTCTGATGTTTGTCCAGTCTCTCCTCATAACTAATATGCTCCAACCTGGTAAATATTTTTATACCCTCTCTGAAGCCTCCATGTCCTTCTGGATGGAATTTGTTAGTGTATTCTACTGTGATGGTTGATGCAATGCTTTATTCAACTTAATTGCTATTTCCTGGTTCCCCATTATTATTTCCCAAGCCTCATTCTCTAAGGGCCCAATGTTCACTTTGATCTCTCGCTTTTTTATATTGACGAAGCTCCCACTTTTTTTTGTATATTACTTGATATTTTTGCCTCAAAGTTTGTTTACTCCCACAACATTTCTTGCTACCATACTTGTAATATCAAAACTACTCATATCTTTTTCCTCCTCTCTGTACTTCTAAGAAGACACATCACCTTGAATGTTTAACTTCCAGCTTTGATTTTCTATGTAACCATATCTTTGTACTGGCTATTAAATGTCAGAGAATCACAGAAGTGTTACAACACAGAAGGAGGCCATCTAGTCTACCATATCTACACCGATTCCTCAAATGAGCAGCATTACCTAGTGCCATTCGTCAGCTTTTCCTCAGACCCTTGGAGTGGAAACAGATTCTCCCTACTGGGAGTGTATAAATGCCTGCATATCACCCATCAGCCCAACCTTTGAAGCAGTACTTGTGGTAGAATTTGGAGATGATGTATTGTACTTGTGGGAAGATCATGTTAACCACTAATTGTACCATTAATTTGTTTTATTTTGTTCCAAATGCCACATACCATCAAATTTGCCTTTTTTTAAATCCCTTTGACTCTGTGCATTTTTAAAAAATGTACCCTTTGTCCTTTCCACTTGAGATATGATTATCTAAATAACTGCCTTGCAATGCTGCTATTTCCCTTTGCTTTGTAATTCTCTCTCCAAAACCCTCCCTCTCTTTGGAATTATAGACAACCTACAGTTGAAAGATCATAACATTGGTGAAGTGCTATCAATGAATCCTTCTCAAGATCTTTCAAATTGAGTGGAAAGACAGACTGTTCAACAGTAGTGTTCACTCCCACGCCAACCTGCTGAGCATCGAGGTACTGATCATCCAAAATCAGCTCTGCTGGGCCATCAGGTGTTTGTGTTCCTGACATCTGACTCCCTTTTTTACTTGCAAGGCACTTGTGGCAGGAGCTGACCAAGAGAACAGCAGAAATGCTTTAGGAATGTTCTCAAAACCTCTGTAAAGAGGTTAAACGTATGTTACAATTCTTGGAAGACAATGGCTAGTGACTGAAATGACGTAGTTTTGGAATACAGCCAAATATCAAAAGACCTGGTTGGATACATATAGATATAAAATCAAAGTTTCAGAGATGTGTCCCTGCCTACAGATAAACCATCTGCCCAAACCTTGAAGCAGTACTTGTGGTAATCTGCAGATTATATATTAGATTTACAATTTTAAAACCTGTCATACTATAGTGAAAGCAGGTTATCCTCAATTCTGAGGATCTGCCTAAGAAGAGCAAAGGAATTATTTAAAAATGGAAACTGAAAATGCTAAAAGCACCCAGATCAGGTTGCATTGGAAAAGTGAACTAAATAGACAATTTCAAAGAAATCATATGCCTTGTCAGGTCTTCATTGATGAGGTATTTATATTGTTCATTTTATGCTATTCAGAAAAACAAATGATCAGGGATCACTGGTAAGTTTTAGTTTGAGCTCACTTCAGAAGAATCAGGTTTGCATTTTTTGAGCACAGTTTTGCAAAAGCAGGACAAATTTGAAAGAAGGAAGTTCAGATCCGAACTGTAAAGATGTCTTAAAACTGTTTCAGCAACCCAAGAAGGAAAACTGGAAGAGTCACTTCAACAGCATTAAAGTAGGAGTGTTATTTCTCTAGGATTGCAAATCAGAAAACCAAATTATTGGAGAGAAAAAGGTTAATTCTTTGTTGTTATGGTTTATGTTGAGATCTTTTCAAAGTGACTTATATATGTGTACTTTCTTGTGTAATAAAACTTGCATTCTGTGTTAAAAGAACATTAGTAGCTTGATATGAAAATGTTCAGTGACTAACCAGCACTGTAATCAACTGTAAATGTGAAACATGATTTATCAAACCAGATTTTATTCTGGGATCTGAGGAAGTGTCACTCGACCTGAAACATTAATTCTGATTTCTATCCACAGATGCTGCCAGACTGGCTGAGCTTTTCCAGCAATTTCTATTTTTGTTTCTGATTTACAGCATCTGCAGTTCTTTAAGTTTTCATTCTGAGATCTGACTTGTCCAGTAGTACCATCAGCTGAGATTATAGCAATAATGTTTTTTCCTTTAATTTGGATAAGTGTCACACAATTTCATGTCTGATTGGAACTGTCTTTATTGTTTGGCCCACCCTTTTTCCAATTCTATTAAAGTGTTTATATTTTGCTTTTCAGTTCTAAGGAAGATTTCTGTTCAAAATGTAAACTTTTTTCAGTCTGCTGTGTATCATTGAATTATAGAAACATACAGTGCAGAAGAGGCCATTTGGTCCATCATGGCTGTATTGATGTGAGAAACATCTGACCTTCAACATAACCCCATTTAAGCAGCACTTGGCCCATTTTTTTGAATGTTATGATGTGCTAAGTCCTCACTCGGGTACTTTTCAAAGGCAACATGTGAGGCAATTTGCCACTTCTACCCTCCCAGGCAGTTCATTCCAAACCATTATAATCCTCTGAGATAAAAAGTTTTTCCTCACACCCCATCAAAACTTCCTACCTTTCACCTTGAACTTGTGTCCCCTTGTGGTTGGTCCTTGAACTAAGAGGAACAGCTGCTCCTTATCAACTCCATTCATAATCTTGTGAACCTTAATCAGGTCGTCCCTAGTCTTCAGTACTCGAACGAAAATAACCTAAGCCTATCCAATCTTTCCTCATAAATTAAATTTTCCATCCTAGGCAGTGCTGTGGTGAATCTCATCTGCAGCCCCTCTAGTGCAATCACATCTTTCCAGTAATGTGGCAAACAGAACTGCACACAGTATTTTGGCTGTGGTCTTGCTATATTTCTGTATACCTCCAACATGACCTCCCTGCTTTTATAATCTATGCCTCAATTGATAAAGACAAGTATCTCATAACTTTTTCACCAGCCTAATAACATGCCCTTCTCTCTTCGGAGATTTATGAGCAAACACTCCAAGGTCCCTTCATTACACAGAACTTTGTATTGTCATGCCGTTCATTGAATACTTCCTTGTCAAATTTTTCCTTCCAAAATAAATCACCTTACACTTTGCAGAGTTAAATTCTATCTGCCACTAATCTGCCCATTTGACCATTCTGTTTATATTTTCTTGTGGCCCTCACTTGAACCTCACTGTAGCCACCCAAGCAATCTTTGTGTCATCTGCAAACTTATTAATCCAACCCTCACATAGTCATCTATGTCATTTATATAAGTGATGAAAAATAAGGGACCCTCAATAGATTCCTGCAGTACGCCACTGGACACTGGCTTCCAGTCACTATAGTAGCCTTCTATAACTGAGCCAATTTAATCCACTGTATCAAATTACACTATCCCGTATGTATTTGCCTTTTTGATAAGTCTCCTTATCAAAGGCTTCACTGAAATATCTTCAATACTTCCTGTTTCTCATTATTTCCAGCATTTACTGTTGTTTAACTAAAAGTCAGCCTTTATACATGAGAATTTGGAACAATTTCAGTCCTCTTTTCATTTCTTGTTTTAAATCCTATAGATGTCAAAATGACCACTGTTACTTATTTTATGTAGAGAATCTTGTGAAAAGTTAGCCATGTATCCTACATATACAGGCATTAACAATAGAGAACAGATGGCCAAATACCATGTCAAGTAACCCTGGAAGATATGAACACTTTAAGTGAAATATCATACATCGAATCTAGAGGGAAAGTAATTTATTTCAGATTAGAGCTACGTTACCCCTAATTACACCAAAAAAAAATGATGTTTTGATGAAACAAGGTGATGCTTTGAAATAAATAATCTGTGATTTTTTTTCAAGAAGCTAGGCTTTTGAACAACTTGTCAAGAGGAAGAAGAAAGCTCATGTTAGAATGAGATGTGAAGGCTCTGTTAGAGCGCTTGAGAGTTACAAGTTAGCCAGGAGAAACCTAAAGCGAGAGCTAAGAAGAGACAGGTGGGGACATGAGAAGCCATTGGCAGGTAGAGATCAAAGAAACCCCTAAAGTTTTCTATAGATTTATCATGAATAAAAGAATGATTAGAGAAAATTTCAGGCCAATCAAAGATAGTAGTGAAAGTTGTGTGTAGGGTCTGAGGAGATAGGGGAAGTGTGAAAATGAATATTTTTCGTGAGTATTCACAATGGAAAAAGACAATGTTGTCAAGGAGAATACTGAGATACAGGCTTTTAGACTAGATGGGATTGAGGTTCACAAGGAGGAGATGTTAGCAATTCTGGAAAGTGTGAAAATAGGTAAGTCCCCTTTGCCAGATGGCATTTATCCCAGGATTCTCTGAGAAGCCAGGGAGGTGATTGCAGAACCTTTGACTTTTATCTTTATGTCATCAATGTCTACAGGAATAGTACCAGAAGACTGGAGGACAGCAAATGTTGTCCCCTTGTTCAAGAAGAAGAATAGAGGTAACTCTGGTAATTATAGACCAGTGAGCCTTACTTCGGTTGTGGGTAAAGTGTTGGAAAAGGTTAAAAGAGATAGAATTTCCAATCATTGAGAGAGGAATGTTGATTAGGCATAGTCAACTTGGTTTTGTGAACGGTAGGTCGTGTCTCTCAAACCTTATTGAGTTCTTTGAGATGGTGCCTACACGGGTGGATGAGGGTAAAGTATTTGATGTGTGATATTTGGATTTCAGTAAAGCACTTGATAAGGTTCCCCACAGTAGGCTTTTGCACAAAATACGAAGGCATGGGATTGAGGATGATTTAGCATTTTGGATCAGAAATCGGCTAGCTGAAAGAAGACAGAAGGCAGTGGTTGCTGGGAAATGTTCATCCTGGAGTTCAGTTGCTAGTGGTGTACCACAAGGATCTGTTTTGGGTCCATTGCTATTTGTAGTTTTTATAAATGACCTAGATGAGAGTGTAGAAGGATAGATTAGTAAATTTGTGGATGACACAAGGTCGATGGAGTTGTGGATTGTGTTGAAGGATGTTGCAGGTTACAGAGAAACATAGATAAGCTGCAGAACTGGGCTGAGAGGTTGCAAATGGAGTTTAATGTGGAAAAGTGTGAGGTGATTCACTTTGGAAGGAGTAACAGGAATAAAGAGTACTGGGCTAATGGTAAGATTCTTGGCAATATAGATGAGCAGAGAGATCTCTGTGTTCATGGACATCGATCCCTGAAAGTTGCCACCCAGGTTGATAGAGTTGTCAAAGAGGCATATGGTGTGTTAGCTTTCTTTGGTAGAGAGATTGAGATTTGGAGCCATGTGGTCATGCTGCAGCTGTACAAAACTCTTGTGCGGCCGCATTCGGGAATATTGCATACAATTCTGGTCACCGCGTTATAGGAAGGATATGGAAGCTTTGGAAAGGGTTCAGAGGAGATTTACTACGATGTTGCCTGAGATGGAGGGAAGGTCTTATGAGGAAAGGCTGAGGGACTTGAGGCTGTTTGCGTTAGAAGGAGGTTGAGAAGTGACTTAATTGAGACATACAAGATAATCAGAGGGTTAGAAAGGGTGGACAGTGAGAGCCTTTTTCCTCGGATGGTGATGGCTGGCACAAGAAGGCATATCTTTAAATTGAGAGGTGATAGATCTAGGACAGATGTCAGAGGTAGGTTCTTTACTCAGAGTAGTAGGAGCATGGAACGCCCTGCCTGCAACAGTAGGAGACTCGCCAACTTTAAGGGCATTTAAATGGTGTTTGGATAAACATATGGATGAAGATAGAATAGTGTAGGATAGATAGGCTTCAGATTGGTTCTACAGGTCAGCACAACGTCGAGGGCCCAAGGGCCTTGACTGCACTGTAATGTTCTATATTCTAACTTTATTTCAAGCTAGTTGTATGGTTTTGAATGAGAGGTTTAAAAGAATACTTAGGGTTGCCATAAATGATATGTGTATACCAAGTCAAATGATTAACCTTAAGATCATGGTAAGCATCCTTTGTTCTTTTGTTTTAGTCAGTTTGGTATTTAATTTCATAGATGCAATTCAGCAAATACGCAACAGCTATTTTAGTATTTCTGTATTAGTGTAATTTAAACTAGTGCAAGTTAATGCTTTTGGCTTTTCACATATGATCATCTAATGTGGTTCTGCAAACCCAACATTACATACCAAGTTAAAATTGGTACCTTAGGAAAGAGCTACTTTAGTACTTATGTATTTTTAGAAATTAACAAGCCTCATTCCAAGTGTGCATTTTTTGATACTTTTAGTAAGTTATTCTATTTTGTCTTAATTTAATACCAGAAGTGGTTATGCATTCCATTGGGGTCATGAATTTATTTCTTTCCCTTTAACTGTGACTTTGTTTTCACCTTTGATGTCTATGTTCACCCCAAAAGAATTACTCTCGCTCATGTCAGCTTTGTTTTTTTTATTCTTTCAGCCAAAGTGGCCAATTTCACAATTTCCCACCTTACGTTCTATATGTCACTTTTGTACCCACACGGTTAACCTATTTATGTCTTCATGAATACTTCTTAACACCTGTTCACAACACACTTTGATACATATGTTTGTGTCTTCAGCAGATTGGCAACCATATCTTATGTCCCTTCATCTCTGTCATTTATATAATATTTAAACAGTTGAAGTATCACCACCAGGAGAAAGTGAGGACTGCAGATGCTGGAGATCAGAGCTTAAAAATGTGTTGCTGGAAAAGCTCAGCAGGTCAGGCAGCATCAAAGGAGCAGGAGAATCGACGTTTCGGGCATAAGCCCTTCTTCAGGAAGGGCTTATGCCCGAAACGTCGATTTTCCTGCTCCTTTGATGCTGCCTGACCTGCTGCGCTTTTCCAGCAACACATTTTTAAGTATCAGCACCAGTCCCTCTGGGACACCACTTGCTACATCTCACCAACCTGAAAAGACACATTTATGATTATTTTCTGCTTTCTGTTAGCTAACCAATCTTCTTCCATGCGACTATACTAGCCCCTATACTATAAGCTTTTATTTTCCACAATAACCTTTTGATGTATCATATCAAACACCTTCTGGAAATTCAGTGTGTCAATTGGTTTTCCCATTATCTACAGCATGTTATCCCTTCAATTAACTCTAATGGATTGATCAAACATAATTTCCCTTTCAAAATCATGTTAACTCTGCCGATTACCTTGAAGTTATCCAAGTGTCCTGCTATAATTTCTACACTTTATGACAGATATTAAGTTAACTGGCCTGTAGTTCCTGTGCTGCCTCTACATCCTTTTTTGAATAGATGAATTATGTTGACTGTCTTCCAATCCAATGGGACTATTCCTGAATCATGGTAGTTTAGAAAAATTAAAACAAATGCATCAACTGTCGCACCACTTCTTTTAAGACCTTAAGATTCAATTCAATAGGACCTGAGCACTTTTCAGCTCACAGCTCCAGCAGTTTACTCAGTACAGCTTCTCTAGTGATTGTTATTTTCTTGAGTTCCTCCCTCCCATTTCTGGGTTTATAGCTGTTTCTGGAAGTTACTTGTATCCTTTGTAGTGAAGAATGAAGCCAACAGTGTCGCCAGAGCATCTGCCGTTTCCCTATGTTTCATTCATGCTGACTTTCTACAAGACCAATGCTCCCTTTGGTAACAACTTAAATATTTATAGTAACTCTTACTAACTTTTTTATATTTCTGTTTAATTTTTAGAATTAGAATTAAAATTAGAAATCCTACAATGTGGAAACAGGCTCTTCGGCCCAACAAGTCCACACCGCCCCTCCGAAGAGTATGCCACCCACACCCATTACTGTACCCCATTTCCCCTGGCTAATGCACCTAACCTATACATCCCTGAATGATGTGAACAATTTAACATGGCCAATTCACCTAACCTGCACACCTTTCGATCGTGGGAGTACCCAGAGAAAACCCACACAGACATGGGGAAATGCGCAAACTCCACACAGACAGTCGACTGAGGCTGGGTTTGAACCCGGGTCCCTGGTGCTGTGAGGTAGCAGTGCTAATTACTGAGCCACTGTGCCGTTCCCTTGTACTCTAATTTTTCCTTCATTATTTCTTTTAATAAATATTTTCTGATTTTTTAAATATATTCTGTCTAATCTTCTGACCTGCCACCTATCATTGTGCATTGAAAGGATATGATGTTCAACTGGTTTAACCATGCACTGCTATATCTGATTGAAAAGTATCTTGGAATACATGGGTAAACCCTAACTTTTTTACAACAAAATAGTTTCTTCATCTCCTTTCCCATACCCTTTTTTCCTGCTTTGCCATTTCATAAGATCAGGCTAATGAAATTGTGGTCTTGACTCCATTTTTCCTACCTACCTCAATTGAACCCCACGATCCTTCACTGTAATCTGCCTTGGTTGGCTTTGAATATATTCAGTGACCTAGCTTGCACTGTCTGGGGTAGAGAATTCCAAAAATTAATAACTCTTTGAGAGAATTCATCCCACCTTAAATGTGAGACCTTTCAGTTGCAAACTGTGGCCCCTTGTTCTAGATTTTCCCCAAACATCATTTCAGCATTGACCTTATCAAAAGCACTCAAATCTTATGTTTCAATAAAATTATCTTTCCATTTTTCTAAACTTCAGAAAGTACAGGCCCAATCTTCAACCCAGGAATCAGCCTTGCGAACCTTTTCTGAACTTCTTCGAATTTAAGCATATCCTGCCTTAAGGAAGGAGATCAAAACTGTATGCTGTGTGTAGGTGAGGTAACACCTAACTACCTTTGTCCTCCTTTCCCCTTGCAATGAAGGCCTATTTACCACCTTAATTATTTGCTGTATCTGCATGCTAATATTTTATTATTCATGTGCAAGGACACTCAAATACTTGGAAATGCAGTATTTGCGGTATCTCCATTTAAATAATTTTAATTCTTAATTCTTTCCACCATGTGGACAACTTCACATTTTTCCACAATAAAACCATCTTTCAATCTTTTTCGTCCTCACTTATTTATATTGCTTTGCAGACTCTTTACCTGACAGCTTGCTTCCCTACCTATCTTGGTAATGTCAGCAAATTTGGCTACCCTACACTCAGTTCTTCAATCAGGGCATTGGTATAGATTGTAAGTAGTTGAAGCCCCAGCACTGATCATTGAAGCATTCCACTGATTGCAATTTGACAAAACCACTCATTTATTCTGGCTCTATTTTCTGTAAATTAGCCAGTCCTATATCCAGGCTGTTCTATTACCACCAACAGTGTTACACATTTTATGCGCCACCTTATTGAATGTTTATTGGAAATGCAGCTACATCTACTGCTTCCCTTTTATAAACTCTGCTTGTTAAATCCTTAACAACACAAATTTGTCAGACATGACTTCCATTTTTTAAAAGCCATGATGTTCTGATTTTACTTTGATTTTTTTTGAATATTTTTCTACTATTTCCTTAATGATGGATTACAGGCTTTTCTCAATGATCGATGTTCTGCTACCAGGCCTAGAGTTTTAGGCTTTGTTCTCCCTCTGTTCTTTAATAGAGGTGTTACGTTGGTGCTCTTCCAATCCACTCAGAGCTTTTCAGAATCTAAGGTATTTTGGTTTTTGATTTAAGGTTACAAACCTGAGATATTAATTGTGCTTGATCCGCTGAGAAATTCCAGCATTTTCTGTTTCTGTTTTGCTCTGCTGTTTTAAGAAGTCTTTTTTAAAAAGCTGATTTGCACAACTGACTCAATCCTAGTAGACCGGGAAGCTTGCAAATAAAATTTTTAACTATGACTAGGTAAAGTTATCAGTTATTTCAATCGCCAAAGTTATCTTCAGTGAATCACTATTAAGCAACATTAGCTGTGGTTATAATACCTGGTGTCTGCTGTCTTTCTGTTATAAATAGAATGCATTGTCTCGCATAAATTGTATACATTAGATAACACAGCTTGAAAGAAATGTCAACTAGATTGTTCCTTTAAAATACTTTATGTGTATGTGTGTGTGCTCATTCTCACTTGTAATTACAACACTAAACATTATAAATGTGTAAAAGCTATCTTGGTTTGGTTCATGTGGAGATACAAGTATGAGAGTAATACAGATTGGTATGTGGTTATCAGAAAGTGAGACACACCCTGCAGTTATAAAAAAAAGTTGACCCTTGAGAAGCTATAGATGGACATTGTTTGCAAAAAAAACTGATCATATCTTGGTGGTGTGAAAAGCCACAGAAACTTGCTAAAGATGTGTTATAAGTAGGCTGTTATAGGTGAGACTTCATTCAACTTTAACTTTCTGCCATGTTATTTCTGTTCTGCACCTTGATGTTTTGACAGCATTATGTGAGGATTTGGTTAAAATAAAAGTTACGAAGGGCCTAAGTATTAGAATTTTAAAAAAAGCTAATGGAAATGAAGATGAGTGAAACTTAAAAGGGTTCAGAAAAGATTTACAAGGACGTTGCCAGAGTTGAAGGCTTTGAGCTCTAGGGAGAGGCTGAACAGGCTGGGGCTGTTTTCCCTGGAGCTTTGGAGGCTGAGGGGTGACCTTATAGAGGTTTATAAAATCATGAGGGGCATAGATAGGATAAATAGGCAAAGTCTTTTCCCTGGGGTTGGGGAGTCCAAAGCTAGAGTGTATAGGTTTACGGTGAGAGAGGAAAGATATAAAAGAGACTGAAGGGGTAACTTTTTCATGCAGAGGGTGGTACGTGCATGGAACGAGCTGCCAGAAGAAGTGGTGGAGGCTGGTACAATTGTAACATTTAAAAAACATCTGGATGGATATATGAATAGGAAAGGTTTTGAGGGATACGGGCCAAGTGCTGGCAAATTAGGTTGGGATATCTGGTCGGCATGGACGAGTCTGTTTCCATGCTGTTCATCTCTATGACTCTATGGTGTACAATGAAAAGAAAGTGGATTGGGTGAATTGTCATGGGTATTTTGCAAATAACTTGGATGTGTTAATTCAAATTTGTATTAAAGGACGAGTGGGGCTGCAAGCTGCAGACCATAAACATTGAAAAAATATTAAAACTGGCTTTTGTTTAACAAGGCTGTATCTTCGTTTGTGAGGAACATATTTGAACACTTTAAAGTGTACTAAACATTTCACAGAATATTAGATCCATTTAAAAACTGAGAAGTTATCAGAGGAGTTCTTGAACACTTAATATGGCTAATGTATTCTATACTTTTCTTTAAAAATCCATATATGAGCTTAATTTCATAAATCTGTTAGCATGAGTTCCTTGAGGAAAATTGCTTAGAATATGGCAATGTGTTATTCTATTGCCATTTTAGTGAATTATCTAATTAGTCTTCATAAAAATATTTTTGGATGTGTTTTGGAGAGGAACATATGCCACAAATCAAGCCAATAAATTCAAGTCGCTTTGCTCACAAAAGAGAGAGAACAGCTTATGGTATTTAACTTATTAATATGATGTAGGTGCATGTAATGTGCAAGTTTTATAATTGCACTTTTTTATCATCCCAGATGGCCTCTTTCTTCAAGGACTGCAATTTCCCCTCCCAAGTGGTTGACTATGCCCTCCATTGCATATTCCCACACCTCTGCCCTTGAACCCTACCCCTCCAATCACAACAAGGACAGCACCCCCCCAGTCCTCACCTTCCACCCCACCACCTTCTGGATACAATGCATTCTCCTCCTCTATTTCTGCCACCCACAAACAGACCCCACCACCAGGGATATATTTCCGTCCCCATCCCTATCTGTGTACCACAGAGACCATTCCATCCACGACTTCTTTGTTAGGTCCACGCCCACCACCAACCCACCC
Organism: Chiloscyllium punctatum; assembly: GCF_047496795.1. Classification (NCBI taxonomy): domain Eukaryota; kingdom Metazoa; phylum Chordata; class Chondrichthyes; order Orectolobiformes; family Hemiscylliidae; genus Chiloscyllium; species Chiloscyllium punctatum. Next base: position 65,753,429 of record NC_092743.1, read on the forward strand.
TCCACTCCCAACACCTTACCCTGCCACTGCAAGAAGTGTAAAACCTGCACCCGCACCTCCCCTCACACCTCTGTCCAAGGCCCCAAAGGATCCTTCTACATCCGACGGAGATTTACATGTACTTCCACACATGTCATCTACTGTGTCTTGATCTACTTGCTCTTGATGTGGTCTCTTCTTCATTGGAGAGACAGGACACCAATTTGCGGAATGTTTCAGAGAACATCTCTAGGAAGCATGCACTAAACAACCCCACTGCCCTGTGGCCGAACACTTTAACTCTCCTTCCCACTCTGCCAAGGGCATGCAAGTCCTGGGCCATCTCCACGGCCAAACACTAGCCATCCGACGCCTGGAGGAAGAACGACTCATCTTCCGCCTTAGGTACCTCCACCCACATGGGATCGATGTCGATTTCACCAGTTTCCTAAATCACCCCTCACCTTGTCACAGATCTAACCATCCTTCTCTGCATTACCCTCTTGAACTGTCCTACCTGTCCATCTTCCTTCCAACCTACACGCTCCACCCTCCTCGCTGACTTATCACCATCACCCCCCACCTTTATCTACCTATCATATTCCCAGCCACCTCTCCCCTCCCCCAACCCCCATTTATCTCAGCTCTATTGGGTCACCCCCTCATTCCTGATGAAGAGCTCATGCTTGACGTGTTGACCCTCCTGCTCCTCTGATGATGCCTGACTGGCTGTGCTTTTCCAGCACCACACTTTTCGACTCTGTTCTCAAGCATCTGCAGTCCTCATTGTATACTGCATCAGAGTTAGCCGTGTTTATGCTAAAATTTACCCATGTACTTTCTAACTTTGTGTAATTGTGAACTTTTTCCCAGTAAGCAACACTGTCACCTCTTAAGTCTGAGGTCATGGACTCAAGACCGCGTTTGAGATTTGAGATTATATGTTGCATTGCCATAGTTTTAAGGACAAGGAATTATATCAAGATCCCAGTTACCTGTTAAGATAAATGTATTAGATTATGATATCCTAACACTTAGATCTCTCAAACATGAATGCATAGAGTACTATGCTATTTGTCTCATTTACTTTTTGGATCTTGCTGTTCATTGCTTCTGTGTTTACAAAAATGCATCTTTTGTTCTGTTTCTTTGTGCTCTTTCATTTCTTCTTCTGTTCTTTCCATGCATGTACATTTCAGAAATGTAAATTAGATTCTGGGAGAACAGGAAAGTAAATAAATATTTGGTCTAAACGTGGAATAATTAAATTTTCTACTTGTCGTATGAAATTGGTGTGACATTATCTCTTGTAAGCACAGGAAGGACGTTGAATATCTGATGACACCACAATGCTTGTCTATATTGAAGACATAATTTTCTCTTTAATTGCAACTAATTGTTGTAAATAATTACTTTTTGCACATTTAAAATCAATTAAAATATAGCTAAGGCTTGTTTACTGCATTTTGTCAGAAGAATTGAGGCCGAGGCGCTGGTATGTGACATGAATCATAGAATTTCTTCAGTGTAGAAACAGGCCATTTAGCCCAAGTCCTCACTGACCTTCCGAAAAGCACCCCATCCAGACCCATTTCCCTACCCTGTTATCCCAAATTTAGCCCTGACTAACGCACCTAACCTACACATCCCTGAACGCAATTCAGCATGATCAATTCACCTAAACTACGCATCTTTGGACTATGGTAGGTAACTGGAGTACCTGGAGGAAACCCACACAGACATGGGGAGAATGTGCAAACTCCACACCAACAGTCCCTTGAGGCGGGGATCAAACCTGGGTCCCTGGCGTTGTGAGGCACCAGTGCAAACCACTGAGCCACTGTGCTGCCCCTGATGAATGTGTTCAGATGAGATCTTCATTGGTGTGGTGATGGTGTGAAAATTGGGTTTGGAGATATTGGAAAATTTGGGTAGAATTGCAAAAGTTCTTACTCAGAGGATCACTGAATCCAGGGCTACCTATGAGGCCACATATCTCAAATTCACCAAACCTTTACGATGACTGATGTTAAGGACATGGTTTTGAATACCATCATGGCAGATGTTGAAATTTGAATTGAATAAAGTGTGTAATTAAAATATCTAGCTGAATGGTTACCATTGAACCACTGTGGATTGATGTAAAAACTCATTTGGCTCACTTGTACCTTTTAGTGAAGGAGATTTGTTATCCTTTCTAGTTGGCCTACGTGTGGTTCCAGAAACCATTTAGTTCCAGGGCAGTTAGGAATAGACAGCCCATCTAGAAATACTGGCCCATCTCGAAATGCCCATTTTGTGAATGAATTAATAAAAAGGTTTCCTCACCACCAGGCTATCTCTTCCCATCATTGGCTGTTTCTTTATCAATTTCCTATCTGCCTCATCTGTTTCTTTAATTATTTATTTCTAATCTGAGTTGTTTCTGTTGCTTTATTTCTGTAATGTCACTTTTGGTTGTTGTGTTTACCATTTTAGTTAAATCAATGCATAATTACAGCACAGGAGGTGTTTCAGCTCATGGGACCCAGACCTGGCTACCCTTTCCCAGTCATCCTGTGCAGTTTTTATCTTTGGTTGCTTGTCCAGTTAACTTTAGAAATGAATAGTTGAGTCTGCCTTCTCCTCTCAGGCACTGCATTCTAGATTGAATTTCTCACTGTCTATTAATGTTTTCTTATGTTGCATTTAGTTCTCTTACCAATCATCTTAAATCATTGGCTTTTTTGGTTCCTGATCCCTCTACCAGAGAACAGTTTTCAGTATTTCTAAGCACGCTGTCTGGACTCTCTTGATTTGGAATACTTCTGTTAACTTTCTTCTAACTTCTCTCCAGATCCAGATTATTTATTATTAACCACCGGCTCGGAGCTACACATATTCCATCTTCTTACTTGACATGTTATCCAATTTTAAAGCCTGTTCTATGCTCTTTGTTCTTCCTTTCTATTCCTATTCCAGTATAGAGAAGTGAGCAACTTTTTAAAAAAAAGTCATATATCTAGTTTAAACCATCTACACAGATATTTACCAAATCAAATGGCAAGTAATTTTCAATCTTCATATTCTTCTTTGGCACTTGGGAAGTGATGGCTATGATCAAATTAATAATCTTGTTAACCAGAAAGAGTGAAATTGTTGATTTTACTAAATGTTTAAACAGCAGTAAATGGCCAATCTTGAAATATAATTCTAATTCAGATTTTTTTGTTACATTAAAGTTAGCTTTGTGCCTCTTATGGAACACTAAATCATAATTTTAGAACATGAATTAAAAAGAACTACAGCAAATAGAGCAGAAATCTCCTGACTCATTAAATTACATTTGTCAAAAAGAAATGCACAGGATCTTTACCTAATGATGTAATAGTGACATCAGTTATGTACAAGGGATTGTGGGATGAAAGGATGGAATTGTCTGCACCAGAGACAGGTGTACTTTCAGAGAACAGTTGTATGTAATAGTGTAACTGGAAGAATTGGCTGAAAGCTACCAGAGGCAGGCAGCAGTTAGCCTTGGGTAAGGGAAAACCATTGCAAACTGCATATTGTGAATTGGCCACGCTAAATTGCCCGTAGTGTTAGGTGCAGGGGTAAATGTAGAGGAATGGGTCTGGGTGGGTGCGCTTCGGCAGGTCGGTGTGGACTTGTTGGGCCGAAGGACCTGTTTCCACACTGTAAGTAATCTAATCTAATCTAATTACCAAAAAGAAACATGGAAGTCAATGTATTGAATAGGATCCCAATCTCCATGTCTAGTGGTAATGCAAATCAAGGAGTCTGCCATACAACTCCTTAAGTTGAAAAGTGTGGTGCTGGCAAAGCACAGCAGGCCAGGCAGCATCCGAAGAGCAGGAGAATTGACGTTTCGGGCATAAGTCCTTCTTCAGGAATGAGGCTGGTGTGCCAAGCGAGCTGAGATAAAAGGTGGAGGGGGTGGGGGAATTTGGGGGAGGGGCGCTGGGAATACGATAGGTGGAAGGAGGTGGGGGTGAGGGCGATAGGCCGGAGAGGTGTTGGGAGCGGAGGCAGAGAGGTCGGGAAGAAGATTGCAGGTCAAGAGGGCGATGCTGAATCTGGGGGTTGGGACTGAGATAAGGTGGGGGGAGGGGAAAAGAGGAAGCTGGAGAAATCTCCTTAAGCCAGCTCTGGTATTCACAAAGATTATGAATAATAATTTTTTTAACATCAAATTCATTTCCCTGATCTATCCCTGTATTCTTTGACTCCCTTTGTACTCAAAAACCTATACATCTTAGCCTCAAATACACTCAGTACTCAGCATCCAAAGCCCTGTGAAGTTGTGAATTCTAAATATTCGCAATGCTCAGTATAATGAAATGTCTCCTCATCTCAGTCCTTTATCCTGAAGCAGTGATCCCAAGTTTTTGATACTCCAGCGAAACCAAGGATAAGAGCCCCATATTAGCTGAATTCCTCCAGGAATTTTATATGTTTAATGGTATCATCACTAATTTTAAAAAAACATTAACAGCATGCGGACATCACTATATATGTCAGGATTTATTGCCCAGAAGGCAGTTAAGATTCAGCCACATTTCGATGGGTGTAGACTCACATATTGGCCAGATCAGGTAAAGATGGAAGATTTCCTTCCCTAAAGAACATTAGCGAACCAAATGGATTTTTCCTGACAATTAACATAGGTTTCATTCTCATCATTAGACCCTTAATTCGAGATTTTGTTTTATTGAATTCAAATTCCACCACCTACCATGATGGGATTTGAACCTGGCCCCTGAGAACATTACCTGAGTCTCTGGATTAATATTGTAATGATAATGCTGCGAGGGAATCACCGTAATGATTCTAAATGCCAGAAAATGTAAAGCTTTGGAAAATGGATATTTGTATTTTTCGTAGTTGTGAAAGTAATAAGTGTAGGTATATAAAGACAGCAGGAAGCTTTGTCTTTACACGGGTCTTTGTAATAGTTTCCATTATGAATCAAGGTAGGATCTTGAAAGTTCACACTGATGGTAATCTGAAGAATGAAAAAGCAGTATAAGGTTTCTATAAAAGAAGGATCAATTTGTAAAAATAAAGAAGTTGTTATTTCATTCAGTTATCCTTCTTAGAGGTTTTCTGTAGGTAATAACATGTACTGAAATTATACACAACTCATTTGGAAACAAAATCAGAAATAGTTGCCCAGTTAGGAAAGATTATATGTGTACTGCTTGGATTCCAGCTTTAATGAAGAATGTCAGTTTATTTAGATAATTTATCAGAAGACATCTGTGAATTTGTCCATAGTGTTTTTTTTGTGTTGCACAAGAAATTACAAATTTGGTCAGGTTTGATTTAATAGAAATTTCATAGTATGCTGCAGTCGGTTTGATTGCAATTGTTGCTGATCCTCTGAAATAAGGCACCATAAATTGTATAAATTTTTAAAGTGCGCACAGTACCCTAATTTACCAGACTTTCACACCAAGGTTGATCGAAAGCATGAATCAACTTTCTGTATGAATCAAGAGTTATTATTTAATATTAGTCATTATGTCTATAGCTGTAGATAAACAGCTTTGAACCACAATAACATGTAATGGCATCTGAACATTATTGTTAATTTCTAAATAAAACTCTTAATTGCTTCCTTATACACACAGATAAATAAATAGAGAAAATAGATTATTGGCAGTTTCAGTGATCTTTGCTTTTTGGTTCCAATGTTGAGGTGATCCTTCTTGTTTACCTAAACTATTGTTAGACTGATGTCTTTCCTTGGGTGCTTCCATTTATAATTAGTACACAGCAACTGGTTCACTTGGAAAATATCACTGAAAATATCAAATTTTAGTACACAGCAACTACTGCAGGAAAGGTAATTTCTACAAGTTTCTAATGATTTTCTACAACTTTTCTTTACTGCACAGGACAGGCAGCTTCTGCTGAGGCGAAACAACTTGTGTGTCTTTTCTGTCTGTCTCTGTAACATGTTGCCAGTTTCAACTTGCAAGTTAGCTAAGGACCAATAAGCTTCACTTGCAGGAATCCACAGCCTTAAAAACGATGTTCACAATAGATGTTAAATTCCTTGCTATGAAAGTGTACAGCAGTGAAAGTATCGTAAATCCCTGTTTTTAAATACAGTTCTTTCTCATTGCAATTTCACCATCTTTAAAGATGCAAAAAAGAAAGATAATATAGGATATTTTATAGACTCAAATGTTGCACACAATCTTGTTAGAATATCTATTCTTTAATGATTAATTGTTAATAATCAAGACAGGTTTGAGTTACAAAGCTGTAAATAATGATCCTCCATGCTTTATGATTAAAGATTTTGTACTTAAATTGCACATGTTCAAAGGATCTCCAAGAATGCTGTGAACGTTGGTGAAATTTTTGTCAAAAAGCATTAAGCATCAATAGTGAAAATGAAGATTAAAAAGCTCCAATATTAGAGTAACATTGAACCTAAACAACTAAACAGAATACATACTCCACCCCCTCCCCACCCCAAAACATCGCATTATAACTGTAAGTATATATAGTGATTTGAGTTGGTGTCTGCAAAACTCCTCAAGTGTTGTGTGAACTTTAAGGTATCCTATTCCTCTTCTAAAACCTTTAGTATGGGGAGGGAGTGAGAGTTGCCCTTATTGTAACAGTTGGTGCCAATACAATAGCCAAGTCAAAACAACTGCCTCAATGTGTCCTACCCATTTGACGCAGTAGTAGAATTATTATTGCATTAATTTCAAATGGTTATGCTGGCAGTCACCTATGCACAATGTTTCCAAAGGGACAGATAGATAGTTCAAATCTTGAAAATGTAAGTTAAGTTGAGATACGTAGTCATAGATAGTTGGTGTTTATATAATTGCTGCATTTAATCAGATGCTTGATTAAAACAAGAGCCTCCATTATGAATATTGGTATTCATATGGTATACAGTCAGGAGGGAGTTGCTCTGTGAGACCTCAACATTGACACCAGACCTCATGAAGTCTCATGGCTTCAGGTTAAACATGAGCAAGGGAACCTCTTGCTGATTACCGTATACCATCCTCCCTCAGCTGATGAATTGGTACTCCACCCTGTTGAACAGCCTTAAAAGAAGCACTGAGAATGGCAAGGGCACAAAATGAACTCTGGGTGGGGGAATTCGGTGTCCACCACCAAGAATGGCTCGGCAGCAGTACTACTGATTGAGCTGGTGGGGTCCAAAAGGACATAGCTGCTAGACTGGGCTGCAGTGAGTGATGAGGGAATCAACAAGAGGGAAAAACATACTTGACTTTATCCTTACCAATCTGCCAGTTGCAAATGCATCTGTCCTTGATATTATCGGTAATAGCGACCAACCCACAGTCCTTGTGGAGATGAAGTCCTGCCTTCACATTGAAAATAACTTTCATAGTGTTGTGTGGCATTATCACCGTGCTAAATGGGACAGACTTCAAACAGATCTCGCAACTCAATATTGGGCATCCATGAGGTGCTGTCAGCCATCAACAGCAGAAGAATTGTACTGTATTGCAAGCTGTAACCGAATAGGCCAACATGTCTCCCAGTCAACCATTACCATTAAGTCAGGTAATCAACCCTGGTTTAATGAGAGGAGAGTAATGCATGCCAGGAGCAGTACCAGACATCCCTTAATCTGAGGTGCTTTCATAGCTCAGCACAGTTAGAACACTGGCGCTTACATGACAGTGTTGAAAATCGCCCAAGTGTGTCTTGAATGTAAAAAGGCAGGACAAATCCCATCTGTCCAATTACTACCCATCAATTTACTCTCGATCGTCAGTAAACTGATGGAAGGTGTCATCAATAGTGCTAGCAAGCAGTACCTGCTCAACAATAACCTCAATTATGTCCAGTTTGGGTTCCACCAGGTCCACTCAACTCCTGACCTCTTTACAGCTTTGGTTCAAACATGACAAAAGAGCTGAATTCCAGAGGTGAGATGAGAGTGACAGCCCTTGACATCAAGGCTGCATTCAACAGAGTGTGGCATCAAGGAGTCTTAACAAAACTGCAATTAATAGATATCGGATGCAAACCCTCCGGTGGTTAAAATCATATCTAACACATAGAAAGAGGGTCATGGTTGTTGGAGGTCAGTCATCTCAGATCCAGGAGTTCCTCAGGGCAGTGTCCTCCATGATAAAGTCAGACGTGGGAATGTTCGCTGATGATTGCACAATATTCAGCGCCATTTGTGAATCCTCAGATGCTGAAGCAGTGCATGTTCATATATAACAAGATCTGGACAGTTTCTAGGCTTGGTCTGACAAGTTGGGATGCTGCCTGACCTGCTGCACTTTTCCAGCAACACATTTTTCAGCTTGGTCTGACAAGTGGAAGGTAACGTGCATGTTACACAAATATCAAGCTACGACCGTCACCAATAAGAGACGGTCTAACCACTGTCTCTTGACATTCAGTGGAGTTATCATCACTCAGTCCCCCACTATCAACATACTAAGGGTTATTGTTGATCAGAAATACAGTTGGCGTCACTAAGTAATTACAGTGGCTGTAAGAATAAGTTCAAGGCTAGGAATACTACAGTGATTACCTCACCTATTGACTGCCCAAATCCTGTCCAGCATCTACAAAGCACAAGTCAGGAGTGTGATGGAATACTCCCCAGTTGCCTGGAAGTGCAGCTCGAACAACACTCGAGAATCTTAACACCATCCAGGACAATCCAGCCCATTTGATTGGCACCACAACCACAAGCATCCACTCCCTCCACTAGCAACCCTCAGCAGTAGTGACGTATTATCTACAAGATGCACTGCAGTAATTCACCAAAGATCCTCAGACAGCACTTTTCAAACCCATGTCCACTTCCATCCAGAAAAGCAAGGGCAGCTGTTACATGGAAACATCACCATCTTTAAGTTCCATAAGACATAGGAGTGGAAGTAAGGCCATTCGGCCCATCGAGTCCACTCCATCAAGTTCCCCTCCAAGCCACTCACCATCCTGACTTGGAAAAATATCAGCATTCCTTCACTGACACTAGGTCAAATTCCTGCAATTCCCTCCTTAATGGCCTCATGAGTAAACCCACAGCAGGTGGACTGCAGCGGTTCAAGAAGATAACTCACCAGTACCTTCACAAGTGCAATTAGAGACAGGCAATAAATGCGGGCCAGCCAGTGATGAATTTTAAAATAATGTTTGTAATGTATGCAGTCACAATGGGGGCTCTCTCCTCAACAGTACTCCTCAAATCACTTAATGAAGGGTTGCTCATAAAATGGTGAAAAACAGCAGAGATGATTGTCTTCATACAGGCCAGCGACCATAATTCTATTCATTTTAAAATAGTGATGGAAAAGGATAGACCAGATCTAAAAGTTAAAGTTCTAAATTGGAAAAAGGCCAATTTTGACGGTATTAGGTAAGAACTTTCGAAAGCTGATTGGAGGCAGATGTTTGCAGGTAAAGGGATGGCTGGAAAATGAGAAGCCTTCAGAAATGAGATAACAAGAATCCAGAGAAAGTATATTCCTGTCAGGGTGAAAGGGAAGGCTGGTAGGTATAGCGAATGCTGAATGACGAAAGAAATTGAGGGTTTGTTAAGAAAAAGAAGGAAGCATATGTCAGGTATAGACAGGATAGATCAAGTGAATCCTTAGAAGAGTATAAAGGAAGTAGGAGTATACTTATGAGGGAAATCAGGAGGACTTAAAGGGGACATGAGATAGAATCCAAAGGGATTTTACAAATATATTAAGGACAAAAGGGTAACTAGGGAAAAAATAGGGCCCCTCAAAGATCAGCAAGGCAGCCTTTTTGTGGAGCCACAGAAAATGGAGGAGATACTAAATGAATATTTTGCATCAGTATTTACTGTGGAAAAGGATATGGAAGATATAGACTGTAGGGAAATAGATGGTGACATCTTGCAAAATGTCCATATTACAAAGGAGGAAAAGTGCTGGATGTCTTGAAACGGTTCAAAGTGGATAAATCCCCAGGATCTGATCAGGTGTACCCGAGAACTCTGTGGGAAGCTAGAGAAGTGATTGCTGGGCCTCTTTCTGAGATATTTGTATCATCGATAGTCACAAGTGAGGTGCTGGAAGACTGGAGGTTGGCAAACATGGTGCCACTGTTTAAGAAGGGCAGTAAAGACAAGCCAGGGAACTATAGACTGGTGAGCCTGATCTCAATGGTGGGCAAGTTGTTGGAGGGAATCCTGAGGGACAGGGTGTACATGTATTTGGAAAGGCAAGGACTGATTTGGAATAGTCAACATGGCTTTGTGCGTGAGAAATCATGTCTCACAAACTTGATTGAGTTTTTTGAAGAAGTAACAAAGAAGATTGATGAGGGCAGAGCAGTAGATGTGATCTACATGGACTTCAGTAAGGCATTCGACAAGGTTTCCCTATGGGAGACTGATTAACAAGGTTCGATGTCATGGAATACAGGGAGAACTAGCCATTTGGATACAGAACTGACTCAAAGGTAGAAGACAAAGGGTGCTGGTGGAGGGTTGTTTTTCAGACTGGAGGCCTGTGACCAGTGGAGTGCCACAAGAATCGGTGCTGGGTCCTCTACTTTTTGTCATTTACATAAATGATTTGGATGCGAGCATAAGAGGTACAGTTAGTAAGTTTGCAGAAGACACCAAAATTGGAGGTGTAGTGGACAGCGAAGAGGGTTACCTCAGATTACAACAGGATCTGGACCAGATGGGCCAATGGGCTGAGAAGTGGCAGATGGAGTTTAATTCATATAAATGCGAGGTGCTGCATTTTGGGAAAGCAAATCTTAGCAAGACTTATACACTTAATGGTAAGGTCCAAGGGAGTATTGCTGAACAAAGCGACCTTGGAGTGCAGGTTCATCGCTCTTTGAAAGTGGAGTCGCAGGTAGATAGGATAGTGAAGAAGGCATTTGGTATGCTTTCCTTTATCAGTCAAAGTATTGAGTACAGGAGTTGGGAGGTCATGTTGCGGCTATACAGGACATTGGTTGGAATATTGGTGCAATTGGTTGGACATTGTTGGAATATTGCGTGCAATTCTGGTCTCCTTCCTATCGGAAAGATGTTGTGAAACTTGAAAGGGTTCAGAAAAGATTTACAAGGATGTTGCCAGGGTTGTAGGATCTGAGCTTTAGGGAGAGGCTGATGCTGTTTTCCCTGTAGTGTCGGAGGCTGAGGGGTGACCTTATAGAGGTTTACAAAATTATGAGGGGCATGGATAGGATAAATAGACAAAGTCTTTTCCCTGGGGTCAGGGAGTCCAGAGCTAGAGGGCATAGGTTTAGGGTGAGAGAGAAAAGATATAAAAGAGACCTAAGGGGCAACTTTTTTATGCAGAGGGTTGTACGTGTATGGAATGAACTGCCAGAGGATGTGGTGGAGGCTGGTACAATTGCAACATTTAAAAGGCATTTGGATGGGTATATGAATAGGAAAGGTTTGGAGGGATATGGGCCGGGTGCTGGCAAGTGGGACGATATTGGGTTGGGATATCTGGTCGGCTTGGACAGTTGGACTGAAGGGTCTGTTTCCATGCTGTACATCTCTATGACTCTATTTGGGCTAAATGGTGGGGGAATTCATTTGCTGCCTGGGGCCAGTCAAGTTAAAACCACACCAACGGCCCAGAATTGATGCTGATGCTTCACAACTCCGTTTCAGCTCAAAGTTACATGCCAGCAGGGAATAGAAGCAGAAAGCATAAACAGTTATGATGTCAGACTCCCAAGACTGCCCTAGAGCAGGCAGATCCCTTATATCGTTACACGAGAATGTGGACAGTACCTGGACAGCAAACAATCAGGCAAAGCAGCTTGAGTCAAAGGGACTGACTCGATTTCGAAAAACTATTAATTTTTCAGGAACAATGTGACTATCAAAGGTGTTTACCAAATTCACAGTAGATGCACCATTCCAAATATCTAGCATCAATCCAAGATTATGGCCACAGCTAAGTCAGGGAAACTGCAAGATGACCCAGGCAGCTAATGCTACAATGCCCTGCTTTAATTTGCATATATTTTAGAATGCCTCCTGCTAACTAGATTAAGTCTTATCCCAGGCGCCTCTGTAATGGGCATGTTATTGTGCAAATTGTAAGTGCTGCAGCCAGGTCCCGAAGTAATCCAAGGAAGGACAGCAAATGGATGAGCTGTACTTCGATTCTCAGAACACAGTTAACAAGTTGCCACATCAAAGATTATTGTGGAAAATAAAACCTCATGGTTATAGGGTAACATTACAGCATAGATAGATAATCAGTTGGCTAACAGGAAAACAGAGAAGACATAAATGGTTTGTATGCTGGTGACAAGATATACTGAGTTGTATGAGTGCTGGAGTCTCAATGTTATATCATTTATATTAATGATGCGCTTGCAGGAGTGACAGGTATACTTGCTAAATGTGCTAATGGCATAATGAGAGGTTGAAAAATAAATTGTGAAGAGGGCATAGAAGCCACGTATAGAGATAGATAAGTAAGTAGTTAAAGATCTGCCAAATGGAGTAGAATATGGGAAAATGTGGAGTTGTGTATTTTGGCAGGAAGAATAAGAAAAAGGCATATCTCCAAAAGATGGGAAATTGCAGAACTCTGAGATGCAGAGAATGCATGAATTATGCATCTAGCACATGAGATACAGTAAGCAATTAGGAAAGCAAAATGAAATGTTATTGGTTATTGTGAGCAGAGATATATCAAAAATGAGATGGTTATGAACAACATTAAGACCATAGCTGAAGTACTGTCTGGAATTGGCTGCCTTATCTAAGGAATTATGTCAATGCATTGGAAACAGACAAGAGAAAGTTTACCATCCTAAGACGTTAGTTGAGTGTGTTGTCTTGTATGGAAGCGTCGGTCAGGCTAGGCTTGTACTTGTTGAAGTTTGGAAGAATAAGAGGCAACTTAATTGAAGCATGCATCCTTAATGGTCTTGGCAGGGCGTGGAAAGAAGAGCTGGGCATCACAGTTGAAAAGTAACATCTCCCATTTAGAATAAAATTGATTTTTTTTCCCCTCTGATTGTGAATCATTGAAATGCTCTTCCTCAAAAGATAGTGACAGCAGAGCCTTTGAATGTTTTTAAGGCAGATGTAGATAGCAACAGGGTAAGTGAGAATGTGGAATGATCAGATCAGCCATGACTGTATGGAGTAGGCTCAAGGGGCCCAAGTGCTTATAATTTGTATGTTTTACTAGTGTGTACATTACTATTGTTATAGGCTTGCCTGTAGTCATTTAACAGCTCAGTGAGCATTAATTGATTAGAGATAGGGCTTCTGTCCCTGACTTGCAAGCGAATCCCATATCAGAAAACTGCCTGCCAATCTGCTTGACAAGCAGCTCTTCCATCACCAGTCTCCACTCTCTCTCTGTGTATCTCTATATGTTTCTATGTATCTCTCTAAACTTAGTGGGTGAGGATACAGCTCTGTTTTTGGGTAGGCAAATAATGCATGTCACCCATTGTTTAAGAAAGACGAGAGAAGGAAACTAGAATTCAGTAGACCAGTTAGTTATTGTCAGGAAAGTACTAGAGTCTATAGTACAGAATAGAGTCACTGAACACTTAAAAGGTTCCAGTTGATCAAAAGGAGTCAGCATGGGTTTATTTATAATGTGTAGGTCATGTCTCATAATCCTGATTGTGTAAATAAAAAATTCAAAAGGACTGTGAGTGCTGGAAATCAAAAGCAAAACCAGCAATTGCTGGAAAATGTCAGCAGGTCTGGCAGCATCTGTGGAGAGAAATCAGAGTTCACATTTCAGGTCCAGTTACTGTTCTTCAGAGCTGAAATACTGATTTTTTTATTGAAGAGGTAACTAAACTACTGAAGATGGCAATTTATTTTCAATATTATTTTGTGAACCTCCAGAAGGCTTCAATGCCATCCCTTGTAAGGAACAGTTGGGTATGGTTCAAAGTCCTGGAATTGGAGGAAGATTATTGACTTGGATTGAGTATCATGAGCAATCTATCAATATCAAGGATCCACAGAGCAGGGATCATGAACAGGTGCTCTAAATGGCAGCATTTGACTAACAGTGTCCCACAGGGATCAGTGATGGGCCCTCAACTATTGATTGTACTCATGAATAATTTTAGTAACAGAATGGAGAGGTACATAAACAGATTTGCTGATAGATAAGCAGCATTGTATGTGATATATATGAAACCATTAAATTGCAAAGTGACCTTGCTGGTAAATGGATTTCAATATTATCATGTATGTAATGTTATCTACTTTGCACCTAAATATAATAGAAAAGGGTACTTTCCAAATGGTGCGAATCTTGAAGCAGTGGGGGCTCAAAGAGATTTTGGTATCTGTGTGTATAAATCATCAAAACGTCATGAATAGGTCCAAAAGAAAATCAAAAAGAAGCTAATGGAATGCTGACTTTGATGCTTGAATGCAGGATGCAAAAGCTTGATTAGGGAGTAGATATTGGAGAAAATACAGGCTAGATTTAATAAAATGGTGGCTAGACTCTTAGGATTACATTACCAAGAGCAAATCCACATTTCTCCTTGAAATTTAGAAAATTAGGATGATTTGAGCAATGTTTGTTATGTTCATGGGAATTGATAAGGTAGATAGAAACTATTCCCTCTGGTTGAGGAATCTCAGCCTGGGTGTAAAACCTAGGCCCTGCAGGAATGAAGGTAGAAATTGTTGTTAAAAGATAACAAAAGTTAGGAATTTGAATTTGGTTCGCAATATTAGTTGAACCAATGACTGCCTTGGTGGGGGAAGTGCTGGTCCACGCACATAAAGAAATGGATGAAATATGCAATAAAATCAGAAGAATTAATATCCCAATCACTCTCTTTGCAGGTAGGCAAGATGATATTTTGATGGTGAAAGTTTTGGATTTGCATGAAGAATGTTCAATGTTTATAGCTTCGTGTCAGCCATTGAGGGGAACATCCACAGACCATGCTATTGAAAATGATGCATGCTCCAGTAAAACACCACTAAAGGTTTTATTCACAAGAGAAACAGCATTATACCTTGGGATCTGTGCAGGTGATTCTGTTCACATCTATCCACCATGGTGAGTGCTTTTATAACTGTTTACAAATGCAACTTAGTTCAATTATTTCTTGAACAGAATATTCCTTTTAAATAAACTAATCGTAATGTATATTTTATGAAATATTATTAAAGCTCAAATCAAGATTGTTTTCAAATAAAGCTACCTTGTAACTAAACAATAAATGTTATAATGGAAAGAAATGCCAGAGTTGAGAACTGGTGTGCTTCAAGTTATTGTCTGTCTTGATAATTGAATAGTCAACGTTTTATTGAAATATTGCTCTTAAGTTACACTACCCTGGTATCTTACTGTGTTCTATTTAGTTGGAACAGTTAACATGCATATGATTCGTTTTTGAATACTGTAGTTTATTAAAATAAGTCGCAGTATTTTTGCCATAGGTTATACGTGTCCATTCACAGTGCAGTATATTGATAGGTAAAGGAACAGATATTTTCAAATCAGTCTGTCACAGGTGTTATCACACATCTGTGGATCCAATAGGATTTGAACCTGGGCCTTCCGGTCCAGAAGTAGGGGCACAATGACTATACCACAAGAGCTCACAGGTAAAGGAACAAATATTTTCTGTATCAACCTGCGCAGGGATGCTACTACACATAGCTGGAGCTGGTGTGAATTAATCCTGGGTATCCCAACTTAGAGGAAGGGACACAATCTTTGCATCCACAAGTGACCACGGTAAAGGAACAAACTTCAGCTCCTAAACCAAAGCAGCTTTTTAGTGGTTCACTTGTGACTTAAGTTACCTTAGGATGTGTATTTGCCAGTTCCCTCAGTATAGTTAGCTGCTTTTAAATTATAGAAAGTTACCATCAATATTAAAATGCTTGTTATTAGTAATGACTTTCTACAACTTAACTTCACTCTCACTCATAAATAATTGATTTATAGAGTAGATGACTTCAAGGGTTTGAGTCTATTCTGAATCTTCAGCTTTCTATTGCAAGGATATTTGTAATTGTATCAGAAAAGCAATTATTCAGAAAGACTTGAGAAAGAAAAATGATAAAATCTATCTCTTTGTGCATAAAAGTTGGAGTAATGTAATTCGAGATGACTTAAAGTTGAGACAGAGGACAACTTCCATCACAAACTCTGGGAATTGCATGAAAGCGGTCATTACTCAGTCAGTGCAGTCACCTAGATCACTTTGAGCAGGCTATGAATGAAATGTGTTTTGAGTATCATGAGCAATCTATCAATATCAAGGGAAAAGTAAGTGCATTCAGTTGAGGACATGTTGCTATCGATCATGGCACTAATATGAATTGGACCTCTGAAAAAATATCCAACTTCTGAAGCTGAGGGTAGGATATGCAAGTCTGAACCACTGATTTCCCACAAATGTAAGGCTTGATGGAGAGTAAATATAAATATTCTCTTGTGTTAGAATTCAAGCCGAACCACAAAAGAAACAAAATCCTCTGCTGTACTGTAGAAAGATTCACCATACACAAACTATTTACATATCATGTCCCATAATTTGTAAGTCAAGGCCATGTTTTTATCCCCATTGACCCAAAATTATGACATTCAGATATTGCAATGGCTTGGTGCAGCTATATTGGCACAGTAACTGGCAGAAGCAAGATTTTTACTTCACTGATTTACAAAACTGAATAAGTGAAATTTGATTTGTATCATAATATTTTATTCATGTCTGGGATTGTTTGAATTTCTAGCTTCTGTTTTTCCTGTGCTCACCAGAGTAATCAACATCTCCTTTGCTTATGTACTCGTTTTTGACTTGTCACATTCTTTTCAAAACAAATGTTAAACAAACAGGAACCAAGTTTCAGAAGGTTTATTCATGTCATATATTTATGACATGCTAAAAACAAAATGACTAATTATTGGGGTGGCACGGTGGTACAGTGGTTCGCACTGCTGCCTCACAGCACCAGGGTCCCAGCTTCAATTCCAGCCTTGGGTGACTGTCTGTGTGGAGTTTGCACATTCTCCCTGTGTCTGCGTGGGTTTCCTCCGGATACTCCGGTTTCCTCACACAGTCCAAAGATGTGCAGGTCAGGTGAATTGGCCATGTTAAATTGCCCATAGTGTTAGTCAGAGAAGGGTGGGTTGCTCTTCAGAGGGTCTTGTTGGGCTTGTTGGGCTGAAGGGCTTGTTTCCACACTAATCTAATCTAATCTAATCTCACATACCCTTAACTAGTAGTTAGTAAGTGTATTCTTCACATGAGGCTCTGTGCAGACATAGTTTTCCTGAATGCAGTTAGCTGTATACTGTCCCTATTCAGGCGAGCTCAGTATTGTGAGGTGAGCTTTAAACAGGTGTTGAGTACTTTGAGGATATGCAGGGAGTTGAAAGCTTAATTCTGGTGTTGCCCTAGTTTTTGATTTGTGGTGTATAGTGCACTTAGGGCTCAAAATAAATGCATCCTGCTTATTGTATTACAGACCATTTAATACTCCAAAACATGAAGCTGCGCAGTTCAATTTCTAAACTACTGCATTGTCACCTTACAGAATGAAGTTAGCTACGATTTTAAATGTAGCATAGGAATTACTGAATGTAAATTTAACATGAAATTATGACAAAAAGGTGATAGAAAGAACAAAACATTGATGACAAAATGATCACATTATTTTAAAACTTTATTTTAACAAAATTAGATTGTTAGGAAAACACCAATTAAAAAAAAAAGCAACATTTTAGGTAAGTTATCATGTGCTATCATAATGGACTTGCAATGCAATCAAACTAAAGCTCTTAAGATAGACGAGGATGTAATGGAAAGAATATGGGACAAAAAACAATGTGGAAGTATTTTTTATAAATATGTAGTGTCAATAATTCAATAACAAACTATTTGCTGATACCTTAATAACATTACTCCTCCTTTAAATTAAGTCATATGTTTAATCTACCTGGTTCAATATTTTTAGCCCTAAATTCCCGCTTGACTACATGTTACTCTCAATTTAAATTATTAAATCATTCAGAATTTATTCATGTAAATGAGTTATATCATCCTCTAATCAAGTTTATTTCATATAATGAGTTGATTTAAAAAATAATAGTGAGCACAGAAATCTTTGCCATTGTTGGCAATATAAGGGCCACATGAAGCTTGTTGAATTCTTCTTTGGGTTTTCACTCCATCCAGTAAGTTGAGAATCTAGTACATTGCTTAGTTTTATATATTTTAATTTTGGCCAAAGAAGAATGTTTCCATTATGCTTGTCCAGACTAAAGCTTTGGAAATTCTATTCATTCCATCAAGATGGGTGAGTCCGCTGATGATTCAGGCAAATATTCTTGAAGATTAAACAACTGATTATGTCATAAGTGTACATATGGTACATCATGTTCCCTGTCTATGCAATAACTTGTTCTAGATGACAAGAGGAGAGGGAAATACTTAGCCATTCAATGTCAAGCTTCCATTATATATTTATGAAAAACCTACAATTCATGTTTCTGTCATTTGGAATGTGGATCTTTGCAGTTTGTTTTCTTTTACCTATTTCACAATAAACATGCTGTCTTTTATCTATACAGCAGACAAGCATGATCAAGAGAAAGAAATGTAGCGATGGTCTATATAAATGTAGTCCCATTAATGATCTTAGTGTTAACTTGCAGTAACTGCATTCAAACGTTGTTAGTGTTATGAATAGTTTTCTGATTAGTTATGTTACCATCCATGTCATGGTTAGATGTTATCTCACCAGCTTTATGCTGACAAAAAGATAATTTATATGGGGCTTTTCATGTTCGAAATATCCCAAAGTACTTGCAGAGGGGTAAAGAGAAAATAAATAAAAGGAGTGAATGTTGGGATGATGGCCAGGTGATTAATCAAAAAAAGTTTTGAAGAGCAGAATGACAGTTTATGTGTTTAGCAAAAATAAAGAGAAAAGAATAAGTCTAAAACAGCTGAAGGCAGTGTAACATTTGCTGAGGCAAAAGGGGACTAGTCTTTTCAAGATGTCACTGTTGGAGAACCAAATGCCATGGGAGAGGATTCAAGGATCTGGAATGAAACTGGTTGTTTCTTGATGTAATATACATGGTTCATTCCTAAAGTTCCAAATTCATATCTCTTTCAACACTGAAGCAAATAGCATGCACCATCACTCAAAATGTTCAGCATCCTAACATCCTTAATTCCATAGACGATAAATTTCAGGGAAAAGCTTGCTTTCTTATTTTTGAGGATTTCTTCAGGTACTTGCACCTTATTTGTAATTCTTGCATTGCTCTCTTGTAGAATAATTATAACAATTCACACTTGTTCCAGAGGAATAGAATGAGATTCACAGTATATCTTTCATGCACAAAATGTGTCAGCTAGAGATGGACATTCCTCCATCAGTTTATGTTCCTATTCAACTTAGTTGTCCTGTGTGTATGTTGTTGTGAAGCTGCATATTATAGTTCCACAGGAGCACGGTAATAAAAACACTCAAAAGCATCTTTCTCTGAAATATCAATTGTTCACATTTCATTTTGAGTGAATTCTGTAAGATTGGTCCAGGAGTCAGTAACTGGCTTCAAACATTAACGACTATTGGAATGTTGTTTGCTGTGTGTTTATTTTAGAATGTTCAAAAGATTGTTAATGTGCTTGTGCAGAGTTCATTCAATTATGAAATTGGAATGCGTGGTAGTGTATTCTGAAGGACTTCTGCTTGTCTTTTGACAGCTTGTTAAGGGATTATAATTCTTTCTGTGGTTTAAATATAGAATTTACAGGACATAAACTAGTCCCTAATGATTTTGCTCTTCTTCCTTCCAAACTTAATTTGTCTAATTCCATCTATTGATTTTTCTACTCCTTTCTCTTTCATATTGCTTTCTGTGCAAATTTTATTTATTTTAATTTAGTGACAAGTTCAACATTCTAACTATTTTCTGTAAAATAGCCTTTCCTGAGTTCTTTATTTGGTTTATTAAGGCCTACTCTATCTTTATGAACTAATATTGAAATCTGAAATAAAAACAGAAAATGCTAAAAACACTTTCCAGATCCGCTAGCATCTGTAGGGAGAGAAGCAGAGTTAACGTATCAGGTTGGTGAACCTTAAAAGGTCATCTGTTTCATTCTCAATTTCTGAAACCTAGTTTTGGAATTTCCTTCACAAGTGGAACTGTCTTCTCTGCATCTGTCTGATTAACTCCTTAATTTTTGAGACCTTTATTAAGAAAACCCCATTATCGTTTTTGCTAGAGAAATCAGTTCGAGCTTGTTCCATTTTTTTCTAATGAGTACAATCTCTCAGATCTGTATCATCTTCAAATTTTTGTTGGACCTCCTTCACTGTATCTACATCTTTTTTGATTAAAACTGCAAATTTAGTGCATTTCTGATATTTTGAGTTAGTGATCTGCAAACATAGATGAAGGGTAACAAAATGGTTCACTTCCTGTTCGGTTAAATTTTAAAGAATACATCATTGCTTCCATCACATTGATTGGATTCAATAAATCCTGTGTGCATGTGATTTGAACGTCTTTATGCTGGATCAAAATGCACATTTTTGTCAGCTAGTAGCAAAAAGGTTTGCAATTTGATCACTGCTGAGTTCACTGATATCAGCTTTACCGATAGTGGGGTGCCACAGTTGGTTGTAGGCCCTCCCGTGTGAGCTAGTATGCTTGCACTCGATTAGAGAAGAAAATGCTTGATGTTTTAGATTTGCCTTGTGTAAAGTTTATTTTTGATAGTCAAAATTAAAAGCATTGTTGGAAGTTTATAAAACTGTGGACTTTGATCTGGTATTAAATGATGTTCAGATCATATTTATTGTATTAAATTAATGCTGAATATATGTGATGATCTCGCTGTTGGATTCTGCCTGATAATAGGCTGGAGTGATTTGACTGAGAACTGCAAGTACTGAAGGCTGGAATTTCCAGACAGCAGTGACTGCCAATTTTGGAATGTGCTGCTGACGTCAGTAGTTACTCCAGGGAATGTTTTGCATTCCAGTTCCTGGCAGTAGTCAGGTGGCTTACAGCAAATGGGGGGAAAAAAAATCCCATTTCCAGTTTGTTTTAAATAGCAGCCAAGTGGAAACAGCTGTGTTGTTATTAGTTGTTAAAAGTAAACATACGTTGTTAATGGGAATAATTATTTTTATGGCTGTTGTCACTTTTTTTTGAAACTACATTCATAGATTTCATGTTTTTTTGTTGTTGTAAATGTGAGTTAAAAGTTGGTAGAGTTCAGTTTGTTAGACCATGCTTTATTGTACCAAAGCCAAGAGAATTCATTAGCTCATCAATGAGACTGCTTTGTGGAGCTTGAGATTCCAGTAAAAGAAAATTGAATGGGTTGAATCACATTTTTTTAATCTTAAGGAACATTTACTTCCATTGATCTTTATCTTGAAATGAAAAAGTTAAACTAAAGATTAAATGATACGTCGTAATTGAACTAACAACTGATGAAACTATTAGCATGCTAAATTGATATTTACTTATTTCAGTCAAAATAGATTTTAGTTTTCCAGGAAGTTGCAAATTAAAAGAAAACACAATAAGAAACAAGAGTAGGAACAGAATGAACTATGCTAAACTTGCTGTACCATTTACTTCCCGACCCACTTGCACCTTGTACCCTTCCCACTTGTCATCCTATCCACTTGGCACTCTGCTCCCGACCCATCTGGCATCCTACTTACTGGGCACTCAATTCCTCACTACATATCCTGCACCCTACCCTCCAGCACCCTAACATCACATTTGTATATATACTTACTCCTTGACAGCAGCTGGCGGGATCTTTAAATTTCAGAACATGGCAGCTGACTGATATTTAGTGGAAGTGTGGTTTGCTGTCCAGACAGTTCTAATGAAAGAACTGATGCTGTGGACATGTGGTCCCAAATTGAGGGAGCCCCGAATAGAATTTTTGTTTCAGAAATGTAGAGCTCCCTTCTTTAAAAAAAAGAAGGGTTGAAGTGGCAGCCTGCAAGAAATTGCCACTGCTCGAAAAATCCAACCCAATATATCCTTGCTTTGTACAGCTACTTTTTAAATCTATAGCTACACTTTGTAGCAGTGAGAAATCTTAGTTGAATTTCAGATCTCCCATATTCTGTCTTTGAGACATGAGGTCGAAAGCTGAATGGCCCTTAGATACTGGAAGTGACTGGCCTCAGATAGTCCTGCACAAGACATAGGCTCAGAGGTGACATTCTTTCTTATCACCGACAATAATTAGTTATATTGATAGAAAAACAGAAAAAGCTGTAAATATTGAGATGACGAGAAAGCCACTGTGGAGAGAAACAGAGTTCATGTTTCAAGTCATGAAGACCCTTTCTTAGTGTTCAACAGCCAGGAATGATAGTTGCTTTAGATTAGATTACTTCCAGTGTGGAAACATGCCTTTCAGCCCAACAAGTCCACACAGATCTGCTGAAGCGCAACCCATTCCCCTACATTTACCCCTTCACCTAACACTACGAGCAATTTAGCATGGCCAGTTCACCTAACCTGCACATTTTTGGACTATGGGAGGAAACCGGAGCACCCGGAGGAAACCCACGCAGACACGGGGAGAATGTGCAAACTCCATACAATCTGTCACCCGAGGTGGGAACTGAACCCGGGTCTCTGGCGCTGTGAGGCAGCAGTGCTAAACACTGTGCCACCGTGCCGCCCACACTTTACTATCTTAATTTTTCATTGCCAAGATATTAAATAGGTAATGGTTAAATAATGAATATAATATGCTTGACGTTGGCTGGGAATTTCTGCTTCTGCACTTGCTAGCTGATTACCTGCCAGTAAGCTTGAATGGGAAGAAAATTAGGACCTGACAAATGCAGAAACATAAAAGGCTCATCATAGTTCTGACACTTATTTTTCAAACATTAATATTCCAAGTAGCCTTCATGTTTCTGTCTTTCACCTCATGCTAACATATTTTAATCCACTGCTGGGTTTGGAGTTAGAATCTTTGTAAAAGGTGTTCTCAACCTGAAACGTCAACTTTGTTTTTCTCTCCAGATGCAGCCTACTTGCTGAATATTTCCAACATGACCCGACATAGTAATAACAGTTGTAAGCTGCCAATGTTCTTGTCCTTACAACTGGGAAACAGGCAGTAATTTATAACCTCTGCACTTGAGCAGTTAAATATGAAAACAGTGAAGTTCAATAAGATCGTGGCTAATTTAGCTGTAGTCTCAACTGCACTTCCTGTCTGTACCCTATAACCATTGACTCCTTGTCTATCAAAGATCTACCTAAACCTTGAACAAATTCAACGACACAGTGAGTCGTACCTGTGACATTGATTATTGGGGAAGAGAATTCCACAGACTAAGAACCCTCTGAGAAATAACGTTTCTCTTACTTTGGTCTTAAAAGTGAGAACTCTTATTCTTGAACGATGTCTCTAGTTCAGGCTTTGTATAAAATGGTAACCATTCGCTCCGGATCTGCACTGCGGTGTTTCTTCAGGATCTTGCATGTATCATTGTGATCACCTCTCATTTCTTCTAAAGTCCATTGTGTAAAGGCCAATCCTATTTAACCTTCCTTGATAATATAAGCTGTTCATCCTGGAAATGTTTTGATGAGCCTTCGCTGAACTATCTCTTATGCTTCCATATCCTTGTTCAAATAAGGAGGCCAAAGTTGTACATAGTACTTCAGATATGATTTCATCATAGGGATGCAATGGTGTTGTCACTCAACTAGTACCTCAGAGACCCAAGCTAATGGTCTCAGGACATGGCTTTGGATTTTACCATGACAAATGGTAAAATTTGAATTCAGTTAATAAATGTGGAATTTAAAACTACTCTAATGATTACCATGGAGCTAATGTTGACGGGCATAGGCCGCTCCTTTTTTGAGGTATTTTAGGTGTAGGAGGTGATTTCTTCGAATTGCAGGAGCAGCAATTACTGTTTTATATGCTGTTGCATTGTTTTGGAACTTTGGAGAACAAAAAAGTCAAAACAACAACAATTTTAAAAGGGAGAGGTACAGACAAAGGAAGCACATGGTGAGGTCAGTGCA
The DNA here is from genome assembly GCF_047496795.1 of Chiloscyllium punctatum. Taxonomy (NCBI): domain Eukaryota; kingdom Metazoa; phylum Chordata; class Chondrichthyes; order Orectolobiformes; family Hemiscylliidae; genus Chiloscyllium; species Chiloscyllium punctatum. Next base: position 65,777,464 of record NC_092743.1, read on the forward strand.
GGAGAGAGAGAGAGTGGACCTGCATAGTTACTGCCTTTGCTGTTTGAATTCATGAATCACTGGACATCAGAGTGCATTTGGGAAAATTCACGAACAGTGAAATTCACAACTAATCTTGGAGGAACCTGTTTGGGAGAAGGCAGAGCACAGAAACAGATAAGTGGATATTTTAAGTGTGACCTACAAAAAGTCTGCAGATGTGAGTAGAGTGGGTTCTTGCTTGATTATATGTTTTTTGAGATATGTCCAAAATATTAATTAACTTATTAATTTAACCTGGAGCAGTGTTTTGTAGAGGAATAAGATGGTGTTATTTTCTGGGTCTGTAGATTGTAAAGGAGTAAAAATAGCCTTTATATGCTCTTCTTGTCTAATGTGGGAGTTTAAGGAGAGTTTATGTGTTACTGCAGATTATATCAACAATAATCCCATTGGTTGCAAATTCCATTAGACCAAATGAATTGGTTGGAGAGACAGGTGGAGACAATGAGGAATTTACAAGAGCAAGGGGATGTGATGGATGGCAGTTATAGGAAGGGGGAAAATTTATAGATACAGTCACATAGATGGGCTAACCCCAGGAAAAGTAAGAGAGGTAGGTAGTTAACACAGGAGTTTTCTTTGACTATCCCCATTCCAAACAAGTATGCTGTTTTGGAAAATGTTGGGGGTGATGGATTCTCAGAGGAAGGTAGCATGAACAGCCAAGTTTCTGGTCTTGAGACTGGCTGTAATGCAACGAGGGGTACGTCGGCTTCCAAGAGATCAATTGTGTTAGGGGACTCTCTAGTCTGAAGTACAGGCAGATGTCTCTGTGGCCAGCAGCGAAAAATCAGAATGGTGTGTTGCTTTCCTGGTGCCAGGATCAAGGATGTCTCAGAGACGGTGCAGAATGTTCTCAAGGGGGAGAGGGCCCAGCAGGAGGTCATTGTCCACATTGGAACCAACGACATAAGAAGGGAGGAGGTTGAGATTCTGAAGAGAGATTACAGAGGGTTAGGCAGGAATTTAAAAAGCAGGTCCTCAAGAGTAGTAATATGTTGATTGCGCCTGGTGCTAAGCACTAGGGAGGGAGAAATAGGAGGATAGAGCAGATGAATGCATGGCTGAGGAGCTGGTGTGTGGAAGAAGGATTCACATTTTTGGATCATTGGAATCTCTTTTGGGGTAGGAGTGATCTGTACAAGAAGGACGGATTACACCTAAATTGGAAGGGGACTAATATACTAGAGCTGCTCGGGAGGATTTAAACTGGTACGGTTGGGTGGGGGGATCTCAGGGAGATAGTGAGGAAAGTGATCAATCTGAGACTGGTACAGTTGAGAACAGAAGCGAGTCAACCAGTCAGGGCAGGCAGGGACAAAGCAGAGAACAAGGTAGGACTGATAAATTAAACTGCATTTATTTCAATGCAAGGGGCCTAACGGGGAAGGCAGATGAACTCATGGCATGGTTCGGAACATGGGAATGGGATATCATAGTAATTACAGAAACATGGCTCAGGGATAGACAGGACTGGCAGCTTAATGCTCCAGAATACAAACGCTACAGGAAGGATAGCAAGAGAGGGGGGGGAGTGCTGTTTTTGATCAGGGATAGCATTACAGATGTACTGAGGGAGGATAATCCTGGAAATACATCCAGGGTAGTTACTTGGGCGGAACTGAGAAATAAGAAAGATGATCATCTTATTGGGATTGTATTATAGACCCCCTAATAGTCAGAGGGAAATTGAGAAACAGATTTATAAGGAGATCTCAGCTATCTGTAAGAATAATAGGGTGGTTATGGTCGGGAATTTTAACTTTTCAAACATAGACCGGCACTGTCATAGCGTGAAGGGTTTAGATGGAGAGGAATTTGTTAAGTGTGTGCAAGAAAATTTTCAGATTCAGTATGGAGGTACCTATTAGAGAAGGTGCAAAACTTGATCTACCTAAGGCAGGGCAGGTGAGTGAGTTGTCAGTGGGGGAGCACTTTGGGGCCAGCGACCATAAATCTATGAGATTTAAAATCGTGATGGAAAAGGATAAACCAGATCTAAAAGTTGAAGTTCTAAATTGGAGAAAGGCCAATTTTGACAGTATTAGGCAAGAACTTTCAAAAGCTCATTGGGGGCAGATGTTCACAGGTAAAAGGACAGCTGGAAAATGGGAAGCCTTCAGAAATGATATAACAAGAGTCCAGAGAAAGTATATTATTGTTAGGGTGAAAGGAAAGGCTGGTAGGTATAGGGAATGCCAAATGACGAAAGAAATTGAGGGTTGGTTAAGAAAAAGAAGGAAACATATGTCAGGTATAGACAGGATAGATCGAGTGAATCCTTGGAAGAGTATAAAGACAGTATGAGTATACTTAAGAGGGAAATCAGGAGGGAAAAAAGGGGACATGAGATAGCTTTGGCAAATAGAATTAAGGAGAATCCAAAGGATTTTTACAAATACATGAAGGACAAAAGGGCAACTAGGGAGAGAATAGGGCCCCTCAAAGATCAGCAAGGCGGCCTTTGTGTGGAGATGCAGAAGATGGGAGATAGTAAACAAGTATTTTGCATCAGTATTTACTTTGGAGAAGGATATGGAAGATATAGAATGTAAGGAAATAGATGGTGACATCTTGAAAAACATCCATATTACAGAGGAGGAAGTGTTGGATGTCTTGAAATGCATAAAAGTGGATAAATCCCCAGGACTTGATCAGGTGTATCTGTGGGAAGTTAGGGAAGTGAATTCTGGGCCTCTTACTGAGATATTTGTATCATCGAGGTGCCACAAGATTGGAAGTTGGCTAACTTGGTGCCACTGTTTAAGAACGGTGGTAAGGACAAGGCAGGGAACTATAGACCAGTGAGCCTGATGTTGGTGGTGGGCAAGTTATTGGAGGGAACCCTGATGGACAGGATGTACATGTATTTGGAAAGGCAAGGACTGATTAGGGATAGTCAACACGGCTTTATGCGTGGGAAATCATGTCTCACAAACTTGATTGAGTTTTTTGTGGAAGTAACAAAGAGGATTGATGAGGGCAAAGCGGTAATGTGATCTATATGGACTTCAGTAAGGCGTTCAACAAGATGCCCCATGAGAGACTGGTTAGCAAGGTTAGATGTCACGGAACGCACGGAGAACTAGCCGTTTGGATACAGAACTAGCTCAAAGGCAGAAGACAGAGGATGGTGGTGGAGGGTTGTTTTTCAGACTGGAGGCCTGTGACCAGTGGAGTGCCATAAGGATCAGTGCTGGGTCCACTACTTTTCGTCATTTATATAAATGATTTGGATGTGAGCATAAGAGTTAGTAAATTTGCAGCTGACACCAAAATTGGAGGTGTAGCGGACAGCGAAGAGGGTTACCTCAGATTACAATGGGATTTTGATCAGATGGGTCAATGGGCTGAGAAGTGGCAGATGGAATTTAATTCAGATACATGTGAGGTGCTGCATTTTGGGAAAGCAAATCTTAGCAAGACTTATGCACTTAATGGTAAGGTCCTAGGGAGTGTTGCTGAACAAAGAGACCTTGGAGTGCAGGTTTATAGCTCCTTGTAAGTAGAGTCGCAGGTAGATAGGATAGTGAAGAAGGTGTTTGGTATGCTTTCCTTTATTGGTCAGAGTATTGAGTACAGGAGTTGGGAGGTCATGTTGAGGCTGTACAGGACATTGGTTAGATCACTTTTGGAATATTGTGTGCAATTCTGGTCTCCTTCCTATCTGAAAGATGTTGTGAAACTTGAAAGAAAAGATTTACAAGGATGTTGCCAGGGTTGGAGGATGTGAGTTAAAGGGAGAGGCTGAACAGGCTGGGACTGTTTTCCCTGAAGCATCGGAGGCTGAGGGGTGACCTTATAGAGGTTTACAAAATTATGAGGGGCATGGATAGGATAAATAGACAAAGTCTTTTCCCTGGGGTCAGGGAGTCCAGAACTAGAGGGCATGGGTTTAGGGTGAGCGGGGACAAATATAAAAGAGACCTAAGGGGCAACTTTTTCATGCAGAGGGTTGTATATGTTTGGAATGAGCTGCCCAGAGGAAGTAATGGAGGCTAGCCAGTTGCAACATTTAAAAGGCATTTGGATGGGTATATGAATCAGAACGGTTTGGAGGGATATGGGCCAGGAACTGGCAGGTGGGACTAGATAGGGTTGGGATATCTGGTCGGCATGGTCGGGTTGGACCGATCGATCTGTTTCTGTGTTGTACATCTCTGACTCTATGACTCTACTACAATTTGTGATGAAAGGAATGGATCTGGATAGACCAGCACTGATGAAAACATGAGGAATGACAACAGTGCAGTAATTTGACCTGACAAGTTTCTTCATTAGCATCTAGAGCATTGTGCAATATTGGGAGAGTTAGCTCACATACCAATGAAGCGGCAGCCCTATTGTAATTTTCACATACTTGTTCCTTAGTTCATTTTTGTGGAGCAGGTTGAGACAGCAGAATTTGTAGTGGAGAGCAGAAGCTACACAACTACTTTGCATTATTGGGAATATATATGTACATTTATGGTTTATGTTGAGAACAATGTTCTGTACCTAATGTGGTTTTGTCGTACAATTACGAACAACTGGCCGACTCCTGAAGGGCATAGTTGCTTGAATGCATCTTTAGCAGATGGTGAGTGATCCATTAAGTGGGGGAAAAAAAAACATACTTGACCTTGTCCTGACAAATGTGCCAGTGGACGCTTCTGTCTCTGACTGTAATGGTAGGCACAAGCCTGGTGCAAATGAAGCGTGGTCTTCATTTTGCATGTACTATTGATTGTGTCATGTGGCTCCACCACCACACTCAATGTGTTCGATTTCAAACAGATCTAGAAACTCCTCCATGTTGATACCAGACTTTGTCTCCACAAATGCTTTGTGGGGATCATTATTACTTAGCAGCCTTACCAAATCTGTCATGGACAAATGTATTTATGACAGATAGATTGTTGAGGATGAGATTGACTGTTTTTCTTGTCTTGTTGGTTTCCTTACCAGCTGTCATTGACACAGACTAGGAGCTTTACTCACTGGGCATGGTCAGTAGTTGTGCTAACTTACCATCCTCGGTGATCAATTTAAAGTCTCTCACGCAGCATGCATTCTGTATCCTTGACAGCCCCCAAAGCTTATTCCATTTAGTGTTTAATGTGGAGAAGTACTGCTTCATCAGCTGAATGGTGTCAATAGTTGATAATCAGCAAGATCTTTCCTTGTCCACATTTGACTTCATGCTATAATGCTTTGTGGGATTTGGAATCAATGTTGAGGAGAGTTGAACTGTCACCTGTGCGTGAGACCATAAGACATAAGAGCAGACGTAGGCCATTCAGCTCATCAAACCTGCTCTCTCTTCGATGAGACCATGGCTGATCAGATAATCCTCAACTCCAGTTTCACGACTTTTTCCATAATGTTTGATTTCCTTGCTGAACAAAAATCTGGCTATAGCGTCATAGAGATCGACATGGGAAAAGGCCATTTGGCTAATCACAAACTTGCAGGTCAAAAACAACCACCTAACTATTCTAATTTTATCTCAGTCTTGAATATTCGTAGCAACCCAGCCTTAGCAGCTCACTGTGGTAAAGACTTCTACTGATTCATGACCAACTCCTTCCGCCCCGAACTCAAATTCAACTGAACCATTTCAGACACCTCCGTCACCTTCCTGGACCTCTCCATCACTGTCTCTGGCGACTGACTAACCACAGACATCTATTACAAGCCCACAGATTCCCACAGCTATTTAGACAACACCTCCTCCCACCTTACCTCCTGTAAAATTGCCATCCCTTATTCCCAATTCCTCTGCATCTGCCACATCTGTTCCCAGGATGACCAATTCCACCTCGGAAATTACCAATGGGCTCCTCCTTCCATGATTGCAGCTTCCCTTCCCACGTGGTTGACGATGCCCTCCAGCGCATCTCCTCCACTTCATGCACCACCACCCTTAAACCCCAATGTCCCAATGAAACAAGGACAGAACGCCCCGGTCCTCACCTTCCACCCCACCATCCTCCGCATACATTGCATCATCCTGCACCACTTCCGCCACCTCCAAACAGACCCCACCACCAAAGATATATTTCCCTCCCTACACCTATTAACGTTCCGGAGAGACCATTCCCTCTGCGACTCCCTCCTCACATCCAGCCCCCCCACCTGCCCACACCCCACTCCTGGCACCTTTCCCTGCCACTGCAGGAAGTGCAAAACCTGCACCCAAACCACTCCCCTCACCTCCATCCAAGGCCCCAAGGGACCCTTTCATATCCGCCAGAAATTCACCTGTACCTCTACTAATGCCATCCACTGCATCCATTGCACCCAGTGTGATCTTCTCTACATCAGGGAGACAGGACGCCTTCTTACAGATCATTTCAGAGAATATCTCTGGGACACCCACACCGACCAACCCCACTACCCCGTGGCTGAACACTTCAACTCCCTCTCCCACTCCATCAAGGACATGCAGGTCCTGGTCCTCCTCCACTGCCAAACCACTACCACCTGACGTCTAGAGGAAGTCCGCCTCACATTCTGCCTTGGGACCCTCCAACCACTTGGGATAAATTAAGATTTTAACAGCTTTCTCATTCTCTCTCTCTCTCCCCCCATCCACCACATTATCCCAGTCCCAAGCTTCCAAGTTGGCACTGCCTACAAAGCCATCCATCATTGTCCCCTCTGACCTATTACTTTCTCTCTCACCTTCATCCACCTATCGCTTTCCCAGCTACCAACCCCACCCCCTCCCATTTATCTCTCAGCCCGACCCAGAAGCCTCATTCCTGATGAAGGGTTTACGCCTGAAACATCGATTCTCCTGCTCCTAGAATGCTGCCTGACCTGCTGTGCTTTCCCAGCAACACACTCTCGCCTCTGTGAGGAATTCTTTCTCATATTTATCTTAAGTGGAAGATTACTTTCACTGAGATTATATTCTCTGATTCTTGACTCTCCAGTGAGGAGCTCTGTATCTAACTTGTCAAGACCCCTGATCTTGCGTTTCAGCAAGGTTTTCTTTGATTCTTCTAAACTCCAATTAGTGCAAGATTAATCTTCTCGACCTCTCCTCAGAGAAAAAAATCTCTACACCCAGAATCAAATCTGTATGCCTTCTCTGGACTTCTACCAAGCAGACCAAATGGGCAGCTTAGCTGTTAGCACTGCTGCCTCACAGCACTAGGGTTCAATTGCAGCCTTGGGTGACTGTCTGTGTGGAGTTTGCACGTTCTCCCTGTGTCTGCGTGAGTTTCCTCTGGGTGCTCCAGTTTCCCCTCTCAGTCCAAAATTGTGCAGGTTAGGTTGATTGGCAATGGTAAATGCAGGGTTACAGGTTGGGAGAGTTGAGTCTGAATGCTCTTTGGAAGGTTGGTGTGGACTTGATGGGCTGAATGGCAGCTTCCACATTGTCGGGATTTCTGGTTCTGTGAAAATTATTCCTGCTGGTAGAGTAAAACATAGCCGGAGATGGTAATGAATTTTGTCTTGGGAATTATCTGAAAGCTAATTTTGTATGTATGACTATGTCAGATTGTTGGTAGACCAGTCTGTAGTAAAATTGACCCAATTTTGGCAGATGTTAGTTGGAAGGACTTTGCAGAAACAGCAGAGTTTGCCATTGTCGTCTGTAGTGCATCACCCATACTAGCTGATCCATCTGGTTTTATTCCTTTTTTAAGAGCTTACAGTAACTTGATACAACCGTGTAGCATGATAGGTAGTTTCAGAGCATGCTTTCGAGTGAATCACGTTGTTGTGTATGTTAAGAAACTTAGACAGGATCAGGTAAAGAAAGCAGATTTCCTTCCATCCTTTCCACATCGCCTGTGGAATTCTCTGCCGCAGTAAGATTGGAAGACACAGTGAAAGTTTTCAAGAAAAAGCTAGGTATAGTTCTTTTGTCCACAGAGAGCAAAGACCAAGATAACAACGGAATAGGGCTCCTGAGCTGGGGCTAGTCCACTCTGAACGCGTTTCTTTTCTTTCTTTACAACTTTTTCTGTGTTTTCTTTTTCTTTTTTCCTGATTTCCTTTACTTACCTCTTTTCTTGAGGTTGGAATGGCATTAGTGGCAGCGAGGGATCCCATGGTGGACCTCATGGTTGTAGTGAGTGAGCCCAGTGCGGATCTTGTGGCAGCAACAGGTGAGCCCACAACAGACTTGAGTGTGTCATAACTTAGTTTTCTGGGGCAAGCACGGGACCTGGTATCAGAATTTGCTGCTACATTGGCGAAGTAGGTCCAGCGGCAAAAGATGGTGCCTGAGAATCAGGGTCTTCATTGCTGTTGGGTCCAGCAATGCTGACAGTGAAGCAATGGTGGAAGGGCATCATGCTGACAGTGAGGTGAACCCAGTGGCGAGAGATGCGACTCTGATATTGGTGGGTCCAGCGCAGGCATCAGCAGAGAATCGGCTGAGCGATGAAAGGTGGTGACTTCAACATTTTTGGGGTCTGGTGTAGATGACAGCCAAGTGGTGGAGGGGTGCTGGTGGCGCAAGTGTCGATGATAAGCAGACTCAGGACTGATCGACTCTCTTTAAGCTATATCTTTTACTTTCTTATTCCTGTACTATTCTAAATAGCACTTGATCATGGGGTGATGATGGAAAAGCTTTCCAATGTCTTTCAATGTGAAATACACATGACAATAAATAAAATCCTTCAAACCTGTGGGACGAAAGCAGGCAGAGGTTCCTGATTTGACCGATCAGCCATGATCTTATTGAATGGCTGAGCTGGCCTACAGGGCTGAACGGGGGAAAGTGAGGACTGTAGATGCTGGAGATTACAGTCAAAAGGTGTGTTGCTGGAAAAGTACAGCCGGTCAGGCAGCATTGGAGGAGCAGAAGAGTCAATGTTTCGAGCATAAGCTGTTCATCAGGAATGTATAGCCTACACATGTTCCTGTTTTCTACAATTCCATGGTTCTCTAAACACCATTCATGAACCAGATTTGCTTTTTATGGCATTCATGATTTGCCTGCTGTTTAATTTGACATTTATTAATTGAATTTAAATATTACCAATATGTTGTGGCAGATATTGAACTCATGTCCTCGGAGCATCAGCCTGGGTCTTTTGGATTGTGAATGACATTACTGCAATGCTACAGAACTTTTCAAAAGTAGGAATCTTTAGACATCCTCTAGATTAAGGTTAATTTTCACTTTGTTCTCTAATCTTGCTCTTAAAAACCCATGTTATACCATGTTGAAAGAGATTTTTTGCTGCTTTTTCTTCTGGCACACTAAATCCTAATTATTGCTGAATAACCTCTCTGGCCCTGTGAAACTAATGTTTAAATTAGGAAAATAATTCCAGGTTTTAATTTTTTAATAAGACTAGCTTAATTTTCACTTAATTCAATGTATGCTCCAATTTTTATTTTGAGTTTAGTAAAATTATTTAATAATGGATTGATCTGTGCATTTTATTTACTAGTTTTCTGTGGATGGAAATTCTTAACTCATTGATGGTTTCACTGCTTCTGTACAGCGATATTGGCATCACGGTCATTTTAGCATTAGGAAAGGTGAAATCCATGTCACAGAGATCATTGAATTTTTGCAGGCTGGTTCCTTTGAGGTTAGTGACAATAGTTATCATTTACTGAATGCAAAATCAGGCTAATAAATGATATTTTTCTGCATGATAACATATGGTTTATTTGCAGCTTTACGTGATTGATGAAAATACTTTGTATATTTTGCTGCTTCATTCAAATTAAGATAAGACATCAACATTTTTAAATGACTTACTGTTTTCATAAAAATATTTTTGTTTACAAATGAATGATAAGCCTAAGATGCATCATTCATCATTTACACATGATGTCAACATGGTGGTCGTCATCTGACTTTTTATGTACCCACAATGGATGGTTTGCCTTCAATTGTTTTTTGTGTCAGACAGTTTCTTTTTAAGTATAGTTTGCCAAAACCTAGCTAGTGTTTTCTTAGTTTTCAATGAATTAATGGCTGTACAAAAATTGTATAATAAAGCAATTAATTAAAACTGAGCTCTAGAAAATTGATTCACTGCAGTTACTTTATATTAAATCTGGACAATCAATAACAAAGTATCAAAATTTTATACTACAATTCAATTTTATCCTAAAAGTTCTTTAATCTGTCAAATTTAATATCTAGATTAAAGGATTTGTTTAATAGGATTACACACAGAGTACAGGTAATATGATTGTGCCGTAAAAGTTTGAGTGAGAGATACTCATCCATTGTAATTTGGTGGGCATTTGTAACTACAAAAGACAGACCATGAACTTCTTTTCTGCAGACTTTATGACAGGATGTGTTCTTGGTGTGAGGTAACTTCTGTTTCGTATATTGGATTTGGGGATATGTAACCCAGTTTAAGTGAACTGAAACCTATTGTAAAGAACTCTTTGACATCGTTTTTCAAGTCTACTCTCCTGATAGCTTAAAACTGTGCCAACTACAATTCCAAAGTGTTCAGTACATGAATTTCTTAACCTAATCAAAACTGATCTTAAAACATGTTGCTTTGATAGAACAGTACTATAATGTGTTTATGTATACTGTACTGAGTTGGTCTCCCCGTCGAGTTTTGTGTGTTGGAGCTAGAGCTTTGCATTTTGGTCAGCATCAAACACTGCTCAGTTGGTTGCAGAATAAAGCTCCCTGCATGATGGCCTAGTAAAATGTCTCAGCCAAACTGAACCACTTGGTGTTAGAACGGATATGACATTTCCATTTCTTACATCAGTCACCTTGTGGCTTTTTTCATGTTTAACGACAAAGTTAGTGCTGATTAGTGCAGTTTTGTGCTGTCAATTCACACCACAAAAACCTGTACTGTGACAGTAAAAATTAGTGTCTTTTAGCATTTCTCAGGTCCAGTGGGCATAGATGTTAAGTGGGGGGGCAGTAATTTTCTAACTGGCTGTAGAGTCCATTTTTTCATCAAATTTTATTTTGTCTGAAACTTTAACTTTCAACGTAGCTTTTTCAGGGGCTACATACACTCGGTGGAGGCAGTGTTACGTTATGTGGTAATGGCATATTTTGTCCTTGTATCTACCATTATGGACGAAAAATAAACTGCATGGATTAAATTACTCTTAAATTGAATTACTGAATCTGCTAAAATATTCTAGATGGTTCAGTTGAGGTGGACTCAGTTTGTATAGATTGCTCTTAAGTTTTCTTTCATTCTGCCTGTTTAACCTTTGGATGTATATTGTATGCATTGTGCTTTCCTATCATTTTTGATATTCATAATTACTATTACTGAGCAGAGCTTTTGCCATGATTTTGCTAGAGCAATGACAAAAAAAATCAAAATTGCTTTATCATTGATAATGCATGTTCCCACCTTTGTTACTTGGGTTTCTACATGCACAAGAATGGTGCCAAATTGTATTTGACACTAATCCACAAAAGGAGGTTCTTAAAACATTAGACCAAAGAGCTAAGTACCTTAAAGAAAAGTTGAGAGAGAAAGACCAAGATGATGGGAGGTTTGAGGAGAGAATTTCACAGTTAAGACAGCTTAAAGCAGCATGACCAGAATTAGAGTGAAGGAAAAGAGACTTGTGAACATGGATGAGAATTTTAAAATTCAAGCAGTTGTGTTAGCAAATCTAGATGTAATACATTAATAGGACTTTGTACAAGTAAGGAGACAGCCATTACTATGTTGTTTGAGTTTAAGTTTCTGTTTGGTGAAAACTTAAGTACCTGCAAGGGGAACTTTGGAATAGTCAAATCTACAAGTAGCACAGGCATGAAAAAATGTTTCAGCAGATAAAGGGAGGCAAGGGCAGAGTTGAGCAATTTAATAGAGATCGAAGTAGGTAGTCTTGATGATGTGGTCAGAAAGCTCTTGCAGTGTCAAATACAAAACAAATGTTGCAAATGGTTTGTTTCATCCAATTTTCACTACTGGAATGGTGCCTCACATTGCTCAATCCTACTGAGTCTGAAAAATACTAACACTTTCGTAAATGCCCCTGAACCCCAAAAAATGGGAGCATTTTATCCAGACAAGTGACAGTAATTAAATAATTGTCATTGAATTGTGTTCACTGAATTTCAATTGGATCTTAAGGATATAAATTTGGGTAATCTACCAAGATGTGGATGATATGTCATCTATTAGAATGCTGGAATCCTTATTTTGAAACACACCTTCTCTCAATCCCAATGTAATGTAGTTAACTTCACAGTTAGTGCCAAGTGCTCAATTTTGATGATGCCAAACAAGAGACATTTTTAACTGGTAATTGCAGCAGAAAGGTTTACCATTTTAATTAGCCAAATCATACTTAGCTTGCTGACTTTCTTCCAAAACTGGCTAAGGGACTGGTGGGGAGCACAGTGTGGTGGTTCACCTTGGGTTACTTGATTATGGCCTAAATTTCTTTGCTGGAAAGAGAAATCTGGTTGTGTGAGGAAACCTATTAGGCTGAAGGTTTCCTTGTATGGCCCAGTGGACATTTCCTGCTCTTCCTTGATCACCAGAAAGATTAAAGAATATACTTAAACATCAACTTTGCTGTGAGTCTTCTGGCCTTGGCTATAATTCTCCACAGATATTCTTCTGACAGAATTTCAGAAGTTTAAAATGACAGGGCAGTTGTATTTGGTCAAATTATAGCGGGAAAGCAGAGTATAAGACACCATTCAATCCGAGTTGACAAACGTCATTCCAGATAAGTACATTTCTGCATGGCAAAACGTAGAGCAAGAAACTTGACTATCCCATGGGTCAGATGAATATAGGACTTAAGGTTTGGCCATTTGGTCCTTTCAACCTGTCTTGCCATTCAATAACATTGAGCGAACTGGTTTCAATCTCAATGCCATTTTCCTTTCTGCACCACAATCCCTATCCTATTGAAAGAAACCTCCAAATGTTGACTTTTTCGTTATTCAGTAGGTCCAAGAAGTGGGAGGGTTCGATGAACAAACTAATTTTCAGACTTCTGTTTTTATATTATATAGGAATGTGAGCATCACTGACATCAGTAGTTGCATTTCAGAAGGTAGTGGTGAACCCCTGTAGTCCATGCAATGTAGGTATCCATAGTGCTGTTCGGAAGAGAGTTTCAGCATTTTGCCCTAGTAGCAGTGAAGGAATGATAATCTATTTCAGCCCAAGAAGGTGAATGACTTTGAGGCAAAAACACAGGTGTTAGTGATGGTGTTTCTTTACGTCAACTGCTCTTTTACTTCTCAGTGGTAGAGGTTATTGGTTTAGACCAAGCCTTGTGGAATTACTGCAATGCATCTTGTGAGATACTCACTGTTGTCATGTAGAGGGAGTGATTGTTTAAGACAGTGAATGGAATTTTGATCAGGCAGGCTGCATTGTCCTGAATGCTTTTGAACCTCTTAGTTTATCTGGAGTAGCACTCTTTCAGGCAAGTGAATCAGCCAATTTAATTTATCCCACCAGATATCAAATGATTGAATGAAGTGGATATTGTACAAAGTGTTGGCCCTGGTGACATCCTCGCAATAGAGCTGACATATTATGCTTCAAAGATAGCCAGATCCTCATCCAGGCTGTGCCAGCATAGCTACAAATGTGGAAAATCAACCAGTAACTTCAAAAATCAGGACAAGTCTATTCAAGCCAATTACTGCCCATCCTGATCGTCAGCCAGTTAATGGAAGGTGTTGCTGACAGTGCTATCAAGTGGCACTTACAAAGCAAAATCCTGCTTACTGATGTTTAATTTGGGTTCTTTCAAGGCCACTCAGCTGTTTACTTTATTACAATCCTCGTCCAAGCATAGACAAAGCAGGAGGTAAGGTGTTAATGACTGCCCTTAACATCAAAAAGGCAATGAATCTGTTAAACATGGGCCTAGGGTACTTGCCTGAGGAACTATTGTAATAATCTTCTGAAACTCAAATGACTCACCTTAAACCATTCCAAACATCTTTCCTTTTTGGTGAGTATGACTCTAATCAGCAAATAATGAATTGCCAAATTATTTTAAATTAAATAATTAAATAAGCAAACTGTTCAGCCCATCAAGTCAACTCTGCCATGCAGTGAGATCATAGCTGATGTGATAATTCTGAACTTCATTTTCCTGATTTATCCCCATAACCTTTGATTCCCTTAGTGATTCTCCAATGTGAAAGTAAATTTCTTCTCATCTTTGTCTTAAAAAGGAAACCCCTTATTCTGAGATTATGCAGTCTGGGCATTTTTCAGAATTTATTGTTTTTGCTGTATATTGTTTTTATTGAAATTAGTTAACATCAAACTAAGGATTCAGGTCAGGCCTCATAATATCATGCAGCATTTTGTAGTAAAGTGAAAGACAGCTATGTGGTGCAAGAATGGTTTTAATGTCTGCTTTCTGCAGTGAATTTATTAGTATTGCATCTTGGCTCTGAGACAATTAAAAGGCTGAATATGAATCTATGACAGGGATTGATTTCCAGTATTTGGCACTGCAGAGTCAGGAAAGGAAATGAATGGAGAAAACCTGGAAAGTTATTTTGTACTTGCAGTACAAATTAAATAAGTTGGTGATCATCACAAATCCTGAATGCAATGAAGTACTATTTCAATGGATTCAACAAACACAACTTTCTTTTCTATACCAGCTTTGATGTAATAATGGTTCATAGAATTACTTAGCAAACAAAATTAGCCATCAAGCCACATGGAGATATTGGGACAGAAGACGAAAAAGTATGATCATAGAATCATATCAAAGAATTCCTACAGTGTGGAAACAGGCTATTGGGCTATCAAGTCCACATTGCCCCTCCAAAGCGCATCCACCCAGGCCCCCCACCCCCACCCCATCCTACCCTATCCCTGTAACCCTGCATTTCCCATGGCTAATCCACCTAACCTGCGCATTTTTGGGCTGTGGGAGGAAACCAGAGCACCTGGAGGAAACCCATTCAGAAACGGCAAGAATATGCAGTGTGCATGGGGAGAATGTACATGATGTGTATTTTGAAAGATGTTTCATCTGTAAGTATTTTTCTAGAGTTAATAGAAAATCTGTAGAAATTGCCTGATCATTCCATTATTCTGATTGTGTCCTCTGTTTCGTAGCAGCCTTGTAATAAATACATTTCCTTCGAAATTCCATCTTTAATTTTCCCCACACTTGTCCAAGAGATGCTAACTTATGGTGGGAGAGAAGACTGCCGATGGGACACTTCACCGTGATCTGAATTCAAACCTAAATACCAAAGTTAAAAGCATAGTTCCATCAGCCAGTCCTTAATACACTGATCATGAAGGCATTGGGATACAGCCTACACTGACAGGCATAGTCAGTGCAGCAGGATACTAAAAAACATTGTTGTTCACTGCAGAATTGTGTTCTTGTAAATCAGTCCTTTGGATTTGCTTTTTGGACAATTTTTTTTTTGCACAATGCTCAAGGGACAAGGATCATTACTTTCTTTATTTCTTTCATAGAAAAATAATGTGGTAGGTGTGGAGCATTATCAATTCATAGAATGGTTATGTTGCAGGGCAGTTCTCTGTAAGAGAAAGTCACTTGGTCCCACACATTCAACTTTTATTTTTGTAGCCCTGTAAATGTTTCCTTTTCAGATGATCGTCTAATTCTCCTTTGATAGTGATGTTTGAAGCTGCCTCACTACACACTCGCGATGTCAATTCCAGATCCTAAACACCTACTATGTAATTATTTAAGTTCCACTTGCTGCCTTTGCTACTTTTTTCCAATCAGGTTAAATTAATGGGGTTTTATTAGTTTTACAATCCTTTCATGGGTGGGATGGTTTCTCCTCATCTGGTTTGTCCAGACCTCTCATTATTTTGAACAACTTTATCAAATTTCCTCTTAACCTTCTCTTCACAAAGGAGAACCGCTGCAACTCCTGCAATATATCTATGCACCTGAAGCTCCCCATCCCTGGAATTATTCTCAAGAATCTTTTCTACACTGTCTCTGATTCCTTCACATCTGTCCTAAGATATTGTGTGCAGAATATGGAAATACAGTGGCCACAGTACTGCTGTTGAGATCAAAACCAGTATTTTGTACAAGTTTATAATCTCTTTTTTTTACTCTGATAGCATTACTTAGCTTAGAAAGCCTAGGATCCTCATTAACTTTCCTGTCACAGTTCTCTGTGTTTCAGCACCTTCTTGAGAATTGTAGTCTTTATTTCATATTGCTGTTACTGTTCTTCCTTTCAAACTGTGTCATTTTCCTCTGCATTAAATTTTAACATGACTACTTTCCTGAAGGTTATTTCTGTCATCCTTGTAGCTCACAATATTTCCATCTTTTATGTTATTTGCAGATTTTGAAATTATACCACATACTCATACACTTAGTTAACTCAACCACATTAGAGAGATTTAAACAATCTTTGGATAAGCACATGGATGATGATGGGATAGTGTAGGGGGACGAGCTGAGAATAGTTCACAGGTTGGCGCAACATCGATGGCCGAAGGGCCTGTTTTGCGCTGTATTGTTCTATGTACCATGTTCTAGACAGCCAAGTCTAGGCCATTGATATATATGAAGAAAAGCAGGATCTGAACATTGACTCCTGAGGATTCTGTATGATATTGTCCAGTCTGAAATGGTTTACCACTATGTGTAGTTCTTCTATAACATGATAGTTGTGTTCTTGTGTAATGCCGCATTTTAGAATATAGCATAAATTCTGAATAAAATTAGTCCCATTTTCTTGCTAAACTCCTTGACATCTTGAGCTTCTGGAAATATGAAGAAATCTTTCCTCATATCAGTCTGAAATGGCCTACTTTACATCCTGAGATCAGGCGCACTAGAATTCCCATCCAAGGGAAACATCATCCCTATGTCCACTGTCTTCAGCTCTGTCAAAATGTTGTATGTTTATTGAAATTCCCTCTCAGATTCCAATGATCAGAGGCCTGGTTCAACCCTAATCTCTCCTCATAAGACAAATCTGACATCTCAGGAATCAGTCTGGTAAATGTTTGCTCCATTTCCTCTGTGGAAAGTATATCTTCTCTTCAACATGGACATAAAAGCCACACAATACTCCAAGGTGTAGTCTCATCAATGTCCTGTACAGCTACATTCAGACGTCCTTGCTCTTATACTCCGATCTGAAAATGTGTTGCTGGAAAAGCGCAGCAGGTCAGGCAGCATCCAAGGAACAGGAGAATCGACATTTCGGGCTTCAGCCTTCTCCTGAAGAAGGGCTGATGCCCGAAACGTCGATTCTCCTGTTCCTTGGATGCTGCCTAACCTGCTGCGCCTTTTTCAGCAACACATTTTCAGCTCTGATCTCCAGCATCTGCAGTCCTCACTTTCTCCTTGTACTCCGATCCTCTTGCAATGAAGACCATCATATCATTTGACTTCCTACCTTTTTTTTTCTTAGTTTCCCCTTTTCCTTCCTGACAGGATTATATTTATCACTCTCCAGTCTGCTGAGACTGTTCTAGAATTTTCAGATGTTTGGAAGATGTCAACTAGCAAACCCACTATTTCCATGGTCACTTCCTTCTTACCATGGAATGTAGTTATCAGTCCTTTGAGATTTATGAGGTTTCCATCTCATTTTTATAGCACTACATTTTGTTACTAACACTAATTTCCTTCAGTTCCTCCTTCTCAATAAACCCTTGTTTCCTTTGCATTTTTGTGGAAGGTAATATTTTCTTTTGTGAATTCAGAACAAAAGTAGTTGTTTAATTGTTCTGGCATTTTGTTGTTCTCCATTATCAATGATCTCATTTCAGACAGGGACCCACATTTGTCTTCAATAATCGTTTCCTTTTTACATACTTATCGAAGCTCTTGCAACCCACAGGCCCAACCATGGTTAACAAGAATTAAGGATAGTATTAGATCAAAAAAGGTGCCATGTAAAATAGTAAGCCTGAGGCCTTGGAATGCAGTAGTTTACAAATCAGGAAGGGACCAAGAGTTTGATTAAGAGGTGAAAAATTGAGTGTGAAAGCCAAGTTCTTTTACCCAAAAGGAATGTTTAACTGCTGCAATGCTGGATTTGTTCCTTAAACATTAACCTTTACCTGTCCATTGTCATGCTTTTAATGAAGTTACCCAGTTTATTGCAGCCAACACACCCCTCAAACCTATGTTTCTTTTGTTTAGCTTTAGGACTTTAGTTTTGGATTGGACTATTTCACTTTCTATCCCAATGAAGAAGTCTATCATGTCATGGTCACTTTTCCTGAAGTAACTGCTCTCAATAAGATTGTTAATTAACCCATTCTCATTGCACAAAACCAAATCCATGATAGCTACCTCTCAATTTGGCTTTTCAATGTACTGGTCTTAAAAAAAATCTCCATTACAATATTATCAATCACAGTATTATTGCTAACGAAGTTTGCCCAGTTTCTATGTATATTAAAATCACCCACGGTTATTGTATCGCCTCAGTAATTTCCTATTTAATACCATCTCCTACCTCGACAGGACTGTTTGGAGGCCAACAGACAATTCCTATGAATGTTTTCCATCCCTCCTAAGCTCCACCTATATGATTCTGTTAGAGCTTTACCCACTTGCCAACTTGCTCCAATTTAATGGTTTTTATCCTAGATGGCTCCTTGTCCTTTGTCATAACCTTCTGATCACTGTTCACAAATGTTTCACTTCTGACACACTTGGTTTGCTCAATTCTTCAGAATCAAATCTAGCACTGCATTCTTTCTCATTGTACTGCAAATATAAAACTGAAGAAAATTTTCCTGAATACACGGTGTGTATTCTTGCATCTTTTATATGTCAGCTGATGGTCATACTAGACAAGTCAAACTCTAAAATGAAACCTGGCATGATGGATCATTGCGCAGTATGGTGACCATAGTGGTCAGTCACTGAATATATTTACATGAGGTTGCCATTGTACCTTAAACAGAAGTTTTCAAAATGTCATGTTTTACACAAGAATCAGAAACAAAGCTATATATATGACAATCTCCTTCTCAACAACACAATAAATAAAGATTCAACTAATTTTCCCAGCAATATCATTTATAGATAATTAGCCCCTGTGAAGTGTCACTTATATATTCACTGCCAAATTTTTTGCTCAACTGACTAGCATTTCCATTTGCCAACATACTGCACGTTCACCAGATGCAAATTTTTCTGTTACTGACTTCCCCCAAGAGTCAGAGCCGTGCTATCTCACTAACCTTGCATTGATTTTGACGAGTTTAAGGCTGCGAAAACAGCTTAAAACTTCCTTCCAATCCTGTTGGCCTGAAGGCTACCAAAAGCTAAACTGTTGTTCTCCTTGGAAGAAACTATCCTTAACTTAACCTGCTTATGGCCCTTTGCCACCTGTCTTTATTGTGGCTTGTAAAAATTCCCCTTAGTAAAAATTTAAGTATTCGGATTGTCTAATTAATTTGCTCCTAATTCAATTGAAATCATTTGTATTTTTGGGAAGTCTGGTTTGAACTCTCTCTTCAAAAAAACAGTTTCTGATCCTCACAGGACTGATGACCAAAATCCCATTTACCTCCAAATTAGAATTCAAGCTGCAAAATAAAAATAATACATTATACATTTTTGTCATATCTCTGTCCATCTTTTATGAATAATAAAGGTAGCCTTATAGAATCATAAGTCCCTTCAGTGTGGTCTCTTGTGAAAGATGATGGTCTGTACTGTGGTGGTCAATTCTATATAAAGAGTCATCTTGTGTGGCCAAGGATCCCCACTTTGGTACGGCAGTCTCTGCTGCAGTGATAGTGGCTTGATAAGGTGAAGAGTTCCCTGCCCTCTTTTTTTTTCTGTGCCATCTACTCAAGTCAGCTGAGTCTTCTGTTTCTGCTTACCTCTTCTAGTGCCAGTCTATGGACAATTAAATCCATCAGCAACTGTCTTTAGACTAGATTAGCTTACATTCCCTACAATGTGGAAACTAATTGTCAGTGTTCGCTAGCTTCATATTTTGCTTGCAGGTGTTCTTGTAGAAGGAAGTCCTAACCCAATTTTCAGTGGAAAAGGTCTTTGATTATATAGCCATCCCATATCAAATGGTCGTAAAAGAGCCAGCACAGGTAACAATGATTGCACATTGATGCAATTAGCGTGCTCCTGGACATTTGAGTTCCTGAACTCGTTCTGTCAAGGGATGCGGAGAATGTTTCTTGGACTCAAAGGTGAATAGTATTCAGCCTTTCTTCCTGACTGGTATGCATTGTTATGGACTCATCATTGTGGGCGATTAGGCTGACAATACAAGTATGATAAACTCAGTCTGGCGTTGTCAATTATGTTGCTGTTCCACAGTGTTTCTCATTATGGACATTATGGCTGTCACATTTCTCTGTTGATTTCAATATTGTGTGCCAGATTGCTTATTATGGTGCTTAGGTATGTAAAGTTAAAGAAATCAGTGCTAACAGAGTCAATGTTAGTTGAAGGCAGCATGGAAACGTTCTGGAACATGACAAGGCATGAGAGAATCTGGCCATTTGCTGCTGAAAGTGTCTTCACTACTCAGTACTAAAGTGGCTTTCAGACATTTGCATGTGGGTGGCACAGTGGCTCAGTGGTTAGCACTGCTGCCTCACAGCACCAGGGTCCCAGGTTCGATTCCAGCCTCGGGCAACTGTCTGTGTGGAGTTTGCAAATTCTCCCCATGTCTGCGTGGGTTTTTTCCGGGTGCTCCGGTTTCCTCCCACAATCCAAAGATATGAATTGGATCAGGTCAGGTGAACTGCTAAGTTGCCCATAGGTTTGGATGGATTACTCTTCGGAGGGTCGGTGTGGACTGGTTGGGCCGAAGGGCCTGTTTCCACACTGGTAGGTAATGTTATGTAATATGAGATCCATGCCGGTCAGACATGGATTTCATGCCTTGTAATAGTGCAAAATCGAAATGCTTCATGTTCTTTTCCTGTGTAGTTCATAAAATTGAAGAATTCTCATGAGTGGATAACAAACTGGGCAGTGAATTCTTATTCCTATTGCAATTTGTGTATCTGCTGGAAATAATGGGACCTATAGGAATTTCCTGTGAAGAGATGATCTATGTATTTGCATGGAGGAAATTAGAATTCGTTTTTTGTTAAAAATTATTATGCAACTTTTAAGGGAAAGTCAGTGCAGTTTCTAGTTGTATTTAATCTGATATAAATGAAAACTTTAAAATTGGAAACAATCACATGGAGTTATGATCATGTTTATTTCGAGGCTGTACTTGTGAATGTATTTTGTATGAATACTATTAAATGTGTTAAATTTGTTTGGCTATATCGGTAACACCTAAATTTGAAAATAAATGTGGTATTCTGCACTTTGTTTTCAGTTTGTTATGAGGTATGTATGTGATAATATTGTTGATATCTTTGACCATACTGGTGCTAAAATGGAAATAATTGATAGGGGAAAAGATAAAATATTTGTGTCTATTAGACTGAAGGCGTGAATAACATTTGCAGATGGCATGACAGAATTATATAACAAAGTTCTCAATGTTCATAGACGTAAAACTATATCAGTGTCTGTATCTGACCTTTCTGCATTACTTTTAATATACTTTGTGGTTACAAGTGACGTGATTAATCTTGAAAGCAGACCACAGCAGGTCTTATATTGGAGTTAAATTTGCACATTTTGATTTCCATTCAAATTTTCAGTGTAGCAAATTTAGCTAAAGCCACATTTTTATTGCTTTGTGTTTTGCAATTGATATTTCAGTATACTAATTGATAGAAAACATACAATCTCATAGAAACATTTTTATCCCAAACTTATAGATCTTATTAAATAGTCAGTGTGATACTGGGTAGAAGTCAGTAAAGTGGGCGGCACAGTAGCTCAGTGGTTAGCACTGCTGCCTCACAGTGCCAGGGACCTGTGCTTGATTGCAGCCTCTTGGAGATTGCATATGCTCCTACCTGACTGGATTTCTGTCAGGTACTCCGGTTACCTCCCACATTCCAAAGTTGTGCAAGTTGGCATTTTTCTGCACTGTAGGGGATTCTATAATTCTATAATAAAGCAATGTATTTGATTCAATCAAAATGTTTGTGGCTGACCATAACTTTTTTTTTTACTAAACTCTGTCATCCCCCATCACTTATTGATTCCTTGTTTGTCTGGTGAATGGTAGGAAAAATTTGGAAATGTGCATGTGACCATAATTATGTTCCTTGAATGCTGGTCACTTGAGCATCCTATATTTTAAATCACCATTCATATCTGTGTTTAGCTGTCTGAACCTTAAGACTTGTAATCCTCTTCTTAAACTTCTTCACCTCTTTTTGCTTACTTAAGATGGTTCTTGGAACCTCATTCTTTCATCAAACTTCTGGACATCTATCCTACTATTTTGTTATATGCCTTCCCGTCAAATGAATTTGATATTGTTTCTCTGAAGTGCCTTGAGATGTTTTATTGGATTAGATGTTCTATACAAGTACAAGTTGTTTCCGTTATGAACTTCCACAGTGTGTTAAAGCTTGTTTGGCTACTAGTGGAGGATGATAGGGAGAA
This sequence comes from Chiloscyllium punctatum, assembly GCF_047496795.1. Lineage (NCBI taxonomy): Eukaryota > Metazoa > Chordata > Chondrichthyes > Orectolobiformes > Hemiscylliidae > Chiloscyllium > Chiloscyllium punctatum. The sequence continues at coordinate 65,799,952 of NC_092743.1, forward strand.
GAAGAGATAAGAGCTGAAAATGTGTTGCTGGAAAAGCGCAGCAGGTCAGGCAGCATCCAAGGAACAGGAGAATCGACGTTTCAGGCATGAGCCCTTCTTCAGGAATCCTTTGATAGGAAGAATAGAGGCATGGACTATTTTCTAAATGTGGAGAAAGTTCAGAAATCTGAAGTGCAAAGGAATTTGGGAGTCCCAGTCCAGGTGTCTGTTAGGTAAACTTGCAGGTTGAGTTGGTCGTTAGGAAGGCAAATATAATGTTGGCATTCATCTTGAGAGGACTAGAATATAAAAGTAGGGATGCACTGCTGATGCTTTATAAGGCTCTGGTCCGACCACTTTTAGAGTATTGTGAGCAATTTTGGACTCCGGACCTCAGGAAACATTCAGGCCTTGGAATGGGTCCAGAGGAGGTTCACAAGAATGATCCCAGGAATGAAAAGCTTAACATATGAGGAACATTTGAGGACTCTGGGATTATACTTGATGGAGTTTAGAGGGTTCAAGGGGATCTGACTGAAACTTTCAGAATACTGAACAGCCTTGGCAGAGTGGAAGTTGTGAAGATGTTTCCTTTGGCAGGAGAGATGAGAACCCAAGGGCACAGCCTTCGAATAGAGGGAAGACCTTTTAGAACAGAGATAAGGAGAAACTTCTTTAGCCAGAAAGTGGAAAATCTGTGGAATTCATTGCTACAGAAGGCTGTGGAGGCCAGGTCAGTGAGTATATTTAAAACTGGGTTAGATAAGTTCTTGATTGTCAAGGGGATCAAAGTTACAGGGAGGAAGTGGGAAAATGGGGTTGAAAAACCGATCAGTCATGATCAAGTGGTGGAGCAGATTTGTGTATTTGGACCTAATTGCGTAATTTCTGCTCCTATATCTTATGGTCTTATAGTCATATTGTAGCTGTACAGGACATTGGTCAGGCCACTTTTGGAATACTGCTTGCAATTCTGGTTTCCCTGCTTTAGGAAGGATGTTATAAAACTTGAAAGGGTTCAGAAAAGATTTACAAGGATGTTGCCAGGATTGGAGGATTTGAGCTAAGAGGGAGAAGCTGGGGTTATTTTCCCTGGAGTGTAAGAGACTGAGGGGTGACCTTATAGAGGATTTATAAAATCATGAGGAGCATGGATAGGGTGAATAGCCAAGTTCTTTTCTCTTATGTGGGCAAGTCTAAAACTAGAGGGCATAGGTTTAAGATGAGAGGGGAAAGATTAAATAGGGAGCTAAGGGGCAAGTTTTTCACACAGAGGGTGTTGCGTGTATGGAATTAGCTGTCAGAGGAAGTGGTAGAGGCTGGTGAGTAAAGCTAAAGTTGAAAGCAACACAGATCAATCCTAACAGAAGGAGAAAAACAAGAGATGAGCAGAGTCCATTCAGTTCTCAAGATACAAATGCCCAAACAACAGACATGAAAATTCAGAACACTAATTAGAACATCTATACAAAAACTAAAAAGTCCTTGTTAGTGCTGTGGAACAAAGGAATGCACAGAGCAGTGTCCAGCCAGTAAAAATGAATGTTTTAATATATGACAGCTGGTGACTTACAGAAAATGTGCAGAAGGGGCAGAGAGTTTTTTTTCCTCCTTTCTATCCTTGTTTTCTAAAACATTAAATGATGACTAGATTATTTTAAAACCTCATGTGAACTAAATTCGAGACAATCTGCTACCATACTCTGAACTCAAAAATGAATACTTAGTGACCTTAAAACTGTACATGGTTCTGTTCTTGTCAGAGCCCAGATTTCCACATTGTAATGTCTATATATAATGAATCTTTGTCACATTACCAACATAATAAAGTAGAACAATTTATATTAAAGAAAAACCTAAAGCGTTTCTTGGAGAAATTAGTTTTTCAGACCTATATCTCGAAAGCTGATGTTTGTGTCAACAGTCATCTGACAAATTTCAAATTTGTCATTATATAAATCAGGTAATGAGCCATGATTAATATAACATGATCTACAGCTGACAACAGTGCAACTTAATGGTACAGGAGGCAAAACACTTGAGACTAAAGGTATAGTGTAATAATTTTCCAACAAGAGGGAATGTCAAATAGTATAAAGCTTGTACTTCAAAATTAAGCATTCTAACTCTTAAGCAGAAAGGCATGTGTTAACCTTAGCTGAAAAATGTGTTGCTGGAAAAGCGCAGCAGGTCAAAGAAGGGCTTATGGCTGAAACCTCGATTCTCCTGCTCCTTGGATGCTGCCTGACCTGCTGTGCTTTTCCAGCAACACATTTTCAGCTCTGATCTCCAGCATCTGCAGTCCTCACTTTCTCCTATGTGTTAACCTTACTCGTCTTCAAATGGCAAAAGGAGTTAGGCTATCTAATATTAAGGAACAAGTGTTTAAAGGACAGCTGGTAGATAATGTCATAGGACATACTGGACTCATGGCAGAACCTAAATAAAGAAAAATCCATTGTGATTAGTTATGTTAGCATAAGAAATGTGTTTCATATCATGAATTAGATGGGTACCTGTGACTATACTAGGTTGGCACAAATGATCCTTGGCCTTTGTTGAACATCATATCCCACAAATACAGATATGACAAATCTATAAGTGATGTAATTCAGAACACAACACCACTTAGTGAGCAAATAACAATGAAAGATTGAAATCTGATGTTATATGCTGGGTAACAAGAAAGATATAAGCTTGAACTGAATATTTGACTTCCTTCCCTTCCTTGAAAGAATACCTCAACATCTCTGAAAGAGATCAAGCCAATCACTGAGGGTGAATGAGAGAACCCAAGCCAGTAAATATGTTGAAGTATAATGTTTATATGTGTCAACGCAAATCTACATGCGGACTGAGAACAAAGTTTTGCTGACGTAGGTTATGTGTACATTCAACTTCAGGGAGGCCACAACTGAGAAGGAACAACCATTGTCCATGGTTCCAGATACAACAAGGAACAATTGATTGTTTTAACAGGCAAGATGTCCTCTACATCAAAATTTCCAGAGATTAAGGCCTTTTAGTTTAGCGGGACTTCAAATCACTGATAGTCAAGAAAAAAATTTGAAGATACCAATCTTCACTTTGGCACGAAGCATTGGGGAGCTATATATTATATGAATGGAAGAAGACTGCAGAAACTTAACAGAACAGAGGGATTTAGAAGTCCTTGTTCATGAATCACAAAAGGCTAGCAAGCAACTTCAGCAGTTAATAAGTAAGGCAAATGAAGCATTGGCCTTTATTTAAAAGGGTATAAATGTAGGGAAATTTTGCTATAACTATGCAAGGCACTAGTCAGACCACAGCTGGAATACTCTGGGCAGTTTTCGACCCCTTATGTAAGGAAAGATATACTGGCATTGGAGGCAGTTTAGAAAAGCTTTACTTGGCTAACGCCAGGTATGTAGGGACTGTCTTATGAAAAGAGGTTTAGTAGACAGGGCCTATACTCATTGAAATAAAAAATAATGAAAGGTGACGTTATTGAAACATATTAGATCTTTGGGAGTAATAATACGAGAACCAGGAACTACAAATGCGGGAAATTTGACTTGGTTCTGAGGCTTGACAGGTTTGATGTGGCAAGGTTCTTTATTCTTATGGAAGTGACTAGGATCAGAGTGCACTATCTCAAAAAAGGGGTCACAAATTTAAGACTGAGATGAGGAGGAATTTCTTCCAAATAAATTCTTTAATGCAGAGCACTGTTAAGGCTGGGTCATTAGATATATTCAAGAGTGGGATAGACAGATTTTTAATCAAGACGCAAAACAAAGGGCACATGGATAAGGCAGGGAAGTGGAGCTGAGGATGAATGGTGAAGCAGACTCGATGGACTGAATGGCATAATTCTACTCCTGTGTCAGATGGTCATCTTTCAAATCATCATGGTGACGTGCTGAATTGTAATGACAATGCTAATAAAGCAAGTAATCATAATTTATAAAAATGTAAAAATCAGTGAAGTAAAATAAAAGTATTGTACAACTATGGTCCTTTCAACTTAAAAATAATTATAATACTTTGTGAAATGCAGCCTCTTGAATATACTGGTTAACATGTGCAACCTACTGCACTCTATAGTTTGTATTGTAGTCCATTGATCATATGTTGTCTTCATGACTCTTTTAAATTTTCATTAATATATTAAGAGTTTTATAAAGGAGAGTATTGAGCTATCTCCTATTATATTTTTGTTCTATAAATTATTTATGGAATGCTGTTCTAACTTGATTGCAAATTTATTTTGTGACAAGTAATTCTGAAAATTGGAGGAGAGGATTCAAGTTTCTTTGTGAAATTGGAACAGCCCAGAGGCAGCTCTGTGGCACAGGAGTGGTATCCCTACCTCTCAACTAGAAATCCAGGGCTGAAGTTCCACCTGCTCCAGAAGTGTGTAAAACCTCTCTGAACAAGCTGATAGAAAAAGAATCTTAATTGGGTTGGGTGTGCACAATATGTATGATGTTAATAAAAGATTATTTAAACCAGACACAGGGATAAAAGCAAAATAAAGCTGACCCATAGAGGGGAGACAATTACTTAATAGTAATGGTTTTGGGGCATGGCAGGTGATGGAATTTGAATTCTGGGGTTAAAAGTCTAATGATGACCATGAAACCATTGTTGGAAAAAGAATATAGTTCACTAAATATCCTATAGGGAAGGAAACTGCCACTCCTTACTTGGTCTAGCCTGCATATGAATCTAGACCCAGAGCAATATAGCTGACACTTAACTGCCCTCTGGGCAATAAGGGATGGGCAAGAAAATGTTGGCTTCACTAGTGACACCCACATCTCATGAATGAATTAAAAAAGATAATGTTCTAAAAAAGGGTCACTGGGCTCAAAATGTTAATTTAAAAAAGAGGCAGACGTAGGAATGGGTCTGTTCTGGGTTCTGACTAGCCAATGTATGCTAGGAGTAGTGTTCAATGAGAAATGATGTTCCTTTCTAGTTGGGCTTCCTGAGTTATTACAATAGGAAAATTAAATGGGCAATTCAATGGAAATGGAAGGCATAAAAGCAGGAGGAAACATTTCAATGGCAGAGAAGCTGAGTTCAAAATCTCATGCAGAGGCAGTCTTGGTTTTGGATGGAGGTCGAGTTTCAGTCTCAACTTGATTACATTCGATGCCAAGACGTACACCTGACATGTCCACAAGTGAAAAGTAGATTGATTTATTAAAAGATTACTTTAAGTTAATTTCTTTATACTAAAAGTAATGTGAATAAAAAAGTATCAGCATTCCTACTCGTGACTCCTATGTCTGAAAATAATTTGAGATAGATGCTGTTAGCTGTATTGTATTTAAAGTTTTCTGCTTATTTTGCAGTGTTACAGAAAGAGGCAGCAAATCTACTTAATTGCTGATACTTGAGTTCCCACTGTTTACTGGAATTCTAAGAAAGACTTTGTTGAATTACAGCAGTTTCTATTTGAGTGGCAGTGGTTACAGTCATCATTGCTTTCATTCATTGAACTTGATGGTGATCATATGAAATTAGATGGGGGAGGTTTCTCTAAGGATGCCAACATATTAGTGTCTTCTAACAAAACTCATTTGTGGATTGCATACCTTTCTATCCAGTAATGTCTTTACCCCAATTCAATCAGTCATTGTTTACTCTGGGCAGAATTTCATCATTGTGTGCGAATAGATGCTCCTTCCAATCCGCTGTATAATTGACATAGCGATGTAAAGTCAGGTCCCTCATTTCAAGATATCCATCTGGAAAATTATTCTGAGCATATTGAGGAGCTGAAGTCTGCAGCTTGAGACTGCATGAGAGGTAGGGGAAATTTGTTTTCTGAGCACTCTTAGCAAGCATCTAATATTGAGCCAGGAAGATGTTCAGCTGTTAGGAAGTCATTAGAGAGAGGTTCTTTAGCTATGAAGAAAGAATCATAGAGCAGGCTGAAACAGATGGAAACATGAGCCAAAGGGGTAGTAAAAGGTAGAAGTCAAACTGCCATTAGCTTACCAAGCCAGAGAGCTGCTCTCTCAATAGAGAGATGACTGGTGGTAGTTTAACCTGAGGGTCACTCCAAAGAAGATTTCTCAAGTGAAAAGGAAGGAGACGGGGCAGATGGATCAAGGCAGTCACTGACATTGAAGGACCAGAAAACCTGGAGAGGAACAAGAGCAAGGCTACCCAATGAGAAGGAATTACTCGAAAGAAAGGATGTGCAGAAGGTGCACAAATTATTTTCAGATGTCAGAACATCAGTGACATAAAGGTTATATTTAAACAGAGTCAGCCATATTAATTTTATAAGATGCTTGGGGAGAAATTCTAACTGTGTGATAGACATCCTGTCCAAGTGGTAATGAGACTTATGGTTTCCTTGCATTTCTATGCTTAGGAATCCTTTCAATGACTAGAAGGAGAGCTGTGTCATCCAACAATCTTCAGCCTGTAATTCTAGCAGGATAGTAACTAATGCATTGTTTGGAAAAGTGGACAACTTCATACATTTAACACTGGCAACAACAGGCATGCAAGAGAGCTTTATGGTGTAGGACGATCACAGGATTTCCTAAAGTGCAAGAGACCATCAACTGCACTTGTGGCTACTAAGACACCTATGGACATCCTAAAGTAGTTTGTGAACTAGAAAGGATTTAATTTCTGAAATGTGCCCATAAAACATTTTCTCCACTTATGCCCTCTCAATCCTCTTCTCCTTATGAGAAGGATGGAAGGTTCTTTTTTGGAAATGGTGTGTACTAGAGCTAATGGCTGACTGATCAGCTGAAGAGAAAGTATGGATAAGTACAACTCAACAATGAAGAGCAAAAGTGACCTGCAAAGTGTAACGATTGTCTGGAAATGGGCAATTGCACCCATTGCAGTATACACATGGCCATTCCATCCATAGTCCTTCAAAACTGCTGCCGACAGTTTCCCAAGAATATTCACTCACCCAAGAATATTCTTCTCATTCTGCTTCTTTGTGAGTTCAAATGGCTTAAAATGAACAGGTAATAATGTTACTACATGAGTGAATTCTGACCTTATTTTTTGCTCACTGATTTGGTTAGATCCTTCAACTTCACCATAACTCAATGCTATATTTTGTTTTATAATGTTGTTGTGAAATGGTTGGGATGTTTCGTTACAATGAGAATTTTTATAAGTATATTGTTGAATTCTTGAATGGACAACAACTGTAGCCTAAAATGTTCAATGATCTGAATCCTTTTTGCTTCCAAATTTAAGCAACCCTAAGGGATAGAAGAGAAATAGATTGAATGAAAGGGAAATGAAAGGTAATGAATGAGGCCCTGAAATAGAGATCAGTAAATGGAGGACACTGCTCAAAATGCACAAGAGGACAAGATACACCCCCAACCCCTCCCGAACAGGCCCAAGTGCCTGGAAATATTCAATCATGAGATTACCAATCAGAGGAAAATCATCCTCTAAGTATAACTGAGAATTGGTGAGGAGCTGCCTCACAAGACACAGGCTGGTCAGCAATGGACTGCACCTCATATTGAGTCCATCAGCAGCAAAGCCGGAAGGAAGTAGCATGTGATTTCAGCAGCATTGCAAAGGTGAGTGATGTTTGTGAGCAAGGCCAGAGAAGCAAGTGGATGAGGCTGAAGACAGTAGGGGATTGGAACTGATGCCATGGATCTGAAAGTGTTAAGGTTGCAGAAATTCCAGAATATGGAGGAAAGTTATCCTGGATGTTGTTGTAACTGGCATTGTTTAGTAGTAAGTCATGTTATGACATCTTGAAGCACCTCAAATTCGGTGAATTACTTCAGATGCAGTGGGCATGTTAGAGACAAACATACAACTGTTCAACTTTGACTGCACCAGTCTGTGGAGAGTATGTTTAGGTTTCCGACTTTGTTTAAACGTGTGCCAGTCTTTTTGCTTGTTATGTTAAAATACTGTTGTTTCGAGGAAATTAATACTTATTTGTGTGTTATGGTTTTTAAGTTAGACTTAAAAAAGCGGTGATTATTGAAGATATTTATGAATTCTTCTCATTCTGCTTCTTTGTGAGTTCAAATGGCTTAAAATGAACAGGTAATAATGTTACTACATGAGTATATTATCTAATAAGGCATTGTTGTGACAATGAAAGAGGAGCCTATGAAATAGCCTCGCGAAAATGTTGTCCCCTCAAAAAAATGATGCAAGCCAAAGAATGGGGGAGGGAAATGGATTAAAGTGGGTGCAGACTTTCAGGTGGTGGAGGAAGGAAAGCTGAACCTTGAAACTGAATGTTGTAGAATTATGTTGTGATTTTTGAAAAGATTTGTATTATATTAACATCAATTGAAGAGCAACAAAATATTTAGCTTTCGCTAATGCAATGAATAAAGTAATGAAGTAAATTTCAAAGTAATAAATACCATTTGATTTGGAACTGTAATTTTTTTAAACTTGTTTTTGCAGGCAAAAACTTGATTTCCAGGATGGAAACACTTGTGCTATTTTATGCACTTACTTCAGTCAGAAAATGATTACTGGAACAAAGTCTGATTATTGCTGTCCGGGAAAATCATTGGTGTTCAGGAAAGCTCCAATGTCTTTAAGTGTGAAATTTAACCTTACTGATTCAAGAGAAAAATGTTATTCCGTTGATCAGGTGAGCTTCATACGTTTGTGCAATATTAGAGTTGAAAAATGTGGTGCTGGAAAAACTCAGCAGGCCAGGCAGCATCTGAGGAGCAGGAGAATCAATGTTTCGGGCATAAGCTTATGCCGAAACGTCGATTCCCTTGCTCCTCAGATGCTGCCTGACCTGCTATGTTTTTCCAGCACCACATTTTTCAACTTTGGTACTCCAGCATCTGTAGTCCTCACTTTCTCTGAGTTTGTGCAATATTGTTTAGTCAATTATTTTCACGAGAGTTTTCGTTTTGAAGAGAGTTTGGACAACTGGGATTGTTTTCCTTCAAGCCGAGGGATTAAAGAGAAGTCATATTGAGATGTGTAAAATTATGAGGGGTATAGATATAGCAGTCAGGAATAAAATTTTCCCTTGATGGAGGGATCAATAACCAGGGTACATAGATTTAAGATGAGGGTAGAAGTTTTAGAAGAGATGTGAGGGAAAAACGCTTTCACCGAGAAGATAGCGAGAATCTGGAACTCGCTGCCTGTAAAGATGGTGGAGGCAGAAACTGTCATACTGTTTAAAAAGTATTTAGATGTATACTTGCGATGTTGAAATACAAGGTTATGGACAAAGTACTGGAAAATGGGATGAGTGTGGTTTGGTGGTTATTTTTGGCTGGTGCATACATGATGGGCTAAAGAGGCTTTTTCTGTGCTGTAGGTCTCTTTTATTAGTTAGCCAGTACTATATCTATGCAACTGTACTAGAATGCATAGAGTATTAGCTAACTAAAAGAAGACAGAGAATTGGGATAAGGGCAGCACGTTCAAGGTGTAGCCAGTGGAGTGCTGCAGGGATCAGTGTTGGGACCACAGTTATTTACAATAGATATTGATGACTTGGATGAGGAAAGTGAGTATAGTAGTACTAAATGAAACAAAAATAAGTGGGGAGGCAAATGATACAAAGTCTGCTGAGATATTTAGACATGTTAAATGGGTGGGCAAAGACTTGGTGAATGGAATATAATGTGGGAAAGTGTGAGGTTGTGCGCTTTGGCAAGAAGAATAGAGGAACTGAATATTATTTAATTGTAAGACAGCTGCAGAACAGAGAGATTTGGGTGTCCTTCTGCATAAATCACAAAAAGCTAACATCTAAGTTCAGCAGGTAATAGGGAAGACAAATAGAATATTGCCCTACATTGCAGCTGGAATAGACTTGAAAAATAGGGAGGACTTGTTAATTCTATGTAAGGCATTAATCAGACCACAGCTTGAACATTGAACAGTTTTCAACCCCTTGTCCATGGAAAGGTATTTTGAAGGCAGTTCAGAGAATGTGTTCTAGGGTGATCCAAGGTTTGGAGGAGTTGTCTTCTGAGGAGAGGTTGAGTAGCACGTGCTAGTAGTTGAGCTTTGGAACAATGACAGGCAACTTTATTGAAACATATAAGATTCCTAAGGTCAATATCAAGGAAGCATAATTTTAAGGTGAAAGGCAGGAAGTTTAGAGGGGATTTGAAGAAAAGTGTTTTTACTCAGAGGATTTTGGCAATCTGGAATACACTGCTTAGGAGGATAGTGGAGATGAGAGACCTCTCAACGTTTAAAAAGTATTTGGATGAGCATTTGAAATGTCATAACATTTAAGCCTATGGGCCGAGTGCAAGAAAGTGGGACTAGTGTAGATTTAGAGAGTCTAAATCTCTAAACTGTATCACAAACAGACTGTAAATTGTATCATTCTTTGGGGACTTGACAGGGTAGATAGTCCTTGTGGAAGAGTCTAGGACCAGAGGGCATTATTTCAGAACAAGTAGTCACTCATTTAAAACTGTCATTAGGAGGAACTTCTTTTCTCAGAGGGTACTGAATTTGTGGAAATCTTTACATGAGATGGCTGTTGAGGTTGGATCATTAAGAATATTTAGGGCTGAAGTAAACAGACTTTTAATCGGGGAGACAATGGCCTAGTGGTATTATTAACAGACTGTTAATCCAGACACCCAGGCAATGTTCTGGGGATTTGGGTTCAAATCCCACCTTGGCAGATGGTGGAATTTGAATTCAATAAAACTCTGCAGTGTAATGATGACCATGAAACCGTTATTGATTGTCAGGAAAAACTAATGTCCTTTAGGGAAGGAAGCTGCCATTCTTGTGTGGTCTCGCCTGCATGTGACTTCAGATCCACAGCAACATGGTTGACTCTCAAATGCCTTCTAGACAATTAGAGATGGACAATAAATGCTGGCTTAGCCAGCGATGGCCACATCCTGTTAATGAATTAAAAACAAAACAATAAAGGAGTCAAAGTTATGGGGAAACTGTAAGGAGGTGGAGTTGAGGATGATCAGATTCGCCATAGACTAATTGAATGGCGGAGCATGCTCAATAGGCTGATCAGCCTACTGCTGCTCCAATGTCTTATGGTCTTATCGCTGTATTCTTACTACCGGCATCTTGGAGTTGTTATTGACCAGAAATTGAAATGGACCAGCCACCTAAATGCTACGACTACAAAACAATATCAGAGTCTAGGAGTTCTGAGATGAGTACCTCACCATCTGATTCCCAAAGGCCTCTTAGCCATCTGCAAGGCACAAGTCAGATTGTGATAGAATGCTTTCCATTTTCCTGGATGAGTGCAGCTTCAGCAACACCCGAGAAAGTTGACACCATCCAAGACAAAGCCACTTGCTTGATTGGTACCCAGCTTTTAACAGTCCAAGGATGTGCAGGTTAGGTGAATTGGCAATGCTAATTTGTCCAGTACTGTCCAGGTATGGGCAGGTTAGGTGGATTAGCCAGAATACTTATAGAGGTATGGGGATAGAGTAAGGTGATTGAATCTGGGTTGCATGCTGTTCAGAGAATCTGTGTGGACTTGATAGACTGAATGGCCTTTTCCCATACTGTAGGGAATCGATAATTCACTTACTCCCTCTACTGCCAGTGCCCAGTGATAATTATTTGTACCATCAACACAATGCACTTTAGAAATCACTTTTGATGGTAACCTTTCAAACTTGCAAACCCTACCTCCAAGAAGGATGTAGATCCATTGGAGCACCATCACTCAGATGTTCCTCTCCAAGCCATGCATCTTCCTGACATTGAAATGCATTGCAATTCCTTCATGGTCACTGTGTCAAATCCTTGGCAAATCCCTTTCTACAAGCACTGTGGTTGTCTACCCACCATAGACAAAGAGTGTAGGGCATTCTTCAAAGGAATATCAGGAAGACAAAAAATAAATATGTGATAGCCTTGGCAGATAAGGTTAAGGATAATCCAAAGAGATTCTACAAGTACATTTAAGAGCAAAAGACAACTGGAGAGAGAGAGTAAGGCCCCTTAAAGGTCAACAACATCTTCTTTATGTTGAATCTCAGGAGACTGGAGTGACACTAAATGAATATTTTGTGTCAGTTTTTACTGTTGAGAAAGAAATGGAGGCGAGAGAGCATCAACGAAATAAGTTTTGAAAACCGTTCACGTTTTAGAAGAGGAAATACTGGACGTCTTAGAAAACATAAGGGTGGATAAATCTCCAGGACCTGATCAGGTGTATCCCAGGGCATTGTGGGAAGTTAGGGAGGAAATTGTGGGGCTTGTGGCAGAAATATTTGTATCGTCTACAGCCACAGGTGAGGTACCAAAGGTACCACAGGTTCAGGGTAGCTAATAACAGAGACAGATAAATGAACACGATGATACTAATGGACTGAAGTTTGTTTATTTCAAAAGGAGCATTATTGGTAAGGCAGATGCGCTTAAAGCCTGGATCAGTACATAGGGCTATTATGTGGTGGCCATATTAAAGATGTGGTTGCGACAGGGACAAGACTAGCTACTCAACTTTCCAGGGTTTCATTGTTTTAGACCAGATAAAGAAGGTAAAAGAGATGGAGGAGTTGCATGACCAATCAGGGAGAATGTTACATTTGCACTCGGAGGACATACTGGAGGGCTCATCCACTGAGGCTACATGGGGAGAACTCAAAAAAAAAATGTGTGCAATCACTCTGATAGGATTATACTGTATTCCCCCAACAGTAACCTAGACATTGAGGAACAAATATGTCGGCAGATTATGCAATAGAAGCATGTTCTTAGCGGGTGACTTTAACTTCCTTAATATTGACTAAGCAAGAGGCTTAGACGGGGCAGAATTTGTCAAGTGCATCCCAAGAGTGTTTCTTGAAACAGTATTTGGGTAGTCCAACAAAAGGAAGGGCCATACTGGACCTTTTACTGGCTAATGAGCCTGACCCAGTGACTGATTTTTTTCAGTGGGAGTACATTTCGGAAACAGTGGTCATAACTCCTTAATTTTTAAGATGGCTGTAAATAAGGATAAGCTAGGACCTTGTGGCAAGGTACTAAATTGCGGGAGGGCAAATTACAATAGTATTAGGCAAGATCGAGGGAGTGTTAAATTGGGAGGAGCTGTTATCAGGCAGTTCATATTTGACATGTGGGAATTGTTTGAAGACCTGCTGATGAGAGTTCAAGACCAACGTCTTCCAGTAAGTACGAAGGACAAAGATAGCAAGGTAAGGGACGATTGGATAATGAGGGAGTTTGTGAATTTAGCCAAAAATAAAAAAAAATGAATAGTTTAGAAAACTAAAATCAGATAGGGCCTGCGAGGAATATAAATGAAGCAGGAAAGAACTCAAGTAGGGAATTAGGAGAACAAGAAGGGGCCATGAAATGATCTTCGCAATAGGGTGATAGAGAATCCCAAGGCATTCTATGGATACATTTAAAAACAAGAGGATAACTAGGGAGAAGGTGGAACCACTCAAGGATAAAGGAGGGAACTTGTGCTTAGAGGCAGAGGATGTGGGCAAAATCCAAAATGAGTACTTTGTGTCAGTATTCAGCTAGAAGAAGGATGTGGAGGATAGTGAGATTTGTGTGGAGCATACTAATATGCTAGGGAATTTTTGAGATCAAGAAAGAAGTGGGGTTGGGTCTCTTGAAGAGCATTAAGATGGATAAGTGCCCATGTTGTAATGGTATCTACCTCAGATTATTAGAGAGAGGCAAGAGAGGATGTTGCTGGGGTCTTGACCAAGACCTTTGTATCCACATTAGCCACGTTTACCAGGTTGCTGCCTGTATTAGAGGTTATGAACTATAAGGAGAGGCTAGAAAAACTCAGGTTGTTTTCTCTTGAGTGGCAGAGCCTGAGGGGAGACTTGATAGAAGTCTTTCAAACAGTGAGATGCATAGATAGGGTTGATGGCCAGAGTTGAAGTGCCTTAAACTAGGGGGCATGCATTTATGGTAAGAGGAAAAAAGTCAAAGTGAGATATGAGAGGCAAGTTTTTTTTTTACAGAGAGAGTGGTGGGAGTCTGAAACGTGCTACCAAAGGTGGTGGTTGAGGCAGATACGATTGGAACATTTTAGAGACTTTTAGATAAGCACGAGAATATGCGAGGAATGTGAACCAAGGACAGGCAGAGGGATTGTTTTATTTACGTCATGTTTGCCATAACATCATGGCCCGAAGGCCCCATTCCTGTGTTGTACAGTTCTGTGTTCTATCTTTATTTAAGAAAGACAGACTGCAAGGAGATGCCTGGGAACTGTAAACCTGACATCAGTGGTGGGTAAGTCATTGGAGGTGATTCTTGAAGATAGGATTCATATGCATTTTGAGTGGCAAGGAATGATTCAGGATAGTCGACGTGTTTTGTGTGAGAGAAATCATGCCTCTAAAACTCGATTGAGTTGTTTGAGGGCGTAACCAAAAAGATTGGTAAGGGCAGAGTGGGTAGACATTATTTACTTGTACTTTAGTAAACCTGTTGATGAGGTTCTGCTTGGTACACTAAGTAGTAAAGTTAGATCCATGGGATTCTGGGTGAGTTTGCTAATTGGATTCAAAATTAACTTTATGGTAGGAGACAGTGGGTGGTAGTGGAGGGCTATGACTAGCAGTGTTCCACAGGGATAGTTACCGGGTGAACTTTTGTTTGTCATTTATATAAATAATTTGGATGAGAATATGGGATGCTTGGTTAGTAAGTTTATGGATGACACCAAAATTGGTGGTGTAGTGGACAGTGAAGTAGTTTATCTAAGATTACAAAGAGACCTTGATCAATTGGTTCTGTAAGCTGAGGAGTTTAATTTAGATATAATTTGGATAAATGCAAGGTATTGCATTTTGATAAAACAACCAAGGGTACGACTGTGCAATTAATGGTCAGGCCCTTGGTAATGTTGTAGAACTGAAGAGACTGAGGGGTACAGGTATATAATTCTTTGAAATTTGCATCGCAGGTAGGCAGGGTGGTTTAGAAGGCGTTTAGCACACTTGCCTTCATTGCTCAGACCTTTGAATATAGGAATTGGGTGTTGATGAGGCCTCTTCTAGAGTACTTTGTGTCGTTCTGGTCACACTGTTGCAGGAAGGATATTATTAGACTGGAGTGGGTTCAGAAAAGATTTACCAGGATGTTGCTGGGAATGGAGGGTTTGAATTCTAAAAATAGGCAAAATGTGCTGGGAGTTTTTTTCACTGGACCATAGGAGGTTGAGGGGTGACCTTACGGAGGTTTATAAAATCATGAGGGACATAGATTTTGGTTATTAGCTAGGGTCTTTTCCTTAAGGTGGGGAGTTCAAAACAAGGGGGCATATTTTTAAGTTGAGAGGAGAAAGATTTAAAAAGGACATGAGGGACAATTTTTTTTTACACAGAGTGGTTAGTGTGTGGAATGAACTGCCAGAGGAAGTGGTGAATGCAGGTCCAATTACTACATTTAAAACACACATGATAAATATATGAATTGGAAAGGTTTGGAGTGATATGGGCCAAATACAGGCAGGTGGGACTAGTTTAATTTGGGAATGTAGTCGGTGTGGACTAGTTGGAGCGAAGGGTCAGTTTCCATGCTGTTCGACTCTATGACCTAAAATGAACCTTGGGAGCTCTTGGTCTGAGCAACAGTATCTGTTTTTGCATTATTGACATTCTTGCTATCTAAGTATGAAATCACCAATCAGGTTTACTGAATGTGAAGTGTTTAATCTCAATCCTCATGATGCTGTAAACACAGTGTGCTTTCTGTGAGGCTCACTTAATTTTCATGATGTTCATTGACAAGTTAGTGTAGGCCGGAGTGCTCCCTCATGGAGTCATGTTTACTTTTGACACAAAGCTTGACAATTATCCCTGAATGCTCAATGACTGTTCCTGTGTTCACAACACAGGATACAACAATCAGGAATGTCGGAAGTCTATTTTCGATCCCACAGGAGGAGGTAATGAAAGTGTTGGACTTTAAGCATCATTTATCAACTATCAATGTATGTGACTCACTTCTCGAAGTAATTGAAAGCCAGGGAGCAGCAGGATGGGCAAAACAAAACTTGAAAGTTGTTATACAGAGAGTGTACTGTCTCCCTATTAAAGAGGTTCTTCACAATCAATTGACCAGAAACAACCAACAAGATCATCCTCCACCTTCAAATGTAGGTCAACAAAATGCAAGGTAAGCCATGAATTGAATTATTGGAACCAAGCTTTTTCACTTTTTTTTATTAATAAACCAATAAAATGGGCTACAATTAATAAATCCTGAATGGAGCCAGGATTGAAGAGAGTTGAGAATAAGAAAGTTGTAGAATTGATGGATAGGTGATGTCATATTGGGTTTGTGAAGATTGAATAATGTAGGAGGAAGTGACAAATGAGGGAAGGAGGTTCACGCAGTCCTTAGGAAGAACAGATTAAGAATCAATGAGCATCTTGATTTCCGTGTCCTGAGAATGTAGGAAACAGAATGCAATACATGCTGCCCCATAATAAACAAATAAACAGAGGGCAAATGGTTGGGAAAACTAACAGAATTGGAATTTCTTACTAATGTCTTACCATTCATAGAAATTCGCAACATAGAACAAAGTTTTTTTTTAGATTAGATTAGATTACTTACAGTGTGGAAACAGGCCCTTCGGCCCAACAAGTCCACACCGCCCCGCCGAAGCGTAACCCACCCATACCCCTACATCTATATTTACCCCATACCTAACACGATGGGCAATTTAGTATGGCCAATTCACCTGGCCTGCACATCTTTGGAGTGTGGGAGGAAACCGGAGCACCCGGAGGAAACCCACGCAGACACGGGGAGAACGTGCAAACTGCACACAGTCAGTCGCCTGAGGCGGGAATTGAACCCGGGTCTCAGGCGCTGTGAGGCAACAGTGCTAACCCTCATGTCTTTGCCAGTAGATTGAAATAGGTAACTAATTGGACTTATTTGGCTGCCTTTTTATCACATCCTCCTTACTTTTTCCAATTTTTTCCTTTCAGAATTTATTATGGCTTCTCTGTTCATGATCCAACAAGATTCCTAAGTAAAATAGATTTTCCTAATGTCCCCCTTTCCACTTTTGGTGCTTTTAAATTAGGTGGTCAAATTATTGGTTCAATGGAATTTCACTATATCTTATATGTTTTGAGTTCAATTTTCACTCAGTAATAACATTGCTTTTTTTCTGCAAAATGTTCTCTGTTCACTAATTCCATGTTGTTGCTTTATATGGAAAGTTGGTTAACTAACTTCTGCTGTTCTTGAACTTTGCCAGACTGCATTACCAAAAATTCATGCTTTACCCACTCCAGATTATACAGAGGGCAGTTAGAGGCAGTCACTTGCTTCAACTAAGGATTAGTTGTCATTTTCTTCCTCAGATTAAAACTTCATTTTCCCAAATATTGCAGATAATTCTTTGAAGCCAGTTCAATGGAGTATCATAACCTCAGTGGTCTTAATCAACGAGGTAAAAACAATGACTGCAGATGCTGGAAACCAGATTCTGGATTAGTGGTGCTGGAAGAGCACAGCAATCCAGGCAGTATCCAAGGAGCTTCGAAATCGACGTTTCGGGCAAAAGCCCTGATGAAGGGCTTTTGCCCGAAACGTCGATTTCGAAGCTCCTTGGATGCTGCCTGAACTGTTGTGCTCTTCCAGCACCACTAATCCAGAACCTCAGTGGTCTTGGTGGTTCTTGTGACCTTCCTTGTGTTTTTATGGACATAAAAACAACTTATGTATGTGTGGACAGCTAGTTACAGCACTAAGTCTCCTGCACAGGAAATACTAAAAACTTCAGAAAACTAAAACCAGAAAAACTCCATTTTAAACGGACTCCAATTTCCAACAACAACAATGGTCCTTTAGGGTTTTCCACATGTGTTGGGCTGCTGTACTGTGCAAACGTGGTTTGATGGAGGCACGAACAGCATTCTGCACTATCAGAACAAGAGAATGGTATGAAGGATGAGCATCCTTCACTGCAAAGCTATCCCTATGAGGTGGCAGTGCAGGGCTACTGAGAGACCAAGGATGCCTTGATTCTAGCACACTTTTTTTGAGGATGGCTGAATCCTTTCTCAATAGCTATGTTTTCCACTAAGAGACCAGAACACAGACACATTCACAGGATATGGGCATTTCTGGCGAGGCCAGCATTTATTGCCCATTCCTAATTGCCGAAAGGGCAGTTTAGAGTCAACCAAATTGGTATGGATCTGGAGTCCCGTAGTCCTTACCAGGACCAGGTAAGAATGGCAGTTTTCTTTCCTTTTCCTGACAATCAGCATAATTAGATTCTTAATTCAGACTTCTTAAAAACTGAAGTCAACTTCCACCACCTACCATGGCGGAAGTTGAACCCAGGTCCCCAGGGCATCATCTGGGTCTCTTAATTAATAGTCCAGTGGTAATACCATGAGGCTATCATCTCCCTGCAAGGCCCAAGAAGGAATTGATCAAGAAAACTATTAAAGCAAAAGTGAGGCAAAGAAGTGGAGGTTTGCAATAGTTTGGCCTGATGGGAATTAACATAAGCACAAACATGATTGATTAAATGACCTCCAACATGTACTAAAACTTCTACAATTCTGCTTTGCAGCAATTTTAATAAATTTTGCAAAGCCTCTCCATTATTAAATCACCTATCGTATGCAAAACCAGTCACTTTGAGGGATTTGAAGCACGTGCAACATTTTGTCTCATTTATACACAGATTAGCTTTATTCATTCAAGTATAATTACTATGTCTTAGTGTTTTGGGGATAGTACTGTCTTCTGTTGCCTTATGAATCTAAGCCCTATTTGTTTTATGCAGCAGTCTGCCTTATCTAACGCAATCTTCAACTGCATTCTCACTGCCCAGATCAGCAAAGCCTTCCTCATTGCAATTTTCAAGTGCCTTCCAGTTTGTGTCTTTACACTGTCAAAGGCATAGTTATTAATCTTCTGCTACAATCATGCCCGTCTCTTGCAGACTGTCTCTCACTTTCAAAGCTAGAACTTACTGTGTTAAAGTTAATGGTGATTGCAGTTTCATCAGAAAAGAAAGCTACATTTTTTAAAAAAGACTAAATAGATATATTTTCTTTCTAAAACATTTCAGGGAATTTTCCATATTTCTTCTATCAAAATCAGATTTGCTTTTTTTCAGAAAAGAAATTAATTTTGCATAAATATAACCAAGTGTGACATAGAGTATGTTGCAATAAAAGTCTTCCACAGCAAAACATAGATTTTTGTCATTGTCTACTTCTCAGGTACTCTATATTGTTATGCATATTTATAGATTATCTAGATGTAATATTGGATTGCAATTTTTAAAGTTAACATAGATTGTATAACCTCCTAAAACACTCTTCCACTTACATTTTAATTAGGGAAAGTACCCAAGTCTCTGTGGCAACAAAACCGGAAGTTTTAAGTTAGATATGTTCTTCTATCTTGCTTTATTAATGATTGCATAATCCAACATTGTTTTTCAGAAATACTTTACAAATAGGATCCGGATGAGGTTTTTACTCTCTGGTCTTAGTGGATGACCTAAATAATTTGTACTTATAGTTTTCTTCTGTGGTTATAATAATTTCTCTCAAAAGAAAATAACGTCATCAAGTGCAGTGAAATTAGTTTCACTTTCGTCTGCAAATGCGTAAAAGTGTTGACCTTTATGTCAAAGTGATCAATTGACCCTTGTACAATGACCTATTTTTCTATCTTTTAAATCCTGCCATCCAAATATCATTTTTGAATAATTTGCTGAGGAATGTAAAATCTTTGCTGATCTGCCATGGCGTGATCATTTTCTCTTGCTGTATTGAATACTGTATTGTTTTAAAAATCAGAACTGATTATTAAATAATCAATATAATATAGATCAAGGACTGGCATTTGTATCTCATCCTTCTCTCCCAAATGAAGTTTATATATATAAAAGAAAATACATCTGTAATTTTGGAATCGTGTGAATAGGTTTACAAATCTGCAGTTTTGTTGAGGGATCATCCCTGAGTTTAATAAAGCTATAAATATTTTGATAAAGATAACCATTATTATACCATAGAAATGACAATTTTTTTTTGCTGAAGTGTAGGTGTGCATTCATCTAAGGTAATGGAGTAAAGAGTGGTGGAAATTGAATGCGGCAGAGTTGTGTAAAATCACACATTTTAATGAAACTTGTGAGATTTAGCTTGCTATGATGGTGGGGTACTTACTGTCTATATTCATAACCCTGAATGTAATTTTGAGATTTTAATTAAAATCTTTTGAGATATTAATTTGTGTCACAATCCGAAAAAAATGTTTATCATTTTTTATGAAACATGCAAAACCTTCCCTGACACCTTAATTGATTAATGCACTGCCAAACTGAAGTATGCAAATAAGGAATAATTCTCTTTGTCAAAGTCGGCTGATTTCAGCCAGCTTGATGGTGAGAATGAAACCACTGTCTTTGGTGGCCTGGACCTAGGAGAAGAACAACTCAGCATGGGACAGTGAGTGTGCTGGAAATTGCATATATCGGTATATGAAGTAACAACAGGATTGGGTTTGATTGATTGTCTTCTGCAGTTAAATGATCTTCAGTTAGCTCTCACTTCGTGAACTGCAATGTCCATTGAATTGTACCCCTTAGGGCTCTTTTGGTGCAGTGGTTGTGTCACTATTCTAAACCAGGCAGCCAGAGTTCAAGTCTCACCTGCTGCAGAAGTGTGTAAAAACCAATGAGCCAGATGATCTTCAGTTCAACTTCCTGGAAATGTGTCAAAGCATGCCTAAACAGATTGATTAAAATAAGTTAAAATCATCTCCTTCAGAACAGAAGAATACTAAAGGGAAACTGTAGGGCATAAATTTACTGTTAAGGAAAAATACATGCTGTCACTTGTGTGAATTGAAATGTAAGTTTAATCACTGACCATAAAAAATGGATCAGATATGAAATTAGAAAATAGCGTGCAAAGAGTCATGTGCCCCCTGATAAAATTATTGTACTACAACTCTTTGGTTTGCTGTGTAAAGTCTTGTAACTGTTTGAATTGCATGATATGTGCAACTTCTAATATAGCTTTTCATTAACTGGCATTTACAAATGGATATACTACTTCAGAAAGAATCACTTGGTTTATTTCTAACTGTTCCGAGCTAAAAGAAGTGCATAGTAGCATGTTGCCCAAAACAGAAACATCTTGGGCATTCAAAAGATTCTCCAGCTACCCTTTACCCACTTATATGTTTTATAATAACTGATTCTTCTCCATTGCAGCCTTTTCATTCATCTTGCATGGTTTGTACAATCCTGCAGAGTGGTACATATTTTCCTTTTGATTTTGTTAGCAGGCAGGTTAATTGGGCAATAAAAAGAACTTTGTAGACTTGTCTTTTAGAAGATGTAGTGCATCAGATTTGTTTTTCCTGTGGGCAGCTTTGGTGTTTCCGGCTTTGTTCTGAGGAAATCATGTGGTCTGGCAGGGATATAATACGTGCTGTTTATTTGCTCACACATGATGTGACCTGATGCATGTCTCGGCAGATTCAGTTCATAAACATATTCCACAAGTTTGCAACAGACTTGTTGAAAGCCTGTTAGTACATTCGCAGAATAGATTTGTGAAGCTGTTGATGTGACATAAGCACCATGACTGTGCTTAACCTTGAAGTAAAAACCAGAGGAGGCTGCGTGGTGTTTGTCCCTTGTGCAGCTTTTTATAGAATTGATCCAGCTGTAGCTGGTTATACTTTGCAAATTCAGTTAAAGCAAGCTTGTACATGGATAGTGATTTAGTTTTGCTGCAAATAACTTTGTGTGTGAATAGCAAAATGAGAAAAGGGTTTAAGCTACTACTAATCTTTACGTTAAAGTAGACATTTAAGACTAGGTTCCTTAGATTTGTTTCGGAGTTCTTTTAACAGTTAAGCAATACTGTTCATGATTTTTTCATTTGTGTACTGCCAGTGTGTTATAACAGTCCTTCACAAAGTCAGCAATAGTAAACTATTCCTCCCTTATCTATCTTGACCATTTTCTAGCCTTCAACAGGGTTGCACACAGTATCCCCTCCCTATCCTTAGACCATCTGATATAGGAATCACCTCCAATAGCTTCTTATCCAACTCATGCAGTCTTAGCTGAAGTGTCACCCAAGTTTGACAACTCTTTCCCCCCACCCCGAACCCCCCCAAACACCTCAAACAAAGAAAACCTGTTTTTGATTTGTGTATTGTCTCTCAGCTATTCCTAAACACATCAATTTCTACTGATGGTGACAATACTCAGCTCTACTTCATGACTACCTCTTTGACCCCTCCAATGTCTCTAAGTTGTGTGTGCTTTAATTTTACAGGCAAAATGCTCTTGTTGTCTTTTAAAGAAAATCTTTACTTAGAAATTCACTTTTCAACATCATCCATTCATAAACATTACACATATAGCGGGAAGGAAAGCATGAATGCTGTTAAAATTAAATATAAATGAGAACACGGTTTAAACTCTTACAACATTGACTTAAATTGCCTTACAATTTTAATTGGATGTTGCATTTCAAATTGGCATGAATCTGTAACTGTTCCAGACTGACTAAAATTAATTCAGCTGCAATTATTGGAAATAATTTTACTTACTCTTAGTAGACAACTGAAACTGATCATATTCCTTTGGATAAGGGAAATTAGCTGGTTACTCATGTATCATAGAAATGCACTAGTGGTGGATTTCAAATCGCTATTAATGATGAATGGAGATTTACTTATTGCAGAAACAATCACTTCCACAGATGCATGCACTCATGCACTCGTTTTGCCATATATTCCAGTAGTAAGTGTACAGATAGAGCTTCTTCAATTACGTAATGAATACGTACAGCACTTTGTGGGATGTTGTGCCTCCCATATGAGGACATTCGCAAGTTTGATCTGCAGTTTACACATAATTAGCTGATCTCTACTGGCTACTTTCAGGTATTGTGTTGCGAGTTCAGGTAAAGGAAAAATTAACCAGAGTTTCTCTGCAAACTGCTATTCAATGGTCATTTGCTTCTATGATGTTCTGTATGCTTGTATCTGCACATTGTTTCGTTTTTCAAAGGAGAAAAAAATAAATGGGCATTTGATGGAGCTACTAACTAGAGAGACAGTCGTGTAACAATATCCCAACATATGAATTAGTATCTTTATAGGAGAGTCATAGAGATGTACAGCACAGAAACAGACCCTTCGGTCCAATCCATTCATGCTGACCAGATATCCCAACCCAATCAAGTCCCACCTGCCAGCACCCATCCCATATCCCTCCAAACCCTTCCTATTCATATAGCCATCCAAATGCCTTTTAAATGTTGCAATTGTATCAGCCTCCAGCACTTGCTCTGGCAGCTCATCCCATACACATACCACTTTCTGCATGAAAAAGTTGCCCTTTAGGTCTCTTTTATATCTTTCCCCTCTCACTCTAAACCTATGCCCTCTAGTTCTGGATTCCTATCCTATCCATGCCCCTCATGATTTTGTAAACCTCTATAAGGTCACTCCTCAGCCTCCGACGCTCCAGGGAAAACAGCCCCAGCCTATTCAGTCTCTCCTGATAGCTCAAGTCCTCCAACCCTGGCAACATCCTTGTAAATCTTTTCTGAACCTTTTAAGTTTCACAATATCTTTCCGATAGGAAGGAGACCTGATTTGCAAGCAGTATTCCAACGGTGGCCTAACCAATGTCCTTTACAGCTGCAACATGACCTCCCAACTCCTGTACTCAGTACTGTGACCGATAAAGGAAAGCATACCAAACGCCGCCTTCACAATTCTATCTACCTGCGAGTCCACTTTCAAGGAGCTATCAACCTGCACTCCAAGGTTTCTTTGTTCAGCAGCACTCCCTAGGACCTTACCATTAAGTGTATAAGTCATGCTAAAATTTGCTTTCCCAAAATGCAGCACCTCACATTTATCTGAATTTCTCTCCATCTGCCACTTCTCAGCCCATTGGCCCATCTGATCAAGATCTGAGGTAACCTTCTTTGCTGTCCACTACACCTTCAACTTTGGTGTAATTAGATTAGATTACTTACAGTGTGGAAGCAGGCCCTTCGGCCCAACAAGTCCACACCGCACCCGCCGAAGCGCAACCCACCCATACCCCTACATCTACACCTTACCTAACACTACGGGCAATTTAGCATGGCCAATTCACCTGACCTGCACATCTTTGGAGTGTGGGAGGAAACCGGAGCACCCGGAGGAAACCCACGCAGACACGGGGAGAACGTGCAAACTCCAGACAGAGAGTCGCCTGGGGCAGGAATTGAACCCGGATCTCTGGCGCTGTGAGGCAGCAGTGCTAACCAATGTGCCACTGTGCCGCCCACTGCAAACCTACTAACTCTACCTCTTATGCTCTAATCATTTATATAAATGACGAAAAGTGGTGGACCCTGCACCGATCCTTGTGGCACTCCACTGGTCACAGGCCTCCAGTCTGAAAAACAACCCTCCACCACCACCCTCTGTTTTCTACCTTTGAGCCAGTTCTGTATTCATATGGCTAGTTCTCCCTGTATTCCATGAGATCTAACCTTGCTAACCAGTCTCCCATGGGAAACCTTGTCGAGCACCTTACTAAAGTCCATATAGATCACACCTACTGCTTTGCCCTCATCAATCATTTTTGTTACTTCTTCAAAAAACTCAAATTTGTGAGATATGATTTCCCACGCACAAAGCCATGTTGACTATCCCTAATCAGGTCTTGCCTTTCCAAATACATGTACATCCTGTCCTTCATGATTCCTTCCAACAACTTGCCCTCCACTGATGTTAGGCGCACTAGTCTATAGTTCCCTGGCTTGTCCTTACCACATTTCTTAAACAGTGGCAGCACGTTAGCCAATCTCCAGGCACCTCACCTGTGACTATCAATGACACAAATATCTCAGCAAGAGGCCCAGCAATCACTTCTCTAGCTTCCCAAAGAGTTCTAGGGTACACCTGATTAGGTCCTGCAGATTTATTATCCTTTGTGTTTCAAGACATCCAGCACTTCCTCCTCTGTAATATGGACATTTTTCAAGGTGTCACCATCTATTTCCCTACAGTCTATATCTTCCATGTCCTTTTCCGCAGTAAATACTTGTTTATTATCTCCTCCTTCTCCTGCGGCTCCACACAAGGTCACTTTGTTGATGTTGAGATTAGATTAGATTAGATTAGATTACTTACAGTGTGGAAACAGGCCCTTCGGCCCAACAAGTCCACACCGCCCACGCCGAAGCGTAACCCACCCATACCCCTACATCTACATCTACCCCTTATCTAACACTACGGGCAATTTAGCATGGCCACTTCACCTGATCTGCACATCTTTGGACTGTGGGAGGAAACTGGAGCACCCGGAGGAAACCCACGCAGACACGGGGAGAACGTGCAAACTCCACACAGTCAGTCGCCTGAGGCGGGAATTGAACCCAGGTCTCCGGCGCTGTGACGCACCAGTGCTAACCACTGTGCCACCGTGCCACCCACTAAGGGACCCTATTTTCTCCCTAGTTACCCTTTTGTCCTTAATATATTTGTAAAAATCTTTTGGATTCTCCTTAACACTATTTGCCAAAGCTATTTCATGTCGCCTTTTTGCCCTCTTGATTTCCCTCTTAAGTATACTCCTACTGCCTTTATTCTCTTCTAAGGATTCACTTGATCTATCCTGTCCATACCTGATATATGCTTCCTTTTTCTTAACCAAACCTTCAATTTCTTTAGTCATCCACCATTCCCTATACCTACCAGCCTTTCCTTTCACCCTAGCAGATACTTTCTCTGGACTCTCGTTATAACATTTCTGAAGGCTTTCCATTTTCTACTCATCCCTTTACCTGCGAACATTTGCCCCCATTCAGCTTTTGAAGGTTCTTGCCTATTGCCGTCAAAATTGGCCTTTTTCCAATTTAGAACTTCAACTTTTAGATCTGGTCTATCCTTTTCCATCATTATTTTAAAACTAATAGAATTATGGCCGCTGGCCCAAAGTGCTCCCCAACTGACACCTCACTCACCTGCCCTGCCTTATTTCCCATGAGTAAGTGAAGTTTTGCACCTTCTCTAGTAGGTACATCCACATACTGTATCAGAAAATTTTCTTGTACACCCTTAACAAATTCCTCTCCATCCAACAAATTCCTCTCCCTTAACACTATGGCAGTCCCAGTCTATGTTTGGAAAGTTAAAATCCCCTACCATAACCACCCTATTATTCTTAGAGATAACTGAGATCTCCTTAAAAATTTGTTTCTCAATTTCCATCTGACTTTCAGGGGGGTCTATGATACAATCCCAATAAGGTAATCATCCCTTGCCTATTTCTCAGTTCCACCCAAATAACTACTGTGGATGCATTTCCGGAAATATCCTCCCTCAGCACAGCTGTAATGCTATCCCTTTTCAAAAACACCACTGCCCCTCCTCTCTCGCCTCCTTTTCTATCCTTCCTGTAGCATTTGTATCCTGGAACATTAAGCTGCCAGTCCTGCCCATCCCTGAGCCATGTTTCTGTAATTGCTATGATCTCCCAGTCCCATGTTCCTAACCATGCCCTGAGTTCATCTGCCTTCCCCGTTAGGCCCCTTGCATTGAAATAAATGCAGTTTAATTTATCAGTCCTACCTTGTTCTCTGCTTTGTACCTGCCTGCCCTGACTGTTTGACTTGCTTCTGTTCTCACCTGTACCAGGCTGAGATTGATCTCTTTCCTCACTATCTCCCTGAGTCTCCCCACCCTTCCTAGTTTAAATCCTCCTGAGCAGCTGTAGCAAATCTCCCTGCCAGTATATTCATCCTTTTCCAATTTAAGTGCAATCCATTCTTCTTATACAGGTCACTTTTACCCCAAAAGAGATTCCAGTGATCCAAAAATGTGCATTCTTCTCCCATACACCAGCTCCTCAGCCATGCATTCATTTGCTCTATTCTCCTATTCCTATCCTCACTAGCTCGTAGCACCAGTAGTAATCCAGATATTACTACTCTCAAGGACCTCCTTTTTAAATTTCTGCCTAATTCTCTGTCATCTCCCTTCAGAATCTCAACCTTTTCCCTTCCTATGTCATTGGTTCCAATGTATACAATGTTCTCCTGTTGGCCCTTCTCCCTCTTAAGATCATTCTGCACCCTCTCTGAGACATCCTTGATTCTGGCACTAGGGACGCAACACACCATTCTGATTTTTTGCTGCTGGCCACAAAAATGACTGTCTGTACCACAGACTAGAGAATCCCCTAACAGAATCGATCTCTTGGAACCCGATGTATCCCTTATTGCATTAGAGCCCCCAAAGTATCCCTTATTGCATTAGAGCCTGTCTCAATGCCAGAAACTTGGCTGCTCATGCTCCGTTCCCCTGAGAATCCATCCCCCCGCCTACATTTTCCAAAACAGCAAACTTGTTTGAAATGGGGATAGCTACAGATGACTACTTCATTAACTGCCTACCTGTCTTACCTTTCCTGGAATTAATCCATCTATGTGACTGTATCTGCGAGTTTTTCCCCTTCCTATAGCTGACCCTTGCTATCACACCCCTTGCTCTTGTAAATTCCTCATTGCCTCTTACTGTCTCTCCAACCGATCCATTTGATTTGATGGGATTTGCAACCAACGGCATTTATTGCAGATATAATCCTCAGTCACTCATAAACTCTCCCTAAACTCCCACATCCGCCAAGAAAAGCATATCACTCTACTAAAGGCCATTTCTGCTCCTTCACAATCTACAGACCCAGAAAATAGCAATGGAAAGAAAAGTGCAAAAACTTTCAAAACATATTCTGATGAAAGGAATGAAAATGTTAATATAAATGTAGTGGGACAATTGTATTCAGCATAGGTCTAAGGTGACCATTTTGAAGTTAGTGCAGCTCATTTTTGGCATATTACATAGAGGAACTTTGAAATGCCTACATGTTTGATAAACAGAACTTTTTCCATATTTTTGTAAATAGATTTTGCAATAGATTCGTTTGAGATACATTTCAAGCTCATGCCCTGTTTGATATATTTTACTTTTCTTTGCTATGAATGGACGTTCATAATTATTAGAGATTTAGCAAAGGTTGGGATGGAAAAGCTGATTTCATAGCTGATAAAACATTGCTGTGCATTATTAAATGATAACAAAGTAACAACTTTTTTTCACATAGAATATGAACTTACTTTGAAATATGAGCACTGAACCCATGTACTGTATGATAAAAATGGACTTTATGATTTTTGTATATGATATGTATTATCTTTGCGTCATAAAATTGCTGGAAAACAGTTGCTCTAAATTTGTTGGGTGTAGGCATGTATAAAATATACTACAATCAAAGTAAATGTTTTGTGCATTATAACCTACTAAACATTTTCTAAAAAAGAAAAACAGTATTGACAGATTACTGATTTTCCCTTCTTTAAATTCATTTTTCACATTTTTGTTTCCATTCCTGGAGTCATATGTTTCTAGAATGCTGCGTTTTTCATTCAAAATCATCTAGACATGAGAACTTCATATGACAAATTGAGCCTCTGGTGTTGAGTTATAATACACTGGCAAATTCAATCTTTTAAAAAGCTACATTTAATATATTATATTTTTAATCTGTTGTTGTCCACAATTGACCTGAACATTGCAAATCTATTTTATGCTTGGTGAGTTATTCTCACATTAATTGTTATGATATGAATCAGTAGAGAGGTTTTCTTCAATTTTTTTAGACTTCTGTTTTGCATTGCTTGCTTATAGAAAAGCAATCAAAGCTCTGTGTAGAAAAATAAACCTGGATATGCCTTTCCAGAAACGGATTAAAATTAGAAGTGAACAGATTTGTTGCTCCCTTTAAGCAAAGCAGGACAGAGTTGTTTTTCACCAAGAGAACACAATGTACTGGCTGTACCCAGCTTCAAGAGCTGTTTATCATAATGTTCCTCCACTTTGATTGGGAGAATCAATGGAATTTTACTCCGCCTACTCCAACTATCCCATTGAGGCCTCTTCTGAGATTTGTGGTTACTTTTTGTGATTTCAGTTGCCTGTTACAGACTGACATTTTTGACCCTGAAGGAGAATAGCAAGCAATTCCTGGAAACAAGAGTGTGTTGGGTACTGTTCCTGTAACTGTGTGAACAGAACTGCACACTCATTTAAAGGGACAGGAATGAAAACTTCTTGGGAAAACATTGAAAACAATATGTAGGAATGTTACTCAGTGTGCTTTGTTGTTGTTTCATGTAGTCTATGGAATTCAAATGTTATTGGCATGCTGATTTCTTCCCCTTCCCCACCCCAGAATGTTAGCTATTTTTGCAACCAGGATAAATGACTTAATTCTTAGCATATAGTCATAGAAATGTACAGCATAGGAACAGACCCTTCGCTCCAACTTGTCCATGCTGACCAGATATCCTAAATTAATCTAGTCTCATTTGGTCCATATCCCTCTAAACCCTTCCTATTCATATATCCATCCAGATGCCTATTCAATGTTGTAATTGTACCAGCTAGCTGAGAGAATTTTATCAATTTTCTGCCACTGCTGTCTGTATTCAAATGAGCCCAAATTTCACTAACAACCTCTATAGTATCTTTAATGTTATAAAACATCCCACTTCACAGCAATAAAGGAAAAAAATGATACTGAGCCTCTCGAACTAATGTTAGGGCACATGGCTGAGTATGGTGTAAATAGCTATTTAGGAGTGCCCTAAAGGGAGAAAGTAAATCAACAATTAAGGGAATTTCAAAACTTAAAATTAGGCAGCTGAAGGCTCAGCTGGCTATGGTAAAACAACCAAAACTGGGCACGAAGAAGAGGCCAGAACTACAGGGCTTTAGGTACCTTAGAGAGTTGTAGGACTGGACAAAATTACTGTGAGTAGAGAAAGGCAAAGCATGGAATAACCTCATGGAACAATGAGAATTCTAAAACTGAAGCATTGCTTGCGCAAAAATCATTGTGGATTTTTAAAGAAAGCACAGGAATTATGTGTAATGTGACTTGGTGCAAGTCAGAATACACAATGCAGAAATTTACATGATTTTTCATGATGATCAGTTTTTCAAGACGTGGGAATTTGGCAATTTCAGTTCTTCTTGGCATACAAGTGGCATAGAAGACTGCAATTTGGTGCATATGTGGTGTATCTTGTTTAAACAGCTTAATAAAATCAATACCATACTCTCAGCAATTCCAACATTTAATTTTGAATTGCACCTGTCTTCAGAAAAGTTACCTACATTATTTTTCAGAGTTGAGTTCTCAGGCTTTGAATATCCACAAACCTCATCTGAAACATCAGCTTTAACTGAAGCAGTGACCAAAATCTTTTCAACATGATATAACTAAGAAACACTCATGTAAGCTTTTCAGGCCAGAGTATATTTTTCTTTTTGGTGAAACTAATGCATGAAGGATTGTTGCACTTATCAGAAGAAAGAAAGAACCAGTATTTTTCAGGTAATTTATTTTGGCTGCTCTGGCAATTGTTAAACATATTGCAAAGTAAAGGCATTGTGGAGTTCAGAAGGTTGGTATTCGCTGTCCCAACTAATTTCCTCTCAAAATGTGCATCGAGTTCTTGGTGGGTCTCCATGTCCAGTCCCAAACAGATTGCCTCTTAGATCCAGCTGTATTCTTTGTATCTTAGTTAAATTTGCATTATAAGCAAAGTATGATTTCATAGAGAATTTGTGTCTCTGCATTAAGTGTGTTAGTTTGGGTGTTTATGAAAATTATTTGAATGTAAAATGTACAATGAGTTTGATGAATTTGATCAAAAAGTTGAAGTTCTAAATTGGAAGAAGGCCAATTTTGATGGCAAGAATTTTCAAAAGTTAATTGGGGGCAGATGTTTGCAGGTAAAGGGGAAGCTGGAAAATATGAAGCCTTCAGAAATGAGATAATGAGAATCCAGTTATGTTCCTATTAGGGTGAAAGGCAAGGCTGGTAGATGTTGGAAATGCTGGATGACTAGAGAAATTGAGGTTTTAGTCAGATGGAAAAAAAGGAAGCATATGTCAGGCATAAACAGCAGAGATTGAGCGAATCTTGTAAAATGCCCATATTGCGGAGGAGGAGATACTGGATGTCTTAACACACATAAAGGTGGATAAATCCTCACAACTTGATCAGATGTACCCTAGAACACAGTGAGAAGCTAGGGAAGTGATTGCTGGGACCCTTGCTGAGATATTTGAATCATCGATAGTCACAGGTGAGGTGCCAAAGGACTGGAGGTTGGCTAACGTGGTGCCATTATTTAAGAAGGTGATAAGGAAAAGCCAAGGAATTGTGGACCGGTGAGCCTGACATCAGTGGTAGGCAAGTTGTTGGAGGAAATCCTGAGGGACAGGATGTACATGTATTTGGAAAGGCAAGGACTGATTAGGGATAGCCAATATGGCTTTGTGCATGGGAAATCATGTCTCACTAACTTGATTGAGCTTTTTGAAGAAATAACGAAAAGGATTGATGAAAGCAGAGTGGTGGACATGATCTATATGGACTTCAGTAAGGCGTTCGACAAGGCTCCTCATAGTAGACTGGTTAGCAAGGTTAGATCACATGGAATACAGAGAGATCTAACCTTTTGGATACAGAATTGGCTCAAAGATAGAAGGCAGAGGGTGGTGGAGAGGTCTGGCTTTCAGACTGGAGGCCTGTGACTGGTGGAGTGCCACAAGGATCGGTGTTGGGTCCACTGCTTTTGTCATTTATATAAATGACTTAGATGTGAACATCGTTATTAAGTTTGTAGATGATACAAAATTGGAGGTGTAGTGGACAGCAAAGAAGGTTACCTCAGAGTACAATGGGATCTTGATCAGATGGGCCAATGGGCTGAGGAGTGGCAGATGGAGTTTAATTTAGATAAATGTGAGGTACTGCATTTTGGAAAAGCAAATCATGGCAGGACTTATACAAAGAACAAAGAAAATTACAGCACAGGAGCCGGCTCTTTGGCCGTCCAAGCCTGCGCTGATCCAGATCCTTTACCTAAACCTGTCGCCTATTTTCTAAAGGTCTGTATCCTTTTGCTCCCTGCCCATTCATGACACTGTTGAGATACATCTTAAATGATGCTGTAATGCCCGCCTCCAGCAACGCATTCTATGCATCCACCATCGTCTGCGTAAAGAACGTTCCACCCATTATTTCCCCTAACTTTCCCCTCTCACTTTCAACACGTGACCGCTAGTAATTCAGTCCCCCTGGAACTCCCTTCAACTACTATTCTCTGTCTCCTGTTGCTCAGGCAGTTCTCTATCTATCTAGCTAGTATACCCTGGACCCCACGCAACTTCACCTTCTCCATCAGCCTACTATAGGGAACATTATCAATACCTTACTAAAGTCCATGTACATGAAAACTACAGCTCTTCCTTCATCAATTAACTTTGTCACTTCCTCAAAGAATCCTACTAAGTTGGTAAGACATGACATTCCCTGCAGATTACCATGTTGCCTATCACTGATAAACCTATTTTCTTCCAAATGCAAATAGATCCTATGCCTCAGTATCTTCTCCAGCAGTTTCCCTACCACTTATGTCAGGCTCACCGGTCTATAATTACCTGAATTATCCCTGTTACCCTTCTTAAACAAGAGGACAACATTAGCAATTTCCAGTCCTCTGGAACTTCACTTGTGTTCAAAGATGCTGCAAAGATATTTGTTATGGCCCCAGCTATTTCCTCTCTCGCTTCCCTCAGTAACCTGGGATACATCCCATCTGAACCTGGGGACTTGTCCATCTTAATGCCTCTTAGAATACCCAACACTTCCTCCCTCCTTATGCCAACTTGACCTAGAGTAATCAAATATCTGTCCCTAATCTCAACATCCATCATGTCCCTCTCCTCGGTGAACACCGATACAAAGTACTCAAGAATGTCACCCACTTTTTCTGACTCCACGCATAACTTTCCTCCTTTGCCCTTGAGTGGGCCAACCCTTTCTCGAGTTATTCTCTTGCGCCTTAAAAATGAATGAAAGGCTTTTGGCGTTTTCCTGTTTGCTCAAGATATCTCATGACCTC
Organism: Chiloscyllium punctatum; assembly: GCF_047496795.1. Lineage (NCBI taxonomy): Eukaryota > Metazoa > Chordata > Chondrichthyes > Orectolobiformes > Hemiscylliidae > Chiloscyllium > Chiloscyllium punctatum. The sequence continues at coordinate 65,832,927 of NC_092743.1, forward strand.
TTTTAGCCCTCTTAATTCCTTGTTTCAGATTGGTCCTACATTCCCGATATTTTTCCAAAGCTCCGTCTGTCTTCAGACGCCTAGACCTTATTTACGCTTCCTTTTTCCTCTTAGCTAATCTCACAATTTCACCTGTTATCCATGCTTCCCTAATCTTGCCATTTCTATCCCTTATTTTCACAGGAATGTATCTCCCCTGAACTCTAATCAACCTCTCTTTAAAAGCCTCCCACATATCAAATGTGGATTTACCGTCAAACAGCTGCTCCCAATCTACGTTCCCCAGCTCCTGTTGAATTCTGCTACAGTTGGCCTTCGCCCACTCTTCTTTTAGGATCACTCTTGCCTGTGTCCATGAGTATTCTGAAATTTACGGAATTGTGATCACTATTCCCAAAGTTATCCGTATCCGACAGAAATTTACCTGTATCTCCACTAATGTCATTTACTATGTCCAAGGAGGAAGATATGGCGTTCTTCCTCTAGGCGTCGGTGGTTAGGGTTTGGTGATGAGGGAGGCCCGGGTCCCGCATGTCCTTGGTGGAGTGGGAGGGGGAGTTGAAGTGTTCAGCCAAGCGGCAGTGGGGTTGGTTGGTGCGGGTGTCCCAGAGATGTTTGCTGAAATGATCCGTAAGTTGGTGTCCTGTCTTCCCGATGTAGAAGAGACTACATCGGATGGAACGGATATAGTAAATGACATTAGTGGAGATAGCACAATCCCAACATTGTTACTGCACCCTTCCTATTTCTGAGCTCTGCCCATATTGCCTCACTGCTTGAGTCCTCCATAGTGCCTTCCTTCAGCACAGATATCCTCTCTGACCAGTAATGCAACTCCTCCACCCCTTTTACCTCCCTCTCTATCCTGCCTGAAGCATCGATATCCTGGGATATTTAGTTGCCAATTATGCCTGTCCCTCAACCAAGTCTCATACATTTAATGGTAAGGTCCCGGAGAGTGTTGCTGAATAAAAAGATTTTGGAGTGTAGTATCATAGTTCTTTGAAAGTGGAGTCGCAGGTAGATAGGATGGTGAAGAAGGCACTTGGTATGCTATCTTTTATTAGTCAGAACATCGAATACAGGGGTTGGGAAGTCATGTTGCGGCATTACACGACATAGGTTAGGCGTTTTTGGAATGCTGTGTGCAATTCTGGTCTCCTTCCTATTGGAAGGATGTTGTGAAACTTGAAAAGGGTTCAGAAAAGATTTACAAGGATGTTGCCAGGGTTGGAGGATTTGAGCTATAGGGAGTGGCTGAATAGGCTGCGGCTACTTTCCATGGAGTATCAGAGGCTGAGGGGTGACTTTATAAAAGTTTATAAAATAGACAAAGTCTTTTCCCTGGGTGAGAGGAGAAAAATATTAGAGAGACTTATGGGGCAACTTGTTCATGCAGAGGGTGGTATGTGTATGGAATGAGCTGCCAGAGGAAGTGGTGGAGGCAGGTACAATTGCAACATTTAAAAGGCATTTGGATGGGTATATGAATAGGAAGGGTTTTAGGAGGATTTGAGCCAGGTGCTGGCAGGTGGAACTAGATCGGGTTGGGATATCTGATCGGTATGGACGGGTTTGACCAAAGGGTCTGTTTCCGCGGTGTACATATGACTCTATGAGAGGTTGAGAAGACGACATGGTAATGTCAGCTGATGTGGGAATTGAACCAATGCTGTTTGCATAACTCTGCATGACAAACCACTTTTCCAGCCAACTGACCCCCAAATTTCTTAAATAGTCACAGAGTCAAAGATGTACAGCACGGAAACAGACCCTTCGGTGCAAGTCATCCATGCCAACCAGATATCCTAACCTAATCCAGTCCTATTTGCCAGCACTTGGCCCATATCCCTCTAAACCCTTCCTATTCATATACTCAACCAGATGCCTTTTAAATATTGCCATTGAACCAACTGCCACCATTTCCACTGGCAGCTCATTCCATACAAACACCACCCTCTGAGTGAAAAAGTTGCTCCTTAGGTGCCTTTTAAATCTTTTCCCTCTCACCCTAAACCTATGCCCTCTAGTTCTGGACTCCCCAACCCCAGGGAAAAGGCCTTGTCTATTTACCCTATCCATGTCCCTGATAATTTTGTAAACCTCTATAAGGTCACCTCTCAGCCTTCGATGCTCCAAGGGAAAACAGCCCCAGCCTGTTCAGCCTCTCCCTATACCTCAAATCCTCTAACCCTGGCAGCACCCTTGTAAATCTTTTCTAAACCCTTTCAAGTTTCACAACATCTTTCCGATAGGAAGGAGACCAGAATTGCACGCAATATTCCAACAGTGGCCTAACCAATGTCCTGTACAGCCACAACATAACCTCCCAACTCCTGCACTCAACATTCTGACCGATAAAGGAAAGCATACCAAATGCGTTCTTTACTATCCTATCTACCTGCGACTCCACTTTCAAGGAGCTATGAACCTGCATTCCAAGATCTCTTTGTTCAACAACAGTCCCCAGGACCTTACCATTAAGTGTATAAATCCTGCTAAGATTTGATTTCCCAAAATGCAGCACCTTGCATTTATCTGAATTAAACTCCATCTGCCACTTCTCAGTCCATTAGCCCATCTGATCAAGATCCTGTTGTAATCTGAGGGAACCTTTTTTGCTGTCCACTAGACCTCTAATTTTGGTGTCATCCGCAAACTTAATAACTCTACCTCTTATGCTCGCATCCATATCATTTATATCAATGATGAAAAGTGGTGGACCCAGCACTGATCCTTGTGGCACTCCACTGATCACAGTCCTCCAATCTGAAAAACAACAGTCCACCACCACCCTCTGTTCTGTATCGAAATGGCTAGTTCTCCCTGTATTCCACGAGATCTAATCTTGTTATCCAGTCTCTCATGGGGAACCTTGTCAAACGCCTTACTGAAAAGCATCTACTGCTCTGCTCTCATACATCCTCTGTTACTTCTTTAAAAAACTCAATCAAGTTAATGAGACATGATTTGCCATGCACAAAGCCATGTTGACTATCCCTAATCAGTAGACAATAGGTGCAGGAATAGGCCATTCTGCATTTCGAGCCTGTACCACCATTCAATATGATTATGGCTGATGATCCTTAATCAGTATCCTGTTCCTGCCTTATCTCCATAACTCTTGATTTCACAATCCTTGATAGCTCTATCCAACTCTTTCTTAAATGAATCCAGAGACTGGGCCTTCACTGCCCTCTAGGGCAGAGCATTCCACACAGCCACCACTCTCTGGGTGAAGAAGTTTCTCCTCATCTCTGTCCTAAATGGTCTAACCCATATTTTTATGCTGTGTCCTCTGGTTCGGCACTCACCCATCAGCAGAAACATGTTTCCTGCCTCCAGAGTGTCCAATCCTTTAATAATCTTATATGTCTCAATCAGATCCCCTCTCAGTCTTCTAAACTCAAGGGTATACAAGCCCAGACGCTCCAGTCTTTCAGTGTAAGGTAATCCCGCCATTCCAGGAATTGACCTCGTGAACCTACGCTGCACTCCCTCAATAGCCAGAATGTCTTTCCTCAAATTTGGAGACCAGAACTGCACACAGTATTCCAGGTGGGGTCTGACCAGGGCCCTGTACAGCTGCAGAAGAACCTTTTTGCTTCTATACTCAATCCCTCTTGTTATGAAGGCCAGCATGCTATTAGCCGCCTTCACTACCTGCTGTACCTGCATGCTTACCTTCATTGACTGGTTACAAGAACACCCAGATCTCTCTGTACTGCCCCTTTACCTAAATTGATTCCATTTAGGTAGTAATCTACCTTCCTATTCTTGCCACCAAAGTGGATAACCAGACATTTATCCACATTAAACTGCATCTGCCATGCATCTGACCACTCGTCTAACTTGTCTAGGTCACCCTGTAATCTCCTAACATCCTCGTCACATTTCACCCTGCCACCCAGCTTAGTATCATCAGCAAATTTGCTAATGTTATTGCTAATACTATCTTCTATATCATTAACATATATATTGTAAAATGCTGCGGTCCCAGTACTGATCCCTGCGGTACCCCACTGGTCACTGCCTGCCATTCCGAAATGGAGCCGTTTATCACTACTTTTTGTTTCCTATCAGCCAACCAACTTTCAATCCAAGTTAGTACTTTGCCCCCAATACCATGCGCCCTAATTTTGCTCACTAACCTCCTATGTGGGACTTTATCAAAAGCTTTCTGAAAGTCCAGGTACACTACATCTACTGGATCTCCCTCGTCCATCTTCAGAGTTACATCCTCAAAAAATTCCAGAAGATTAGTCAAGCATGATTTCCCCCTCATAAATCCATGCTGACTCTGACCTATCCTGTTACTACTATCCAGATGTGTCGTAATTTCATCCTTTATAATAGACTCCAGCATCTTTCCCACCACTGAGGTCAGACTAACTGGTCTATAATTTCCTGTTTTCTCTCTCCCACCTTTTTTAAAAAGTGGTACAACATTAGCCACCCTCCAATCTGTAGGAACTGATCCAAAATCTATCAAACTCTGGAAAATAATCACCAATGCATCCACAATTTCTCGAGCCACCTCCTTCAGTACCCTGGGATGTAGACCATCAGACCCCGGGGACTTATCAACCTTCAGACTTAAAAGTCTCTCCAACACCAATTGCTGACAAATATAAATTCCCTTAAGTTCAGGTCTTTCAGCCACTGTTACCTCAGGGAGATTGCTTGTGTCTTCCCCAGTGAACACAGATCTGAAGTACCAATTCAATTCTTCTGCCATTTCTTTGTTCCCTGTAATATATTCCCCTGTTTCTGTCTTCAAGGGCCCAATTTTAGTCTTAACCATTTTTTTGCCTTTCACATACCTAAAAAAACTTTTACTATCCTCCTTTATATTATTGGCCAGTTTACCTTGGTACCTCATTTTTTCTCTGCGTATTTCCTTCTTAGTAATCCTCTGTTGTTCTTTAAAAGCTTCCCAGTCCTCCGTTTTCCTACTTATCTTTGCTATGTTATACTTTTTCTCTTTTAACTTTATATGTTTCTTAACTTCCCTCTTCAGCCACGGCCGCCGATGCCTCCTCCTAGGATCTTTCTTCCTTTTTGGAATGAACTGATCCTGCAACTTCTGCATTATACACAGAAATATCACCATTGTTCCTCCACTGTCATCCCTGCTAAAGTATTGCACCATTGAACTTTGGCAGCTCCTCCCTCATATCTCCATAGTTCCCTTTATTCAACAGAAATACTGTCACTTCCGATTGTACCCTCTCAAATTGCAGACTGAAGCTGATTGTATTATGGATTAGTGATGCTGGAAGAGCACAGCAGTTCAGGCAGCATCCAGGTAGCTTCGAAATCGACGTTTCGGGCAAAAGCCTTCCTGATCAAGGGCTTTTGCCCGAAATGTTGATTTCGAAGCTACCTGGATGCTGCCTGAACTGCTGTGCTCTTCCAGCATCACTAATCCAGAATCTGGTTTCCAGCATCTGCAGTCATTGTTTTTACCTCGCTTATTGTATTATGGTCACTACTTCCCAATGGCTTCTTCACTTCGAGGTCCCTGACCAATTCTGGTTCGTTGCACAATACCAGATACAGAATTGCCTTCTCCCTGGTCGGCTCCAGCACCAGCTGTTCTAAGAATCCATCTCTGAGGCACTCCACAAAGTCTCTTTCTTGAGGTCCAATACCATCCTGATTCACCCAGTCTACCTGCTTGTTGAAATCCCCCATAACAACTGTAGTAACATCTTTGCAACAGGCCAATTTCAGCTCCTGATTTAACTTACATCCGACATCCAGACTACTGTTTGGGGGCCTGTAGATAACTCCCATGTGTTCTAGACCCCAGGTCCTACAAAGTAGGGCCTCCCTCTCTCCCTCCCTCATCCTCTAACCTAAATTAAAAGTCCACAGACTTGCCCCAAAAAGAGGGTCCAAGGAAGTTCCTGTGGATTGAAGAATGAGGCTTTAGCTCAGGAGTCTTTGACAAGGAGGTTGAGTGAAGTGCTTACGCCACAGTTGAAGAGGGTGAAGACATGACTGCCAAGCTGGTTCAGTGTGCTACGTGCTTGATGCAGGAGGTCTTTTTACCCTTACAATTTCTCAGCTCTATCTACACTGACTTTACATTCCCTGATTCTAGGTCCCGCCGCGTAAGGGACTGGATATCATCCCTTACCAACATGGCCACCCCACCCCCTCTGCCCGTCAGTCTGTCCTTACAATAGCACATGTAACCTTGAATATTCATTTCCCAGGCCCTGTCCACTTGAAGCCACATCTCAGTTATCCCCACAATATCGTATCTGCCAATTTCCAAAAGAGCCTCAAGCTCATCCATCTTATTTCTAATGCTTCGTGCATTCATGTATCGTATTTTTAATTTGTTACTGCCCTCACCCTTCCCATCAATTCCTTTCTCACTCAATCTTACAGCATGATCCCTTTCTGAGTTTTCTGCCTCATTGATACAGTTGTCTTTCTTGACTTCCCTTGTTCTAACTTTCCCTCCAATTTCCTTCTTAAACATCCAGTTTGTCCCCTCCCCCCCGCTACTTAGTTTAAATGTAGCTGTGTTGCAGTAGCAAACCTGCCTGCCAGAATGCTGGTCCCTAACCTATTAAGGTGTAGACCATCTGTCTTGTAGAAGTTATGCTTACCACAAAACATACCCCAGTGATCCAAGAATTTAAATCCTTGCTTCCTGCACCAGTTCCCCAGCCACACATTCAATTCCATTATCTCCCTGTTTCTGGCCACACCAGCCCGAGGAACTGGAAGCAAACTGGAGATAACCATCTTGGACGTCCTGCTTTTCAGCCTTCTTCCTAGTTCTCCGAAGTCCCGCTGTAGTATGTTCTTCCTCTTCTTCCCGACGTCATTTGTGCCGACATGTACCACCACCTCTGGCTCTTCACCTTCGTCCTGGAGGATTTTCTGCACTCTATCTGTGATGTCTTTAACCCTGGCACCAGGAAGGGAACACGACATCCTTAAGTCCCGTCTGCTGCCACAAAAACCCCGGTCAGTTCCTCTCACTATGGAGTCCCCTCTTGCCACGGCTCTGTGCGATGTCCGACTCTTCCGCTCTGTCTCCACGCCAACTTTTGATTGACAGACCTGGCCGCCTCGCAGACTGGCAGTGTCATCTGTCTCTACTGTTTCCAAAAGATTCAACTTGTTCCTGACAGGTACTTCTCCCGAGGTCTCTTGCACCTGTCTCCTCTCTGCCTTCCTCATCATCTGCTCGCTTCTGCTCTCTTCTGATACGATTGGTGTAATAACCTAGCTAAAGGTCTTGTCCAGAAAGATCTCGTTCTCTCGGATGAGCCTAAGGTCCTCGAGTTCTTTCATCAGTGCTGCAATATGCTCTGTCAGTAGCTGAGCGTGCACACACTTTCTACACTTATACGAGCCAGACACACCAGAGTCGTTGACCTCCTGCATCAAGCACGTAGCACACTGAACCAGCTTGGCAGTCATGTCTTCACCCTCTTCAACTGTGGCGTAAGCACTTCACTCAACCTCCTTGTCAAAGACTCCTGAGCTAAAGCCTCATTCTTCAATCCACAGGAACTTCCTTGGACCCTCTTTTTGGGGCAAGTCTGTGGACTTTTAATTTAGGTTAGAGGATGAGGGAGGGAGAGAGGGAGGCCCTACTTTGTAGGACCTGGGGTCTAGAACACACCCACTCAAATAACAATCACTTACTTTCCCGACCGGCTTTGTGCTCTGCCTTCACTTCCACCCAGCTCCCGTCGCTCTCTGATGCGAAAAGACCGTTGGTGTCGAGGTAAGTTCTTAAATAACAATCACTTACCTTGCCTTTCCAATCAGTCCTTGCCTTTCCAAATACATGTACATCCTGTCCCTCAGGATTCCCTCCAACAACTTGCCCACCACTGACGTCAGACTCACTGGTCTATAGTTCCCTGGCTTGTCCTTACCACCCATCTCAAATAGTGGCACCACGTTAGCCAACCTCCAGTCTTCCAGCACCTCACCTGTGACTATCGATGATACAAATACCTCAGCAAGAGGCCCAGCAATCACTTCTCTAGCTTCCCACAGAGTTCTCGGGTACACCTGATCAGGTCCTGGGGATTTATCCACCATTATGCGTTTCAACAAATTCTGCACTTTCTCCTCAGTAAAATGGACATTTTTCAAGATGTCACCATCTAGTTCTCTACATTCTATATCTTCCATGTCCTTTTCCACAGTAAATACTGATGCAAAATATTCATTTAGTCTCTCCCCCATTTTCTGCAGCTCTACACAAAGGCCGCCTTGCTGATCTTTGAGGGGCCCTATTATCTCCCTAGTTACCCTTTTGTCCTTAGTGTATTTGTAAAACCCCTTCGGATTCTCCTTAATTGTATTTGCCAAAGCTATCTCATGTCTCCTTTTTGCTCTCCTGATTCCCCTCTTAAGTATACTTCTACTGCCTTTCTACTCTTCTAAGGATACACTCGATCTATCCTGTCTGTACCTGACATATGCTTCCTTCTTTTTCTTAACCAAGCCCTCAATTTCTTTAATCATCCAGCATTCTATTTACCTACCAGCCTTTCCTTTCACCCTAACAGGAATATTATTTCTCTGGATTCTCTTTATCTCATTTCTGAAGGCTTCCCATTTTCCAGCTGTCGCTTTTACCTGCGAACATCTGCCCCCAATCAGCTTTCGAAAGTTCTTGCCTTATACTGTCAAAATTGGCCTTTCTCCAATTTAAAACTTCAACTTTTCGATCTGGTCTATCCTTTTCTATCACTATTTTAAATCTAATAGAATTATTGTCGCAGGCCCCAGAGTGCTCTCCCACTGACACCTCACTCACCTGCCCTGCCTTATTTTCCAAGAGTAGATCAAGTTTTGCACCTTCTCTAATAGGTGCATCCACATACTGAATCAGAACATTTTCTTGCGTACACTTAACCAATTCCTCTCCATCTTAACCCTTAACACTATGCCTCCTCTTGCCTGAGGCATGGTAACCCTCAGGTTAAATAACTAGTTTCTCTCTCATGGGAGAGCAGTCCTATGATCCAGAAGGTAATCCTAACCCTAACTTTTACCTGTATTAAGAAATGCCCAGAGTAAGAATAATTAACTGCAGGAAAACCAACTTCAAAGTACTAAGAATGGATTTGGAGCAGATAAATTAAAACAAGAAAGCATCATACTTGAATAATAAGGTTTAAAGATAATCTAGTTCTTCCATAGTGACGGTATGTTCCTTCAAAGGGAAAGGATAGGTAAAGCGAATTTAGAGCTCTCTGGATGATTATAGAAGTGGAAAGTAAGATGAAGAGGAAAAAGTACACTTATTACAAATATCTGGCGGATGATATAACTGAATACTCAGGTAAAGTAATAGGCTTGGTGGGGAAAGTGAAAATTTGTTTTGTTTGCTTGAAGAATTTAAGTTTGATCAACGACTAGCAACTAACTAAAAGGAACCATAGAGCATAGAACTGTATAGCACAGGAATGGCCCTTTGGCCCAAGATGTTGTGCCGATCATGACACCAGATTAAACTAACCCCTTTTGCCTGCCCTTGGCCCATATCCCTCCATTCATTGCATATTCATGTGCTTGTCTAAAATTCTCTTAAACACCCCTATCGTATCTGCCTCCACCAGCACCTCTGGCAGTACATTCCAGACTCCTACCACTTTGTGTACGAAACTTGTCCTTCACATCTCCTTTGAACTTTCGCCTTCACGTCTCAAATACATGCTCCCTAGTTTTAGACATTTCACCTCTGGGGAAAAGATTCTAACTGTCAGCTTTATCTATGTATCTCGTAATATTATAGATTTTGTCAAGTCTCCCCTCAGCCTCCACCACTCCAAAGAAAACAACCTCAGTTTTTCTAGCCTCTCCTTTATAGCTCATTCCCTCTTACCCTGGTAATCCTCTTTTGCACGCTCTCCTGAGCATCTACATCCTCTTGTAATGTGGTGACTAGATTTGAGTGTAGTACTTCTAAGTCTGGCCGAACCAAAATCTTATAAAGCTTCCTGACTCTTGTACTCAATTCTCCGACCAATGAAGGCAAGGATGCTATTTTCCCGTTTTAGTCCATAAGCAAATACACAGAAAAATAAGAAGATACGGTCTTCATGTTGGAAGGACACAGAAAGATAATATTAAAACAAGGCGAATTTCTAAAATTGACCCAGAAGCAAATGGACATATTTTTAGATTAGATTAGATTACTTACAGTGTGGAAACAGGCCCTTCGGCCCAACAAGTCCACACCGCACCCGCCGAAGCGTAACCCACCCATACCCCTACATCTATATCTACCCCTTACCTAACACTACGGGCAATTTAGTATGGCCAATTCACCTGACCTGCACATCTTTGGAGTGTGGGAGGAAACCAGAGCACCCGGAGGAAACCCACGCAGGCACAGGGAGAACGTGCAAACTCCACACAGTCAGACACCTGAGGAGGGAATTTATTTGTACATAAATTGTTGAAGGTGCAGGGCAAGTTGAAACAATAGATACAATATACTTACAATATATTGTATAATACAATTATACAATATATTCATTAATAGGAGCACACAGCACAAGAGCAAGGAGTTTATGTTAATCATACAGGATACTTTGATTCAACCTGAGCTGGAATATTGTTTTCTGTTTTGAGTACCACACTTCTGGAAAGATGGGAATTCATGTGAGACCATGGAAAAAAGGTTGTTAAGAATGGTTCAAGGGGATAAGGGACTTCAATTATATAGATAGTTTAGAGACTTTGGGACCATGGAAAAGGAAGGTTGAGAGACTTGAAAGCTATATTCAAGAATAAAAGCAGTCTCATCTGGTACGAGTGTTGAGAATGAGATGTTATAGATTTAATTGGCAAGAGAACTGATGCAGACCTGAGGACAATTGTCTTTCATACATTGTGTAGTTAAAATCTGGAATAGGCTGCTTCTGACATGGCAATCGAGGCATTCCAGAAAGATTTGGATGATTATATGAAAATGAAATGTGAAGTTTACATGAAGGAGCTGGTCTTGAAGTGGCACTAGGTATTTTGCTAATTTGGAGAGTCGAGATATAATAAGCCAAATGGCTTCTTCTGTGCTGTAATGGTGTTTTATGGTAGAGTGATACACGAATAACATTTACATGAAAAGCAGTGGAGTTTGCATAATGTAACTTTGAAAATGATTTTCATTTATACAGCACTTCATAATCTTAGAAATTCTTAAACTGCTTTACAGCCAATAATATGTTTTGTTTGCATTTACATTTTCCATAAATGAATATAAACATACTAAATGTGGTCATTTTATTCTCCTTCATCTGCAAATTATTTGAATTTTTAACTTTAGCTGTAGTGACTGTAACAAGTTCAGCCAGGTGGATACCATGGGATGAGTTCCCTGATTGGGGCTGTTAATCTGATTCAAACAGGGACCCCTTGTGACAAATATAAACAAGAATGTCAAACATCCTGTTCATTATAAGAGCTGGCTCTGAAGAAGCTGGATCAGTGTCAAGGACTCTCCAAGTGTAAATAAAGGGTGACTTGGTGATGGGTTACTGGCCTCTGTGGAGTTATTTCACTGGCTAACTTCTTTAAGACAGATTGTATATTTTGTGGTTAACAGAATAGCAGGCCATTTACAAAAAAGCTGTTTGCAAACTATGGTATTTTTCAAGGGATGGAAACAATGCAGACTGAATTTTGCTGGTTGACAACAAAAATAAAATCAAATTAAATCACTTTGAATATTTAATGAAAAACACTCATGATTTTTCTTTCTTGCCAACACTGAGATTTGCAGCTTGGGACATTCCTCCACCGATTTGTCAGATCTTTTGTTGTCTTGCCCCCTTCTGCTGATGACAGGCATAAAAAGATAGTGAGCTAATCTGGAGATTCATCCCTTCCCTGTTCAATTCCAATATTTTCCAGCCTTATCTCAGGTTCTGTACTCATAGTGCTACAAATCTAATAACAATCCTGTCAGTGCCACTAGTCCCCCTTCATTTTGCTAACTCTCACCTGTACTGCCAACTGTGAGGTACCAAACTCCAACCTGCTATATTTTGCAAAGCATTCTAACCATATCTAAGAGTTAAGAAACAATTTAAGAACTAAAATGGTGCATGTAACAAAAAAAGCTATTTGAAATCAAATATAGGAGGATTTGATTGCAACAGTAAAGCAGTTGTCCTGTTATACGAGGCCTGGTGAGACCACATCTGGAATATTGTGCGCAATTTTGGTCACTTTATCTGCAGGAAGATGTACTGCCATAGAGGGAGTGCAGCAAAGGTTCACCAAACTAATTTCTGGGATATAGAGATTATCCTATGAGGTAAGATATAGAATTAGTTTTGTTTGCTCATGGAATGTGGGCATTGCTGTCTAGGCCAGGATTTATTGCCCTTTTCTAATTGCCTTGGAGAAGATGATGAGATGCCTTTTTCAACTCCTGCAGTCCTTCAAAGTTGTTAGGACAGTTATAAACTAGACCAAACTTGGTTGCCTATATAGCTGGTTTACAATACAGAGTGACACCAACAGGATGGATTTAATTCTCATTCCAACTGAGGTCCCCATGAATGACCCATCTTCTTAGTGCCGCTCCTTGCCTGATGTGTAGTGAGTCTCTGCCTGTCTAGGCCAGTATTTATTTCCCATTTCCGAATGGGTATATGAATAGAAAGGGTTTAGAGGGCTATGAGCTGTGATAAATGGGACTACATTAAGTTAGGCTATCTGGGCAGTATAAACGAGCTTCACTGAAGGGTCTTTTCCCATGCTGTACATCCCTATGATTCTATAACTGAATGTGTGGTAAGGAGGTAGAAGGTGAATGTACGGCATGAGATTGGTCATTGGTTATATGGACTCCATGATTGAAGATAAGGGTGCAGAGGAGATCTTGGTATACAGTTACCACAGAGTAGTGAAGGTTGCAGAAAGACTTCTTGCAATGGGGTCAGCATGAAGGCAGCAGCTGGCGATAGGGGAAATAGCTGTCTGACGTTGGGTTCAGAAGTGATAAGGAACAACATCTTCCACAGTAAGGGCAGAGGCCTGGCATAACAAGTTGGAATTGCAGCAAGGATATGAAGACCATCCCGGTTCTAGATTAGAGTGGTGATGGAAAAGCACAGCAGTTCAGGCGACCTCCGAGGAGCAGGAAACTCGCCGTTTTGGGCAAAAGCCCTTCATCAGGAATGAACACCTCATCTTCTGCCTCGGAACACTTCAACCGCAGGGCATCAATGTGGACTTCACCAGTTTCCTCATTTACCCTTCCCTCACCTCACCCCAGCTCCAAACTTCCAGCTCAGCACTGTCCCCATGACTTGTCCTACCTGCCTCTCTTCCTTTCCACCTATCCACTCTACCCTCCTCTTTGACCTATCACCTTCATTCCCACTCCCATTCACCCATTGTACTCTTTGCTACCTCCCCACCCTCCTCTCTGACCTATCACCTCCATCCCCACCCCCATTCACCTATTGTATTTTATGCTACTTTCTCCCCACCCCCACCATCCTCTCATTTATCTCTCCACCCTGCAGGCACTCTGCCTGTATTCCTGATGAAGGGCTTTTGCCCGAAACGTCAATTTTCCTGCTCCTCGGATGCTGCCAGATCTGCTGTGCTTTTCCAACACCACTCTAATCTAGGATCTGGTTTCCAGCATCTGCAGCCCTTGTTTTTACCCTATGAAGACCATCCCCTCAGCATAGGATCTGTTGCCAAAGATTGAGCAAGTATGGGATGACTGAGAACTGTGACACTCCAGATAGTTGGTCAGTAAGATTTACAAGCTAAAAACCATATGCTTCACAGCACATCATATGTCTTGCCATGTTCTGTCAGTAGCTGTTAAAGTCATTGGTTACTGAAATCTCAGCAAAATAGAAAGTACACTGTCACTTGCACAACTTTGTTATTTCAAATCTTCAAATTCTACTGTGCCAACAACTCAACAATACAAATCTAGCCCAGTGTTTCTTTGAGACCTACTATTCCCAGCACCTGAAAGTCGAGCTATTTTAGCAGAATAAACTAAATAATTACACAAACCCAATCGTTGAAATGAAATTAAGTGTTAATGACAAATAATTAACAATAAATGGGTGGGTCACAATGAAAATTAAGTTTTTCGTAAGGAACAGGGATACCAACCAGTACTGAAGCTAATAGGTTTAAAACTTCCTTTTCTTATAGGTTATGTTTTCTAGTGCAAGATATGTATGGTTTATTTGGTGAAGTTCATCATCATACATTCTGCTCTTTGGAAGAGGACATGCAGATTCAAAGTGCCTGCTGGGAAGGAAAGGAATGCTATCTAACGGGAATGAAGGTTCTACAGAGAACAACAAGAGGGAGGTAAGCATTCAGAAAATGTATTTGCATTTATAAGATCCTATACTTTCAATGAGTTATTTCTTGCAAACGAATCTGATTTGCAGTGATCCAAAGATTTACTGGATTCTAGATACCTTTGATCTTGATGGCAAAGCTGTCATATTTTATAAGCCTGTGGGCTTAGCATGTGTCTTGTTAATAGTACTATTGACAGTATCACTGGCATTTATGATCTGTGCACAGTATTGCTTAGATATCCGATCTGCTGGTGTCTCACTTTCCTCGTGACTCTCAAAATAGCACGGAAGGTACCATTTCAAGGTTAATGCAATTGAAGATAAAGATTACCATTTTATAGTGGGAAGGCAGTTAATTATAAATCATGTTGATCCTTGTACTTTACCCTCAAGAGTAAGGAGATTTAGAAGTTACCTAATTAGAACAAAGTTTGAAGTAGATGACTAATGTCGATGGACATTGGAATGTGTTGCCAGTTTATGATGTCACCATATAACTATAATGCTATTTGGCTAAACATCCTAAGTTCATATTATTTTGTGGGTTATATGTGCTGTTTATGCAAAGGGTACAGGGAAATTGATACTTGCCATATTTTTGCCATATTTTTGATGTTAAATTCTAATTACTTTGGGAGTAGTTTAAATATTTAACTAGCTCCACACTTTTGTCAGATAAAAGGCTTAAGCAGCATAATATGCTCATCATGCTGCATCTTAGTTAATATTCTTTTTTATATGTACAGGCACAGGGGACATAGCTTTAAATTGAGGGATGATAGATATAGGACAGATGTCAGAGGTAGTTTCTTTACTCAGAGTGTGGAATGCCCTGCAACAGTAGTAGACTTGCCAAATTTAAAGGCATTGGATAAACATACGGATGAAAATGGAATAGTGTAGGTAAAATGGGTTTCAGATTGATTCCAAAGGTCGGCACAACATCGAGAGCTGAAGAGCCTGTATTGAATTGTTATGTTCTATGTTCTATTAAACAACATGTATTTTAGAAACAAGGCTGATCAATAATTTAAGCAAATAATTTTCTTATATCATTGCTAATTTGTTCAGTATAATTTGTAATGATTTATGACAACTTGCATGGTATAATAAAAACTGTGACAACAATCATTTGAACTAATGCAAACATAATGAGATTCTATTATAAATCAGGACTCCAAAGGTTTCCCTTCGAACTTAATATGACAGAAATGACCGTCAGTATTGTACGTTGAACTTAACAATTGTTTGAGTCTTGGTAAAGATTTCACTACAGTGGCCCAATTCAGTACTGCTACTCAAGGTTTGTGTAAAGATTTGTACACAACCACCCAAACACACAAGAGGAGCTGAATTAGAGAAACAAGTCCTAACCTTGTTCAAAAGGGCAGCAACACACTGCAGCACTTCTGATCTGCGAAGAGAGGAAGAAGAACACCTCTACAAAGTCTTTGCCTTACTTAAAAAACCATCTCGGAACTGACAGCCAGATTTCTCCAACCACTTGAATGCCCATAAACCGACAGCTATACTCCGATACCAACTCACAGAACAAAGGACACAGTATTCATCATGTGCAGGACAAACGTGGTGTACAAGATTCCATGCAAGAACCGCACAAACCTCTGTAAAGGACAAACAGGCAGACGACTAATGATCTGCATTCATGAACATCGACTAGCCATTAAATGCCATGAATAGCTGTCCCTAGTAGCTATAGCTGCTGATGACAAGGACCACAAATTTGACTGGGATAACACAATAATAATAGGACAAGCCAAACCGAGGGCTGCCAGAAACTTTCCAGAAGCATGACACTCACTTACGGACTCCATCCATAAGGTCATTTACCAGGGCCCAGTATACCGACCACTGCAACAAACAACCAGAACTGGCAACTGGAAGCAGTGGGAACGAAACCAAATAAATTCCAACTGACAGTAAGCAGCGTTTCATGAGAGGCTCCACAGCACTGCAGATGTCATCTAGATAAGGCTCAAAACGTCTGCAAACCAACTTCCTAGCTCAGTGAATATACCCACAACAACTTCAATAGTGTGATTTTTTTGGATTGAGGCTGAAATATATTTTGGCAATGCAAGTTGCTTTGTTGTTTCTGGAGAAGAATATAATCTAAAGTCGTCATAGTCCCATTAGACTAAAATGACTGGTGGTGACTTTAACCTGAAGGTCACCACACCTCAGGTGAGATTGAGCAAGAATTGAGCTGCGCTGTTGGCAGCACGCTATGTGGTAAACTAGCCATCTAGCTAACTGAGTGAACAGATTAGCCAGTGAACAGACCCTTGAAAGAGACTATGGTCCTGTGTGCTATGTCAAAATTTAATTTGTTTATATGAAGAGCAATTTCAGTGAGATGAAGTTTGGCTTTGAAATCTGGTGAAAAGTGGGCTACAACACTGGGTTAATATATATCTAAGGAGATATGTTTTGTACAGAGTCATCTGAGGTTAATGCATTCTCCATCAACACACATTTAATACTTGGAGTGTTAGAATACTTATGGATAATCTTGACAGAGAAAAAGATTTGCAGTCACATTTAGTAAACTGTCAAGATGCCAATTTGATGTTGCATTACTCAGTGATGATTTGGAGATGCCGGTGTTGGACTGGGGTGTATAAAGTTAAAAATCACACAACACCAGGTTATAGTCCAACAGGTTTAATTGGAAGCACACTAGCTTTCGGAGCATCACTCCTTCATCAGGTGGATTGAGCCCTCCACTACCACCTGATGAAGGAGCGACGCTCCGAATGCTAGTGTGCTTCCAATTAAACCTGTTGGACTATAACCTGATGTTGTGTGATGTTTAACTTTACTCCGTGAGGCTTTGTAACTCAGGGAGGAGCAGCTGAAACAGCAAGCTGGGAATTCACTTGGAAAGGAAAGGCTCACAGTAATCATCATGTTCACATAAGTGATCTTGCTATTAATTAATGTGATCTTTGATGTATTTTCAGAACTCCCCAGTTGTATACATTCAAGGCTATATGGACTTCAGAAAGGCGTTCAACAAAGTTTCCCATGGGAGACTGGTTAGCAAGGTTGGATCTCACAGAATAAAGGGAGAACTAGCCATTTAGATACAGAACTGGCTCAAAGGTAGAAGACAGAGGGTGGTGGTGGACTGTTGTTTTTCAGACTGGAGGCCTGTGACCAGTGGAGTGCCACAAGAATTGGTGCTGTGTCCACAACTTTTCATCATCGATATAAATGATTTGAATGTGAGTCTAAGAGGTAGAGTTATTGAGTTTGCAGATGACACCAAAATTAGAGGTATAGTGGACAGCGAAGAAGGTTACCTCAGATTATAACGGGATCTTGATCAGATAAATGTGAGGTGCTGCACTTTGGGAAAGCAAATCTTAGCAGGACTTATACACTTAATGGTAACGTCCTAGGGAGTGCTGCTGAACAAAGAGACCTTGGAGTGCAGGTTGATAGCTCCTTGAAAGTGGAGTCACAGGTAAATAGGATAGTGAAAACGGTGTTTGGTATACTTTCCTTTATTGGTCAGAGTATTGAGTACAGGAGTTATAAGGTCATGTTGCGGTTGTACAGGACATTGGTTTTACCACTGTTGGAATATTGTGTGCAGTTCTGGTCTCCTTCCTATCGGAAAGATGTTATGAAACTTGAAAGGGTTCAGAAACGATTTACAAGGATGTTGCCAGGGTTGGAGGATCTGAGCTACAGGGAGAGGCTGAGCAGGCTGGGGCTGCTTTCCCTGTAGCCTTGAAGGCTGAGGGGTGACATTATAGAGGTTTACAAAATTATGAGGGACATGGATAGGATAAATAGGCAAAGTATTTTCCCTGGGGTTGGGGAGTCCAGAACTAGAGGGCATAGATTTAGGGTGAGAGGGGAAAGATATAAAAGAGACCTAAGGGGCAACTTTTTCAGTGGTACTTGCTTGGAATGAGCTGCCAGAGGAAGTGGTGGAGGCTGGTACAATTGCACCATTTAAAAGGCATCTGGATGGGTATATGAATAGGAAGGGTTTGGAGGGATTATGGGCCGAGTGCTGGCATACGGGACTAGGTTAGGTTGGGATATCTGGTTGGCATGGATGAGTTGGACCAAAGGGTCTGTTTTCGTGCTGTACATCTCTATGACTTCACATCTTGTGAGTGCAGAACCAAGGTACCATTGTAGTTAATGAGTACGCTCTTATCTTTGACTCAGATGAAAGTGTTGAGAAAAAATTCTATTCCGACATTCTTACTACCGATCGATAAAAAGAAATGTTTATTGTTCATGGGGCTTTTTATTGACAAAGTTTGTCACCTTCAATTATTTAGAGTGCAAACGCTGGCAAAAATAAAGGAGAGAAAATACAATAATAATGACACCCTCCTACTGACAAAAGCATGCTCAGCATGGCCTCATTGCAACAAACATGTTCTTTCAGCATAAAGATGGAGGCTTTCTGGATCAAAGCACTGGCAGATCCAGATTTATATTGTTTGGATAAGATGTCTGAGTGATGTCAGTATCATTTGATCCACATTTGGGACTGATGCCTTGTATAAGGCAATAAGATGTAGGAGTAGAAGCAAGCCATTCAACCCATCAAATCTGTTCTGGCATTCACTCACGTTATGGCTGATCTGAAATTCCTCAACTCCACTGCTTTTTCACATAGTCCTTGATTCTCTTGGTGATTAACCAAATGTCTATTTCAGCTTTGAATATACTCAGTAACCCAGCCTCAGTTACTCTCTGCAATAAAGTATTCCACAAATTCACTACCCTCTATAGAAAGAAATTCCTCCTCATCTGTGTCTAAAACAGGTACACCCTTCTGAGATTATGACCTCTGGTCCTAGACACTCTCACCTGTATCTACCCTGTTAAATCACCTAAGGATCTTGTAGGAAGCATTCAAAGCTTTTTTGAAACCACCTGGGCCACGTATAGATCTATTGACCAAGTGAAATGGACAGCATCCCCTTCTTCAGGATGTGCCTGAAAGAATGTTATCATCAACTCTGTGACTATATAGGAGAAAGTGGGGACTGCAGATGATGGAAATCAGAGTCGAGAGTGTGGTGCTGGAAAAGCACAGCAAGTCAGGCAGCATTTGAGGAGCAGGAGAATCAATGTTTCAGGCATAAACCCTTCATCAGGAATTGTTCTCCTGCTACTTGGATGCTGTTTGACTTGCTGTGCTTTTCCAGCACCACACTCTCGACACTATGACTGTGTGTCCACCGTGGCAAATGACATCTCCAATCCAGGGCCGGACTTAATGGTAGGGCCCTGGGAAGTGTTGCCAAATAAAGAGATCTAGGGATGTAGGTTCATAGTTCCTTGAAAGTGGAGTCACAGGTAAACAGAATAGTGAAGAAGGCATTGTCATGCTTATTTTTTTTGTCACTGAGTATAGGAGTTGGGAGGTCATATAGCAGTGTAAAGGACATTGGTGAGGCCACTTTTAGAATACTGCATTCAGTTCTGGTCTCCCTGCTCTAGGAAGGACGTCATACAACTTGAAAGGGTGCAGAAAAGATTTACAAGCATGTTTCCGGGGTTGGAAGTTTTGAGCTCTCAGGAGAGGCTGAATAGGCTGGGGCTATTTTCCATGGAGCATTGGAGGCTGAAGGGTGAACTTATAGAAGTGTACAACATCATGAGGGCCGTGGATCGGGTGAATTGCCAAAATCTCTTTCCCAGGGTAGGAAAGCCCGAAACTCGAGGGAATAGTTTTAATGTGAGGGGGTGGTGGGGGAGTTTGGGGGTGGGGGGTGGTGGTGGTGGGGGGCACGGGGGCGAATTTAGAAGGGACTGAAGGGGCAATGTTTTCACATAGAAGGTGGTGTGAGTATGGAGTGAGCTGCCAAAGGAAATTGTGGAGGCTAGTACAAATACAGCATTTAAAAAGCATCTGGATGGATATATGAATAGGAAAGATTTAGAGGGATATGAGCCAAATACTAGCAAACGGGTCTATGTTATTTAAGCTATCTGGTGGGCATGGACAAGTTGGACTGAAGGGTCTGTTTCTGTACAACCCTGATTCTATGATGATTGTGCTTATTAAGAAGCCGATTGATACATCTTGTTTAAATCTTGATATTGTTAAGGCATTTAATTGGTCAGGTTGATAACTGGTAAAAGGCATTTTTATTTTAAATATTGCCCATGGAGTAATGGGAATGAGGGCAACAATGCTTTAGTTATAAACAACTGTCACTATCTAAGTTTAATATATTATCGCAAAGTGCGGGAGAAACTCAGCAGGTCTGGCAACATCTGTAGGAAGAGAAAGAGAGTTAATATTTTGAGTCCCATGATCTTTCATTGGGACTGTTATATACTGTCAATGGCTAATAGTTCTTAGCTGAATTGATTTTTATTTATTTGGATATGGCCTAGCCTCTTTGAAAGCTGCATTTAACTTGCATGGAAGTGGATGCTGTAATATTGATACCACAATAATCTGCTACTTATTTTGTTGCTTTGAATCTTTTTGAAAACTGGATAGCGTGATTGTTGATTAGCAAGTATCGTCAGATCAATTGGTTGTGAAATGTCAACCTGAACAAGCTAGAGCATGTTTACTTGACACTTCAGTGCCTTTGTTTGGAATATGCTGTTCAGTGTAATACTAAACCCTGGTTGAGCAGGTTTTTCCTCTTTCAAAAGACTCTTTGCAGACTAAGACAGTTACTGTCAAGTACTGTCACAACCACCTGATGAAGGAGCGGCACTCCGAAAGCTAGTGTGCTTCCACTTAAACCCGTTGGTGTTGTGTGATTTTTAACTGTCAAGTGCAATATATAAGAAAAAGAAGTTAGTCAGGGTGTGACCATTCTGGCAAGTTAGTTTTTCTTAATAGTGTTTTTATTTACATAAGCTTTGAAAGTCTGCTCTCGATTAGCAGACTTGCAATAAGAGGTGCCTTGACAGAATAGTGATAGAAGGTGTAAGTGACATTTCTACAATAATAAATTGCTTGCTAATGCTCCAATGTGGACAAAGGGGCTGAATTGGAGAGATAAGGGGAAAGTCACAACCTTTATCATCAAGTCTGTATTTGACTGAATATGGTATCAAGAAGCCCGAGCAGAATTGTGGTCAATGGGAATAGTGAAAAGCTTCTCCATTAGTTGGACTCAATATTTGCAACAAAGGAAAGTTGTTGTGGTTCTTCAACTTAACCCCACAACATTGATGCGTGAATTCAATAGGCTAGCGTCCAGGCCCCAAACACCTTCATTAGTGATATTCCTTTTGTCATTTTGGGCAGAATGTGCAATCACCAACGGCCAATGTTCAGCACCATTCATGACTATTCAAATACTGAAATGATCTGTGTCAGAAAGCTACAAAACCTAGGCAATGTGCAAGCTTGGACTGATAAATGACATGTTCCAGGGAACTATATTTCCACTAAGAGAGAATCTAACCATCTGACCCTTACTTTAGATGGTATTATCATTGATTATCCAACTATCAATATTTGAAAGCTTACCAAGGATTTAAAACTTAATTGGACTAGCCACTATAAAACTGTGGCTAATAAGAGCAGAGATTGGGAATTCTGCAATGAGTAGCTCACTTCTCGAATTCCCAAAGTTTTTCCACCACTCATAGACCACCAATTTGTAACAGAACACTCTTTTGCCCAAAAGAGTACAGCTTCAACACTCGAAGCTCAGCACCATCTTGAATAAAGCGATATGTTTGATCTGAATGCATCCAAAATTTAAACATGCACTCAATCTGCCGCTGGTGTACAGTGGCAACAGTGTGTACCATGTACTGTAGCACCTGGCAAAGCCCCCATTGACAGCAACTGCCAATCCACACAAATTCTACCATTCAAAAGGAGAAGGGCAACAGATACGTAGGAACTTGAGCACCAGGAAATTTCCCTTCAAGTCACAAATCATTCTGTGATCATTAAAAATATATCATGTTCATTCAGTATTGCTGAGCCAAAATCCTGAAGTTCCCTCCCTAAGACCGCAATGTTAAAAATCACGCAACATCAAGTTGTAGTTCAACAGGCTTAATTAAAAGTGCTAGCTTTCGGAGCACTGCTCCTTCATCAGGTGGTTGTGGAGTACACAATTGTAAGACACAGAATTTATAGCAAACGTTTACAGTATCATGTAACTGAAATTATGCATTGAAAAATACCTTGATTGTTTGTTAAGTCTCTCATCTGTTAGAATGACCATGTTAGTTTTACTTCTTTCATGCGTAAATCACAAAACGTTTTTTTAAAGTTACATTGTCAGGTTAACTTTAACAATTGACATCAGCCCAGATAATATGTTGAAAGTGTTAGCCCCCTGTGTGCTGTTGTCTGTGTCATAATGTTTAGACTGATTCTAATCTAAAAAATGAGATAACAGAGTCTGACATGGATTCATGCAGTTTTTGAGCAAAGTACAATGTAACTCTGCAGGTACAATTTCACCCCACAAACGTATATGTGTATGTGTGAATGTGGATTTGTGTGTGTGTCTGGGGTTGGGAGTTGTGAGAGTCTGTGAGAGAGAGTGTATATGTTGTGTGTGTGTGTGTGTGAGAGAGTGTAAAGGGGTCTAAGTGTGTAAGAGGGTGCGTGTGGGAGTGTGTGTGTATGTGAGTGTAGGAGTGTCTGTGTGTGTGTATAGTGCAATGGTGGTCACCTGTAGTGTGACATGAACCCAAGGTCCCGGTTGAGGCCCTCCCCTATGGGTACCGAACTTAGCTATCAGCCTCCGCTCGGCCACCTTTCGCTGCTGCTAGTCCCGAAGTCTGCCTTGGAGGATGGTCACCTGAAGGTCCGAGGTCGAATATCCTGGACTGCTTAAGTGTTCTCCAACTGGGAGAGAACATTCCGCTCTGTGTTGTGCGGTGCTCATTCATCCGTTGCTGTAGCCTTTGCTCGGTTTCACCAATTTACCATGCCTCAGGACATCCTTGCCTACAGCATATGAGATAGACAATGTTGACTGAGTCGCATGAGAGGTTTCCCCACACATAATGGTGGTAATCCCATTGGACGATAACCTGGTGGTGCGTGATTTTTAACTTTGTGCACCCCATTCTAACACCGGCATCTCCAAATTGTTTGAAGAGCACAATGGTTCCAACTAACCCCATGGAATGTAGAGATTCAAGAAGGCAGAAAGGCACCACTTTCTCATGTGCAATTAGAGATAGTAAATACTGATTTTGCCAATGGCACCCACATCCCATGAGCAATAAAATTAAAGAGATGGTAATCTCCTTCCTCTTCTTGCTGATACTCATTTCTCATCCAAAATTGGTTCCCATGTAAAATTAGGTCAATCTGCAGAAATTGTTTTTTCATTAAGGAGTAGGTTTTTTAATTGTCTCTTGTGTTAATGCAGGCATCTGATATTTTGGACTCAAGGCCGTAAACATTCTTGCAGCAATGTGTCTGCTAGAAACTGCTATTGCTGGCTTGATTTTTCATGTCTTCTATGCATACACCTTTTTGGAGGATGAAATGTATGTCATGCAATTGTTCAGGACCATATTAATGAGAACCTCCTGAAATACCAAGCTATCTAAATTTTCCCTTTAACTCTTTTTGCCAAATAAATAGACACTCAATGTTTACTGATTTATGATTGATTGAAATTAGCTATATTCTGAATAGATTAAAGTGATCCTATGGAAAATAATTTCAAGGTTGTGCTGGTTTTGATAGGTATTGTTGCTGCTGTTCCAATTTTTGAGGTTGGCTAAAGATTTGTTTTCAAAAGCCAGAATTCTAGCAACTCAAGCACATGCTCCCCAGCAGAACACCTAGTTTTGTTGATAGTCAGGATTCTTTTCTTTGTTTATAAGTTGTACTGGTAGGAATGTTATTTTTCTCTCCTGTGATGTCAGATGAATCAAGTTGGTGTTCATTCTTAGATTTTTCCTATAGATAAATAAAAACCATGGGGATTCCAACATGAATTTCTTAAGTTTCCTTTGTAAGACCACAACAGGAGAGTACACGTCTTGCATCTGTGAGGGCCCCACATTCATCTGCCAGCATCTCCATACTCTTTAAATTTCAAACTTGTGGACTGGACTACTGGAAGGAGTGGTAGAATAAGACTTTATAAATTGTTCTTCAATGGAACCAAGTAAGTTCCTGTGAAAAATTAGATTTCAGTGTTCTTAAAATAGCGAAGAAAGTAGGAGAGACCTGTTAGGACAGATAAGGAGGAGAAATTGACTCATCTCTTTTTAATTTTCTCTTGTGGGCTCCAAAAAATGTTTTTATTTGTTTGTATGCAGCTTTCATTCTTCACTTAAATCATATTTACCTCGATCAAAATTATGCAGAAAAACGACAAAGTTTGCTTGAGTGAAAGAAAGAAAGACTTGCTATGCTTTTCCAGCAACACATTCAACTCTGATCTCCAGTATCTGCAGACCTCACTGTCTCCCTGAAAGAAAGAGTAGTTTTATTATCTACCACCCTGAGAAAAGTAATAAAAACACATCAAATATGTGCACAGGTACTGCTTTTAAAAAGAAAATGCCATTTCTGGACAGGAAGAATAGGTTATTCATTTTTTTAGAAAAAAGTTCTTGGGGTCTTTGAGATGTTAGATTTTTGACTCATGTTCTGCGGCAGTGACAATGTTTGCAGATCTTGAGTTAATGTTGAATGGTTGTTATCGCAAGTTACTTTGTAACTGGGCACCAATTTCAAGATGGAGATACAGGGAGAGAGAGCTTGGAAGTGTATTTTTTATTATCAGTTCACACTGCTTTTTTTCTGGTTTGCTGCTAAAGCAGCTGTTTACACAGGACCATTTGCAAACTCCCAAATCTACTCTGTTGTTGTTCCTAATTGAAAGCTCCGCAGTTAATATTTTATCTTCATTTATGTTGATCTATTATGCAAGTGTGCATGAAACACAAGATGCAAATTTCTTGACACTGAGTCAGTTGAGTAGTTTCTTTCAGTTCTTAGGTAACATGGTAGTCTCAATGTGCAGCCAAATTTGTTTATTTCATTTGGGTTCTCTGGACTGACACAACCTGTAATCAGGTGATCACGACAGCCATCTTAGCTCAGCATTTGTACCCTTTTTAAGAAAAATCTGTGAAGGCCTCTGCTATTAAAATTCGATGATGGAAGTTTAATTACTATAGCCCAAATTTATCATTGTCGGAACAGGCCTTGTTGAGATGAGTATGAGAAACAATAATTAAATAAAGAGAGAAAAAAGCAAAAAAGGCATCATGTGGCAACCCAAAATGAATGAGTGTTACTGGGTGCAAAGAGAATGAAAGAAATATCCTGTTGTAGGATGTAATGGCTGAGACTAGGGGAGGGGAGAAACTATTGTGCGGGGAGCAAAGTGACGAGTGCACATTGTCACAATTTATTGATCAGTAATGAAAGGATAAGAGTGCAAAGCACTGCAGTCACTAGGAGGGTTGTCGGAATATGGGAGTACATTTGTGATTGTGCCATGAACAGAAGGGCTTGGTTGCTGTCAGAGTACAGAGGACACAACAGAACAACACAGTATGAGCAGCATATTCAAGAAGAATTGAAAATAGAATTTAAAAGTCTTATGCACAAAGGAGTGAAAATACAGAAACCAGAGTGAAGAAGTAATTTTATTGTAGATATGCATTTTTGCATTTATGTGCACACCGAGGAAAATATTTTACTAAAAGTAGCAAGCAACACTGGGCTGTCTTGAGGAGGTGTAGGACATGATATAAATGGAATGTTTCTTTTTTTCCCTTTATCCCAACCACAGTCTCAGAAACATTTAAACATTGGTGTGCCTGGTGTGTCTTAGCTAGTGGCACACTTGACACTTGATTTAGACCTACTGACGAGCACAAGCTTAACACTGCGGTGCAGTTGAAAGGGAATGCTGCAATGTGAAAGCTGCTTTGTTTCAAATGAGACGAGTATACTAGTCAATATTTATCCCTCAATCAATATCACAAAACTGACTGGCCATTATCATGTTTGCTATGCGCAGGTTGACTGCTGCATTTCATGCATTATAACAGGGACTATACTTCAAAAGTCATTAATTAACTGTTAATTGCTTTGGGGGTTGAAGGGATCTTGAAGGGACTAAGTAAATTCACATTTTTCCCTTTTACTACTTCACTTCAAATAGTTATCAAATTGCTTGCTATTTGTGATTTTTATGAAAGGAAAATTTTGGTCTTTTTATCTGACTTGTATATTATCTCTTAGATCATCAGGACTGTTCAGTCTGATTGATAGTCTTTGGCCTCCACTGATTTCTCCAAAGGTCCATGGCCAAAGCCAAGGCAGCCAAGAGGTAATGTGAGAGTTTGTTTTTGACTGATTTAAGTCAGGAAGGGCAGTCTGTTCAGGAGATAGTAAGGTGGGATTTCAATTTATGATGGTACAAAACAGATAACAAAGTCAAAAGTGATTTGATTTTCTTGACAACAATAGTTTAGCATCTATTTATATCCTGTCTTTTCCTTCACTAATATTCCTCAGTCTAGACCATGTAAGAGTGCTCATACTGCATGACAGTAGGAATGGGAAACACTTCTTTAGCAGGTTTCATCAATCGGTTGATGCTTAGATCTTCCTCTTCAACTGAAAACTGACAGTTTCCTGCATAAAAACAAACGGGCAAGGTTTTTAAAAAATATCTCTGTCTTTATTCCTGCAAACACTGTGACTAGATCTTGCATGCCAGCAGCAATGAAAGGACTGTTCAACTCCAGTATTTATTTATTCTTTTATTCTTATGAGCTGCAGTGACTGGGAACTTAAATCCTGTGCCAGAAGCTGGTAAGACTAGGAAGGAAAACAAATAAAATTGGTTATACGTCAAAAGAGGGCCTCCTAGAAAATCCATCATTTGGTTGTTTCCTTTCACTGTGTTGAAGGTGATTAATAAAATTTAAAATATTGTTTGCATTAAATTCATTATAATTTTTAACAAAAAATCTTTGAAGTTTCTAGTGATGCTTGTAAGCATGGGAACATTGGACTTAAGAACTGTAGGAGAAGTTCGATACTTGAACCTTTAAGCCAGCTCTATCATTCAATAAGATCATGGCTTATCAGTTGTTGGTCTGAATTCTACTTTCCTCTGCCCTATTAACATGGACTCCCTTGTCAATCAAAAATCCATTTAACTCAGCCTTAAAAAAAAAATTAATGATCCAGCCTCCATTGCTTTCTGGGGAAGAGAATTCCACAAGCTAACAACTTTCTGACAGAGAGTAATTCTTATCATCATCATCTCAAAAGCAAGCCCACTTCTTAAACTGGACAAGAGGAAAAATACTCTAAGAATTCAGCCTGTCAAGTCATCAGGATTTTATATTTCTTCAATAAACTCATTTCTCATTCATTTAAATTCCAATCTTTTCAAGCTTTCTTCATTAGATAAGCACCTTATCCAAGAATGAATTGAATGAACCTTCTTCATGCTTGCTTTTGTTACCTATCCTTCATTGTCATCAGAAAGTGACAATTCCCTTCCAATTGTCATTGCTTACATGAATTTATAAATAGAGAAAAAAAAGTCTCTGAAAACTGTTTAGTCTGTCACAAGATTTGTAGTGTGGAATAAAACTAATGCGTCTCATACAAGCTGATATTTTTCTAGTCCATAGATTTGATTACTGATGTGCAGTTGCCTGCTCCAAGTTTTTGCTATGTCCTTGCACCTCTTCCAGGAGAGGGGGGAGTAAAGGTGCTTCAAAATGAAAATGTCTCTGACCTCTACCGGCCATCAGCATCGCACAATTTAAAGCATATTCTTCAGGTAATTGAATGATCTATGGATATGTCAAATAGTTTCAAACTTTGATTAATAATTAATTTTGGTCTTGTTTCTGACAACAGTGTTAACAAACTATTTGATCTACTTCGTTGTTTCAATCTATATGCCTTTATTGCAGATTCCAATATAAATATGCTATCCTTTTGAAATGAAATTAATAAAACAGCAGATTTATCATTATGTCATGAACTAAGTGACCTGGATTCAAAGCCAGCTTCAGCAGAAAATTTTGACTGAGGGCTTATTCCAGCATGGCAATATGGTCCGAGACATAAGGGACTTAATAATTCAAGAGTAGCTGTGGATCTCCAAGCCAAGAATGTTTTCTAAATGTTGCAGAGGTGGATTATGTCACCTGTGCCCTTTAAGTCAAGGTAGATTGTTTGAGTGCAGGAAAATAATGACAAAAAAGAAAGTGAAATGTACAACATGAATACAATAATTGTAAGGATTTTGGAACTGAGTATTGACATTGTATTTCAAAGCAAAGTAATTTGCAGCATCTTTATAGTAGACAGATGCAAATAGGACATTGTGTGTGAAAAGGGTTAGCAATCAAGCTTCAAGCACACAGGACAAATGAATGACAATGAGAAGGGAGATGGTTAATACAGCACTGAAGGTATTATATCTGAATGTACGCAGTATAAGGAATAAAGTAAATGAGCTGTGGCACTGATCAAAATTGGCAGGTATGATGTGGTGAGCATCACGGAGACATGGCTGCAAGGAGATCAGGATTGGGAGCTGAATATTCAAGGATATACATCCTATCGAAAAGATAGGTAGATGGGCAGAGCGGGTATGGTTGCCTTATTAGTAAGAAATGAAATTTAATCAGTAGTGAGATTCTTTGTTACCTCTATGAATTCAATTCGGGTTTAGGCAATACACAAGGCTAGTTGATTATTTTTGTAAGGAACTTCTCATGCAATGTGGTTTGTAGCTCCTTTGAAGTCGAAATATAAAGCCAGATTTGTACTTGATGTAGAGTAGGTGCTAAATCTATCATCCATGACATTGACTCGAACTTAGATCTTTGAGACTGGTAAAGAAATTAGGGGGTCACTTAGCAAAGACTGTCATGAAATCTTATATCTTGATGAATAACTAGAATGCTAAAAAGAAATCAGTGAATTCCAGAAAGTGTTGTTCAAGTTGCCTACAAGAAAAATGAATGAAATTTAAAGATTTAATGCAATAGGTGAACTCGTGGGGAATTTAAAAAGTATAAATGAGATTATAACATTAAGATACTTAATTTTTAATAATTGCTGAATGCTTTAAATTTTTCAGGAAAAAGACAGGGTAGAAATCCACAGGTAGGATTTCCAGAAGTAGGGGATATTGTTGGACAATTAGGGCCAGACCATTCAGGAGAGATGTTAGGGAGCAGTCTACACACAAAGGTGCTAAATGTTTGGAACTTTCTTCCACAAATTGCATTGGAATGTTGGATCAGTTGTTAATTTTAAATCTGAAATAAATGTTTTTTTTTGCTAAGCAAAAGTATTAAGGGATATGGACCAAAGGCAGGTATATGACATTAGGTCACGGATCAGCCATGATCTCATTGAATGATATAATAGCCTTGAGGGGCTGAATGTCCTACTTCTGTTCCTATTTTCCTGTATTCCACTCCTGAGTTCCTGCCTCTCGCTCATCATGCATCCAGTGAAATGAGGCATTTGCCCTTTGCCACCCATTGCACGACCTTCCTTCGCCTCCTTATGAGATGGTAGCGACTTTCCCCTCCAAAGAGTTTCTTTTGTTCAAAATGGCAATGATCATTGGAAGATGGAAGCTCATCATCACCTTCTCAGGCACAAAACAGGACAGGCAGTAAACGCTGGCCCAGCCCATGTCTCACAAGCGAATAAAAAGCATTATGGTGTAGTTGTGTTGGCAAATTGTTGATTTTTTTTATTTTTTAACAATCCCTAACTAGGTTGTAACCCCTGTCAACACAACCAGAATCTTTTATGTTTCAGTGAGATTGCCTTTCATTCTCCTAAACTCCAGGGCTAGTTTACTTAGCCTTTCATTACAGGACAACCTTCTCATCCCAGGGACCAATTTAGTGAAGCTTTGCTGTATCACCTCCAATGCAAGTATATCCTTCCTTAGATATGGAGACAGAGGGTGTATATAGTAATATGTGGCCCCACCAAAACTCTGTATAATTGTAACAAGACTTTTTTATTTGATTACCTTGATTGGCTGATGGGTTGAGGAGAGGGCAGATGGAGTTTAATTTAGATAAAAGTGAGGTGCTACATTTTGGAAAGGCAAATCAGGGCAGGACTTGTACACTTAATGGTAAAGTCCCGGGGAGTGGTGTTGAATAAAGAGATCTTGGAGTGCAGGTTCATAGTCTAGAATAGAATTGCAGGTAGACAGCATTGTGAAGAAGGCATTAGGTAGGCTTGCCATTATTGATCAGCGCATTGAGTATAGGAGTTAGGAGATCATGTTGAGGCTGTACAGGGCATTGGTTGGACCACTTTTGGAATACTTTTGGCATTTAGTTCTGGTCTCCCTGCTCCAGGAGGGATGTTGTGAAACTTGAAAAGAGTTCAGAAAAGATTTACAAGAATGTTACCAAGGTTGGAGAGTTTGAGCTATAGGGAGAGGCTGAATAGGCTGGGGCTTTTTTCCCTAGAGCATCTAGGGGTGACTTATAGAAGTTTATAAAATCATGAGGGGCACAGATAGATTGAATAGCCAAGATCTTTTCCTCTAGGTAGTGGAGTCCAAAACTAGAAGGCATAGGTTTAAGGTGAAAGGGGAAAGGTATAAAAGGGACCTAAGGGGCAACTTTTTCTTGCACAGAATGGTGCATGTATGGACTGGGCTGGTAGAGGAAGTGGTGGAGGCTGCTAACTTACAGCATTTAAAAGGCATCTGAAAGGGTATGTGAATAGGAAACGTTTTAAGGGATATGGACTAACTGCTGGCAAATGGGACTAGATTAATTTAAGATATCTGGTTAGCATGGACGGGTTAGACCAAAGGGTCTGTTTCTATGCTGTATAATTCTATGACTCGACTCCAATCTCCTCGCAAAGGCCACTTTTCCATCCTTATTACTTGCTTTATTGACTTCCTGCAGTAATTGCAGGAGCACCAGCAAATTTCTCTGCAAATCAACATTTTAAAAAATCTTTTCAAAAAAATCCTGATTTGTTTTTGTACCAACAATTGACAACTAAAATAAATAGCTTTAACATCCCTCCAGTAAATTGAAGTTATCGTTTTGCCCTTCCGCATTGCCTGTCTTTCTGACTTTGCAATCTCTCTGTGTCCTCGCCATGAGCTTGTTTTTCCAGTTAGCTTTGTATCACCAGCATACTTGGATATATTAGTCTTTGTCATTTCATCTTAAGAATACAATCCCATATACAGAGGAATCTCGATTATTCGGCATTCAATAATCCAAATATCGAATTATCCGGCAAGATCGCAAGGTTCCGATGCTTGGCCAAACCATGTTATCCGGCATTCGATTATCCGGAATTGGATTAACCGAACGAAATAGTCCCTGCCCACATCCTTTGAATTATCGAGGTTCCTCTGTATTGTTATATTTTTAAAGACCTAACATCTGAATATTTTCTGTATTTATGAATGTCTCCTTTATATTGACCTGCATTGTGGTTCAACTTTCAAACAGATTCAAGAAAAGAACCCATTCGTAACCCGGGACTACCTGTTACGTGTAAAAAGCTAAGCTCAAAAAAACTATAAAACATAGTAACAGAAATAGTCTGTTCAGCCCATTAATTATGCTGCATCATTCAATGAGATCATGATTGCTCTGATAATCCTTAACTCTACTTTCTTGCCTTACTTCCATAACCCTGATCCTTACTGATTTAAAAATCTGTTTCTCTCAGTCTCGAATATACTTAATGATCCAGCCTTGATTGCCTTCAGTGATAGAGAGTTCTGCAGATTTACTACCTTCTGAAAAAGTAATAGTCCACTCATTTTTATCTTAAATGGGCAGCACCCTACTGTGAGATTATGCCCACTGGTCCTCGACTCTCCCAGAAAGGGAAACAAGCTCTCCATATTTAACTTATCAAGTCCCTTAAGATTCTTGCTGGAAAAGCTAAGCAGGTCTGGCAGCATCTGTGGAGAGAAATCAGA
The DNA here is from genome assembly GCF_047496795.1 of Chiloscyllium punctatum. NCBI lineage: Eukaryota > Metazoa > Chordata > Chondrichthyes > Orectolobiformes > Hemiscylliidae > Chiloscyllium > Chiloscyllium punctatum. The sequence goes on from NC_092743.1 coordinate 65,865,229, forward strand.
CTTAATGTTTCAAGTTGAGTTACCCTTCCTCAGAACTGATGGTAGCTAGGAAAATGTCAGTTTACTCCTAAGAATCTTGAAAGTATTAATAAGATCACTTATCATTCTTCAAAACTCTAATGAGTACAGGTCCAACTGACTCAAACTCTGCTCAAGGACAATACCTCATACCCAGAATTAACATGGTGAACCTTTTCTCGACTACTCCAACCCCAGTATATCTTTCCTTCGATAAGGGAACCAAAACAGTTCACAATATTCCAAATAATTTTAGCAAGATCTCCCTAATTTTTCTACTAATTCTAATTGAAATAAAGCCCAACAGTTCATTTGCCTTTCCCATTACCTGCTAGATTTTTGTGATTCATGAGTGAGGACCTCCAAATCTCACTTTTCAGAAGCTTTCTGCAGTTTTCCCCATTTAAATAATGTTCTATTTTTCTGGTCTATTCTTCCTGACTAAGTGCAGAATCTCACATTTTCCCATGTTATATTCCATCTGCCAAGTTTTTGTCACTGACTTAATCTGTCTATGTAAGTGGACAAAAACATAGTAGTCAATTTTCAGGTCCCAGGACTGACCTTGAGACTCTCTACTTGTCACAGCCTGCCAACTTGAAAGTGTCCTGTTTTATGCCTGTTCTGGATACCTCCTGTCTGATAATTCATTCTCTTGCTAATCTGTTACCAATCTCAGTGAATCCATACCTTGCATATTAACTTTTGTGTGGCATGGTATTAGATACTTTTTGAAAATCCAAAAATACAATATCTACTAATTTCTCTTTCAACTTCACGTGTCATGTCCTCAAAACATAAGAATAAGTTTGTCAGCCTTTTTGTAAAGTCATTTTGACTTGTTCATTTCTAATCTTTTAAAATGCTTTCCTAAGTGCATTGTTATGATTTTCTTTGTAACAACTGCTAGCATTTTCCCAATAACTGACGTTGGACTGACTGTCCAATAATTCTGTTAGCTATCTTCCTTCTTACTTCCAAAGTGGTAAATATTTTTAAAACATCTTTAGCAGAGTAAGGTAAACCTGAAGTTTTTAATATCCATTGTCAAATGTATTTAATACATAGCATTCTGTTGCTGGAAAAGGGTAAAGGTAAGCATTTCAACAATTCCTATAATTTAAAGTAATCCTTTTGGCTTAAATTAAACTTCATAGCTTTTAAGAAGCAGAAAATTTTATTTCATATACAAGGTATTTGTATTATGTACATCCAGTTAAAACAATGACTGCAGATGCTGGAAACCAGAGTCTAGATTGGAGAGGTGCTGGAAAAGCACAGCAGTTCAGGCAGCATCCAAGGAGCAGTAAAATCGACGTTTCAGACAAAAGCCCTTCATCAGGAATATTCCTGATGAAGGGCTTTTGCCCGAAACGTCGATTTTACTGCTCCTTGGATGCTGCCTGAACTGCTGTGCTTTTCCAGCACCTCTCTAATCTAGACTAGATTAGATTAGTTTTTTTTAGATTAGATTAGATTAGTTACAGTGTGGAAACAGGCCCTTCAGCCCAACAAGTCCACACCGCCCCGCCGAAGCGTAACCCACCCATACCCCTGCATCTATATCTAGATCCTTACCTAACACTAGGGGCAATTTAGCATGGCCAAATCACCTGACCTGCACATCTTTGGAGTGTGGGAGGAAACCGGAGCACCCGGAGGAAACCCACGCAGACACGGGGAGAACGTGCAAACTCCACACAGTCAGTCGCCTGAGGCGGGAATTGAACCCGGGTCTCTGGCGCTGTGAGGCAGCAGTGCTAACCACTGTGCCACCGTGCCGCCCTATTATGTACATCCAGGTAATTTGAATGGCTAATTCCTGATGATGCAGCAATTATCAATGCTTATTTAAGGCAGTATAATATTTTACTTAAATTTTGCCATTTTTTTCTACTTAATTTCAGCATGTTCCTGAACAACATCGATGTAGTTTCAGTGCAGAAGTCATTTACACCAGGTTCCAGGTATAAGCATGCACTCCACTTACATACTTCTCAAAAATGGCAATGTATAATGAGTAGTTTTGTTTGTGGAGCTTTGAGTATTTTTTTTAAACTGAGAATATGAACATATGGTGGATAAATGTTATCTGTCAATTGTCACTCTAATTCTGCAAAGCCAATGACTGCTTTAACATCAGAGATGTAAATGGGGCTGAACTCCAAAATTGTGACATCAGCATTACTGATCTTATGGAAAAATCATTGATAGACCAGCAGGAGAAACTTGGACTGGGGACACTTCTGAAATGATATCCTAAGTTACATTTAAAAGGCTTTTAACAATTGAAGCTTTCTTTGCGTTTGAAATGATAATCGGTAAGAGTTTACCTTTGTTAGGTCTCCTTCCTGTCATATTTGGTTTAATGCTGCAGGTCAAAATCATTCCTCTGGTATTCACTTCCTTTGTCCATACATGAAGCAAGACTGTAATAAGATGTGGAACCAGATCACAGAATCCAAACTGACTGTTGGCAAATTAATGATTCCTTCCATCACTTAATTGATTGAATAGAAATTTAACATTAGAAATTGCTTGGTTAAATTTACATTTTGGTTTTATAACTTGAGCAATTATCTGGTAGTTGCTACTACCATAGTTGCACTTAAATAGCTTTGGCGGCCCGGGTTCAATTCCAGCCTCAGGCGACTGTGTGGAGTTTGCTTATTCTCCATGTGTCTGCGTGGGTTTCCTCTGGGTGCTCCAGTTTCCTCCCACAAACGTGCAGGTCAGGTAAATTGGCCATGCTAAATTGCCCATAGTGTAAGGTGCATTAGTTAGGGGTAAATGTAGGGGAATGGGTCTGGGTGGGTTACTCTTCAGAGGGTTGGTGTGGACTTGTTGGGACAAATGGCCTGTTTCCACAATGTAGGGAATGTAATCTAAAACTGGTAGTTAGTTCTGATGTTTATGGCAGCCAGTATGTCATATATAGTTTTTGTTAGCATGTAGAAATTTTGAATAATATGTTTTTAAGAACATGCACACATTCAATTTAGGAACAGTAGTAGACCATTTGGCCCCTCAAGCCTGAGCTGTGATTTGATAATGGCTGGTCTGACTGTGCCTTAACTTTCTATCCTTCTTACACACTATAAGACATAGCTGCAGGGGTAGGCCATGTGGTCCATCGAGTCTGCTCTGCTATTCAAACATTTTTTTGATTAGATTAGATTAGATTACTTACAGTATGGAAACAGGCCCTTCGGCCCAACAAGTCCACACCGCTCCGCCGAAGCGCAACCCACCCATACCCCTACATCTACATCTACCCCTTACCTAACACTATGGGCAATTTAGCATGGCCAATTCACCTGACCTGCACATCTTTGGACTGTGGGAGGAAACCGGAGCACCCGGAGGAAACCCCCGCAGACACGGGGAGAATGTGCAAACTCCACACAGAGAGTCACCTGAGGCAGGAATTGAACCCGGGTCTCTGGCGCTGTGAGGCAGCAGTGCTAACCACTGTGCCACCGTGCTGCCCATGACTGATATGTTTCTCCTACCTTCTCCTTTAACCCTTGATCCCCTCACCTGTCAAAAACCTATCTACTTCTGTCTTATATACACTCAATGACTTGGCCTCCACAGACCTTAGCAGCAATGAGTTCCACAAATTAACCACCCTCTGGCTGAAGACATTCATCTCAGTTCTAAAGAGTCATTCCTTCACTGTAAAGCTTTGTCCTTGGGTACTAGTCTCTCTTACTAGTGGAAACATTTTCTCCACTTTCATTATGCGGGCCTCTGTAAGTTTCAATCAGAACTCCTCTTATTCTTCTAAACTCTACTGAGTACAGACCCAGAGTCCTCAATCTCTCCTCACATGACAAGCTCTTCATCCCTAGGATCATTCTTGTAAACATTCTTTGGAGCCTCTGCAACTTCCTTATATATGAGGCCCAAAACTACTTTCAATATTCCAAATATGGTCTATCCAGAGCCTTATGCATCCTCAGCAGTACATTTCTGCTCTTGTATTCTAGCCCTCTCAAAATCAATGCTGACATTGTATTTACCATCCTACGTGTTAACCTTAGGCGAATCAAAGTCCCTTAGTGCTTCAGATTTCTGTATTCTTATGTTATTTCTTTGCCCATTCTCCCAGCCTGTCCAAGTCCTTGTGCAGTCTCCCCACTTCCTCAACACCACCTGTGTCATTTGCAAACATAGCAACAATGCCCTCTGTTCCAGATTATTAATGTACAATGTAAATAGTTGCGGTCCCAGCATGCTTCTCTACAGAACTCCACTAGTCATTGCCTGCCATCCTGAAAAAGACCTTTTTAGCCCTACGTTCTGCTTGTCAGCCAATCTACTATCTATGCCAGTACCTTGCCCCCACACCATGAGCTCTTACCTAATTTGCAGCTTCCTGTGCAACACATTGTTAGAGACCTTCTGGAAATCCAAAAGGATCATGTCCACTGGCTCTCCTTTTTCTAATTTACTCATTACCTCCTCAAAAGAATTCTAATAGATTTATCGGACATCACTCCCTTTGATGAAGATGTGCTGACCCAGCCCTATTTTACCATACACATCCTAGTAGTTCGCAATCTCATTCTTAATAATAAACTCTTAAAATCTTAGCAGTGAACGATATCAGGCTAACTGGATTACAGTTTCCTTTCTTCTGCCTCTCTCCCTTCTTAAAACATGGTGTTACATTTGCCAGTCTTCTGGGACTTACCTTGACCTCTGATTGATCATCACCAATGCCTCTGCAATCTCTTTAGCTACCTCCTTCAGGACTCTGAGATGTAGTCCATTTGCTCTGGTTGATAATCCAATTTCAGACCTTTCAGCTTCCATAACACCACCTACTTATTGATGGTCACTACACTCATCTCTACTCCCTGACTCTCTTGAAGTTCTGATATGTTGTTGGTGTCTTCCACTGTGAAGACTGATGCAAAGTACTTATTCAGTTCCTTCGCCACTTCTTTGTTCCCCATTACTACTTCTCCAGCCTCATTTTCCAACAGTCCAAAGTCCACTCTTGCCTCCCTCTTACCTTTTATATATCTAAAAAACTTTTCAAATCTTCTTTTCTGTTACTACCTCACTCACTTTCGTATTTCAGCTTCTCCCCCCTTTCTTGCTTACTTACCTCGGCTGGTTTTTAAAGGCTTCTTAATCCCTTGGCTTCCAAATCTTCTGGCTTCTGACTAATCTTCACGATGTTTTTTTTGCTTTTATACTGTCCCTGACTTCTCCTTGTCAGCCATGGTTGCCTCATCCTCACTTTAATGTTGCTTCTTGCTTGGGATGAATTTATGTTATGAGTCCCACATCACCCCAGAAACTCTATCATTGCTGCTTCATTGCTACTTCCCTCCTGAGTCCCCCTCCAATCAACTCTGGACAGCTCCCCACCTCATGTCTTTGCAGTTGCCTTTACTCAATTATAATACCATAACATCTGATTCCAGCTTCTCCCTCTCAAACAGCAGGGTAAATTCCACCATATCATAGTCAATGTTACTGTTGGGGTCCTTCGCCTTAAGGTTCCTAATCAAGTCTGCCTCATTACACATCACCAAATCCAAATTGCCTGTTCCTTTCATGGGCTCTGCAACAAGCTCCAAAAAAACCATCTTGTAGACATTCCACAAATTCCTTTTGTTGAGATCCGTTAGCAACCTGATATTCCCAGTCAGCCTACATATTGAAGTCCCCCATGATTATTGTAATAATGCCTTTTTTACAAACCTTTTATGTCTCCTTCTTTATATTCTTTCCCACATCCTGACTACAGCTAGGAAGCCCGTACATACCTTGCATCGGGGTCTTTGTAACTTCACCTTTCTTCAACTCTACCCACACAGATTCTATTCCTTCCGATTCTTTTTGCGATTGATTTAATTTAATTTTTTACTAATAAGACAACCCTGCACCCTCTGTTCCTCTGTCTATCCTTTCAATAAGACATATCCTTAGCTATTCAGTTTCTGGCCCTACGCCCCTTGTAGCCACATCTCTGTGATATCTACAACATTGTATCTGTAAATTTGTCTATGCTACAAGCTCATTTATTTTGTTCTGCGTACTGTGTGCATTTAAGTATTACATTCTCAGTCCTACGTTAAGTACTTCCCTTCTCATACTTGCCCTGTCATCTGCCTCAAGTTAGATTCCTGACGGTGCCCCTCCCACTGGAACAGCTCCCTTCTTCCCCACTATTGGTGCCAATATCCCATAGATTCAAACCTATTTCTCCTTTACCAATTTTTAAGCCATAGGTTTACAACTTTAATCCTGTTGATCCTGTGCCAAATTTCTCTTGGCTCAGGTAGCTGCCCGGAGATTATTATCTTTTCAGTTCTGCTTTCTAATTTAACCTCTCACTGCTCATATTCCAGCAAGAGAATCTCTTTCCTCTTTCACCTATATCGTTGGTATCTATGTGACCATAACACCTGGCTCTTTCCCTTCCCATTCCAAGTTTCTCCTCCCTTGATGAGATATCCCTAACGCAGGCATCAGGCAGGCAAATATATTCTTTACCTGGCTGCTGTGCTTTAGAAGGCAGTCACACCTTTTAGATTCAATACCTCAAATTCAATCAGGGCAATCAAAGACATGAGGCTGTGACAATGAGTGAGAAAGGTAGAGGGATTCAGGAGATAGTGCTGAAGGAGCCACAGCCCTTAAGCTTGTCTAACAGGTTTGAGATTTTTATTCTTTTTGTGGATGAGAGCGAGCACTCCAGACAGGATGAGAAAACTTACCATAGCACTGTGGAACAGGGAGCCATTCGAGAGGGGGCAAGATAAGAGAAATATAGCTGTAATCAGGCACAGTATAGTTAGGGAAGAGTGATCTTTTCCTGACCATTGCAAAGTCTTGACTCCCTTATCTGTCAAGATCTATCGAACTTAGCCTTAATAATATCAAATTATCTCCATCCACTACTTTATAAGAGGAGAATTCCACAGAGGAACAAACCACTGAGAGAAAGAAAACATTCTTCCCAATCTGCATTTTAGATGGGAATGTCCTTGTCTTTTACACTGTGGCTATTATTTCTAGACTGTCACAAACAGAAACATCCTCTGCATCTACCTCAGCTCCCTTCAAGATATTATATGATTCAGTAAGATCCCTTCTCATTCTCCTAAAATCCAGTAGATGCAAGCCTAACCTAGTTCAAACATTCCTCATAAGATCACCCTTCAGTGAAGCTTCTCTGAATAGCTTCTAATGTTACTTCATCTCCTTTTTCAAGTAAGGAGACCAAATCTGTATACAGCACACCAGGTGTGATGTTGTCAACTCTCTGTAGAATTGTAGCAAAACTTCTTCTTTGATATTCCATTCCTTGTTCCATGAATGAGACATGCATGCTATGATCATATGTCAGAACACCTATATCACTGTGTATTGCCAGCCTTTACATCTTTCTCTGTGTAAATATTGTATTGCTTTACCATTCTACTGCCAAAGTGGATAGATTAACATTTTGCCCCATCAATTTTTCCTATTGACTTAATCTAAATCCTTTCATAAACCTTGTTACACTTTATTTCCTACCTGTATTTGTGTCATTCAAAAATTTTGTAACCTTTGATTTGTGCATCCAAGTGTTTTATGCAGATAACAGATAGTTGAGGCACCAGCACCAATGCCTGTCGTTCCCACTGATTACAGCCTGGCAAACCTGGAAGTGACATTTTATGCCTACTATCTGCTTCTTCATAGCCAACCAATTCTCTGAAATGTAATCCCTTACACCGAGAGTGCTTACTTTGATGTGACCTTTGATGTGTCTCCTCATCAACCCTTTTTGGAAATCTCAAGAATACGATGCCTACGGATTTCACTTTAACCAAGTTACTTGTTACTTCTTCAAAAGCTTTAATTAATTATTAACACATGACTACCCTTTCAGAAAGCACGTTGACTCCAAGGGCCCAGTCACAGCCTCCTTATTAATAGATTCTAGCATTTTCCCTATGACAGATATTACGCCAACAAGCCAATAATTACCTGCTTTTCTGTTTCCTTTCTTTCTGGAATAGAGAAGCTGTATCTGCTGTTTTCCAATCTGAAGGGATATTTTCTGAATCCAAGGGAATTTATGAAAATTCACACATGCGTCTGCTATCCCTGCAGCTGCTACTTTTAGGATTCCAGATGTTAGTTCTTAATTCTAATGATTTTCTCAGTCCTCTTTCCCTTGTGATTATAATTCTTTAAGTTCTTCCCTCCCTTTCACCTTTTGATATTCATCTTTTTCCAGGGTATTATTTGTGTTCTCTGCAGTAGACAGGATAGCTATTCACTGTTTCTGTCATTTCATTAATTCCCCTTACTCTGGAGGACCCAACTTCACCTTAGTTACTGTATTCCATTTTAAATATTATAGAAACTCTTGGAATCTTTTATATTTTGATTGAACTTTCTCTCATACTCTAATTTCTACCTTCTTATTTTTTGTAGTCATTTTTTGTACAGCATCTAAAAAACAGCAATCTTCTGATGTACCACTAATCCTTTTGAAAATTTTTTCAGGGCAGCACATTGGTTAGTACTGTTGCCCGACAGTGCCAGGGATCTGGGTTTGATTCCAGCCTTGGGCGACTGTGTGCAGTTTGCACATTCTTCCCGTGTCTAGGTGGGTTTCCTCCATAGAACATAGAACAATACAGCACAGAACAGGCCCTTCGGCCCACGATGTTGTGCCGAACATTTGTCCTAGCTTAAGCACCTATCCATGTACCTATCCAGTTGCCGCTTAAAGGTCACCAATGATTCTGACTCTGCCACTCCCACAAGCAGCGGATTCCATGCTCCCATCACTCTGTGGGTAAAGAACCTACCCCTGACATCCCCCCCATACCTTCCATCCTTCACCTTAAATTTATCTCCTCTTGTAACACTGTTGTACCCAGGGAAAAAGTCTCTGACTGTCTACTCTATCTATTCCCCTGATCATCTTATAAACCTCTATCAAGTCACCCCTCATCCTTCGCCGTTCCAATGAGAAAAGGCCTAGCACTCTCAACCTATCCTCGTACGACCTATTCTCCATTCCAGGCAACATCCTGGTAAATCTCCTCTGCACCCTCCAAAGCTTCCACATCTTTCCTAAAGTGAGGCGACCAGAACTGCACACAGTACTCCAAATGTGGCCTTACCAAGGTCCTGTACAGCTGCAACATCACCTCACGACTCTTGAATTCAATCCCTCTGCTAATGAACGCTAATATACCATAGGCCTTCTTACAAGCTCTATCCACCTGAGTGGCATCTTTCAAAGAGCTATGAACATAGACCCAAAGATCCTTCTGCTCCTCCACCTTACTAAGAACCCTACCGTTAACCCTGCATTCCGCATTCTTATTTGTCCTTCCAAAATGGACAACCTCACACTTGACAGGGTTAAACTCCATCTGCCACTCCTCAGCCCAGCTCTGCATCATATCTAAGTCCCTTTGCAGCTGACAACAGCCCTCCTCACTATCCACAACTCCACCAATCTTCGTATCGTCTGCAAATTTACTGACCCACCCTTCGACTCCCTCTTCCAAGTCATTAATAAAAATTACCAACAGCAGAGGACCCAGAACTGATCCCTGCGGAACTCCACTTGTAACTGGGCTCCAGGCTGAATATTTACCATCTACCACCACTCTCTGACTTCGACTGGTGAGCCAGTTCTCTATCCAACTGGCCAAATTTCCCACTATCCCATGCCTCCTGATTTTCCGCATAAGCCTACCATGGGGAACCTTATCAAATGCCTTACTAAAATCCATGTACACTACATCCACTGCTGTACCCTTATCCACATACTTGGTCACCTCCTCAAAAAATTCAATAAGACTTGTAGGGCAAGACCCACCCCTCACAAATCCGTGCTGGCCATCCCTAATCAAGCAGTGTCTTTCCAGATACTCATAAATCCTATCCCTCAGTACCCTTTCCATTACTTTGCCTACCACCGAAGTAAGATTAACTGGCCTGTAATTCCCGGGGTTATCCCTATTCCCTTTTTTGAACAGGGGCACAACATTCGCCACACTCCAGTTCCTTGGTACCATCCCCGTTGACAGTGAAGACGAAAAGATCATTGCCAACGGCTCTGCAATTTCCTCTCTTGCTTCCCACATAATCCTAGGATATATCCTGTCAGGCCCGGGGAACTTGTCTATCCTCAAGTTTTTCAAAATGTCCAACACATCTTCCTTCCTAACCAGTATCTCCTGTAGCTTACCAGTCCATTTCATTCTCTCCTCTTCAACAATACGGTCCCTCTCATTTGTAAATACTGAAGAAAGGTACTCATTCAAGACCTCTCCTACCTCTTCCGACTCAATACACAGTCTCCCACTCTTGTCCTTGATCGGACCTACCCTCGTTCTCGTCATTCTCATGTTTCTCACATACGCATGGAGTTATCCTTGATCCTACCTGCCAAAGATTTTTCGTGCCCTCTCTTAGCTCTCCTAATCCCTTTCTTCAGCTCCCTCCTGGCTATCCTGTATCCCTCCAACGCTCTGTCTGAACCTTGTTTCCTCAACCTTATGTAAGCCTCCTTCTTCCTCTTCATTAGACATTCAACCTCCCTCATCAATCAAGGTTCCCTCACACGACCATCTCTTTCCTGCCTGACAGGTACATATATATCAAGACACGTCGTATCTGTTCCTTGAAAAAGTTCCACATTTCAATGACATCCTTCCCTGACAGCCTATGCTCCCAACTTATGCTCCTCAGATCCTGTCTTGCAGCATCGTATTTACCCTTCCCCCAATTGTAAAACCTGCCCTGTTGCATGTGCCTATCTCTCCATAACCAAGGTGAAAGTCACAGAATTTTGGTCACCGTCACCAAAATGCTCACCCACTAACAAGCCCATCACCTGTCCCGGTTCGTTACCGAGTACCAAATCCAATATGGCCTCCCTTCCGGTCGGACAATCTACATACTGAGTTAGAAATGCTTCCTGGGCACACTGCACCAACACTGCCCCATCCAATCTACTTGATCTAAAGAGCTTCCCATCAATATTTGGGAAGTTGAAATTGCCCATGACTACTACCCTGTGGCTTCTGCACCTTTCCAAAATGTTTCCCAATCTGTTTCTCCACATCTCTGCTGCTATTGGGGGGCCTATAGTAAACACCCAACAAGGTGACTGCTCCTTTCCTATTTCTGACTTCAGCCGATACTACCTCTAAAGGCAGATCCCCCTCGAACTGCCTTTCTGCAGCCATTATAGCATTTCTAATTAGCAACGCCACACCACCTCCTTTTTTACCACCCTCCCTAATCTTATTGAAACATCGGTAACCAGGAACCTCCAACAACCATCCCTGTCCCTCTTCTATCCACGTTTCTGTGATGGCCACAACATCGTAGTCCCAAGTACCGATCCACGCCTTAAGTTCACCCACCTTATTTCTGATACTCCTTGCATTGAAGTATACACACTTGAACCCATCTCTGTGTCCGCAAGTATTCCCTGTCAGTGCTACCTTCTCCACAGCCTCCCTACACTCTTGGACATCCTGAAAAACAGCTAACTTACTTGCTGGACTACAAGTCCGGATCCCATCCCTCTGCCAAATTAGTTTAAACCTCCCCGAAGAGTGCTAGCAAACCTACGTCCCAGGATATTGGTGCCCTTCTGGTTCAGGTGCAACCCGTCCTGCTTGTACAGGTCCCACCTTCCCCAGAATGCAGTCCAATTGTCCAAATACCTGAAGCCCTCCTTCCTACACCATCCTTGCAGCTCTGGGTATTCCAGTTTCCTCTCATGTGCTGGGTAGGTGGATTGGCCATGCTAAATTTTTCATAGTGTCCAAGGATGTGCAGGCTAGGTGGATTAGCTCTGGGAAATGCAAAGTTACAGAGATTGGGTGGGGAGGTGGGTCTGGGTGGGATGTTCTTTCGAGAGTTGATGTGGACTCAATGGGCAGAATGACTTGTTTCCACACTGTAGGGATTCTATGATTCTGTTTAACTTGATAAAGAGCAAAGAACAGTACAGCACAGCAACAGGTCCTGTAGTCCACCAAACCTATGTTGACACATTATGTCTTTCCAAACTAACAACCTTTCATCTCTACACAGTCCATATCCCTCTATCCCCTGCATATTCATGTTCTGTCAAGTTGCCTCTTTTAGTGTTGCTATTGTATCTGGTTCTACCACCTCTTCTGGCAGAGCTATCCAGGCACTTACCACCCTCTGAGCAAAAAAACCTGCTTCTCACAACTCCTTTAAACTTTCCCCTCTTTTTAACCTTAAACCTATGTCCCCCAGTAATTGACATTTCTACCCTACCTCTGATTGTCCATTCTATCCATGCCTGTCATAATTTTCTAAACTGCTATCAGGTTGCCTCTCAGCTTCCAAGCAAAAACATATCCCTCATGATTTTATTAACCTCTATAAGGTCATCCCTCTGTCTCTGACGTTCCAGAGAAAATAGCCGCAGCCTATTCAGCCTCTCCCAATAGCTCAAATTCGGCAACCCTGGCAATTTATATGCAATAAATTCAACACATTAATTACAGACAGACTGATCTCTCACTTAAACTGAATTTACAAATACACCATGTTATATATTTGTAGATTAAAATTTCCCTTGATAATTGGAGTATTTTTCATAGAAACCCCTATTTTTTTCTTGCTGTATCCCTAGTTCTACATTGTAGATACTGTTCTAGAGGTAAACAATTCATTTCTTTTCTGAACACTTCCTAGTTTCATAACATGCTTCCAATAAGAGGAAGGCTTGAATAGCATGTAGTACTCCAAAAGTGGCTAAACTAATGTCCTGTACAGTCGCAACATGACCTCCCAACTCCTATACTCAGTGCACTGACCAATTAAGGCAAGTGCTTTAAGACCCAGAAGCTGCCAGCCCTGGGAGATAAGTGTCAAGACCTGTGATAGTGTAAGATACATGGTTTCATCTGCCTGTCTGCTCTTAATGAGCTGATGGACAGGCTATGGGGTGAGTTATCCTAGCAGTGGGATAGTGTTTAGTCACCACCTAACAAACTCATTCCTACACTTAGCAAAAGTATTGGAAATCTGCATCCAGTGTGTCCATTCTGGTGATTTTCATTGACACAATTTGCAATTTTGTCTTCCACCTGTCGCCACATTACTAGAGTTTTCTCTGTTGCAAATTTATTTTTGTTGAAGTTGTGTAAGACCACCTTCCATACCTTGAATTCTCTAGCTGCTGCACATAGGCTACAATTTCAGTGACTTTTAATTTGAACTGGGCTGCTTATCTAACATTCATTCTTGTTACCCTGTTGTTAAGTTAGAATATGGGATTGAAAGGAATGCCGTTTGCACCAGTGAGTCGATACTCTTGACGTCACTGTCGACATGCATAGACATGAGGTGCTGAACATGCACCTTCAGTGATGTGCTATTCTATAATTCTAGATGGACAATCATACTCATTAGTATCTACATTTCTAAGATTCTGTTAAGCAGGCTTGATTTCAATGTTGAGTCAGAGATTCAATCTGAACATGAGGTAATTTCTTGGCCAAAGGTCAGGAGCCAAATTGTACAAGAGATTTACTCTTCCTAGAGTATATGCAGTAAATTCAACACATTAGGTTACAGACAGACTGATCTCTCACTTAAACTGAATTTACAAATACAGCATGTTATATATTTGCAGATTAAAATTTCCCTTGATAATTGGAGTTTTTTTTCATAGAAACCCCTATTTTTTCTTGCTGTATCCCTAGTTCTACACTGTAGATACTGTTCAGAGGTCTAGGAATACTCCCACAATTCATTTCTTCCCTAATTCTTATCTCTACCAAAAGAAAGATTCTCATCTTGATCTTTCAAATGCTCGAATGCCTTAATTAACAGAGCAAAACCGCCATTCTTTCCTGGCTTCCTTTTTTCCATAATGACAAGTATGATTGGATATTCAGGTCCCAGTGTTAGGTACATTTCACTCATGTATTTGTAATGGCTGTCAGGTCATATGCATTTTCTGTTTCACTTGATAAATCTGTTTTGATCTGAAGCCTATAGATATAAAGCCTTTAGTTTGGTTTTATATTATTTTTGCTCTCTCTGCCCTTATCTGTTGTTGCACTGTTAGATTGGCATATTATTGCTGTGCTCTGATCGTTATGAACTATCTTGCTCTCTTGTACTTTAATTTACAATCTCTTCCGCACAGTTGTACATGCACACCCTATATTCTTTCTTGCATAATAGCCCAACTTGTAGTATGCGTTATAAGATATTTAATGATTGTTTATTCCTATGTTGTTCCTTCACAGGAGCAAACTGCCTATCACCAAAAAAGTAAGGACTTTTGGCTGTTTGTGATTGATTCATCACTGCAGTCTGCAGGTCATGATTCCGGAGTACCTAAAACGCTCTCAGTCTATGTTACATCAAGCTGCATTCTCGGTCTTGAAGTTATTAAATCACTGAATGATAAAACATCCAGCAACATTTTCTTCAAGGATGCCATAATCGAGAAAGGTAACAGCTGACAATGTGTTCTTCAAATTTATTTTGGTCTCAATTTATTCGCTAAACCAAAAGTATTTGTGGAAAGAGAAGGTTATACCAAACTACAGTTCCATTAAAATCCTGAAATTATCTTAGGTTAGAATAGGGAAGTAATAAAGTAATATTGTAAAGAAAAATGAAAAGGAGAAAAGTTGGGTGAGTGTCATAGCAATTTAAATTTGTAAAGAAATTCCCCATACAAGACATCCCAGAATATTCTTGAAGGAATAAAAGGAACAAACATCAGCATGTGAGAAACAAATTTGGAGAGTTGATTGAAATTTATAGTTTAAATAAGGAATGTTTTTAAGGAGGACAGATAATTAGGTTACATTCAGGAAGAGAGAGAGAGTGGGAATCCAACTGAGAGCTCTGTCACCGATGATGCAATGGAAGGGGGGTCAGCTTATTAGGAAACAAGCAAGCTGGACCTTGAGAAAGGTAGTAAACCCTGGATTGCACCAAGTACCATGCATAAATCAGCAATGAAATGGGAGGATTGAACTGGTTAATGCATGGCTGGAAAGAGGCACAGGAAGACACATTGTTCACTTCTGTGATATTGGTGCCAGTTTTGGGAAAGATGGGATCAGCACAGGCTGAACAGATTGCAAATGAACAAAGCTGGGACCAATTTCCTTGCAGTGTGATTTTCTAATACTATTCGAAAAGGTTTAAGATAATTTGGCAGGGGTGTGAAAACCAGGACGTAATATTAGAAAAGGGGACCAAAGAATACAAAGAATGTGGAAAGACAGGTAGCACTACAAGAATTATTATTAGTAATCTCACAACTAAAAGATCAGCTTTTGAGCTCTGTGATCTTGTTGCATCCAGTCTTGATTGGTGGTGGACAATTAAACAACAAACAGAAGGATTAGGGTGTAGGTTTGCTCGCTGAGCTGTAGGTTTGATATCCAGACGTTTCATTACCTGGCTAGGTAACATCATCAGTGGCGACCTCCAAGTGAAGCGAAGCTGTTGTCTCCTGCTGTCTATTTATATCTTTCTCCTGGATGGGGTTCCTGGGGTTTGTGGTGATGTCATTTCCTGTTTGTTTTCTGAGGGATTGATAGATGGCATCTAGGTCTATGTGTTTGTTCATGACGTTGTGGTTGGAGTGCCAGGCCTCTAGGAATTCTCTGGCATGTCTTTGCTTAGCCTGTCCCCGGATAGATGTGTTGTCCCAGTCAAAATGGTGGTTTCAGAAATGACAGCCAGACTACTGAGACCCCTCGGAATCCTAGTAACACACAAACCCACCAACACTCTCAAACAAAAACTAACAAACTTAAAAGACCCAGTACAACCCATGGACAAAACCAACGTCATTTACAAAATTCCATGCAAGGACTGCCACAAACACTATGTAGGACAAACAGGAAGAAAGTTAGCCACCAGGATACACAAACACCAGCTAGCCACAAAAAGACACAACCCTGTCTCCCTCGTAGCCCTACACAGAGATGGACAAAACATTTCGACTGGGACAACACATCTATCCTGGGACAGGCTAAGCAAAGACATGCCAGAGAATTCCTAGAGGCCTGGCACTCCAACCACAACGCCATGAACAAACACATAGATCTAGATGCCATCTATCAACCCCTCAGAAAACAAACAGGAAATGACATCACCACAAACCCCAGGAACCCCACCCAAAAAAAAATATAAATAGAAAGCAGGAGACAACAGCTTCGCTTCACTTGGAGGTCGCCACTGATGATGTTACCTAACCAGGTAATGAAACGTCTGGATATCAAACCTACAGCTCAGCGAGCAAACCTACACCCTAAACCTCAACCTGACCTACAAACCTTCACAGACCTTGCAAAAACGAAGGATTAGAGAACACATCACATTAGTCCAAAAGGCAAGGTTAATGCATTTGCTGTCTTCAGCCAGAGTGCTAGATCCCCAGCATCAAAATCGACAACTGTATAACCAAATCAATTCACTTGATGTAATATGAAGAAACAGCTGAAAACACTGGATACTGCAGATGTTCACGGCTCTGAAAACAGTCTGGCAATAATATTGAAGGTGTGCTAGGGAGCTAGCCATGTTCCTAGGTAAGCTGTTCCAGTACAGCTACAAAACAGGCATCGTTTTGACAAATCCAGACCACCCACTTGCTGCCTTATCAGCATATTTTTGATCATCGGAAAAGTAATGGAAGTTGTCATCAATAGTACTCCAGTAGCAGTTGTGAAGGAATAACTTTCTAACTATATATATTATGCACTTCGGTCTACTCTCTGCTTATTCAAAGAATTCCCCTTACAAATCAATAAATCTTAAAGATATTTACTCTTGTCATATTGTGATTCCACCTGACAGTAACAATGGACAAATCAGAACATAGAGTGAAAGTTGGCTTGATAGATTTTATGGTTTACTTCTCTTTTTGTTTACTGCCTTCAGACAGAGACTGAAAAATTTACAAAGGTTCCCAAAGTATATTTAACAAATGAAAATAAAGATTAATTTCACTGAAATAAACCGTGATTTGTATCACAAGAACTATTTGAAATCATTTCATTAAAAATATCAGAAAGAAAGCTTCAACACTTTTACTCCAATAATAACCTCTCAGCACTCAACCTTCAGTGAAGTACTGTATTAACATAGGAAGTAGGAGCAAGAGGTAGGCCCTCAGATCTACTATCAAGAAGATCATTGTTGTTCTGTTAGTGTTTCGAATTCCACATTTCCATCCATGTCCAATAACTTTTGATTACCTCGCCTCACAAGAATCTATATACCTTTGCCTTAAAATGTCCTACTTCTACTACTCTTTAAGTCACTGAGTTCCAAAGTTGCACAACTTTGAGGAAAAAGAAGTTCGATTCTAGCCTCGGGTGACTGTCTGTGTGGAGTTTGCACATTCTCCTCGTGTCTGCGTGGGTTTCCTCCCACAGTCCAAACATACGCAGGTCAGGTGAATTGGCCATGTTAAATTGCTGGTAGTGTTAGGTACATTAGTCAGAGGGGAATAGGTCTGGGTGGATTACTGTTTGGAGGGTCGGTGTGGACTGGTTGGGCCGAAGGACCTGTTTCCACACTGTATGTAATCTAGTCTAATCTTTGTCCTAAAAGCACTACTCTTAATTTTGAAACAGTGCACCCTCAGTTTTGCATTCACTCACAAGAGGAAACATATTTTCAACGTAGACCAATGTAAGGCATTCAAGACCATATATACTTGAGTCAAGTTATCCTAATTCTACTGAGCTCCTGTGGGGAGAAAAAGCCTCATCTGTCCAGCTCATTCATCTACCTGCTCAGCAAACTAGTAAACCTCCGCTGATGAAGGGCTTTTGCCTGAAATGTCGATTTTCCTGCTCCTCGAATGCTGCCTGACCTGATGTGCTTTTCTAGCACAACACTTTCAACTCTGTGTAATTGAAGCAGAGCATCCTTACTTCTAACTTTAATTCCCCTCATAACAAAGAATAACACTGCTTTAAGTCTCTATTAGTCATCCCTGTCTCTATGCTAAAGCTTCTTGCTCGGCTGGCATAGCTATAATCAGTTTCGTTTTGGAAAATTGCTGCTGTGCATTTGCATAAAGTGATTTTATTTAGCTTATATCTCAGCCAAGACCTTTAAAACCAGCTTCTAGCTCAGCTGACCTATGTCTTAGTATGGATTTAAATAAACTGATGTTTTCAACACCCTCCTGTTTCTGGACAGTTCTTGCTACTGACTTGTCCAAACCCTTGACTGCTTGGTGACTGCTACATATTATTAGTCCACTTCTCTCTGAATGAACTTGATTCTATCCTTTCTATTTCTCTCTTCGGGTTGTAAAACCCAAGTCAGCAAACACCTTAAAAATTGTTTCCCCAGGGGGCTTGCTTGGCATTTAGCCAAAAAAGCATTACTTGGAAATACTGTTTTGAATTCACTGTTCAAAATTACTTCCTGATATTGGCAAATAAAACAAGTTAGACCTTCATGGAACTGAAAATCAAAGACATTTTTCCTCTTCTTTGTTCCACCTAAGTTCCCTCAAAATAATAATAATATATTACAGATCTTCATCACAGGGACCACCCAAAAGTATGCCAAAGTACCCTGGAGAATTCTCTTCAGCTCCAAAAGTAAAACTTTCTTTCTCACTCTCTTGTCTGTCCATGCCTCAGTTTCTTGTTCTAGTTACTTTGAAATACTTTCAAGCTTATCTGTTGTTTACTTTCTTATGCAGTAAGATATTGTAAGGCCTACTGTAGATTTTCCCTTTAACGCCAATCTAAGTAATTTCCAATCTTCTCCACAAGACCCCAGATGAAATTAGGCCAAACCCACCTTCCATGCAGTCAATGTTGAAGTTAGTGTTTTATCCTGTCGACAGTGCAGATCTATCATTAACTGTCACTTTCGCTAACTTCTCTCAGGAGCTGCAAACCATGCAAGGTCCAAAAGCTTCTCCAAGAAAATAACCCAGATAACTTGAAACCAGGGAATCTTCCCAAGCATCATCCTCTGTGATGATGTGGTGTTATGAACAATTCATCAATTTTATGGATTTGAGTTTGAAGGATTGTGGTATACATGGATTTTTTAGGTCAGTGAAATGAAACACTGGATTTCTTACTGAAATGAGATATTTCTTGGAAACCAAATGGTTCCAGGTAAATGCTAGTCTCAATTGCTTGAGCTCACTTCAAGGAAAACGTAAGATCATGGAGCTGTTATAACTAGTTATGACATGAGTACTTTGCATCTGTCTTTACAAAGAAATAAGATGCTATCCTGTTTATGGTGAAAGAGAAGGCAATTGAGACACTTGATGGCTGTAAAAATGATAAGACAAAGATATTAGGTTATGCTTAAATTTCATAAGGGACCAGGACTACTTGAACATCCAAAGATCCTGAGGGAAGTGAGGGTTGAAATTGCGAAAACATTGTTGAGAATTTTTCAATCCTTTTTAAAGGGGTGTTGCCAGAAGGAATGGAAAATGTCACACCTATATTCAGTAAAAGATGTATGGAAGATTTAGTTGACTTTCAAAGGTAAGCCCACGATCCATAGGCCAGTCGTTTAATCTTTGAGATTTTAGAAATAATGATTCGTGACAGAATTAATTCGCTTGAGCAAATGCAGGTTAAGAAAGGAAAGCCAGTGTGGATTTGCTCAGGAAAAATCTTGTCCAATTAACTTGCCTGAGTATTTTGATGAGATAACAGAGGGAACAGATGAGGGTAATGCTGTTGATGTGGTATACACAAACTTACAAAAGAATTATAACACAACAGACATGTGAGCAAAATCAGAGCTAGTGGAATAAAACAAACAGCGACGTGAAAAACAGTTTGGCTGAATGACAGGAAACAGAAAGTATTGGTGAACAGCTGTTTTTGAAACTACAGGAAGATTTATAAATAAGATTTCCCCACGGTTAGTGTTAGAATCCCTGCTATCCCTGATTATTATTAATGACTGAACATTGAATGTGCAAGGCTCAGTTTCAAAATTTGCATATGATACAAAACTTGTTGGAATTTTGTACTATGAGGCAAGTATTAAACTTCAAAGGTCCTGGGGATGTAGGTGCATGAATCACTGAAGATGGCATGACAGATTTAGGGCATGGCTAATAAAATATTAGGGTTTGCTTAGCTCAATTGAGCTGCAGTGTGATGCCAACAGCATGAATTCATGGAAAAAACGCTGTACTCTGGGACTATGGCAACTTCACTTGAATGTTATTTCAATAATTTAAATTCTTTCTGCAGTACACAGTGCAGTTCTGTGAGAGTTTCATTTTTCAATTTAAAATCTCTGACAAGGATGAGTAGAAAGAGAAGTGCTGAGGCTACTTTAGCAAGGTTACTCTGAAGACCTTACTTCAATGTTCCAATTTAGCAGCTGTGCACCTGCAGGTTTGTCTAGTAACAATTCCTTTAAAAAGTGGAAAGAAGCATATTTTATTTGTTAAATTTATCTCAGTTATTTTCAAAGAAATGCTTATTGTGTTGCATGTAGTAATCTTGTAATAATAAGTCTCATTTTCTTTTATTCTGTAGGCTTTATTGTGTGTGCTGAAGGTACCATACTTTCAGTCAACAAATTGGTGTTGCATAGTGATGAAAATGAGAGAATTTCTTCATTGACTGGAAACATTGTCCTCAATGAACTCAATGCTTTGACCAAAGTAAATTCTTTATGTACAGTCCAAGGTGAGCCTGTGTTTCAACCTCTTTGTTTGGTCATTTATTCATCTCGGGTGCCCTAATATAGCTGCTGAAAATTGAAAGAAAGTCTCACCATGTAGATTGGTTCCAGAATATCTTAATTATGCAATCTTCTGTTCTGAGTGACAGAGTTTCAAAATGCTTTATGCACTACAACTAGCTTTTCTATAAATTCAGTGTGTGGATACTTTCCTAACAACTTCTGCAGACATGTTATTACACACCTCTGGAGTGAATTGGCTTTGAACCCAGGCCTCCCAGTCCAGATGTAGAGACACAATTACAGCATCAATACAATTTGTTAGCTGATACCCTCGAGCAAGCACTTGAAAAAACCTGAAACCTCTAAATGTGATTTAAATTCCTTCCAATCATTGTTATCACCCTTCTGTAGATTCCCTGCTATTACTAGTCAAAAGCCCCTTCCATTGCTGCTTCTTCCTTTTAAAAGCCTAGTTGATCTCCCTGATTGCTAGAACAATGAGCTGACAATAAAAGCCTTTTCAATGGTATAATTTAAATTTGAGCCAAAAGCTGCTATCGGATGTTGTGACTTACAAGTAGTAAACTACTTTTGTGTACTCATGAGCAAGTGCTATAACTCATCTAAAAACTCCACTGTTGCCTCCCAGACATTTGATTTTGTTCTGTATTGAACTGTTGGGTTTCAAACATTGCAAACTAGGAGGGGTTTGAAAATTTACAAATATTTACAACGTGGCAATTACCTGTCCTGCATTTGTAGCAACAGAATGGCAATGTGGTTGCCTTTAATTTTGTTTCTCTGCCGTACCAGGGACACAACTAGATGCTAATTGTTTCTGATTGAATAAATAAACTGGCAATTATAAAGCACCATTCATAAGATTGTTGTGACATATTGTAGTATACCTACCTCTAAATCAAAAGGTCTGGATTCAAGTCCTACCTGGTCCAGAAGTGTGTGACAACATCCATAAAGAGGTTAAAAGAGAAAATGCCTAAAGCACCTTTCATGCTTTTGGAATGCTCCAAACTGTGACATCAGAAACAGGAGTTGGCAGAGGCCTGCTAACACTTGGAGCCTGTTTTGCTATTCAATGAGTCAGTAATGGATCTACGTAATCACCTTCCTCCACGATCCCTGTATTCCTTGGTTCTCTTGGAATTCATATCGACATATCTGCATTATACTCAACAAGGGTATAAAATCCCAATGATTCGGAACTCTTTGATTGAAGGCAGTTCTTGTCTTCTCAGTCTTAAATAATTGGTCCCTTGTTCTGGGCGTGTGAAGCCTAGATCAAGTGATACCAACCAGTGAAAATATTCTCCAGGATTTGCACTGTTAAGTCTATGTAGGTTTTATTTATTTCACTGAGATCACATTTCTCATTCTTCTAAACTCTAAAGAATGTTGACCTAGCTGTCTTGATCTTTTGTCAAAGGTCAAGTATCTCCTTCCTTAGGTACTCCAGGTTTGAGCTCAGTAAGGCTATATATAATTTCAATACAACTTTTAAAAAAGTCTTAGACACTAATTCCTTTATTGCAATTGTTTGCTGCATCTACGTATTAACTTTTCTGTGATTTGTGTATGAGATGCCTCAGAACTCATAACCTTTCCACATTATATTCCAATTGCCATGTTCTTGCCTTTTTCAGTTAACCTGCCTAAATTATTTTGCAGCCTGTTTGCTCATAACTTATTGTTTTATCCCAACTTTGTGCTGTGAACACATGGGAATACATTATACAGCTAAATAATTTACATACTTTATAGGTAACTGAGGCCCAAGTACAGATCATTGTGGTATCCCACAAGTAATTGCCTGTCAACTCAAAACTTACTTGTTTATTCCTGCTCTATTTTCCTATCTATCAATTAAGGTCAACTCATACTAATTTATTAATCTCAATCCCACAATTTCTTTGGGAGTAAAAGCCTCCTGTGTGACCCATGCTTAAAATTCTTTTAGAAAATTCAAACATAATAGATGTCTAATTTTCCCCTTATTGACTCTGCTGTTTCATAAATTCCTGTTGTTTCTGCACAATAGTATTATAATTTTCTTAGTACCCTGTTCACAAAACTTCGTTACTTGATACACCCTCATGACCTATTAATTAGTTTTGAAGTTTAGTTACCATTTCATTGCTAATTTGACAGACAATTTGTACATTGCAAGGACCAGCAGACCTTAGTAAGATATAAGGCATTGCATGATCTGCTTTTATGTTTGGTCAGGAAAACTGCACTTCTTGCTTTAACTAATGCCATGGGATCTTTCACAGATGCAGGCACATGGTTTTGTTTGATGTCTTATCTGAGACTTAGTGCTTCCAATAATGTCATGTCAAATAACTCCATATAGGCCCATATCTTTTCACCAAGTCACCCTTGTGTCCTTGATCTCACTTCCTCAAAGAAGACAGATGTCAGAGTGAACAGAACCTGTGAGACTTCTGTTTATATCTGTCAGCCAGAACTCCCTGATTGGGGCCATTAATCTGGTCCTATCAGGGAACTCAGATTCTGAGATCCACCTGGATGCTTTTGTTACAATCACGGCATCTCACCACCACTAGCCTCCTTCCCCCCCCCCCCCCCCCCCCCCCCCCCCCCATCCATTGCCAGATCCAGGAAATCAGATTTAACCTGCTGCAGAGTCTTCTCCCCATTAGCAAATCTGCTGGAGCTATCCCTAGTTGCATGAGGGGTGGCCCTATCACTAAAAGGAACTGGGACAGTTTGATTTCTAGTGAAGCTGTAGGCTTTTTCTTTAAGGTAAAAACAATGACTGCAGATGCTGAAAACCAAATACTGGATTAGTGGTGCTGGAAGAGCACAGCAGTTCAGGCAGCATCCAACGAGCAGCAGGCTTTTTCTTTAAGCCTCTCTTCAATGTTTGGACTGTTCTTTCTGTCAGGCTATTGGGGTGATAGATAGAATGGAGCTATCCTTATATGACGAATACCATTTGATCTTATGTATACTCAAATTCCCTGCTGTTAAATGACGGCCCATTATCTGTGACCAACACTTTTTGGAGTCTGTGTATTGTAAAAGATGTGAACAATTTTTCTAAAATCATCCTAGTGTTTGATGAATGAACTCAGTGCACATCCAGCCACTTTGAATTTGCATCCACAGTGACTAGGAACATTGAGCCCATGGAAGGACCTACATAGTTGAAGTGTCACAGGATCCAGAGTTTATTTAGCCGTTCCCATGAATGTGGGGTATCTGCTAGTAGTTATTTTTGTCCTTGTTGTCACTCACCAATGCGGCTATGACTGCATCCAGCCCAAACCACCAGACATAACATCTTCATTTTGATGACCCTGGTGTAGTTCAACCAGTATCTGGTGATAACCTTTGCTCAGGACAATCAATCTTGCTGTCCTCTACTGTCTCTCCTTGTCCAAAAAGATTTCAATAATGATTGTAATGGCCCTTTGGTTTCCTCTAACACCAGCAACTGTTTCAGTTTTGCCGAGACCTGATTTGTCTATGTCCAAAGTCTGATATTGTCAGCTGTGACTGGAAGTATGTCCAGAAAATTTAAAACCCACTACAGACTCTTCCAGTGGTGGTACTAGCGGTGGTCTATCTGCCAGCTCAATGCATCGTTTGGACTCCCGGGCAGTGATCCAACTTGTAATTATACGCACTTAGTATCAGACCTCAAGGTTGAATTCGGTCTGAAGCTTTGGGCAGCACTGCCTTGACCTCTTTTAGTAGACCTAGCAGGGGTTTGTGGTCCATTGTTATTACAAATGTTTGCTGTAAAGCTATTAGTGGAACTTCCTGACTCAAAATATGACCGCCAAACTTTCCTCTGTATCTGTGTGTATTTACGCTCTGCATTAGACAAAGTCCTAGATCTATATTCCTCTCCATTGGGCCACCTATGTGCTTATACTACCCCGATGACATACAGGGATGCATTGCATATCAATACCAGATCTTACTTGTGATCATAGTGTGCCAACATTTTAGAGGATGATAGCTGTTTATTTACTTCCCTGAAAGCTATTGCTTGGCTATGTGACCATTTCCAATGTTGGCCCCTTTTTAAGAGTTGATGAAAAGGTCCAGGATGGAGGCCAGGTTACGTATGGACTTTTCATAATAATTCACCAGCCTATGGAAAGACCTAAGCTCCAGTACAGACGTTGGAGCCAGGGCACCTTTGATCACCCTCGCTTTATCTTCCAACAGGTGTAATCTGGTTTTGTCAACTCTGTAGGCCAAGTCGGTCACTTGGGGTGCCTGGAACACACAGTTTCTCCTTCTAAGGCATATGTCAGCCTCAAGAAACATCTGAAGATTATGCCCAAGTTCTCTAGATACTTATTATTGGTCTTCACTGTTATTAGCATGTCATCCAGACAAATGGTAACCTGGGGTAGACCTTGTAACATCCATCACCCGCTAAAACATTGCACAGGCTGACATTACCCCAAATGGCAGTCTCGTATATTGGTACAAACCCTTATGGGTATTAATTGTAGCATACTTCTGGAAACTCTATCTAACTGCAGTGGCAAGTGTGCATGGCTCATGTCCAGCTTCATGAAGGAATCCCTCCACCCCCAACCAGCTTTGCATATAAATCCTCTATGTGAGGGATTGAGTATTTATGCTGCTGCAAAAAGTGGTTGACCGTTTGTTTAAAATCCCCCCAGAGACAGACTGACTCATTGGACTTCACAATCGATATGACTGGTGCTAGCCATTCCGTAAATTAGACTGGTTTCATGATTCCTTCGCTTTCTAGCCTCCTGATTTCTGCATCTCCTTTTCTACGGCAAATGGCATTGGACCGTCCTTGCAGAATTGTGGAATTGCTTCCTGCTTGACATGCAAGATGACCTTGGCTCCTTTGATCATCTCTGGACCTTCCTGAAACACCTCTGGGTATTTAACAAAACTTCACTCAGGCAGCCATTTTCTAATTAAAAAATGCTGAGCCAATCTAGGGAAATCTTTCTCAACTAATTTTGAGCCATCAAGGCCGAGCCTTGAGCCTGAGCCTTTTACGGGGAGAAAGTGAGGACTGCAGATGCTGGAGATCAGAGCTGAAAATGTGTTGCTGGAAAAGCGCAGCAGGTCAGGCAGCATCCAAGGAGCAGGAGAATCAACATTTCTGGCATGAACCCTTCTTCAGGAATCATTCCTGAAGAAGGGCTCATGCCCGAAACGTCGATTCTCCTGTTCCTTGGATGCTGCCTAACCTACTGCGCTTTTCCAGCCACACATTTTCAGCTCTGAGCCTTTTACTACAATCAGTGGTAACTGAATCAGCTGTTTTTCATAAGAGACCGGAATTGAAGTTGTAGCCTTAATTTGCAAAGGCTCCATGGTATTGGTGCTTTGTCTAGCCAAGATCTTGCAGAAAGTTAAGGGTTGGAGTCCCGAGTGAATTTTGTTAAAGACTGAAATGGCTGCGTCGATATAGACCTCCATTAGAACCATGTGACCATTTAACCAGATGTTAATTTCGGTTCTGATTTGGATGTTGCTGAGCAATTTAATTATTCCAAACCAGATGTAGGTGAATGTTCTAAGGTGTGCACACTTCTGGATATTTGCCTACGAGTTCTCTTACTCAATTTGGGCTAGCAGACACTTTTGCACAGGTCCTTTCAGCCCAACAAGTCCATACCGACCCTTCGAAGAGCAACCCACCCAGACCCATTCTCCTACATTTACCCCTTCACCTAACACTATGGGCAATTTAGCATGGCCAGTTCACCTAAACTGCACATCTTTGGACTGTGGGAGGAAACCCACACAGACACGGGGAGAATGTGCAAACTCCACACAGACAGTCGCCCGAGGTGGGAATTGAACCCGGGTCTCCGGCACTGTGAGGCACAGTGCCACAGTGCCACCCTGTCAATTCCCCATGTAATTTACCAGCCTTTTAGCTCTATGCGAAATCCATAAATAGTTATCAAATATACTAGACATGGCAAACTTCCTAACAACATCCTAGCTGGAGTACTGAAGGCTTGTCTTCCAAAGCTAGCTGCAACCTTAGCCAAGGTGTTCCAACAGAGGAACACTGATATTCATGCCAAAAATAAGGAAATCTAAACTGGTCAATTACTAGCCTATCAGTTTACTCTTAGTTGTTAGCAAAATAATGGAAGCTGTCATTGTCAGTAGATTCCAATAACTTGTTCACTAGGGCTTATTTTGGGTTTTGCTAACATTACAACCTTGATTCAAACATAGCTCAATTCCAAACGCGAGCTCCGAGTGACTGTCCTTGGCATCAAGGCAGCATTTGACAGTGTGCGCCATCAAAAAAACATACTAAAATTGAAGTCATTGGGAATTAGGGAGAAAACAGGCTACAGATTGATGACATTAAAAGAAGATAATTGTGATTATTGGATGGGAACTGTTGTGGTGAAATGGTGGTGTTCCTACCTCTGAATCAGGAGGCCCAAGTTCAAGCCCACCTGCTTCTGAGATGTGTAATAACATCTCTGAACGGGTCCATTAGCAAACATTTGTGTGGTTTCCAAACAATCAGGTCAACCACAGAACATTGCTGCAGGATTCTTCCAGGCAGTGTCCTGGCCCAACCGTTTTCAACTTCTTCTTTATTGACTGTCCTTCACTGTTTATATGTAGTTAAGAGATTATTTGCAATTTTGTGTGTGAGCTGCGCTACAGGAGATCGATGAATAATTGTTGTTTGAAAATGATACCAATGACATTGTTTAAAATTACTTGCCTTCAAATTCAGTTAACCCAAAATTCTTGTGTGCACTTTTGGTTTGTTCTGTTCATTTTAACTTGATAGTATGCCTGTAAATAGGAGGTTTCTTTTGCTTATCAGGAATTGTGGTTGGTGTTGATGAGGCTAATGCTTTTTCGTGGATAGTTTGCAACAGATGTGGAAATGGAAAACTGGAAAAGAAACATGGAGAAAGGTCAGTACATGTAAATCTGAGACAAAATTTTAAAGGGAAACGGCACTATTTTCATTTAATATGTGTGCCTTATGCCGCCTTTGATAATGTTAATTGGATGAATGTGAAACACTGTAAATGCTGGAGATCTGAAATAAAAGCAAAAATATTTAGCAGATCTAGCAACTTTTGTGGAGGCAATAAAACAGAACAAATATTTCAAGTTGAATATACTAATATTCAATTCCCTACTAAGTTCTCAAATTCACCCAAAGTTGCTCCTCTAAGTTGTGCACCATCCTGGAACTGTTAACAATGACATGGTTGTACCAATATGATGATGGTTGTCATTGTTCAAGGTAATTCACCATAATCTTTTCCAAAATTTGATATGAATGAACAAAAAAAAGGTTGATTGATATCCCTGAATCTGTTATTGAAAGTTATTAGGTTCCTGAGCAAAATTCCATTCTTTTACTCATGAAGATCAAGGCCGTATTTGGAGTAACAGCAATGTTCCCCACAAATAAAGTGCACAACGTTAAATGAGTTATTAACACAATGCTATTCCAATATCACAGTATTGCTTTCAAGCTAACAAGCAGGAAACATTGGCTCAACAGGGAATGAATGATGGTCAGAGCCATTTAGGTAGTGCTATCCACAGAAACAGGTAGGAGTGTTAATTGGACATAGGACATAGTGAAGGAGCAGCAAACAGCCAGTGTCAGATTGGTGACCTGGGAGAAAATAGATGATACTTAGTGAGGGAGCAACATGCAGCAAACCTTCAACTTACCTCTATTCTAATTAATCAGATAAGTTATAGTTTACTTTTTTGTTCCCCATCTTTGATAAGTGTGTAAATGTGAGTGGCAAACTTACATTTGCAGCCACAGAAACTGCTCAGAAATTATTTCCTAGCATCAGATGAACATACAAAATCCTAGAACATTATTCAAAGAAAACCAAGGAAATCATCCCTCCATCCTGGTCTATTTCCATCCCAATTAATTTGGAAATTTGATCTGTTAATATTTGTAGGACTTTTCCATGTAATTGCTACACATACCTACATTACAGCAGCATCAGAAAAAAATTGTCCTGGTTACTTTGTTGCTTACTGTAGAGTCTTCAGTACTGTGCAGAATTTCCTGACCAAGAAAGTATCCAACTAATTGATATCCAAATCCCTGATAATATTTCTGTATAGTTGTTTTCAAAGTATTTATGTTGTATCCTGGTTTCAGGCCTTTGATAAAACTGAAAATTCTTTGGACACTAGTGTGTGTGGACTTGGTCATTTATCTTTCCTTTCCTTTATAAAGGTTAATCAGTTGAGTGCCACTTATTGAGTCCCCTGATGGACCTGGTAAAATCAGATAACTGTAAAATAGAGAAATCCACGCTGAATCTCCATTCTTGTGTTTCAACATATTTTACCAAGATTATGCAATCATTACACTGTATTCAAATATTAAATTAATTCTCAGCATTATTTTACTTGTATGTTTTAAACATCAAATTGTTCTTGTCACAGTGAATCATTTTACTGCTGTCCATGTGCCCAGTCTGTGATGACACCGCTTACAAAAATGCAATTGGAAGTGTTTCTACAGTATCCAGACCTGCCTCATAGTACCATAAAAATCAAGGTAACAGCTATTCACTTCTGGTTTCCACATTATCCATTCACTCTGATGAAGTATAATGTAGTGTTGAAATATTGCCTTTAATAATTACAAGATTTCTACATTGAAGAAAAATCTGTGCAAGGTTTGTGAAGGTTTGTAGCTCAGGTTGAGGTTTAGGGTGTAGGTTTGCCTGCTGAGCTGTAGGTTTGATATCCAGACGTTTCATTACCTGGCTGGGTAACATCATCAGTGGCGACCTCCAAGTGAAGCGAAGCTGTTGTCTCCTGCTTTCTATTTACAAAATTCCATGCAAGGACTGCAAGAAACACTACGTAGGACAAACAGGAAGAAAGTTAGCCACCAGGATACACTAACACCAGCTAGCCACAAAAAGACACAACCCTGTCTCCCTCGTAGCCCTACACACGGAGGCAAAAACCACCATTTTGACTGGGACAACACATCTATCCTGGGACAGGCTAAGCAAAGACATGCCAGAGAATTCCTAGAGGCCTGGCACTCCAACCACAACGCCGTAAACAAACACATAGATCTAGATGCCAACTATCAACCCCTCAAAAAACTAACAGGAAATGACATCACCACAAACCCCAAGAACCCCATCCAGGAGAAAGATATAAATAGAAAGCAGGAGACAACAGCTTCGCTTCACTTGGAGGTCGCCACTGATGATGTTACTTAGCCAGGTAATGAAACGTCTGGATATCAAACCTACAGCTCAGCGAGCAAACCTACACCCTAAAAATCTGTTTATTATAAATGTCCTGCTGGAGTCTACAAAGGCTGAAATCATGTATCAAAGGGTTGTATGTTTGACTTTTTGGCAATTGACCTCTGAAGCTGAATGTGAAGACTTGAAGTGTGTGCACTCAGTTCTCAGTAAACAGCTTAATGAAGCATCTTACTTTAGTGTAATGCTTTCATTCTAGGGGCAAAGAAGGAAAACAAAACAATCAGAGTAGCACTGGTGGCAGACATAGAGCCGTCTCAAGTCCTGACCAGCCCACTTCTTCAGTAAAAAGAGGTTGTTTGGCAATAGGGATGAAGAAATTTGGAAATTATAGATAGAAATCCTTTCTTTAAAGATCTTTGATTTTTTTTAGAAGCAAAGAGGTGCTTCTGCAGCTGTACAGGGCCCTGGTGAGACCACACCTGGAGTACTGTGTGCAGTTCTGGTCTCCAAATTTGAGGAAAGACATTCTGGCTATTGAGGGAGTGCAGCGTAGGTTCACGAGGTCAATTCCTGGAATGGCGGGATTACCTTACACTGAAAGACTGAAGCGACTGGGCTTGTATACCCTTGAGTTTGGAAGACTGAGAGGGGATCTGATTGAGACATATAAGATTATAAAAGGATTGGACACTCTGGCAGGAGGAAACATGTTTCCGCTGATGGGTGAGTGCCGAACCAGAAGACACAGCTTAAAAATACGTGGTAGACCATTTAGGACAGAGATGAGAAGAAACTTCTTCACCCAGAGAGTGGTGGCTGTGTGGAATGCTCTGGCCCAGAGGGCAATGGAGGCCCAGTCTCTGGATTCATTTAAGAAAGAGTTGGAGAGATAGTGGAATCAAGGGTTATGGAGATAAGGCAGGAAGAGGATACTGATTAGGAATGATCAGCCATGATCATATTGAATGGCGGTGCAGGCTCGAAGGGCAGAATGGCCTACTCCTGCACCTATTGTCTATTGTCTATTGATTTCTATTCATTGCTAGATTCCTCATAATTTCTACCATGTTAGAACAGTACATATATGCTGCAACATATTACTGATCAGATGAAAGTCATAGAGATGTACAGCATGGAAACAGACCCTTCGGTCCAATCCATCCATGCCGACCAGATATCCCAACCCAATCTAGTCCCACCTGCCAGCGCCCGGCCCATATCCCTCCAAACCCTTCCTATTCATATACCCATCCAAATGCTTCTTACATGTTGCAATTGTACCAGCCTCCACCACATCCTCTGGTAGCTCATTCTATACACATACTACACTCTGCGTGAAAAAGCTGCCCCTTAGGTCTCTTTTTTATATCTTTCCCCTCTCACCCTAAACCTATGCCCTCTAGTCCTGGACTCCCCCACCCCAGGGAAAAAACTTTGTCTATTTATCCTATCCATGCCCCTCCATAATTTTGTAAACCTCTATAAGGTCACCCCTCAGCCTCTGACGCTTCAGTGAAAACAGCCCCAGCCTGTTCAGCCTCTCCTTATAGCTCAAATCCTCCAACCCTAGCAACATCCTTGTAAATTGTTTCTGAACCCTTTGAAGTTTCACAACATCTTTCCGATATGA
Source organism: Chiloscyllium punctatum (assembly GCF_047496795.1). Lineage (NCBI taxonomy): Eukaryota > Metazoa > Chordata > Chondrichthyes > Orectolobiformes > Hemiscylliidae > Chiloscyllium > Chiloscyllium punctatum. The sequence goes on from NC_092743.1 coordinate 65,896,849, forward strand.
AGGAGACCAGAATTGCACGCAATATTCCAACAGTGGTCTAACCAATGTCCTGTACACCCGCAACATGACCTCCCAACTCCTGTACTCAATACTCTGACCAATAAAAGAAATCATACCAAACACCTTCTTCACTATCCTATCTACCTGTGACTCCACTTACAAGGAGCTATGAACCTGCACTCCAAGGTTTTCTTGTTCAGCAACACTCCCTAGGACCTTACCATTAAGTGTATAAGTCCTGCTAAGATTTGCTTTCCCAAAATGCAGCACCTCGCATTTATCTGAACTAAACTCCATCTGCCACTTCTCAGCCCATTGGCCCATCTGGTCAAGATTCTGTTGTAATCTGAGGTAACCTTCGCTGTCTACTACACCTCCAATTTTGGTGTCATTTACTTCTTATGCTTGCATCCAAATCATTTATGTAAATGACAAAAACTAGAGGACCCAGCACTAATCCTTGTGGCACTCCACTGATCACAGGCCTCCAGTCTGAAAAACAATCCTCCACCACCACCTTTGAGCCAGTTCTGTATCCAAATGGTTAGTTCTCCCTGTATTCTGTGAGATCTAACCTTGCGAATCGGTCTCCCATGGGGAACCTTGTCGAACACCTTACTGAAGTCCATATAGATCACATCTATTGCTCTGCCCTCATCATTTCTCTTTGTTACCTCTTCAAAAAACTCAATCACATTTGTGAGACATGATTTCCCATGCACAAAGCCATGTTGACTATCCCGAATCAGTCCTTGCCTTTCCAAATACATGTACATCCTGTCCCTCAGGATTCCCTCCAACAACTTGCCCACCACCGATGTCAGGCTCACTGGTCTATAGTTCCCTGGCTTGGCCTTATCACCCTTCTTAAAGAGTGGCACCACGTTAGCTAACCTCCAGTCTTCCAGCATCTCACCTGTGACTATCGATGATACAGGAGGCCCAGCAATCACTTCCCTAGCTTCCCACCGAGTTCTAGGGCACACCTGATCAGGTCCTGGGGTTTATCCACCTTTATGCGTTTCAAGACATCCAGCAAATCCTCCTCTGTAATATGGACATTTTGCAAGGTGTGACCATCTATATCCCTACATTCTATATCTTCCACATCCTTTTCCACAGTAAATACTGATGCAAAATACTCGTTTAGTATCTTTCCCATTTTCTAAGGCTCCACACAAAGGCCGCCTTGCTGATCTTTGAGGGGCCCTATTCTCTCCCTAGTTACCCTTTTGTCCTTAATGTATTTGTAAAAACCCTTTGCATTCTCCTTAATTCTATTTGCCAAAGCTACCTCGTGTCCCCTTTTTGCCTTTCTGATTTCCCTCTTAAGTATACTCCTACTGCCTTTCTACTCTTCTAAGGATTCACTCAATCTATCCTGTCTCTTCCTGACATATGCTTCCTTCTTTTTCTTAACCAACCCTCAATTTCCTTAGTCATCCAGCATTCCCTATACCTACCAGCCTTCTCTTTCACCCTGACAGGAATATACTTTCTCTGGATTCTCGTTATGTCATTTCTGAAGGCTTCCGATTTTCAAGCCGTCCCTTTACCTGCGAACATCTGCCCCCAGTCAGTTTTTGAAAGTTCTTGCCTAATACCATCAAAATTGGCCTTTCTCCAATTTAGAACTTCAACTTTTAGATCTGGTCTATCCTTTTCCATCACTATTTTAAATCTAATAGAATTATGGTCGCTGGCCCCAAAGTGCTGCCCCACTGACACCTCAGTCACCTGCTCTGCGTTATTTCCTCATGAGTAGGTCAAGTTTTGCACCTTCTCTAGCAGGTACATCCACATACTGAATCAGAAAATTTTCTTGTACACACTTAACAAATTCCTCTCCATCTAAACCCTTAACACTATGGCAGTCCCAGTCTATGTTTGGCAAGTTAAAATCCCCTACCATAACCACCCTATTTTTCTTACGATAGCTGAGATCTCCTTACAAGTTTGTTTCTCAACTTCCCTCTGACTATTAGGAGATCTATAATACAATCCCAATAAGGTGATCATCCCTTTCTTATTTCTCAGTTCCACCCAAATAACTTCCCTGGATATATTTCCAGGAATATTCTCCCTCAGCACAGCTGTAATGCTATTCCTTATCAAAAACGCCACTCCCCCTCCTCTCTTGCCTCCCTTTCTATCCTTCCTGTAGTATTTGTATCCTGGAACATTTATCTGCCAGTCCTGCCCACCCCTGAGCTATGTTTCTGTAATCGCTATGATATCCCTATCCCATGTTCCTAACCATGCCCTGAGTTCATCTGCCTTCCCCATTCAGCCCCTTGCATTGAAATAAGTGCAGTTTAATTTATTAGTCCTACCTTGTCCCTGCCTACCCTGACTGTTTGTTATGTAATATTAGAACTAGCTACTTTGACATCTTTGTAAAACAGTCACATCTTAGACTGGCCTGAAAGTTATTTTGTTAAAACTTGAAACATTTTTGTCATGAAGGTCAAGTTACCTCTTATTTGGACTTTTTGTGTTTTATTCCTTCTATATTGGTTTATTTTTGTTAAGAGGGTAAGATGATCTAAGACCTCTTTTATTCATGAGTAATAATATATACTCAATTGGACAGTATTGTAAGCATTTCAGTCGTAGTTGTATATAGGCCATTGTGAAATAATGCTTAACATCACATTATGAAATTTCCTTTCACTGTATACCACTTTGCCGTACGTAACTGCTCATTAAGGATGTTGCACTGCAGTGTGATTGGTATATCTTGATAAATTTCACCTGGAATTCAAGTTCAGATTAACTGAATCAGGAACTATATGAAGGCTTTCCTGCTGAATAATTTGGCCAATAAGGTTAATATTCATTAAGTAATGCGTCTTAATGTTTACAAGTACATGGATTAAATAAAGTGAAGCAAGTGATGAGGAAGTGGTGAATGTCAAACATAATATTTAGAATGGAATGTTCAGCAAAATTTTAAAACTTGAAAAACCAATAGGATACTAAACTTGCCCAAAGGTATATACTCAGTTAACAGTGTTCTTTCTAAACATTTCCTTTGCATCATACCACACAGAAATCTATTTGTGATAGTACGTGCATAGCATCCTTAAAGTAATTTTATTACTTTTATGCACTTCTTTATCGGGCCTTTAAGACAATTTCCTCAGACATTTGACTGAAGATTGTGTTTGTATGGTATTCCTGTGTCTTTGTACTTCCATTTGACAAGGGCAAACAAAGTTTGTTTGTGAACATAATCCCAAATACCATACAGTACTAATATTTTAATTGTCTTCAAGAGTAATACTAGAGAGAATTCGTGCAATTGTGGCATGTAAAAGGATTGAACGTGATTTGAGTGCCTTTGAGAAAAATTGACCAGGTATCAGTTTTGCTAACTTTTCTGATTATGAAGGGTATGCTCACTGGTAATTGAGGTTGATTTTGGAAGTAAATGTAAAAATTATACATGTGGAATTGAGTTAAATTCCAGAAAGTAGGCCTGCATATATCAGTATTATGGGAGGTCTGTTTGTTGGGGAAAGCAAGTTGTAGAATTTTCAGAATTGTACCAGTTAGTGCAGGTGGAGTCAAGGCAAAGATTTTCTTCATTTTGGAATATACCAAAATCCAGTGTGTTCACAAATCTGATCAAATTTTGTTTCTGTTCCCTCATTTCCAAATACAGCTTCTAGAACCAAGTATTTCATCTCTTCTGCTGCATTCATCCAGTGATGAAGGGGTGAGTTAATTTCATATACATATAGATCCATTTTTGAAGTTAAAGTTGATGAGCATTTTTTTTATTCTGAAAAGGAACTGTTTATAGAAGTGACTGCATTCCTCCATTTTAAAATTGTAGAAATTCAGCAATTCAATCCATCACTTAATTATGTTTTCTATAACTAACTCTCCAATTCCACAAACCAGAACAAATCCGATTTATTGTTTACAGACTATACATCTAACCTTCAGTGTTGTGGTACTTCTGTTTGTGATATTTTACAGTCTCCTGTCAGCAGGGAGAAGTTGCGTAGCTGGTGAAATCCAGTGTGGAGCTGCCTGACTGCCCCTATTATGGTTCCTACTTGCACCTATTAAGCATAGTAATGGCCAATAAAGAGCTTCATCCTGTCCTACTGCTATTTTACCCAGGTCACAAGTGGCCCGTGCCAATCATGTGGCCGTGTGAGCTGGTGTTGGGAATAGGGGAAGGTGACTTCCTTTGGAGGTTCACATATATCCATCATTGCGACCAACTCTCACCCAGCTCATAACCCCCTCATAGTCCTTTCTCTCCATCCATCTCATCCTCTCAAACCTGCCCATTAACCTCCTTCCTGCCTGCTCACCTCACAGGGTCCTTGACCTTCGAGAATTCTCTGCTAACTGAATGGCAAGATGGGAAACTCTGCCATCTGAAAATTTGTGCCCCTGGTTCCAGATAATGGAGTGTAGCCTATGACCCTAGGTAATAGAATGTGGTATTGTTGTACTAAAGTTTGCAAATGTGGTAGGTTCTATTCAATTGACAAGGTGCACAATGACTAACATTTTTATTATTTCTGCCCTGAGAGAAGTGCATAATCTTCATTTTGTCATTACCCTCTGTCTGCACTGCTGGTCAAAAAATCTTAATGATTAGCATTGTAAATCATCAGCACACTACAGAAAATTCCTACCTTCCCCATCTCTGTTCATTCTTAATTGGGTATGCAGTCTGTCATAGAGATGTGCAGCATGGAAACAGACCCTTCAGTCCAACTCATCCAGGCAGACCAGATATCCTAACCTAATCTAGTCCTATTTGCCAACACTTGACCCATTTCCCTCTAAACTCTTCCTATTCATATACCATCCAGATGCCTTGTAAATTCCATAATTGTACTAGCCTCCACCACTTCCTCTGGAAGCTCATTCCATACATGCACCAAGGTCTGGGTGGAAAGGTTGCCTCTTAGATCCCTCTTATATCTGTCCCCTCTCACCCTAAACCTTTTATGCCCTCTAGTTCTGGACCCCACCCCAGGGAAAAGACCTGTCTATTTATCCTATCCATGCCGAAGGGCCTGTTTCCAAACTGTAGGGATCTAATCTAATCAAAAAACTTGCCCACCACAGGCTCACCAGTCTATAGTTCCTCTGGTTTTTCCTTACCACCTTTCTTAAATAGTGGCAACGCACTAGCCAATCTCCAATCATCCGGCACCTCACCTGTGACTATTGATGATACAAATACCTCAGCAAGGGGCCCAGCAATCACTTCCTTATCTTCTAGGGTACCCCTGATCAAGTCATGTGTATTTGTCCGCTTTTATACATTTAAAAATATCCAGCACCGCCTCCTCTTTAATTTGGACATTTTAAGATGTCTGCATCTATTCCCCCACATTCCATGTCTTCCATGTCCTCCTTCACAGTAAATACTGATGCAAAATACTTGGTTAGTATTGCCCCCATTTCTTACAGCTCCAGACATAGGCTGCCTTGGTGATCTTTTGAGGGGCTCTATTCTGTCCTTAGTTACCCTTTGGTCCTTCATGTATTTGTAAAAACCTCTTGGATTCTCCTTAACCATATTTGCCAAAGCTATCTCATGTCCCCTTTTTGCCCTCCTGATTTTCCTCTTAAGTATACTCCGACTGCTTTTGTACTCTAAGCATTCACTCGATCTATCCTGTCGATACTTGACCTATGCTTCTTTCTTTTTCTTAACCAAACCCTTAATTTCTCTAGTCATTCAGCATTCCCTACACCTACCAGCCTGTCCTTTCACCCTAACAGGAATATACTATATCTGGACTTGTTTCTCGTTATCTCATTTTTGAAGGCTTCCCATTTTCCAGCCATCCCTTTACCTGCAAACATCTGCCCCCAAATAACTTTTGAAAGTTCTTGCCTAATACCATCAAAATCAGCCTTCCTCCAATTTAGAACTTCAACTTTTAAATCCAATCTATCCTTTTCCATCACTACTATAAAACTAATAGAATTATGGTCACTGGCCTCAAAGTCACCTGCCTTGCCTTATTTCCCAAGAGTAGGTCAAGTTTTGCAACTTCTCTATTAGGTATATCCATATATTGAATCAGAAAATTTTCTTGTACACGCTGAACAAATTCCTGTGCATCTAAACCCTTAACACTACAGCAGTCCAAGTCCATGTTTGGAAAGTTAAAATCTCCAAGCATAACCACCCTATTATTCTTACAGATAACTGAAAGCTCCTTACAAACTTGTTTCTGAGTTTCCCTCTGATAATTAGGGGACTATAATACAATCCCAATAAGGTGATCATCAGTTTCTTATTTCTCAGTTCCACCCAAATAACATCCCTGGATGTATTCCCAGCAATATCCTCCCTCAGGACAGCAGTAATGCTATTTAACAAAGAACAAAGAAAATTTACAGCCCAGGAACAGACCCTTCGGCCCTCCAAGCCTTAGCTGATCCAAATCCACTGTCTAAACCTATTGCCCAATTCCATCTGTGTTCCTCTGCTCCCCACCTACTCATGCATCTGTCCAGATGCACCTTAAATGAATCTACCGTGCCTGCCTCTATGACTTCTGCTGGCAAAACGTTCCAGGCACCTACCACCCTCTGTATAAAATACTTGCCATGTGTATCCTCCTTAAACTTTTCACCTCTCACCTTGAACGCGTCACCTCTTGTTGTTGAATCCCTGACCTTGGGGAAAAGCTTATTTCTATCCACCCTGTCGATACCCTTCATGATTTTGTAGACCTCAATTAGGTCCCCCCTCAATCTCCTTTTTGCTAATGAAAACAATCCTCACCTACTCAGCCTCTCCTCATACCAGGCAACATCCTCGTAAACCTGCTCTGCATCCTATCCAGAGTGTCCACATCCTTTAGGTACTGTGGCGACCAGAACTGTACACAGTATTCTAAATGCGGCCGAACCAAAGTCTTGCACAATTTTAACATGACCTGCCAGCTTTTCAACTCAATACCCCGTACGATGTAGGCAAGCATACCATATGCCTTCTTGACCATTCTATCCACCTGTGCAGCCACCTTCAGGGTACAATGGACCTGAACTCCCATCAACTGCTCATCAACTTTTCTCAAGGTTCTTCCGTTTACAGTATAGTTTGCTTAAAAAATTAGACTTCCCAAAATACATCACCTCACATTTGCCTGGATTGAACTCCATCTGCCAGTTCTCCGCCCAACTCTCCAGTCTATCTATATTCTCCCATATTCTTTGACAGTCCCTTATGCTTTCTGCTACTCCACCAATCTTTGTGTCATCTGCAAATGCACTGATCAGACCAACAATGCCCTCTTCCAGCTCATTTATGTATATCACAAACAACAGTGGCCCCAGCATTGATCCCTGTGAAACACCACTGGTCACCTTTCTCTATTTCGAGAAATTCCCTTCAACTGTTACTCTCTGTGTCCTGTTGCTTAACCAGTTCTTTATCCACTTAGCTAGAACATCCTGCACACCATGTGACTTCACTTTCTGCATTAGTTTACCATGGGGAACCTTATCAAACGCCTTACTAAAGTCCATGTAAATGACATCTACAGCCCTGCCTTCATCTATCAACTTGGTCACTTCCTCAAAGAACTCTCTTAAATTGGTATGGCACGATCGCCCCTACACAAAACCATGTTGCCTATCACTGATGAGTCCATTCTTTTCCAAATTTAAATAGATTTTATCCCTCAGTACTTCTCCAGCAACTTTCCCAACACTGACGTCAGGCTCACTAGTTACCTGGAATATCACTACTACCCTTCTTGTACAGGGGGTCAACATGAGCAACCCTCCGGTCCTCTGGCACTTCATCTGCGTTTAAGGATACTGCAAAGATATCTGTCAGGGCCCCAGCTATTTCTTCTCTTGCCTCCCTTAGCAATTTGGGATAGATCCCATCCGATCCTGGGGATTTGTCCACGTTAATATCCTTTAGCCTACCCAACACATCTTCCCTCCTTATGTCAATGTGATCCAGGGTAAACAAACTTCTATCTCTAATCTCAACATTCATTATGTCCTTCTCCTCAGTGAACACTGATGCAAAGAAATCATTCAGAATCTCACCCATTTTCTCATGTTCGGCACACAACTTTCCTTCCTTATTCTTTAATGGACCAATCCTTTCTCTAGTTGCTCTCTTGCTTCTTATATATGAATAAAAGGCTTTGGGATTCTCCTTAATTCTGCTCGCTAAAGTTATTTAGCTCTTTAGCCCGCTTGATTCTTCGTTTAAGATTGGTCCTACTCTCCCGATATTCCTCCAAGGCCCGTTCTGTTCTTGGCTGTCTGGACCTTATGTATGCTTACCTTTTCCTCTTGGCTCGTCACACGATTTCTCCTGTCATCCACGATTCACGAATCTTGTCTTTCCTATCCCTTGTTTTCAAAGGGACATGCAAATCCTGCACTAACTTCAACCTATCTTTGAAAGCCTCCCACATATCAAATGTCGACTTCCCTTCAAATAGCTGCACGCTGGCACTGTGGTTAGCACTACTGCCTCACAGCGCCAGAGATCCGGGTTCAGTTCCCGCCTCCGGCGACTCTCTGTGTAGAGTTTGCACATTCTCCCTGTGACTGCATGGATTTCCTCTGGGTGCACCGGTTTCCTCCCACAATCCAAAAATGTGCAGGTTAGGTGGATTGGCCACATTAAATTGCCCGTAGTGTTCGGTGAAGGGGTAAATGTAGGGGAATGGGTCTGGGTGGGTTGCGCTTCGGCGGGTCGGTGTGGACTTGTTGGGCCGAAGGGCCTGTTTCCACACTGTAAAAAAAGAAGAAGAAAGAAGAAATCCACATTTCTCAGCTCCTGCTGAATTTTGATATAATTAGTCTTGGCCTAGCTTAGTACTCTTCCCTTAGGACCACTCTCATCTTTGTCTACGAGTATTCTAAAACTTACAGAATTGTGGTCACTGTTCCCAAAGAAATCCCCCACGCAAATTCTACCACCTAACCTGGCTCATTCCCCAACACCAGGTCCAAAACGGTCCCGTCCCCTGTCGGACTACTGACATACTTCTCTAGAAAACTCCTGGACGCTTCTTATAAATTCTATCCCGTCCAGACCTCTGACGCTAAGCGTGGAGCATCCGAGATGCTGAGGAGGTCATGGATAGCACATTTAGTGAATTGGTCACACCGCAGATTTGAATTGCTGAGGGAGACAGTGAATGGGTTACCAAAAGGCATAGAAAGAGTAGGAAGGCAGTGCAGGTGTCCCCTGCAGTCATCGTCCTCCAAAATAGGTATACCGTTTTGTATACTATTGGGGGAGATGGCTCACCGGCGAGGGCAGCAGTTGCCAGGATCATGGCACCGTAGAGGACACTGCTGTTCAGAAGGGTGAGAAAAAGACTCGTAGGACCATAATCATAATAGGGAATTCTATTCAAAGAGGAGTAGATAGGCAGTTCTGTGGCCAAACACGAGACTCCCAGATGATATGTTGCCTCCCAGGTGCTTGGGTCAGGCAGAAGAGCATTCTGAAAGGGTAGGGTGAACAGCCAGTTGACGTGGTGCATATAGACATCAACTGTCTGTGTGGAGTTTGCACATTCTCCCCGTGTCTGCGTGGGTTTCCTCAGGGTGCTCCGGTTTCCTCCCACAGTTCAAAAATGTGCAGGTTAGGTGAATTGGCCATGCTAAATTGCCCATAGTGTTAGGTGAAGGGGTAAATGTAGGGGAATGGGTCTGGGTGGGTTGCTCTTCGGAGGGTCGGTGCAGACTTGTTGGGCCGAAGGGCCTGTTTCCACACTGTAAGTAAGTAATCTAATCTAAAAACAATGAGATGAGGTCTTGAAAGCAGAATTCAGGGAACTAGGAGAGAAATTAAAGAGGTCCTCAGGGGAATGTAGCACGAACAGCCAAGTTTGTGGGATCCAGAGAGGCTCTAATGTAATGAGGGGAACATCGGGTTCCAAGCGTCTGATTATGATAGTAGACTGTAGTCAGAGACACATAGAGTCCATCTGCAGCTCCAGAGCTGTGATTCAGTCAAACAAGAGCTACCCTGGCTAGCACGTGCACTGACAGCAATCCAGAGATCATTACCTTTGATGTCCTCTTCACCTGAGAGTCCATCACCACCTATATTTTCTAAAGCAGCGTACTTGTTTGAAGTGGGGCTAGCCTCAGAAGACTTCTGCACTACCTGTCTACCTGTCCTACCTTTCCTGGAGTTAACCCATCTACCTGATTATATCTGTGGCTTTTCTCCCTTCCTATAACTGCTGTCAATCACACTATTGTAAATTCCTCATTGCCTGTACCGGCTGCTGCAACTGATCCATTCGATCTAATAGGTTTCGCAACCAAAGACACTTCCTGAAGACATAATCATCAGCAACACGGAAACTCTCCCGAAACTCCTACACCCAACAGGAAGAGCATATCACTCTATTAAAGGCCATCTTTTCTCCTTCACAATCTACAGTCCAGAAAATAGCACCATCTTTTTGCTCTAAAAAACAGTGCTCCAGGCTAACTTGGTACTTATGTTTTATATTTTTAAAATTTAATCATGAGACAGATTTCAATAATACATATTATCAAGAAAGAACCCACTTTACTCACTACTGTAGACTTACAGCAAGGTTACACATTAAAAAACTATGCATTTATCTATTCCTGTGCTGTGAGCTCTCCCACACAGGTTCCTCCAAGGTCAGCTGTGAATTTCACTGTTTGTTCATTTTCCTAGACACACTCCAATGTTCAGAGATACATGAACTCAAACAGTAAAGGCAGTCACTGTGCAGATTCACTACTGTGTCACTTAGCAGTGTAGGTTTCTTTCTGTCTCCCTGACTAACCACGTGCTCACTACCTTTTGTCTGTCTTTCTCCTTTCTTCAAGTGTCGTTTTTTAGATTAGATTACTTACAGTGTGGAAACAGGCCCTTCGGCCCAACAAGTCCACACCGCCCCGCCGAAGCGTAACCCACCCATACCCCTACATCTATATCTACCCCTTACCTAACACTATGGGCAATTTAGCATGGCCAATTCACCTGACCTGCACATCTTTGGACTGTGGGAGGAAACCGGAGCACCCGGAGGAAACCCACGCAGACACGGGGAGAACGTGCAAACTCCACACAGTCAGTCGCCTGAGGCGGGAATTGAACCCGGATCTCCGGCGCTGCGAGGCAGCAGTGCTAACCACTGTGCCACCGTGCCGCCCACTTTTGACTTTTGACTGTTTTGACTTTTTTCCCCCAAAGTTCCAAAATAATGCAACAGCAGACAAAACAGTAATTGCTGCTTCTAGAATTTGAGGAAATCTCCTCTATCACTTTATATACCTCAAAAAAGGAGCAGCTCTTATCGCCACAATTTTTTCCCATCCTCCATCTTGGATTACCCAGAATCCTGTCATTCCCTGAATGTGCTGCATTAGTAGAAGTGCATGTACTTCTAAATTAGAAATTACTGTACAAAAATAATCCTATTAAAGGGACTGATCAGACTCTAAAGTACTTTGTTAGTCCAAATATCTGACAGAATTGATTCTCGATTCTTTGTTTTGTAAAGTATAGACTTTTGTAAAGAAATCAAGTTAATTGAAAGGCTTTGTCAATGCTATATTACAAATTTAAAGAACTTTAATAAATTAATCCTACAAAGACCCTTTTCTAGGTATCATTAATTTTGATTTTATTCTGTAACATTGTCATATAGTGGAAAATTTTGATTTCTTAGATGATTTTGCAAGGGCTGTTCAAGTCTGAATGCAGTTGTGATGTGAAGCTGCGGTGTTAGTGGGGTGCAGTGTATATATTTCAAGGTCACCTGTGTGCTAAATGAAATCATAATTGTGTTAATTTCCATGTCCTGTTTTTACTTTATTACATTGCTCAAAACTGTTCTTATTATCTATTCTTGTGACAATCTTCCAACAGTTAGGTAAATTATAGTTGATTTGGATTCAGAAAATCAGGAAAGACAATAGTTGTCACAGGAAACCTTGAAACTACTGAGAGAGTCAGACAGAAAGATATTTTAAAATCAAAACAATAAGTAGAGGAAATAAGTTATATAAAGCACATCACTGAAATCCATCTGTCAAACTGTTTAACAAGATTTACTGAATGATTAGCACCTGATGTGGCCCTAAGACAACATCACAACGAGAAATGTTTGACAAGTAATTAGTAATAATAATGAGCCTGAGCCAAATCTCAACCACAAAATCAAAATAAACTTATTACTGCATCAATAATAACCACAATTATTTGTGTGCACATCTCTTGCGTAAAGTGAATATATTAAGTGTCAAAGTGTTTGCACATTGAGGATAGTCACATGATAATGTTAGGGATGTCCTGCTAATTAGTCACCTATCAAAACATTATGAACCATGTTTTGTGAAAATAATGAAGCTGATGATCTTGTTTTACTTTAATGCAATTGGACAGCACTTCTGTCAACCATTTGCATTCTGTTAAACACAGAAATTTGAACATTTTGATCTGTTATGAAATACACCTCCGTAGGCTACCCAAAAATTATATCTTACTGTCTGACTCACTGTTTGTATTTACTGAATGGTATGATGTTTTCTGTAGTTAGCTCACAAAAGGATTGATATTAGCAAAACTTGAGGCTTCCCATTTCAGTCTAAATACCTCTAAACGTACAAAGTCTTACTACTGAACCCGCCTGACACAGAAATCACTTTAAATAGCTCACTTGAGAGTAATACTCTCTCCTCTGAATCACCAGACTCCAGGTTCATATCTGTGACTTGGGCATAAAAATTTAGGCTGATGTTTGAGTGCAGGGCAAATGGAGCACTGTACTATACTGAGATGCTGTTTTTTAGATGAGGCATTAAACGCAGGGCCCCACTGCCTGTTTGGGTGGATGCAAATATTCCCGTGGAACTATTTTGAAAGTCAGTGACTGCTGACACCTGGCATTGCTTCCAACTGTCCATACTTAACAATCCTTGCACGCACTTCCAGCAATGCACTTTTGAGTGATGTTACTGGACACACCCATTTTGAGAAGATTAGGGCAGCTATCACTAGTGTCCTAACAATGTTCATCCCTCAACCAACATCACAAAAAACAGATATCCTGGCCCTGTCATATTGCTGTTAGTGGGAATTTGCTGTTTGCATATTGGCTGCTGTGTTTCTTCCAACACGACCTTGACTTATAAAAAGAAAAGCATGTGGAGCTCATTGGTTGACCAGCATTTATTATCCATTCGTTGAAGCCCTTGAGACAGTGGTGGTGATAAGCTGCTTTGTTGAAATGCTGAAGTCCATGTGCTGTAGGTAGACTCTCAATGCTATTTGGAAGGGAATTCTAAGATTTTGACAAGTGTAAATATCTTTTCCTTGTCCACTATTTCAAGACCATTCAGGATTGTTCAAACTTCATTCAAATCAATCAAATCACACCTCGCTCTTTTAAACTATAGAAAAGAAAAAGCCCAGCCTGTCCAATCTTCCCTTAAGACAATCTGATTATTCCAGGTGTTAAGTGAACTACTGAATCACCTGCAACTCATTTATATTCTTCCTTAAGAAAGGAGGCCAAAACTGCACACAGTATTGTGATGTGGCTTCACCAATTATCTATGTGTCCGAAGCATTGCACCCTTGCATTAATGTTCAAATTGTCTTGTACTAAAGGGTAGCATTCCAGTAGCCTTTATTGCTTGTGGTACCTGTATAGCAACATCTTGTGGCTCCTGTCTTGCAACATCTTGTGGCTCATGCACTAGAAGACCTCGATCCCTTTCATATCAGATTTCTGCAGTCAGTCATGTTTAGGTAATACATAGCTTTATTATTCTTTCTGCCAAATGATCAGCTTCACAATTTCCCACATAATATGCATCTGCCAGATTTTTTGCTCATACATTTTAACCTTTCTTTATCAACCCACATCCTTGTTATGGTAGCTTCACAGCATATTTTGTTAGATATCTTTGTGTCATCCACAAATGTAGCCACTGTGCCTTGATCCTCTTGTTGAACATATTGATATAAATTGTAAAATGTTGAGGGCCCATCGCAGTCTCCTGTGGAACCAACCTGTCATAACCAGTCAATCTGAAACATTGCTTGATTTAGATATCTGTCTCAGCTGACCTGACATTGAAACACTCATCTAGTTGTTCATTATTTCTAGACTCAACTATCTGTATGCATTTGTAGCTAATATCTTACGTTTGCAATCCATAATCTTGAGGTAATTCAAAACACTGTGGCAGGAAGTTGCATTCTCTATTACCCCTCTTCTCGCTCACCTTTTATTTGGCTTCTATTTGAGTAGCATCTTGATTTAAAAATTCACATGTTTCAAGTTCCACCATGGTCTCCTTATCCCCTGCACCCCTTTGAAATATCAATGTTCCTCTCATATTGGCCTTTTGTGCATTCCAAATTATAATAATTTGCTATTACCAGTTGCCTAGGTCCTAAGCTCTGGAATTCCCTCCACCTCTTTATTTAATGTTAAATGTAAAATGTGATCTTTAACATTCTCCTCTAATAATTACCTTTCGAAACAGCATATTCTCTATAATGGCTGGTTTATTACATCTCTCATGACAGGACTATGAGGTAGACGGTGTACTTGGCCGGGAGTTGGGACCTCTCAGCTGCTACGTCCGCTCTGTGACACATCAGCCAGCAAGCTGGATTGGATTAGAGGAAGTTAGTTTGCTATACACTCAGTGAAAATGAAATTCTTGGTCATCAGCATTTGTTGTGTATTGGTAGCTACAACTGCATTTCTTAAAGTTTCTGATGTGAAGATCTATTTCAAGAAATATTTATAAATGATGCATTGTAAATAAAATAACTTTTGGATGGCTGGTGTGTCAACTTATTTTAAAATTTATACTTGATTATTTGAGGAATAAGGAAAAATAACTGCTATTTCTTTAAACTTAATTCAAAATTTTAATTATGTTTTCTTTTGGATAACTTAGACAAAATCAAGTTTCTTTTTACACCTGAAGCAACATTTCTTGAAGGAGAACATACCTTACGAATCTTCTCCATTTTGTAAATTATTTCCGAGGTCTCTTGAGCATCACAATATACCATTTGCCCAACTAAGATTTCACTCTGCTGTTGTGTGACTTGACACATGAAAGCAGCAGATATTAATTTGATTGCTTTTTTAAAAATCTTTATCTCACAAGACAGCCTCTGATGCTCAGTGTGTGAGCAGAATCCATTCCCTGAGACTGTGGTTCATAGATTTATGCTGAAAATGTGTTGCTGGAAAAGTGCAGCAGGTCAGGCAGCATCCAAGGAGCAGGAGAATCGATGTTTTGGGCATGAGACCTTCACTTTTTCATATATTTATGCACTAATACATCGAACTACTTATTTGGATTCTTTTTGCTTAACTTGGAAATGACTGGTATAGACTGGCTTCTTTGTTAAAGTCATAGACATAGAGTCATAGAGATGTACAGCATGGAAACAGACCCTTCAGTCCAACCCGTCCATGCTGACCAGATATCCCAACACAATCTAGTCCCACCTGCCAACACCCGGCCCATATCCCTCCAAACCCTTCCTATTCATATACCCATCCAAATGCCTTTTAAATGTTGCAGTTGTACCAGCCTCCACCACATCCTCTGGCAGTTCGTTCCATACACATACCACCCTATGTGTGAAAGCGTTGCCCCTTAGGTCTCTTTTATATCTTTCCCCTCTCACCCTAAACCTATGCCCTCTAGTTCTGGACTCCTCGACCCCAGGGAAAAGACTTTGTCTATTTATTCTATCCATGCTCCTCATAATTTTGTAAACCTCTACAAGGTCACCCCTCAGCCTCCGACACTACAGGGAAAACAGCCCCAGCCTGCTCAGCCTCTCCCTGTAGCTCAGATCCTCCAACCCTGGCAACATCCTTGTAAATCTTTTCTGAACCCTTTCAAGTTTCACAACATCTTTCCGATAGGAAGGAGACCAGAATTGCATGCAATATTCCAACAGTGGCCTAACCAATGTCCTGTACAGCTGCAACATGACCTCCCAACTCCTGTATTCAATACTCTGACCAATAAACAAAAGCATACCAAACACCTTCTTCACTATCCTATCTACCTGCGACTCCACTTTCAAGGAGCTATCAACCTGCACTCCAAGGTCTCTTTGTTCAGCAACATTCCCTTGGACCTTACCATTAAGTGTATAAGCCCTGCTAAGATTTGCTTTCCCAAAATGCAGCACCTCGCATTTATCTGAATGAAACTCCATCTGCCACTTCTCAGCCCATTGGTCCAGATCCTGTTGTAATCTGAGGTAACCCTCTTCGCTGTCCACTACACCTCCAATTTTGGTGTCATCATCTGCAAACTTACTAACTGTACCTCTTATGCTCGCATCCAAATCATTTATATAAATGACAAAAAGTAGAGGGCCCAGCACCGATCCTTGTGGCACTCCACTGGTTACAGGCCTCCAGTCTGAAAAACAACCCTCCACCACCACTCTCTGTCACCTTTGAGCCAGTTCTGTATCCAAATAGCTAGTTCTCCCTGTATTCCATGAGATCTAACCTTGCTAATCAGTCTCCCATGGGGAACCTGGTCGAACGCCTTACTGAAATCCATATAGATCACATCTACTGCTCTGCCCTCATCAATCTTCTTTGTTACTTCTTCAAAAAACTCAATCAAGTTTGTGAGCCATGATTTCCCATGCACAAAGCCATGTTGACTATTCCGAATCAGTCCTTGCCTTTCCAAAGACATGTACATCCTGTCCCTCTGGATTCCCTCCAACAACTTGCCCACCACCGAGGTCAGTTATTAGTTGTATTTCTGAAGTTCTTTCAGAGTGTTTAGAATAATCCAACAAATTACAACTATACAGTGTCTTTAGTGAAGTAAAATGTCCAGGACATTTTACAGAACCATAACCAAACAAAAATTTACACAGAGCAAAAAAGACATTAGAACAGTTATGCAAAACAGTTGGCAAGAGGAGTAATTTTTAAGCAGTGACTTAAAGCAGGAAAGAATTGGGAGGGAATTCTAGACTTGGGCCTAGACACCTGATGGCATGACTGCCAATAGTGGCATAATGGTCAGAATTTGAGCAACAGAAAGTTCTTAGAGGGTTGTAAGACTGTGGTTACAGAGATAGGGAAGGAAGAGATCTTGGAGGAATTTGACTTTGCGGATGAGAATTTTAAAATTAGTGTTTTGGTTTACATGTGTAAATTGAATTGTTTCATCAATGTTACTCTCTCAAAAGACATTAATGTGTTAAATTAAAACACTTGGAATGTGGGCAATGCATTGACATGGATAGAAAATGAAACAAAGAGTAGGAATAAATGGACCTTTTTCTGAATGGAAGGTAGTGGCTAGTGAAATACCGAAAGGATCAGTATTGGAGTCCCAGATATTCACAATGCAGTAAATGTTAAAGATTTAGATAAGGGAACTAAATATCTCAAAATTTGCAGATGACACTAAGCTGGGTGGAAGGATGAGCTGTGAGGATAATGCAGAGATGTTGCAGTGTGATTTGGACATGCTGCGTGCAAAAGTATGGCAGATGCAGTATAATGTAGATACATGTGAGTTTATCCAATTGGTAACAATAATGAGAGGATAGATTGTTGTTTGAATGGCTATAAATTGAGAGGGGCGGAATATTCAATGCGATCTGGGTGTCCTAGATCACCTGTTGCACAAAGTAAGCATGTTGGCTCAGCAGGCAGTGAAGAAGGCAAATTGTATATTGGCCTTCATAGCAAATGAATTTGAGTACAGAAACAAGAATATTTTGATGGAATTTTGCAGGGCATTGGCAAAGTCACAACTGGAAGATTGTGTATAGATTTGGTCTGCTTATCTGAGGAAGGATGATCTTGGTATACAGGGAATGAAGCGAAGGTTTACCAAATTTATTTCTGTGATGGCAGGACAGAGGAGAAATAGTCAGTTAAGATTGATTCACTGGAGTCGAGAATAATAAGCAAATTTTATAAAAACCTCTAACATTCTAACAGAATTAGATAGGTTAAATGTAAAATGTCCCCAGTAGTTGGAGAGTGCAGAACAATGGGTCATAGTTTAAGGATTAGGAGTAAACCTTTCTAGGGCTGAGATAAGGATAAGGATATCTCTTCACCCAGAGAATGTGAGCCTGTGGATTTTATTACCACAGAAGATGTGAGTGGCACAGTGGTTAGCACTGCTCCCTCACAGCACCAAAGACCCGGGTTCAATTCCCGCCTCAGACGACTGACTGTGTGGAGTTTGCACGTTCTCCCCGTGTCTGCATGGGTTTCCTCCGGGTGCTCCGGTTTCCTCCCATAGTCCAAAGGTGTGCAGCTCAGGTGAATTGGCCATGCTAAATTGCCCGTAGTGTTGGGTAAGGGGTAAATGTAGGGGTATGGGTGGGTTGCGCTTCGGCGGGTCGGTGTGGACTTGTTGGGCCGAAGGGTCTGTTTCCACACTGTAATGTAATCTAAAAAAAATAGTTGAGGCCAACACTGAGTTTTCAAAAATAAAAGTACTTCTGGCTAAAGGGATCAAGTGATATCGTGGGAGAGGGGAATTAGGTTATTGAACTCTATGATCAGCTTTGATCATATTGAATGGTGGAGCAAGCTTGAGGGGTAGAAATAGCCCACTCCTGTTCATATCTTTATTCTTTCTCTCATTCAGACATATAAGTGCAGTAGAAAGACAGAATGAGACAGCTGAACGTGATGCAGCATATATCTGAAGATCTTTGTACCTTGAGTTTCTGACCGCACACTACCATGCAAAGTCTTAGACAGCTGAACAGGTGGAAGTATTTAAAATGAAAAAACAGACAGATGATCATACAACAGTTGATAAATTGGAAGCCAATATAGCTGTACGGACAGATGGGACAACAGAGTGGCAGAATTAGAGGTTACTTTAAGGTTATGGATGATGTAAAATTGGAGACCAGCCAGGTGGATGCAAAAAGTTACCATTGTCCCAGAGAACCATCAGGCTATTCTGAGAGATGACTGGTCTTGGTTTAACTTGAGGTCACCAATTTTCACATGAGGGGCAGGGCTGAGGCAAGTTCTCATGGTAACGTCAATCAGTGTGGGAATTGAACCTTCGCATTTGACATCACTGCATTGAAAAGCATCTGTCTGGCTAACTGACCATATTAGAATAGTTAAGGCTGGATGTAACTTAGTACATGAATGGAAATTTTAGCTGTGGGTGCTAGAACAGATGCAAATATCCACAATGGTTTTATTTATTTTTTAAAAACTGTGAAAACTGTAGATCCGAAGCAAAAGTGCTGGTAAAACTTGGCAGGTGTGGCAACATCCATGGGGAGAAAGTAGAATTAATGAAGGAGACCAGTGATTGTTCATCAGACCTGGCAATAATTGGACTCCATGTTAACTCTACTTTGTCCCCACAGATGTTGCCACACCTGCTGAGTTTGTTCAGCAATGGTTTTTGTTTGATATTTATTTCTAGGTGTAATTTCTTGTGGACAAAAGCATGGCAGGCCATTTGGTTGATTTCACATATACTCAATGTTGGAAATGATCATAAACCATTAGTTGGCACTGCTAATTGTACTTTTTTTTTACCTCTATTTAAAATCTTGCAGAAATGTTTTTTTTTATCTTCAAGTGATCAAATGAGTTTCAAATGTTGGGTTTAGTTCCTAGTGTCCAAGAGGAGTTTGCACATTCTCCCAGTGTCTGCGTGGGTTTCCTCCGGGTGCTCCGGTTTCCTCCCACAGTCCAAAGATGTGCAGGTCAGGTGAATTGGCTATGCTAAATTGCCCGTAGTGTTAGGTAAGGGGTAGATGTAGGGGTATGGGTGGGTTGCGCTTCGGCGGGGCGGTGTGGACTTGTTGGGCTGAAGGGCCTGTTTCTACACTGTAAGTAATCTAATCTAATCTAAAAAAAAGTGCAGTAATTGTTGCATTGAAAAAGGTGTGTGTGGTGGTGGTGGTGGTGGTGGGGGTGGGGGTGGTGGGGGGTGGGGGACTTGCATTCTTGCAAATGTTTCTTTTGAAAGGTAGTTGTGACACTTTGAAGCATGGTAGAGGATGGAAAGTACTTGCAAATTCCAGATAAAATTCTATTTGTCACTTTTTCTTATATATTTGTCAACTATTTTGTACAGAAGTAGTAACCAACTTTTTAATAAAAAAGATTTTAACAGGATAGTTGATAATATTAATATCCCAAACTAACAGATTGGTATTGGTCAATCTGTTGCACCACCTCAATTTAGGATTATAGTGAATCACAGTTTACTTGCCAGGCAATATTTAGTGACTATGGAATCTGATACAGCAGACTATCAATTTAGTTTATGTGTTAAAATTAAAATTCACTTAAGAACTAATATTACTTAAAAGTAATCACTTACACGATGATTCAGCTTCCACTATAGACACCTACTACTGGAAGCTTTTACCTTTTGTTCATAATAGTGTAAGTCAAGTATTCAATGGTCGAATTTACAAAAAGAACCTTGGACCAGGCGAGTAATAAGTGTTCACGTGTATTCTTACTCCTAGTATGACTCAGCAAAGTGCACGGTATCCTGCCAACTGAAAATTTTCCATTCACCTTTTGTTTGGTTGTGCCCAACCCTGCAGAATACAGGTATTGAACAAATATACTAGACAAATAGAAATTGATGTATTTAATGATTCTTTTCATAAAACGAAATACAGTCATTATAAAAGTCGTCAACCATGCTCTACCAATCATTGACTAAAATGAAAAATATAAAGTTCATAATCGTGGCATATAAATGTACCTTAGCTGCATTAATGCATTTGAGTATAGAAAATTAGAATTATATAAAAAAAATAATTTAAGGAACGTTCAGCCTTTGTTGCTAATGGCAAAGTTTTTAAGGCAGTCTGCAACAAATTTCGAGGCCAGAAAAATCTACGCATTTCAAAGTTCACAGTATTTGCTACAAAATTATTGATTCTTTGGTGAGGTATCAGGTCTGCTAGGTGTTACTTAAGTTTTGTTCAACAGTCACCGACAGTCTGTATTTGCACTGAGGAACGGTGCAGCATTCGGCTGTTGCTCGAAAAAGTTCCTCATAATCGCAAGTTCCCTTGACAACTGCTCTATCTTTTTATGCAAACGGTCGTTCTCCGCATTGAGTTCTATGACTTTCTGCTGCATCTCAACGTTACGCTGCTTGGCTTTATCTCTGCTTTTTCTCACGGCGATGTTATTCCTCTCTCTCCTCTGTCGGTACTCGGAGCTCTGTCGATCTATGGGCTTCTTGGTTTTGTCCTTGCCAGGTGCCGACCTCCCACTGTGGGAATGTGCCGAGCTGGGCTCCGGGCTGGTGGGAGGAGTAGGCTGGCCCGTGGGCAAGTGTACGGTGGTCTGGGCGCAGGCTGCAATCTGACGGTGGAGCGAAGTTTCCATGGTTTCGTCCCTCTCTTCTTTGACCACCACTTTGGACAAGTCCAGACGTCGGTCGTAGCTGTCGTGCAGCTGAGCCGTGAAAAGGTCCCCGTCTGAATGGTTACCCGATGAGGCAGGTACACCAGAGACAGAGCTCATCAGACTGGCCGCAGGAGGCAGGAAGCCATACTCGGGTTGGGATTTGTCCGGTTTGTTGGTGCTGGCGAACAGGTCTGCTAACAAGTCGTCACTGTAGAGCTCCAGCTGAGAGCCTGTCACCGGCTCCACCACATACGGGCTGAAATCAATGGCTGTTTCGTCGTCGTAGATATCACCTGCTGGGTTCAGCTCAACCAGGTTGGTTCTTTCCTCGCACATACCCCGGTTTGGCTTAGCCCCACCGTTGACCCCTTCGTAGAAATTAGCCGGTTCGAGGGGAAACAGAGGGAAACATGGCGAGACGCAGCGTGAATCCAGGTTGTACAGGTTACTCATGAAGGGGCTGGTTTTTTTAAAAAAAACTGGGCTCCACCACAGGCTTCGGAAGGAGAGAAGAAGAAAAGTGTACCAAACAACCCGGAATCTTGGTTTGCAGCGAGCAACTGGTGCGCCGCGCGCCGCGGGCGCTCCTTTATAGGCACTGCCCGCGCGCGTCATTCAGCCGAGGCCTGACCTGCACAGAACGGGGCGGAGCTAGGGTCAGCCCCGCCCACGCCGGGGGCACGAGCCCCAGCCAGCCTCAGGTTTGGGGGCGGGGAGAGGGGGGAACGTTATATTCAAATATTTACCCCGGGTCACGCTCGGGACCTCGATGCCACCTGTAGGTTTTGTGCCCACACACTGTCTATGTGTGAGGGAGAGAAAACTGCACGGTGAGAATGTGCGGGAGTAATAAGTTACCAAACGCTGCCCTTTGACAGTTAAATGACCTCAACGTCGCCTCCTTGTTAAGGTGCGTGAAGGGCGCAGACGCCAGGTTTTCTGGTGCTTTCCTTTTCGCAGAATAAGCGTGTGTTGTGCTGAGCAGGAGCCAGTTCTCAGGGGAACCTGCTGTTTTTCTCATTCAGCGCTTGGTTAAATGATTTATTCTAGAAACTTCAGCGCTCCCCTCGGTTCTGAGTGACGCAAGAAAGTAGGACGACAGACCCTTGTACTTCGTTACTTTGTGTTTTAATGTGCAATTCGGGAAATTTAAAGCCTTCACGTGATAACTTAGCACAATCAACAAAACTATTAAGTTACGTCTTTATTACTGAGTTACCTCTGGTAAAAGAAGAATGTACTATATATATATATATGCACACACACGCGCGCATATAACTTCACAGCTGTTTGTGTTGAAGTGTGTACATGGATAAGAAGCAATTATCTTAAGGTTTAATATACCAGGAGTAAATGTAGAGTGTAAAATAACCAAAAAAGCAAATTACATACAAAATATAGGGTCGGGAAGTATCTGAAAGAAACAACAGTTATTCAACTCATCATCGACCTGGGCAAGCTTTCAGTTACTTTGTAATCGTTCCCTTTCTTGTTTAATGTCCATTTCTAATCGGTCTTTTGAAGCATGTTGAGTTTCTTTACGTTAAAAGTGTAACACGAGTTGTTAAATGTTCACCTAATCTGTTTTTGCTCATGTTTAATGGATGAATGTTGGCCAGATCGCTGGTTGCTTTCCTTTTGAATAGCTGCACTGTAACTGTTTACCCACCAGACAGCAGTGTCCCTTCACTACCTGTGATGTGGTCAACATGAAACTAAGATAGATGAATGGAATTGAAGTACTGATTGTATTTGAAACATGGATCAGACTGGAGTTGCTGAATTGCATGCTCTTATTCATACATCCTTAAGTGACTGTGCTGATGCCAGTGGAACTTTAACCCAGGTCTATCCAACTCATGATAGTGCTGCCAATTTAACCAAGTTGTTAGTTTGAGAGTAGTTAGAAAACAGAGAGTATATATTAACGGAGTCACATTACGGAGTGGGAAGTGCCCCTGTTTAACTCTCAACAGTTCCTATGAAAATTAATGTTAGTGTTTTCACTGTTTATAAAATAATGATGAGCCCTACTGAGTTTGCTCAGTAATTACCTTTTATTTTTCTTTCAGTATTCTTTTATATACATGGTACTGTCATTTCCTGTTAGTGTGATAAAAATTGCGGTTTTGAATTATTTTCCTTTTGATTTATTTCTGTGAGAAACTACAGTACAATCATTACCTGTAAACATATCCACTGTTGTAACAAGGTAAAGGTCACACTGCTCCACCAAGTGGTCTTTATAAGTAACTACATTTTTTATTTGACTGAGTTCTGTCAAAATTAAAGAAGCCAGGTTGTTTAACATCATAAATGACTTGAAAACTGAGAATCTTCTCAGTCTCTCAGCTCTAACACTTTTAATCATCACAAAAATGATTCTATGACAACTGATATCATATTTTTATCTCATTTGTGGATAAATGCCTGCCCCCCCCTCCCCATTTAGCACCCCTTATAGACATATTGAGGCTGAGACTACATATCGAACCAGACTGGAAAAATGTTCTTCCATTCTGGAATTGCATATTGAAAGCTCTTTTGTACATTTTGACATTAAATGCTGCATTGGACCAATAATTCTAAGTAAGAACGTGGAGCTGTGGCTTATATTTCTGTGTCTCACGACCTGTTGACCTTTTTTCCTTAGTGACAGGATAAATGCCTAGTTAGGTCTAAATTGTGCAGAGCATAAAAGCTATGGTAAGCAATTTTTAAAACTTAATTCTTGGAATGTGAGCATCGTTAGCTGAGCCAGAATTTATTGCCCATCCCTTGTGGTCATTGAGAAACAGATAACAAACTACCATTCTGTTCTCTGCATTCCATTTGCTATAATAGACCCACAATACTGTTTAGGAGGAAACTTCAGAATATTGACCCAGAACACTAAATTCCAAGACAGATGGTAAGTGGCTTGGAGGTGAACTTGCAGATGTTCACATGTATCTGCTGTTCTTGTCCTTCTAGGGGTAACTGGTCATGACTTTGGAAGATGCTGTCTAAGGAACCTTGGTGAAAGTTTACGGTGTATCTTGTATATGGTACAGACTGCTGCTATTGAGTCACGATGGTAGACAGAGTGGATGTTTGTAATATTTTATCAACCAAATTACAAAACAGTTTACAAAAAACAGTTAACATTTACAGCTGTTTACAACAGCAATTTTACAAGGGAGAGGAGCAGCAAAGCTAGGCACCAAACCCTACCATTCAACCAGTTTACAGGGAGATGAGCACAAACCCCAAATCCCAGTTCCACATAAAAGTCAGCGACAATGACATTTGTACATAAAAAGCCAACCCAGTTACATAAACAGTGTACAATACAGACCCAGCAAGTCCCCGTCCCTCCAGAGTGGATGTTTGTAGATGTGATGCAAATCAAGTGAGCAGTTTTGTCCTAGATAGTGTCAAACCTCTCAAGTGTTGATGGAGCTGCACTCATCTGGGCAAGTGGGAAGAATTCTGTTAGCCCTCTGATTTGTGTATTGTAGATGACGCACAGGCTTTGGGAATCAGGAGGTGAGGAACTGCAGGATTGCTAGCCTCTGACCAGCTTACATAGCCACTGTGTTTGTATGGCGGTTCCAGTTCAATTTCTGCCAATAGTAATCCCCAGGATGTTGATATTAGGGGGTTCAATGATGGCAATGCTAATGAATGTCAAGAGGCAATAGTTAAATGGATATCTAACCATTGTTGATCATACATTATTAAATATGGTCATTACCTGGTAATTATGTGGTGAGAATATTACTTGTCATCCTAAACCTGGATATTGTCATCGATGAAGTAGCTGAAGATGGTTGGGTCTAGGCCATGACCCTGAGGAACTCCTGAAGAGGTAGCCTGGAGCTGAGATGGCTGACTGTCAACACCCACAGCAATGTTCCTTTTGAGCCAGGTATGAATCCAACAGGCAGAGAAATTTCCCATGATTCCAACTCTGGCTCCTTGATGCTTATCTTAGTGAAATGTGGCCTTGATGTCAAGCCTAGTCACTCACACCTCACCTCTGGAATTACTGCTCTTTATTCTTGATTCAATTGAAGCTGTAATGAGGGCAAGACCTGAGTGGCCATGGCAGAATCCAAATTGTGTGGCAGTGAGCAGGTTATTGCCAAGCAACTGCTGTATTATAGCACTGTTGATGATTCCTTCCATCACTTTGCTTTGCAAGTGACATGATACAGAGATTGAAAGCTGTTAAATGTCAAGGATGTGATGGCATATATCTTAGGTTTCTTAAACTAAAAGCTGCCAAGACAGGAGATATACTGGGATGACCTACCAAAATTCTCTAGATTCTTGAGCAGTCCCACCCATTTGGAAGTTAGCAAATGCAACTGCTATTCAAGAAAGGTGGGGGAAGAGAGAAAAAGGAGCAACAGACCTATTAGCCTGACATTAGTCATTGGGAAAGAATTGGAATCTCTCATGGAATTCTTAACAATGGACCCAGGAAGTCATGGTGAACGTGTTTTTCCTTCATTCATGAGATGTGGGCATCACTGGTTAGGCATGCATTTATTACCGGTCCCTAGTTTCCCTCAAGGTGGTGAACTGCCTTTAACCACTGCCATGGATAGACCTACAATGCCATTTCAGGAATTCCAGGATTTTTACCCATAACACTGAAGATACAGCAGTATATTTCCAAGTTAGGTTGGTGAGTGGCTTGGAGAGGAACTTGCAGATGATGTTCCCATGTGTCTGGTGCCTCTTGTCCTTCCAGGTGGAAGTGGTCGTGAGTTTGAAAGATTCTGTCCAAGAATCTTTGATTAATTTCTGTAGTGCATCTTTTGGGTGGTGCACACTGCTGCTGCTGAGATTTGTTGGTAGAGGGAGTGGGTGTTTGTGGATGTGATGCCAATCAAACAACTGTTTTAGATTATGCAAAAAGCTTAACATGTTGGTGCTGCACTTACCCAGGCAGGTAGGGTAGTCCATCATACTCCCGACTTGTGGTTGTAGATGGTGATTAGAGTCCAGATTAGAGTGGTGCTGGAAAAGCACAGAAGGTCAGGCAGCATCCGAGGAGCAGCTTTTGCCCAAAACGTCGATTTTCCTGCTCCTTGGATGCTGCCTGACCTGCTGTGCTTTTCCAGCACCACTCTAATCTTGACTCTGATCTCCAGCATCTGCAGTCCTCACTTTCACCTGGTTGTAGATGGTGGACAGGCTTTAAGTAGTCAGGAAATGTGTTCTTGCTGCAGTATTCCTAGTATTCTGCTCTTGTAGTCAGTGTATGTGGTTGTTCCAGGTTAGGTTCTGGTCAATGGTAACTTGCAGGATGTTAATAGTGGAAAAGAAATGTCATGTTTGACAAATTTATTGGAGGTTTTTGAGGATATATTAGTGTAGTTTTTAAAAATAATGCTAGCGAATGGTTGGATTCCCACAAGTTCTGATAAGATACCAGGAGAAAAGATGAAGGTTCATGGATCTGGAATGGTATATTAGTAGGCTTGGAGCTTTGCTTAATACACAGGAAGCGAGAGAGTAGGATAACCAAAGCTTTTGATTGGGCAAGTTGTAACTGGTGGGATTCCACAAGGGTCAGTGTTTGAACCTCAGCAAGGAGGGAGAGTATGATATACAGAGAGTGCAATAAAATATAAATAAGTGGATGGGATAACATAGTACTGGGGAAGGTGCTGGACAGTATTTTCAAAGATGTAGTAACAGAATACCTGGAAATGGGATCAGACATGTCAGCATGTTTCTTAGAAAGGAAAATCACGTGTAACTAATCTTCTGGAAATTTTTGAGATTGTAACTAGTAGAATCTATAAGTAAGAACCAGTGGATCTAGAATATTTGGACTTCAATGAGGGGAGAATATACTGGCTTGGATAGAGAACTGGTTCACAGATTGGTAACAGAATTGAAATAAAAGAATATTTTTCCATGTGGCATGTAATGACTCATGTAAGAAATCAGTGCTCGGGTCCCACCTAGTCATAATGTATATAAATTACTTGGGTGAGTAATAAACAGGAGAATCCCTACAATATGGAAGCACACTCTTTGGCAGAATAGAAGCAGAAGTTACTGGAATTAGTGACATATTAACAATAATTTCCATCATTAAGCTATAAGAAATCCAGTTTGCAAATTCACTTAAAGCACTTGCATGAATTTGGCCATTCCACCATCAACTTTGTCAAAGCTGATAAAAGAGGATTCTTGCAAAGACACTCCCTGTTTTAATTTAATGGTGATTTTGAAATGCTGTATTTATGATACCAATAAGAGCTGATAAATGATACGATGCAGGACCCTGCTAATGTCATTTACGGTTCTGACAGGACAGTCAAACTTGGAGATGCAATAAAACCAGGGATGCTTTGGAATTTCATTTAACCAAGGAGTGAACTGTTTCTGAAACTTTTTTTTTGTCTATTTTATTTCTTGACCATCTTTTGTATCAACCTTTCAATCCATGCTCCTGTTAGTGTCAGAGGGCAATGATGTAAAGCTCTGTCAGGTTGAGACATGATATATGAAACATAGTTTTGAGGGGAAAATGATCTGTGGGGCCAAGATTTTAATATGGCTCATTAGTGGGCAAGATATTGTGATGCTGATTATTTTATCCGTGTTCAAGATTATGCAGACAGTATGCAAACTTCACACTGCTTGCTTATCATAGTTAAGAAACGCAGCCCACTGCTAAATATGCAGCTAACTGGCTGCAAATTTAGCACGGGCCCAAATGTGTGTAAGGCTAGCAAGAAGTACACATAACCTGCACTTCTTTTAAGACAGACTGCACATCTTAAAAGGGGAGCTGCATATTATCAGCAGTTGGTGGAACTATTTGTACAATGTTTCAATGAGGGAATTTGAGTACCATTGGAGGAACAGAGCACAATGGAAACACGAGTAATAAACAGGAGAGACTGTTTTCATAGATGACACAGTCCAAAAGGAATGAGAGCATTTGGCTGCTAAGGTCAGAACCCAAGGATGTGACTACATTGGTGAAAAAAGTTCCCTGACTTCACACATTGGTCAAGTCAGTGACTGTATTTTCAGTGATATCCCTGCCACTGCACAACCACCTACACATGCTGCTGAATGCATGACAGTCAGCATCAGCAATCAAGACTCAGGATGCAGAAGTTATGGTGTAGTTACTGGTTAGACCCCACTTTGTCTACTGTAAGCAGAACTAGGCACACCTTAGGAAGGATAAATTGGCCTTGGAGAAAGTACAGAGTAGTTTACCAGAATGACTGGATTTCAGGGATTAAGATAAGAGAATAAATTATGCAAATTAGGTGTGTTTTCTGTCAAATGTGTAAGGTTGAGGAGTGATCTGATCAAAATCTCCAAAATATTAAAAGGAAAAGACAGGGT
Organism: Chiloscyllium punctatum; assembly: GCF_047496795.1. Lineage (NCBI taxonomy): Eukaryota > Metazoa > Chordata > Chondrichthyes > Orectolobiformes > Hemiscylliidae > Chiloscyllium > Chiloscyllium punctatum. Next base: position 65,925,648 of record NC_092743.1, read on the forward strand.
AGACAAAGATAAACTATTTCCATTGATTAAGATTCTAGAACTTCGGGCACAGTCTGAGAATTAAGGCCAGACCATTCACGTGCAATGTTAGTAAGCACTTCTAAACATAAAGAGTAATTGATGCTTTAGAACACTCTTCCACAAATGGCAGCTGATGCTGGACTGGTTGTTAATTTTAAATCTGAGAAAGATCCATTTTTGGGAAACAATTTGAGAGATATGGGCCAAAGGCAAGTATGTGGAGTTAAGCCACAAATCAGCCATGATCTCATTGAATTGTGGAATGGGCTCAAGGTACTAAATGATGTAGTCCTGTTCCTTAGTACAAGTACAGGAAGTGCTTCAAAATACAGAAAGTTGAGCTTTTGAGTTTTGGAGCTCAAGAGGTGACTGTCTTTGTTAGTTGAGGTATAGGTTATAAGAGCAGGGAAGTTATGTTGGAGCTGTATGAAACTTTGGTTAGGCCACAGCTGGAGTACTGTTTGTCGTTCTGGTCACTGCACTGTAGGAGGGATATGTTGTACTGGATGGGAGACCTAGTAGAGGTGTACAGATTATGAAGGACATGGAGAGGGTGGATAGAAAGCAACTGTCCTCCTTTTGAAGGGTCAGTAACAAGGAAGCACACTTTTAAGGTGAAAGGCAGGAGGTTTAGAGGGGATTTGAGGAAAATGTTTTTTTACCCAGAGGGTGGTGGAAGTCTGGAATGCAATGCCTGGGAAGGTAGTTGAAGCGGGTAACCTCACAGTCTTTGAAAACGTACTTGGATGAGCACTTGAAACATAATAACTTTCAAGGTTATAGACCAAGTGCTGGAAAAGTACAACTCATGTAGATTAAGAGTAGTCTTCGATGTAGACTCAATGGGCCAAAGAGCTTGTATTGTATGATTCTGTGAGAGGTCCTTTCTTTACTTTGAATTTAAATACTTGATGGCATAGTGAACATTGGAACATGCTCATAAAGAATGCTCAAAGTTCCTTGTTGTGTTGGTTAGCTGAATTATCCTGAACTAAGTCATAGAGAGGTACAGCACAGAAACAGACCTTTCAATCCAACTTATCCATGCCAACCAGATATCCTAACCTAATCTAGTCCCATTTGCCAGCTCTTGGCCCATATCCCTCTAAAGCATTCCTATTCATATACCCATCCAGATCCCTTGTAAATGTTGTAATTGTACCTGCCTCCACCACTTTCTCTGGCAGCTAATTCCATATACACACCAGCCCCTGCATGAAAAAGTTGCTCCTGAGGTCCCTTTTAAATTTTTCCCCTCTCATCCAAAACCTCTAGTTCTGGACTTCACGTACCCAGGAAAAAGACCTTGTCTATTTACCCTATCCAAGCCCTCATGATTTTATAAACCTCTAAAAGATCACCCCTCAGCCTCCAACACTCCAGAACAAACAGCCACAGCCTATTCATAACTGAAATCCTCAGACACTGGCACCGTCCTTGTAAATCGTTTTTGAATCCTTTTAAGTTTCACAACATCCTTCCAAAAGGGAGACCAGAATTGCATACAATATTCCAAAAGTGGCCTGACTGATGTCCTGTAAAGCCGCAACATGACCTTCTAAGTCCTAAACTCAATGCTCTGACCAATAAAGGAAAGCATATCAAACGCCTTCTTCACTATTCTACCTACCTGTGACTCCACTTTCAAGGAAATGACAGCATGTGATTTGATGGGATAGTTTAACAGAGTGGCACTTTTTTTGTTACTGTAGTGGTAGATTTAAAAGCAAAACATTGTTAATTTTGAGTTCACAAACTATGTGCCCTTCAGTTTACAGTAGCAACAACACACTAGAATAGAAAATAATTCCTCTGAAATCTTAGTTAAGAAATAATAGATTCCAAACAAGGATACAATTCACATTTTATTCAACAATCACTCTCATTAAAGATGGATAAATAAATGTTGTTCTGTACAATTGGCACACCCAGCTGTCCTCCGAGGATTAGCAAATCCATGTTTACCTCCAGAATAATTGTTTCTTGGGAACCAGTTACAGACTATAATTAAATTGTGAGTTCAGGCAACAAGAAGTTAATGCCATCAATTGAGGTGTTCAGCAGGTCATGTCGCAAAGTCATGAGACTTAATGTTTCAGGTCAAAAGCCTTTTGTCAGATGTGCAACATTTCCTATTTCTAACAAGTACAAATGAAGGGATATTGGTGGGGGGGCAAAAGTTGTTGTTACAGTGAGACAAGAAATAAAGATTGGGTCTTGAGGGAGAGGACATGTCAACACGGAAGCCTTATAAGCACCTGCTCACTCAAATGAAAGCAAAATTTGTTCTTCATTTCCAGTATTTTTACTTTATATAATTGGAATTTTAGTTCATAATTGGAATTTTTGTCTATGTGTGGGGTATGAACATCTAGATTTATTTTTTGTCTGTAATTTGATCTAAAAGTTTGAAACTCCATATTCACTGTAAATTGAAAAATTGGGGTGCTTTTCTTGGCAGTTCAATTAAGCATTTAATTGCTCATAACAGTGAAACAGTGTAGGAAACTAAAGACCAATATTTCAAAGTTGGAAGTAAGACTAGAATTGAAATAGTAAACAACAGGGATCTCAAGCTTGCAGCCAGAAAGGAAGTGCACAGTAAAACAATAACCTATCGTATATCTCTACTATCGAGGAGATCATGCCATTAGCAACAAATCCCAGTACACTACATTGATAGAAATGTAAGTAAATCTTTATTTGACCTGCAAGGAATGTGTGTGTGGCATTTGTCAGTTTCAAGGAAGGAGTTATATCTTGTATGAGGAAATAATGTATGTAAAGGGGAAGGTACTGTGCTGATGGAGAAGGGGGCACTGGGTATTATGGAAGAAATGATCATTTCAGAATGCCTAGCAGGGAGGGAAAGACACGTTTTGTTGTGACAAGGATACAGAGGGGAATGTTTGCTTTCAGAAAAAGGAGGAAATTTAAAGTATGACTGTGGGAGATGGCATCAATCAGGCAAATGTTACAACAACAATAAAGATGCAAAATTGGATGGAAGGAAATGCACCTTATATACTCATGTATAGGTTGATCTCATGTATAAGTTGACCCCTTATTTTGGTCAAAAAATCTGGTATTTTTCACATACCTTGTGTATCAGTCGACCATAGTTTTTCAGGGGTCTCTTCCTAACCATATTTTTGATTCAATACCTGTGTCATCACATTTCACGCACCAGCATATATGTACGCAATATGATTTTCAAATAGTTAAATTGAATGTTGATAAATATATATACAGTAAATATATAGTTGTTATTTTTACATATATTTGACCTGTGCACGTAAATATCTACAGTATGTTATGGCAGCCCTTGACCTTGACCTTGTCTTTCTGCTATTGCCTTAGTTTCTTAGAAGTAGGTGTCGCGTACTGTTGTGCTTTGAACTAATTGTGAATTCCCCCAAATTTTTCTGACAAAATGACATCACGAAGAAACAAAGCTTACACTACAATTTAAACTAAAAGTTATTGAAGTTGCAGGGAAGAACAACAATAGCATAGCTGCAAGGGAGTTCTGTGTTTCTGAAAAGCATTTTCAAGATTGGAGGAAAAAAGCCACACAGTTAAAGGCTATGCGAAAACAGAAGTATGGGAAAACCAAGGAAAGCTGAACAACTGGCCACAACTAGAAGAAAAGATTGCTGACTGAGTAATTCAGTGTTGTCAGATCGGAAGCATTGACTGGACAATGCCTAAGAATATGCACCAAAGTAGAAGCAAAAAAAATGGATTCAGTGATTTCAAAGCCAGTGCTGGAAGGTGCAGGAGGTTTATGAAAAGGTATGATTTAGTGTTTAGATAGAAAACCAAGATGAACCAACGTCTACCAGCAAAACTTAATGACAAGTTAATTAGGTCCATCGCTTTGTAATCAGAAGTTGGAAGAAAAACTGGTACAGGCTCTCGTGCATCAGCAACATGGATGAAACCCCAATGAACTTTGATATGTCAGGGAACAGAATTGTGGACAAGATTGAAGCAAAAACAGTTTTGATTAAGACTATCGGCCATGAAAGGAGTCGATTCACTGTGGTACTTGGTTGTATGGTAGATGGAATGAAGTTAAAGCCTATGGTGATTTTTAAGCGGAAAACCGCCCAAACAGAAATTTCCGAAAGGCATTGTTGTCCTCGTCCATGAAACAGAGTGACTGGATGAAGGTGGCTGCAGGACTTGGATTCAGGAGGTCTGGAATTTGTGACCAGCTAGACTTAGAAATGCAAGAGGGAACAAAAAGCTTCACAAAGTGTGGCAACATGCGTGCTCCATTGCTTGCAACTGTGTGAGTAGATTGTCGCATCCTGGAAGGAGATGAAAACTGAAATTATTGTGAAAGACTTCAAAAGGTGCAGAATTTCTAATGCTTTAGATGGTACAGAGGATGACTATTTATGGTCAGATGGCAGTAATGACAAATCAATTGATGATCCCCTTGAGTGTGCAGATGAAGATAATCCATACAACAAGATGCTTGACCCAGATGACTGGAATTAATTATTCAGTGGTGCAACTGATGAGGACAGTAAATTTGGACTGTAATGGACTTTTGTATCTATCAGTAACTTTTTTGTTTTAAGCAGCTATCCCATAATATTTGTGATATTCACAGCAAAAAAAACTTTTCTCACTGTATATGTTGTTTTACGTAAAGTGTTTATTATTAACAATTTCATGTGGTCTTTTTAAAAGAAAATACCATGTTTTTTTTGTTTTCATGAATTGCGTATTGTACAAATACCTCTGATGGACGGCCTGACCACCTGTTGGTATGCCTACGAACTTTTGTATGTATATGTAAACCTACATGTACTTTAAGTTACTGGTAACTTGAATACGGTACAACAGTACCGTTCTACCATAGCAGGCAGAATGAAGACAGTTATTTTGTAGATAAAATTCAATAATGTCCAGAATTCATTTTTCCTTATTATTTTATATAGAGATCTGGCTCTTGTTCGTCTATTTTTTGACTCATGCCAAGCATAAATTTCATCCCCTCAAAAACAATACCTCATGTATAAGTCAACCCCCTAATTTCAGTGTAAAAAAAGTCTTCAAAACCTGACCGATACATGCCTATATACGGCAATCAACAAAGTTTGCCTTTCAGCTCCAAGGGCCGAAGCCCTTCTGAGAACTGTTCAATTCTAATCACACCAGCTATGGTATCCATGCCTTTAATTGTCAAGGTTTTAACTCTGCAATTTCCTCTCTAAACACCTCTGCTGCTCTTTGCTCCTTGTAGATAATCCTTCAGAGGATTTATCCTAAAACTTTCTTATATGACCTCACTAGCCCAGTGTGCCTTGGAAATATTCTCAACAGATTCAAACCTCTTCTTAGGCAGCCAGCTCATCTGCACAAGATCAACAAATATCTATTTAGTATTTAGACTCTGATGGATTTAAAAAAAAATCTGTCTGTTTAGACAAGTTATTGAACATACCTCTGAGGCAGATTGGACTTGAACTTGGTCTTTCACCTCAAAGGTGAGACACTATCACTGTGTAGAAATGGTATGACCCACCAAGGGACAGGTGGGACTTAAACTGGACTGTCTTCTAGCCTAGTGGTAGGGGCACTACCATAGTACTGTAAATTGACTGCCACAGGACTTGAAACTATAATCTTCCATTAACATTCACAAACATGGCAAAGTCAGAAGCCTTATCCATTAGGCCACATGACAAGCTGAGTACTTCCAGTGATTAAATGAGATCAGATGTTTTCAGCCTAGTATGGCCATAGGTAAGGCCCTGATTATATACTGCACTCAAATGTGATATTCATCAATTTTAGCAAGCTATCACCAGCTCTCCAATGGACCCACATATCATTGTCATAAAATTGTAAGAATAATTTACAGCATTATTTTAAAAGGTAGATCAAGGGTGGTGTCTGCTTCTGAAATATGGCCTGTACTGATTTGACTATTTTGGCCTTGTGCAGGTCTGGAAATTTGTGCAAAGAATTCTATTTGGCACTGTAGTTTTGATGTTTGGGTTGCCATTTGACAGGGGAAGAAGGAACATCAACAGGAAATAGTTCATAGTTACATCGACAGCAGAAAAAGGAGGCCTGATACTACTCAATGCAATCAGAGGACTTAACATATGCAGTTTATTAGGGAACGGTGAAGGGAGACAGTGTTTTATCATAGGGATTGTCACAAAGCTTCATTATTTGCTATTGGAAAAATGACCACAATTCTTAATTGTTATGTTTCATACTTATTTTACGGATTCTAACAGGTTGATTCACACTGCTAATGTCACTCACTGTGCCTAGTTTCATTGAGCAGGTGCCAGATGCGTTCTGAGACATAGTCTATAACTTAATCCCCTTCCCAATAGAGATTATTTTGCAGGAAGAGATAGAAAGTAAATCCCATTGGTAAAATCTCATCAAAATCCAGTCATCCTGGAGCTAAATTAGCATCACTTACCTGTTTTAGCAATTGAATTAATGAGTCCCAATGCTTCCACTCTTCTAAAGATTGCATTCAGCTCAAGCATCAGCATGGTTCTATCTGTAAAAGCTTACTGTTTGGTCAAGATACACCCATCAAAGAAAAACATCAAAGTAAAAAATATAGAGTACTTACATCTCATGATACTCCCATGAGACTTAGGGACTTCAGAGGAATTGGAATATTAACCCATTTCCAATTAGGACACAAAACTGATAAGATCAACAACGGGCTGAGATGTGGCAGATGGAGTTTAATTCAAATAAATGTGAGGTGCTGCATTTTGGGAAAGCAAATCTTAGCAGGACTTATACACTTAATGGTAAGGTCCTAGGGAGTGTTGCTGAACAAAGAGACCTTGGAGTGCAGGTTGATAGCTTCTTGAAAGTGAAGTCGCAGGTAGATAGGATAGTGAAGAAGGCGTTTGGTACGCTTTCCTATATTGGTCAGAGTATTGAGTACAGGAGTTGGGAGGTCATGTTACGGCTGTACAGGACATTAGTTAGACCACTGTTGGAATATTGCATGCAATTCTGGTCTCCTTCCTTTCGGAAAGATGTTGTGAAACTTGAAAGGGTTCAGAAAAGATTTATAAGAATGTTGCCAGGGCTGGAGGATTTGAGTTATGGGGAGAGATTGAATAGGCTGGGGCTGTTCTCCCTGGAGAGGTGACCTTATGGAGATTTATAAAATCACGAGGGGCATGGATAGGATAAATAGACTTTTCCCTGGGGTGGGGGAGTCCAGAACTAGAGGGCTTAGGTTTAGGGTGAGGGGGGAAAGATATAACAGAGACCTAAGGGGCAACTTTTTACACAGAGAGTGGTGCGTATATGGAATGAGCTGCCACAGGAAGTGATGGAGGCTGGTACAATTTCAATGTTTAAACAGCAATCTGGATGGGTATATGAATAGGAAGGGTTTGGAGGGATATGGGCCTGGTTGTGGCAGGTGGGACTAGATTGGTTTGGGATGTCTGGTCGGTATGGACGGGTTGGACCCAGGTGTCTGTTTCTATAGTGTACATCTCTATGACTCTTTAAATGGTGATCCTGAAAACGGTCACTTGCGGATCTGTAACTTCACACCTATTCCTGGCAAGTCACTGGACTAGCTTTCTGGCACCAGGATGGTCATTAGCTAATGTGTTTGTGTGGGAGCAGGTACATTGGAGAAGGCAGAGGATTACTTTCTCATAAAACAGACATTTCTATTAGCCCTTGTCTCTTTTACATCTCTTACCATCTTTGCTTTCCTCAAAAAACCCACTGACCTCCTTTGTCCTTGCAAATCACCATACAATCACCAAGCTACTTTTCCTCTCCAAGGGCAATTATGAGTGAATGAAAGCTAGTGTAAATGAATTGGCAACTTAGGTGAAGGGACAGGTCAATACAGATGCAGTAGCAAACATTTAAGGGATATTCCAAAAAGCGCAGAATACATTACAACAAATAAGAAAAATCTAAGAGAGAGGCCCATCATCCAGGCAATTAAAACAAAAACTCACATAGGTCAGAAGACTGGACAGAATATATTAAAAAAAGCAAAGAATTACTAAAAGATTAACAAAGAGGGACAAATTAGACTATTAGAAAAAGTTCGTCAGAATTATAAACAGCTTTTCTTCAGATATTTAATAATTTAAAGGGTTAATAAGTTAGTGCTGGTCGTAAAGAAAATGAGCCTAGGGAATTAGCTACGTAGGATAAAAAGATGGCAGGTTAATTCAACAGTTTTTTTACACTGGGCTTTACAAGAGGATACAAGTAGCATCCCAAAAATAGCTGTAATTCAAGAATTAGAAGGGAGGGAAGAACTCAAGAAAATTATAACTACCAGGGAAGTAGTTCTCAGTAAATTATTAGAACTACAAGTTGACAAATCTGCATATCCAATGGATTTCATCCTAGGATCTTAAAAGAAGTAGCTAGTTAGAAAGTTCATGTGTTGTTGGTAATTTTTCAAAACTCATTAGATTTTAGATTTAAAAATAGCCAATGTAACTCATTTATTCAAAAGAGGAAGGAGGCAGCAAGAAGAAACAGCAAGTTTCTTAGCATCTGTCTATTATTAAAGATGTTATTATAGAGTATTTTGTTAAAGTTAAAGGTAATTAGGCAGATCCAACCTGACTATGTCAAAGGGAAATCCTGTTTAACTAACTTACTGGAGTTCTTTGAATAAGTAATTTGTGCTGTTGGTAATGGAATGTTGATAAACTAGTGTATGTACTGTACTTATATTTCCAGAAGGCATTTAACAAGATGTCACGTAAGTTATTGTGAAAAATAAAAGCTCATGGTAGCAGTACTATACTGACATTGATAGAAGCTTGGCTTGATAACAGGAAGCATTGTAAGCATTTCAGAAAAAGTTTACTGGACTAAAACCTAGAATGGACAGATTGCCTTATGAAGAAAATCTAGTAGGACTAGGCGTGTATCCTCCAGTACATGCCATGTTGCAGCCATTGGTGAGGTATAGGTTTAGGGTGAGAGGGGCAAGATTTAAAAAGGGACATAAGGGCAGTTTTTCACGCAAAGGATGGTGTGTGTATAGAATAAGCTGCCAGAAGAAGTGAAGGAGGCTGGTACAATGACAACATTTAAAAGGCTTCTGGATGGGTATATGAATAGGAAGGATTGGAGGAATATGGGCCAAGTGCTGGCAAATGGGACTAGATTAATTTAGAATATCTGGTTGACATGGACGAGTTGGACCAAAGGGTCTGTTTCTATCCCGTACATTTCTATGTCTCTATGTGCTAAGTACAGACCTGAAAGCTTTACTATAAATTGGGACGACTATGAGAAATCAGAATGAAGATTGTCACCAAGGAAATATTGCAGCCTTCTTCATAGTGAACTTGTCAGACATTGATATAAGGGTGCAATATACTTGTTCAAATAAATGTAACCCTATACATGTACAGAACTAGCAAATATATAGTAGTAATAACTTTCAATTACTATTTTGCAATAAGACATGAATTTATAATTTCAATAGAACAATGTAACAGTTGTTTAAAAAAATCAAACCAAATTAGGTTGTGATAAATCTCATAAGTATAATATGAAGTGATCCTTGAAGTCATCTGTATTACTAAATATCAATACAGCCTAACATGGAATGCAGACATTTAGGTCGGTGTTTTAGATAGTTCAGTAAAATTACAAAGTGTATTTATGACTATAGGACTTAACAAGCAAAGTCATTTGGCATCCTGATTGTTAGAGGTCAGCCATACATTGGAAGCCATACACTGATGCTGGGAATTGTCTGGCAACTTAATCTTCAGATGGGCATTCCCTAATTCCTAAGGACTCTGCACTAATTTACAGACAGAAACTTAGATATCTAATTTGTTTCCTGGATAGTTAGCTAGAATATGTTAGACAGGTTAAAAATCATATCCAACTCCTGTGTAACTAACAAATGTACCTTCTTCCCCCAACAACTCTACCCACTCACACCCTGAAAATTTATTTGAATATTCCAAAGTTTTTCAGAATGTAGCAGTTATCTTAAAAAAAAGTTAGCATGGGGCCATTTAGGCAAAGCTAAGCTATGAAGAATTCAGATATAGTTTATCTGCATTTCTTAAAAGTTGTTCTTAAATGTCCCAACCTGAACTGTAGATAAAAATACCTGCAAACGAATGGCGATTATTGCTCCTAGAAGATACAGGTCAACTTATGAACGTGTTATGTACTCCAATATTCTTAAAATACATGGCTCAGTGTTCAAGAGTATTATTAAAATCTTGAAAAATACGTATTAGAAAGAGTGCATAATATATACACTTATTATTTAATTTCCATCATTTTCCTTGAAGGATGGTTTGCTGTTTTTCCAATGTTATTCTGAATGAAAGCAATGCTATGAGTTTCAAGAAATAAGGACAGATGTCAAACTTTCATTCTAATATAATTACCATCATGTATTCCATCTTTAAATAAACATCCTACTTCACACAAATTCATTTGACTTTTATTAATCTTAGAAAAACAGATTTTAACTGAGTGAAGCAGATGCACAATATGAGGATGCTCCACCAAGAGTTTGAAACCTGTGTACGACTAATTCTATCAGCTTGTAAACCTGCTAAGCAGCAAAATCAATGTAAAGAGGATACTGATAGAACATTAACTCAATTTCTTCTAATTTTAAATGCACTTTTTGAGACTTTGATAACATACAAATTTAAGAATGTAAAACCCAAGATAAGAACTGGTATTTGGATTGCATCTTTGATTTTTAAGATAATTGGTGGAAGGTTATACACAGTATTGATTGGTTACAAAAACCGGTATTAAAAACAATTTCTCAATTTTTGTCTTACAAAACCTTATGCTGAAAGTACTTATTTTCCTTTAGTTTTATACATTATATACTAAGAAACAACATCATTTAAGCAGGATGCATGGATTATTTAATAAGCAATCAGACTGTCAGAGGAATGCTTTCCTCTAGATTGTTCCGATCATTTATATTATCAATCTCACAATATTTTGTGCTAATATGGCATTTCAGATATTGAAATGACCTTCCTTTGATAATAAACATCCAGTACCCCACTGCAGCTTCAAAGTTACAACTTTAATATTTGATTTTCTCATCCACAAACATTCATTTATCCAATGGCCTCCATAGATCCTAGACAATTCTTCAGGAAACAAAAAACTCGTCTAGGGTTGTTACTGATTGCTTCACTGTATGAAATGGACAAGCCAACCCAAAGGTAAGTCATTGCTCAGACTTTTTCTCAATGACAAAGCACCTGGTCATGCTGACTGCCTATTTTGATGACAAGGGTATGAATCAGAACTTTTAGGAAAAACCAAATGCAATAAATCTAAAATTTGTCAGACATGTTTACACTAAAATAGAAAAAAGAATTGCAGGTTTTTTGGAAATATTGTCTTGGAATCTGAATATGAAGATTATTTTTTACATAAAAACATTTTTCCCTGCCTTCTACGTTTGCATCACAATTTATTGCATTCCATTACATCCATGCCTCCCAACCGATCCACACTCTACCCAGAATATTTGGGTCCGTAGCTTGATCAATCAGGCAATCCACCTGGCATTCTACAGAAAGTCCTTCTTCTGATTCTCTGGCTCGGACATTGTGGTCCTTGTCTCCCATGGCTACTGCCACGTAGCTAGCATAAGCCTTTGACTTTTCATGCCCCAACTGTAGTTCATCTCTGAAATGAAAATAATTAACATGAATTTGAGAAAAGGTGATGTGTGCATAATTTTTAAATATGACAAATCCAACATTGATATCTCTGAAAGTAAAGAGAAGAAAAAGCCCTGAATTTTTGCAGTACAATTAACAGTCCACATTATTATGGAAATAGTAAGGACCGCAGATATTGGAGAGTCAGATTCGACAAAACGTGGCACTGGAAAAAGCACAGCATCTGAGCAGCAAGAGAGTTGATGCTTCGGGCATAACCCTCGAGTCCTGATGAACGGTTATGCAAGAACCGTTGACGCTCTTGCTCCTCTGATGTTGCCTGACCTGCTGTGCTTTTCTAGTGCCACACTTTATTGACCCCAGCCCTCATCATTATTAAAAAGTAAAATTGGAGAACAATGTCCAGCAACGTTACACACACAGTTAAACATGGAAATCAAAGAATTGTTGTCTGAATTGTCTATTCCTCCTGAATGTTCACTACAGTCCCTTAGTGAGAGACTTAGAATTTAAACATATTATTCAGCATGAAGTTGCTGTATTTATGTGATAAGTTTTTAAATCATAGAAGGGTTACACCATAGAGGATGCCATTTGTCCAGCTGCCAATGATATGCAAGAACAACTTATGTCAGTTTCTTCAGCCCCTTTCCTTGGAATTTACTTATTTTCAGATAATTATTCAACTCCTTTTGAAAGCCATGATTCAAATGATTTCCATCACATACTCAGGCAGTGTATTTCAGATACTAAGCACACCCTATGTAAAAAAAATTATCATTACGTCATCCTTTAGATTCTTTTGCCTTTCACCTGAATAAACTCTAATTTTCAAGAAACATATCTGTGGAGAGAGAAACAGTTAAACCCTGCCCTGCCCTACTCCTAATCCTGACCATCAAGGATTTGTGGACAAATATTCTACACATCTAAGCTTCCCAGAGTACTGTATTGAGCCATTGATTGACCACTTGTTTACCTTGTTATTTGTTCAAAAGTACATCACCTCACACTTATCAGGGGTAAATTCCATCTGCCACTGATCTGCCCATCTGTCCAATCCATTTATATCCTCCTTTTCTAAATTCATCTGTGGGACTTTGGCATCACTGGCTGGCCAGTATTGATAGCCCAATCCTATTTGCCCTGGTGGTGGTCATGGTGAGCTTTCTTCTTGAATCACTGCACTGTCCACTATTTGCTGTGGACTGACCCACAATGCCAGTAGGGAGGAAATTCCAGGACTTTGACCCAACAATTGTGAAGGAATGGCAGTATATTTCTAAGTCAGGGTGGTGAGTGGCTTGGAGGAGAACTTGTAGGTGATGGCGTTCCCAAGTACTTGCTGCCCTTGTCCTTCTAGATGGAAGTGGTCATGGGTTTGGAAAGTGCAGTCTAAGGATGTTTGGTGAATTTCTGCAGTGTGTCTTGTAGATAGTTCACACTGCTGCTAATGAGCGCCGATGGTGGAGGGATTAGAATGTTCATAGATGTGGTGCCAATCAAGTGGGTTGCTTTGACCTGGATGGTGTCAAGCTTCTTTTAGTGCTGTTGGAGCTGCAACCATCCAAGCAAGTGGGGAATATTCCATCACAGACCTGACTTGTGCCGTGTAGATGGTGGATAGACTTTGGGGTGTCACGAAGTAAGTTACTCGCTGCAGGATCCCTAGTCTCTGACCTGCTCTTGTAGCCACTGCTCTTGTAATCTAATTCCTTCTTCCTCACTGTCAACTACCCGACGAATATTTGTGTCATCTGCAAATGTATCATCATCCACCCCATTCTCATCTACATAATGTACATATATCACAACTATAAGGGATGCAGCATCAACCTCTGGTACGTCACTGAACACTGGCCTCCAGTCACACAAACATCCTTCTACCACCATTCGGTTTCCTGCTGCTAAGTCAACTTTGGCTACACCTTGCCAATTTATATTGGATCCGAAATATTTTAAACTTCTTTATCAATTTCCTATATAGGACCTTGTCAAAGGCTTTTCTGTAATCAATATAAACTACATTGATCCTCATCTACATAATTGGACACCTCTTGGAAACATTCAAACAGATTAGTTAGGCATGACCTCCCTCTGATAAAATTATATTGACTATCCTGATCAAACCTTTTCTAAATGGAGTTTAATACTCTCCACCAGAATTTTCTCCAGTAGTTTCCATGCTATTTATTGTGAAACACAGATTTTTGAAGGATATAAAAAAAACATATAGTCTAAATGATGAGACATTGCAGAGCTCTGAAATATAGAGTGAACTGGGTGCTCTGATTTTTGAATCAGAGGAGCTCTGTGTGCAAGGACAGTGAGTAATTAAAACTAATAGAATGTTATTGTTCATGTGAGGAGAAATAAATACAAAAGTAGGGAAGTTATACTTATAAATTCACAGAACATTGGCATCAATATTGGGGAAAGAGGGAGCTGTTCCAATGAGATGGTTCCATCTGAAACATGCTGGGACCAGAGTCTTGGTGAATCATAACACTAGGACTGCAGATAGGGCTTTAAATTAAGGCGTGGGTTCAGTGTATGGAAAATTATAAAATCAAAGGTAAAGGAAATGGTAGGAGTGCATGGATGGGGTTGATTATTCTCAGTAAAAAATACATCCAAAAAGTAGGAATAATTCTAAGAGAGGGATAAACCAACCATGGCTAACCAAAGAAATTAAGGAAAGTATTAAGTGAAAGAAAAAAAGCATTTAAGGAGATATAGTCTGAAGACTGGGATAAATTCAGAATCCAGCAAAGGATGTCTAAAAAGAAAATAAACTGAGGGAAACCAGCAAGGAATATAAAAACTGGCATGAGAGAGAGGTCAAAATGAACATAGGTCCCTTAGAAAATGAATCTGGGGAGACATTTTGGGGAACAAGAAAACAGCAGAGGAATTAAACATCAGTCTTTACATTAGCCTCGATGGTGCAAGATACTTCGAACATTCCATTAATAAAAGAATATGGGGGAGGAATTAAGTACCATCACCATCACTAAAGAAGTGCTATTAGACAAACTAATGAGGCTAAGTCACAGAAGTCCCCTGGCCCTGAATGGCTTGTATCCTAGGATCCAGGACAAGATTGCTACAGAGATACTAGATTCATTGGTTGTAAATTTTCAAAAATTGTTGAATTCTGAAGTACCACCAAAGGATTTGGAAAGGTGTAAATGTGACATCCCTATTCAAAAAGGGAGTCAAAACCAAGTAACTATAGGTCAATTAGCTCAACATATATCATTTGAAAAATATTGGAATTGATTATTAAGGAAGTAATAGAAGAACCTTTGCAGCAAAACATTAGGACATAATGTAATGAAGTAAGCCAGCATGCCTTCATGAAAGTGACTAATTTATAAAAAAGGAACCTGTAGATATATTGCATTTGGACTTCCAGAAGGCATTCAACAATATACTTCACTAAGGGTTAAGTCATAAGATAAGAGCTTATGTATTGGGAGGTGTTACAGTAGCATGGATAGACAAATGGCCGATGAGCAGGAAACAATAAGTGGGCATAGGGATTCTTTTTCAGGTTGGCAACCTTACCAATGGGGTTCCACAGGGATTAGGGCTGAGACCACAACTGTGTACAATATATATTAATGACTTGAAGGAAGCAAGTGAATTTACTGTAGCCAAAGTTGCAATCAACACAAAAACAGGTGGAGAGGGAGCCTGTGAGAGGCATATAGATTCTAGAGATAAATTGAGAGGTTAAGTAAATTGGCAAAAAGTTGTCAAATGGAATATAATGTGGAAAAATGTGAAGTTGTTCATTTTGCAAGAACAAAAGAACAGCATATTATTTAAATGGAGAAAAACTACAGAAAGCTGCAGCACAAACAGATTTGGGAGTACTTGTGCATAAAACACAAAGCTATCATACAAGTGCAGCAGATAATCCTGATGGCTAATAGAATGTTGACCCTTATTGTAACAGTAAGGAAATTTTACTCTAACTGTAGAAGGGCCAGTGAGACCACACCTGGCGTACTGTGAGCAGTTCTTGTCCGCTACTTTAGGGAAAGGCATCATTTCATTGGAGACAGTTCAGGAAAGATTCACTTGATTAGATTAGATTCCCTACAGTATGGAAACAGGCCCTTCAGCCCAACAAGTCCACACCGACGCATTCCCCTATCTTGTACTTACCCTGATTAATGCACCTAACACTATGGGCAATTTAGCATCTTTGGATTGTGGGAGGAAACCCATGCAGACACAGGGAAAATGTGCAAACTCTATACAGACAGTTGCCCAAAGAGGGAATCGAACCCGGATCCCTGGCACTGTGAGGCAGCAGTGCTAACCACTGAGCCACCATGCCACTCATGATCCCTGCTATGAGTAGACTATCCTATAAGCAGGTTGAGACTGTCTTCACTGATGTTTAGAAGAATGAAAGGTGATCTCATAGAAACATACAGGAATCTGAAGGGTCTTCACAGGTTGCCTTATGGAAGATTCTAGAAAAGGGGGTCACTGTTTGAAGATAAAGCATTGCGAATTTAAAGAAGAAATAAGGAAAACGTTTTCTCTCAGTATGTAATGAGCCTTTGTAATTTTCTTCCTCAAACAGTTGTGGAAGCAGAGGCTGAATATTATTCAGGCAGAGGTAAATAGATTCGTGATAAGTATGTGGGTCAAAATTTGCCATGGGTATATGAAAATGTGGAGTATTTAGATCAGCCATGATCTGGTTGGTCAGGATGCGGAGTTGTCTACTCCTTCTCCTAATTCATATTTTTATATGTTTTCACAGACTTTCTAAATTGTTTTTACTCATATAATAAAAACACTTAAAACTAGTTGTAACATTAATTTATTTTCCTATAAGTAATTAGGACATTAAAAAATTGAAAATGTAACATTCTTGGGATGTCTAGATGGCTTTATAGATGCATCAGTATATTTACATTTAGCAAGAAACAACTGCATTTTTGTGTATTTAACACAGGGTAAACAAACCAACATGTTTGACTGGTGAAAAGCAATTAGGTGAATGGTCTTTTCTAGTGGTGGTAATTGATTGATTAATGTTGCCCAGGACATCCAGTAAATGCTGCTTAAAAAATGTCACTGGTATTTTTAAGCCTGTCTGACTCGCTGTGCCAACAAGTCTCACCCAGGTAAGGCACCTCTGATAATTCAGTACACTATATCACTGAAGCTTGCCTTCATTAGAGTTCAGGTCCTAGAAGGGGCTGGAGTCTGAAAACTTCCAATTCAGAGACAAAGAGTGCTAACAAAGTTAATACTAGTCAAATGTGGGCATTTCTGAAAACAACATTGTTCATAACATTAATACCAATCGAACAAGAATGATGTTTCACAGTAAGCATACCTGTTTACCTTTTGATATAAAGTTTCAAGATGCAGCACTAGGGTTAGAGACCTAAAGATTTGGCATCAAAACTGATAAATAGCAAATACATTTCATATTGTAGGATATGAGTTAAGTCAAATCACAGTTAAAAGTTGTTAAATATAAAGAAATAAAATATTCTTTCACATGGCGTATGAGCAGTCTGAACATATGTACTAAAAGGCAACAGTAACATCTTATTTTGTTCCCAATATTTGTACTTACTAAGGTTTCCCTTCATAGTCTTCCACTGGAGAATTTTCATAGTAAATGCATAATGAATGCAATCAATGATCATATTAGTTTTAGAAAGATTTGATCCTTAAATAAGTTTTAGGTGGCATGGAGATTAAGGTTTGTGGAAGATTGTTGCAGTTTTGAATTGCTTGTGGGGAAAAAAAGATATAGCAAAGAAAGCACAAAGGGTTACAAAAAGGACCTGGTATTAGAAAAGGCAAGGATATAATTAATCAGCTGAAACTGTATTCAAATGAATGGGAGGGATGGTAGGAAAAAATTTAAAGCGTATGTCGACAAATTCATTATATTAAAACATGACTTAAGGAAGCCATATTCAGTATTTTGGAGAAATAGCCTCACAACTACACTAATAATTTAACAATCTGAATGAATCTTGTACACAGACAGCCAGCCACTGAACTACATTTTAGTTCCTAACTTAAGTTGTTATAATATTCAGCTTTATAAGTAATAAGCATGTTAATTCCAAATATAAAACCAACCTGGTGATAGCAGATGGGTTAGCTCCTTCGAGTTTCCGTTTGGCATAGTTCACCTTTTGTCTTGGATACCAGTTTATTTCATTTATGTTAACATCCTTACTCCACGATCCTTCTTTTTTTAACTGTTTCAATTCAAAGTTCTGCAAAAAGGAAGAAATGTAAACAGTATTCTTTGCATAACAAACTCTTGTAATAAATGATATTCCAAATACTTTGGCTAACCAAAGCAATTAATCAAATAACTGGCCACCTAAAGTGGCTTTTGTGTTTTTATACAAATACCCTGCACTCAACAAGTTTTACCTAAATGTGTATTTTCTATTGCAATAGAAACATACAACCTACACGGCAGAAGAGGGCATTTAGCTCATTGTGCAAAACCAATGTTTGAAACAGCAGTTTTGCTAAGTTTCATAAGTTTTGGCTTTTGTTTGGAATCCTGTTATCTTCAAATGCCTATCAACTCCCATTAGAATTTGTGGAATCAGCTTCCACCAACTTTTCAAATAAAACATTCCAGATCTTGACATCTCTATAAAATAATTTGTCTGTCAGTTCTCATGATTTTTTGCCACTCATTTTAAATCTATGACTTCCAATTATTGACACCTGCATCAGAGGAAATTAATCAAGACCTCTTACCTTGAAAACCTCCATTAAGTCACCTCTGAACCATCTTGCTCCAAGAAAAACAATCAAAACATCTCCAATCTGTACCCTTAACTGGTAACAGTCTAGTAAACTTTTTCTGTACCCTTTAAACCTCTCAGAGTCGTGGGGTTTTACAGCATGGAAAGAAGCTCTTTAGATCATTGTGTCCAGGTTGGTCATCAAGCACTTATCTTCCCTAACACCATTATCCAATACTTGGAGTTTCAAGTTGTCATCTAAATATTTCTTGAATGTTGTGAGAATTCCTGCCTCACTGCCTTGTAATAGAATGTAGTTGCTGGAATACAATTGCCACTGCAAATGCATTCCACTTTATTAATTCTATTTGACTGTAAAATGCTAAGACAAAAAGCAGCATAGCAAATATTGTTTTATCTCATTCTATGGACTTTTGTTCAGTAAACATACACGTGAAGTACATGGATTACAATTTTTAAAATTAAAATTAGTTGATCTGGTTAAAACCATGTTACTCTATTCACATCAGTCTTCATTCAAACATTTCTCTAAAAATACTGACCTAACAACACTTTCCAATGAAAGCATACAGCAGCCTTAAAATCAACCGTGTCTATGAGTAGAATGAGTGTGGTATGCAAGAACTACTTCTATGTTTGGTCACTTTAAAATTGAGACAGGCTTAAAATTGAAACACTAGAGCTTTAACCTGACCAGGAAAACCTTAAAGAATGACAACTTCAGAGGTCATGTTTCAGCATAATTTACAAGAATCAGAATAAAACTGACAGGTCAATTAGCTTGAAATTAGGAGTTATAGCAGTTATTTTTCAAAGATGACAAAGCAGACCATTATCCTATTTTTCATTACAACTCTTCATAGCACAGAATGTACAGCAGATTTCATAATATCCAATATTTGGCAACCATAAATTCAGACTCTCTGCACATCATTTCTGAAATTCTCAGAAGGGGATACATCAAATTTAAACTGCAGCCAAAGAACCATGAAATCCATCCACTTAATTGAGTGCATTACCATTGCTTATTTCCACTGTCAGTTACCTTCCAGTCTAATGATGGTTCTTTAACAAAGACATCCATGGTATTGAGGAGGAGATCCGGATCCAAACGGAAAGCTCGCAATCCATGCACCATTGTGCTGTAGATAAGGCCAGATTCCTTCATTGGGAGCATGAGGTTCAGGAACTGATGGGTTAGGCGGAATGGCATTAACTCTGGCACTGGAAGAAACTACAAAGAATATAGACCCATGACTAGTATTCCAACTGTAAAACACACTGATTTTTATGTAAGCACATTTTCTTTTCACCTAGACTCAATACTCAAACAGAACTTTACAAAGTGGAAATAGGCAAATATGAACCATGGTTATAGAACCATGATGTAGAGGTACCAGTGTTGGCCTGGGGTGGACAAAGTTAAAAATCACACAAAATCAGGTTATACTCCAACAGGTTTATTTAAAACTACAAGCTTTCGGAGCTCACTCGCTACCTGATGAAGGAGCAGCGCTCTGAAAGTTTGTACTTCCAAAATTAACCCTGTTGGACTGTAACCTGGTATTGTACATTTTCTAACTTTATAGAACTGTAACATCTATCCTGATGTATTAAAAACATATGAATTAGAAGTAGAAGTAGGCCTTTAAGTCTGTTAAGCCTGCTCTACAATTCAGGGAGATCATGACAGATCTGTATGTTCTGAATTTCAACTCTCATACACTCCCTAAAACCTTTGATTTGCTTGCCTAATTAGCATCTATCAATTTGTGCCTTAAAAACATTCAATGGCCCTGTCTACCAGCTTCTGAGATAAAGTTACAAAGTTGCATAACCCAGAGAAAAGAAATTCTCATCTCAGTCCCAAAACTGTGACCCTTAATTTTAAAATAGTGCCTCTGAGGTCTGGACCTGCCACATGTGGAAACATCCTTTCAAAATCCACCTTGTCAAGACTCTGCACAATCTTAGATAGTTCAATCAAATCACTCTTTTAAATCTGTCCAAACTTTCCCCATAAAACGATACAACTGGAACAGACTAGTCATTTGTGGTAAATCTAGAGTGAACAACTAAAAATCCTAACAATAAATAATTCCCTGACAGCATAAACCAAACAGAATAGCAAAATCTAGACAGAGTATGTTTCAAGGAAGTAACTGATCTTGAGCTCTCACCAACAAAGCTCTCACTTTAAACCATTCACAATTTGAGTATCATGCCTGCTTTGCCTTTTTGTATTTAAAATTTTTATTGAAGCACTTCGGAAATAATACATATGAAAAACAAAAAAAAATTAAGTGCTACCTCTATGAAAATAGACAATTAATACACTTAAAAAAAAACAAATGTTTCTCAAATACCTAACGTAACAATCCTTTTATAAACTTTTTACTTTTAAAGATAGATTTGAAGTTCCAGTTGACACTATTGAGAACTCAATTACTGATAACACCTTTCTGGGACTTTATGAGACTTAGGGTCTTCTGCTGGTATACTCAGAGACTGCGGTCATCATTCCCTGTATATATTTTGCTCTCCCTGTAAAATAATCTGAGTTTCCCATGGAGTTCTAACAATCAAACCCCCAGATTTACTGTCACAGACAACCTAGAATAGGCCATGTGCTCCTCTCCATTTACTCCAAATATTAAGCCAGTCCTAAAATTTAATATATATCACAATTATGACACTAAATTCAATGTCAGAAATTTGAGTCCACAAAGATTGTTTTGCACTAGCACAAGGAAGCAAAATTGGCCTCTTTTAAAAGGAAAAACTGACAGAAATGAAAAAATCTAAAGTTTTCAGGTGGTAATTACATATAAAATGCATTTTACTGTTGTTGATAATTGTTATAACAAAATAAGATTCATAATTATACCTGAGTAGCAGAACCAAACGCATGACCAAAATCAATTCCCACCATTCCCCCAGTCTCCAGGTTGATCATGAAATTGGAGAGATGTCGATCACCGATTCCCAGAATCCAGTGGCTCACACACATTAATGCATGAGAACTGGCAAAGTGGGAGCGAAGAGCTAAGAAAGCTTCTGGAGTGGTACTCATTTTTGTAAATGCTCTCCTAAATGAAATTAATAGTGAGAACAAGAATTAGAGAAAAATACAATCATGTAAACTTCACTTTCAAAGAATTATTTCAATATTTCAAAACAAAGTAATGGATCAACAGCCTGCACTTTGCATGTGCATTGAAAGAAAAGCTGTCAGTAATATTTGATACCTGCACTTGCATGAGAAAATCCAGAGATGGGGTGTAACGGGTTTATAAGTGTAGTCAGTCATAACTGCTGAGAAACTTCTTTGGTTTTGGAATATTAATTTCATTTGTGTAATATCTAATTCTTTCATTATGATAAAAATGCAAGGTTAATACAAAATTTTTAAGGCTTATTCAATATTTCAGTTTGTAAATAATAAACTGTAAGACTTATTAAGAAAGCAAATAAGTATTTGTCAGTGAGACTGGTTACTTAATTAATGATACCATTGCTGCTGGTCCTTTTAGAGGTTCCCTTGACTTTGCAACAAATTCAAATTCATATAGGAAGAGCTTGTTATTGAAAGCCATGCCACAGAAACTGCTACATTTTTGTGAATATCATCCTTCAAAATCAGTGATGAGCCCCATCATTTTGCTGTTTACTGCAAAATACTTTGCTCTCTAGCCA
This sequence comes from Chiloscyllium punctatum, assembly GCF_047496795.1. NCBI lineage: Eukaryota > Metazoa > Chordata > Chondrichthyes > Orectolobiformes > Hemiscylliidae > Chiloscyllium > Chiloscyllium punctatum. Next base: position 65,947,843 of record NC_092743.1, read on the forward strand.
CCAACACTATTCCTCTACCCTGGGGAAACGAGATGATTCAACTGGATTAGAGAATAATCATTTAACATTGCTTCACTGGAGGAGGGCCAATTTCATTGAGGTGAAAATGAATATATCCTAGATAAATTGGAATCAATCATTGGTGAACAGAACTGTAAGTGAACAATGCTTTGCCTTTCAAGAGGTTTTGGTATCATCAAGGGATGTTTCCTCAAGGTGCAAAACGTTGGGCAATCAAAACTAGAGCTTCCTAATTGATGAAAGAGAAGAGGAGTAAGATGGAGCAGAAAAGGGGGTTCAGCAGATGTCAAGTTGATAATACAAATGGGAACCTAATTGAATATAGAAAACTCTGAGAACTGAAGGAAGTAGTAAAAGAGGCAAAGAAGCAGCTGCCAGCAAACAAAGAATCTATAGGCATATTAATTGTAAAGGATAGTAAAGGAATGAGGCTTATCAGGGACTAAAAAGATTAACACAGGCAAAAAAAGGTCAGGGGGCTGGGAGGGAATGTTTACAAGGCCTTCCGCCTGGCATTCTGGCTTTTCAATATGTTCCACTAAGATAAACAGTTATCTCCGGGATCTTTACAGGTGCAGCTTGCTCAGGGATATTTTCTAGTCGCTCATCAAGAGGGCAATCAGATTTGACACTGAAAGATGTTTCAGAGACAGGATCAGCAGCTTGTTCAATGGAAGGCTTTCTCAACTGAAAATTAACAAAACTTCCAAGCCTGCAAAATACTGTTCAAATAGAAGAGTTGAAAGAAATGTCAGGTGTTTTTCCTTAAATGAGTCCAAGCAAACAAGATTATCTGAAAACATATGGTTTCCAAGAACTACTTTGTTGAGAAAGTTGTTTTCCTTTCATTCACCTCTTTTTAAAAAAAAATCCACTTATCCACTATATTTCAAACTTCAGTCAATAAACATGAAGCACTGTCATAACAAAATTAATACTTCACAAATTTCTCTATCAAGGAAAAAGATACATTGAAGCAATTATGAAACAGGAGATAGTCGTCATACCAGATGTGCTGATAATTGATAAAGTGAAGTTACTATAAAGGTTGTACTTCAAATTGATAAGTCACTCAGACTAGATGGCATGCATCCAAGTTTATTAAAGAAGTAAAAGAGAAAATTGGTAATAGATTGGTCATAATCTTCCAATCTTTAGATATACTGGTAAAATGAGAGGGCTAGAGAAAATCATAGAATCCCTACAGTGTGGAAGCTGGCCATTTGGCCCATCGAGTCCACATCAGCATTCCAAAGACATCTCACCCAGACCCAGACCCTGCACTCCCCTCGGCGAAAGTGAGGATTGCAGATGCTGGAAAGTTTAGATTAGAGTGGAGCTGGAAAAGCACAGCAAGTCAGGCAGCATTCGAGGAGCAGGAAAATCGACGTTTCGGGCAAAAGCCCTTCATCAGGAATAAAGGCAGGAAGCCTCCAGGGTGGAGAGATAAATGGATTGGGGGGGGAGCGGGGGGGGGGGGGTGGTGGTGGTGGGGTTGGGGCTGGGGAGAAGGTAGCAAAGAGTACAGTAGGTGAATGGGGGTGGGAATGGAGGTGATAGGTCAGAGAGGAGGCTGGGGGAAGGTAGCAAGGAGCAGAATAGGTGACTGGGGGTGGGGATGGAGGTGATTGGTCAGAGGAGAGGATGAGAGGATGGAGCGGATAGTTGGGAAGAGAGATTGGCAGATAGGACAGGTCATGGGGACAGTGCTGCGCTGGAAGTTTGGAACTAGTGTAAGGTGGGGGGGGGGGGGGGGGGGCGGAGGGGGGAGGGAGGAATGAAAATGAGGAAACTGAAGTCCACATTGATGCCCTGGGGTTGAAGTGTTCCAAGGCGAAAGATGAGGCGTTCTTCCTCCAGGCGTCGGGTGGTGAGGGAGCGGCGGTGGAGGCGGCCCAGGACCTGTATGTCCTCAGCAGAGTGGGAGGGGAGAGTTGAAATGTTGGGCCACTGGGTGGTGGGGTTGATTGGTGCGGGTGTCCCAGAGATGTTCCCTGAAGTGCTCTGTGAGGAGGCATCCAGTCTCCCCAATGTAAAGGAGGCTGCATTGGGAGCAACGGATACAATAAACAACATTGGTGGATGTGCAGGTGAAACTTTGATGGATGTGGAAGGCTCCTTTGGGGCCTTGGATGGTGGTGAGGGAGGAGGTATGGGTGCAGGTTTTGCAATTCCTGCGGTGGCAGGGGAGGGTGCCAGGACGGGAGGGTGGTTTGTTGGTGAGGGGGTGGACCTGACCAGGTAGTCACAGAGGGAACGGTCTTTGCGGAAAGAGGTGGGGAGGGAAATCTATCTCTGGTGGCGGGGTCCGTTGGGAGGTGGCAGAAATGTTGGCGGATGATGTGGTTTATGAGAAGGTTGGTAGGGTGGAAGGTGAGGTCCAGGGGGTTCTGTCCTTGTTACGGTTGGAGGGTGGGATTTGAGGGCGGAGGTACGGGATGTGGATGAGATGCGTTGGAGGGCATCTTCAACCATGTGAGAAGGGAAATTGTAATTTCTAATGAAGGAGGCCATCTGGTGTGTTTTGTGGTGGAACTGGTCCTCCTGGGAGCAGATACGGCGGAGGCGGATGAATTGGGAATACGGAATGGCATTTTTGCAGGAGGTAGAGTGAGAAGAGGTGTAATCCAGGTAGCTGTGGGAGTCGGTGGGTTTTTAAAACATGTCCAGCACCTTCTCTCCCATCCTGTAACTCTATACTTCCCATGGCTAATCCACCTATTTTGCACATCCCTGAACACTATGGGCAATTTAGCATGGCCAAGCCACCTAATGTGCTCATCTTTGGACTGTAGGAGGAAACCGGACCACCCAGAGGAAACCCACATACACATAGGGAGAATGTGCCAACTCCACATGGACAGTCACCCAAGGATGGAATCAAACTGAATCCCTGGTTCTGTGAGGCAGCAGTGCTAACCACTGAGCCACCATACTGCCCATTGTTACATCTTTTTTCTTGTAAAACGTTACATCTTTTTTAAAAAAAAGGATAAACCCAGCAACCTCAGGCAAGTGTCTTTAATTTCAATTATGAAAGAATGTTCCAAAATGATAATACAGGGCATTTTTAACAGCTGCGTAGACAAAGATTGATTATTTAAGGAAAACTGACATGATTTGTCAAAATTAAATAGTGTTTAAATAACTAGATTGATTTTCTGATCAGGTAACAGAGAAGATAATGCATTTGAAGTGAAAAAGTCTATCGAGTCATAGAATCATAGAGCACGGAAACAGACCCTTTCATCCAACATGTGCATGTTTCCCAAACTAAACTAGTCCCATTCGCTTGCATTTGGCCCATATCTTTCTAAATCTTTCCTATTCATGTACTTGTCTAAATGTCTTTTAAATGTAATTGTACCTGCATCTACCAGTTCTTCTGGCAGTTTACTCCACATACTAACCACCATCTATGTGAAAAAGCTGCCCTCAGATCCCTTTTCAATCATTCTCTTCTCACCTTAGAAATTATACACTCTAATTTTAAACTCCTCAGCTTTGAGGAAAAGACTTTATCTATGTCCCCCCATGATTTTATAAAGGTCACTCCTGAATCTCCTAATGTCCAGTGAAAAAAGTCTCAGTTTATCCAGCCTCTCCTTATATCTCAAACTCAAATGACTGCCTGATATTTATAGTGTCTTAGTTGTGTATCCACACAAAGGGAAACAACTTCTTTACGCCAACCCCATGAAAATCCTCCAGAAATTCCTTGTGAATACTAAAATCTTATATCAAAAAGCCATAAAATTGTAAAAATAGCAACAGAAGGCTTTTGATAAAGTGTCATATTTGCCAGCAATGTTGAATCCCAGGACAGGAAACAAAGCTTAATAATGAATGTTTTTCAGCGTGGAAGAGGGCATGGGGGACACTGTTTTTCTTGATCTATATTAGTGTCTACGTTTTAAAATGCAGATTGCAATTCCAAAATCTTCAGGTGACACAAAACTTCAAAATATATGCATGGTGAGCATGTTATTGATACATATCAAGAGACAGGATAGGAAATGGTTGGACATATACAGGTGAAATTGAATTCAGAGAAGTACAAAGTGATACCTTTGTTAATTCTAGGCTGAACCACTCTAAGGCACCTCTCTGGCTGGTACCTCATGTTGCTATGATCCAGAACCCTACTGCTTGTATTCTAATTCACATCAAGACCCCCTGTTCATCCATCACTCTTATATTCAGTGACCTTCACTGGTTTCCGATTAAGTGACCAATCTATTTTAAAGACTCTATCCTCATTTTCAAACAAGCCCTTCATATCTCTGGAATCTCCTCTGGTACGACAAGCTTCCAAGATAATTGCACTTCTCCAAATGTGGCCTCTTGAGGATCCCTGATTTCAATTATTTCACCACTGGTTTCTAAAGCTTTAAGCCCTGAAATTTCCTCCCAAAAACCTGTTTTCCTTTCTTTCTTCCTTTATGATACCCTTTGACTGAAGTTTTAGTTATCTGTCGTACTCTCTCCTTATTTAACTCAGGCCCAAATGTTTTGTTTTATAATGTTCCTGGGAGGCATCTTGGGATGTTTTACTATGTTAAAGGCTGTAGATAAATAGAATTTGTCATGATGGCAAATGCAGCCAACTGCATTATTGCAGCCAACTTGTGTACATGTGATACAGTGCATGCATGTAATAAAGGACACTAATATATTACCTAAGTATAATCAAACTGCTTCACAGACAAGTTAATAGTTTTAAACATGTAATTGTACAAACTAGCCTCAAGTTGTCAACACAAAGTCACTTCCCACAAACAGCAAATGAGCTAAAGTGATCAGTTAATTAGATTAATGCATAGGCCTTGTTCTTTGCCAACAGAAATAACCTGTATATGCACTTCATCTGTTTCAACACAACAAAATAGGTGATAACTATCCTCTGTTCATTTTTCAGGTTAATGTCTTGATCAATCAGAATCAACTTGCTTAATTTAAAATGTAAACAAAGCTGTTAGTTAACTGCCAATTATCATTAGCTGGTGCTTTCTAAATATCATATCTCTATCAATCAGAGTCCACTTGTCAAAAAATAAACAGTCTCTTTTCAAAAAGTATGAATGCTTTTCTTCCTTAAATTGTTATTCTTGCGCATTTCCTGATGAGTGCAAAGCAAAAAACTTCAATAAAATGTGCCTTTACTTTTTGACAATGAGATGATTTAATAATATCGATTGGGGAATAAACATTAGTCAGGATAACCAGTCTTTTTACATCATATTACACTTATCTAAGCAGGCAGATGTCACTTTGATTTACCACTTTACTGCAAGGATGTCACACTGGACAGTACACTACTTCCTCAATGTTCCAAAGTGTGAGAGTTTAAGCACAGGAAGTTCTATTTGTTTTGTTTGCGAGGTTGATCCATGTGATAAGCAGCAGAAAACAACACTGTGTTATGCAACTGGCTGTGCCTAGTGCAGAGAGATTTTATTTTTAGATTGGGTGCTTTTGTTCTGATTGTATCCTCAAAGTGGGGGAAAAACTCACTGTTTCCTCGGTCTTTTCAGCTGAAGTTTTACTGGAGATCTGAAGTTTAACATGCCCAAATTTGGGCAAAGGCTGCTTTAAAGGTGACAAATCATGGAGTGTTTCAGCTAGAAAAGTAGAGCAAATAAACCCTTGGTCTAACAGCTGGAAGAGAAGTTGATTGGAAAGTGGTCGGGGAAATTATACCACTTTTTTGTGACAAGTTCACCAAGTTAGTTATGTGCTCCAATCTCTAGGTTAGACTTTTAACTCTGATTCAAAACTGCTACAAACTGACAATGCTTGATGTGATGTGAACATATCTGAGTGTACACAACCACAATACAAGTGCAACAATTATACGTTGCCCCTTTCAGGCCATAAGGCATAGAAGTAGGCTATTCAGCCCATTGAGTCTACACTATTCAATGATCTCATAATCCTCAATGCCACTTTTCTGCCTTTTCTCCATAACCCTGGATTGTAATACAGTTTAAAAAACCATCTTTCTTAGCCTTGAATATGCCTCATGATCCAGCCTCAATAGCTGACTGTTGCAATGAATTTCAAAGAGTCACAAACTTCTGATAGATAAAATTCCTCCTCTTCTCTGTTTTAAATGAGCATACCCTTATTCTGAGATTATGCCCTCTAGTGTTAGACTCTCTTGCAGCTACCTTGTCAAGTACCCTAAGCATGTTTCAAACTCATTGTTCTAAATTCCAACAAGTACACGCCCAATCAACTGAACTTTTCTTAAGAACAGTCATTCCCAATATGTGGTAGCAGCCTGGTTAACGTTCTCTGGACTATCTCTACTCCAATTCCCTTAGATAAGGTGCCTAAATCTATTCACTGTATTTCATCTGGGGTCTGACTAGTGCCTTGTATGGTTTTACAAAACTTCCTTATTTTTATACTCCATTCCATTTGAAATAAAGCCATTTACATTGATGAGAATTCCAAATATAGAATCAGAATGTGCTGAGACACTAATTGTTTTCTTTATTTACTCATGGAATGTGGGTTTTGTTGGAAAGGCCAACATTTATTTGCGATCCTTTGAGAAGGTGATGGTGAGCTGCCTTCCTGAATTGCTGCAGTCCATTTTGTTTAAGTAGACCCACAATGCCACTGGGGAGTCAACTCCAGGACTTTACCCTTTGACACTGAAGGAACAGCAATATATAGGATGGTATGCAACATGAAGGGGAATGTACAAATGTGGCTTTCCCATGTAACTGCTGTCCTTGATGAATGTTTGCAATGCATCTTGTTGATTGTGCTGCTACTGAAGGTCAGTGATGGTGGAGGGAGTGGATCTTTGTGGATTTTGTGCCAATCAAACAAGCTGCTTTGAGCTGGATGGTGTCAAGCTTCTTCAGTGTTTTGAGGCTGCACTCATCCAGGCAAATAAGCAGTATTTCATTACACTACTGACTAATGCCTTCTAGATGGTGGAGTCAGGAGGTGAGTTACTCATTGCAGGATATCTAGCCTCTGACCTGCTCTTGTGGTCACTGTATTTATATGGCTAGTCCAGTTCATTTTCTGGTCAATAGTCATCTCAGTAAGGGACTAAGATTGTACGCAGTACTCCAGGTGTAGTTCTGTTAGTACCTTGTACAATTGCAATAATGCTTCCCTATTTTTATGCTGTTTTCCTTTACCAATAAATGCCAAATTTCCATTTGCCTTTCTTATTACCTGCTGTACCTGCATAGTCGTTCTCAGCGATTCAGGCATGAGGACATAGATTCTTTGGCACCAAAACATTCTGACATTTCTATACGTTTGGATAATATGTTGCCTTTCTATTCTTGGACCAAAATGGATAAACTCACACTTATCCATAGAGTCATAGAGATGTACAGCACAGAAACAGACCCTTTGGTCCAACGCATCCATGCCGACCAGATATCCGAACCTAATCTAGTCCCACCTGCCAGCACTTGGCCCATATTCCTCAAAAGGATATATTGGCACTAGATGGGGTGGAGAGGAGGTTCACTAGGTTGTTTCCAGAGTTGAGGGGGTTGGTTTATGAGGAGAGACTGAGTAGACTGGGATTATATTAAGAAGAATGAGAGAGGATCATATAAAATTATGAAGTGAACAGATAAGTTAGAAGTAAAGAGGATGTTTCCATTGGCATAGTTCCACTAATTAGATTAGATTAGATTAGATTACTTACAGTGTGGAAACAGGCCCTTTGGCCCAACAAGTCCACACCGCCCCGCCGAAGCGCAACCCACCCATACCCCTACATCTACCCCTTAAACTAGGACAACAGGACATAGCCTCAAGATTAGGGGGAGCAGATTTAGGACTGAATTGAGAAGAAATTTCTTCACTTAAAGGCTTGTAAATCTATGGAATTCCTTGCCCAGTGAAGTCATTGATGCTCCTTCAGTAAATGTCATTAAAGCTAAGATAGATTTTTTTTGAACAATAAAGGAATTAAGGGGACAGTGAGAGCATGGATAAGTGGAGCTGAGGTCACAAAAAGATCAGTCATCACCTTATTGAATGGCGGAGCAGGCTTGAAGGGCCAGATGACCTACTCCTGCTCCTAGTCCATATATTCTTTATGTTCTTATAAACCCTTCCTATTCATATACCCATCTCGATGCCTTTTAAATGTTGTAATTAAACCAGTCTCCACCACTTCCTCTGACAACTCATTCCATTGACGCACCACCCTCTGTGTGAAAAAGTTGCCCCTTAAGTCCTTTTAAATTTTTCCCCTCTCACCCTAAGTCAATACCCTCTAGTTCTGGACTCCCCCACCCCAGGGAAAAGTCCTGCCCTTCATGATTTTATAAACCTCCCAGCCTCTGGGAAAACAGTCCCAGCCTATTCAGCCTCTTCCTATAGCTCAAATCCTCTGACCCTGGCAACATTCTTTTAAATCTTTTCTGAATCTTTTCAAGTTTCACAACATCTTTCTAATAGGAAGGAGACCAGAACTGCACACACTATTCCAAAAGTGGCCTAACCAATGTCGTGCACAGCCACAACATGACCTCCATGTTAAACTCCATCTGTCAAATTTGGCCTATTCATCAAATCTATCCATATTCATTTGTAAATTACTTCTTTATTTATTGCAACTATTTTCCCACCTATTTTAGTATCATCTGCAATTTTTTTTTTTGGCTGGAATACCTTCAATCCCTATTATCTAAGTCATTAATATAGACTGTAAACTGTTGGGACCCCAAGGGCTGAATCCTGCGGCACCACACTAGTTAGGTTTTGCCAAACAGAAAAAAAACTGTTTATCCCGACTCTCTGCCTTCTATTGGTTAGTCAAATCTCTATCCAAACTCAAATTATCCCTTGTAACCTTACCTTGTGTATTAACCTTTGTGTGGGACCTTATCAAATACCTTTTGAAAGTCAAGTTATACTGCAAGATCCCCAATTATCCACATCGTTTGTCATATCTTCAAAGAACTCTAACAAATTAGTAAACATGATTTACCCCTCATAAAATCATGCTGACTTTGATTACAACAGGATCTTGATCAGATGGGCCAATGGGCTGAGAAATGGCAGATGGAGTTTAATTCAGATAAATGAGAGGTGCTGCATTTTGGGAAAGCAAATCTTAGCAGGACTTATACACTTAATGGTAAGGTCCTTGGGAATGTTGCTGAACAAAGAGACCTTGGAGTGCAGGTTGATAGCTCCTTGAAAGTGGAGTCACAGGTAGATAGGATAGTGAAGGAGGTGTTTGGTATGCTTTCCTTTATTGGTCAGAGTATTGAGTACAGGAGGTGGGAGGTTATGTTGCTGCTATACAGAACATTGGTTAGGCCACTGTTGGAATATTGCATGCAATTCTGGTCTCCTTCCTATTGGAAAGATGTTGTGAAACTTGAAAGGGTTCAGAAAAGAGTTACAAGAATGTTGACAGGGTTGGAGGATTTGAGCTATAGGGAGAGGCTGAGCAGGCTGGGGCTGTTTTCCTTGGAGCGTTGGAGGCTGAGGGGTGACCTTATAGAGATTTATAAAATCATGAGGGGCATGGATAGGATAAACAGACAAAGTCTTTTCCCTGGGGTTGGGGAGTCCAGAACTAGAGGGCATAGGTTTAGGGTGAGAGGGGAAAGATGTAAAAGAGACCTAAGGGGCAACTTTTTCATACAGAGGGTGGTACGTGTATGGAATGAGCTGCCAGAGGATGTGGTGGAGGCTGATGCATTTACAACATTTAAAAGGCATTTGGACGGGTATATGAATAGGAAGGGTTTGGAGGGACACGGGCCGGGTGCTGGCAGGTGGGACTAGATTGGGTTGGGATATCTGGTTGGCATGGACGGGTTGGACCGAAGGGTCTGTTTCCATGCTGTACATCTCTATGACTATGTCCTTTATTACTTCTTCAATAATGGATTCTAACAGTTTCCCTTTGATGTTAAATTTCCTACTTTCTGTCACCCTCTCTTTTTGCATCTGGGTAATATATTAGCAGTCTTCCAACCCTCTGGAATCTTTCCTGCATTCATGAGATTTTGGAATATTATAACCAATGGAACCACTGTTTCTGTTCCCGCTTCCTTCAAGAGCCTAAATTTATAATTATTTAAAAGTTTTATTTGTCATAAAGTGTATTGAATTTAACTTGCACGTACCTTTCGAACCAAAAGAAATCATACAGAAAAATCTGGCTCACAGAATCTTAACTTTCTGATCTCAAACCTTCCAATCAGCATTCAATTGTGTTTTAAGTAACATTGATAACAGCAAAGAAAGTCCTGTGACCAATGTTTTAACAAACGTTGCCAAAGAATAGACAAGCATGGTGCCATATCCACCAGACTTGACCATACCATCATATGGTTATGCAAGGAAGACATAGTAAATCTGAGGATAAGGGCTCCGGTACATCTCCCATGCAGTTTCACTTTAAAAGCTTTCAAGGCAGCCGTAATATACATCCATCTACTGCCAAAATAGGAGACTGATAGGAAAGCATTCTCCATCAAACAACAGCAAATAATCAATTTTGTAGGGAAGCTTAGATAATGGAGAATTGGTGAAGACAGTTAGATTAGTTGTACAGTTTAATGACTATCATGAAACATAATAATGTCTGTTCTCACCTTAATAAGTCTGGTGGTACAGCTCGCTCACACTGTCTGAAAGCTTTGACTGTTTCAGTTCGACTGGCTTTCCTGAGAGTAAAAACATTCAAATTATTAGTCAACCCTTAATAATTCTGATTGATCAAATTTGAAGACATGCTCATCAAACCCAAGCACATTTCTGCATTTTGAAGCTCTTATTTGAACAGTTAGACTCAACCAGAAGAGAGTTTTATTTTTATACTTTTAATAAGGAAAATGAGGTGTTGGTTCCATCCACCAGCCTTATGGTAGATCTGGATTCAGTCAGCTAGTCTCACCAGCACCTTGTATAATTGCAGTAAGACTTCCCTGCTCTATTTTTTACTCCTTAGATCTCTAACGAATTGGCTTTTGAGCTATTTTTGTGTCCTCTGCAAATTTGGCAACAATATATTCTTCTTCTTCCTCCAAACCATTTAACATATTTTGCCAATAACTGCAGTCCCTCATTTTAGAATCATAGAGTGGTAAAAGCACACAAGGAGGGTCTTTCACCTTCGTGCTGGCTTTTTCTGATTAACACTAGTCCCACTACACACCCCTTGATTTCCCTGTGGTTCTGCAAAATTGTTCTGCAGTAGTATTTTTTTACATTCATTCGTGGGAAATGGACATCACTGGCTGGGCCAGCATTTATTACTCATCCATTATGACAGATGTACAAGGTGCTGGTGAGACCAGATCTGGAGTACTGTGAGCAGTTTGGTCCTCTTATTTAAGGAAAGGTAGTATTCATTGGAAGCAATTCAGAAAAGGTTCACTACATGGATCCTCGGTATGGAGAGTTTGACTTTTGGCAAAAGTTAAACAGGTTACCATGCTACTCATTGGAATTTAGAAGAATGAGAGGTGACCGCATTAAAATATATATAGGATTCTTAAGAGATTTGACAGGGTAAGTGCTGAAAGGATGATTCCCCTTATGGGAGAGTCTGCAACCAGGCAGCATTGTCTCAGAATAAAAGGGTACCAGTTTAAGATTGAGATGAGGAGGATGGTCAACCACATTTTGGGTCTGGAGTCAATTGTAGGCCAGATCAGGCAAGGACACCATTTCTTTAGTGAGCAAGATGGATTTTGCAATTGACACAGCTGCCATTAGGTTTCAATTCCAAATTTTTATTCAGTTATAATTTCATCATCTGCCATGGAGGAATTTAAATGCAATGACCCAAAATAATACATTATCTGCATTACCAATCCAGTTACATTATTGCAATGCCACTGCCTCATCTAACTCAATGAAACTTTGGAGATAAACTGATGGTTACAATTACAAATTAGTTGTATCATCGAGTTTATTTCAATTTTGGTCCTACTTATTTGATACATGGTTTCAATTGTTAGCCTCTGAAATGTTCCTTCACATATATTTGAGCATAAATATTCTTATATCATCTTTTGAGTCAGCATATAAGACTGAAAAAACTGAAGCACCCAAAATGCTGAAAAGACTAGATTCTGTTCAAGACACATTTTACTCACATGTACATTTGTCCATATAGGGTTGTAACATCACTCTTTGATCCTGATATTCTTTGTAGCCATTCACTAAACAGTTCTTTAGGTGATGGTCTTCTTGGTACAGTTTAGAAATAAAAATAAATATAAGTTGGTCATGATAGAAAGCCTTTGTCGAAATTTTACTGATTTTGTCTGCAAACATTGAGTCAAACAAAGGTTCTCAAGTGCTGTTTTCTGAAAAAGAGTGTTTGAGCTCAAACATAAACTCTGTTTCTCTCTCCCTTGATGCTATCAGACCTGATGAGTTTCTCAAGCATCTTCTGTTTATAGTTCAAATTCCAGAATCTGCAGTATTTTGCTTTTACTTGCATGGTTAGAATAACATCCATATTTTCCCTACTATTTCTCCAAAATAAAGCATGATGGTTATGTTCTTTTTATATAACTTTGCCAAGCTGTAGTGCAGCCCTTAGTGATTGATGTTTTTGTATAACAAGACCCTTTAATTCCGCTACCCTACCTAGGTTTCCACTCTACACGTCCCACCAGAGGGTGCACTATTGGGAAATCCTGCAAATACTTGAGCAACAATGAACTATGAAAACTTCTACTTTCACAGTTAAATTTGCCTAAAACACTTGAAAAGTAGCATTTGTTGAATATAACATACCGTGTTTTTGCCAGGACACTATGTTCATAATTACTATTCACTGACTCCAAAATGCTAAATTTATATTTGTGGAATGTTGTTAATTGCATTAAAAACAACAACGTTTCAAGTTTATCTCTGGCATTTTAACTTCTATCTTAACCTAATTGTAATAATTTAGCTTGCTATCTGAAAAGTTAAACTGGCAATGAAAGATAATCAGTCTTTATCTTCTTAGCTGATTGTGCGAATACTTCAATATTATCAACTGTTTAACCTACTTCTGACATCACTACTGCTGGATGCCTTAAAATCCTTTCAACTTTCTACCAGATTCAAACTGCTGAGAAACTGAAAATCCACACAGTAGAGATCACTAGATCTTTGTGGACAGCTTTCTTCAAAGTCAGCAGGGAGTGCCATTGCTTCTCCGTTAAGTGCAAATCCAGCTTGTTCTCACCTCACATTTTCAGCAACTTCCCACACAAAAAAATTCAGAGGGAACTGGGAAGGACAAGTTAATTTTCTTGCCACAGAAAATTATGTCAAAAATTTTGGGTTAGAAATTCTAGAAAATACGTGTAAATCAAAATTATGCAGTAAAATTCACTGCTTGGATGATTCAAAGCCTTTATTCACTGTTCACCACATTAAATCACACTGGGCCCAACCACAGAGTGAGTTAGATCTTAACTGTCATTATTATTTGATTTGATATTACATCTTTTCAATCATTTCGAACATTACCTTTTGTGCTCATCCTCAGTCATGTTGCTTAAAAGGAAATCCTTGACTACACAGGTGTTGTCTAGCCATTCTATCAAACCAAGTCTTAAGAGAAAAAAATCAAAATTACAATTTAGGAAATAGCAAACAAAATATATATTGTTTACAATACTTTCTGCTGTATGTCATCAACTATCACTATATTAAGGAAAGCATTCACCATCTGTAATGAAAGCATAAATGTGGTTTTTATATTGCTATTTATGATTTGCAAATAAAGGAAATCTCTCCCTATAGGAAAATGATGATTATGCAAGCAGTTGAATACTCAGCTCCCATGCAAAGTGTTGCATGTTTAAGTCCCAGTACTGCAACTGAAATTTGCTGAATGAGTATTTTTACTGCTGTTCTTTGGATCACGAGGTCAAACTGGGGCATAGCAAGCGTGATCTACCTTTCATCCAACATGAACCTCAGTTTATTAAAGAGTGCTCCGGTTGCCTTAACTCAGGAGAACTGACGATGGTGGACTTTCGTAAAAAAATGTAAACAAGTAAAATGCCAAACAACTCTTTGAACATTTAGACGTTAAGCTCTCCTATTGAAGTGAAAATGTTATTTAAATGTCAAAATTATTTGAAGATTTTAGTATCTACATAGTATTGAATCTATATAATACTGTGTCTACAATTGAGTCAATATTAAAATGTACATTTCACGCAAATAGATCAAGGGTGTTTTCTCAAATTAAGTATTTTTATTTGTCTGTTTCTTAAAAAGTACAGCTTTTGAAGAGAAGGGAATATTTAAGTAAAAACAAGCATCAATTATTACATTCAAGTAAGATTGAAACCACTGCTCTAGAAGAAGGAGTCCAACCTCCCTCATAAGGGTCTCTATAAATTTAAGTCAGAGTTGAAAACTGGCTTATCTGAGGTGATTTCAGAGACAGCAGGTACATACAAGTTTCAAGGCTGTACTGCAGGAAAACACCATCTTGACTTATCTGATGTCCCTGTTTGGGGTCAGTTTACTAAATGTTTAATTTCAGTTAATATGTGGTATTGTTAGAACGATTGTCAATTTTTAATAACCTTTTTTTCCATTTAATTGCCATACCTAGATGTCATAGGTATGACTTGATATGTCTTCAACTGCAAGTTTCTTTGACTGCAAGCAGCATCCCGAGAAAGGATAATGTTCATGATGTCAAAGAGTTGTTCAATTCGCTGGTCTTGTCGTAAATCTTCACCACCCTTCACAAGGAAAGGATATTCTTTTTCATCATTCCCACGAATTATCAAGCGCTTTGGTTTCCTTATAGAGCTCATAACTTTTATCTGTAAAACCATAATCAGAAATTAAAAATGCATTATTATCACTGTTGTGAAAATGAACTTGCAAAATAGAATGTGTTACTGAATCTGGAACACTATCAAACCTACCACTGACACCAAACATTTTACATATTAATTATAACCTCAGAATAATCTTTAATTGTTCATGCAAATTTTAAATGAAATTTTCTCAACAAAGAGATCATCTCTAAATTGTTGATCCTACTATTACAATTTTGATAGTAAAGAATTGTGTTTAATGTTTCCAATTAAAAAACAATCCTCAACACCTTTTTTGGCTCAGTACCATTGAAAGACTGCAAACAGGAAGTCACATAAAAAAAAAGTCATATTAGTTCATTCCTGGGGTATCTTCTGCCACCACAATGGTCTAGGAAATGAGAGAGCTGATGTCACTTATGTGTGTGAACAGGAAGTACTGTAGGTACATTCACACTGCTGCTGACATCATCACTGCATTTGTCGCACCACTGACTGCCCTACTTTGAGCTCACCTTACAGCTCACTACCTTGCTCCAGTACTCACCTCTGTCTCACTGCCCTGCTCCAGGTTCTTTACTTGGCTCACTACCCCACTCCAGGGTGGCACAGTAGCTCAGTGGTTAGCACTGCTGCCTCACAGCACCAGGGTCCAAGCTTTGACTCGAGCCTCGGGTGACTGCCCATGTCTGTGTGGGTTTCCTCCAGGTGCTCCAGTTTCCTCCCACAGTCCAATGATGTGCAGACTCGGTGAATTGGCTATACTAAATTGCCCATTGTGTTCAGGGATGTGTAGGTTAGGTGCATAAGTTAGGGGAAAATGTAGAGTAATAGGGTAGGGAATGGGTCTGGGTGGGTTACTCTTCAGATGGTCAGTGTGGACTTGTTAGGTCAAATGGCCTGTTTCCACACTATAGGGATTCTACGAAATTCTTTTCTATTCCAGTGCTCAGCTCTCTGCCACACTATCCTTCTGTAGTGCTCTGCTCACTTCCCCACTCTAGTGCCGGGCTCACTGCCCCACTACCCTACTCCAGTGTTCAGCTCACTGCCCCACTCCAGTGCCGGGCTCACTGCCCTGCTCCAGTACTCAGCTCACTGCCCCACTCCAGTGCCGGGCTCACTGCCCCGCTCCAGTACTCAGCTCACTGCCCAATTCCAGTGGTCAGCTCACTGCCTCACTGCCCCGCTCCAGTACTCAGCTCACTGCCCAATTCCAGTGGTCAGCTCACTGCCTCACTGCCCCGCTCCAGTACTCAGCTCACTGCACAATTCCAGTGGTCAGCTCACTGCCTCACTGCCCCGTTCCAGTACTCAGCTCACTGCACAATTCCAGTGGTCAGCTCACTGCCTCACTGCCCCGCTCCAGTACTCAGCTCACTGCCTCACTGCCCCGCTCCAGTACTCAGCTCACTGCCCAATTCCAGTGGTCAGCTCACTGCCTCACTCCAGTACTCAGCTCACTGCCCCGCTCCAGTACTCAGCTCACTGTCCAATTCCAGTGGTCAGCTCACTGCCTCACTCCAGTACTCAGCTCACTGCCCCGCTCCAGTACTCAGCTCACTGTCCAATTCCAGTGGTCAGCTCACTGCCTCACTCCAGTACTCAGCTCACTGCCCCGCTCCAGTACTCAGCTCACTGTCCAATTCCAGTGGTCAGCTCACTGCCCCGCTCCAGTACTCAGCTCACTGCCCAATTCCAGTGGTCAGCTCACTGCCTCACTGCTCCGCTCCAGTACTCAGCTCACTGCCCTGCTCCAGTACTCAGCTCACTGCCCCACTCTAGTGCCTGACTCACTGCCTCATCATCTGATCTTGAGCTTACCTCACCATTACGCTCCAGCACTCAGCTCATAGCCCTCCTGTCTGCTACCTGATGAACATCTTATGCTCGAAATGTCAACTCTCCTGTTCCTCAGATGCTGTCTGATCCGCTGTGCTTTTCCAGCACCACATATTTTGATTCTGATCTCCAGCATCTGCAATTCTCACTTTCTCCTGCTACCTGCTCACCCCATTTCATATTCGCAGGCTAAATTTAATTTTCACAAATGTAACTATTCGAGAATTTACCCTTGTTTCAACCTTTACTCTGGATTCTATGAGAATTGTTATAAATTGTGAACTTAATGACAGTTAAATATGGAGAGGCCTGGGCCCCACCCAGATACTGTTCTGATTGCTGCCATTCAGTTTGTTTACAGTGACATAGCCCTGCACTTTAATTCTGTACGTAAACGCATGCTGCACCACCTAGTGGTGCTTGGCCATAAATGCAGCCTTCACTTATGCACTCAGTTTTAGAGTCACAGTCAGACAGCACAGAAGCAGACCCTTTGGTAGAACGCAACTACGTGACCAGACATCCCTACCTGACATAGTCCCATTTGCCAGCATTTGCCCCAGATCCCTCTAAACCCTTCCTATTCATATACCCATCCAGACGCCTTTTAAATGTTGTAATTGTACCCGTCTCCACTACTACCGCTGACAGTTCGTCCCATATGCGCATCACTTTCTGTGTGAAAAAGTTGTTCCTTGGGTCCTTTTTAAATCTTTTCCCTCTCACCTTAAACTTACATCCTCGAGGACTCCCCCACCCTCTGAAAAATATCTTGGCTATTCACCCTATCCATGCCCCTTATGATTTTGTAAAAACCTCTATGAGGTCACCCATCAGTCTCCAACACTCCAGGGAAATAAACCTCAGCCTATTCAACCTCTCCCTATAGCTCAAACCTGCCAGTCTCAGGCAACATCCTTGTAAATCTTTTCTGCACCCTCTCAAGTTTAATAACATCCTTCCTATAGAAGGGTGACCAGAATTGTATGAAATATTTGAGAACTGGCCTCACCAATGTCCTGTACTGCTGCAACATGACAACCTAACTCTTATACTCAATGTTTTGACCAATGAAGACAAGCATGTCTTCTTCACCACCGTGTCTTCCTGTGATTCCACTTTCAAGAAACTATACACTTGCAACCCTTTGTTCAGCAACACTCCCCAGGGCCTTAACATTAACTGGCTAAGTCCTTCCCTGATTTGCCTTACCAAAATGCAACACCTCACATTTATCTAAATTAAACTCCATCTGCCATTCCTCAGTCTATTGGCTCATCTGATCAAAGTCCCGTTGTACTCTGAGATAATCTTCTTCACTGTAATTTTGGTGGCACCTATTTTGCTGTCATCTGCAAACTTACCAACCATACCTCCTACATTCACATCCAAATCATTTATATAAATTACACAAAGCAGTGGACCCAGCACTGATCATTGGGGCACACCACTTGTCACAGGCCTCCAGGCCAAAAAACAACCCTCCAACATATTTAACAAATTTCCTACTGTTATAACCCTATTTTCTTTTTCTTACAGATGTTTGAGATTTCCTTACATATTTGCTCCAATTTCCCCACTGACTATTGGGAGGCCTAGAATACAATCCCAACATGATGATCATCCTCTTATTTTTAAGTCACCCTATAACTTGACTGGACAGGAATATCCTCCGTAAGTACGGCCATAATGTTTTCCATAACCACCTCCCAACTCCACCGGGACGGAATCTATCCCTCTTATACAGGTCATTTCTAACGGTGAAGAGATCCCACTGGTCCAAAAACATGAATCCTTGCACACTGCACCAGCTCCTCAGTCAAACTTTCATCTGCTCTATACTCTATTCCTACTTTCACTTGCACATGATTGAGGAAATAGTTCCTTATTACTATCCTCGAGTACCTACTTTTCAATCTCCTGCCTTTTTCCTATATTCTCTCTGCAGAACCTGAACCCTTTCTCTACCTATGTCATTGGTACCAACGTGCACAACAATCTTATATTTCTTTTATACAAGGCACACATTTACATAAAACGGTCAGATAAAATAACAATACTGAAAGGTAGATTGTACTTCATGACACAGTATGTAGCGATGTACAAAGCAAGGTACGGCTTCCTTTCAGGACTGTGGTGATACTTCTATGTGTAAAAATAAAGCAACTTTTCAGAAAATGTTATGAACAAGCAAGGAGATGAATACAACTTTTTCACAAGTCATAGAATAACACACTGAAATGAGAAAGCAGATTTTGCATTGCCAAAGCATTGATTTGCACTTACCTTCTCTTTATTGGGCCTGGTTAATGAAGCTGTTAGCCATTGTAACAAAAACTACTCTCCATTTAAACTAATAATTCAGAAGGGCTGTCTCTGTAAATGCTGCCTGACTGTTCAATATTTCCAGATATTTTAGCTTGAGTTCTAGCTGCAACAGTTTACTGCTTGTAACAGTTTCCACTATTTTAATATTCATCACTACGGTAGTATCACTTTTTTTGCTTAGCAATACTCCTGTAAGTATTACAAACTCCTCACCAAAGAAATAGCTAATTTGATCAAAATTTGCATGCAGTTGATTAAAAAGTTAAAAGAATTCATACCCTTTCATCAAATCCAGTGATTTGTGCATGGTATTCTGGCATTGGCTTGGATTTACCATCATATTGTCCTAGACAGAAAAGAAAATTGTTATAGATGGCTGAGTGACTTTTGTGTTTTAAATAAAGTGCGTATTTAAGCTATAACTTATTTTTCCCAATTTCATTTCCTTCTTTTTATGCCTTCCACTCTAGCATGAAAGCTGACACAACTGGCAGGTATTCATCCACTGCAAGACTTTGCCAATGTCACTCTTCAGCCATGCGTATAGAGAAAGCAGCTTACAAGCAAAAGCTACTTGAAAATGTTTCATAACCATACCCAATCCAATCCAGTACCCCTGCACCAATCCCCTGCAAATTGTGAAAATTATTCTAAGAGATTACACTGACTGTGCAGCAATGGGTCCCTGAGATGGTGACATTAGCAAAAACAGTTCAAGGTCAGTGAACTACCTTTTTAAATTTTACTTCCATTACTTAATTTCTATGTTTCCATTTCCCTTTCAAAAAGCATGGCATTTCTAACACAAATAATAGAGTATGATGACAATTACATGAAACAGGATTTTCAAAGAAACAAGTCTTCAATACAAGAGGCCAAATAGGGAAGGCAGATGAATTCAGGACACGGTTAGGAACATGAGACTGGGACATCAAAGCAATTACAGAAACAGCTCAGGGATGGACAAGACTGGCAGATTAATGTTCTAGGATACAAATGGCATAGGAAGGACATAAAGGGGGGGGGGGGGGGGGGGGGGGCAGCAAGAGAGGAGGGCAAGTGGCATTCCGTCGCCTCCGCCTCCGAGCTTACTTTCACAATCAGGATTCCTGCCCACCTTCTGAGGACCCCTTCGCCCACCTCCAACACACTGCATCCACCTGGAAACCCCACGCTGGCCTATTACCTGCCCTCGACCTCTTCATTTCCAAATGCCGCTGGGACATTAACCGCCTCAACCTGTCTACCCCCTTCCCCACTCCAATCTCTCACCCTCACAACGCGCAGCCCTCCAATCCCTCTGCTCCAATCCCAACCTCACCATCAAGCCAGCGGATAAAGGGGGCACAGTGGTAGTCTGGTGCACTGACTTCTACACTGCTGAAGCCAAATGCCAACTCAAAGACCCCTCTTTCTACTGCCCCCTCAACCATGACCCCACCCCCCCCCCATCATCTCCCAGACCATACAGAACCTCATCACCTCAGGAGATCTCCCACCCACAGCTTCCAACCTCATAGTCTGGGAACCCCGCACTGCCCGGTTCTACCTCCTTCCCAAGATCCACAAGCCTGACCATCCTGGCCGACTCATTGTCTCAGCATGCTCCTGCCCCACTGAACTCATCTATATCTACCTCAACACTGTCCTATCCCGCCTAGTCCAGGAACTCCCCACATACGTTCGAAACACCACCCACGCCCTTACCTCCTCCAAGACTTCCGTTTCCCGGCCCCCAACGCCTCACCTTCACCATGGATATCCAATCCTTCTACACCTCCATCCGCCATGACCAGGGCCTCCAAGCCCTCAGTTTTTTCCTCTCCCGACGTCCCCAACACTACCCTTCCACCGACACTCTCATTCGTTTGGCCGAACTGGTCCTCACCCTTAACACTTTCTCCTTTGAATCCTCCCACTTCCTCCAGACCAAAGGGGTAGCCATGGGCACACATATGGGCCCCAGCTATGCCTGTCTCTTTGTTGGCTACGTAGAACAGTTGATCTTCCGTAATTACACCGGCACCACTCCCCACCTCTTCCTCCGCTACATTGATGACTGCATTGGCGCCACCTCGTGCTCCCGCGAGGAGGTTGAGCAATTCATCAACTTCACCAACACATTCCACCCTGCCCTTAAATTTACCTGGACCATCTCTGACACCTCCCTCCCCTTCCTGGACCTCTCCATCTCCATTAATGACGACCGACTTGACACTGACATTTTTTTACAAACCCACTGACTCACACAGCTACCTGGATTACACCTCTTCCCACCCTACCTCTTGCAAAAATGCCATCCCGTATTCCCAATTCCTCCGTATCTGCTCCCAGGAGGACCAGTTCCATCACAGAACACACCAGATGGCCTCCTTCTTTAGAGGCCACAATTTCCTTTCCCATGTGGTTAAAGATGCCCTCCAATGCATCTCGTCCACATCCCACACCTCCGCCCTCAGACCCCACCCCTCCAACCGTAACAAGGACAGAACGCCCCTGGTGCTCACCTTCCACCCTACCAACCTTCGCATAAACCAAATCATCTGCCGACATTTCCGCCACCTTCAAAAAGACCCCACCACCAGGGATATATTTCCCTCCCCACCCCTTTCCGCCTTCCGCAAAGACCGTTCCCTCCGTGACTATCTGGTCAGGCCCATGCCCCCCTACAACCCACCCTCCCATCCTGGCACCTTCCCATGTCACTGCAGGAACTGTAAAACCTGCGCTCACACCTCCTCCCTCACCTCTATCCAAGGCACTAAAGGAGCCTTCCACATCCATCAACGTTTTACCTGCACATTCACTAATATCATTTATTGTATCCGTTGCTCCCGATGCGGTCTCCTTTACATTGGGGAGACTGGGCGCCTCCTAGCAGAGCGCTTTAGGGAACATCTCCAGGACACCCGCACCAATCAACCACACCGCCCCGTGGCCCAACATTTCAACTCCCCCTCCCACTCTGCCGAGGACATGGAGGTCCTGGGCCTCCTTCACCTCCGCTCCCTCACCACCAGACACCTGGAGGAAGAACGCCTCATCTTCTGCCTCGGAACACTTCAACCCCAGGACATCAATGTGGACTTCAACAGTTTCCTCATTTCCCCTTCCCCCACCTCACCCTAGTTCCAAACTTCCAGCTCAGCATTGTCTCCATGACTTGTCCTACCTGCCTATCTCCTTTTCCACCTATCCACTCCACCCTCTCCTCCCTGACCTATCACCTTCATCCCCTCCACCACTCACCTATTGTACTCTATGCTACTTTCTCCCCACCCCCACCCTCCTCTAGCTTATCTCTCCACACTTCAGGCTCACTGCCTTTATTCCTGATGAAGGGCTTTTGCCCGAAACGTCTACTTCGCTGCTCCTTGGATGCTGCCTGAACTACTGTGCTCTTCCAGCACCACTAATCCAGAATAGCATTACTGCTGTACTTGGGGAGGATATTCCTGGGAATACATCCAGGGATGTTATTTGGGCAGAACTGAGAAATAAAAAAGGGACGATCACCTTATTGGGATTTTTTTTAGACTCCCTAATAGCGGGAAATTGAGAAACACATTTGTTTGGAGATTTTAGTTATCTGTAAGAATAATAGTGTGGTTATGGTAGGGGATTCAAACTTTCCAACCATAGATTGGGAATTTCACAGTGTTAAGGGTTTAGACAGAGAGGAATTTGTTAAGTGTGTACAAGAGGGGACCCAAGATGGCAGCAACCCAGCAAGTCTGAGTCTATAGTGCTCCTCCCAAAACTTGGGCAAAGTGGGCCACCCGCCTCCACCACACTCACCAAAACATTTGGAATAGTTTTTACTTAATGTAATTAGTTGCTCAGTACTTAATTAAAACAATCTAATCTCCTGTAAAAATTACTAAAGGGAAGGGAGCCCGCAGTTCTCAGCAGGCAGGAACCCCTCCCCCACCCTTTCCAGCTGCAGCTGAGGTGTCTGCAGCTGTCCCGGGGGGACTTACCTACAGTGGCGAGCCTCGTGGAAATAATCTTTAAACTCGGTGCGAAGATCAACGCCTTCATCGAAGAGTCCCGGAGCCGATGGGATTCACTCTCAGCTGCGCTACAAAAGCACGACCGAGACATCAAGGAAATCGAGCGCCGAGTCGGAGGGGTGGAGCTAAAGGCCGCGACCTCCGAGACTATAGCAGAATCGAGGTTGTCGAAAAAATATTTGTTTCCTGGGCCTTCCCGAACAGGAAGAGGAAGGCCAGATTACAGCGTTTCTTAAACAGTGGCTTCCACAGCTTTTAAATCTGGAGGCTGGATCAGGCCAGGTGAGGGTGGAAATGGGCCTACCGGGTTGCAATATGCGGGCCCGGCTCGAACCAGTGCCCCCACCCAGTCCAGTTCTGGCTGCAGAGCTATAAGGAGAGGCAGATGCTCTTAGAAGCTTCCAGAAATCTTGGGAAAGATCCCCAAGCCATGATTTATAAAGGATCCACGATTATGTTTTTGTTTAGATTACTTACAGTGTGGAAACAGGCCCTTCGGCCCAACAAGTCCACACTGCCCCGCCGAAGCGCAACCCACCCATACCCCTACATCTACCCCTTACCTAACACTACGGGCAATTTAGCATGGCCAATTCACCTGACCTGCACATCTTTGGACTGTGGGAGGAAACCGGAGCACCCGGAGTAAACCCACGCAGACACGGGGAGAACGTGCAAACTCCACACAGTCAATCGCATGAGGTGGGAATTGAACCCGGGTCTCTGGCGCTGTGAGGGAGCAGTGCTAACCACTGTGCCACCATGCCGCCCATGTTATTCCAGGACCTTTCCACAGCTCTGGTCCGAAAGAAGAAGGCGTTTGACGAAGCGAAGAAGTGTTTAAGGATTTAAGGGGGTGGCACGTTGGGACAGTGGTTAGCACTGCTGCCTCACAGCACCAGAGACCCGGGTTCAATTCCTGCCTCAGGCAACTGTCTGTGTGGAGTTTGCACATTCTCCCTGTGTCTACGTGGGTTTCCCCCGGGTGCTCCGGTTTCCTCCCACCGTCCAAAGATGTGCAGGTTAGGTGAATTGGCCGTGCTAAATTGCCCGTAGTGTTAAGTGAAGGGGTAAATGTAGGGGAATGCGTCTGGGTGGGTTGCCCTTCAGAGGGTCGGTGTGGACTTGTTGGGTCGAAGGGCCTGTTTCCACACTGTAAGGAATCTAATCTAATCTAATCTAATCTAAATATTCAGTACTCCTTGCACTACCCAGCAACGCTACGCTTTAACCATGAAGGGTTTGTGTATAACTTCGGATCACCGGAAAAGGCCAAGGAATTTTTGGACTCCCTTAGATAAATTGTAAGAGTTAATTGATGTTGTTTTGCTCTCCCCCAACTCCGGTTTACACCCCACCCTTTTTTTATATAAATCCCTTTCTTTAATTATTTAATTATTACTTGTTGAGGCTGTAATTTTATATTAACATTACCAAATATATCCAGGTGTTGGTGTGGGTGGGTGGGTGGGTTGGGGGGGGGGGGTGCTCACTGTTAACTCTACCTCTGTAGTATATTTGAATTTTCTTAATCCTATCGTGGGGCGCCTGGGTCAAGGGTGGGGCACTGGTTGGGAGAGGATATGATGGACATTTGGAAAAGAAGTGATGCCCCCTGGGAACAAGGAGGAAAATCTCCATTTAAATACGTTGTTTTTATTTAGAAATAGTTTTTTTTATTATATTGATGTGACTGTATTAAAGAGCCTTTATTTTTGTGAATTTTATATGCTCTATGCTCAGGATGTTCTGGATAGGGTTTCCCCTCCCAAGGAGTCTCGGACTTGCCCGCACGATTATGGTTAATCAGTCGGTTAAATGGTGCACCTGGAATGTCAAGGGGAGTAATTCGCCAGTCAAAAGGAAAAAAGTATTATCAAACCTCAAGAAAGAAAGGGTTGATATAGCTCTCCTACAGGAGACACACTTATTGGATAAAGAACACTTGAAATTACGAAAGGGTGGATTTGATCAGGTCTTCTTTTCTTCCTTCAGCTCAAAACGTAGGAGCATTGTTATTCTTATTCAGAAGAATTTCCCTTTCAAAATCCTAAATCAGATAAAAGGCGAATGTGAACGATATATTCTGATTAAAGCCCTTATAAATGGAGAGGAATATGGGATCTTAAATTTGTAATGCCCACTGGCACATCCTTTTAAATTTATAATGGAAGCCTTCTCAAAATTGATGGTTCTCGGTGCTCGTCATACAATTATAGGGGGAGATTTTAATTGTATTATGGATCCGGAAATAGATAGGATTCCCAAGAGCACTGCAGGAGTATCTCCCAGATCTAGACAATTGGTGGATTTGAACAAAGAATTAGGATTAGTAGATGTATGGAGATGCCTTCACCCACAGGGCAGAGATTTTGTCTTTTTATTCCAATCCACAGAAATGTCATACCAGAATTGATATGTTTTTTGCCCCCTCGATTTTTTTAAATTCCATATCATCCTGTAAATAGGCAGTATAGCAATTTCTGATCACACTGCTGTATATATGGAAATCAAGGTGAGGAACAATGAGACATCCCCGCTGGCATTGGCGTATGGACCCCTTCCTGATGAAAGGCAGTAAATTTGTAAAGTACTTCTCTCAAGAATTTAAAAAAGTTTTTTAGAAATTAATTCAGGTATGGATAGCAACCCAATGATATGGGAGACCATCAAAGCTTACATACATCTCCTACTCAGCGACACAGAAAAATTAAAGGGAGAACAACTGCTTGAAGCTCGCTTAAAAGTGGCTGAAACAGCATACGCTGACAGACCTTCTATCATCAAATTACAAAGGATTACGACCCTTAGGACAGCTCTAAACACCACGCTTATCCAAATGGCCAAGAGGGAAAAATATAATTTGCAAAACACGGTTATATGAATTTGGCGATAAACCTGGTAGATACTTAGCATTTCTCGCAAAGAAAAAAAAAGGTCTCTCAAACTATCACGTCTATCAAGGAAAGTACAGGTATTCTGACTCATGATGATAAAAAGATTAACGCAAGCTTTAGAAAATGTTATTCTGATTTACATAAATCGCAGGATTGCAAGGACAAAACTAGAAGGATGCAGTCATTTTTTAAAAACCTGACCTTTCCGGACCTAACTCCGGAACAGGTATTGGTCTTGAATGTTCCCCTAACAATCCAAGAAATACTTGACGCAATCAGACAACTTCAGAGCGGTAAGGCGCCTGGCCCAGATGGCTTTCAAGCTGAATTCTATAAAGAATTTACAGGAATGTTGGCTGGTCCACTTATGGACATGTATAACTACTCATACAGTCAGGGCTGTCTCCCGCCTTCGCTGAAAGAGGCGAATATCTCTCTTATCCTCAAAAAAGGAAAGGACCCAGAAGATTACGTGTCATACAGACCAATATCCTTGCTAAATGTAGATTTTAAAATCCTCTTTAAAACGTTAGCATTGAGGCTAGAAAGGGTATTGCCACACATCATAAAGGAGGGATCAGATGGGGTTTATTATTGGATGATCTACAGCCCTTAATGTTAGAAGGGTTTTGAATGTGATTCAAGCCTGCCATCAGGGAAAGATACCAGGAGCAGTCGTCTCATTAGACGCGGAAAGGCATTCGACAGGGTTGAATGGTCATATTTGTTTTACACATTGGAAAGGTTTGGTGTTGGAAAGGTGTTTACCAAATGGGTCTCAACACTGTATAATGATCCCAAAGCAGCTGTGGTTACCAATGGATAGGCTCGGATACCTTCAGTGTGGATAGAGGCTGCTGTCAGGGATGTCTTCTTTCGCCATTGCTATTTACACTAATAATTGAGCCACTAGCAGAAGCTATACGGGCTGACCCTAATATAACGGCCCCGAGAATTGGTACAGGTAAACATAAAATTACCCTTTATGCAGATGATGTTCTTCTATTTCTCAGTAATCATTTGATATCCGTGCCTCGCTTAATCCAAGTTATTCATTCATTTAGTGTATTTTGAGACTATAACATTAATTTCTCAAAATCGGAGGCTATGCCAATGGGTGGCCTTGCTAGTATATCCCACTTATTGGACGGATCCCACTTTCCCTTTCGGTGGTCCCTGGAGGGTTTCTTATGTTTAGGCATTTTTATTACCCCAGTATTTGGTCAGTTATACAAGGCTAACTTTGTGCATTTACTGGAAAGGATAAGGCAGGACCTCCAGTGATGGGAAGACCTTCCAATTTCCTGGCTTAGCAGAATAGCACTAATTAAAATGAATGTCCTGCCCCGTCTCCTATACCCTATGAGAATGCTTCCGGTGATGCTGCCGAGGTTGGCACTATGTAAATTATATGGCTGGTTGGGCTCCTTTATCTGGAATCATAGACGGCCCCTCATTAAGCTGAAGAAGCTACAGCTTCCACAGGCAAGGGGAGGATTGGATTTCCCAGATTTTAGGAAATATCAGTTAAGTTCCCTATTAAGCTACATAGCCAATTGGGTCTGACCCGCAATCAATCTGGCTGGACATCGAGGCTTCTCAAGTAAAATGCCCATTTATTAACCTCTTGTTTTCAGACAAGAGGAAAATCATCACTGATCAACGTAAAAACCCTATAATACTAAACACAATTAAAATTTGGAATATAATGCGGCAAAATGAGGGCAACTCACATAAAATATCTCCCTATGCTCCAATAGTGGGAGCATGGGGATTTCAACTGGGGCTTACAGATGCCACTTTCAAACTCTGGAGATCCAGGGGATCTCCTGTTTTGGGGATCTGTTTAAAAAGGGTCCTGATGTCTTTTAAACAGCTGCATCAGAAATTTGGATTACCTAATGAAGACCTCTTTCAATACTACCAAATTCGAGATTACACACAGAAGAAGACTACATTATTAAATAGTCTTTATAAATCAGATAGAGAACGTAGAGTGTTATGGCTAATGGGGGTATCTTCCGTCAGCACTATTTATTATTTATTACATCATGAAGCATCGGGAGATATGGACAATCTGCTTAAAACATGGGATCAGGATTTGGGACTGGAAATCTCTATAGAAATATGGAATGACATTTGGGAAAACGCCAGAAGAATCTCCATCTGCAACAGAACTCAGGCCATTCAGTTGAAGATACTTCATAGAGCCCATATAGCACCGGACCGGCAGGTGCATCTCCAATGTGTCTCAAATGTAAAATAGAGGTGGGCACTCTTGTACATTGCTTATGGACCGGTCATAAGATCCGTAGATATTGGACTAAAGTAGCAAGTGCTCTGACAGAAATCTTAGGAACGGAAATTAGAGTGGACCCTTTATCTCTCCTTTTAGGCTTTTTGAACTTACCCTCCCTGGATATGCACGGGAAAAGATTATTTTCTATTCTCTCTTTCTGTGCAAGGAAAAATATTTTGGTAAACTGGGTGGCTGAGGGCCCCCTTGGACTTTCAAATTGGCACAGAATAACCATAGAATGTATTCCCCTTGACTTCCTTACAAATATGGTGCACCAAAAGACCGAATTATTCTATAAAATATGGCAGCCCTTCTTGAATTACACAAATACAGATATTTCGGCTATCCTAACAAGGGCTTTTATTTAATTGAGATAGCGAACCTGGCTGGTCCAGGGCCCCTTGGGAGAGGAATCCCGCACAAAAACGGGTTTTGTTACGATCTGATGTTAACACATTCTGAGCATGTATCTCACTACTCAATTTCTGTGTTATCCATCAGTTTTCTTTTCTTCTCTGAATAATGTAAGAGACTTAATTATACACTCTGGTTAGTTGTAGGTAAGATTAGAAGTTAGTTGAGTTTTGGTTTTTTTCTCTCGGTATTTCTTTTTTTTCTGTTTGATAAATCTTGGTTATTATTTATTTAAGATTTAAATGTATATCAATGTTTATACTTGGGTTTTTTTAAATTTGTAAACTTGTAAAAATGTTAAATTTTCAATAAAAAGATCTATTAAAAAAAAGTGTACACAAGAAAATTTTCAGATTCAGTATGTGGATGTACCGACTAGAGAGGTGCAAAACTTGACCTATTCTTGGGAAATAAGGCAGGGCAGGTGACTGAGGTGTCAGTGGGAGAGCATAGAGCATTGAACAATACAGCGCAGAACAGGCCTTTTGGCCCTCAATGTTGCACTGACCTGTGAACTAATCTAAGCCCATTCCCCTACACTATCCCATCATCATCCATGTGCTTATCCAAGGATGTTTAAATCTCCCTAATGTGGCTGAGTTAACTACATTGGCAGGAAAGGCATTCCACGCCCTTACCACTCTCTGAGTAAAGAACCTGCCTCTGACATCCGTCTTAAATCTATCACCCCTCAATTTGCAATTTGTAGTTATGCCCCCTTGTACAAGCTGATGTCACCATCCTTGGAAAAAGGCTTTCACCGTCTACCCTATCTAATCCTCTGATCATCTTGTATGTTTCCATCAAATCCCCTCTTAGCCTTCTTCTTTCCAATGAGAACAGACCCAAGTCTCTCAGCCTCTTCCCTCCCGACCAGGCAACATCCTGGTAAATCTCCTCTGTACCTTTTCCAGTGCTTCCAAATCCTTCCTGTAATGGAGTATTTTGGGGCCAGTGACCATAATTCTATTAGTTTTTGAAAAGTGACGGAAAAGGATAGACCAGATCTAACAGTTGAAGTTCTAAATTAGAGGAAGGCTAATTTTGACAGTATTAGGCAAGAACTTTCAAAAGCTGACTGGGGGCAGATGTTTGCAGGTAAAGGGGCGGCTGGAAAATGGGAAGCCTTCAGAAATGAGATAATGAGAGTCCAGAGACAGTATATTCCTCTTAGTGTGAAAGGAAAGGCTGGTAGGTGTAGGGAATGCTGGATGACTAAAGAAATTGAGTGTTTGGTTCAGAGAAAGAAGGAAGCATATGTCAGGTATAGAGACTGAGTGAATCCTTAGAAAAGCACAAAGGCAACAGAAGTATACTTAAGAGGGAAATCAGAAGGGCAAAAAGGGAACGTGACATAGCTTTGGTAAACAGGGTTAAGGAGAATCCAAAGGGATTTTATGGATACATTAACGATAAAAGATTGACTAGGGACAGAATAGGGCCCCTCAAAGATCAGCATGGCAGCCTATGTGTGGAGCTGAAGAAGATGAGGGAGATATTAAATGAGTATTTTGTATTAGTGTTTACTGTGGAGACGGAGATGCAAGATACAGAATATGGGGAAATAGATGGTGACATCTTGAAAAATGTCCATATTACAGAGTGGGAAGTGCTGGATGTCTTGAAACACATAAAAGTGGATAAATCCCCAGGACTTGATCAGGTATACCCTGGAACTCTTTGGGAAGGTAGGGAAGTGATTGCTGGGCCCCTTGCTGAGATATTTGTATCACTGAAATTCACTGGTGAAATGCTGGAAGACTGGAGTTTGACCAACGTGGTACCACTATTTAAGAAAGGTGGTAAGGGCAAGCCAAGGAACTACCGACTGGTGAGCCTGACATTGGTGGTGGACAAATTGTTGAAGTAAATCCTGTCTCTCAGGATTCCCAAGTATTTGGAAAGGCAAGGACTGATTAAGGATAGTCAGCATGGCTTTGTGTGTGAGAAATCATATCTCACAAACTTGACTGAGTTGTATGAAGAAGTAAGAAAGAGGATTGATGAGGGCAGAGCAGTCGACGTGATCTTTGTGGACTTCAGTAAGACATTCGATAAGGCTCCTCATGGGAGACTGGTTTGCAAAATTAGATCTCATTGAATACAGGGAGAACTAGCCATTTGGATACAGAACTGGCTCAAAGATAGAGGGTGGTGGTGGAGGGTGGTTTTTCAGACTGGAGGCCTGTGACCAGTGGAGTGCCACAGGGATCAGTGCTGGGTCCATTGCTTTTCATCATTGATATAAATGATTCAGATGTGAACATAGAAGGTATAGTTATAAAGCTTACAAATGACCCCAAAGTTGGAGTTGTAGTGGACAGCGAAGAAGGTTACCTCAGATCATAATGGGATCTTGACCAGATGGGTCAAAGGGCTGAGGAGCGGCAGATGGAGATTAATTTAGATAAATGAGAGGTGTGGCGTTTTGGAAAAACAAATCAGACCAGGATTTATACACTTAATTGTAAGGTCCTTGGGAGTATTGCTAAATGAAGAGACCTTGGAAGTGGAGTCACATGTAATGAGATAGTGAAGAAGGCGTTTGGTATGCTTTCCTTTACTGGTCAGAGCATAGAAGTTGGGAGGTCATGTTGCACTGTATAGGACGTTGCTTAGGCCACTTTTAGAATATTGCATGAAATTCTGGTCTTCTTCCTATCGGAAGGATGTTGTGAGACTTGAAAGGGATCAGAAAAGATTTACAAGGATTATTGCCAGGGATGGAGGATTTAAGCTATAAGCAGAGGCTGAACAGGCTGGGGCTGTTTTCCTTGGAGCATCGGCGGCTGAGAGGTTTATAAAATCATGAGGGGAATGGTTAGGGTAGATTGACAAGGTCTTTTACCTGGGGTGTAGGAATCTAGAACTAGAGGGCGTAGGCTTAGGGTGAGAGGGGAAAGATTTAAAAGGAACCTAAGGGGCAACCTTTTCACAGAGGATGGTGTGTGTATGAAATGAGCTGCCAGTGGAGGCTGGTACAATTACAGCATTTAAAAGGCATCTGGATGGGTATATGAATAGAAAGGATTGAGGGGGATATAGGCCAAGTGGTACTAGATTAGCTTAGGCTATCTGGTCAGCATGGACGAGTTGGACTGAAGGGTCTGTTTCCGTGCTGTACATCTCGGTAACTCTATTTAATGTGATATTTAAAGGAATGTTAAAAAGAACTATAATTATTTACGTTTAAAAATCATAAACTTATCGCGCTCAGTATTCAACAAGTATGTGACAGGAAGTGTAGTTTTGACATTGTGTAGTCAGTTTTATAATAGCGTTTTGAGTAAAGTTATAAATAATTAAAACACAGTGCATCATATTAAGAGGATGTAACTTGCCAGGGATTTCTAAATCATTCCTGAGATACTCGGGTTTGAATTCACTCATCCACGGTGAGTACTCTTTCAAGTTCCCAGGTGGCGCCTGCTGTTTCTTGCACACTGTTTCCAGGATTTTCTTTGTTGCTTCATCAAAAATTTTTATGTTCATGTCCAGTAGTCTTGAACCTTCTTTTCCATAATATTGATCAAAAGCTTTTTTAAACACCTGAAATTGTAAAGGCATGATTACAGTAAGATTTAGTGCACACTGTTATGAAACTGATAACTGGAATACATTCGACTTGGATAGGCCATTAAGATAAATACAACAGAAACAACAATCCTACAAATAACTTTCAATCTGAAATTAATTATTGCCTCCTTTCAAAAATGAAAACAAATTTTTAAATCCACATCTAGTTCAAATTCAGTCATGCAAATCAGAAAGGTCCAAGATTTAATCTCCTATATGCATTGAATGAGCTAAGGATGCTACAATAGATCTGATCTCTTCCGGGACTGGGATAGGAAAGAAACAAGATTTTATCAAAGCATACAGTCATAGAGATGTACAGCATGTTCGTGCCGACCAGATATCCCAACCCAATCTAGTCCCACCTGCCAGCACCCGGCCCATATCCCTCCAAACCCTTCCTGTTCAAAAACCCATCCAGATGCCTTTTAAATGTTGCAATCGTACCAGCCTCCACCACTTGCTAATAATGTCTAATAAACATGTCCACACTGGATGTGGATAGGACTGGAGTCAGCTGTGATGTGCACTTAGATGACGCTCTGTCTAGGCTCACCCCACTGGATGCTTAGTGCCAATAACCAAAGCGAGAAGGACTTAATATGTTTAGATGAGATGTGGTGCTGAGTGCCAATTGACAGAGCAAGGAGTGAGAGAAATAAATTATATAACAAATACCAGAAAGAAAAAAATACTGTTAAGTGTTAACAAGTTATACAATTCATGACAATCTAATGGCAAAGGAAGTTAGAAATGCCATTAGATCAGTTTGGGAATTTCTAAATGTGAACCTTGCTGGATACAATGTAATCACTCAGTACTTTCAACATTAACTATATCAACCCATATTAGATTTTTATTTGTATTTTAAATTTTTATTTGTAATACCATTAGCTGGATGGATGGAGCAAGGACCCAGTCAATACCCACATTACCCTACCCTCAATTTTCTCTCTCCTCCTATTTTACAGAATCACACAAGTGTTGCAGCAAAAAAGGAGGTCATTGTGTCTGCTCTAGTTCTTCAAATGAACCTTATACCTTACTGCCAAATCCTTGCTTTTTCCTATACCCTTGCACATTATTACTCTCCAAATATTAATATCTGGAAGCATCAGATGTATTTATTGACAATGAATTCTTAATATTGTTTCAGCAGGAGAGCACTAGTTCTGATAGCAACCATTGATCAATGACTCAAAACAAAAAATAAATATTTTGAAAGCTTTCTGAATTCTAAATGTAGTCTCTTCACACTCAAGTGTGATAAAGAAATATTTAAAGTATAAAAATAAATATAAGCACGAGTCAGTCTAATAATTCTATTCTTAAATATCAGTACATCTTATAAGGAATACAGAGAATGTTACAAAATGTTGAAGAAAGCAAAATGAATTTGACCACAGAAACAAATGCTTAAATTCACCTTGACTAATTTCGATCACATTGATTTATGGAGTCTGATTCTCACTCTTGAAGTCTAATACTCTTTTATTACTGTTAGAAGTAATGATATTTGAACTGATTTGAAAGCATCTATCAAAGGCCACAGCTTTGTGTGCACTCAGATGTCATCTCAGACATGAAAGATTAGCTTCCAACATGGATCTAGTGGACACAAAGTTAACTGATGAACTTTCACCAACCTGAACGTATCTTGTTCTGAATGCTCCAATTCCAGGAAATTGTAAAGATGCTAGATTTGAGTACATTTCATCATACATGTTTTTCAAAAGTTTTTTATCTTTCACTTTCTTCTCTAGTTCAGTCTTGAAATCATTAGCCCAGTCCTGTTGAAAGATTAAAAAAATTGCTTTGTTCATTTGTAAAGTTTGAATTAATATTGAGAAATGTCTGAATTCTGAATATTACCTTAAAGAGCAAGTCTGGATTACTGAACTGTTCTAAGGAATGAATAAAACTTTCAACAACACCCCCTTTATCTAGTTTGGTTTTTAACCTGAAAAGAAAAAAATATTGTGATTATGATAGTACAAGCCAGATTTTAAACAGCAACATAGAGCAGATTTAATGACAATCTCATTCATATCAATGAATATTAAACAAAGATAATGGTTAAAATTTGGATCAGTGACAGAGTGAAGAACATGGACAGTAGGAAAGGAGAGTGCATACAGGAACAGGTCGATGAGAAACAAAGGCAACAGGAGTTTTGAGAAGTCAAGAAAGCACGGTTTGGTGTTGGATCTGAAGTGGTGGTGTTAATAAATATAAATGCTTAAAATATTCAGCATGGCTGGCAGCATTTGTAGACATGGAAACAATATAATGCTTATACAGGGCAATCTCGATTATCCGAAAGACATGGGTGGGGAGTATTTTGTTCAGACAATCAAATATTCGGATAATCGAATGTTCGGATAACACAGTTTATTCAAACATTGGGACCTTGAGATCTTGTTCGGATATTCTGAAATTCGGATAGCCGAGATTGTTCTCTAGTCATGATCTTCCCTCAGAAAGGAGACAAGTTAGAAACGCAATAGTTTTTATGTAGGTGAATAAAACAAAACCAAAAGGTCTGTGAAAGATAGTGGCATTCAAAGTTATGAGCAGTTTGTTGGAGCAAGTTGACAAAACTGTTCCCTTTGACAAGTTAGGTCAAGTTATTCAAGGTCATAGTTTTAGATAACTGTCAAAAAACTTGAGGAGAGGTGAAGAAAAGTTATTTCACTCACGATTGTTAAGATTTTTCATGTCACCACATGAAAGGGTACTGGAATCAGATCATAGGACCTTTCAAAAGGCAATTGCATGTGTACTTGAAAAGGAGTGATTGCAGATTTTAGGGGAAATACTGGGGCATGGGATTAAATTGGTGAGTACAGACTCAAAAGGTAGATTAGCTACCGATCTGATCATTATTGGAGAGTAACTTTTTTATTCAAATGAGTTAGCACTGCTGCCTCACAGCGCCAGGGACCTGGCTTCAATTCCACCTTCGGGCAACTGTCCATGTGGAGTTTGCACATTCTTCCTGTGTCTGCGTGGGTTTCCTCAGGGTGCTCCAGTTTTTTCCCACAATCCAAAGATGTGCAGGTTAGGTGAATTGGCCATGCTAACTTGCCCATAGTGTTCAGGGATGTGTAGGTTAGGTGCATTAGTCAGGAGTAAATGTAGAGTAATAGGGTACGGGAATGGGTCTGGGTGGGTTACTCTTTGGAATGTCGGTGTGGATTTGTTGGGTCAAAGGGCCTGTTTCCACACTGTAGGGAATCTATACATAATCTCAGAAAAGTGAGGTATAAATGTGAACTCAAAATGAATATAAAAACTATTCTCAGATAGACAGCATTGGAGGAATCCAGCTTCAAACGCCATTTAGATCTTTTCTAGTGCTTGTCGTATTCTCATAAGTAAACATCTATTTCTCCTCCTTTACACTTTGTGTTCCATGATTCTTCATCCTTCATGATTTCAGTGTATCTTTCTCTCATCTGACTTAAACATTTTCAAATCTGTGCCATTATTATAAACTCATACCCATTATGGTCACTTACTTGATCTCAAGATTTCTGAAACTCTTTATATCAGGTATGTTGGTCACTTCCTTAAATATTTACCAACAATGATGATTGATCAGGGCAGAGCAGTAGATGTGATCTATATGGACTTCAGTAAGGCATTCAACAAGGTTCCCCATGGGAGACTGATTAGCAAGGTTAGATCTCATGGAATACAGGGAAAAAAAGCCATTTGGATACAGAACTGGCTCAAAGGTAGAAGACAGAGGGTGGTGGTGGAGGGTTGTTTTTCAAACTGGAGGCCTGTGACCATCAGAGTGCCACAAGGATCGGTGCTGGGCCCTCTACTTTTTGTCATTTACATAAATGATTTGGATGCGAGCATAAGAGGTACAGTTAGCAAGTTTGCAGATGACACCAAAATTGGAGGAGTAGTGGACAGCGAAGAGGGTTACCTCAGATTACAACAGGATCTGGACCAGATGGGCCAATGGGCTGAGAAGTGGCAGATGGAGTTTAATTCAGATAAATGCAAGGTGCTGCATTTTGGGAAAGCAAATCTTAGCAGGGCTTATACACTTAATGGTAAGGTCCTGGGGAGTATTGCTGAACAAAGAGACCTTGGAGTGCAGGTTGATAGCTCCTTGAAAGTGGAGTCGCAGGTAAATAGGATAGTGAAGAAGGTGTTTGGTATGCTTTCCTTTATTGGTCAGAGTATTGAGTACAGGAGTTGGGAGGTCATGTTGCGGCTGTACAGGACATTGGTTAGGCCACTGTTGGAATATTGCGTGCAATTCTGGTCTCCTTCCTATCGGAAAGATGTTGTGAAACTTGAAAGGATTCAGAAAAGATTTACAAGGATGTTGCCAGGGTTGGAGGATCTGAGCTACAGGGAGAGGCTGAGTAGGCTGGAGCTGTTTTCCCTGGAGCGTCGCAGGCTGAGGGGTGACCTTATAGAGGTTTACAAAATTATGAGGGGCATGGATAGGATAAATAGACAAAGTCTTTTCCCAGGGATTGGAGAGTCCAGAACTAGAGGGCATAGGTTTAGGGTGAGAGGGGAACGATATAAAAGAGACCTAAGGGGCAACTTTTTCACGCAGAGGGTGTTACGTGTATGGAATGAGCTGCCAGAGGATGTGGTGGAGGCTGGTACAATTGCAACATTTAAGAGGCATTTGGATGGGTATATGAATAGGAAGGGTTTGGAGAGATATGGGCCGGGTGCTGGCAGGTGGGACTAGATTGGGTTGGACATCTGGTCGGCATGGACAGGTTGGACCGAAGGGTCTGTTTCCATGCTGTACATCTCTATGACTCTAACCTCACCCTCTCTGCTAATTGCATAATACCCTATATCTTCAGCCTCTCCCAGAAAATAAGCTTTTGTATTCTCCAGTAATTTACTCTTCAATTTGCAACTTTTTCTCTCCATGTCTATGTCATCATAAAACCTTCGCCACTGTTGAGCTGTTTAAATGTTGCTTCATCTCTTTCTTAAATGAGCTGCTAATTATCTGATACAGTTCAGAAGGTGGAAAGACCTTTTAGTGAAAAATTGGATGACTGAATAACAGCACTCCTTATTACCTCTCAACAAACTCTTTGTTCTTGTTGCCATTTGCAGATGGTTCAAAGGTATAATTCTCACTGCTAATCTTAAATGGGTACACAATAGCCTGTGGGTAGGAATCTGCAATCTTCTCTATGATGGGTTGGATAACACAAGCTTCTTTTTTGTCAAGTGAAGCCATCATTTGATTAATCCAACCAATAAATTGCCAGCATGGAATTGTAGACACCTGAGGGAAATTTGAAAAAAGTTATTAATTTATCATATTTATCCCCAAACTAAGCAAATTATTTAAATTAAGAATTTCCTTAAAGATCATTTTTCTCGCTGCATGTGCCATTTACCAACTTAAGTAACTGACTTGTCAGCTATCTTATCATAGAGGAAACCTTATTTATGATAAATAACTTGTGATCAAAACTACTTTCACTGACATTTGCCTAATATTTAAAATCTAACAATGAATCTATAAATATTGCGTCCAAATGAAGTGATTTAGTTCTTTGATTCATGGTGACACAAGATGGAAATATTATTTTAAGACAATGTTCTTTTTGTTTCAAATAAGTTTTGGCATGAAAAAAATAAAACTTAAAACATTCTTTATTAATTCCCCATCAAGCATTGGCCCAACAATGTAATTAAAATTGTAAAATTCTTAACTCCACTGAGTAAGAATTGGAAAACATAGAGTCCCACTGAAGGAGCATGGACTGCTCTGTTATTAGTTGAGAAGGAGCAGTCAAAATTTACTGAAGGATATTGAACTTGGCACGAATACTGGGCATATCAAAAAGAAAATATCAAATTCCCCAGCATGTCTCCTGGCTAACACTATCTGCCTATTCTAATTCTACTTACCAACACCCCTCTATGAAAATGGAACTTTGTCTCCACAAGGACTGGATGGCAGCCATTCCTACTAATACTGCCATGAATAGGTGCACCTGTGACAAGGTTCAAGAGGATGAAGTCAGGAAAAACTATTCCCTTGTTGTAGTTCTTCCACCAAGTGCCACAAGGACTCAGTCAGTAGGAAAGGTACTCAACCACACTTCGTGGGAGACATTGAAATCCTGCATCCTGAGTTAATTCTGTGCACTTGCTATCCTCACAGCGTCCTTTTAATGCTGTGGCACATGGAGGAACACTGAATCATCAGTTGACTGTATGTGATAATAAGCCAGGGGTTTTCTCGCACATGTCTGACCTGACATCACAAGATTTAATAGGTTCTGCGGCCAATATTGAGGACTCCCATTCCCACTAACATTTGTGCTAATTGTATGATCACCATTACAGATACTAGCATTTTATTCCAGAATTTTTTAATAAATTGAATTTAAACTCCCCACATGCTGCAATGTGTTCAAACTTAGATCTTTGGATTATAAATTTTTGGAAGGGATTCTGAGAGACAGGATTTATATGTATTCAGAAAGACAAAGACTGATTAGGGATCATTAACTTGGCTTTGTGCATGGGAAATCATATTTCACTAAATTAATTGAGTCTTTTGGAAGACTTGACAAAGAAGATTGATGAAAGCAGAATCATGGATGTTGTCTATTTGAACTTCAGTAAGGCGTGTGGTAGATTGGTTAGCAAGGTTAAATCACAGAGAGTACAAGGCGACCTAGCTATTTGGATACAAAATTGGCTTGAAGAGGGTGGTGAGGAGGGGAGCTTTTCAGACTGGAGACCTGTGACCAACGATGTGCTGCAAGGATCGGTGCTGGGACCACTGTTTTTCATCATTTATATCAATGATTTGCATGTGAATATAACTTATGGTTAGTGAGTTTGCAGATGACACCCAAAATAGGTGGTATAGTAGATAGTGAAGAAGGTCATCTCAGGTACAACAGGACCTTGATCAGATGGGCCAACTGGCCAAGGAGTGGCAGATGGAGATTAATTGAGATAAATGTGAGGTGCTGCATTTTGGAAAGACAAACCAGGGCAGGTCTGCTAATGGTAGGGCCCTGGGGAGTGTTCTGAACAAACAAACCTTGGAGTGCAGGTGCATAGATCCTTGAAGGAGGAGTGAGAGGTAGACAAGGTGAAGGCGGTGATTGGAATACTTACCTTCATTAGTCATAACACTGAGTACAGGAATTGGCTGTACAGGCCATTGGTGAGGCCACTATTGGAATATTGCGTGCAATTCTGATCTCCCTGCTAAAGGAAAGAAGTTGTGAAATTTGAAAAGATTCAGAAAAGATTGACAAGGATGTGGCCAGATATGGAGGATTTAAGCAATAGGGAGAGATTGAATAGGCTGGGGCTATTTTGCCTGAAGCGTCAGAGGCTGAGTAATGACCTTATTGGAGTTTATAAAATCATGAGGGGCATGGATAAGGTGAATAATCAAGGCCAAGATTAGAGTGTGCTGGAAAAGCACAGCAGGCCAGGCAGCATCCAAGGAGCAGGAAAACTGACGTTTCGGGTAAAAGCCCTTCGTCAGGATTTCCTGAAGAGCTTTTGCCTGAAACGTCGATTTTCCTGCTCCTCGGATGCTGCCTGGCCTGCTGTGCTTTTCCAGCGCCACTCTAATCTTGATTCTAATCTCCAGCATCTGCAGTCCTCACTTTCACCTACCTGAATAGTCAAGGCCTTTTCCCCAGGGTGGGGGGGGGAGTCCAAAACTAGAGGGCATAGGTTTAAGGTGAGAGGGGAAGGATTTAAAAGGGCAACATTTTCATGCAGAGGGTGGTGCATGCATGGATTGAGCTGCTGGAGGAAGTGGTGGAGGCTGGTATAATTACAATATTTAAAAGGCATCTGGATGGGTACATGAATAAAAAGGGTTTAGAAGGATATAGGCCAAGTGCTGGAAAATGGGATGAGATTAATTTAGGATATCTGGTCAGTATGGAAGAGTTGGACTGAAGGTTCTGTTTGGTGCTGTACATCTCTATGACTCTATACATCTGAGTGCCTCTTCACTAGGTCTGACCTTGCCTTCACTTGGTATTCACACAAAAAATGCTGTTAATGGAGTAAAAGCAAGGAGCAGAGTAAAAAGCATTGGAAGCCCCAAGTGTTTCTTCCCCGTTCCAAATCCATGGGCATTTATAGCATAGGCTTTTATTATAAAGGGTCTGGTGACATAACACATTGGCACTCCTGCACACAGAACTGATCTCCTTCAATCCCATCTCACAAAATGAATGGCACCTCAACTGTGCTGCTAAAGTAAATACGCAAAATATGAAGGAAGCTTATTCCTGCAGTGTTTCTGCCAATGACTGCAATCGGTTGTCATTCCAAAGCATGATAACTCTCCTGTTCACAGGGAGTTTGTGAGATACAGAAAAATAACTGTCAGAGGAGCAAGTACATACCCCTCTGGTCATGACGTCCTGTGTCTCCACCGGATACAACTCCACGATCTGTAACAATCTGGGGAATCTCAGTCTAGCTTCCCTCGAATTATACTGCAATGCTTTTAACATATTTTCCACCACACTTGCTGGGTACGTCTGCAGTTCAGGGAAATTGTTGACTGTAACAAACAGCAATTTATTTATTTAAAAGACAAGAAAGAACCAAGAGCGTGTAATGAAGCAACAATGTTCTAAAGAAGAGTTTTATTTTTGGATTAAAAGATACTGCTACAAAGCAAGCAAACTGTGGAAGAAAAAAATGCAGTTTAAAAATGAGTCAGTGGATCTCACTGTGAGCTGTATCTGCAATGTTGTCGTTTTCAAGTCATGGCGGAGGATTATAAGACATCTTGGCTCCATCTATGTGTGGCTATGTTTCAGAGTAGATAGACCCAGAGACAGGACTTTGATTGGATTTCAATTAGCCAGTTATTGTGGGCTCAGGAGGGTAACAGCAACCTGATTGGTTCCTGGGCAAGTTGTTCCAACCCTTTATGTGGGCAATAGAGCAGAAACGTTCAGCTTACAAATCACCTCAATTTCTCCATCCAAAAAAAAAAGAGATAAACAAACGAAGCAAGGGTAACATGAGAAAAAGCCTTTACACACAGTGAGTGGTGAGGGCATGGAATGCACTGCCTGGAAATATAGTGGTGGAGGGAGGATCAATTGAGGTATTGAAGAGAGCACTAGAAGGTTGTCTGGAGAGTAATGATTTACAGGATTGTGGGATAAAGGCAGGAGCTTGGCACGAGGCCATACAGCCAGTGCAGACACAATGGGCCTCCTTCTACACCATAATATATCTGTGATTTTATGTGAACAAGTCACAGCAAATCTCCCAGTAACTGTTCTCACTCACCATTTCACTGCAAACTGCTCTCTTTACAAAGCATTAAAAGGAGATGGGGATAAGATACCTTCAGATATACTAAAAGGGGCAAAGTCTCAACCAGTGAAGGGGACTTTAGGAATAGGAGAGCTTGATTTCCAGCACACTACCCAAGTGAGCTGTGACAAAGTATTTGTAAACATTCTTGTGAAAGCTGTAAAAAAAAAAGTGAAGGATGAATACATTGCTCTTTACAAGGGCCCCTTCCAAACGAAGGTCACCCTGCAAGCCTCAAAACTGGGGATCCCACCTGGAAAGTGCAAATGACTCTCACGTCAGAACACCATCTTGGGTTAAGGCCATATTCAAGGACAGTCAGTGAGGGAAACAAAGATCATACTCTTTTTTTTTGCCAGCCTTTCTTCCTTCCCAGTCATTTTGGGAGTGTATATAAAGCACAATTGCTACATGTTATGTAAAGTACAAGCCTGTGTGTATTCTTACTATTTTCACTTTCTTCTTCCTCCCGCAGACATCTGTCACAGAAATTTGCCAAAGTCATGTAGGCCTTAATCACTCCCACTGTATCAACATGTTCTTCAGAAAGAGACTGCACTTCTTCTTCAGCTTTCTTAACAGCACTTTGAAGATATTCATGAGCTTTTCTGTATAATCCAATCGAAACCTGAAGAACAAAAAAAAAAGTGCGATCAGATAACGTTCAGATATTAACTGTACTTATGCATCTTTTCAAATAGTTACAAGATTCTTTTGCTACCTGCACTGGGTTGTCACTGGTAGCTCCAGAAAGTTTTTTAACATTTTTTGCTCGCTCCTCCTCGATATACTGAAGACATGATGGATCTTTATTCAGAGCATTAGCCATAATGTAGTAAGTTGTACCAAGCAATGTGTTCTGGTCTCTGAAAGCATGTCTTTGTATATTTAGATTACCAACATCTATTTCACCTGTAACACAAGATACCATTTAAGACCTGAAGATTTTAACTCCTCCTTAAGCATTTCTCTCTGAAATGGTTTTGGTATTTGCTCGAGGTAGGTGGTGATGGAATGGCATTGTCACTGGACTAGTAATCTGGTGATCCAGGCTAATTCTCTGGGCTCATAGGTTTGAATCTTGCCAATAGCAGGAATTAAAAACTAATGTAGTGATGACCACTTAAATAATGTTGATCATTGCAAAAACTCCCTTATTTCACTAATATCATTTAGAGAAGTAAATTTGATATCCCAGAGAAGAATATTAATTTATAAAATTTGAACAAGATTCTAGCTTGGATCCCTCACACTCACTATTTCAAATAACAATAATTAAGAATTATTTTCTGATTTGCATTTTCCTGTTGTATATTTAATCACTTGGCCATTCCTAAACTGAGTAAGTAGATTAGTTTTCAGGCATCTGCTACCTCCAATTCAGTTGATAGCCAGTAGGTAGATGCTACATATTATGGGAAAATCAATGTTTTTGGATTTCTTCTTTGCCTGTGGCGAATTGATCTGTTGTTTCCATCTGGTGGCAAAATTGTCAGAAGCTTGCCCCAGTGAGAGGTGTGACCTAACATCCAAATTGTTTTGCTACCTTCTGAAGGTATTGCAGAAGAATGTTCTTTATTGAATCATTCTATTTGACAGTCTTGTACACATTTATGCTGGTCTTCTAAAGGAGAAAACACTTTTAAAACTCAACACCATTAGAAATGTTCAAAAACATGCAGGTAACTTGCCAGTAAACCATTAAAAAAAAATTAAAGCATCAGTAATTTTCAACTTGTTACATCACTGTTAGAAATCTATCAGCCATTACCTAGCAGTGGGATGGTTTTCATCACCGTTACTATCTGCTCAGCTCTCTTCATACTTCGACTACGTTTATGACTGAATCGGCTATAACTTTGTATCCACCTGACTCTCCAGTCAATTCGAATGTTAGATTCTTTGTGAAGTTCTTTCAGCAGCTTGGTGGACACTGAAAAGTTGTTCTGAAATTAGGAAAACAATTTAGCATCTGCAAAAGTTCAAACTTTATGATAATGAACATAATAACTTGAAGAGTGGCTAATTTTGTAATCAAAAATACAGGTTTAATGCTCAGGTACTTTACAAGTTTGTCACACTTAGAATTTATTTACACATTAATTCGGTAAGTTGAAGTATTTCAACTGTAAAATAAAAGATTTACAGTGGTGTAACTTAATGACATTTAAATTCTCATTGGAATTTAATGGCACTGAGGGATTTTGTGGACTGACACAGATCTTCTTTCGTACCTCTCAATTGGTTTACCTGCTGCCTCGAAAAGAACCATGTTGCCAAGATATTTGGGGTGGGGGGGCACCTCATCTCAATCACCAATCTCTCCTCGCTGATGGTAACTGCTGCCTATGATCAATGCGACTGCCTGTTTTCA
The DNA here is from genome assembly GCF_047496795.1 of Chiloscyllium punctatum. Classification (NCBI taxonomy): domain Eukaryota; kingdom Metazoa; phylum Chordata; class Chondrichthyes; order Orectolobiformes; family Hemiscylliidae; genus Chiloscyllium; species Chiloscyllium punctatum. The sequence goes on from NC_092743.1 coordinate 65,991,747, forward strand.
GGGATCTAGCAATAATTCACAGTGATGGTTTCTGAGCATTAATGGCAGGAGTTCCTGCTCCCAATGGTAATGCCACCAATGGAGAGCTGTTGTCCCTGTCTGGCCAGCAGCTCTGTGAAATAGAATTATCACCCTGCAATAAACCTTGATCATGGGTGGGGGGCAGGCGGGCGGAAGAGAGGTGTGATGCTGGTAACTGAAGTGCTCAATTGCACTTAGATTTCAATGGGTCTCCAAGAAAGAAGCAATGCAGGACTCCCAACAATTTTCTAACCAGTACTCACTGTTGCTGTAACTAAATTCCACCCCAGGTATTTGTTTAATGCCTCTTTAACTTAATTACTACCATTAAAAGTACACCTGCCTTCACCTCTTGTTTAATTTCATGATTCTCTTCCTATTTACAGACTGAGGAAATCTTTGACAATGGGTCAAAGAAATTCTGACAACAGCACTCACAGTTGGATTGTCACTCTTCCTTTTTACATACCCTGTACTGGTTCTCAGAACTTCTGGCCTGTATATGTGATTCTATACTCTTGAGAAACGTGAGTCAAATGGTGAAATCTGGCTGTGCTTTTCCAGCACAACACTGCTCGACTCTGATCTCCAGCATCTGCAGTGCTCACTTTCTCCTTTGCGAGAAATGTGGACTGTACCTGTTCAAGAAGCTTTCTTGCACAGTATATCATCAATGCAGGAGGCCAGACCACTCCTGCTTTCTCAACAGGAAATGCCACATTCCATGATAAAAAAGTTGATTATCTCTTTGACAAGAAGAGATACGTAAGGTCAATGGGAGTGGCTTATGGTGCCAGATGGATGAACAGATAAGGTGGAGAGGTAGGATAGCAGGTGAGTGAGTGAGAATGTAGTATGACAGGTAGGTGAGTAAGAGCTAGGGTGGGTCAGATATTTGGTTGAGGATCATTAGTGTGGAAGTATGGGGTTGTAAGTGACTGGAGAGAGCCAAGTTTCCAGGACTGAAAGGGAGGCTTGAATCTGTCTAATCTGTCTTGGCTAATTATCCATGTAAGTCAGTCAGAATCCTCTGAAATCTCCAAATGTAACAAAAAGCTTTTTCTGGGGAGGGGTTGCTCTGGTGGCGAGGAGTGGTTCCAGACGCCAGGTAGTTGACTCTCTAGGCACTTACTGTGCATTGGCACTTTCAAAAGGTCCTATATTACATTTGTCATGGTATGCCTGTAAGACCATAACAAACAGGAACAGGATTAGGCCCTTCGACCCCTCAAGCCTGGTCCACCAATCGGTAGGATTATGGCCAATCCGACATTCCTCATGTCCTCTTTCCTGACTTTTTCCCAGAACCATTCATTCTCCTACTGATCAAGAATCCAACTATCTTGACCTTAAATGTACCCCAGGACATGCCCCCACAGCTGTCTTGTAACAAGGAGTTCCAAAGATTCCAAATCCTCAGAGAAGAATTCCTTCTCATCCCAGACTTAAAATGGTGCCTGTTTATTTTGAGACGATGACACATGGTGAGAGATGCTCCCATTGGGGATCCAATGACATTAGGGTTATTGGGATGAGGTAGCTAAAAAGCATTGAAGTATTCAATCAGTCATGATTGTATTGAATGGTACGGCAGGTACAACAGGCTGAAAGGTCTACTCTTGTTTCTATGTTCAGCAATGATATCAGTGGGCAAATTCAAATTAATATCAACTCCTGGCACTCTTTGCCAAGGAGAATGACGGATCAAATATCTTTACGCTTACTACTTTTGAGCAACAGATGGCTGTAATGTCTTGTTAAATACCTGTTTCCTTGCACTTTCTAACATTTTTAACTTCATATTAAATTTACAGCTTCTTATGAGCATGGTGATATCATCTTCTTCCTTGTCTATATCCATTTGTGTCTCAGCTCCTTCGTCATCCACCTCCATACTGTCATCAGCCTGAAGAAGTGACAGTCGCTCCTTAATCTTATCGAGGAAGAAACAGCTGTGATATAGAAGATTTTAAAAATGGAAGAAACATTATAATAAAAAAGCAGTTTGATCACTTGAAGCATTAGCTGTGCACTAAAAATAAACTTGGAGTCAGGGGTGGCTGGTGCCAGACTTAGAAAGCTCAGGAAAACCCAAACAGTCCAGAGTGTTGGGTGAAAGGCAGTGTATGGGTAAGGTTTCATTAGGATGTGGTAGCTTATGACAGACAGACCGATCCACAGCTTACTGCAGCTTTAATTGATTTGATTAAAATTTTATTTGCAGATGAAACCAAGAAAGTTGGAAACAAACTGCAAATATTTTTTTTTAAATTAAAAACAATTGGTAGGATATGAAACAATTTTAAAAATGAAAGCATTCACAAACAGGTTCTTGTCTGATTGGCAAGATGTAGAGTGAAGTCCCACATGGGTGTGTGCTAAGGGCTCAACATCTTACATTTTATAATCTATATCAATGACGTAGGTGAGGGTAGTGAAGGCATGGTGGCTAAATGTGCACGTCATAAAGATAGGCCAAAAATTATGAAGAAAGCACCAGAGATTTGTAGACATAAGTCTACAAACTTGTTGAGTGAATGGCCAATAATCTGGCAAATGAAGTGTAATATGGGAAAATGGGAAGTTGTTTGCTTTGGCAGTATAATAACTCAAAGTCTGATTGGAAAGGAACATCACTTGTTGTTAAACACTAAAATACAGACACTACTTGTAGCATACATAGGCTAGTCTCAGCCTGGGACAGACGGTTCTGCAGACCCATCCCTGGGTCGTCTTTATTTTTTTTCCTTTATATTTGGAAGTGCACTAACACCCAACTGAGCATTTTTAAAATCCCATCATCAAATCATGGTGACTTATTTTTCTCCATCTATTTAATGCTACCAGAGTCTGCTTTTTCCTTTTTTTTATATCCAGAAGTGCTCTTAAACACAATTTTTCTCCCTATCACCAATCACCATCACATCGTTTAAACACTGACCACCACCGGTGTGCCACAAGAGCCCTTATAGGTCTGCTTTATGTATATCTGGAAGGGTTACCACACATTACCAAATGACTTTCCCATCATCAAAGCACCATAATTGTTTTTTGGTTTTAACTATTAACCACAACCAGTAATCACCTGTGTAGCCAATTAGAAGCTTACCTGCAAAGCCCATTATGGGTAATGTGAATCAAAGGTGAGTGGGGTAAGGTAAGGGAGAGCGGGAAGAGGGTTTTTATACACACATACTCTGAAGTGCTATTACGCAAACGGAGCGATTTTTCCACCACCAAAATCACGATGACCTTTTCACTTTTTCTTTTAACTACTGAATGAATGAATGGAACGAATGTATTAATGGATTAGCTTTATTGTCACATGTACTCAAAGTTGATAAGTTGTCACTTATAGCGCCATCTCAGGTATAGAGGTACCTTGGTACAATCCTTAGTTACCACCAGTAATCACCTGTTTAACCAATCATGTCAATTATGAGCAATGAAAACCAGTAAAAGTGGGGCTATATTAAAATGCAGTTGGAAGGGGAGATAAAACACTGTATCCCTCATGATGCCTACTTCTCTCTAAAGGCATCACGTGCATTGATGGACACCAGGGCATGAACACGACCTCAGAAGAGGGTGAGTCTGCAAACTCCGCTACAGCGGATAGAAAAATCTGAGTTCAATTGGTGCAGCACATTGATAAACAGCTAGGTGGGGACTGTCCCTGAAGTCATCAATGTTGACCCAGGACCCCAAGTACTTAGGGTCACAGCGCAACTATCAGAGTCACACAAGTGCCCAGAACATTGACCTTTCTTCAGAACACTGAGACTTGAAATGCTAACTCTGTTTGCTTTTCAAAAATGCTGCCAGATCTGCTGAATTTCTCCAGCAATTTCTGATTTTGTTTGTTTCAGATCTCCAGCATGTGAAGGTTTTGATTTATCTTGAGAACATGAACTTGGGGTTCAGTCCAGTGATATTACCACTACACCACTGCCTCCCCTAAATGTTTCCACTTCATAATTAATTCGCAGAGCCATTAAATAATTCCTTTGCTAAAAATCTGGACAAATCATTCCAGCATCATACCGGTTTGTGATTACGTCATCCCACACACTCATAGGATCCAACTTTGATTCTGGATACCGGCCTATCCATGTTCTTACTAGTTTTCGAAGTGGTACTTCAGAGGTTAAGTTACCTGTAAAAATCAATTGAATAGGTATTCCTCAAACTGTGAATTATTCATAAAATTAGATTACTTTGTGAAAATCTTACTCTCAGACTAAATACAGTCAGGTTATGGCATGCCAATACTGATTATGAATCCTGTAATAGGCATGTAAACATTTATAAGTGGATTTCATCCGTAAAATGTTTTGTAGTTCGAACATCATAAGCAAATATTAATAGCATCGATCATTGTTTTTATTGAACCACTTAATTCAATCGCTTTTTGGAAAACAACATGCTCACTTTGAAAAATAAGACATCAGATGACAAAATAGTTTTATTCTGTTCAAATTTACAGGAATCGTTTCTTTTTGCTACCACAGCAATCCAGTGGTTTCCCACAAAGGCACAGCTGCTGACAACGAGTAAGTTTGACACAGAAGAGTCATAGTGACAAAGGTGTTGGATTGAGGATTGTACCATTGGGCAAATGGATCTTGATGCTGGATGGAATAGGGTAATAGTGGATCAGTTCAAGTTTACAGAAGGTGAAAGTGGCCAAAAAAGCAGTGCAAAAGACCAGTCTGAAGGTTACAGATGTATGGATAAGGTAAGGTGGAAGCAGGCAATGTTTACGCAATCTTTACGGAAACTTTACGGAGAAAAGTGCAGCCCTTTCAGGATTGTAGGCACAAACTTGTCATATTTTCTTGAAGTATGAAATCAAATGTGTTTAATGGTAACAAACACATCATCCTCACTATCACTTGCCTGCTATCTAAGGCAGATAGAGTGAGGACAAGTGCCTCACTTTATCGCAAGGGCCTTGGCACGAGTGAAAGCTGCTGGTCAAGGCCTACTCCTCAGCTATTCAGAGAAAGCCAAGTTCTTTCTCGTCCTTGTCACGTGAAGGTGAGTGATGGGGGAGGCAATGGTCAAGGGGATTGAAGACGAGTACAGAACGATAACTTTCAAAGTCAAATCCTTATTCTCATCTGTCCCTCTGATTTGGGCAATTGAAGGTCCCTGACCAAGCTAGCAGGTGGATTGCCATGGTTTCCCTGTCTGGAAACTAGCTACCTTTCTGGGGGAAGCTGGATATTGGCTTTGTGGTAGTTAAGGCCATTAAGTGACTATTAATTGATGTCACAAGGACCTTAAATTCTGGTGCTGTCAAAGTCAGATGTATGTCTTCTAATTACTGAGAAAATATCAATAGACATTTTCACAGCAAATATATATAAAGTGAAAAACCTTGAGACTGCCTACAGTGACATCAGAAAAGCAAGTAGAAATAAATTCCAAGGTTTTCTGACTCAGATTGAAATATTGCATTTGGCATTTCTTATCCTGCAATGAAATAAGTTATAAATACTTGTGGTATCTTGGTCACAAGTCCTTGGTTTCAGTAAGGCGCAAGGACTTCAGTTAATTATTTTAGTTCAGCCATCAAGATGACCCATAATGTCATTGCAAAGCATTATGATGATGCACTTCAAAATGATTCAAACCATTTTGTATGGGTTTAGCAAGTACATTCAATTAAAACTAAGCTGACATTCCTTCTTTTGAGGCATTTGGCCATTAGGTACCGTATTATTAAAAATGTTAAAATGATTGCATCCTCTCTGTGGTGAACTTTCAGCTGGAGGATCAGCATGTTTCTGTTATAGCTGTTATTATTTTGGCAAAGTACAGGATCTTACTTCCTTTGGTGATGAAATGGAGAAAATCCTGGATCTCTGTCAGAGTTTGAAGAGACTGCAATTTGGTCAGTCGACTCCTGTGGAGCAGTGGGTCAATGCTGGAGTAATTCTTAGAAAAAGAACATTGAACACATTTATATGGTCATTTGTTATCAAAATGAAACACAAAAACATACATATTTTCTTAGAACCTTATTGTTTATTATTTTCCCGTTCCCTCTACCTGAATTATATCTTCTGATTATCAAGCTATTAGGTCCACTCTAGAATCTAGAATAGTCTGGAAAATCATAACCAGCACATCCACTATATCTACAGCAATTTCTTTTAAAACTTTGTTGATTGTTACACCCTTAAATTTCTCTTGTTTATCTCTGCTGGTATTAGCTACCCAAGTCTCTCATTTCTATTATCTCCTCGGTTAATCTCTGAATACAAATTCTTCTACTGCAAAGACAGACACACAAAGTTTGTTCAATATCACTTCTATTTCATCATTCCTCATGATAAGAACTCTCGTCTCTGCCTCTTTCAAACAAATTGTAGTTTATCTATCTTTTTATTCCTTGGCTAGTTTTCTATTTTTTCCTTTATCAACTTTTCAGTAGCACTTTGCTGTTTGCTAAAACTCTTGTAATTCTAAGGTTCACGATCACTCTTTAAATGATTATTATCCTCTTCCTTTAATTAATACAATCTTTAACTTCCCTCATCGGCCATTGCTGGATCTTTCTCAACTTTTTCAATTGTATTTTTGAAATGGAACTTTATTTTAATATATTTTGTTAAAGGTTTTCACTATTTATTACCAGCACATCTCTAGACTATTTATCAAATCAACATACAGTCCTCATCTCTTATATAATTGGCTTTAACTCTTGGTGTCACTCTAACTTAATATGGAATTCTACTGTACTATGATCATTCCCTCCCACCAAATGAGATTTGACTTTGAGATTACTAATTGACCTGACCTCATTGCATGATACAAGATCTAAAGTAGCTTTATTCTGAGTTGATCCCTCAATGTTTTGCTCTTGAAAGCTGTTCCAAAAGCATCCTACAAACTTACCTTCGAAGTTATCTTGTGCATTTGATTCTTCCAGTTTAAAAAAATGTAAATCCCTCACACCTAATACTTTGCTCTCGCTACAAGCTCTCATTAGTTCTCATTTAATGCTTTGTCATGGGATACATGGTGGGAGAAGTGGGGTGGGGAAGGGAGAGAGAGCTAAAACAAACAATCGAAATATTGTTTTTCACCAGAGTTCTTCCTAATCACCATTTATAAGATACTATTTCTCAATCTTGTGTGTCAAGATCCTTCCTTTTTACTGTTCTCATGTCATCCTTTATTATCAGGGCTACTACTCATGTTTTCCATTCTAATCATCTTTCCAAAATTATATGTGCTGTGAAATATTGCCCAACCTTTGTCACCTTGCAACCATATCTCTCTAATGATCAACAGACTTTTTATTATTTCATGGAATGTGGGCATCATTGGCAAAGCCAGTAATTGTTGAGATGAATAATGTACTCGGCCATTTCAAAGGGCAGTTTAGAGCTGATCACGCTCTGTGGTTTTGCAATGATATGTAGGCCAGATGAGGTAAGGACAGCAGATTTCCATCACAGGTATACTTTGGCTTTAGTGAACCAAATAAGTTAGTAAGATAATCTACGTTAGTTTTATGTGGTAGTTTCATAGTTACTATAACTGAGATTAGTTCTATATTCCATATTTACTTATTGAATTTAAATTCCACGAATTGGTGTGATAATTAGATTACTACTTAGTGCGGAAACAGGCCCTTCGGCCCAACCAGTCCACAATGACCCGCCGAAGTGCAACCTACACAGACCTATTTCTCTACATTTACCCCTTCACCTAACACTACAGGCAAGTTAGCATGGCCAATTCACCTAACCTGCACATTTTTGGACTGTGGGAGGAAATCGGAGCACCCGGAGGAAACCCACACAGACACAGGGAGAATGTGCAAACTCCACACAGTTAGTCACCTGAGGCGGGAATTGAACCTGGGTCTCTGGCGCAGTGAGGCAGCAGTGCTAACCACTGTGCCACCGTGCCGCCTCAGAGTATGGGTATGAAATGAATGCCCCAGAGCATTAGACTGGTCTTTGATTTGTGCCACTAGTTAAACAATTTTGTTACAAATGCCTTGGCTTTCAGATAAAGTCATTTATTAGCTTTTCATACCTTTTCTTGTACTACAATGCTATTAGTTTCTATATGGACCACGACCTGATCTTCCCCTTCTGATACAAATATACCTCCTGACACAAGTATGTGGTGAGTAGGACCTTTGATTGTGAGAGCCTTAACTCAGTTGGTAGCACTCTTGACACTGAATCGGAGTCAGGAGACTGTGAATTCAAGTCCTTTTCAAGGACTCAAACACAAAACTCAAGGCTGCCAATGCAGCAGTGAACGAGTGCACTTCTGAAATTTGCCATCTTTCAAATGAAAAGTGAGGTCTGTTTCCTTTCTCGGATGACCAAAAAATACCTATGGCACTATTTTCATGGAGAACAGGAGAATTATCCCTCAATCAACATCACAAGATGGTTACCTGGTCATTCTCCTAATGCCAACTGAGAGCTAGTGATGTGTAAGTTGGCTGCAGTAATTCTTGTATTACAACAGTGACTACACCACCAAATGGATGCAAAACTGAACACAAAATGCGTTGAGATATCTGGCGGTCCTAAAACGCACTTTATAAACGCAAATCTTTCCTATCTCTTTCTTGCACTCTAAAAATCTGAAGAACCCATGGCTAACATGCTAGTTACATAACTATGAATTTGATTTTAATCACTAACTACAGATAAATTCTCTAATAAATGAAAAGAACAAATGCACAAACAAAGCTTAGCTTAGGGAGAGACGATCAATTCCTAACTATATGCCAGGTACTAACCTGCATGAAACTTTGGATACTATTGTTGACATAGTATTTGGCACGATCAAAGTCATCCTGAAGGATATACAGGAGGCTCAATTCCTGGCTGTATCGGGTTTCAATAACAGTTTTCCTTTGATCCACCTTCATTGCATTATCAACGAACGTTAGCAATGACTGGTCATTTTCGCCCAACTGCAGTAACTTCACTTTACTACGCATCATGTGTGGCAAATAAGCTTCCTAAGAATAAATACAGGAATTAAACTTCTTGTTCTCAGATTCTTGTCCATCACATTACATATAGCTAACACAGAAAATCAGAAATCGCTGCAAGTTCTGAAGGCCAGCTGGTCTTGAAACATTAACTCTGAGTTCTCTCCACAGATGCTACCAGACCTGATGCTTCTCAAGCAATTTGTTTTTGTTTCAGATTTTCAGCATCTGCAATTCTTTATTTTGTTTTACATTATTTGCAGCTCTGTTAATCATATCTGCGTCAAAATAAAAATATTTTTATTTATCCCCATGCCTTTTTCCTTCGATTACACCAGGAGGGCACTAAGTGGTTTTTAGTTAGAATGGAGAAGATGTTCATTCCTCCCCAAGCTACAGCATTACACACTCTAACAGCCTAGTCAGCAACTAGCCAGGCTTTTAGAAAACAAAGTGTGCATTTGGGAGAACATCAGTGTGCTCATCCTCATACGCCTTTACCTGAATGACATGTAAAAATATGCAAACCTTTGATACAAATTGAACTTTCATTCATTATTGCATATTGCAGTCAGACGTAAACAGTGCAGAGTGTACTGGAAAAAACAGTGACGATAAGCAAAAGGGATACACTAACAAACGTAGCAAACAAAACATAAATGAAGATAATGTGGGAGAGACAACTGATTTGATCATCCACTTCTATACTGAACACAAGACTTGAGGTTTGCACAAATATTTGTAAACAATCTGTTCAGAGATGTTAATACATCACTTTAGGGCTAATGGTTCAAAGGCAGGGACACTACCACTGCGCCACAACAGCCCTATAACATAGTATAATATCTCCAGTGTGAAAATCTATTGATTGGATAAAAAACCCAAAGCTGTGTGGAAATTCAGCAGACTCAAGTGAGTCGTGACTTCATTTTAATTTAGTATTTGTGGAAACATGGAAGATACAGTATTTGAATAAGTAAAACAATTTCATACTTCATTATAAAGCCTTTTGCTTCAAGTAATTACTTATATCAATTTTATTTTCTGGTGTACCATTTGCAGTTAGCAATTCCAACCTCATTCTACAATCTATAAAATACCTGAAATCCCAAAAATACCCAAAGTCGATAAATATCTTGGTCCCAAGCATTCCAAACTAGAGAAATTGTGTAATGACAGTAAGATCAGGATATGTCAAATTGCAGGGGCACATCACAGATTTATATTAGATGGAAGTTTGAGATCACCAAGGGGACATTATGCAGGCTGGTTTTGACTAGAACTGCACTTTTGATCATAAAAAATGAATGAGAACATACTGATGTTTGTGGGAAGCTGGGGAGAGATTGTGGGGCCGTTGCTGAGATAGTTATATCATCAGCAGCCACGAGTGAGTGCTGGAAGACTGGCACCATTATTTAAGGAAGGCTGTAAGGAAAAGCCAGGGAATTTATAGACTGGCAAGCCTTATGTCAGTGGTAAGTTAGTTGTTGGAGGGGATTCTAAGAGACAGAATTTACATGCAAGGACTGATAGGGATAGTCAACATGGTTGTGTGTGTGGGAAATCGTGTCTCACTAACTTGATTAGATTAGATTCGATTAGATTAGATTACTTACAGTGTGGAAACAGGCCCTTCGGCCCAACAAGTCCACACCGCCCAGCCGAAGCGCAACCCACCCATACCCCTACATCTACATCTACCCCTTACCTAACACTACGGGCAATTTAGCATGGCCAATTCACCTGACCTGCACATCTTTGGACTGTGGGAGGAAACCGGAGCACCCGGAGGAAACCCACGCAGACACGGGGAGAACGTGCAAACTCCACACAGTCAGTCGCCTGAGGCGGGAATTGAACCCGGGTCTCTGGCGCTGTGAGGCAGCAGTGCTAACCACTGAGCCACCGTGCTGCCCGAACTTGATTGAGCTTTTTTGAAGAGCTGACAAAGAAGATTGATGAAGGCAGAGCGGTCGGCATAGACTATATGGACTTCAGCAAAGTGGTCAACAAACGTTCAGCATGGTAGACTGGTTATTAAGGCTCGATCACATTGTATCCAGGGGGAGCTAGCCAACTGGATTCAAAACTGGCTTGAAGGTAGGAGACAGACTGTGGCAATGGAGGGCTGCTCTTTGGATTGAAGGCCTGTGACCAGCAGTGTGCCACAAGGATAGGTCCTGGGCCCACTTCTTTTAGTCATTTATATAAATGATTTGGATGTGAACATAGGAGGTACAGTTGGTAAGTCTCAAAGACACCAAAATAATCATCTTCGCTGTTCACGACAAGAATTATCTCACGAGTACAATGGGACCTTGATCAGATGGGCTGATTGGCAGAGGAGTGACAGATGGAGTTTAACGTAGATAAATTTGAGGTGTTGCATTTTGGTACGGCAAGAGGGCAAGAAATATACAGTTAATGATAGGCCCTGAGGAGTGTTGCCGAACAAAGAGACCCAAGGGAGCAGGTGCATAGTTCCTTGAAACAATAGTTGCAGGTAGACAGCGTGATGAAGGTGGTGTTTGGCACACTTGCCTTCATTGGGCATAATGTTGCGTACAAGGAGCTAAACGACCAGCATTCCTATTAATTTTCCCACTTCAATAATAAAAGAATATGTACAAAGTATTGATGAGGCCACTTTTAGAATATTACAGTCGACTCTCATAGCCCTTCTATAGCAAAGATGTTGTTAAACGCGAGAGGGTGCAGAAAAGATTTACAAGAATGTTGCCGCATCTAGAGGGTTTGAACTACAGGGAGAGGCTGAATAAGCTCGGGCTTTTTTCTTTGGAGCATCAGAGGCTGAGGGGTGACCTCATAGAGGATTATAAAATAATAAGGGGCATGGGTAGGGTAAATAGACAAAGTCATTTTCCTCAGATGAGGAATACAAAACTAGCGGGCATATGCTTAAGGTGAGAGGGGTAAGATTTAAAAAGGACCTGAGGGGTAACCTTTACACGCAGAGGGTAGTGAGTGTATGGAGTGAACAGCCAGAGGAAGTGATGGAGCCTGGAACAATTAGAGCAATTAAAAGGCATCTGCATGGGTATATTAATAGGAAGGGTTGAGAGAGGTATGGACCAAATGCTGGCAAATGGGACTAGGTCAGAGTTGAATGGCTGGTCAGCACAGATAAATTGGACCAAAGGTTTGTTTCCATACTGTGAGATGCTATGACTCAGTAAATTTGAGAGGAGTAGATTTTAGTTTTTTGATTAATTTACACCTTGCAATGGCACGATCTTGTACAGTGAAAGACGCTGGTTAATGTTGGCACTTTCAAAATCTGGAACTTGAACTTACCAAGGATGTAGTTTGATTGGGTTTCCTATTCTGCCAGTGAAAACAACTGACAAATTTGATATAACAGGAGTTTCCAATCTGACTGATTGATATTTTGTTGGCAAAGGACTGATCAGAATATGTCAGCACCATCTCGTGGTTCAAAATATATACTACAACCTGGTGCATAATATCAGAAAATGTTATAGGGCAGTTTGTACAGAAAATCTGGATGGTTGACTATTGTGATAGCAAAAAAATGACAAACAACCTGTCCCCGAGCTCTAACTTAAAATTGAAACTACTCTGGAGCTAATTACATTGCCTGATTCCCTTTGAGTATACTCTTGAATGGCACAAGTGCCAATTAATCAGAGCCAAAACGTCTTACTAATTTCTGCTGTGTTAATCACAGTAATTAATTGGGAGCAAAGTGAATAGCTTTTTGATTTGGAAAAATGAATGGGTACATGGGGGGCCAGCCTAAGGCTGTTGAACTGGTTCAGCTTCAATGTGAGGGCAAGCTTGAGTGTATGAAGTGGCTGTGATATAACCAATTTGGGATAATGGTGATTGCAATTACTCCATTCATCGAGTTCACTCATCTTGGATAAGTCTTTCATCAATTAGCCCTACAGTTACTAATGTTGGTTCACTAGTATGGAGAGAACAGTTATACAAATTATTCTAAATGCAAATGCTTACACAATAAACTATACATGAAATATCACGCAAACACAGCCCCAAGTTGTTGACATAACTAAAAACGTTAGTACAGGAGATAGATTTCTGTAAGTTGAAGAACTGACATGCTGGTTCTATTGCAATATCAAAAGCTTCACCGCTCTCCAATTATCAGTCTGTGTGCGCTCAGTAACATAGTAATCACAAATAAACACACCACGAAAAAAACAGAAAGGCAACGATATTAACCAACTCATTTGTAAACTATTTTTAAATACAGCTTTGTCTGCTAACAGATTTATATCGATTTCACTATTCTCTGGGCAAATGATAAGCACACAAGGACAATGTTGGAACAATGGACATCCCTAAAACTTGAGGCTCTTTTGCTCACCATATAGAAAGGATCTGTCCATATATCCTCTAAATCCACAGGGGTTTTGTCACTAATATTGACAGTGGAACAGTATTCCAGTGACTTCCATTCAGTCAGGTGACTGTAACATTCTAAAGCTGCAATATCCCAAAAGTCTTTCTCCGCATCTGTAGGGTTGCCATCTACCCACTCTTCAGTATTCAGGGCCTGTCAATCAAATTCATATTAACTTTATCATCTTAGCTTAAAGATATTATAGTACAGTTTCTGAAGATCTAGTCCTGTATATATTTTTGATAGGTCCATAATCAAAAATAAGTTAAAATGACGACGAACAACAATAATAAAGGGTTCTGCTAAGGGGAAATAAACATAATTCATGTAGATAACAAATTAGAACTTGCTGATTAATGGCAATGTGAGAGCACCATGAGTACAAGTTTAATGTAAGCTTACCGGCAGCCCTTCAGTGCAAACTGAGGTGGGCAATAAATGCAGGCCTTGCCAATGATCAAGCTAATAAAAAGGTCAATGCTTACAATCTACTATTCTGCTGCTGTGATGCAAAAATTTGCAATTGCTCCCATTTTTCAGAAATCATATTAAATTCATTGCAACAGAAACACAACACATTTAAGGTTGAATGTTTAGTAGAACATTTCTTGATCTTTCTCTTTGGAACAGGAAAGGCAGCCAGTTTTCACACTGTAACAATGCAACCCAAGAAGACTTTCTTTGCCTTTCTTGGGTTTCCATTTACCTATTGTTATGTAGTCGAAAGAGTGCACGTTCACTTTAAGATAGAAAGTGTTTTCTGAATTTTTAAAATAAATTTAAAGTATAGCCACAGCTGTCAAACAGAACAGCTAAGAGGCGAGCTTTTCCAAATTCCAAAACAACTAATTGGTTGTTAAATAAATACCTGAATTTTAGTTGCAGTTTTGACAACAATTCAAATTTAACCAATTAATTTAATTTATGCCCAGGATACTAAAACCCAATTGAGTTTGAATTTATTGTATTGACAACATTCGACCAATGAGAGGATATGATGTTGGGAGATATAAAACTAGTGCATTTTGAAATGCGGTCAGAGCAACTGCCACTGAACAGCAGAGCAACAGCTGTACAGCTAACTGCCCATCTAACATCTTGCTCTCAAAGAAATAAGAAAGCTCTCTCTATCAAAAAGGTACCTTTTCCTGTAAAAATATTTGCAGCAAAAAGAAAAATGATGACTTAGGGAGATCGGCAGACAGAAGACTGAAGACAGCAGAGAAGACGCAGACTGTGTGAACTTGAGATTAAGTTAATGCCATATTTAATAATTGGGTTGTTGGAGCAGCATTTTTATAGAGTTAGATAGTAATTAGTTACAAAAAAGTGTTCTGCTTGTTAATAGTTTTGATTAGTGTTCACTATTACAGTTAGGAAAATGAATTGTTATTTTTCTTTAAATAGTGGAAATGAAGAGTTCTCTTTCACTCACACTTTTAACAGAATATGAGGCAAGGTGAGCTTTTCCGGGTGCTTGGTTTTAATTAATAGAGGTTTTCGATCTCTGCGTCATAACAGTACTCTTCAATATTAAGGGCCTACCACTTGTCAGACTGTCAATTTTCTCACAACCACTTTTACCTGATCATATAACTGGACTGCCTCTGCATAATCACTTTTTGCTTCTGCCAACAGTGCCTTTTGAGTGGTGGACTTTGTCCCAATCTTTTCACTAAAGATCCCACGTAGAACATCATAATCTCCCAGTGATCGGTACAATCTGCAGAAAGATCAAAGTCAAGCACTCTCAGCTTCTGGAATGAACATTCGCCAAATTAAAAAAAAATCTTTACATTATCCTTGGTGTTCAGTAGGCAGTAGCACCATAATGAGCTAACGACAAGGTGACCATTACTTCAAAGTTAGACTGAAAAGTTCAATTCACACGAAAGTATTTGGTCAGATAGTCACAGAAGGAACTGCAGCAAAAATCAATTTCTTTGGATGAAGGAGGACGAAACGTAACGTCAGCAACAGTAAGCATATTTTCATATGTGTCACTTCAATGTTTTAAGAATTACATAAAGACGTACTTAGCCAGTTCTACCCATCGAGCAGTGTCAGGAGGCAGCTGGGTTCGGCCTCGTGATCTTTTCGCTGGAGGTTCTTCTGGCAGGCTGAGGTGCATCAAACTCAATTCCAGAAGCATAATTCCCATTGGTTGTTGTAAACTGACTAAGGCAGTTGAGCTTACAATAGAGGGATCAAGATTCAACAGATCTGGGTGCTTGCAACTCATATCCTTACAAAGGAAAACATAACAGGACAATACTGATACAATGCAAACCATCCAAACCTATGTTACCCAATCTTCTCCAAATGCAAGTCTTTAATAATAGAAATAATTACTTAACGTCTAGAATACAAAAATCAGGCACAAGTACAATTTATCCATCTAATTAACCATTTAAGTGGATACAGAAAATAAACTAAAATTGAATTTAATTACGCTAAATAAACCAGAAATTGCTTCAGAATCATCATTGTACAGTGTGGAGAGGTCATTCAGTCCCTCAAGTCTGCACCAACCATCCAAAGAGCATTCCAACAAGACCCAGCCTCCTATTCTATCCACCAAATCTGCATATCTTTGGACTGTGCGAGGAAACCAGAGGAATATCAGACTTGTGAAGAACATGCAAACTCTACACAGACCCAAGGCTGGGATCGAACACAGGTCCTTGGCACTGGGAGGCAACAGTGCTAACCACTCTGACACCATCTGCCCCATTCATTTCACATCCATTTTATCAAATTCCTTACAACCTTAAAAAAGCTACTACATTTTCTATATTTTAACAGTGCCTGCATTTAAATGCTGCTAAACATTACAGTAATCTCACAATCATTCCTTTGCCAACATTCATGTCAAACAACTTGTTTTTATATAACCATACTGCATGAAGTGTTACTGATTAATTGCAGCATTTTCACTTTAACTCATCCTCTGCATTTCCATCAATTTCCTTATCCCATTTAAGTCTCATAATCACACTGTAGCCCCATTGTTCACTAAAATACAAAAATTACCATTGCAACATCAAATCCACATGATAAAACTAAAACACAAGCTCCTGACAGGGCAGATCAAATTCTGTGTGTGGGACCCAATCCACTCTTCCATGTCACTGAAGGTAGAACAATCCTGCTGACCTCCAATCATGCTGATACCCCTGGGAAAACCTATCCCAGTACATCACTGACACAGAAGTAAAAAACCTATGAAACTGGTGTTTCACATTTGGGGAGGCTGTTTATATAAGAATCAGATTGATTCAATGGACAGATTTTAGGATTAGGATCAAAGAAATCTGTACATACAACTGACAAAAATCTCTTGGTAAAACAACATTAAGGTGTAGTTACACCAAACAGTTTGAGTATATTCCAACCTGATGATTCATGAGGCTTTGAATATTCAAGACCAAAAGCAATCATATTGTTGGCACAGCTAGCTTTGATGATCCTTCATATCCAAGTCACTTTCCTAGAACCATCTCAAATGAACATTCATCAAGTTTATTCTCTGCAATTGCACCTCACAACCAGTTAGAGAACATGGTCCATGTCAATACCAAATACTTGGTAGAAAGGTCAGCTGAGGTCCTGAGGTCACATTTCAGGGAGCTAGGAAAAAGACTAAAAAATTGGACCTCTAAAGCAATAACTTGAGGATTACTCCTAGTCCTGTGCGCTGGTGAACAGAAACAGGAGAATGAATAATTGAACACATGCCTGGAAAACTAGCATAGGAGGGAGGACACCAGTTTTCTAAGGCAATGGAACTTGTTTTTGGACAGGTAGGATCTATCTAAGATGGAATGGTTGCATCTTGGCAGCACTGGGACTCATATCCTCACAGTGAGACTTTTGGTGCAGTTCAGAAGATTTTAAACTTGATTCGCAAGGGAGTAAGAAGCTAAGAGGGAGCTCATATTCAAGAGAAGCAAAACTAGTAAAAGAAAAAGAGAAGTAAAAACAGAAAACAGATAAAAGCAAGCATCAAAAAGGATCAAAATGGAGAATAATATTAAAAAGGCTGAATTAAAGGCACTCTGCCTGAATGCAAAGAATTTTGATGATTTGAATACACAAATCAAAATCAAATTTATGTGATTTATTTGCCATTTCAGGGATGCAGCTCAAGTATGAATGAGACTGGCCACTGACTATCCAAGGATATTCTATTTTAGGAGGGAACCATCAAAAGGAGGAGGAGGTAGGTTAGCAGACTGAATAAGGGAATACAGCATAAATTAATAAGTTATGATCATTGATCAAAGGATCTGCATGCCGAATCAATTTGGATGAGCTAAGGAACTGCAAAGGAAACAAACATTGGTGAGAGTGGTTTTATAGAACACCAAACTAACGTTGGCACGCTATAAATCAGGAAGTTAGAGATGCATGTAATAAAGGTTGTAAGGTTAAAATGGGCGACTTCAATTTGCTTACAGACTGGGTTAACCAAATCAGCATGAGAGGATAAATTGCTGGAGTGTATATGAGATGGATTTCTGGAACAGTAATATTTAGGAGCCAAATAGGAATCAGACTATTTTAGATTTGGTGTTGCATGATAAGAAAGGGTTAACCAACAATCTCAGTGTAAAGTGACCATTATATGATAGTATTTTCCATGAAGTTTGAATGCTGCACATTTCATTCTGAACAAGGGTGTTAATTCTGAGAGAAGGGAAGTATGAGGTATGGCAGCAAGTTGACTAGACTGAATTGGAAAATATACCAAAAGATTTGACAAAAGGCAGGCAATGACTAATATTTAAAGGAACATTATAACATCTACAATATATATTCCTCCAGGGCACAAACATCCAAAGAAAAAGGGGAATTAACCACGGTTAATGAAAGAATGAAGGATTCCAGTAAATCAAACAAAGCTACTTATAAGAAAGCCAGAAGAGAGCAGTTGCAGCAAGCTATTAGAAAGGTTATTGGCATGTTGGCCTTCACTTCAAGAGGATTGGAATTCAGAAGTAAAGATGTCCTGCTGCTGTTATATACTTCCATCATTGGACACACCTAGAATACTACGTAGTTTTGACCTCCTTATCTAAAGTAAGCTATACTTTCTATAGCGGGACTGCAATGGAAGTTCACTAAATTAATCCCTGAGGTAATCCCTTAAAATGGAGGACAGGAGGAATTTCTTGACTCAGAGGATGGTTAATCTTTGAACTTCTTTACACGAGAGGACTGTGGAAGCTCAATTATTGAGCATGTTCAAGACTGAAGTTCATGGGTTTTTGGGGATTAATGATATGGAATTAGTACAGAAAAATGACATTGAACTAGAATGACCCTATGTTCCTTCAGGATTCATCTAATTCACAAAATGTTTCCTTTTCCAGCCCTTCCTCTTCATTTCAGCCATGTGTCTGGCATTAGCACCCGATTCCTCAGAAACCTACACTTCTCTCTATTCTAACCACAGTCTTATTAAATGGAGGAAGAAGTGGAAGGGGTTAAATGACCCATGTTCCTATTATTTTTCCCTCTTCAATAATAAAAGAAAATGAAAATGTTGCAACGTCCATGTAAAGTCCCACATTCTAATCAGTGTCATTGTTCCCAAAATCTAAAGGCTCATATGCCCCAATTGACTGACTTCTGGGGTCTCAACCTCACTTTTACAGCTTCCCCAGCTTTTCTCCACTCTAACATTAAGTAACCTTTAAGACCTTAACATTCCTATTCAAGCCCTCCAACTCCCTACCTTATTCCTGATAGTCCGTCCTTCACTTAACCAGTGGTGGCTGATCATTAAACCACCTCATGCTTGATCCCTGAAATTTCTTAATCATCTCTCTCCACTTTGCTCCAATCCACATTTTTAAAAATTGCTATGGTAATCCGTTCTAGGCCTGTCCATTTTCCTTCTCTCTTGATCCACTTGATTTTTCTTCTTCAACGTAGAACACTTTGAAGCATCTGACTTAAAGTGAGGAGCACTACAGAAATGCTAAATCAGAGAAACTGATACATAATATGAAGAGACAATTATGTCAACAAAGCATGCTGTTAAGTGCAATCAGCTAGCTAATCAGTTTGGAAATGCAGCTTCTAACCCTATTTTACCGTAATAATATTTTTTTTCAAATACTGTAAGCTTCCTCTACCTTTTCACAGTGGAGAATCCATAAAGATTAATTATTTGATTGATAGCAGTTGAAATCTCCCAAACTAGGAATCACAATTGTGATTAGTAAGCTACTAAACTATAACTCTATTAAGCAGCAATTTTTTTTACCTGAATACAGGTCACAAATGGTGGAAAACACAAAGTTGTAGTATTGAGCAAAAATGTAAAATGCTTCAAGAGTTCTTTTCCAATGCCACTCATTTCAGCAGCTGTTTTAGACTTTCTCACTTCTTCCAGAATTCCAGAAAATAGGGAACTAAAAAGTTGTTTAGCAAGCGAGTGGTCTTTCTGCAAAACAATTACAAATTTTCATATTACTTTTGTTTTCTTTTAGTTGCTTTCTTTAATGAATCACCTTCACTGGCAAGACCAGCACTTACTACCCATTCTTAACTGCCTTGAACAGTCCTTGAAAGATTCCTGGGCCATTTCAGAGAGCAGTTAATGCAAATGACATTGTTGTGCGTCTGGAGTTGCATGGTCCAGACCAGGCAAGGATAGCAGATTTCCTCCTGTAATGGGCATCAGTGAACCAGATGGGTTATTAGAGCAATTGGTAATGATTTCATGGTCTAGGGTAGCTTTCATTAGATTACTTTTCAATGCAAAATTTTAACCCAGGCCCCAAGACATTAGCTTGGGCCCCTGGATTATTAGTCCATTCACATTACCACTAGCAGAGTGCTTCAGAGAACATATCTGGGACACCCGCACCAACTAACCCCACTGCGCCATGGCTGAACACTTCAATTCCCCCTCACACTCCGCCAAGGACATGCAGGTCCTGGGCCTCCTCCATCGCTAAACTCTAATCATGCGACACCTGGAGGAAGAACGCCTCATCTTCCGACTTGGGACCCTCTAACCACATGGGATCAATGTGCATTTCACCAGTTTCCTCATTTCCCCTCCCCCCACTTTATCCCAGATCCAATCTTCCAACCCAGCACCACCCTAATGCCCTGTCCTACATGTCCAGCTTCCTTCCCACCTATCTGCCCCACCCTTCTCTCCAGACTATCACCATTAGCCCTATTTCTATCTATCTATTGCACTCTCAGCTACCTTCCTCCAACCCCACTCCCTCTCATTTATCTCTCCACCCCCTCGGCTCACAAGCCTCATTGCTGATGAAGGGCTCTTGCCCGAAACGGTGATTCTCCTGCTCCTCGGATGCTGCCTGACCCACTGTGCTTTTCCAGCAACACACTCTCGACTCTGATCTCCAGCATCTGCAGTCCTCACTTTCTCCACATTACCACTATGCCATGACCTTGCTCAGAAATTTTCTTCCAAATGTACTTAGCTAAGAGTTGACACAGGAATGATGGGCCAGATGAATTTCTTCAGCTGTATAAATCCCTGGGCTGAATCACTCTCCTTAAAGTCCTTGGAACTGTCAATATCTCAGCTGCATTCGGCACTCTCAACTCCAGATGAAAACTCAACACAATAGAAGTGCCCAGTGGATTAGATCTGATTGATCTTGTTTTAAAAGTGCAAATAAACCCGAATGCCTAAGATAAATAGAAACTGAACATCCTTGTTCAACTAGTTTCATTTTGCTAACTATTAGCCACTACTTTTATAATAAATTTATTTCATAAAACATCTTGACTGTGGTCACTGAAACAGCTTTAGGCAAAAGCCAGCTAGCATTTCTGCAGAGATTTTTGTGGTGTGTGCCCCGGGAGTAAATACTAAAGTTAGAAGTGTTCCATATATTCAAATAAAGATATTATTGCACACATTGCAAGTTAATAGTAATGGTATAGAAAAATGAATTTGTCAAAATAAAATCAGCAAATAGGTGTTAACTAAAATTGACTTATCAATACAAGGGAAAATTATTAGATTTGGTTTACAAACCTGAGCTACAGCCTGCAGAGGAGCAATTAAACTGCTGAATTTGATCTGAATATCAGGTAGATCACCTACACGATAACATCTGTACAGAGTCACCTGCGCATCACGTTTCTTCAGCTGTTCAGTTTTCATTTCCTGGAAAAATAAAAGTAACATTTAATACAACTACCATGTGAGTTCATCATATCATACCCTAATTATCAAACTTGATTTATACCCAGTTCAAACATTACTTTTTAGAGATTTACTCTGAAGGGCCAAAGGACCTTTTTCTGTGTTGTTGACCTCTGTGATTCTGATATAAGTAGCACCTTTCCAGTGAAGCAAAGACTAAAATGATCAACATCCATATAATTAAAGGTATCTCTTAAATAATCAGCGAGATTCCTTCGTTATCAAAACTAGTCAGCTCCCTTTATCCCTCTTCTTCATACTTGAAAACCTAGGCGGTGAAGTTGTTCTCATTAATATTTCTGATTAATTCCTTACTGCAAATGTTTGACTTTCCTCTGCACTCCTTGAATACATTTGGCATTTATTTTAAATAATAATCACAAACATCAAATAGCACAGGAATTGATTAATTTCAGCTCCTCAATGTCGCATTGCCAGCAATATGAAACATTTCCTGAAACACAACAGTCCAATCCAGCAACTTGTAAATTTCTCTTCCTTTGTGAGCAGTGATCCAATTGGAGAGATGACCATTCAATATTATGGCCCTGCTCTCACCCCCAAAAATGCCAGTGTTGCAACAAAGCCAAATAAAATTTATCATTTTTGTTCTAAAGATATTCTAGTAAAGTTAAAAGAATAAACCTGCATGCATGAAGCTTGAAGAGTAATACACAGGTTGTTCTGGTATGAAAGCGAATTGGCTATAACACAATTGACAAACTGTGGACACTGTTCGAATAATGCAAACATTCTGCTAAATAGGTATAGCAATTTTCTACAGCAACCTTCTACATTGCTATTTTCTGTAGAGCGAGGTTGCAGAAGAACGTTCTGCATCAAAGAGCATCATCCTAGTCAAAGAAACACTGGCCTCTCTGCTAGATGAACCAAAGACACAAACACCTAGTAGCAAGTACAATATTCTCAAACTAATAGGCCTGTGCCTCACAACCCACTTCACCTTCAACAACAAGACCTACAAACAAATCAATGGGACACCAATATCAGGATTCTTGGGAGAAGCAGGTAATCAGAGGTTAGAATGAACAGCCCTTGTCATGATCCAGCCCAAGTTTTGGGTCCGCTATGTGGATGACACCTTTGTCATCACGAAATGCAACAGATTACAGGAAACCCACAAACACATAAACACCATCCTTACCGGTATAAAGTTCACCAAAGAGGAAGCGAACAACAACATTGTCCCCTTCCTAGATGTCATGGTAGAATGCAAAGCCAATGGAGAGCTACAGACCAGCATCATCCCAACACCCACAAATGGAACTGCACCAGGACATTATTTAAATGAGCCACAACACACTGCACCACCCAGGAACTAAGAGAAGCCGAGGAAAAACAGTTATACAACATATTCAGGAACAACAGGTATCCGATAAGCACAGCCACAGATTCTGTCACAACAGACTTAAACAAGGAGGCACGACACACCCAGAAACTCCAGCCACCCTGCTATTCATTAAAGACATCGCGGAGATGACGACCAGACTACTCTGGCCCCTAGGCATCATGGTAGCCCACAAACCTACCACCACACTGAAACAGCTCCTGATGAATTTCAAAGACCCTGTACTAACAACCTGCAGAACCAAAGTCATATACAAAACACCCTGCAAGGACTGCAACAAACATTACATCGGACAGACGAGCAGGAAACTAGCCACCAGGATACATGAGCACCAACCAGCCACCAAAAGACACGACCAATTATCACTAGTATCCATACACATAGATGAAGAGGGACACCAGTTCAACTGGGACAATACATCTGTTCTGGGACAGGCTGAACAAAGACATGCACAGGAATTCCTAGAGGCCTGGCATTCAAACCGGAACTCCATTAACAAACATACTAATATGAAATCCATTTACCAACCTCTCAGAAAAAGAGCCAGAAACGATATCACCCACAACAGTCCAAGAGAGATAAATAGCAAGCGGGACAGAACACCAGCACTTCATCGGAGGCTCACTGGTGATGTTACCTAGTAGGGTGTTGAAATGTCGGAGAACAATTCTACCAGCTCAGCGAGCAAACTTACAACAAGAATGCAACTGTCGTGTTGCAGCATAATGACCTGTACATTATACAAGCCAATGTTTTACAGCCTATAGATATGAACTACAATCTTCAAAATAAGTTGTAGAATAAAATTATCTCCACTGAAATTTATTTCTATGTTGATATCAGAAAGATATTAAGGTCCATAGTTTCAACAATCATCCTGGCTTTGAGATGCAATTAAAATTAATCTCACCTAATTAGTCTTTTTCTTTGTTTTACGGATAAAAAAGCTTCATAAATATTTTTGTGATAAATAGATCTTGCTCTAATGTCTGAAAGCACAACAAATGTTTAATGCACTACACTGTGCTGGATTGTTTTATAAGATATGCATTTCAAGAGACTAGCTATTTCTAAGTTTATTCAATAACAGAAAAGGTAGTGCCTGTCGGCAGTGAAGTGACAGCGGTGATGTAATCATATTGAGGTAGCAAAATATCAAGGAAATTACAAAAATTTAAATGATATTTCAAAGAAAAATGTTAAGCAGAATTACCTTAGCCAGATGCTTTTCCTGAATGCTCTTTCTGGCAAAAATGAGGTTCTCTTTCTGTCGATCTTTGAGGAACCTGCGCCTCAGGCGGAGTATGTCTGCTCTCTGATCGGCTACGGCTAGAATGCAAAAAATACTATAGTTAACCATTTATGCTATTGCTCACAAGCAGAAAATTGCATTCATCTTCCTGATGCTTCTCAGTTTCACCACTCTTTAAATCTTTGGGTCTCTGTATCATTCTATTTGTTTTTAATTATTTTTCTTTTACTGAACAGGGTTCAGCCTCTCCAGCTTGTTCTGCCATTCAATTAGATCATAGCTAATCTGTAATATAAGTCTACCCACCTGCCTTGTCTCTGTTTACTTCCACACCCGTGATTTGAAAGAAAATTAACATGATGTCCAATGGTAAATGATACCCAAACTTAGACAGCAATTCAAACAAAAAATGAAGAATTAGTTTGGAGATCAGGATATACTATAGAAGAAGCAAGATCAAAGGGAAAAACACCTTCATTCTGTACATCCCATGAGCGATGTGCAAACACGCCACAGTGACACCTCTGCTGAAAATTGATGGGACAAGCGTATGAGCCAGATTGCCTGGATAAATGGAGAGGGTTAGTGGCAGGGAAGACTTCCAGCCATAATATCACTCACCAAATCCAAACATGATGATTGATTTGAAGATGATTTACCAGCAGTGTGGCAACTTTATGTAACATGGAAAGCACCAAAAGAGGAACCAATCAACTAATTAGAAACAAGGATGAAGTTAAATTTAATTGATGATACCTTTTGTTTTGGCATCAACTTCATCTCCTGGGATAGCAAGTCTTTTTTGTCCAAAGTCTGGACCAATAGGCTTCATAGCTTTCTGTGACCTCTCACTCCGTTTAGAATATACAAGTAATGAGGAGGATGCAGATTCTGAGAAAGGAAGGGTGTATTCTGCAAAAGTATCCAAACTGCTCCCTGTTAACCAGTTAAAATTCCGTGCACCTAGAAAGGGACATCAAATATTATCAAAAGAATAACAGTCACATTGCACATTCGTAATATATTTTGTTGGACAAATCATTTCTCAGACAGAATTCCATTATGAGTAAGTTAGAAACTCATAAGAACATAGAAACAGGAAAAAGTAGGGCATCTGGACCTCAATTTCGCTTTGCCAATCAATGGAGGTCAATATGAATTTCCAACTCAAATAACCTCTCTCGTACTGGCCTCATATCTCTTAATTTCTTTGGTATACAACAATCTGCCAATCTGAACAGATTTAATAATGGAGCATCCAAAGACCTCTGCAGTAGAAAATTCCAAAGATCCACTCCATTAAGTGAATAAATTTATCTGAGTCTTAAAGTTTGGAGACCATGAACCCTAGTTCTTGATTGTTTTTTCCTGGGTGACCATTCTCCCAGATTCTATCAAACCCTTTTAGAATTTTACAAGACTCAATTAGATCACTTTTCATGTTTCTCAATCCTAGAAAATATAGACACGGTCCACTCCATTCAAACTGTCCTTATGGGACAATCCCTATTACCCCAGGATTCTGATCAATGAAACTTTGTTACTTTGCCTCCAAGGAAATTCCTTAGGACAATATCCGTTTTTCAGTAAGGAGAACAAAACTATAGACAGTATTTCAAAAGTCAACAATTTTGTACAGGGTCTGTTAAGTTCAAATGTTGAGAAAATAAGTTAAAAAGACATTTGTTTTTAAACCTTATGAAAAGTGAAATAGTCAACTGGACCACCTTAGTCACAGTTTTTAGGCACAATGATATCCTGGCAAGGTGGGAATTTATTGCCAATTTAGTTTCTCTGAGAAAATAGGCTTGAGCTAACAGAGTAGCTTATCAACAGTTAAGTCAACCACATTGGTGTGGGGCTGAAGTCACATGTAGACCATTGGCTATAAAGCCAGTTCCTTTGTTTCCCTGTCATTCAGAACACTAATTAACAAATCGTGTTTTTACAACTGTTATATATTCACTTTTACTGAAAGCATCGACGTTTTTCAAATTTTTTTTGGTGGTGAGATTTAATGCTACTTTTTTTTGTATTATAGCCAGTCTCTCAAAATAAAATGTTATAAAACAAGAGTAACGTACCAGAATTCTGAGTTGGGGTAAATTCATAATGGGTTAAGGTGGCCCTAATCTGGCCACCGATTGTGTTTTGATCTACAGTTGATGCTTCTTGTGACGACCTTTTAATACTTCCTGCTGAAGCTTGAGTTTCCACAAACAAAGGAGTAAGAATCCTACTGCGTTGATGCCAACTTGAATCAATGGAATAATCCTCGAAAAAAATGAGTACAAATTGCAGAACAGTAAGATGCAATAAGTAACACTTGTAAAGTGAGATAAAAATTTAAACTTGAACTCAGTTCCCCTAGAAATGATGATTTTAGACAACACTTTTGAAAATATATAAGACAATAACTTTAGGAGCAGTGGGGTCAGCTGCAAAACTCCATGTAATCATGTGACAGTAAAAGGTTGAACTAATGTACCATAGGTTTTAGAATGATCTTCAGGAAGACATGCAGGTGGTCCACTAAGTTCTTCTAATTAAGTAGGGTGTCGTGGATTTCTTGTAACATAACAGTAACAAGAAACAAAATAAAGCATCTAATCCCAATACATTTGGGCAGAATAACTTTTTTAAAAATGTAATCAAACTTTATCAAAAATGCTGAGCTGATTGACGAGTGATACGCAAATGAAAAATGGATAGCAATTAATTTACCCATGCCCACATCACTCTATACACAGAAAATAAAAAGAAACTGGCATTTTAAAAATATTTTTCTGAGTTTACGACTAAAGTTAAACTGCAGAGGTTAGAGATCTGAAATGAATTTGCTGGCAAAACTCATCAGAACATTAGAGTCACTGGACTCTTACATTAACTCTGCTTTCTTCCCACAGATGCTGCCAGACCTGCTGAGTTTTGCCAGCAATTTTTATTTTCGTTTGAGTTTATAAAATAGGTTAATTTTTAAGTCTATGGAGTTTTTGTTTATGGTAGTAATAATGCATTTATACAGTCGGTTCTGTTATAACATGTGTTTCTTCAACACAAATTGGCTATAATATAATTGAAGAATTTAGATGATTATTTGTAGAACGTGAACTTTCCTTACCTGTATTGGCTATAAAGTGATTCTGGTCCCATTGGTTTAAATGGTGCTGCTATTACGTGATTTTCTTATAATGTGGAATCACATGGGAATAGAACTATCACATTACATCAGAACAGACTGTAGTCTTCAAAAAAATTCAATTACATCTATATCTACAAAATTACAGATGAACAGCTAAAGTAACACAGCAAACAAGCCTCTTATATTTACTTGAAATTTGCATTCAGATAGAGGATACTCAAACATCTCACGGCTATAGTCAGGACTGTGACTCGTCATTTCCAGTAGCACATTGGTGGCTATACTGAGATATTGGGTCTCTATCTTATTGCAGTATAATGATCCAAGACTGGCCAACATTCTGTCCAGGGTGCCTGTTGGAAGTCTGTTTTCATGACTCCAAAAGTTTCTAACATACAATCTGAAAAGAAAGCACTCAGATCAAAAAAATCTTGTTTTTCAAAAAATAATCAATATTTCAAAAATTATTACTATCACTGACAACATTCTACAGGATCATTATGAAAGATTCAACTCCCTTCCAAGTTAATAAGTGACTAATCAGTTACGTACTGTAGTGCAGGATTTTCATCAGTCAATCCCTGAAGCAATGCATCACTTGTTTCTGTGTATATTTCTTTGGAGTCAGGATCAGATTGACTTTCTGGGTCTCTGTAGAGAAGGATTAAGATTTACTGCATTTGTATCAAGATACAGCAATAAATGAAACATTTTCTTCCCGCTGACTTTCATGAGTACATGATACATGAGTACAGTGAAAAGTGTACAAAGTTGCTATTGACTGTGTATCTTTGATAGAAAAATGTCTCAGCACAAAATCTTAGGTATAAATTAGAAAAAAGAAATAAAATTAAAATTTCAGCATTAACTTGGGAGAATATTTTCTCAGCTCAAAACTGTGTTTTCATTCACACATTTGAATATATTGAGTTTAGCTATTTTTGTTACTGGATCATCAAGAATTTCAACTGATTATTTTTTCTGATTAACACAGGAGAGCAACACAAAGATGAGAAATTGTCACTTGACACATCAAACTTGCCTATTTTACACTTGACTGAAGACAAAAAAAAAATTGCAGATGCTGGAATCCAAGGTAGACAGGCAGGAGGCTGGAAGAACACAGCAGGCTGGGCAGCATCAGGAGATGGAGAAGTCAATGTTTCAGGTGTAACCCTTACTTAGGACTTGAAAGCTAACATCACCCTTGTTATTTTATTAAATCTGCTTTAAATCCACTTTTTATTAATTATAATTTAATTGATGTGCTCCTGTTCGATCTGATTTACTATGAAATATTATTCTGTGTTCATTAGTTCAAATTATTCATTTATGGGGTTATCGGTATCCATACATTTCACAACTTTCAATACATGTTCCTATTGAATCCTGGTGCCTTGGAGCATAAGCAGCATGATAATGTTTTATTACTCCTGCATACACTCTGTGTGATGAGGCACTTCAACATTCATTAAATAAGAATAGAAAATACTGAAAATAATCTACAAATCTGGCAGCATCAGTGGAGGCAAAAATAAAGTTAATGTTTCTGGTCAATAATGTGTCAATGAAAACAGTTCCAATGAAACAATAACTGTTTCTCTTCATAGATGCTCCCTTGGTGAGTATTTCCAGTAATTTATGTTTTTATTTTAGATTTCCAGCACTTGTGGTATTTTGTCTATGTACCTCAACATTCTCTTGGGTTTATTTCAATTACTACTCTACATTATTAATTACACTGAAACACACCATGGGCTAGATTTTACATTCCATTCATAACAGGAAAGGAGAAGGTGAACTCTTAAAGTGTGTGTGTAGTCCCTTCTTTTCTACGTGCATTAGGCTGCCTGTCAGTGACCTAATTGAGGCCAGTAAGAGTGCAGTTAATATGAACCAAAAGAACAATAGTGTAGAACTTGACAAGTGCTTTAGGTTGGTGAATGGGATAATAAGTGGCAGTTGAAATTTAATGCAGTAAAGAGTTTTTAAGTGATTCATTTTGGTTCAAAGAACATAGAGAATATAGAATACAGTGTATAATTCTAAAGAGTTGCAGGAGTACTGGATGTCTATGTGTAAAGATTATTGGAAGTGGTAGGACAGGGACAACAGTTAATAAAGCATACAGTATCCAAGTTTTAAGAACAGGAACACAGAGTACAAAAGCAACAAAGTAATGTTAAACTTGGTATGGTCTCTAACTTGCACAACCATACTTTGGCAAGCACGTGAAGACATTACAAAGAGTGTAGACGAGATTTTAAAAGTTAGCAGCTGGCATAACTGTGGCGCATCTGAGATTGAGGGTTACATGGATAAATGTTAATAGATACGGTCCCTCAGTACCTTAAGAGAATGCCAGGAGATAGGTAATGGGAGATGAGCAAGCAGTCAAAAAGGACTTTAGCAGACTGTATAGGAGCTCCCTGACTGTATCCTGCAATCCATCAGGTTTTAGTTCTGAACACAGATAAGTGTGATAGTTCGTTGGGGGATGAGCAGAAAAAAGTATGCTTATGACAGGACTTACACAATTAACGGTATGGCCCTGGCGATGTGTTGCCGAACAAAGTGACCTTGGAGTGCAAGTGCATGGTTCATTGAAAATGGAGTTGCAGGTAGAGAGGATGGTAAAGGAGATTATTTGGATAAGTTTTCTGCACTTAAAGTTAACAAGGCACCTGGACTGAATGAGATGTATCAAGGATAGAGAAATGTGAGAATGTAAACTCTAGAGGCGCTGGCCATAGCTTTTCAGTCTTCTGTAACTCAGGGATGCTGCCAGATAGTTGGAGAACTGCACAAGTCATGTTCTTGTTCAAAAAAATTATGCAAAGATAAGCCAACCAACTAGAGATCAATCAGTTTGGCTTTGGTGGTTTCAAAACTTGACAAATAAGTGTTAGTTACAATTAGTAAGCACAGACTTCTTAAAGGAAAATCAGGATTAACTAACTTAATAGAGTATTTTGAAGAGGTAACAAACAAGCTTGATGAGGACAATGATGTTAATGTTGCGTGCATGGACTTCCAAAATGTATTTAATTGAGAACTGCACAACAGGTTCATAGACAAAGTCAGAGCTCATGGAATAAAATGGGTAGTAGCAATGTGGATACAAGGTTGACTAGCATAATGATTACAGGATGTATTTTTGGCCAGAGAAGGTCGATGTTCGGACATTTACATTTCCTAAGATAAGTAATGATCTAGTTTTGCTGTAAAGAGCACAGTTTCAGAATTTGTAGATGATACAACACTTAGAAGCAGTGCAAACAGACAATTTTCTACACTGAGTGGTCAGGTGGTAAAGTTAATGTGGAGAAGTGTGTGGTAATATATTTCAATAGGAAGAACATGAAAGATAATATAAAAGAGAGGGTACAACTCAAAAGTGTGTACAGGAACAGAAGGACATGACTGTGTTTATGCATAAGGTACGAATGATGACTGGACAGGTTGACAGAGCAGTTAATATTTGAATTTAATTTAATTTATTGTCATGTGTACCAAGGCACAGTGAAAACCTTTGTCTTGCAAGCAATTCAGACAGATCACATAGTTAATAGCATAGATAAGCAAACAATAGGTAAACAGCAGCAAAACAAAAACACATTTACAGGCGAATGTTCAGAGTTTGAGTGTCCATTCAGTCTTCTAACAACAGTAAGGTAGAAACTGTTTCGAAACTGGCTGGTGTATGTGTTCAGGCTTCTGTACCTTCTCCCCGATGGTGGAGGTTGTAGAAAAGCATTGCCAGGGTGGGATGGATCTTTGAGAATGCTTGCAGCCTTTCCTTGACAGTGGGCCTAGTAGATGGATTCTAAAGATGGGAGGTTGGCCTTTGTGATTGTCTGGGCCAAGTTCACCACTCTCTGTAACCGGCTCCGATCTTGAATGGTACAGTTGCCATACCAGGTAGTGACACATCCAGACAGAATGCTCTCGTTGGCACACCTATAAAAGTTGGCAAGGATATTTGCCGTCATGCCAAATTTCCTCAACTGCCTGAGGAAGAAGAGACGTTTTTCAGGCATTTGTAACCAATGCGTCCACAAGAAGAATCTGAGGAAGCTTGTTGTTGATGACCACTCCCAGGAGCTTAACACTCTCCACTCATTCCACCTCTGTGTTGTGTAGGGGGGCATGAGTAACATCTCGCCAAAGGTCAATAATGAGTTCCTTGGTTTTGCCGGCATTGAGAGTTAGGTTGTTCTCTGTGCACCATTTTTCCAGGCCTTCCACCTCCCGTCTGTAGTCTGTTTTGTTGCCACCTGAGATTTGACTAACTATGGTGGTGTTATCAGCGAACTTGTACATGGCATTAGTGTGTTATTCGGCGATGCAGTCATGGGTACACAGTTCAGTACAGTAGGGGGCTGAGTACGCACCCATGGGGGGGCTCCAGTGTTGACTGTTAGTGAGAATGAAATATTGTCCCCAATCTTCACTGATTGTGGCGTGTGGGACAGGAAACTGAGGATCCAGTTGCAGAGAGTGGGACTTAGTCAGAGATCACTAAGTTTAGTAATCAGTCTCGAGGAGATAACAGTGTTGAAGGCTGAACTGTAGTCAATGAGTAGAATTCTTACGTAGCTGTTCTTGGTGTCAAGATGTTGTAGGGAGGAGTGAAGGACAAGTGATATGGCATCGAACGTGAATCTATTAGTCCAATAGGCAAACTGGAGTTGGTCAAGAGTAGTGAGGAGACTAGAGTTGATTAATGCCATGACTGGCCTTTCAAAGCATTTCATGATCACCAACATTAGTGGGCGGCAGTCATTGAGACATGTTGCATGAGCCTTCTTAGGCACATGGATGATGTTGGCCCTCTTGAAACAGGCAGGGACAGTGGCCGGCTGCAGGGAGAGGATGAAGATGCCCAAGAAAACCTCTGCCAGTTGATCTGCGCACACTCTGTGCCCAGCCTGGTACTCCGTCTGGTCCCATAGCTTTCCTTGGATTCATACGAAGGAAAACTGATCTGACCTCTGATGCAGTGACTGTTGGGATAGGTTAGTCAGGACTTGTCGGAATAGGTGTTACCTCTCCACCGAAACCTGCTCAAAGTGAGCATAGAAGGCGTTGAGACGATGTGTTATCGTCTGCTATCATGCACTCCCTCTTTTTACAGCCTGTGATGTCATTCATACCTTGCCATAATCACCATAATAAAGTGAATGATATCTTAAGTTTTATTAATAGAGGCACAGATTAGAGAAACAAGGAGATTATGATGAATTTACGTAAGACATTAGTTCGCCCTCAGCTAGAGTATCACATCCACTTGAAGGCAATGTACTTTAAGAAGGATGTAAAAGCACTGGAAAATGGAGAGGAAGTTTAATGAGGAATTTGAATTCTGAAGACCAACTGGAAAAACTAGAACTGCTCTAGATAACAAGACAAAATCTAACTCATGATTTCCCGGAATGTCACATCTCTTGTTTGGGTGAACATTTCAGCCAAGCCAAAACAAAGAAATAGCAGCCAAGATGTCTACCTCATTCAGTTCTTAACAAAGAAAACCAGTGAAGCAGCTTCTGCTTGGCTTAGTGTTAATAAATCCACAGTTATCTGCCACAAAACTCTGAACAAGTACATCAAAACCCCACCTCATTAGCTGAGTGACTACGCTGAAAACTTTCAAATTCCAATCTTTGATCTTTTTTCTAAGCCTTATGTTTAAAAACTCTTTACACATTTTCTTGTTTAGATGTTTTAGTGTGTACAGAACATTGCATAAAAAGAGGATGTGTTGAAACTCTCATGTATTTCACACACTTTGTCATCAGACCAAATTAAGGATATTTCTTTTAAATCAGCAAGTGTTGCAAAACATAAATCATGCTATTGTTAATTATCGGCGATTGATAGGAGTGGAAGAGTGCAAGAAGACATACAACAGTTTGTCGCTTCCCCTCTCATACATACAAACAAGTAGCAAAAGTTTGCAATAATATACATAATTTGTAAACAGAAGATGAAATTACAAATATGAAAAGTGCAGATATTTCCAACCCCAACATTGATGTAAGACTCAACAGTGTGTCCAGAGAGGGGTGTAAAGGTCATTTAGGGAACATCTTGCAGGCTTTTCCAATGATAACTGACCAATCATATGGGCATGGTCAGTGAGTTTAATGACTTTGGTGTCTAAATATTTACTCTTGCTGAGTATACTGACCAGAATGTGAAATAATGCAAAATAGATATAAACTGGAAGAATGGTATTACATTGACAAATACAGACATCTAACTTAAGTGTAATCTGTTAATCAGCAAATTACATCATTATAAAAACAAATGTGCAAAAAAATAAAATATAAAAAAATTATTGAAATACAACAAATCTCAGTATATTCAACTGAATGCTTCCTACAGTCAAGTTAGTTTACCAAGGGACTGAATTAACCTCCATAAAGATTAACAATTCCTCCTAAACGGTCTACATTTTTACAATCATGAAATCATTTTTGTTATTAATTCCATACCTGTAATTGTCATATATCCACATCAGAATATCATACATTCTCTCTCGGCAAATGGGAGATGGATGAGAAATGAAAGCCACCACCGAGCGTAGCAGCTCTTTCAGTTCTGCTGACTTCAACTTGGCTTTAATCCTATATATAATGTCCAAACAAACCCTCTGTCGGTCTTCATCCCTTATAAAGAGAGACAGATTAACATGCTGTAACATTTTTATTGAAATCACTATGCAAAATCTTTGAACTCAGGCAGACCGTTCAGTAACTGAGGGACACCATGACCAAACACAATATGTAGTCACCAGCTGTTTGCACACACTGAAGGCGCAATTTGGGTCTGAAAACCCAGCAAATTTTCTAATTCTCCTCTAAGGATGCAGTGCTTCTCAGGATCAGCAAACTCAACATGGACTGGAGATCCATTCAGTTCTGAAACATGGTCATATTTGACTTGAAATATTTGCAACTTGAAATTCTGTTTCACTCTCCACAGATACTGTGGGACATGCTGAATTTCTTGTTTGTATTACCAAGAGATCCATCCATCTGGCTTGGATCAGTTTCCCTCTGGGTGACACATACACCACAAAGGTACCAGGATTCATTTCCATTATATTTAAACAATTATATTTACCCTTCATGAATCATAACAGAAGTCTCAATGCCCCACAATGATACTGAAGTACTTCCAGGTCTTCCTTTTCAGTTGCATAACATTTTATAAAAACAAAAGTTCACTGCAACAATGCTCCTCAAGACAAAAATAGAGGTGGGTACAATTACAACATTTAAAAGACATTTGGATGGTACATGAATACGAAAGTTTTGGAGTGATATGGACCAAAAGCAGGCAAATGGGACTCGCTAAGTTTCGGATAACTTGTTGGCTTGGACGTGTTGGACTAAAGGGTATACTTCAGTGCTGTATAACGCTTATGAAAAATAAAACTTTTTGAACTTTGAAATTAAGATTTACATATAGAAAACACGATGCCATTTCTACTCAGTAAGTAAGTGGGAATCTATTTCAAATGGTCAATGATATCAAAAGTAAGCATGTACACACAGCATATTTGTAAAACATCTGAAAAATGTTGGCATCTGAGTTGCCAAAGTTCAATGAGGATTAACTCCACAACAGAGTGCCTGCAAGATAAAACATTGGCAATACCTATGTGGCATGCATTGATAGACACATGAACAAGCTTGAACCATTTCCACCATGCAATAACATCTAAAGAAACTTGGAAATAAACAGGCTTGCATTTATTTAGAGCATTTCACAGTCATCAGCTGTCTCAAAATACTTTACAGTCAGTCAAGTACTTTTGTAGTGCAGTCATTATTACAACATGGAAACATACTGTCTGGGGAAACAATATGTAATGCAGACTATGTGGCAATGCAGAGAATGTGTTAATGCAGGACAACATGCTACGTAAGTATAACTTGGGTTAAGATTAAGAACTACCCCCCACTGGCAGTCTGCAACCATAATAAAACGTTGAGAAGACGTCTATAGTACTGCGCACTTTGGTCCTAACAGAGAGGGATGAACCAAAGTTATTCTGAGCCATTCTTATGTAATTCCTTGCATGGTTTAAAAGTTACACTAACGGAGGCAGGGGACACATTAACCAGCTGGGGAAGACCAGCACAAATTTAGTGAACTGGAAAATAGTGAAAATGCATTTGCGCTAGAATATTAGAAAAAAGAGAATATAACTTAAATTTAATTAATACTGTAAGAAACAGAAAATAGATTTTCATATCACCTAACCAAGATAGTTCACCTACTCACCTATGACTCATGATCTGAGTAAAATCCTTGCTCTTCAGTTGAATATGGATGTCAGGGATTTCCTCTGCCCTATACATCACTACCTCAAGGCAGTGCGTTTTTAGAATGCCATATAGCTTTGGCATTAGGAAAAATACTGCATTCATAAACCTTGAAAACAAATAATCACAAAGCACTTTAGAGCTTTAATTGTTAGTACAAAATTCAATGTCCATTTAAAATTGCCATTACACTGATTGACAAAACAAAATTAGTGTTTCACCATGTTGTAATCAGACAGACATGATTAGTAACAGATTAATTCAGATTTCCAGATGACTGCCACAAGGTTGCATAATCCCCTTTTAACTGAATGATCAGTAATCAGACAAATATCAGAAACAAGACCTTACAACTCTTTCTCCATTTAAAATTTTGAAATCTATCAGTAGTATTGACTTTTAGCACTGCTTAGCGGGAGTCCTCTACTATTTCGGAAATAACTCAGAATAACTAAATTACGACCAATATTACAGGAAGGAAAAGCATTCCATCTATTTATTCACTGAACATAAGAGCATGGAGTAACATGCCTCAGGTGGCAGTAAATCGGAAAGATTGATCAAGGGTCTTCCAACCCAGAAATTATTTCCTGCAGAGATGGGATGGTAGCAGGGTTCTGTTACACCAACACCCTGACTAACTGTTACCTTCTCATCTCCAAGTCCACCATCTCCACATATAGAAAATTCCATCCGTCCGCTGCAAATGCATAGAAACCTGTGAAATTATGCTGTTCTTGCTAAGAAAATAAAATTAAGGTGACACTTTTTATCCCATTCAACTGACTTTCATCCAAATCTCGACAGAGACCTGAGTATTTTCCTGCTCAATCTTTCTAATTCTGATAGATAAAGCAACTAACTGAGTCTTGCATAAAATCGGTGCTGACCAAATTTAATCCTCACGAAGTCAGCACTAAATTTACAGCAATTAAAACCACAGTGGGATTTGATTTTATTGTAAGCGTTGCTAACGGTCTAATGATTTAGTAAGGCATTACATTTCTCAGGGCCTTTCAATTATTAGTTTATTGAAACATTGCTGGATTACAATCCATAACTCTTTGGAAGTCCATAGACAATGTAATGTTCAGCTGTGGTATTGCCTCCAAGTCAGAAGGTTGTGGGTTTATGTCTCACTGTAGAGGATGAAGCCTAACAGGTCTAAGACTCCTACTTGAATAGAATTTTAGAGGACTCCACAACTTTCAAACAATTTGACAAATGGCAATCTCACTCAAAATATGCTGGCATAGTTAAGGATGCTATTCAGGAGCTATGATTGAGGAATACTGTGGTGAAGATACAGCAATGTAAAGGGAACCTTACTCTGCATTCTTTTGCGCCTTTTATCTGGAAATGCTATATACTGTCAATGGAATTCAGAAGCAGAAACATTCTGACACACTTTGCAGTTTAATGGACGCAAAATGAGTCTAAAACTTGAAATGGCAATAGAAACAAGTTTTCCACTTGCTTCTAGCAGTAACTTATTCACCCCCATAATATCAGAAATAAATCCAAATCTTCAAAACAAAAGAAAGATCGAATGAAACCAAAGTATTTCAAGTGGACTACCTAGTTCAGTTCAGAGCCTAGTTCAGCATTCATGCCTATGAAGTCAATTGAACATTCAATTTAAAATAACTGGAACAACGGAGTTGCTACACTTGTTTCTCTGAATCCAGAAAGTAGGGTCCATGTTGCGAGGTTGTGAAGAGATGCATTACAAATTTTTAACCATTACCTGTCAGCAAAAGGTGGAAAATGCTTCACAATCTTGCTCAAACACACAATAAACTTGTCCTCCTTTGTGTTCTGAAGTTGTTGTAATTCCTTGACAACCAAATCATGAACTGCACAATCCATTGGCTGCAAGATAAAAATACAATCAAAACATTAAACTCTACAGAATTGTAAATCAAAAGCTGTTCAAAGAAAATTACAATAACTACACTGCTTCTCTAGAAAAAAAAAGTAGAAAATTACAGAAAAGGAACAACTTCAAAACTGTAATAATTGGGCAAAATGCTGTGAATACTGAAAATGCTGGAAATAGTCAGCAGGTCTGGCAGCAATATGAAGATAGAAAAACAAAGACTGATAACTTTTCACCTGAACTATACCTGACTTAACGACATGCTCAGTAAGGAATTCAGGAATCTTTGCTTTGAACTTCTTGTCGAGTTATTTACTGTGTTTGGGTGGCTACTGTTCCTTTAACTTCTTTTGAAAAGCAAGCATTTCTGGATTATTAAGAGCTGATGAGCAATGGGAATAGTATTCAAACTCCTGACAGGCTACTACTTTCAGGGCATTTTACTTAAATTTTTAGATTAGCCTCGACAATAACACCTTGATACATAGGAGAGAATGGATTCAAAAGGAGAAAGATGTCTACACTTTAATGGTGACAAATTAAAAGATGTGCAACTCCCATGGTGGACATGCAAGATATCTGGTTTCCAGCATCTGCAGTCATTGTTTTTACCACGTTCTTGGACACTAGTCAATGAAGGTAAGCATGCAGGTACAGCAGGTAGTGAAGAAGGCTAATAGCATGCTGGCCTTCATAACAAGAGGGATTGAGTATAGAAGCAAAGAGGTTCTTCTTCAGCTGTACAGGGCCCTGGTGAGACCACACCTGGAATATTGTGT
Source organism: Chiloscyllium punctatum (assembly GCF_047496795.1). Taxonomy (NCBI): domain Eukaryota; kingdom Metazoa; phylum Chordata; class Chondrichthyes; order Orectolobiformes; family Hemiscylliidae; genus Chiloscyllium; species Chiloscyllium punctatum. The sequence goes on from NC_092743.1 coordinate 66,030,122, forward strand.
GCAGTTCTGGTCTCCAAATTTGAGGAAAGACATTCTGGCTATTGAGGGAGTGCAGCGTAGGTTCACGAGGTCAATTCCTGGAATGGCGGGACTACCTTACGCTGAAAGACTGAAGCGACTGGGCTTGTATACCCTTGAGTTTGGAAGGCTGAGAGGGGATCTGATTGAGACATATAAGATTATTAAAGGATTGGACACTCTGGAGGCAGGAAACATGTTTCCACTGACGGGTGAGTGCCGAACCAGAGGACACAGCTTAAAAATACGGGGTAGACCATTTAGGACAGAGATGAGGAGAAACTTCTTCACCGAGAGAGTGGTGGCTGTGTGGAATGCTCTTCCCCAGAGGGCAGTGGAGGCCCAGTCTCTGGATTCATTTAAGAAAGAGTTGGATAGAGCTCTCAAGGATAGTGGAATCAAGGGTAATGGAGATAAGGCAGGAACAGGACACTGATTAAGGATGATCATCCATGATCGTACTGAACGGTGGTGCAGGCTCAAAGGGCAGAATGGACTACTCCTGCACCTATTGTCTATTGTCTTTTCCCCCCCATATGTTGCAACCCCCCTCTCCCCCAATACTCAGATCTCTCACTATCTTCCTTTCATAATGGGCTCCTTCCCCAACATCTAGATCCAAAACCTCACTGCTCATTCATCTCATGCTTCACACAGATGCGACCATTCCTGCCCATCAGCTAGTCAGCCTGTCAACATTGCCAATACTCGGCCAGAATTTGGAAAGCAAATGTTACAACAAGGTCCTGTGTCAAAAACAACAAGAATTCTAAATTCTCTGCTATGTAAGGTGTTCTTCCAAACCCTCATTCGGGAATCAACCCAATTTTCACCATACACTGTCCTCATCAATATTAGGGCTATTGTGTTGTAAGGAAAAGAGAGAGAGAGAGAGAGAGAGAGAGAGAGAGAGAGATCAAGCCTTCCAATTTTGAGTTTAAGGAACACATTTAAATTTTGTCTTTCCAGAACTAAAGGATCAGCTGAAGCTGGTCACAAAAATGCAACATAAAATTCCTGATAAAATTAAAAAAATAAAATCCCATTTTGTTGACACTGTTACAATTGTCAACGGTAGAAAAGACTCCCAACTCAAAGCACATGCAATTTGACTGTTCTTCTTAGGTAGTATCTTGTGGTTGAGGACGACTTACTTGCAAACAAAAAATGAATTTTAAGGTGACTGAAGAGTCCAGTGCACAGTCTGTCAGTCATCGATGTGGCAGACACCACCCCGATGGTGAACTTTGAGAGGGTATGAGTAGTCTATGGAGGGGGGAGAGAGGGTATGAGTGAGTCTGTGAAGGAGGGACTGAGTCGATGAGTGAGGTTTGAGTGAGTTTCTGAGAGATTGAGCTTGTGAGGGAGGGAGGGAGGCAGTAAGTCTGCAAAGGAGTGAGTAACTCTGAGGAGTTGTGTGGATGATTCTGGGAGGGAGGTAAATTAGTCTGTGAGGAAGGAGTGAGTGAATGTGAGGAAGGGAGGGAGTAGGTAAGGGACAGAATGAGTGATAGGGTCTATGACGGAGGAAATTAATCTGAGGGAGGGATAAGTGAGTCAGGGAGAAATGAGTGATAGAATCTGTGCAGGAGAATGTGCAAGAATTTGTGCAGATGGAAGTAGTAAAGAAAAAGTCTATGAGGGAGGGAGGCAAGGACTGACAGAGTCTGAGGGGGAAGGAGTGAGAGATTTTGAAGAAGTGAATCTGTGAAGGTGAGAGTCGATGAAAGAGAGATTTTGCAACTGTGAGACTGACAGACAGCCAGACACACACAAACCCTCGCTATCTCTTCCTGTTCTTTCCACAAAATACAATCCACAAAGCAGTCTGGGAGTGAAAGAAAACTCAGGCTGGAAGGCAGTCCTCTTGCAAAGCCCACTTTTGAACTAATTCTGCCAAGGTCAGCTCACAGTATGTGTCATGAGAAGCAAAAGCAAGGTCAACGTTCATTAAACTTAAATCTTTAGTGCTTCCTTGATCCACACATCTTGTTATTGGCAAACAAGACTTGGGACCTAGTCAGTCTCTCTTTAGCTCTGCTTCCGAAGTGAAAAGGCAGTTAAAGTTTTATGATAAAATATGTTGTGGAGAGGTCAGTGTTGTACTGGGGTAGACAAAGTTAAAAACCAAACAACACTAACCTGGTGTTGTATGATTTTTAACTTTGACAAAGTATCTTGCAGAGCTCTCTTAACGATCTTTTTTATCACTCACCTTCTTGAAATCCATATATAAAACTTGCTCATGAGCGCGTTGGGGAAAGACAAAAATTGAAATTTGGCCCATCCCACGTGAAGGTGGGAGTAGGCTGAGGAATGGAGGTTGGCAGTGAAATCCCCTCAGAGGCTGCAAGACACTAGGTAACTGCCCTGAAGCAACTCCAATGTATAATTCTAGACTTTATCAATACAAGATACAAAAAATGTCGCAAATAGAAAAGTGTCATAAATCTCTCCCTTCTCCATATTTACTGAGAAAATAACTATCAATCCATGAATACCTAGTTTTATATGAAAATATTTTATATTCTTAGTAACAGTTGAATAGGTGAGCCATCAGGGCATCATATTCTAGTTACTGGCTGATCCCAATAGTTCCTCAAACAGTGACTTTACAATTTACCTCCCACCTGCAGGACAAGAGACCTGATTAAAACATTCAGAGAAAAGTTATAGTGCTCTAATCTGTAACACAATTGTCAATGTAAACAATACTGGCCCCCCTACTATGGTATGACATTTGATATAGGATAATAAAAAGGAAAGGTCATGAATTTCTTCAATGAGAAAGAGAAAAGTGCATGCTCGATAATAACTGTATCCACATTTACTCATCTCTGCTCTAAGACACAAAGACACTGATGTGAGACTGAAAATGTGTTGCTGGAAATGTGTTGCAGCAGGTCAGGCAGCATCGAAGGAGCAGGAGAATCGACGTTTCGGGCAGGAGCCCTTCTTCAGGAATGAGGAGAGTGTGCCAAGCAGGCTAAGATAAAAGGTAGGGAGGAGGGACTTGGGGGAGGGGTGTTGGAAATGCAATAGCTGGAAGGAAGTTAAGGTGAGGGTGATAAGCCAGAGTGGGGGTGGGGGCGGAGAGGTCAGGAAGAAGATTGCAGGTTAGGAAGGTGGTGCTGAGTTCAAGGGTTGGGACTGATGTGAGACATAAAGACATTGCAAACTCAGATACAAAACCAATAAGCACATCTCCAAAAGCACAAAGAAGTTGTATGAATTAATTACTTAAATGTAATGGTACTCACTTTTCCTGCTAAGTATTGTAGGACAAGCCCAAGGACCTCTGCAGCTGCTGCATAGACCTCTTTATAACGTGTTAAGGAAATGTTATGCACCAGTCTCTGAAAGAACCTGACAGAAGTAAAATAGAAATGAAAACAATCTAATGTAATTTTGATTGATTAAATGCAGTTTTCTGAGAGTATTTAGCATAAGGCATCACTATACACTATTATTGCTGTACACCAGCAAATCTTTTTCCCCATTTGCCAAACACATTAATCTTCACTTTTTGAGACAAACCTGAAGTGTCTTAATTGAGTCCTTTACACCAAGTGCAATTATCTGAGCAGTGAAATTATGTGTATCATTCAAGCCAAACTAATTAAAACAAAGTTTATTTTCCAGTCTGCTTGGACTAACTAAAGAGCATTAGGCATTATAGTAATCTAGCTCAATGGGAGGGATACGTTCTTTATTGGAGACTAAAATTGTGTAGGATATAATACAGTCAGGTGACCTGAACCTGCCTATTTTCCACCAAGCAGCTTATGTATCACTATCCTTCATGGTTCGGAGATGCCGGTGTTGGACTGGGTTGTACAAAGTTAAAAATCACACAACACCAGGTTATAGTCCAACAGGTTTAATTGGAAGCACACTAGCTTTCGGAGCGACGCTCCTTCATCAGGTGATTGTGGAGGGCTCGAGCACACCTGATGAAGGAGCGTCGCTCCGAAAGCTAGTGTGCTTCCAATTAAACCTATTGGACTATAACCTGGTGTTGTGTGATTTTTAACTTTATCCTTGATGGTTTTGGGACGCTCTTTGAGGAACAGCACAGACAGGCTGCAGTATGTCAGGAAGTCGGAAGCAAAGACTGAGATACAAATGCTGACTGAATCCTGAAGGACATACCTGCCAAAGTACACTTGTGGCAGATGGTGAGACAACCAATAGGAAAAAAAAACTTGTTGACTTTATCCTCACCAATCTGGCTGACTCCAATATATCGATCATTGCACTACCACCATGCTAAACTGTATAGATTTAAAACAGAGCTGTCACTTCAAAACTGAAGATCCATGAGGTGTTGTGGACTATCAGCAGCAGCAGGACTGTATTCAACTAACTTATATCCCAACAGTCCAGTATTTCAATCATTACTCTCACTATCCATGGCAGGCACTGCTGTTCAGAAGGGTAAAAAAGACTTGTAGGGCCATAGTCATAGAGGATTCTATTGTGAGGGGAGTAGATATGTGGCTCTGTGGCCGAAAACGGGACTCCCAGATAGTATGTTGCCTCCCAGGTGCTCGGGTCAGGGATGTCACCGATCGGCTGCAGAGCATTCTAAAAGGGGACGGTGAACAGCCAGTTGTCTTGGTGCATATAGGCACCAACGATATAAGGAGGAAACGAGATGAGGTCCTGAAAGAAGAATTCAGGGAGCTAGTAGAGAAGTTCAACAGAAGGACCTCAAAAGGTAGTGATCTCGGGATTACTACCAGTGCCACGTGCTAGCCAGTGTAGAAATGAAAAAATAGACAGGATGAACATGTGGCTTGAGAGATGGTGTAGGAGAGAGGGGTTCAGATTTGTTGGACATCGGGACCAGTTCTGGGAAAGGTGGGACTATTCCAAAATGGACGGTCTACATCTGAACCAGATCGAAACCAATGTCCTTGGGGGAGTTTTTGTTACACTATTGGGGATTTTTTAAACTAATGTGGCAGTGGGCTGGAAACCAGAACAGAAAACAAGTAAGCAGTGAGGTGGAGACTGGAGACTGGAGACTGTAAGAATTATAAATAAAGCATTAATAAAGGGAAGAGTAGGCAGAGAGCAGATGAGCGCAAAAAAAAACTGGTGGCATGAAATGCATCTACTTTAATGCAAGGAGTATAGTGTATAAGGCAGATGAATTTAGGGCTTGGATTGGTGCCTGGGAGTATGATGTTATTGCAATTACAGAGACTTGGTTGAAGGAAGGGCATGATGATTGGCAATTAAATGTTCCAGAATATAGGCGCTTCAGACAGGACAGAGAGGGAAGAAAAAGGGGGAGTAGAGTTGCATTGCTGGTCAAGGACTATATCACGGCTGTGCTAAACGAGCACACTATGGAGGCCTTGGATAGTGAGGCATTATGGGTGGAGCTGAGAAATAAGAAGGGTGCAGTCACACTGTTGAGGCTGTATTACAGGCCTCCCAACAGTAAGCGTGAGGTAGCAGAACAAATCGATAAACAGATTATGGAAAGATGTAGAGGCAATAAGGTAGTGGTGATGGGAGATTTTAATTTTCCCAACATTGACTGGGATACACTTAACGTCAGAGGTCGGGATGGGGTAGAATTTCTAAGAAGCGTCCAGGAGAGTTTTCTAGAGCAGTTTGTCAATCGTCTGACGAGGGAAGGGGCCATATTGGACCTGGTACTGGGGAACGAGCCAGGAGAGGTGGTAGAAGTTGCGGTGGGGATTTGTTTGGGAACAGTGACCACAATTCTGTAAGTTTTAGAATACTCGTAGATAAAGAACAGAGTGGTCCTAAGGGAAGAGTACTAAACTGGACCAAGGCCAATTATATCAAAATTAGGCATGAGCTTGGAAATGTGGTTTGGACACAGCTATTTGAAGGGAAGTCCACATTTGAGATGTGGGAGTTTCAAAAATAGGTTAAAGGTAATCTAGGATTGGCATTTCCTGTTGAAGGCAAAGGATAGGAAGGGCAAGATTCGTGAACCATGGATGACAGGAAAAATTGTACGACTAGCCAAGAGAAAAAGGGAAGCATACATAAGGTCTAGGCAGCTAAGAACAGAACGGGCCCTGGAGGAATATCGGAAGAGTAGGACAAGTCTTAAACGTGGAATCAAGCTGGTTAAAAAGGGTCATGAAATAGCTTTACCGAGCAGAATTAAGTAGAATCCCAAAGCATTTTATTCTTATATAAGAAGCAAGCGGGTAACTAGAGAAAGGATTGGTCCACTAAAAGATAACGAAGGAAGGTTGTGTGTCGAACCTGAGAGAATGGGTGAGATTCTGAATGATTACTTTGTATCAGTGTTCACTGAGGAGAGGAACATGATGAATGTTGAGATTAGAAATAGAAGTTTGATTAGTCTGGATCAGGTTGACATAAGTAGAGAAGATGTGTTGGGTAGGCTAGAGATTATTAAGGTGGACAAATCCCCAGGACCCAGACGGGATCTATCCCAGGTTGCTGAGGGAGGCGAGAGAGGAAATAGCTGGGGCCCTGACAGATATCTTTGTGGCATCCCTAAATACAGGTGAGGTGCCAGAGGACTGGAGGGTTGCTCATGTTGTCCCCCTCTACAAGAAGGGTAGTAGGAATATTCCGGATAACGACAGACCAGTGAGCCTGACGTAGGTGGTGGGAAAGTTGCTGGAGAAGGTACTGAGGCATAGGATCTATTTATATTTAGAAAAGAATGGGCTTATCAGTGATAGGGAACATGGTTTTGTGCGGGGGTGATCGTGCCTTACCAAATTAATAGAGTTCTTCGAGGAAGTGACCAAGTTGATAGATGAAGGAAGGGCTGTTGATGTCATATACATGGACTTTTGTAAGGTGTTTGATAAGGTTCCCCATGGAAGACTAATGGAGAAAGTGAAGTCATATGGTGTTCTAGCTAGGTGGATAAAGAGCTGACTGAGCAGCAGGAGACACAGAAGTAGTTGAAGGGAGTTTCTCGAAATGGAGAAAGGTGACCAGTGGTGTTCCACAGGGGTCAGTATTGGGGCCACTGTTCTTTGTAATATACATAAATGATCTGGAAGAGGGCACTGTTGGTATGATTAGCAAGTTTGCAGATGACACGAAGATTGGTGAAGTAGCAGAAAGCACAGGGGACTGTTAGAGAATACGGGAGGATATAGATAGACTGGAGAGTTGGACGGAAAAGTGGCAGATGGATTTCAATCCAGACAAATGTGAGGTGATGCATTTAGGCAAGACCAATTCTAGAGCGAATTAGACAATGAATGGAAGAGCCTTGGGAAAAGTTGATGGGCAGAGAGATCTGGAAGTGCAGGTCCATTGTACCCTGAATATTGCTGCACAGGTGGATAGAGTGGTCAAGAAGGCATATCGTATACTTGCCTTCATTGGACGGGGTATTGAGTATAAGAGCTGGCAAGTCATGTTAACATTGTACAAGACATTGGTTCAGCCGCATTTAGAATACGGTGTACAGTTCTGGTCGCCACATTGCCAAAAGGATGTAGACGCTTTGGAGAGGGTGCAGAGAAGGTTTACGAGGATGCTGCCTGGTATGGAAGGTGCTAGCTATGAAGAGAGGTTCAGTAGGATAGGTTTATTTTCATTAGAAAAAAGGAGATGGGGGGGGGGGGGGGGGGGGGGGGTGGGGATGTGATTGAGGTTTACAAAAGCCTGAAGGGTATAGACAGGGTGGATAGAGACAAGCTTTTTCCCAGGGTGAAGGATGCAATAACGAGAGGTCACACTTTCAAGGTGAGAGGTGGAAAGTTTAAGGGGGATACATGCGGCAAGTACTTCACACAGAGGGTGGTGGGCGCTTGGAACACATTGCCAGCAGAGGTAGTAGAGGCAGGCACAGTAGATTCATTTAAGATGTGCCTGGATAAATGCATGAGTAGGTGGGGAGCAGAGGGATACTGATGCTTAGGAATTGACCGACAGGTTTAGACAGTACATTTCGATTGGCTCTGGCTTGGAGGGCCGAAGAGCCTGTTCCTGGGCTGTAAATTTTCTTTGTTCTATCCGACCAGGGGGCCAAACCTAGCTCAATCAGAAGCGAGCAGAACATTCCAGAAACAGCACCAGGCATTCCTTACAATCTGGTGAAGCTGTAACACTGTAGTATTGTCAAAAAAGCAAAATAACCACAAGCAACATGTCATACGCAGGAAAATCAATCTCACAACAAATGGATCAATTTAAAGCTCTGTCCACCCACATCCAATGATCGATAATTTAACAATTAAATGGAGGACGAAGCTCCAGAGATGTCCACATTGTCAATGATGGGGGATGCCTAACACAGCAGTTTTAAATACAAGATGAAGCATTTAAAGCTATCTGAAGCAGCAGAGAGAACTGAATGATTCATCTCAGTCTCTTCTTGAGGTTGTCAAGAAGAGGTGGAGAATTTTCAAAGAATTATAGACAGATTCAGTGAGTCAGCAAAAATTTGGCAGATGGAGTAAAATATGGCAAAAGCGAACTTGTCCATTTTGGCAGGAGGAACAGAAAGGAAATTTACTACTTATGTGGAGAGAGGTTGCAGAACTCAACCGTACAGAGGGATCCAGGTGTCTTGGTACAGGAGACACAAAGTTAGTTTGCAGGCACAGCAAGTGATTAGGAAGGCAAACAGATTGTTGTTGTTTCAAGGGGAATGGCACACAAAAGGCAGAATATTTTACTGCACAATGCCTTGGTGAGATCATATCTGGAGAACTCTGTACAGGTTTGGTCTCTTCATTTGAGACAAAACATGAAGCATTTCAGAAAAGGTCCATTAACTCATTCCTGAGATGAAGGGCTTATATTCTGAAGAAAGGTTAAACTGGTTAGATCTATATCCAGTGGATTTTAGAAGAATGTTGAGCATATAATAATTTCTTGAGGGGCTGGATAAGATGAATACTAGAAAGGTGGGCCCTCTTATGGGGAGACAAAATCTAGAAGTCTCCTTTTTAAAGGGTTCTTGGGTGCAGACAGAAAACTGGAGCTGAGACTACAATTAGATCAGCCATGACGTTATTAAAAGGTACAGAAAGTACAAAGGGCCGAATGACCCACTCCTGCTCCTGAGCCCTATGTTCCTATGAAGGCACATCACTGTCATCTTCTCAAAAGGCAATTATAGAAGGTTAATAAATGCTGTTGCCAGTGATGAAGCCAACTTAACAACTGGAATTGAAATAGCATTTGTCTAATTGGATGACGCTGCATTGGGATAATAATTGAAAACACCAGGAATGAAATGGGGAGCCAAACCTGATGCCCAAACCTTGCCAATCAGGAACAAGGAATTTAAAAGTCTCAGCTTGTGATATACAAATATCTTAACATTCACAACATATCTCGGGAGTTGCAAGAAATTTAAAGACATTCTGAATCATTATATGCATTGAAAGAATTTTGTTTCTGTCAAAGAGAGAGCTAGCCTGATGCATCCCATTCCAACTGGTACTAGACAAAATTTTAAAAAATACCTTACAAAATGTTCTTAACAAAATACAGTGTATGCTGTTTGCAATTTAACAATCTATTTATAGCCTTTCTAAAAAAAAAACTAAATCTTTGTTTGTTAGTAGCTAAATCTTGCAATTTATCACATCGTGCCCATTTCCACTGTGAGGAAGTGGCAGAGTAGCAATGTCATTCGATTAATAAGCCAGAATTCCAGGCTAATAGTGTTCAGGGTTCATTGGTCTGAATCCTACCTTGGCAGCTGGTGAAATACAAACTCAATTTTTAAAACTCTTGAATTAAAAGGAAGCCTATTGGCAACCATGTAACTACTCATTATTGTCAAAACCTATATGGTTCACAAATGTGAACTTTCTTTCAGGGAAGTTAGCAGGAGCAACTGCAGGCCATTCAGCCTTTCAAGCTTACGTAGTCATTCAATAGGATCACAACTCAACATCCAACTGTTCCCACTTTCTCCCCATACCCTTTGGTCCCTTCAGTCCTAAGAATTATATCTCATTCGTTAAATCGTCCAATGTTTTGGCCTTAACTGCTTTCTACAGCAAAGAATTCCACAGGTTCAACACTCTCGGGAAAAGAAATTTCTCTTGTAAAAGCCTATCACGTATGCGGAGACTGTGACCCCTGGGGTCATCAGGAACATCCTTTCTGCATTTACTTTGTCGAGCCCCGTTGGCACTTTATAGGTTACTAAAAGATTCTCTCTCAATCTTCTAAATTCCAGTGAATATAGCCCTAACTGATCCAGTCTCTCATCATACATTAATCCTGTCATCCCAGGAATCAGGAATGTCCTTTCTCACAGAAGGACCAAACTGTACTTGATGTTGTACAAATTATCTCACTATGAAGGCCTACATACCATTATCTGTCTTCATTGCATGCCACCTTCTGCATGCTGACTTTCAGTGACTGGTTTCAGGTCTTGTTGCATCTTCCCCCTTTCCCAGTCTATAGTCATTGAGATAATAATCCACCATCCTTCATATTTATGCACAAGATACTTCATCTGCCAAGTGCTGCCAACTCACTCAACTGGTCCTATTGACAATGAAGCATCGTTGTCCTCACAGCTCACCTTCCTACCCAACTTTGCATTTCTACAAACCTGGAGACATTGTATTTAGTCCCTCATCTAAGTCATTCCTATATACTGTGAATAGCCTGACTCTAAGTACTGATCTCTGTGGTAACCCACTAGTCAGTGCTGCCACTCAGAAAAGACAAATTTATTCCTGTTTGCCAACCAGTTCTCAATCCATGTCAGTTCAATACCCCTAATCCAATGCACTTGAATTTTGCATGCTAATCTACCATGTAACACCTTGTCAAAAGTCTTCTGAAAGTCCAATTAAACCAAATCCATTGGCTCCTCCTTATCAACCCTACTAATTACATCCTCAAAAATTCCAGTAGATTTATCAAGCATAATTTCTCTTTCATAAATTCATGCTAACACTGTCTACTCCTGTCACTGTTTTCCAAGTGCTCTGTTATTAATTCTTTTAAATTGGACTCTAGTGTTCTCCCCACTATTGACATCAGGCGAAGTGGTCAATAATTCTGTTTTTTCTCTCTACCTCTCTTTTTAGTTAAAAGTCACACAACACCAGGTTATAGTCCAACAGGTTTGTTTGGAAGTACAAGCTTTCGGTGTGCTGCTCCTTCATCAAGGGACTTCCTCTCGCCTTCAAGAGTCATGAGGTGATGTTGCAGCTGTATGGGACCTTGGTAAGGCCACATTTGGAGTACTGTGTGCAGTTCTGGTCGCCTCATTTTAGGAAAGATGTGGAAGCTTTGGAGAGGGTGCAGAGGAGATTTACCAGGATGTTGCCTGGAATGGTGAATAGGTCGTACGAGGATAGGTTGAGAGTGCTAGGTCTTTTCTCATTGGAACAGCGAAGGATGAGGGGTGACTTGATAGAGGTTTATAAGATGATCAGGGGAATAGATAGAGTAGACAGTCAAAGACTTTTTCCCGGGTACAACAGAGTGTGACAATGGGACATAAATTTAAGGTGAAGGGTGGAAGGTATAGGGGGGATTTCAGGGGTAGGTTCTTTACCCAGAGAGTGGTGGGGGCATGGAATGCGCTGCCTGTGGGAGTGGCAGAGTCAGGATCATTGGTGACCTTTAAGCAGCAATTGGATAGGTACATGGATAAGTGCTTAAGCTAGGACAAATGTTCGGCACAACATTGTGGGCCGAAGGGACTATTCTGTGCTGTATTGTTCTATGTTCATTAATCTTACGCTCTTTACAGACTTACAGAGACTTTTATAATCAGTTTTCAACTAAATCTTGTACTCTATCCCCTCCCTCTTAATCAGTCCCTTTCTCCTCTTCATTGCAAACTAGACTGCTCCCAATCCTCAGGCTTGCTGCTGTTTTTGGCCAATTTGTACACGCCTTCCTTGGATCTAATACAATCTATAATTTCCCTCATTAGCCAAGGTCGGGCCACCCTTCCCATTTTACTTTTGTGCCAGACAGGAATGAACAACTGTTGCAGATCCTTTATGCTTTCCTTAAATATCTGCCATTGCCTATCCACTGTTATCCATTCATGTAATGTTCTCTAATTTAACCTAGGGGAGAAAATGAGGACTGCAGATGCTGGAGATCAGAGCAGAAAATGTGTTGCTGGAAAAGCGCAGCACATCAGGCAGCACCCAAGGAACAGGAAAATCGACATTTCGGGCATCAGCCCTTCTTCAGGAATGAGGAAAGTGTGTCCAGCAGGCTAAGATAAAAGGTAGGGAGGAGGGACTTGGGGGAGGGGCGTTGGGAATGTGATAGGTGGAGGGAGGTCAAGGTGAGGGTGATAGGCTGGAGTGGGGTGGGGGCGGAGACGTCAGGAAGAAGATTGCAGGTTAGGAAGGTGGTGCTGAGTTCGAGGGATTTGACTGAGACAAGGTGGGGGAGGGGAAATGAGGAAACTGGAGAAATCTGAGTTCATCCCTTGTGGTTGGAGGGTTCCTAGGCGGAAGATGAGGCGCTCTTCCTCCAACCGTCGTGTTGCCATGGTCTGGCGATCGAGGAGTCCAAGGACCTGCATGTCCTTGGTGGAGTGAGAGGGGGAGTTGAAGTGTTGGGCTACGGGGTGGTTGGGTTGGTTGGTCCGGAGCAGGATGGTCTGTTCTCTAGCAGATTTCTCAACATACTGATATCCAGAAAACTATCTTGTAAATACTTCTAACGTTCTTCCTCTAGGGTATTGTCACTGATTTGATTTGTCCAATCTATATGCAGATTAAAGTTGCCCACAATTACATTGGTACTTTTATTGCTTGAATCTGTGATTTTCTATCTAATGCCTTCACCAACATTACCACCACAGTTCAGTGATGTATAGAAAACCCTATTGTTTGCTGCCCCTTGGTATCTCTAAGCTTTACCTATACAGATTCTACTTCACCACAGCCTATATCATTCTTCACAATTGCATTCATTTTCTTGTTAACCATCAATGCTTCCTCACCTCCTCTTCCTTTTTGCTTCTTCTTCCTAAAAACTGAATACCGCTGGATATTCAGTTCCACTCCCTGCATGTAGACTATTAGCTTGCATAGTGACCTTCTCTCTGTATGTGCTAAACATGATTTCCCTCTGCCATCTTTAAGTAGTCTTTCTTACTCGTGACTCCTGTTGTGGACCAGGACCGACCCCCTCAAAACATTTCAAGACTGTAGCCCATAACCTAACATTGCTCGTTTTTTAAGAAGGTGTAACATGGATATTCCAGAAGGGATCCAGTTGGTCAAACCATGTTATTTTAAACAAAACAGAATTTATTTACAAGATTACCAAATGAAACTCAAACAAAAAAGAACAGAATACCAAATAACATAATCTATCCAAAAATCCAACAGATCATCCCAACTTCATGATGCTGTTCCAAATACTTGCAACAATCCCCCTAAACACCCTTTGACACAAAAAGTAAAATCAAACACAGGATCTTATAGGAGAGATGTCAGAGAGAGGAGGATCAGCATGGACCTGCTTTTTTGGTTCCAGTAGCTTTTACAACTGCCTGACTGCTTTCAGTGAATAACCAGACAAACCAAACCAGAGAAAAGCTGAGGAGAAAGTGAGGACTGCAGGTGTTAGAGATCAGAGATGACAGTGTGGTGCTGGAAAAGTGTAGCAGGTCAGGCAGCGTCCGAACAGCAGGTGAATCAACATTTCAGATATAAGCCCTTCATCTGGAATGAGGCTGGTGGGCCAGAGATAAATGGGAGGGGGGGTGGGGTTGGGGGAAAGGTAGCTGAGAATGAGATAGGTAGATGAAGACGGGGGAGAAGGTTCCAGTTTGAAGAGGAAGGCGGAACGGATTGATGGCAAAGGTGAAGTCAAGAGGGCAGTGTCAAGGTGAAGGCTTGGGACTGGGATAATGTGGGTGAGGGGAAATGAGAAAGTTGGTGAAATCAACATTGATTCTGTGGTTGCAGGGTCCCAAGGCAGAATATGAGGCATTCTTCCTCCAGGCGTCAGGTGGTAAGGGTTTGGCGATGAGGGAGGCTCAGGACCTGCATGTGCTCGGCAGGCTGGCAGGGGAGTTGACTTATTCAGCTGCGGGGCGGTGGGGTTGGTGCAGGTCATAAAGTCAGAGATATACAGCATGGAAACAGACCCTTCGGTCCAACCCATCCATGCCGACCAGATATCTCAACCCAATCTAGTCCCACCTGCCAGCACCCGGCCCATATCCCTCCAAACCCTTCCTATTCATATACCCATCCAAATGCCTCTTAAATGTTGCAATTGTACCAGCCTCCACCACATCCTCTGGCAGCTCATTCCATACACATACCACCCTCTACGCGAAAACGTTGCCCCTTAGGTCTCTTTTATATCTTTCCCCTCTCACCCTAAACCTATGCCCTCTAGTTCTGGACTCTCCCAATCCCTGGGAAAAGTCTTTGTCTATTTATCCCACCCATGATCCTCATAATTTTGTAAACTTCTATAAGGTCACCCATCAGCCTCCGACGCTCCAGGGAAAACAGCCCCAGCCTGCTCAGCCTCTCCCTGTAGCTCAGATCCTCCAACCCTAGCAACATCCTTGTAAATCTTTTCTGAACCCTTTCAAGTTTCACAACATCTTTCCGCTAGAATTGCACGCAATATTCCAACAGTGGCCTAACCAATGTCCTGTACATGACCTCCCAACTCTGTACTCAATACGCTGACCAATAAAGGAAAGCATACCAAGCACCTTCTTCACTATCCTATCTACCTGCAACTTCATTTTCAAGGAGCTATGAACCTGCACTCCAAGGTCTCTTTGTTCAGCAACACTCCCTTACCATTAAGTGTATAAGCCCTGCTAAGATTTGCTTTCCCAAAATGCAACACCTCGCATTTATCTGAATTAAACTCCTTCTGCCACTTCTCAGCCCACTGGCCCATCTGGTCCAGATCCTGTTGTAATCTGAGGTAACCCTCTTCGCTGTCCACTACACCTCCAATTTTGGTGTCACCTGCAAACTTACTCACTGTACCTCTAATGCTCGCATCCAAATCATTTATGTAAATGACAAAAAGTAGAGGGCCCAGCATCGATTTTTGTGGCACTCCACTGGTCACAGTCTGAAAAACAATCCTCCACCACCACCCTCTATGTTCTACCTTTGAGCCAGTTCTGTATCCAAATGGCTAGTTCTCCCTGTATTCCATGAGATCTAACCTCGCTAACCAGTCTCCCATGGGGAACCTTGTCGAATGCCTTACTGGAGTCCATATAGATCACTTCTACTGCTCCGCCCTCATCAATCCTCTTTGTTACTTCTTCAAAAAACTCAATCAAGTTTGTGAGACATGATTTCCCATGCACAAAGCCATGTTGACTATCCCAAATCAGTCCTTGCCTTTCCAAAAACATGTACATCCTGTCCCTCAGGATTCCCTCCAACAACTTGCCCACCACCAAGGTCAGGCTCTCCGGTCTATAGTTCCCTGGCTTGTCCTTACCACCCTTCTTAAACAGTGGCACCACGTTTGCCAACCTCCGGTCTTCCAGCACCTCACCTCTTACTATTGATGATACAAATATCTCAGCAAGAGGCCCAGTAATCACTTCTCTAGCTTCCCACAGAGTTCTAGGGTTCACCTGATCAGGTCCTGGGGATTTATCCACTTTTAACCATTTCAAGAAATCCAGCACTTCCTCCTCTGTAATTGGGACATTTTGCAAGATGTCACCATCTATTTCCCCACAGTCTATATCTTCCATATCCTTTTCCACAGTAAATACTGATGCAAAATATTCAATTAGTAATCTCCCCCATTTTCTGTGGCTCCACACAAAGGGAACCTTACTGAGCTTTGAGGGGCCCTATTCTCTCCCTAGTTACCCTTTTGTCCTTAATATATTTGTAAAAACACTTTGGATTCTCCTTAATTCTACTTGCCAAAGCTATCTCATGTCCCCTTTTTGCCCTCCTGATTTCCCTCTTAAGTATACTCCTACTTTCTTTATACTCTTTACAGGATTCACTCGATCTATCCTGTCTATACCTGACATATGCTTCCTTCTTTTTCTTAACCAAACCCTCAATTTCTTTAGTCATCCAGCATTCCCGATACCTACCAGCCTTCCCTTTCACCCTGACAGGAATATACTTTCTCTGGATTCTTGTTATCTCATTTCAGAAGGCTTCCCACAGGTGTCCCAGTGATGTTCTCTGAAAGGATCTGCAAGTTGGTGTCCTGTCTCCCAATGTAGAGCAGACCACATCAGGTGCAACAGATACACAGTAGATGACATTGGTGGAGGTGCAGTAAATCTCTGTCGGATGTGGAAGGATCCTTTGGGGCCTTGGATGGAGGTGTGGGCGCAGGTTTTGCACTTCCTGCGGTGGCAAGGGAAGGTGCCGGGTGTGAGGTGTGAGCTGTTAGGGGACATGGATCTGACGAGGGAGTCACGAAGGGAATGGTCTCTCCAGAATGCTGATCGGGGTGGGGAGGGAAACATATTTCTGGTGGTGGGGTCCGTTTGTAGGTGGCGGAAGTGGCAGAGGATGATATGATGTAAGAGAAAAGCTGAGCTGGGAGAACTAGCTACTCCCTTTTTACTGTAGCTGTTTTTAAACTTGAAAGGCTTTTGTCTGAGGCAGTATCAGTTAGCAATAATCAAATTAGCCCTAAAATCCTTCAAATTTAGACTTCTCGGAGGTAGCTCTCTGAAAAACAAAGCCAAGGACATCATAACCTTGTTAAAGGAGCAGCATCATCACATTCCTGACCCACAGGTGACCTCTCCAGCCAATTATGGATGGGCAACAAATATCAGTCTGGCCAGCATTGCCTATATCCCTTGAACAACACTAAAAAAAACTATTAAGAGAAATTTCTGGATGCACAGATCTGAATACTATTTAACTATATGGATTTTAATCATTAATCCTTCTCATTTATCCTTTAGCATCAGGGTGTAGCATCAGAATCAGCTGCATGTCCTCCAGTCTCATGGGTGTTTGACTTATTAATTGAATGGCCCACAGGATTATAGGTGTTCAGACCAGACAACTTCGTAACGTCATACTAACAAATGGTGCTAGGAGACTGAGATTTTGACATATCAAATCAATGTAGATTCCGTATACACACATTTACAATGTGTGCTGAAGGCAACATAAAATATAATTTCATTATTAAACAAAGTTTTATTCTAAAAGCCAAGCACCGCAGATGCTGGAAATCTGAAATAGAAACAGGAAATGCTATTAAACTCAGCAGGTCAGGCAGCATCTGTGGAGAAAAAAGTAGTGTTAACATTTCAAGCCCAAAACGACCCTTCCTTATAATGTTCTACTTTGACGACAATTTTAGGTCTGTTAAAAGCATTTTAGGAAGTTTAAATAGATTTACAGTTTCAGAATCATTAAATTTTTGTAGCTAATATTAGTAACTATTTTTTAACCTTACCTTTCACTGTCAATTTCACATTTGCAATCATATGGAGGTAAGTTATTGGCAAGAACAATCCCAAGCAACTGGATGCCCACAGAGTTGTCTTTGGTATTCGGATCCCTTCCAGCAAACCGATCAAAGATCAGGCTACACAATTTGTCATAAAATTTTCAAAAGTTAGATAAAGCATGCAGCAAAGATCTTTTACAGACAAACACAATGCTCCAAAACTGTAATTTCTTTAAAGTAACTTTGCCTCATTTTCCTGCTTTCTATCCTGTTAGCTATTACAACTTTTATAGCTCATGCATAGAAAGATGGTGCGAGAAATAGAAAATTTTATTTGTGAAGAAAGATTTGCAAAGTTGGGATCGTTTTCTTTGATATGGAGGAGGCTAAGGGGACATTTAACTGAGGTTTACATGGGTTGAGATAACTGCTTTTGGGGAGGGGAGGGAGGAAATACTTTTAAACTTGCTTGTAGTAACATTAATTGAGGAAAATAGATGGAAAGGTCATTTAAAAAAGAATCTTGTAGAGGTGCCTGAAATGTTGCATCCTTGAGGACTTCACCCCAAGAGGTGGAAACTGGTCTTAGGTTGAACAGCTCCTGCTTCAGCTGGAATGGATATAATGCACACCACAGCTTCCCTGTTTCTTCCTTATACAGAGGAACCTTGATAATCCGGCATTCGATTATCCGAATTTCGGATTATTCAGCAAGATCGCAAGATTCGGGTGCTTGGCTAAACTGTGTTATCCGGCATTCGATTATTCAAACTTCCAATTATCCAACAAAATACTCCCCGCCCGTGTTGTTTGGATGATCGAGGTTGCTTTGTACATGGGAGGCTAATGCTAGCAGTAAACCATGACTATCACTCAACATAGAAGGTCATGTTTTCAATTGTCAGGTGAAATACTTGACAATAAAATCAATGTTGATATGATGCAGCATTGAGGAAATGCAGCACTGCTTCAGGTGCCTTCTTGCAGATGAAATATCAAACCACAACTGTTTTCTCAGGTACACAATAAAGACTATTTGGTCATTTTCAAATTACTGTTATGAGGCCTTACTGTAATTATTAATTTTTCTACAGTAAAATAGTAATTACACATTAAAATCCCTTCACTGACTATAAAGTCATTGAGAATTGAGGTTGTAAAAGGCTCTTTACAAATGTTAATTTTTTTTTAAATTGGTGGCTCAAAAATAAATCGTTTTCTGGCTGAAACTCCACTCTCCAAAATTTTCTACATCTAATTTATTACAGCCTGACCACTGAGAAATATTGCACCACTGTATTCATACATGTAAAAGTCCTGCTAATGGTTAGTCAAATGCAAAACCCATACCTGTAAGGGATGGATAGACAATCCTTCCAGCATTCAACTACTGTTTTAATGATTTCCAGATTGTGTCTGAATACCACCCTTTTCTCGTGAAAACAATTCTTCATCAAAAACTCCAGAAGGCGATTTGCAAGGATCTCATTCTTCAAGTCTCCCTAATAACAGTATTTAAGAATTGACACTTCTTAATTTCAGGCTGCAATCTTATCATCAGTGCATACAGCATCAGAGGCCATTTGATCTGCATTGTCCTTGTGCTGACTCTGTAAAAACTTTCAACATTTCCCACTCCCTTTCCCACGGCCATGCATTTCTTTCTTTTCATATACAATTCTTTTTCCCCAAGTTACTACTGAATTTATTTTTAGATTAGATTCCCTACAATATGGAAACAGGCCCTTCAGCCCAACAAATCCACACCAACCCTCCAAAGAGTAACCCACCCAGACCCATTCCCCTACCCTATATTTACCCCTGACGAATGCACCTAACACCATTGGGAATTTAGCATGGCCAATTCATCTAACCTGTACATCTTTGGTCTGTGGGAGGAAACTGGAGCACCCAGAGGAAACTCACACAGACACTGGGAGAATATACAAACTCCACACAGACAATCACCCAAGGCTGGAATTGAACCCGGGTCCCTGGCACTGTGAGGCAGCAGTGCTTACCACCAAGCCACCGTGCCACCCATTTCCAGCACCCTGAGGCAGCGCATTCCAGATCAGAACTTGCTTCATAAAATAACTGCTCATCTGGTTATTTTGCCAATTACCATGAATATTTTTTATCTGGTTACTTATCCTTCCACTTGTGGAAGTAGTTTTTCCTTGTTTTGTCAATCAAAAGCATGTAGATGTAGCAGGCGGTTAAGAAGGCAAATGGCATGTTGGGCTTCATTGTGAGAGGTTTTGAGTACAGGAGCAGTTATACAGGGCCTTAGTGAGGTGCAGGTTTGGTCTCCTTTTCTGAGGAAGGATGCTCTTGCTCTCTAAGGAGTACAGCGACGGTTTACCAGGCTGATTCCAGGAATGATGAGACTGACGTATGAGGAGCGATTGACTAGGTTAGGAGTGTTTATACTGGAGTTCAGATAAAGAAGGGGGACCTCCCAGAGACTTGTACAATTCAAATCAGAACTAGATAGGGTAGATGCAGGGAGGTTGTTCTCGACAGAGGGTGTGTCCAGAACCAAGGGTTACAGTTTGAGGATTCAGGATGGGCCATCTAGGACGGAGATGAGGAGACATTTTCTTGACCCAAAATGTGGTCAGCCTTTGGAATTCATTGCCACAGGAAGTAGTTGATACCAAAACACTGAATGTACTCAAGAGGCAGCCAGATATAGCACTTGGGGCAAATGGGATCAAAGGTCATGGAGAGAAAGCAGGATTAGGGTATTGAGTTGGACGATCAGCCATGATTGTGATGAATACTTGAAAGGGTTCAGAAAAGCTTTACAAGGATGCTGCCAGGGTTGGAGGACTTGAGCTACAGGGAGAGGCTGACTAGGCTAGGGCTGTTTTCCCTGGAGCATCAGAGGCTAAGGGGTGACCTTATAGAGATTTATAAAATCATGAGGGTCATAGGTAGGATCAATAGACAAGATCTTTTCCCTGGGGTGGGGGAGTCCAGAACTAGAGGGCATAGGTTTGGGGTGAGAGGGCAAAGATATAAAAGAGACCTAAGGGACAACTTTTTCATGCAGAGGGTGGTCTGTGTATGGAATGAGCTGTCAGAGGAAGTGGTGGAGGATAGTACAATTACAGTATTTAAAAGGCATCTGTATGGGTATATGAATAGGAAGGGTTTGGAAGAATCACGGCCAATTGCTGGCAAACGGAACTAGATCAGGGTAGGATATTTGGTCGGCATGGACGAGTTGGACCGAAGGGTCTGTTTCCATGCTGTACATCTCTATTACTCTATGAATGACTAAGCAGACTTGAAGGGCTAAATGGCCTCCTCCAGCTCCTATCTTCTAAGTTGTATATGTCTATGTATGTAAAACCCTTCATAATTTTGAATTCCTTTATTAAACTTCTCTTTAAATGCCTCCGCTCTAAGTAAGTGAAGTCCAGTTGCTCCATGTAAATGAACTCTGGGACACTACCTTCCTGAAATTACAGATGCGATTATTGTGCATCTACTATGCCACAAAGGAAGAGAATAGGAACAGGGATATGGATAAATATAGTCACAAACAGGTCCTGCTTTAAAAACCGAATGAGTTTGATGGATTTGGTCAGATTTGTACAGATTGCGAACGCTGACATACTTCAACGTTAATAATCAAATCGCAGCAAACGATGAGTTAGTTTGGCCAATCAAATGTTAAACACAGTGCGAGTGTTAGTTCTTTACTGTGGTGATCAATTCTATTCCTATGTCCTTGCTCTTTTTTTTGTATCCTTTCCAAATGTAGCTCAGAACTTAATACAAGAAATTGTAACTTAGGATTTTTGAAATCAATGACATGGAAACCAAAATATCTCTTTCTTGACATAAACATAATGAGACAGATCCAAAGGCTAACCTGTACCTTTGGAGTGGCCACACTTATCCAAGATAGAACTGTAACGACAATTTCCACAACCATGTAGTGAATGCCATCACCTCCATTATTGCCTGAAACTACTAGTTGCAGAAGGGGCCCCAACCATTCCTTGGCATATGGTTGGAAAATCTACAAAGAAATATAGTTATTTGCATTCGCTCAAATTCAGATGAACTCTTTCATACCAGAATAATACTTATTGAAACTCGGCTTGCACATCATAATTATATTTAATGAAATCCTCAACTCTCATTAAAATATCAAGGAAAAGAACATTTTGATAAATATCTCAGACTGCAAGCTCTGTGCTTTGGAAGTACATATGTACATCATATGCGAGCAAAAAGGAAAAAGAAAATGTGGCAACATATGCCTTGAGAGATTAGAATGTTGCTTGCCAGGTATCTTAAGTTGATGGCGCTGTAAGAAAGAACACAATTACAGCAAAGTCTACTTAGCTTCTATTATAAAAATGGACTGAGGAAATCATGATGGTAAAGTTGAAAGTGCAACACATTGATGCATAATTTTAATTATATGGATGACTATTGAGGACCGATGGATATGTATTTTATTTTCCAGAGTTCAGTAGCAGTGTTCCTGTGACAAAATTGAGTTTACATAATATCCACAAATTTGCTAAACACAACATTAGAATGCAGAATTCTACAACTGACCTGTGGAAAATAAGCCAAGAAACAATTACTGTTCAGTGACAATGATCTGCAGACCAAGTTTTTGAGATTAAGTATTATAATGCAAGAGTTATCCCTATGATTTATTGGTCTTGACTGTTAATCACATGCTCTGTATGAATGTCAAACAGTGCCTTGCTGAAGGCAGGAGAAACAAAGTGCCGAAGAGAAGTCAACCTGACATATATTTGACTAACTGACTGCAGGTTGGTCAAGGGTACAGGAAAAGTCTGGAGTTAGCTTGTCCAGCCAACTTGATAAACAGACCAAGTAAATCTCAAAACAGTGAATCAAAGAATTTCATATTAAAACAAATACATAAATAAACACAAGTTAAAAGAGCTAATAAACTTAGGACCTCTTCAGTGTTAACAATAAGCTTTGCAACGAAGAGTCGGATATTTAACGGTGTTGCAGAATTTCCTAACTTTCCATGCAGAAATTTCATCCATGGTGGAAGTTCATGTGGGGTTTTCCCCTGCAATAGAAAGATTACAAGAAAATAACTTGAATGTTAAATCCAAGAATACAAGTTTTCAATTTTTTGCCATAGCAACAAAATTATAAAGTAATAATTAAATTATTCATCCCTATGTTAGTTTGGCTTAGTTGGTATCTCCCTTGTCTCAGTCAGAGGTTGCGAATTTTGTGAAAACCTCAGCAGAAAAGCTAGGTTGGGGTAGACATGTTTCAGAGATTCTGAAATTTGTTTTCAGGATGCGGGCATGACTGGCTAGCATTTATTGTCCATGTTTAGTTTCCTAGAGGGTAGTTTAGAGCTAACCATGTTGCTGTAATCTGAAGTCACATGTAAACTCAACCTGGTAAGGACAGCAGAATTCCTTCCTGAAGGACATTAGTTTTTATGACAATCATAAGACCAAGAAGTAGTAGGCCACACACCCCACTGAGTCTGCTTTGCTATTAATGAGAACATGACTGATTTAATAATCCTTAATTCCACTTTCCTGCCTTTGCCCCATAACCTTTGATTCCCATACTGATTATAAATCTGTGTATCTCAGCCTTGAATATATTTTATGACTCCTCTACAGCCTCTAAGGTAATAAAGTCCAGAAATTTGCTATCCTCAGAGAAGAAATTCCTCCTTAGCTCCAACTTAAATATGTGAACCATTGTTCTGAGATTATGCCTTCTGGTCCTCGACTCTCCTGAGGGGAAAGCACTGTTCCACATCTATCCTGTCAGGCCCCCTAAGAATCTTCTCGTTTCAATGAGATCACATCTCATTCTTCTAAATATCAATCCAGCCCAACCTACTCAGCCTCTCGTCATAATTGAATTGAATTGAGTTTAATTTATTGTCACGTGCACTGAGGCACAGTGAAAGGCTTTGTCTTGCGAGCAATGTGGGCAAATCACAGAGTTAAGTAGCACAGATAAGTAAATAATAAGTCAACAGTGGCAAACACAAAAACACAGGTTTAGGTGAATGTTAAGAGTTTGAGAGTCCATTCAGTATTCTAACAACAGTAAGGTATAAACTGTTTCAAAACCAGCTGGTGCGTGTGTTCAGGTTTCTGTACCTTCTCCCCGATGGTAGAGGTTGTAGAAAAGCATTGCCAGGGTGGGATGGATCTTTGAGAATGCTGACGGCCTTTCCTTAACAGCGGGCCTGGTGGATGGATTCTATAGATGGGAGGTTGGCCTTTGTGATTGTCCGGGCTAAGTTCACCACTCTCTGTAACCACCTCCAATCTTGAATGGTACAGTTGCCATACCAGGTAGTGATACATCTAGACAGAATGTTCTTGAAGGCGCACCTACAAAAGTTGGCAAGGGTATTCATTGTTATGCCAAATTCTCTCAGCTGCCTGAGGAAGGAGAGACATCGTTGGGCCTTTGTAACCAGCGCGTCCACAAAGAGTCCATGAAAGCTTGTTGTGGATGACCACTCCCAGGAGCTTGACACTCTCCACTCATTCCACCTCTGTGCTGTTAATGTGTAGGGGGCATTACTAACATCCCGCCGAAAGTCAATAATGAGTTCCTTGGTTTTGCCGGCATTGAGAGCTATTTTGTTCTCAGTGCACCATTTTTCCAGGTCTTCCACCTCACGTCTGTAGTCTGTTTTGTTACCATCTGAGATTCGACCAACTATGGTGGTGTCATCAGTGAACTCGTAAATGGAATTAGTCTACTATTTGATGACACAGTCATGGGTATACTGTGAGTACAATAGGGGGCTGAGTTTGCACCCGTGGGGGGTTCCAGTGTTGACTGCTAGTGAGGATGAAATATTGTCCCCAGTCTCCACTGATTGTGGGTGTGGGTCAGGAAACTGAGAATCTAGTTGCAGAGAGTGGGGCTCAGTCAGAGATCACTAAGTTTAATAGTCAGTCTCGAGGAGATAATAGTGTTGAAGGCTGAACTGCAGTCAATGAGTAGGATTCTTACGTAGCTTTTGCCTGAAAACCAGGGAAGAAACACTGTATTGTGATCAGAGCTCCCAAAATGAGGGCTGAGGATGGAGCGGTAGGCATCTTTCACAGTGGTGTACCAGTGGTCTAAAATGTTCGGGCCCCTGGTGGGGCGGTAATGTTCTGGTGATACTTGGGCAACACCTTCCTTAGATTGGCTTGATTGAAGTCGCCAGTTACAATAAACAGGGTCTCGGGGTGTTCCGTCTCCAGGGTGTCCGTGGTGGAATATAGCACATTCAGAGCTTCCTCAACCTTTACTTGCTTGTAATTAATAGCCCTGCTAAATAATAGTGTTCAGATGTGTGGCATTAGCTTTTTGTTAATTTAAATTTCACCAGTCGCCATGCTCCTAGAATACTTACTAGGGTCTGGATTCCTAGTCCAGTGACATCACCACAAATACTACCACCTCCTCTGATGAAGGGACATTACTTATGTTGTTTCTCTCCCACTTTGTTTTTATATTTGATTTCCAGCACTCAAAGCATTTTGCCTTTGTATTAACTGGTCATTATCTCAGTTGCTGTGCGTAGGACCTTATTGAATACAAACTGGCTGCTGATATTTGTCAACTTTGAATACACTTCAAACTTAATTAATTGGCAGTGAGATGCTTTAAGGAAGACTTGTGGCCTTGGAATGTGAATTATTCTCTTTTACTTTATTTAGGTAAACAGATTTGATTTTTTAACAATTCTTGGATCAATAAACAAGGTGAAATTTGATTCACATTGCACTGTTTCAAGCAGCACAAGGCAGACTGTTTCCACTTCCTGCAAGTAGACAGTAGTTCCACTACCTATGAAAGCTTCATGAAATGAACAAATGAGGAATATGGCACAAAGTGCCTCAGAGCAATTGGGACCAAGGTTCAATTCCAGCCTTGGATGATGCATATGGAATTTGCACGTTCTCCCTGTGCTGGCGTGGATTTTTACAGGTGGTTTCTTCCCACAGTCAAAAGATTTGCAGGTTAGCACTGCTGCTTCACAGCACCAGGATCCCAGGTTCGATTCCAGCCTTGGGTGACTACCTGTGTGGATTTGCACATTCGTCCTGTGTCTGCATGGGTTTCCTCTGGGTACTCCAGTTTCCTCCCACAGTTCAAAGATGTGCAGGTCAGGTGAATTGGCCATGCTAAATTGCCCATAGTGTTAGGTGCATTAGTCAAAAAGAAATAGGTCTGGGTGGGTTACTCTTCGGAGGGTCAGTGTGGACTGGTTGGGCCGAAGGGCCTGTTTCTAATCTTACATTCCCTTTTAGTGTACAGGGTATGCAGGCTAGGTGGATCAGCCAGGGGCTAGAGAGATAGGATAGGGATGGGGTCTGAATGGGATGCTCTTTGGACAGACCGTGCAAATGTGATGGGACATCTGTTTGCACTGTAGGAATTCTATGATTCTAAATTACTCCCTTGCAACATTTTAGCAGCCTGTATGAGATTGAATACTTTTTCCCTATTGTATGTGTGTGCCATATATAACAGTAAATGTAATAGCTGTTTTCCAACTGTTTCCTCACCTCCTCAACTTTAGGTGTAATGTTAGTCTTCTGCATGTGTTTGATTAAAGCAGTCATGGTTGCCATACATTCATGTTGGTTCATCTCATCCATCTCGAGTTCCACAATGTCATTCAGCATGATATTTGATTCTGTCCATTCCTGCAGGAATAGAGAAGTACTTTGTGAGGCATTAAACATTCCAAATTGTTGTTATTTTAATACCACCATAATTAAAACCACTTTTCCAAAAATGCATGAAATTGAATCAAAAGGGAGGCATGAATGAAAATTCACCTTTTCAACTTCTAACTTGCCATGAAACAATAGATTGCATTCAAACAGTTCTTGTCATATGATGATTTAAGTTTGATGTGATTCAGCTCTAGAACATTGGAAACAACCATTTGAAGATTAATTGTGGGGCTGGTGCCGTGCAACTGTAAAGCCACCACCCCTAGATTGAGAAGCCTGGGTTCAAGTCCCACCTGCTTCAGAGGTGTGTAATGACATCTCTGAACAGGCCGATTAGAAAAATAGGTTAAATGAGGGAAAAAAAAGGTAAATTGTTCGCAGGTCAATGACAAGCATTCATGGACGACAGTGAAGGTTGAAAGTAAGCATATTCCATTAAAGAAAAAGGGTAGCTCTAACAAATATAGAATTCCTCAGATGTCAAAGAAGTTAGAGTGTTTAAGATAAAATTAAATCTTACAATATGGCTCAAAACTCCAGAAACTCAGGATTATAAGAAGTAGAGATGAAATGAAATGCAAAAGGATATTAAGAAAGTGAAGAGACAGCATGAAAAAATGTAAATAAAGTCAAGGAAAATTGGAAGATTTTTTTATAAATAGTAAAATGTGAGAAATGGATAGACTGAGTAATAACAGTAGTCAGGGTAATGTCAGTAGAATGAAATATTCTGAGGGATATTACCCAAATGGTCTACCACACGTCCTGAGACTGCGTTCCCTAGTTCTGGGAACACATCCTCTCCTGCATCTAGTCTGTCCAGTCCTGCTAGAATTTTATAAGTTTCAACCAGATCCCCTCTCATCCTTCTAAACTTTATTGAATACAGGCCCAATCGACTCAATGTTGCCACATAGAACAATTCTGCCATCCCCAATATCAGCCCTATGAATCTCCATCGAGGGTAACTATATCTTTTTCCTTTCCTAAGCACGGAGACCATAACTGCACTCAATACTCCAGGTGTGGTCTCACTAAGGCACTGTAATACTGCATAACAAATCCCTATTTCTGAACTCAAATGCTCTTGCAATGAAGGCCAATTTACCATTGACCTTCCAATCTGCTTGCTGCACTTGTCTGTCAATTTTCATTGACTAGTGTGCAGGAACACCCAGATCCCTTCATACATTCACATTTCCCAATACATCATTTAAATAATACTCATCCTTTCTGTTTTTCACATTGAAGGGTATAACTTCACATTGTTTTGCATCTAACATGTGAATATCCATTCACAACTTGTCGAGATCATCTTGAAATCTCCTCGCATTCTCCTCACAACTCTCAATCCCACACAGTTATGTGACATCACCAAACTTGTTACATTTGTTTCTCCTATCCGGGTCACTTATATCTATTAGGAACATCCAGGGTCCGAAGGACTGATTCTTGTGGTACCCTACTGGTTACTGCCTGCCACTTGGAAAATGTCCCATTTATTCTCACTCTCTTTTTCTGTCTGTCAACTATTTCTCAATCCATGTCAATATATTATTCCTATCCTATGTGCCTAGTGAGGCAAGTGGGACTAATGTAGATAGTAGTGTATATTTTGACAGTACAGAATCAATGGCCTGAAGAGCCTCTTCTGTACTGAATGATTCCATCAATGATTTGGGCTTGAACAGAAGGATTACGATTAAGAAATCTGTAGAAAAAAAATTGTCTGTGTGAAATGAAGTCGATATCTGGACACTGCAGGATGATATCAATGACAAGACAGGTCAATGGAACAGTTATAAATGGAGTTCAAATAAATGACAGGACACTGAAGTGTAGGAGACCAAAGGGCAATGTCCACTGATCTCAAAAAATGACTGGACAGATCAACAACATGGTGGAAAGGCACAGTATACTTAATTTTATCAGCTGAGGCACAGAAAACAGGAGCTGGGAACTGTAATAAATCACAAGCTAGGAATATTGGCAAGCTGTGTGTAGTGCTGGTCAGCACACTGTATTAAAGATGTGATTGCCCTAAAAACCACAGAATGGTTTAGAGGATGTTTTCAAGACTGCAGAATGTTAGTTATGAGAAAGGCTTTAACAGAGTACAATTGTTTTCTTTGGAACACAGGAAACTGAGCCTTAATTGAAGCATATAAAATTATGATGATCAAGATAGAGTGGATAGGATCCTTTTAGTTGAGGGATCCAGAATTAGGGGGCAAGGATTTAGGGTTAGAGTTAGGAGATTAAAGACAACGTTTGAGGGAAACATTTCCATCCAAAGAATGATGGGGAACCTGTAATTCACTGCCTTAAAGTGGTGGAGGAGAAGCTCTGATTATATTTACAAAGCACTTGGATGTGCTACAGACTATGGACAAGAGCCAGAAAGGGAGGCCAGGCTAGATGGTCATTTATGGTCAGCAGGGGTACAATAGGCTGAATGACTATGTTCCAGCTTAAAGATTTCTGTGATTCAGCAAAACAAAAGGCAGTTCTGTCAGCTTTGGTCAGGTCCCTCTTTCTCACTTAACATGGATATAATAGGTAACAATGGAAAAATAAAGAATAGTCTCCTATTAAACAAACAGTCATGGCAGTTGGATTATGTAATTAATCACACGACCATAATAAAAACACATCAACAAATGTTCATCACTAAACAATCTTCACAAACAAAACTAACCCCATGAATTTATTTTGAGGGTTCCTTCAAGCACAGAACTCTTTTTTTCATGTGTGGGACCAGGTTTAGGCAATAATGTTGCACGAATGAATGCAAATTACGCGGCACACACCATGCAACTCAAGTGAAAGGAAATACTTCATACACTGGTTTGTGGGATTACTATAGCACAAATAGATAAAGTCTTCCCATGTCTTGTTAAAAAAATTAATTTCTACTAGAAGGAAATCAAGAGATTGGGTAGAAATACTGTGTTTGCTGTCACCTCAAGGGCACTCTCACTGCCGATGTAGTTGCAGTCTATGACTTGAGCACAGCAAGACTTGTATATTGCCATCATAATCAAACATTATTTCATGTAGTAGTCAAATTCCCCTGAAATAAACTGCAAAATTTTTGATCCAGATCAGCAGTTGGACAGAGTCCTTAAAGCCTCATTCGCTGACTTACGCCCTCAGCAAAGTGGTGAACTGGGCAGTGAAGGAAGCAGTGAGGAATATGGCCAGCAATAAGAAAGGAAAATCAGAACAGGCAGCAGGATGCCGAAGTGAGAGGCACACTACTTCCAGTTCTGGTTGCAGTGCGATCTGTGTGCACAATGAGACTCAACGCACCTACTCTCTGTTTAGGTGCATTGGCTAGAGGCACACCAAGGTAGGAAAGTGAAACTGCAGCAAACAAATGGCAGAGCAGGGTGAAGAGATTTTTATTTTCTTTATGGTGTCATGGGATTTAGGAATTACTGGCAAGATCAGTGCCTATCCCTAACTGTCCTGGAAATTTGTTGATTGCTAAGCCATTTCAGAGCACTGTTAAAGGCTGAATGATATTTGTCATATTGAATGCCAAAATAAGCTTTAGGTGGGACAGGAGGACAAATGGCTTACTCCTCCTGTTGTTTATGATCTTATTGGCCCATCCAATTTATATCACTAATATGAACTTAAACACGTTAGGGCCCATCAGTATGCATGAGAACATGAAGGAGGTGACTGCAGGCAGATTACAGAGATGGCATCCAAGAGGGTGAAAGATAATGATGTTTGAAAATATCACACTGAAAATGAGAGGCTCCTTCAAGTAACTGAAGTAGAATGTAGAAGACTGTGTGGTGTGGAGAAATGAGAACATGATCTGTCCTTATGCAGATCATCTTTACTACATGTTCGGCCAAAACAACTACATTCTTGATAATCACTTCAAACATGAAATAAATAATTACCGTTTTTCTGGTACGAAGTACAGACACTTTGGGATCTTGTGAACTATATGAGAAGCTCTGGACGCCTGTAGAGAAGTCAAACTGACTCATTTCCTCACTGAGGCTACTGTCTACCATGTATGACTGCGAGGACAAATAGTGGGGTTCATCTGGATAAAGAGAAGAGTAACCAACACAGGTAAGATTTAGTCATGTCACAAAACTATGCAAGTTCCATTTTGGCCATGCAGTAGAAAATCTACTTCTCCAACCGGCTGCACTGTTGCTCGCATTTCTCATTTTATCTTTAGTGATGTCTATGAAATTTGTAATGTATTTTTCTTCTCCTCACTAGACAGAAGTCAACTCCTCTCTATTTTGCTTCATGAAGGGAAACAAAACAAGCTGAGCTGCATTTTACATTATGACGACAATCAACACTTTTCCGTTGACTTGTAGGAACTGAGTTAATCGAGACATTGGATAACCCCAGCTTTTCTATTCCCAAAAATTGTAAACTCTGTGTATCTCTTGATACACACTGATTCAATTTAATGCAACATCAAGTTATGCCCTGCATTAAGCTACTTTGTTAGAGAAAAAAAGCAAAAAAGATACACATAAAAGAAACCTTGAAGAATTGATCATGTTGAGATTATTCATATTCAGAG
This sequence comes from Chiloscyllium punctatum, assembly GCF_047496795.1. Lineage (NCBI taxonomy): Eukaryota > Metazoa > Chordata > Chondrichthyes > Orectolobiformes > Hemiscylliidae > Chiloscyllium > Chiloscyllium punctatum. The sequence continues at coordinate 66,060,839 of NC_092743.1, forward strand.
TTCAGAAGAGAGATAGAGTATGTAACAGCTCTCTGCAGATGATTATTCAATGCTGACTGGACATGATAAATGCCCCATCAATTGTGGCATTCTTGGTGTTGTGAGATAGGCTATGGAGCTCTCTATTTACATATTTAAATGTAAATTTACTATTTACATAGAATTAATATAAAAAAGTTAATTTGGTCCAACTGGTCTATATTAGTGTGTATCCTGTGTCCAAGTTTCCTTCCATTACTTGATCGAACTCGATGAATATATTCTTATATTCCCCATTCCCTTATGTGTCTAACTAGTTTCTTCCTAAAAGCAGGGGAGATGGTGGTATAGCAGTAATATCACTGGGCTAATCCAGAAGCCTAGGCTGATAATCTGGGGACATGGTTCAAACTCCACCACAGCAGCTGGAGAACATAAATTTAACCAATTAATCTGGACTAAATAGAAGCAATAATCCTAAAGCCAGTTCAGTAATACCTTTGAGGGAAAGATGCTGACCTTCCTCCAGGGAAGTAAATATGGCGATTTTACTTCGTCTGCCTTGCATGTTATACCTGATTGCTATTAGAAATAGCATGGAAAGTAATTCAGTTCAAGAGTAATTAGGCAAGGAGGAGCTACAGGAGTGGGTAAAAGACAAAATGAGTGTGAATGTTGAGGAGTGACATACGTATAAAGTAAGTGGTAAGTGTAAATATGAAAATTAGTACTGCAACTAGGCCAGCTTTGCTGAGGGAAAAGCCATGCAATCATTGGGGATGGGTTGCCGCAGGACTGAAATTAAAATGGAAGAATATGTTCATAGTCTGGAGTTCTTTAGCTCAATGTTGATTCTTAAAGGGTATAAAATGCCCAAGTGAAAAACGAGGTGTCACTGTTCCAGGTGCTTTGGGCTTCAGATTTAAAATAGAAATATCAGCATGAGCGCAAGATGGTAAGCAATTGGAAAGTCAGGATTATTTCTATTTCTATGGACAGAGCAGAAGTGTTTTACAAAGCAGCCATGCAGTCTGCACCTGATCACATCAAAGTAAAGGTGAATGCATTATGAGCAGCGAATACAATAGATTGAAAGAGATACAAATAAACCTCTTTCACCTGAAAGGTGTGTGTGGAACCTTGAACAGTGATGACGGAGAAGGTGAATGAGCAAGTGTCACTTCTTCTGTATCACATGGGGAGATGCATGTGGCAGTAAAAGGCTATGTTAGGAGTGATGGAGTGATGGAGGGATGGAGCAAGGTTTCAGAGGTAATGGTCCCTGTGGAATACTGACAAGGAAGGGGAGGAAAAAATGCATTTGATAGTGGTATCCTTCTGGAGGTGGTGGAAAGAATGATTCTTTGAATGTAGAAGTTAGTGAAATGGCAAACGAAGCTAAGGGGATCCCTATCATTGTTCTGGAGAGAGAACCAAAGTGCAGGAAATGGGTTGGACATGGATAGGGCCCCCTCAACCACAATGGGTGGCAACTCTCGATCAAGTAGAAGAAGGCAATGTCAGAAGTACCTCATCAGAAGGTGGCACAATCAGAACAGATGTGATGAAGCAACTGGAGAATGGATAGGAATCTTTGCAGTACAAAGGGGTGCACATGAGATGATATAAGTAACTGTGGGAGTCGGTGGATTTGTAATGAATACTAGTGGACACCCCATCCCAAAAATGGGATCAATGAAGTAAAGGAAGGGAATAGAGACTTCAGATGGGCAAGGTGAGAGAAGCATGTAAATTAGAAGCAAAATTGACGAATTATTACAATTCCAAATAGGAAAAGCAAGCAACAGAAATGACATAATTGATGTACAGCAAGAGTTGTGAATGGGGGCCCAAGCAGGACTGAAACAAAGAATGCCCCACAGACACAGAAACCACTGGGGCCCATGCACATACCCATAATGACTTTGACTTGGAGAAAATGAGACGAGCTAAAGAATTTGTTCAAAGTCAATATGAGCTCAGACAGGTGAAGGAGTGTTGTGGTGGACGGGGACTATTTTAGATTAGTGATGCTGGAAGAGCACAGCAGTTCAGGCAGCATACAAGGAGCAGCGAAATCGACGGTTCGGGCAAAAGCCCTTCATCAGGAATAAAGGCAGTGAGCCTGAAGCGTGGAGAGATAAGCTAAAGGAGGGTGGGGGTGGGGAGAAAGTAGCATAGAGTACAATGGGTGAGTGGGGGAGGGGATGAAGGTGATAGGTCAGGGAGGAGAGGGTGGAGTGGATAGGTGGAAAAGGAGATAGGCAGGTAGGACAAGTCAGGACAAGTCATGGGGACAATGCTGAGCTGGAAGTTTGGAACTAGGGTGAGGTGGGGGAAGGGGAAATGAGGAAGCTGTTGAAGTCCACATTGATGCCCTGGGGTTGAAGTGTTCCGAGGCAGAAGATGAGGCATTCTTCCTCCAGGCGTCTGGTGGTGAGGGAGCGGCAGTGAAGGAGGCCCAGGACCTCCATGTCCTCGGCAGAGTGGGAGGGGGAGTTGAAATGTTGGGCCACGGGGCGGTGTGGTTGATTGGTGCAGGTGTCCCGGAGATGTTCCCTAAAGCGCTCTGCTAGGAGGCGCCCAGTCTCCCCAATGTAGAGGAGACTGCATCGGGAGCAACGGATACAATAAATGATATTAGTGGATGTGCAAGTGAAACTTTGATGGATGTGGAAGGCTCCTTTAGGGCCTTGGATGGAGGTGAGGGAGGAGGTGTGGGTGCAGGTTTTACAGTTCCTGCGGTGGCAGGGGAAAGTGCCAGGATGGGAGGGTGGGTTATAGGGGGGCGTGGACCTGACCAGGTTTACCTCTGGGCTGAAAATGTGTTGCTGGAAAAGCGCAGCAGGTCAGGCAGCATCCAAGGAACAGGAGAATCGACGTTTCGGGCATCAGCCCTTCTTCGTGATGCCTGAAACATCGATTCTCCTGTTCCTTGGATGCTGCCTGACCTGCTGCGCTTTTCCAGCAACACATTTTCAGTTCTGATCTCCAGCATCTGCAGTCCTCACTTTCTCCTCGAAGGTTTGCCTCGGGGACTATTTTGGCCTCCTTTCAAGAAAGCTGTGGAGTGTCTCAAGACCATCCCGATTGGGGATGGATGTGTTGAGGAATTATGCATTCATGGTGACTAATAGGCAGCTAGAGCCTGAAAATTGTGAATTGTGGAACAGATGTGAAGTATCAGAAGAATCATGAAGTGAGAAAAGACTAGAGAAAGGGAGAATAAGAGAGAGTCAAGTTGGTAAGAAATGAGGACAGTGGGGCAGAGACAGACTGAAATAATTACTCTGCCAGGGCAGTCCTGTTTATGGATTTTGGGACAGTGTAGAAGCAAGTTGTGCATGGTTGGAGGACAATGATGCGGAAAGTAGTGGAAGACAGATCATTGGATGAAGTGAAGTCCATAAGAAGCTAAAAATAACAACATAACATTCAATGATGGGGTCATGGATCAGGGGACATAGGAGGGAGTTGGCACTCATCATCCACCCTGGAGATGTCAGCATGCCAGATGCCAATAGCACCACTCTCATTAGCAGATTTGATTATAATGTTAGCGATAGACCTGAGAGAGCAGAGTGGAGCATGTTCAGAGGGAGACAGATTAGAGTGAGTGAGACAGCAGAGGAATTACATTAACAAATTCAGATGTTGACTTTGTCTAAAGGAGGAAAAAGATGAGAAACCATAACAAGCCATCCGGCAATTCTTCAATGTATCTTCCAACTGATATATAGTGCAACACTGGCAAATTCATTGGATGAGACAGCTGGTCACCGATACAGCTAGGAAATTACGTATATCACTCAAGACTACAATAGCTTTATAAGAAACAAACTAAGGAAAGTGGATGTAAGGACCTGCATTCATAGAGTGCATTGCATTACAAGATCCTTTAAAAACAAGTCAAAGTTGAAATTCTACAAAGAAAAGAAGGTGTTGCACAAGTCTGGTGACAAATGTAAACAGTGATAAATAAAAGTAGACTAGTGCAGTAGTCTGGAGTCAGAACGTATGTTAATCCATTGCAATCGAAGATTAAGGCCAATGGAATTGCTCATTTAAAGAAAAGTTATTATTTAGAGGTATCAATTTGTAAATTATCTCAAAACCTAGATTATAATTTGAAATTCCACACAAACCTGAATCTCCCTCTGCTGATTCTCTTGCTTCTTTTCGAATAGCAAAATATCTTCTTTTCTTTTCCACTGGAACCTGAAATAGAATATTCAATTTAACAGGACATTTTAAAAATTGACAGATTTTTTCCATATCATTTCATACATTTTGCACTTTTGCCCTTCCAGTATGTTTCTTTTGTATACATAAAGGATGGAACCAATTAAAATGGGTTCTGACAAACGGTTTGTACAAGGTTCCAGCATGATATTTATAATTAAATGCCACTTTCTCTTTGTTGTTTTTCCAATTTTTAAATTTGTTTCTGTTTTTCAATTGTTTTGCTTCCTTGATCCTAATTTTGTTGGCATTTTGTTTTTGTTATACACTCCCAATTCTGTTCCTTATTCATCTGTACACCAAGGCCCCCAGATAAGCATGAAACAGAGACATTTTGACAGAAAATACAGAATCATCCTCCACTCATTCTGCTGAATTGTAAAAAGAAATACTACTTACTTCAATCTCCACAGGAAAATTGTACGCACGTTGGCTATCAATCAGATTCTCCAAGATAAAGATGTTCTAAGAAAGAAAAATGATTTATATGTTCCTCCTGATAAGAACAGAAGCCATTCCCTGAATGCTTTAACAATTCACAGGAGTCAACAGATTGGTTGACACGTTTTGACAGTTGAGATTTTTATCCTAAAATGAGTATTTACTGAAATACATTTTAATTCTTTAAACCTTTACCTTTTTCATCCCTTCAACCTTTTAAAGTATCCTAACATTAAAAAAATCTCAATTTAGTTTTTACTCATACTTCACTACTCAACCTCACTAGTAGGTCAACAGACTCTTCCTGTTATTTTCCCCTTTCTCTGCTTGTTTCATTTCGTTTCTTTCAGCTAGCAGTGCACTTCTCTGGGGGATTAGTTTGTTTCCTGGCTTCTTGTTGTGCCCTGTCATCATTCTCTTCTGGATGCAAACATAGTCTTTCAAGGAAATCTCTCATGTCTTCCACTCTTTCATAAACCTTCCTTTTATCCTTGTCTTATCCATGTCCTTGCTCAAACCCTGCTACACGTTTAACCTTTCCCAGTTCTGATGAAAGGTTACAAACACAAAACCTTAATGCTGCTTTCCTCCACACATGGAGGTGCCCTAACGTGCTGATTTTGGTTTCCTGCATTTCCTATCAATATTTCAGATTTCCAGCATCCAAAGTATTCTAGTTTATCAATAGATGCATTTATACTTCAGAAATATCAATGTTAACATGTTCATACAGAAAGTATAAAAATCAAATTTTAATACTGATTCAAATCAAGCTGATCTGCTGCAATGTTCACCACTGAAGACCTCATGTAATCTTCTAGGTAAACCAGAGGGGAGTGGTGAACTACATCAAACTAAATTGACAATTCAAGATGCATGTTGAAATTGACAATTCAGGATGCATGCTATTCCAGCATAAACATTTACAAAATGGAAACTGTCACATAAGCTCATCATGCTCAATATACCCTTCCTGTAATTATAAAATGGAAATCACAATGCACAAGATTTATTAGCAGCTTGTTTAAATGTTATTATCTTCAATATATTAGTATTTGTGCATAGTTAGCCAGAGAATTTGCTGATCTCTAGCAGTACGTTGGGACGTAGCAAGTGTGATACCATTGTCAAGTGCAACAGAGAGAGATCTAGATGTTCTTGTGTATGAAAGTCAAAAAGTTAGCATGCAGATGCAACAAGTAAGTAAGACGGCAAACAGAATTTTGGCCTTTATTACTTTGAGTTGGAGTTTAAAAAACAAAGAAGTCTTGTTACAATTGTACAGAACAACCTCGACTACCCAAACATCAATTCTCTTAATTTCGGATTTTCTGAATAAGATCTCAAGGTCCAGTAAAAATGCAATCCATTTCACAAACAATCTGTTATCCAAACTCTCAGTTGTCTGAACAAAATACTCCCTGCCCATCTGGTTCAGATAATTGAGGTTGTTCTGTCTAGGGTGTTGGTTAGGCTTGTATCTGGAGTACTGTGTACATGTTAAAGACAGGATATATTATCACTGAAGGCAGTTCAACCGAGATGCACGAGGCTGATTTCTGCAATGAAGAGATTAACTTACCAAGACTAGCTAAAAAAGTTAAGCCTTTAATCATTACAGTTTAGAAGAATGAGGGGTATATATTGAACTGCATATTTCAATAGGAAATATACCTCTCCTTCTCGGGTAGAAGAAGAATAGGGGTATATTTCCGATTGAATATACAGTGATGAGAATTTTAAAGAAGGGAATTTACAGAATAAATGACACTCACTTAAAACTGAGGTTAAAGGAATTCTCTGTTCTATTGTCAACTGCCCAAAGTTTATCTGCACAAGATATAATTTAAGTGCTTACAATTTCACCTCTTGATAAAAAGGTGTGAATGATCATCATTTTTATTGGTCTTTTACTAAAATGAGTTATTGTTTCAAAGTTGAAGGGATCAACCGAAGACTGCATCTCGATGGGTATTTGAATAGGAAGGTTTAGAAGAATATGGGCCAAGTGTTGGCAAATGGGACTAGATTAGGTTGGGATATCTGGTCGGCATGGATGAGTTGGACCGAAGGGTCTGTATCTGTGCTGTACATCTCTGTGACTCTATGACTCTTCTCTCAGTAGTGGATGGTAGCTCTGTCGAATGATTCACCACTCATTGCTTGCAGGTCTGAGAGGAGGTTTCCGCTTTGACAAGAACCCCATTTTATCAATCAATAGCATTCTAGAACTCCCTCAAAACAGAAAATGCTAAAGAATATCATCAGGTCAAAAGAACAGTCACATTGGACTTAAAACATTACCCTTCTCTATCTCTTCATGGATGCTTCCAGACCTGCTTTGAATAAGAAATAAAGGAGGCATTGCTAGTAAGTTTGTAAATGACAACAAAATTGGTGGTATCGGGGACAGCGAAGACATCTATGATTACAAAGAGATCTTGATCAATTGGGTCAATAGGCTGAGGAGTGGCAGATGGTGTTTAATTTGGATAAATATAAGGCATTGTTGTATGATAAAACAAACAAAGGCAGGACTTACACAATTAATGGTAGGGCCCTGGGTACTTTTGTAGAACAGTGAGACCTTGGGGTTCAGATACATAATTCTTTGAAATGTGGGTCACAGGTATATAGGGTGGTTAAGAAGGCATTTAGCACGCTTGCCTTCATTGCTCAGACCTTTGAGTATAGGAGTTGAGATGGCATATTGAAGTTGTACAGGACACTGGTGAGGCCTCTTCTCTGTGCAGTTCTGGTTGCCCTGCTATAGGAAGGATATTATTAAATTGGAGACAGTTTAGAAAAGGTTTACCAGAATGAGTTGTAAAAATAGGCTAGATAGGCTGGGACATTTTTCACTGGAGCACAGGAGGTTGTAGAGGTTTATAAAATCATGAAGGACATAGATAAGGTGAATAGCAAGGGTCTTTTCTCTAGGTGGGAGAGTTCAAAACTAGGAGACATATTTTTAAGGTTAGAGTAGTTTTAAAAAAGGACATGAGGGGCAAATTGTTTACACAGAGAATGGTTCCTGTGTGGAATGAACTGCCAGAGGAAGTGGTGGATGCTGGTACAGGTACAGCATTTAAAAGACATTCGAACAGGTACATGAATTGAAAAGATTTGGAGGGATTTGGGTCAAAAGCAGCCAAGTCAGGCTAGTTTCGTTTGGGAGCTTGGTCAGTGTGGACTCGTTGGACCAAAGGGTCTGTTTCCATGCTGTAAGACTCTACACTGAGGTTCTCTAGCACATTCCTGTTTTTATTTCCGATCTCCAGCATTTGCAGTTCATTCATCCCTTGACTTCAACTTCAGTTTGAGCTGATTGTGCTGCTTGATTTGATTGGCTGGCTGAGCCTATCAGTGAAGACTTATTAACAATGTCTTCACATTATCCAAATTCTTAAAGCAAGTTTCAATTAACCAAACATCTGTCTGTGGTGCCAGTTTGATCTTCAATAATGGACTGTGTTTAGATATTGCTCAAGTCATTGTGCATGAAGGAAAATGCCTGGAACCATTCCCTAATACTACTCCATCTCCTTGACTTCACTTGACCTTTCTAAGACTACTGGAGAAGCTATAACATTTACTCTTGTTAAATCATTCCCTAAACGTAAATCAACTCCATCTACGGGCAAAATCATGGACAACAGCTATATATTACATCACACTCCAAGTGCTCCCAAATTATAATAAAATATCAGTTATTAATACCTGGTGGAAAAATCATGTCTTTCCTCAGCCAAAAAAATTTGAATGGCTGCTGCATCTTTAAGAAGAAGATTATGTATCTCATTATGAGTTAGATTTTCTTTTGACAATAATTTCTTTTAACTTTCAGATATCTTGTTTACTTATCCTGCACCCACAGCAATGTCTCTTGGTCTCACCACTGCAGTGACAGCCATAACTAAGCCTGCTGTACTCTCAGCTGGGTCTCCTGTCTCCATGGTGAAAGCGAGGACTGCAGATGCTGGAGATTAGAGTTGAGAGTGTGGTGCTGGAAGAGGACAGCAGGTCAGGCAGCATCTGAGGAGCAGGAGGTTCGATGTTTCAGGCAAAAGCACTTCATCAGTAAGGACTTCATCAGCCCATCATCAAGCCATCTTGATGAAGGGCTTTTGCCCTAAATGTCAACTCTCCTGCTCCTCAAATGGTCCTGTCTCCATGCCATGGAGTTGATATATGGCACCAACCACATGTGCCTCAATACATGTGATTTACCTCACAACTTCCAGCAATCTGCACAAAGATATCCCACTTTGTTGCACAGCATGCTCAATCTTAAGATGTTTCAATCACCCTTCCAAAAGAAAAAATAAATTTCACCCTCAACTATGTAAAGGATTTTCCCTTCCAATTCTGAAAAGAATTAGCTGAGGCAGCTTGTTCTTAGCTGGCTTCCCTCCAACTCAACCAGCTAAAACTAGAACTTCTGCAAGGCTATCACTATTCAAGCATAGCCCTTGCAGGGTCTACAGCAAAGCAACTAGTTATTATCAGACACATAATTTCCAGGAAACTTTGTTAACCACATGGGTGGCACAGTGGGCTCAGTGGTTAGCACTGCTGCTTTACAGCATCAGGGACCTGGGTTCAATATCTGTGTGGAATTTGCATATTTTCTCTGTATCTGCAGAGGTTTCCTCCAGCTGCTCCGGTTTCCTCCCACAGTCGAAAGATGTGGGGGTTGGGTGGATTGGCCATGCCAAGTTGCCCATGGTGTCCAGGTTGGGTGGATTGGCCATGCCAAGTTGCCCATGATGTCCAGGGATGTGTAGGTTGGGTGAATTAGCCATAGGAAGTGCCACAGGGCTGTGAGGTAGGAGTCTGAGTGGGATGGTCTTTGGAGAGTCGGTGTGGACTTTTTTGGTCGAATGGTCTGTTTCCACACTGTGCAAACCCTATGAACATTCAATGATCTCTTTTAAAGTACGTGTACACAACACTTGAGATAACCTCCTTTCTTACACACAGCTTAAGTCTCCCAAGCAATATTTCATATAAAGTAAAAACTGAAAGAAAAACAGGAATTGGTGGAAAAGCTCAGCAAGTCTGGCAGCATCTGTGCAGAAAATCAGAGATAATGCTTCGGATCAGGTGATTCTTTTTTAGAACTGACTGTTTTTGCTTCTGATTTCATTTGAACGTCATTGTGATGTTTAATCACTATGTTTAGCCAATTACTTTATAACAGAGCGTATCACGCAGACAATGAATAAATTGTTAGCGATCTAATAACAAAACTACTCTCTTCAATATGCCTTAAAACATTGTATGGGTGTATATTAACGGGTAAGACCCTGGACATGGGCATGCAAAGAATTTTTTCAAAGTCTACACATGGCATGAACTCAGGAATATAATAAACAATAAGGAGGACAGTAAGAGTACAACAGAAAGCTGCCACGTGGCCCATTCAAACTACTCCAGCATTCAATAATGTGATTAATCCGATTGCAGCTTTAAGTTAACTTTCCTTCAGCCCCATAATCATTGAGCCCTTTATTGATCAAAAATCTAGCTAGCTCAGCCTTGAACCCAGCATCCACATAGGCGGAAGCCAATTCAATAGGAACTTTTAAAAGAAAACTGGATACTGTAATTACTTAATGAAGAACAAAGTTCTGGGCGAGAGGGGAAAGTAGGAGAGTGAGGCTAACTGAGATTCATTCAAAGAGATTGGGACCAGGAACTGTGGATGTTTGCTCTGGAGCATCAGTAACTCCAGTTTAAATTTAGGATTACAAGAAGAGTGAAGGGAGAGGTTAGAGTTTCTTTTTGAAGAGGACTGTCAAAACACAGAATTCCTCATAATAGCAGAGGTGGAAAAAGTATTCACAACAGCTTTTGATAAAGCATTAAATAAATATTTATATATTTTCAATCAAGATCTGCATAAAAGGAACAGGTAAACTTGGGCTCGTAAACTTAGACACAGAAAAATTGAACCAAATATCTTCTGACTCATGCAGGTTACAATTCTGAGATTCCATCAAGTATCTATCAATCATGTCACTGGAAGTGCAAGCCATTATATGGGAATTCACAGACAGAAAATCAAATTTCTGATCTGAACTACAGGAATTAGTTCTGCAAAATGGCACAAAATACAGCTGACATGAATGCAAGTATTGTAATCATTTGTTAAGAATGCTCACCCTTCTAGACTGTCATTGCATTTGTTTTAACTGCAATTGTTATTAATACTGACGGCACACAGAGAAATAGAACATGGAATATTACAGCGCAGTACAGGCCCTTCGGCCCTCAACGTTGCACCAATCTGTGAAATTAATCTGATGCCCATCTAACCGACATCATTCCATTATTGTCTATACATATGTCCAATGCTGATTTAAATGTTGGTGAGTCTATTACTGTTGCAGGCAGGCCTTTCCACACCCCTACTACTCTCTAAGCAAAGAAACTACCCCGATATCTGTCCTAACTCTTTGACCACTCAATTTAAACCTATGTCTCCTTGTGTTAGTCTTCACCATCCAAGGGAAGAGGCTCTCACTGTCCAGCCTGTCTAACCCTCTGATTATCTTATACTACTCAATTAAGTCACCTCTCAACCTTCTTCTCTCCAACAAAAACAGCCTCTGTTCCCTCATACATTCCACGTAAGACCTTCCTTCCATACCAGGCAACATCCTAGTAAATGTCCTCTGAACCCTTTCAAAAGCTTCCACATCCTTTCTATAATGCGGTGAACAGAACTATACACAATACTCCAGGTGCGGCCTTAACAATGTCTTGTACAGTTGAAGCATGACCTCGTGGCTCCGAAACTCAATCCCTCTACCAATAAACACCAACACACCACATGCCTTCTTAACAACCCTATCAACCTGGGTGGCAACTTTCAGGGATTTATGTACCTGGACACCGGAGATCTCTGTGCTCATCTATACTGCCAAGAATTTTACCTTTAGCCCAGTGCTCTGCATTCCAGTTACTTCTTCTGAAGCGAACTACCTCACACTTTTCTGCATTAAACTCCGGTTGCCACTTCTCAGTCCAGCTCTGCATCTTATTCATGGCCCTCTGTAACCCACAACATCCTTCGGTACTATCCACAACTCTGCCTACCTTTGTGTCATCCGCAAATTTACTAACCCATCCTTCTACGCCCACATCCAGATCATTTTAAAAAATGACAAACAACAGTGGCCCCAAAGCAGATCCTTGCGGCACACCACTGGTAACTGAGCTCCAGGATGAACATTTCCCATCAACCACCACCCTCTGTCTTCTTTCAGCAAGCCAATTTCTGATCCAAACTGCTAAATCACCTTCAATCCCGAAACTCCATATTTTGTGCAATAGCCTACCGTGTGGAACCTTATCAAACATCTTACTGAAATCCACGTACACCACATCAACAGCTTTACCTTCATCCACCTGTTTTGTCACCTTCTCTAAGAACTCAATAAAGGTTAGTTAGGCATGACCTATCCTTCACAAAACTGTGCTGACTGTCCCTGATCAAATTATTCCTTTCCAGATGATTATAAATCCTATCTCTTATAACCTTTTCCAACACCTTACCCACAACCAAAGTAAGGCTCACTGGCCTATAATTACCAGGGTTGTCCTGACTGCCCTTCTTAAACAAGGAAACAACACTTGCTATCCTCCAGTCTTCTGGCACTACTTCTGTGAACAATGATGACATAAAGATCAAATCCAAAGTCTCAGGAATCTCCTCCCTGGCTTTCCGGAGAATCTGAGGATAAATCCCATCCGGCCCAGGGGTCTTATCTACTTTCAGATCTTTCAAAATTGCTAAAACCTCCTTTTCGTCCACTGCAATCCCATCTAGCCTAGTAGCCTATATCTCCATCTTCTCACTAACATTGCCCATTTTCAATGTGAATACTAAAGTATTCATTAAGCGCTTCTCCTATGTCCTCACATTCCACACATCACTTCCCACTACTGTCTTTGATTGGCCCTGACCTTACTCTAGTCATTCTTTTATTCCTGATTTTACCTTCAAATTTAAGAATTTTATCTTACCTTCTCTGGTTTTTCACTGAAAAGGAAGCCTTGATAAAATTTGGCCTCTGTGAAAATACAACAGAGGATTGCAATCATGCAATTATAAGCTGCACAATGGTACTGTCTCCTCTTTTCCAGAAGTTGAGTCTCACCGGTCATGTTTTCAGTAACTGTATCATAACAGGACCTTCACAGGATGGAAGAAAGTACATAAACATATTATTTTTATTTGCAAGAAAAGTGTACTTCTTTTTCATGAGGAATTAATGTGAGACGTTTCCTTAAGTAGAAAAAAAATTAAAAGAACTACAACGCTGGAAATCAGAAACATATGCAGAAAGTGCTGGAAAATCTCAGCAAGTCTGGCAGCCTCTGAGGAGAGAAATGAGAGTTAATATTTCAGGTCCAGTAACCCTTCTTCAGAACGGAACTTCCTTAAATAGGATGGCTTAACGTTAAAACTAAGTGGCGTGATAAGCTGATCAATTTAATTGTCATATCTAAAATGAACTCCACGAGTATATTATCACAATAAAATCGCTGTGATTCACAAGTACAACACCTTGTTTTAAAAAGTAAGTTCGAACAGTACAGAATAAACACACTGCAAAATATTTGGACAATATTTCTAGAGCATTAATGAGCACTGAAAAGAAAATTTTGTTTTGCTTTTAGATTTTCCAGACTCTTGAACTCCTGCATTAATTCCTCCTGAAAACCAAAGAGTTAATTATCTCGAGTTAATTTATCAGTGCAATTTGTGAAAGTGGAACTTAACTTTAATGACTAGAATTTAGAATTAAAAATCTAGTTTCTATAATATGATCATGAAAACTCTGTTGATTATTGTAAAACACTAGTGCATATAATGTCCTTTTGGGAAGTAAGTATGCCATTTTTATCTAGCCTGGCCTACGTGTGACCCCAGATCTACAGAAATGTGGTGACTCCTATGAAATGCAAAGATTAGAACTGCCCTCTGAAATGGCTTTGCAAGTCATCAGGTCAAGGCCAAGTAGAAACGGGCAACAAATGCTGGCCTTGACAGTGGCACCCACATCCATGAAAAACGTAGTTACAGAGTAATGAAGCCTACTATAATGTTTCCCTGCATTCTCAATTATCAAACAGTCTAACAATGTCCAGTTAACTCCCTTTAGAGAAGGGACAAATTTATGAAAAATATCAATCGTTAATCATCAGGGTGTCTTCAAGGTATTAATTATGAACAAAGACACAAGTTGAGACTTTTGCACTAGACTAAGAAGGCTAAGTGGTGACCATTGGGACAATGATGACAGAGAATATTTTAATCAAAATCTACAGTTAAAGCATAGTTCTACTTTAATAAAACTAGCTGGGGAAAAGACACAATTAAGTAAGGATGAGGAGAACAATGTCATCAAACTATAGTTGGCAACTCATGTAAGTATATAACAGTAGCACAGAATTGGACAACTACTTTGGTGAAATATTCATCAATGCCATAAGGTTTAAATGCAGATAATGAACAAATGAGGAAAATTAATATTTGCTTGCACACATTCTAAGTAACTGCAATCACAGCAAATATCTTGAAACTAAGCATATGCACAAAGGAACATTTTAAAAACTTTTATAAATGTATTTTCCACTTCGAGATCACAAAGTCTTACTTCAGCAAAGTCTTTGAAAGTTTGTTGCCCTCTATGTTACCCGCAGAGTGGAACGCCTGGATTATCTTTGACCCATCTGTGTAGACATCATTCTTCGGCAGACGTGTGTACATGACTTCAAACAGCTTATAACAGCCAATTTTTTTTGTCAACTGGTTGTCAAAAGATGACTCGTTTGTCTGCAATAAACAATCATTTTTGAAGTTGTATTAAACATAATGTTATAATTTACAATTCTACTTTGGAAATTAGAGAATATTAGGAGCAGAACAGGAGTGGGGGCCAGTGGCCAAGTATGGCATGGAGAAAATATTGGGAGCAGACACAGAGACAGCAAAATGTAACTGTTACTTTATTAATCAATATCTAAAAACTAGATAAACAACTGTTCATTTGTGATTAACTCAAAATATCAAGTAAATATAAACCTTTTCTAACTAAATATATAAAACAAAGTTAGTGAAGGATGGCAAGGCATGGACTACAGCATATAGGTGTTAGTGGAGACCACCGAAATCCTGAGAAACCAAATTGGTGGCAAGTGCCACAAATATGAGGAAATTCAGTTCCAAACTGTTGAGCTGGAATTCAAACTGCAGACATTGTCAGGGCATCAAGAAGAGAGGTGAGTTACCTGGACACTTTGACTTAGATGGCAGTTACACTCTTTAAACGAGCTAGTAGCTTACACGTGGTCAGTAGTACGGGACACAGGATGATGTGATGGAGGAGCTTTAGACTTTGACTAACAGAGTCCTGGCATCCATATGAATGACAACAAAGGCTCCAGGAAAGGATGGGCAATTTCACCGTATCACCTTCATTCAAGAGGCCATCCAGGTGAGGCGAGTAAAGAAGAAATTTGATCGCAATTGCAGATCATACAGCTAACAGGAGGAAAGATATTGTCCTTTGCAAACCCCACAATTGGAATCCTAAAGTCAGCATTGCATGCCTGGTGCTTGGGGTAAGGATATGTCTTTGCAGTTGGAAAGAGGTTGAAAGCATGATGTGAAGGATCTAATTGTTGTGGTATTTAGGAATGAGACTCTGCTGAGAGCATTTGAAGAGTCAAGGGTCAAAGTCATACACAGATCCTTGAGATAATAGTTTTTATATTACTATCTGAGAGGTGTATAGATATACATATAGTCAAACATGTCAGGGAGAAAAATACATGGCTTAGAGTAGTATTGGAGCTAAGGTTTCAATTCATGAAGCACTGACACCACTACTATTTGGGTGAGCTTCATTATAAAACTTAGCCAATGCCAAATGACCTGGAGAATTGAAAACTTCACTGCAGATAGGGCTATAAATGTCAAGGTTTAGGTCGTGGTAGTGGTGGGAATGGCACAGTTAAATTGAGGGGAAACTTATAAATCTAAAAAGAAAACTCAAGATGACAGAACAGTCCAGTAATTGGAACAAAGTTAACATGGGCTCACAACGCCAGGGACCCAGGTTCGGTTCCAGTCTCGGGCAACTGCCTGTGTGGAGTTTACATGTTCTCCCTGTGATTGCGTGGGTTTCCTCCAGGTGCTCGGTTTTCTTCCCACAGTCCAAAGATGGCCATGCTACATTGCCCATTATGTTCAGGGATGTGTAGGTTTTGTGCATTAGTCAGGGGTAAATGTAGGGGAATGGGTTTGGAAGGGTTACGCCTTGGAGGGTCAGTTTGGACGTGTTAGGCCTACCGGTCTGTTTCCACACCGTAGGGGTTCTATGATTGTGTAACAGGAAGAGACAGAGAGGTATAAGGTCAAATCAATGATCAATGTTAAATAGTTCAAATTAAAAGTGCCTTTATTTGAATTCGCAAACACAAATGTAGGTCTAACAAGTGACGTCCACATCTGATTTTTAAAAAAAGTATAATCACATTCGAACTAGTGGTACAGAGATAAACAGGGATGATCTCATTGCCATGACAATAACTTTATAAAATGATACGCAAGACTGGCAACTAACTATACCTGGGTATTTGTCAAAATAGAAATGGATAGATATAAAGATCAATGATCATATATGAATAGCAGTGAGCCAGTCTGTTTAGTTGGACGACCAATATGAAAAATATGGGCAGACAACATTGGAAGAAAAGTGTTTGTGCTGGCAGAAAAGCAAAAAGCATGAGGTGATTGCCAAAAATAACACGAGAAAAACATCTGGTTAACACAGAAAGTGGCTCCAATCTGGAAAGCCCTGAAAGGGTGGTAAAGGTAGTCTCAATCCTGGCTGTTTAAAGATAATTGGATAAACGTCTGGTAAGGTAAAAACGACTTGCAAGACAACAGGCAAAAAGGGACAGGAATAAACTGAATTGCTCTGATGGAAAGTCAGCAATTGTTCAATGGGCTGAATAGCTTCATTCTGTACTGCACCAATTCTATGATCTTAGGCAGGTCATGAGGGAGTTACACAAAAGACTGTTGCACAAATGAAGGGTTCATGGGGTTGGAGCCTGAATAGAGAATTGGTTAAAGGACAGAAAATTGTAGAAATAAACAGATCATTTTCAGGTTGGCAAACTGTTACTATTGAGATGCCGCAACAATCAATGCTTGGGCCTCAGTTGTCTTTTGATTCAAGGACAATGCCTATTCTATTGCGAATTTCTCCCATGGATCTTCATGTGCACAAACAAGCAAATTCTTAACTCACAGATCTTTGAACACTTGAAGCTTTGAACACAAAAGGTAGTGAGATACAAAATGCAGGATTTGCGTCCTTTCTTTCCCTCTATGCCATCACTCTGCCATCATTACAATTTAGTGACTCAAAGCATGATACAGATTGATGGACAAGATGTGGTATTCTGAACAACTAGAGCAAATTTCTCTCATTAATGCAGTATTTGTTTCAAGGAGAGTTTCAAAGTGTCTTTGAAACATTTTTTTTGTTCTCTCCATGACATTTACAAGTTGAGAGATGACAGAGTTTAGGTCTGATGCCTGAGATGGTTTTTGGTTATACTGATATAATGTCCAGCCATTGAAGTTTATTTTGTAAAAGTAATACATTCACAGTGATCTACCATGCAGAAAAAGGCCTTTCAGCCTGTTGTGTCACACTTGTTTTAAACAACCACCTAACTATTCTAATCCCAATTTCCAGCACTTTGCCCATACCTTGAATACCTTGTCATTGCAAGTGCACGTCCAAATACTTCTTAAATGTTGAGGGTTTCTGCCTCTAACACCCTTACAGGCAGTGAGTTCCACCCTCTGAATGAAAAAAAATCCTCATATCCCTCTGCCCTTCTGACCCTCACCTTAAATCCATGTGAAAAATTTGTTTTCTTTAAATTTAACATGATCATTATTGTTTTTAACCATACATTCTCTCCTTAGAATTTTATTCTCTCATTGAAATGTTTCTAAACTGCATCATCCTTCAATGTCTGTCATGAATCTCAATGTCATGAATGGAACAGGACGTTGAACCTATCAACAAAGACTGCATACTCAAACTACTGGACCTGTGCCTCACAACACACTTCACATTCAACAACCAAATATATGAACAAATCAATGGATCACCCATCTCTGGACCCATAGCAGTAGCGGTAATGCAAAGATTAGAACAAACAGTCTTACCGCAAATTCAACCCAAACTCTGGGTCAGATATGTGGATGACACCTTTGTAATCATTAAAAACACAGAAATAGAGAACACACACCAGATCATCAACTCCACACTCACAGGAATCCGATTCACTAGAGAGGAAGAAAAGGACAACCAACTCCCATTCCTAGACGTGATGGCACAGAGAACACCGCACGGAGAATTCACCACAAAGGTATACAGGAAAGCCACACACACAGACCAAGTCCTGAACTAAGAAAGCAACCACCCCAACACACAAAAATTGCATCAAGACACTATTCAAAAGGGCCGCAACACACTGCAGCACACCAGAACTGCAAAAAGAGGAAGAAGAACACCTATACAATGTATTCGCCAAAAACGGATCCTCGCGCAATTTCATCAACAGATGCCGAAGGGAAAGACAATGGAACGAGGACATGCCGCAACCCAAAGGACTAGCCACGCTACCATACATCAAGAGCATTTCTGAACTGACAGCCAGACTACTGCGACCACTAGGACTCATAACAGCACACAAACCAACAGCCTCTCTCAGACAAGAAGTCACCAGAACAAAGGACCCGATACCCAACATGAGCAAAACTAATGTAGCGTACAAAATCCCATGCAAGGACTGCACTAAACACTACATAGGACAAACAGGAAGACAGCTAACGACCCGCATCCATGAACACCAACTAGCCACAAAACGACATGACCAGCTATCCTTAGTAGCTACACACGCAGATGACAAGCAACATGAATCAGCCAGGGAATTCCTAGAGGCATGGCACTCATCCACAGATTCAATCAATAAGCACATCGATCTGAACCCAATATACCAGCCACTGCAACAGACAACCGGAAGCGACAGATTCAAACCACTACAAATGCCCGAGGAAACATCACAGAAGCGCTTCACAGGATGCTCCCAAGCACTGAGGATGTCATCTCGACAGGGGATGAAATGTCTACAACACAAATTCCCAGCTTCGCGAACAGAACCACAACAACAAGCACCCGAGCTACAAATCTTCTGACAAACTGAATTTATGACCTTCTCCAGCTTCCATTTCTAACCTTTGCTACAGTAATTATAAAATAAATAAATGACTACACTAAAGGCTGAAATGATCACAGTTCACAGAAAAATCAAAATATTTTGAACAAGTACACATTACAATTAAAAGGAGTCATACAAATGTAAACTATTACTATTTACCTTTGTGAATCTGGATTGCAGAATTTCCATGGCATCCTTTACAATTTTGCAAAAAAACTCTCTTAAGGCATCTGGACTGCAGTGCCCAATAAGAGTCAGAAGAGAACGGTCCATGGCAAACTGTCTTGTAGCATTAGGAAGCATTTCTTCATTTCTGAACATTTCATATGCAGCTTCCAATAGAGCCACTTGCTTTTCACAGGTACCTCTAATGCAGTTAAATACAAGATTTTAGTTTGCGGTACTAACTGTCAGAACACAGTTTTTTTATTATATCATACAAGAAAAAAATAAACACAACCAAATTATTCAACAAAAAGCCATACCATAATGCAATCTTAATATGACAGAAAGTGCGACAACCAGTTGGAATAATACTCTGAATGCTCCTCCCTAGTGAGTTCATAATCTCTCTCTGCCATCAATGCGGCACTAAATGGAGGTTAAGTAAAAAGATGATAGGAAATCAATTAAAACAATCTTGGATCGTGAAATGCTGCAACAAGGTTGTTGCTTTGGTGGATAGGTACAAAACAAGCATTGACAGATACCTGGAAGGAGCAAACCACTCTAACTTCTTGTCCATGGTACAATCTTGGGTGTGAAGAAATGTTGATTCTATGTGGGAGCTCTGAGATTATGGAGTAATCTAAATTCACACCTGTACTCTCTACGATTGTTGGTAACTGAGTTGGGTCACTAAAAAGAAGTATGGGACAGACCCAAGGTATCATCAGGAACCTCCCCCCAATCCCTATCACACTGCTACTGCTCAGTAACCTTGTACCCCCCCAGTCTCACTCAGCCCCCCAAACCTGATGTTATTTTACCTTGCAAACGTGGTTTTCATCCATAAGAAAAAGACCTGCCAACCTATATGCAAGTAAAAACACAAGTATGCTATCACCCGCATTTCGTTAATGCAAACTCGCTGAAGCAATTCACTGATTGATGAATTGGGGAAAATGTTTCTAAAGGATGAATTTTTAAAGTGTGTATTGGTTATAACGCAATTTCAGCCGCATTGGTTGAACTGGTACTCCTAATACATGATTTTCTTGTGACACAGGATTGCACAGGAATGCAACTAACACATTACAACAGAACTGACCGTAACCCATAGATCACATTTGTTATCCAGTTTCTAAATCTTCATATTTACTGGACAACCACTTACGAGCTAGCTACTCATATCAGCCAGTTCAAATCAGCACAAATGTAATCAAGAACTCGTTGCCCATCTACATTTTGAACAACAGATGAAATACAACAAAAGAACAGCTAGACTGGGAAATAACAACAGACCATGCGTTAATTCTGTGGTTAAAACTAATCCATCCAAAGAACATGCATTCAATAAAATAAATCTGCTAATAAAAACCTTCCTTGTTACAGTAAACATCAAAACCATGAACAAACATTGATATTTACAATCACAAGCAAATCTTCAGGCATGTCCAGGGATAACAAATTTACTAACATTAGAGCTATCACAATAAATTATTAGCATATCTGTATCAGATCAATTGTTTTATTAATATGAAGTTGTAATGGGGCTGAAAACATAAATATGTACATCTTTAGAAACCAATTTCCTTCAGTTTACCACACTGTATACAAGATGTGATACCTTTTTGCGATATTTTGGAAACAAATCTGAAATGCTTCTTCCATGACATGCCTGTTGTCACGGCACAGAACTTCAGTCAGAATTTGTAACAACAGTGGACTCTGAGATAGCTCCAAAGCATCAAGTAACTGAAAAACACAATGAATCACACCAACTCAAAGAAAGAATCAGAGTACTTAATAACGTTAAGAATCATAAGATATAACTCTCAACATGAAGAACACAAGATGGTTAATAACACTAGTGAGTGAGAATACAAGACCATTCAGCAAGAATTAGCATTCAGCTCATGTTCAGCAGTTCCTAAATTAACAACAAAAGCCCAAAATGTCAAGTTCGCTCCATTCAAATTTTCCAAACAAATTAAATTACAAAGCTGAAACAAGGTACCGTGTACAAATGACATTGTTGGAAACTACAATGTACTCCCTCAGCCACATGTTGGTATTAATACTAGCTACTTGGAGTAAATCAAATAAAGGTAATTTGTGGAGTATTTTTAAAAGAGAAAATGTCCAGATCCATAAATAAAATAAGACATTAGGTCAAAGGAAGTGAGATCATCAAGGGCGAGAATCATAAAGGATGGGATAGCGGACAATGCAGCACTGGGCTAATCCAGTCCAGAGAGCACAAAGAAATGGGCGGGAGTTGGGTTAGGGTGGGCAGAGGTAGTGATAGAGATCACCAGTGCTGTGAAGATGAAATAAGGCTGTCATTGGGATTAAGAGAATACAAGTTCAACTCAGTGGCAAACCAGGCAACAAGTTGCAAATAGTCTGGTTCAATTTGAGGCAGGGGTCTGGGAGAGTTATGCAATCAGCAACAAGAAGGAGTTTGTGCTGGTTCTGCTTTTCCCATTGTTTACAAATGACAGTTCATTGCTGGACTTCACTGGACTCATTTCTGACTTAATTTCCAAATTATTAATATCTTTCACTTCCTGGGAATTATCTTTGCTCTTATGAGAACTTCACTAATTTAATTACTAAATGATCCTTGGTAATAAAATTCTGATCTCATAAGAGATTTAGGAATGCTATGTGTAGGTGCAGCTATTCTCTAAATGCACTCTATTGCAACAGCAGATATGTTACCAATGTACATGTGGAAGGAAGTGGGAAGGAGAGAAAAGTATCAATATTTTTGGGCATTAACTTCACACAATGTGAAATAAGTTCAATTTATTATGTATGCATGCTGAAAATGCTTATACCATACTTCAGTGAAATTATACCTAAAACTGAATTGCCCCTTCACCAATAAATGAATCCAAGATGAAGACTTTGAAAAAATGCACGCATTCAGAAATACTGGACAAAAAATGCCTAGTCAGATTTTTCCATCCTCAAGTGCAATGTCAACAAATAGCACTTACTTTTTTGACGCAGTCAACATAGTTGTTGTATCTCAACGTACCCTTCGGAAATTCATCTGATTTCATAGGAAAATGGGAAGCTATGAAATGGTTGAGAGCATTTTTAAGCGTGACAAGATTTTCTTCTGGAAGTTGTGTAAAAAATGGCAATATGATCACTGCCTTGGTCTAAGAAAAGTAAAAACAAGTTTCAAAATCCTTCTAGTTGAATTCCATTCATTCAAAAGATGAAACATTTCAAATCCAGCAAGGGCTTTTAGAACACAATTCATTCAGGAACACAGGGGCAGGAGGAGGTTATTCAGCCCCTCAGGCCTGCTCTGACATTATAATTCATGGCTGATCTACACAACAACATATGCCATGTCCCTTGATGCCATTTGTAATTAGAAATCTTTCCGTTTCTGCATTGAACTCAATGACTGAGCTTCCACAGAGAATTCCAAAGATTCATCAGTGTCTGAGTGATGCTCCTCATCTCAGTCCTAAATTGTTGGCTTCTTATTCTGAGATGGGGAATAAAGAAGTAGCAGAAAAGCTGAACACATATTTTGGTTCTGCCTTCACAAAACAGGACTCAAATCATTTCCCTGAAATGTTACTGAACTAAGGTGTGTGTGTGTGTGTGTGTGTGTGTGTGTGTGTGTGTGTGAGAGAGAGAGACCGAGAGAGGGAGAGAGAAAGAGAGAGAGAGAGAGAAAAAGAAAAAGAGAGAGAGAGAGAGAGAGAGAGAGAGAGAGAGAAAAAGAGAGAGAGAGAGAGAGAGAGAGAGAGAGAGAGACAGACAGACAGACAGACAGACAGAGAGGATCTGAAGAAAATCCGTATAATGTTTTAAAAAAAGTGCTCGAACAATTAACGGGATTAAAGGCTGACAAATCCCTGTTCTCCAGGTCTGAAAGATTACTGGACCTGAAATGTTAACTCTGCTTTCTCAACACAAAGGTAAAAACAATGACTGCAGATGCTGAAAATCAAATACTGGATTAGTGGTGCTGGAAGAGCACAGCAGTTCAGGCAGCATCCAACGAGCAGCAAAATCAACGTTTCGGGCAAAAGCCCTTGGGGCTTTTGCCCGAAACGTTGATTTCGCTGCTCGTTGGATGCTGCCTGAACTGCTGTGCTCTTCCAGCACTACTAATCCAGTATTTCTCAACACAAATGCTGCCAGGTATGCTGAGTTTCTGTTTGTGTGTGAAGATAAGTGGGTCTTTTCCCCAGGTGGCAGGCAGTGACTAGTTGTATAAAGCAGGGATTGGGCTTCTAATGATTCACAACATATGATTTAGATAGGTGAATGCTATATTTCCTTATTTGCGGACAAAACAAAACTGTGTAGGATTGTGAGTTGTGAGAAGGATACAAGGAGGCTTCAGGGTCTGGATCTGGACTAATTGACTGTGAGGGTAAACACATGGCAGATTTAGTACAACATGGATAAGTATGAAGTTAACACATTTTGGTGGAAAAAAACAGTATTATTTAAACAGTGATATCTTAGAAATGTGGAAGTACAAAGGGATCTCGATATCCCTGTACACCAGTTAATGAAAGTTAACAGGTAGGTGTTCAAAGTTTGTGAGAAGATTTGTAGCTCGGGTGCTCGTTGTGGTTCTGTTTGCCAAGCTGGTAATTTGTGTTGCAGACGTTTCGTCCCCTGTCTAGGTGACATCCTCAGTGCTTGGGAGCGTCCTCTGAAGCGCTTCTGTGATGTTTCCACTATAAATGCCGGAGGAAACATCCCAGAAGCGCTTCACAGGAGGCTCCCAAGCACTGAGGATGTCACCTAGACAGGGGACGAAACGTCTGCAACACAAATTCCCAGCTCGGCGAACAGAGCCACATTAACAGGTAGGTGTAGCAAGCAAGTAGGAAGGTAAACGGTATAACTGGTTTCATTGCAAGATTTGAAATCAGATGCCATACTGCAGTTATACAGGGGCTTTGTGAGACCACAGCTGTTGTATTGTGTGAAACTTTGTTTAGCCTACCTCAGACAGTTATAGGACAGCGCAGTAAAGGTTCACTAAGCTGACACCATGGAATGACTCGATTGTTATATGAGGAGAGATTAGCTTGACTGAGCTTGTATTCACTAGAGTTTAGATGAATGAGAGGAGCCCAAATTTAAACATATAATGCTTACAGGGCTAGACAGACAAGAAGCAGGGATGATGCTTTCCCTGGAGAGGGAGTTTAGAACCAGGGACATAATCTCAGGATACTGAGTAGGCAATTTAGGACTGGCATTAGGAAACATGGTCACTGATTATATTATAAAAAAGATAATTTCTTAGATATTGATGACATGAAGGATATGGAGAAAAAGTGGGAATATGGCTTTGAGACAGAGGATCCATTGTGATTATATTTAATGGTAGAGCAGGCTTAAAGGGCTAAATGGCAGACTCGTGCTCCTAGTTTCCTTATTTCTATGAAAATTATCTATGAATCTGCTTCCAGCACTCTTGATTGTAACAACTCATTGCGAAACTTTTCGTCATCCTTAGTTATCCTCTGGCTCTTTTGCCAGTTACCTTTCATCAATACATTGACACCCCCACCCCCCTCCAAGAAAACAGCTTCTCCATGATTAATCAGTTAAAATCTTTCCCTATTTTTCTTGCCTATCTTTCATTTAATTCCAAAAAAAACCAAATCTCTTTTGCAGGTAGGTTTAGCTCTCAAAATTACTCAAGTTTAGGAGGGGTTATCTCACTGCCCCAAGCTGATTTGCGCTTATAGTTTCTGAATTTCATTTATAATTCTGATTGGTATTGGTGTAATGTTAATTATCTGGTTTACTATTTTCCTCATTACATTTCCCCCACTATTCATTTTCAAATTTCCTAATACAGGTACACAATCCTTTATTGTAAATTCCAAAATCAGAAAAGCTCCAAAATCTTTTTCGAAGAGTGTGGAGCATCATTTTTGCGTGCAAACAGGTGACCCAACTCCACAGCCACTCAAACAGTGTCACTGAGATGTGATGTGGCAGCGTGGCCCAGCACAGGTAGGCGTTAATTGTACTATTCCCGCATGCATCTGCTGTTAGGTAATTGCTTTTTATTTCACTGTGAAAATGTCACTTATTCCGAAATCTGAAAAATTTCGAATTCCGGAAAACAACCGGCCCCTAGGATTTTAGATAAAGGATCGAGTACCTGTACAACAGCCTATCACAATCAGTTTCTGATAAAAGTGACATGCAGTCAACGTTTTTAGTATTTTTGTAAGATACCAAATCTTAAATGGAAAAGTAATTTATACAGCAAAGCAAAAGGATGCTGATAGCTTGGCAAGTGGACACTGACTGGAAGAGGCAAAGCCTTAGAGGTGCACCAAGGAATGGAATTAACTGTTCCGGTATTCTTGCAATTCTGCCCTGAGGGATACATGATGAAAAGCTTCAACTGCATGTCTCCTATTTCAGCGATACTCTCATAACTGTTTTAAAGTCTATTTTAACACATCTGCTGCCAAAGGAGGCTAACAAACAGAGGATTTTCATCTCTCCTTGGGATAACAGAATCAAGGAGAGACAAAATTAGAGCAGAAACTGAGAGTTAGTGTTGTCTGCACCTCCTATTCAAGTGGTGACAAATTGTACAGCTCAATAGAAACCAATGAACACGAATATGCACCTAAGCATCTTGTTTTTGGATTAGTTGTGCTGGAAGAGCACAGCAGTTCAGGGAGGATGGAACCCTCCGTGACTACCTGGTCAGGTCCACGCCCCCCCCCCTACAATCCACCCTCCCATCCTGGCACCTTCCCCTGCCACCGCAGGAACTGCAAAACTTGCGCCCACACCTCCTCCCTCACCTCCATTCAAGGCACTAAAGGAGCCTTCCACATCCAAAGTTTTACCTGCACATCCACTAATATCATTTATTGTATCCGTTGCTCCCGATGTGGTCTCCTCTACATTGGGGAGACTGGACGCCTCCTAGCAGAGCGCTTTAGAGAACATCTCTGGGACACCTGCACCAATCAACCACACCGCCCTGTGGCCCAACATTTCAACTCCCCCTCCCACTCTGCCAAGGACATGGAGGTCCTGGGCCTCCTTCACCGCCGCTCCCTCACCACCAGACGCCTGGAGGAAGAACGCCTCATCTTCCGCCTCGGAACACTTCAACCCCAGGATATCAATGTGGACTTCAACAGTTTCCTCATTTCCCCTTCCCCCACCTCACCCTAGTTCCAAACTTCCAGCTTAGCACTGTCCCCATGACTTGTCCTACCTGCCTATCTTCTTTTCCACCTATCCACTCCAACCTCCTCCCTGACCTATCACCTTCATCCCCTCCCCCACTTACCTATTGTACTCTATGCTACTTTCTCCCCACCCCCACCCTCCTCTAGCTTATCTCTCCACGCTTCAGGCTCTCTGCCTTTATTCCTGATGAAGGGCTTTTGCCCGAACATCGATTTTGCTGCTCCTCAGATGCTGTCTGAACTGCTGTGCTCTTCCAGCACCACTAATCCAAAATCTGGTTTCCAGCATCTGCAGTCATTGTTTTTACCTAAGCATCTTGGTTAGTGACTCAGAAATCTGGAAAAAATAAATGGGAATTTCACACTCTCAAATTTGCTAATTTAAAACAACTAGAGCCTACAACATACTTAGCTTTTCCCAAAAGCTACTCTTAAAGAGATACCTTCAAGTTTAAAGCCAATGTTGAGTCCGTCAATATTGTGGTATAAGTTTGAAATACCATTGAAAATGCATCATGACTATTGCCAAAAGAGACTGAGGAATCAATCTGAAAAAGAAAACACATCCATTCAAAGTAACAAAACTCTACACAAAGATAAATCGAACAAATAATCCAAAAGGAAGATTCTTTTCCCAAGAAATGTTTTAATAATAGGCTGAATCAGGAATGGAGGTGAGAAATGTTACAGCCACAGTCTTTGTGACATTGAGGTTCTAGGTTGCATGTTCAGTCTCAAAGAAGGCACTGAGATCAGGTTGGTTCAGTCGGTCTCTGGCCTGTGAGGAGAAATCTAACTGGTAGCACACAATGTTTATGGCAGACTGGATCGTGGACAAGCAAACAGTATCTTTGGGAGAAAAATAAATTCCACAACTTACAGAATAAATATAAATACATAAAGACATAACATTGAAGACAAACGTTTAAAACTGATAAACCTACGCCCTATTAAATTGGCCTTATCTACATGTAATTTCTAACCATAAAACCTTACTTGAAGTGTCAAGTTTACACCATATGAAATTTGAAGTCGATATACTTATGTTCATAGATTCAGTTCATACGTAAAACTTTTATTTTGAAGTCCTATTCAAATCTGAGCGTCAGCCGCCTACCTGTCCTTCCTGCTAATCCCTTCAACAAGTTCTCTCTGACCTTCAAATTCAGACACAAACAAAGACAACACAGTCACATAGGCCAAACTTCAAATTTCATCAAATTACTTTCTGCTCAGTTCATACTTTGGCTCCTTTTTCTCTCAAATCTCTTCTATATAATATCCTAACAGAGCAATCCTGAGCCCTTTTTTAACTGAAGTGCTGTCTCACCTTCTTGGTAGTTTAGTGCATTTTTAAAGTGCATAGCAGACCACGATTCCTCGTAATGCAGCTTAATTTTTTACAAATTATTTCTACAAATTTTACAAATCCATAGGACATAAGTATTACTTTTCCCTAATGCATCCTGCCCCCTCCATTTCTCAATTCATAGTGTCTGTTTCTCATTTCCTTCCCTTCCACAATTTTTTTCTGTCTCTCCCTCTCCATATTTCTCCATTCTTATGCTTGTCCTCTTTCATATCTCTCCTCACCTAATTACAGTTGGCATGAAGTGTACTTCATCTTTATTCTCTCTGTTTAATGTAAAATGATCTATTAACAAGTAGATTAACAATTAGAAAGTGATGAATCAAACATTGTAACTATGTGACTAGACAGATTTCATGTTTACAGATTAATCACCAAAGTGTCAAAGCAAATATTGATGAGTCAATATTTAAGAATTGACTGCATTTTCTTGAACAACTCTTTAGAAAAGTATGGATTAATTATTCAATTTAGCCTGGTTATTTATTAGACCATTCTAAATACAATCTTGCTCAACATGATTACAGCTGTTTTTGAACAAATAAACGTGATATTGTATCTTCTCTTAATTTTACTTCTAATAACAGGAAACATTATCATTACACACAACTCTGTCTCCAAAACAACAATATTTCTGAAGGTATAGGTGCACCTTTCCATGGGATTCAAATTTCATATCCTGATTGCACTGATTCACATCTATCAGGCGTACAGACAGATGGTAAACATAATATACCTGCAGCACTTTGGAAAGCAGTGTTAAGACAGCCATCTTACTCTCAGGGCTAGATTTCACTGACCACCAGGAATCAAGTTTTGCCCAGTTTGAAAGTACAGCACTGACCAGGTAAATACCCTGCTTCTTTCGGACAGTATGGTCTCTGAAACTGTGGTCAAGCATTCCATTCAGAACAGCGCTCACCTAAAAAAAGTAGAAAGAAGAGCATTCTAATTGTGTATGGACAGAGTGTGGAATAGCTAAAAATCTTATGGCATCCTCAATCAATAAATTCAAACAATACAATTTGTTTTGCTATTGCTGACACACAGTATAGATGCATACACAAATAAATCACCATAAAATAAATCCATATGTCTCAATCTCCTGTCTGGTTTCACATTGAACAAAGCTTTATATTACAACATTAGGCCTCATCACAGATCCTGTGAAATGACTGATGAAGTTAGTTTTTCTAGGTTATTTTTAAAAGATTTTATGCAAAAGGAACTAGAGTATAATCTACATGATGATTTGGACCTGTGGAAACAGGAGCTAATGTAGTTTAGTAAAAAAAAAATCACTATTAATCAGAGCCAACCCACCTTATGTAACAGTGATTACATTTCAAAATACTTGCCAATTCTATGCTTACTTTACGTGCTTATGGTATGTGGGCGTCTCTGGCTAGACCAGTATCAATTGTTTATGCCTAACTGTCTTCAGGGGTGAGCTGCCTTCTTGAACCACAGCAGTCCATTCGGTGTACCTTTACGCATGATTCCATCAGGGAGAGAATTCCAGGATTGTGATCATGTGACACTGAAGGAACAGTGATATATTTCCAAGTCAGGATAGTGAGTGGCTTGGATGGGAACTTGCAGTTGGTGGTGTTCCCATGTATCAGCAGCACTTGTCCTTCTAGATGGTCATAATTATGGGTTTGGAAGTTGCCTACTAAGGAGCCTTGATGAATTTCTGCAGCGCATCTTGTAGATAGTACGCACAACTGCGAGTGAGCATTGTTGGTGGAAGGCTTGAATGTTTGCAGGTGTGGTGCCAATCAAGCAGGCTCCTTAGTCCTGGATGGTGTCAAGCTTCTTTAGTGTTGTTGGAAATGCATTCATTCAGGCAAGTTGGGAGTATTCCATCACGCTTCCGATTTAGTCATCTAGATGATGGCCAAGCTTTGAGGTTTTAAGAGGTGAGTTAGTCACTGAAAGATTCCTAGCTTCCAGTTTCCTCTTGTCAATGGAGAAGTTATAAAGCTAGCCCAGGTTAGTCTTGGTAATTGGTAACCCCCAGGATGTTGATATTGGGGGTTTAGTGATAGAATCCCTACAGTGTGGAAGCAGGCCCTTCGGCCCACCAAGTCCACACCAACCCTCTGAAGAGTATCCCAACCAGACTCATTCTCCTATTACTTTGCATTTATTTCTGACTAATGCACCTAACCTACACATCGCTGAACACAATGAGCAATTTAGCATGGCCAATTCATGTAACCTGCACATCTTTGGGTTGTGGGAGGGAACCAGAGCATCTGGAGGAAACCCATGCAGACACAGGGAGAATGCGCAAACTCCACACAGACAGTTGCCCGAGGTTGGAATTAAACCAGTGTCCCTGGCACTGTGAGGCTGTAGTGGTAACCACTGAGCCACCGTGCCACCCGGATGTCAATGTTACGATGACATTGAATGTCAATTGGCAATGATTATATTGTCTCTTGTTGGAGATGGTCATTACCTAGCATTTGCACAGTGACAACTTGCTAACAAGTGACAACCTACCACTTGTCAGCCCACTCCTAGATATTGTTTAGGTCTTACTACATTCGGAAATGGACTGTATCAGTACCTGAGAAGTAGTGAATAATGCTGAACATTGTGCAGTCATCAGCAAACTTCGTCACTTCTGACTTTTGATGGAGGGCAATGTCCTTCATGAAACAGTTGAAGATGGTTGTTCAAGGACGCTACCCTGACCATCTCCTGCAGAGATGTCCTGGAGCTGGGATGACTGATCTCCAACAACCACAACCGTTTTCCTTTGTGCCAGATATCCAACCAGCTGCAAGTTTTCCTGATTCCCACTGATTCCAATTTTGCTAGAGCTCAGCCACACTCAGTCAAGAGCAGCCTTTATGCCACAGGTAGTCACTCTAACTTCATGGCTGAAATTCAGCTCCTTTGTTCATGTTTGTACCAATTACGTTCAGGAATTCAATGTCCCTGGCAGAACCCAAATGCACTCAGCGGGTTATTGCTGAATAGATACTGCTTAACAGAACTGCTGATGACGCCTTCCATCACTTTACTTATGACTAAGAATAAACTGTTGGGGCAATAATTGATCGGGTTGGATTTGTCCTGCTTTTTGTCCAGGTATACTTGGACAGATTTTCCAATAAATTTCAGGTAAGTGCCAGTGTTGTGCTTGGACTGAAACAGCTTGGTTAGGTGGCAGCAAGTTGTGGAGAACAAGTCTTCAGTACTATGGCCGAAATGTTGTAAGGGCCCATGGTGTTTGCAGATTCTAGTACCTCCAATCATACCATGATATTACATAGAGCAAAGTGAATTGGTTGAAAACTGGTATTTGTGATGCTGGAGGCCTGTGGAGGGAGCCAAAATGTATCATTCATCTAGTAGTTCAAGCTGAAAATTAAGTGTAAATGATTCAGCATTTTTTTTTGCACTAACATGCTGGATTCCCATATTGATATTAACTGTCCACTATCATTCACAACTGGATATGGTAGGACTACAAAGCTTAGATCTGAACCACAGATTGTGAAATCACTGAGCTCTATCACTTGCTGAGTTTGCTGTTTGGCATGCAAGTAGCCCTGTTCTGAGGATGCACCAGGTTGACACCTCGTTTTCAGGTATGTCAGGTGCTACTCATAACATGCCCTCCTGATCTCTTCATTTCAATCCTCTGGTAAAGGTAGAGTGCGGGATATGCCAGGCCATGAGATTGCAGATTATATTAGAGTACAATGTGGCTGTTGCTGATGGCTCACAATGCCTTATGAATGCCCAGGCATGAGATTCTATACCTGTACTGTTTACAATGTAATTATGAGTGGGGTTACTCTCAATGTGAAGACGGGACTTCTCCTCCACTAGAACTGTGTAACCGTCTTTCTTACTGATACTGTCATAGATAGAGCTATCTGCAGCAGGGGGATTGGTAAAGATCGCTTGTGGGCCCATGGGCCGTCAGTGTGGTCGGGGGGCAACGATAGTCACGCTTCTGGCCTGGGTATCCTGTTGCGGGGAGGCAACTTCACCATCTCCGAGGTTAAGGAGATGGTGGGCGGGCGCCTCCTCGTCGCAGACATTAAATACAGAAACGCTCCCGTGAGACTAATCAACGTGTACGCCCCAGCGGGTAAGAGTGAACAGTTGGCCGTACTGCAACAGCTTCCACTGCTGCTGGCTACGTCCAGGCCGGTCATTCTGGCCGGAGACTTCAACTGCATCATTGATGCAGATCGACGATCCGGCAGGGGGGGGGAACAGTAAACCGGACGCTACGTCCAGAGCCCTGATGGAAACGGTCAAAGACGCCAAGCTGCACGACGTCTTCAGCACTCCTGCAGATGGAGCACAGCGTAGATACACCTGGTCGCGGGCAGACAGGTCTATCCGCTCAAGCATAGATTACCTGTTTGTGTCCCGAACGCTCTCGGTCAGATCCACCGATGTCAAGCCGGTGTTCTTCTCTGACCACTGCCTCCTGCTGGCCGACTGTCACCTACAGGACGAACAGCGGGCGGGCAAGGGAACGTGGAAACTGAACACTAAGCTGTTGACCCCAGGAAACATCGAAGAGCTCAAGAGGGATTACGCAGGTTGGAGAACCGCGAAGCCCCTCTTTGAGTCTCCAGCAGACTGGTGGGAAACGGTAAAAGGGAACATCAAGAGGTTCTTTATCCTCAAAGGTGTCCAGGAGGCAAGAGAGAGGCGGGGAAAACTGTCCCAGCTCCAGGAAAGTATGCAGAACCTGCTCCTGCTGCAGACGATGGGGGTCGATGTCACGGAGGACCTCAAGGAGGTGAAGGGCCAGCAAGCCTCGCTCTTTGCCTCGGAGGCCTCCAGGATAATCTTCTGGTCCAGGGTCCGCTCGGTATGGCAGGACGAGACGTGCTCACGTTTCTTCTTCCAGAAGGTGCACAAAGAGAGCTCCGTGCTTAGCAGCCTGAAGAAAGAAGATGGCTCAGTAACGTCATCTCAGGCAGACGTCATGAGGATCAGCAAATCCTTCTACGCCAGTCTGTATGACGCAAAGCCAACCGACAGCGCGGCCTCCCAGTTGTTCCTGTCCTCTATCACGGAGGTCCTAGACAACGGAACACGAGAGAGGCTGGACCAGCCGCTATCTCTGGATGAGCTGACCAAGGCCCTCGAGTCCTTTGAAAAGAATAAAACTCCCGGAAGCGACGGCTTACCGGTCGAGATTTATTCCGCTCTTTGGGACTTGATCGGCCAGGACCTGCTGGAGGTGTATGTCAGTATGCTTCGGGCAGGTACCATGAGTGAATCCATGAGGAAAGGCATCATCACCCTCATCTACAAGCGGAAGGGGGAGAGGGAGGAAATTAGAAATTGGAGATCGATCTCACTGTTAAATACAGACTACAAAATCTTGTCAAAGGTCATCGCCAACCAGGTCAGGTCTGCTCTGGGATCAGTGATTCACCCTGACCAAACCTGTGCTGTACCGGGCAGGAAGATCTCTGAGAGTCTCGCACTCCTCAGGGATACGATCGCCTACGTGCAGGACAGGGGGGTGGACACCTGCCTCATCAGCCTGGACCAGGAGAAAGCCTTTGACAGGATATCGCATACATATATGAGGGATGTCCTCTCCAAAATGGGCTTTGGGGAGGGAATCGGAAATTGGATCAGACTGCTCTACACCAACATTGTCAGTGCAGTCTCAATCAATGGGTGGGAATCAGATAGCTTCCCTGTAAGATCTGGAGTCAGGCAGAGATGCCCCCTCTCACCCGCCTTGTGTGTGTGTTGCGTAGAGCCATTTGCCGAATCCATCAGGAAGGATGCGAGCCTGAGAGGGGTGACGATTCCTGGCAGCGGGGGCCTGCAGGTTAAGGCCTCCCTGTACATGGATGATGTCGCTGTTTTCTGCTTGGATCCGCTGTCCGTGCACAGATTCATGTGCATCTGTGACCAGTTCGAACGGGCCTCAGGGGCCAAGGTAAACCGAGGCAAGAGCGAGGCCATGCTCTTCGGGAACTGGGCCGACCAATCCTCTATCCCCTTCACCGTCAGGACGGACCACCTGAAGGTGCTGGGTATTTGGTTCGGGGGGGCTGGGGCGTGCACCAAGACCTGGGAGGAGCGGATCAGGAAGATGAGACAGAAACTAGGCAGATGGGGGCAACGGTCGCTCTCCATCGCGGGAAAAAACCTGGTCATCAGGTGTGAGGTACTCTCAGTATTGCTATATGTGGCACAGGTCTGGCCTATCCCCAGGACCTGTGCCGCCGCAGTCACCCGGGCCATCTTCCAATTCATTTGGAGATCAAAGATGGACCGGGTCCGAAGAGACTCTATGTACAAAGACCGGTGCAATGGGGGAAAAAACACGCCCAATGCCACCCTCACCCTGATGGCCACCTTTGTGTGTGGCTGCATCAAGCTGTGCGTGGATCCCCGGTACACAAACACCAAGTGTCACTACGTACTGAGGTTCTACCTGTCCCCGGTGTTGCGAAGGATGGGCCTGGCCTCGCTGCCGCGGAACGCTCCGAGTAGTTGGACCGTTCCGTATCACCTGTCCTTCGTGGAGAAATTTATGAGGAAAAACACCTTTGACCACAAGTCCATCAGGAAGTGGTCAGCACGTAGCGTCCTTGAGACCCTTCGGGAAAAGGAGAGGGCGGATCCTGTCGAGCGGTTCCCTGAGCAGACTGTCAAAGCCATTTGGCAGAATGCCTCATCGCCAGAACTTTCCAACAAGCACCAAGACGTGGCTTGGCTGGTGGTGAGAAGGGCTCTGCCTGTGAGATCCTTTATGCACGCCCGGACTCTCTGCCGCACCGCACGCTGCCCTCGAAGTGGCTGCGGGGGGGACGAGACTGTCACACACCTCCTTCTGGAATGTGCCTATGCAGAGGAAGTCTGGAGAGGAATGCAGTGGTGCTTGTCGAGGTTCGTCCCGAGCAGCGCCATGACGCGGGACTCCGTGCTCTACGGCCTGTTCCCCGGGACTCTCACCGAGACCAACATTAACTGCGCCTGGAGGATCATCAACTCGGTGAAGGACGCTCTCTGGGCGGTCCGAAACCTGTTGATCTTCCAGCTGAAGGAGCTGACCCCGACCGAGTGTTGCAGACTGGCACATTCCAAGGTCCAAGACTACGTGTTGAGGGACGCGCTGAAGCTTGGGGCAGCTGCCGCCAAGGCGCGGTGGGGAAAGACCACTGTGTAAGATCGGCCTGCCTAAAGAAGAACAGGGGGCCCATGCGGACGTTTTTTTGGGCTCTGCTGATGCCTCAGCCAAATAGATGTATATGTACAAGATTGAAAAATGCACAGGATTGTAAATGACAAGGATAAAGTCGAATCTGTGTTTGTAAATATGGACATATGTATGGCATGATCCAATGTACAGACCATAAAATCATTTTATGAATAAAGTATATTTTTGAAATAAAAAAAAAGGACGTGTACTGCCTGCAGGATTTCCCTGGGGCAGGCTACTTTGATGTGACCTTCAGAAGCGTGAAGCAGTGCGAACAGCTCCTGAAGGTCTTCAAGGAGAAGGAAGGGGAGCCGCTGTTTTCCATCTTGTCAGCGACCCCATTGTGTGTGCTTCCTGCACAGAGGAATCGGGTTGTTACAATCCATATGTACAACCCTTATGTTCCAGCAGCTGATGTCCTGAACTTCCTGGGAAGGTACGTCCAAGTTGGGGGAGAAGCCACTGATGTGATCGACCCCTTTGGGATCTGGACCAGAAAGCGGCAGGTCAGGGTAACTCTGAGGGCCGATGATAGTGGGAACATCCTACACCCACCCTCGAGCTTCGCAATCGGAGGGAGCAGAGGCTACCTGACATATGCAGGGCAGCCGAAAGTGTGCCGAACCTGCGGGAAGTCGGGACACGTGGCAGCGGATTGCAAAGTGACCATCTGCAGGAACTGCAAACAGGAGGTTCACTTGACTAAGGACTGTCAGGAAGAAAAGAGCTGCAACCTGTGCGGAGAGGCGGGCCACATGTACAAGGCCTGCCCAAGACGGGGGGGCCCCACTTACGCACAGATGGCTGGAGGTGGCAATGTGAGCCATGGACCCCCAAAGACCAGTAAGGTCCACCCGGACAGCAGGAAAACGGAGTCTGGTGACACCCAGAAAGAAGAACAGGCTGGAGTGGAGGAGGCGGCAGCCAGCGGAGAGACACAGCAGCTGATCCTAGCTCTAGCCGGGCAGATGGAAGAAACAGAGGAGGAGGTAATCAAGCAGGCAGAGGAGTGGATACCTGTTAAAGACAGGAAGAGGAAATCTTGCCAGGTCCCCAAAACCTTCCAGCAAAGGGGGAAAAGACAGCTGCACGAGGGAGGGACGGCCAGCTCTTCGGATGGGGGAAGATGGACGCAAAGAAGGCCATCACCACCAGAAGAAGAGACAGAGCGCCGTCGGTAAAGAAGAGGGCATTTCCTCCCAACCAGGAAACAACGGACCCCCCGAAGTCCACCCTCCACCCAGAGAGAACCAGGGGGTACCCACTGCCCCACAACTACAGGCAACCGAGAGCTGTGATCCTCTGACAGTCCCATTGTCAGACACAGAACGGGACAGTGAGGACCCTTGCCTTGGCTCAATGACACCAGAGTGGGTAAATGACCCCAGTGAGGAGCTGGATAGCTACCTCAGTCCAGCGAAGGTCCAGCAGTTCGTGCTTACCATGGGGATGTAGACAGCTACCCCAGAGACAGGACAGTCAAATGGACAATGGTAACCCCATAAACTGGGGGCTAAAGAAGTTTCATTTGCTTACATTTAACACGGCACCCACTCAGTAGGTGGGTTCTGCTGAAGCCACAGCCAAATACCAAGAGACTGGATAGTTAATAAAGGTAACTGTTAATAGGATAACTATAAATTCGACTAATTCAATCTGTTCTTTGTAATGTTAAGATATGCAATGTATGAATGACATGGAAAATTGTACAAGTACCAAAGATTTATTTATATGAATAAAGTATATTTTGAAATATAAAAAAAATTGGTAAAGATGAAGATAACTATGCTTTTCTCTCTTGGTGATCCTCCCACCACCTACCACAGATCCAGTCTAGCAGCAGTATCCTTTAACACTGGACCAGATTGGTCAGTCAAGCAGCTGCCAAACTATGGTATTAGTAGCTGAATATTAGCAGGTTTTGAGAAGATTTGTAGTTCAGGTTGAGGTTCTGGTTGTAGGTTTGCTCACAAACCTTCCAGCTCAGTGAGCAAACCTACATCCAGAGTAGCTGAATATATTGGGTATCCCTGTAACTACAAATCAATATCCTCTGACAAACAGGTTATCTGGGGGAATATTTAAAAAAGATGCCTTAATTAATTACTGGCACCCTCTCTAATGTTCATCCATAATAATCCCTGTACAATTATAATCTGAACAGTGCTTACCATTTTTGGGTTTTCTCTTGCTGATGTCATTAACTGGGCCACTGCAGAGTTTAGATTTCTGAGCAATTCACTGTTAATGGTTTCAGGAAACAAATTGTAGAAGTATTCACCATGAGAAAAACTGATGAAGTGTCTCTGTGATGCCCCTGAAAGTGGCACAGAGAGTTCAACTGTGTTCAACAGCAACGAGACCAGTTCTTCACACTACAAGGATCAAGAGACAGAGTCTATTTAAACAGTTCCAATTTCATTTTCCAGTAATGATAAAATCTTCAGTTCGAAATAATATTCAAGTCCGAACTAATCTTTCATAGTGTCAACAAGCTGTGTTTATAGAATGTCTTTAATGTAGAATGTCTTTAATGTCGTAAGACAACCCAACATGATTTATGAGCCTTAACATTTAACGACAAAACACATATCAGAGCTTGGTCACAGAGACAGGTTCTTAAGGAGAGTCCCAAAGGAGAGGTCCAGCAGTGTTAAAATGCAGTTCCAGAGTTTACAGCCATGAAAGCTGAAGGTATATGGTGGAATAATTAAATTCAAGGATGTAAAGACCTGGAAATTCTCCAAAATTGTAGGACTGTCGTGGTTACAGAGGGTGAAGCCATTGAGAGATTTGAAAAGATTTTCAAACAGAGTCCTGCTGGACCAATGAAAGCAAATGAGAAGGGTTACAGGTGAACAGGGCAGGTGCAGGTTATGCTACAAGTTTTACGTAAGTCCTCATTTACAGAGGGATCAACTTGGGAATGTGGCCAGTATGTGATTGTCTTGCTTAGTGCTCACAAAAGCACAGACAATAGCTTAAGCAGATGAGCTGATGCAGAAGCAAAGTCGTGTATAAAACAGCAGGAGGTCAACTTAGTGATGATCAGTTAAGCCAAAGTCAGGGTCAACTGGGACTATTTAAGACAGTACTGGAGACCAAACAAACCATGTGACTAATCAGAGCCAGTGGCGCTGTTAAGAGTGGTGATGGTGAGGAAAAGCTGAAGATCATTAGCAAACCTGATATTGGGGTTTACAAGGATGTCACTATGGCACTGTGCATAGGTGAGAAATAAAGAGGGACCAAGAGTAGATCCTTGATGGATACCAGAGGCAAGACTGCAGGAACAGAGTGGAGCATTGCAGGTTGTTCCCTTGTTACACCATGATGTATAGGAATGGAATCAAGTGAGGGAGATCCCAGAGAGCTGGAGGAAGAAACTGTGGTCAATCATGCCAGAATGAATTCATTAAATTCTTAATCATTTAACTACCAGCTATGAAATTAATAAAGTAAGGGATTTGGGTGCTTCACAGTCTATTTTATTTAAAGCTTATTTGTCAAATAGTGCCTTAATTCCTTAGTGCTAATGCACATTTACTTGTGCACATTTACTGCAGGAAGAGATAGTGACAACAGGAGATCAGATCCAAGAGATTTCTAGTTCAATCTAGACAGAGCTTTTCCCATTTTTCAGCAAAAGTTAACAACCAGGCAGCAGTAGCATAGATTAAAAAGGCTCACAAACCGAGCTAAGTAACATCACATTCACCAGAGCTATTCAGAGAGTAAGACTAGCATTAACTGCGATCAAAAGGTCAGCCTTGCATCAGGAAGTGGGATTCCTTCCAAGGGCCATAGGGTGCCCAATCAGAAGGACCCACCCCAACCCTTCAAAGAGGATGCTGATACACTTAGTGGTTGTCCCAAGTAGCCAAGTGACCATTGCTGCTAGTATAAATTATCTTAATCAACCTGACACACCTCTGGAGTAGGTGGGACTTGAACCTGGGTCTTTAACTATCACTGCACCAAGAGGCTGTTGGCATATTCTCAGTGACAGCAAGAAGGGGGGAATAATTGGCCTTTAACAGGATCATAGAATCCCTACAGTGTGGAAACAGGCCCTTCGGCCCAACAAGTCAACACCAACCCTCCGGAGTATCCCACCCAAAACCATTTCCCTACCCTGTTACTCTACATTTACTCCTGATTAAATGCACCTATCCTACACATCCCTGAACACCATGCACATTTTAGCATGGCTAATTCACCTAATCTGCACATCTTTGGATGCTTAAGAACTTCAATTTACTTGAGGCTTGTCCACTATTCAATGCCACTGATAAAACACCAGCAGTTGCAGGACAGCAATGGATACACCATTCCTATCATCCCATTAATTCTGCCACACAAACATCATATCCTCTCACCCCAACTGGTTCCCAGCATACTCAGTGGGTTCCCATAAAATCCCATTTTAGAAGTGAAGACTGTGGTGTAGTAAATTTTCCAGTACTGCAAACGGTTATTTTGAAGAATTTATTTTCAACCAGAAAATATAAGTAAGGAAAGAAACATAAAGGACCGTGGCAAAAGATCTCCACTTGACAACTGCATTGCAATGGAAGATTACTTCTGAAATCCATCACGCTTTTTATTTGTTGCAACAGTCACTGACCTGCCCACCAAGAGAAAATGACAGCTGTAATAGTCCATCTGCTAACATCTTACTGCTGACATCCATTGTCGGAAGTGATTTCCTTTCATCTCCAGGTGCAATCCCTTTATAGACAGTTGATAAAAGCTTCAAATTCAGTGGTGGGACAATACTTCCAATCTGTATTAAATAACAGTAACATTTCAAACTTAATGTATTTTAATATTCTTCTGATCAAAGTTAACTAATTCTCACAGTGGATAAAGACATAAAATTTGGTCACTATTCTTGCACAAGATTGGTCAAATGATCTACATGAGAGCCACAGCCAGAAGAATCCAGGAAGATAATATATTTCTCTTTGTTTTTAAACTTGCTTTACAGAGGAACAGAAAAGGCCTCCTCCACACTGGGCTCCCTATACCCACCACAAGTCACATAGTGCACAGAAACACGCACCAGACTGCCTTTGATCCCTCAAGTCGGCCTTTTACTATCCCACCCACCAGTCAATTAGCATTTTCCAATGGTAGAAGAGACTTCAGATTTAAAATCACCCCAACTGCATGGTGTGGAACTCAAGACAGCTTACAAAACTATCTTGGTCCCTGCCAATATGACACTCACCCCAAGTTAAATTTAGGCTTGCATTTCGGACTTAGAGTCATAGAGATGTACAGCATGGAAACAGACCCTTCGGTCCAACCTGTCCATGCCAACCAGATATCCCAACCCAATCTAGTCCCACCTGCCAGCACCCGGCCCATATCCCTCCAAACCCTTCCTATTCATATACCCATTCAAATGCTTCTTAAATGTTGCAATTGTACCAGCCTCCACCACATCCTCTGGCAACTCATTCCATACACGTAACACCCTCTGCATGAATAAGTTGCCCCTTAGGTCTCTTTTATATCTTTCCCCTCTCACCCTAAACCTATGCCCTCGAGTTCTGGACTCCCTGACCCCAGGGGAAAGGCTTTGTCTTTTTATCCCACCCATGACCCTCAATTTTGTAAACCTCTATAAGGTCACCCCTCAGCCTCCAACGCTGCAGGGAAAACAGCCCCAGCCTGTTCAGCCTCCCCCCATAGCTCAAATCCTCCAACCTTGGCAACATCCTTGTAACTCTTTTCTGAACCCTTTCAAGTTTCACAACATCTTTCCAATAGGAAGGAGACCAGAATTGCATGCAATATTCCAACAGTGGCCTAACCAATGTCCAGTACAGCCGCAACATGACTTCCCAACTCCTGTACTCCATACTCTGATCAATAAAGGAAAGCATACCAAATGTCTTCTTCACTAGCCTATCTATCTGCGACTTCACTTTCAAGGAGCTATGAACCTGCACTCCAAGGTCTCTTTGTTCAGCAACACTCCCTAGGACCTTACCATTAAGTGCATAAGTCTTGCTAAGATTTGCTTTCCCAAAATGCAGCACCTCGCATTTATCTGAATTAAACTCCATCTGCCACTTCTCAGCCCACTGGTCCATCTGGTCCAGATCCTGTTGTAACCCTCTTCGCTGTCCACTACACCTCCAATTTTGGTGTCATCCACAAACTTACTAACTGTACCTCTTATGCTCGCATCCAAATCATTTATATAAATGACAAAAACTAGAGGATCCAGCACCAATCCTTGTGGCACCCCGCTGGTCACAGGCCTCCAGTCTGAAAAACCCTCCACCACCACCCTCTGTCTTCTACCTTTGAGCCAGTTCTGTATCCAAATGGCTAGTTCTCCCTATATTCCATGAGATCTAACCTTGCTAATCAGTCTTGCATGGGGAACTTTGTCGAACGCCTTACTGGAGTCCATATAGATCACATCTACTGCTCTGTTAATCTACTTCTTGTTCATACTGGGCATTATCTTTATTTCAGTGGCAATCTTACCCTCTTACATCTCACCTTTTTCTTTGCCAGGACACAAGAAACCCTTACCATGGAGAGATAATTCTGGAATATCGCAGGCTGAATTTTCTTATTTCAATGAGAGATGGCACTCAGATCTGTTTTGTTAATAAAATCACTTCAAACTCATTACACTGACATCAAACTTTAAAGAAAAATCCTACATTGTGCCAGACACTGCTCTTCATTTCAACAGCAACTAGCTTTTGGGTGTGAAATTGCATTTCACAATTGGAAATATTAACATGAAGCACTGCTTCAGGAATAAATGAATGTTGTTTCAACTGTCTGCTGCATATTTTAGAATTCTTCAGATAAGTATTTTCCCAATCAACCTGTTAAGCAATGTTATGTCACACTTCTAGAGAATGTGGAACTTGAACCCCACTCTCCTGTGAATGCTACAGATACGATACAAGAAAAAAAAACTGCTTCAATATGTATGGGACTTAGTGTACTGTTGATTTTGTGATGTAAAAATTACCTGGCACTTCAATACAGAGTTCAGAAGTCCAGCCTTGTGGAGTTGTTTGCAGGCTAACAGTATGGAGTTCAACTTGGCATGATCTGACTGACTGTATAGATCAACATTACACAGATCTTCAATGCTGTCACACACATAAACACATAAATTAAAAGTTAAAACATGCAGAAATGCTGGAAATCTGAAAGTAAACAATCATTTATGACTTGAAACAGAAATGATTGGTTAACATTTTGTGTCAACACCTTTGACAAAACAATGTTCTGATGCAAGATTTTGGTCTGAAATCTTAATCAATTTTGCAGATAGCAGTCTAACATTTTCATATTTACAAAAAATCATGTATCAGTCTTTTTCTTCCATGACAGTCTTTGTGTTAAATGAATTTCCTCCTCATCTTTTCCAGCAGATCCCTTCCACTTCTGCGGTACCTAGATGATGCTTATGGGGGTCCTTCAGTCAATATACCAAAAAATGCAAAATTTGAACCGGGCTCTCCTCCCTCATTGGTTTTAGACCATGAGACCATAAGACGTAGGAACTGAAGCAGACCGTCTAGTTCATCAAGTCTGCTTTGCTATTCAGTGAGTTCACGGTTAATCTGATAATCCTCAATTTCACTTTCCTGCCTTTTCACCGTAACCTTCCATCCCCTTACTGACAAAAAAACCCATCTCAGTCTTGAATATGCTTTAATGACCTAGCCTCAACAGCATTCTGTGGTAAAAATTTCCACAGATTCACAATACTTGGAGAGAAAAATATTCCTCCTTATCTCTAACTTTGGGGCGGCACGGTGGCACAGTGGTTAGCACTGCTGCCTCACAGCGTCAGAGACCCGGGTTCAGTTCCTGCCTCAGGCGACTGACTGTGTGGAGTTTGCACATTCTCCCTGTGTCTGCGTGGGTTTCGTCCGGGTGCTCCGGTTTCCTCCCACAGTCCAAAAGATGTGCAGGGTCAGGTGAATTGGTCATGCTGAAGTGTTAGGTAAGGAGTAAATGTAGGGGAATGGGTGGGCTGCGCTTCGGCGGGTCGGTGTGGACTTGTTGGGCCGAAGGGCCTGTTTCCACACTGTAAGTCTAATCTAATCTTAAATGTTTGACCCTTATTGAGATTTTGCCCTCTGTTCCTCAACTCTCCCACAAGGCAGAACAACCTTCCCACACCTACCCCAT
This sequence comes from Chiloscyllium punctatum, assembly GCF_047496795.1. Classification (NCBI taxonomy): domain Eukaryota; kingdom Metazoa; phylum Chordata; class Chondrichthyes; order Orectolobiformes; family Hemiscylliidae; genus Chiloscyllium; species Chiloscyllium punctatum. The sequence goes on from NC_092743.1 coordinate 66,103,986, forward strand.
GGTTTCCAAAGAACCTTTAATTTTCAAGAAGGTGTCCTCTTTTTCTTTTAAATTGCAATGAGTACAGTCCCAACCTCCTCCTTCTATTCTTGAGGTCAGTCTAATGCATCTTCTCTGGACTGTCTCCTACACCAGAAAATCTTTTCCAGAAACAAACACAGAAATTGTTGGGAAAACTCAGCAAGTCTGGCAGCATCTGGGGATAGAAAGAAGTGTTAATGTTTGGAGACCCTCAGAAGAAGGGTCCCCAGACTCCAAGTGTTAAACTTGTTTTCTCTCCACAGATGTGCCAAACCTGTCGGCTTACATTTTAATTCATTATTATTCCTGTAACATCAATTCTAATTTTACCTCTGTGACTTAAGCCTTTTTTTCATGCTGCACTCTAATGATTCTTGATAAGGCGATCTTAGTGCTGCTTTCAACAACCTCACACAGATATCTGGTAGACCTTTCATTACTTGTACATCTGCCATATTAAATCCTATACTCGGTGGATCAATGACTACTGTTGCTACAAGTTCGAACAGGGTGGAATTTAGTAAGTATTTCTCCAGCATCTGAATGGAAAAGGGAGAAAAAATGCAAAGAAATTTTAGAAGAATATCGTCTGTTCAACCAAAAAGAAGAGACAAACATGAAGTCACATGGTTCAATACATCAGTTTGACTGCAGGTATCGGTGAATGAATGGAAAGCAAGAATATTCAGGGCTCATATTCCTTGGAAGTGGCATCACAGGTAGACAGGGTGGTGAAGAAGGCATTTGACACACTTGCCGACACTGGTCAGTGCACTGCATATCGGACTTGGGGTATCAAATTCCACATTACAGGACATTAGTGAGGCCACTTTTAGAAAACTGTATTCAATTCTGGTCTCCCTGCTATGGGAAAAATGTTGTTAAACTTGGAAGCATGCAGAAAAGATTTACAAGGATATTGCTGGGATTGGAAGATTTGAACAATAGGAAGAGGTTGAGTAGGCTGAGGTTTTATTCCCTAGGGCATCAGAGGCTGAGGGATGACCTTATAGAGGTTTATAAGATCATGAAGGGAATGGATAGGGTAAATAGCCAAGGTCTTTTATCCAGGCTAGGGGAGTCTCAAACTAGAAGTCATAGGTTTAAGGTGATAGGTGAAAGATTTAAAAGGGACCAGAGGGACAACTCTTTCATGCAGATGGTGGTAGAGGAAATGGTGGAGGTAAGTACAATTGCAACATTTAGAAGACATTTGGATGGACACATGAGCCAAATGCTGGCAAATGGGGCGAAACCAGTTCAGCATGGATCAGTTGGACCAAAAGGGTCTGTTTCCATACTGTAAAACACCATGACTCCAGTAACTGTTACATTAAACCTGCACAAAAACACTTGTTTGGCACTGTACTTTAGGAATGTCATGAATACATAGGAGAAAAAAGAGCTTTATACAAATGGTTCCAGAGATGAGGAATTTCACTTATGAAGACACACTGGAGAAGCTGCGGATGTTTTTGGAAAAAGAAATCTGGGAGGAGATCGGATTGCAGTATTCATGACAGATCTAGACACAGTAACCAGTGAAAAAATGTTTCAATTTTAGAAAGATTGAGAATGAGAGGGCACAGATTTAAAGCAATTAGTAAAGGAAGTAAAAGTGACAGGATAAACGCTTTCATGCAGAGAAGCATTAGGATCTGGAATCACTAACAAGTGTGACGGAGGCAGGTTGAATTGAGGTATTCAAAATGTAGACAGATGGTCATTTAAAAAGGAAGAATGTAGAAGGTTATATGTTCATTTGGAAAGCTAGCACAAACTAGCTGAATGGTCTCCTTCAAGGCTCTAACCATTTGGTGGATAAAACTAGTGAGTTAGCATTATGCTGTGACATAAAACGCAAGGTCCATAGTTTTAATTTCCTATACTTGAGTTAACAGATCACATCTGTGATGTTTGAACGTATGTAATCCCAACCATTTTCACGTGCTTCATCAATGACCTTCCTTCCATCAAAGTCAGAAGTGGAGATGTTCACCAATAATTGCACCATTCACAATTCCTCAGTTACGGAAGCAGTTCATGGTCAAATGTAACAAGATCTGGACAACATCCAGGCTTAGTCTGACAAGTGGCAAATGACATTCATACCACATCTGTCAAACAATGACCATCTCTAAACAGAGACAATCTAATCATCACCTCTTAATGTTGATTTTATTTCAGTGTATTCAATCGGTGTTACCATCACTGAATCCCCCACTATCGACATCTTTGGGGTGACCACTGACTCAGAGGCTAGAATTCTATAGCAAGGAACTCATCACCTGACTCCCCAAACCCTTTCCATTAACTATAAGGCACAAGTCAGTAGAATGCTGGAATGTTCTCCACTTGCCTAGATGGGTGCAGTTCCAACACGCCAGAAGCTTGACACCACCCATGACAAAGCAGCCCACTTGATTGGCAGCACATCTACAAACATCCACTCCTCCACCACCAACACTCAGTAGCAGTAGTGTGTACTATCTACAGGATGCACTGCAAACATTCACCAAAGGTCCTCAGACAGCACTTTCCAAAGCCATGCCTATTTTCACCTAGAAGGAGAAGGTCAGCAGGTACATGGATATACCACCATTTGCAAATTTCCCTCCAAGCCAACCATCATCCTGACTTGGAAACATATCACCGGTTGTTGGGTCAAAATCCTGGAATTTCCTTCCTAATGGCATTGTTGGCCAACCCACAGCATGTTTTGATCAGAGTGGTGCTGGAAAAGCACAGCAGGTCAGGCAGCATCCGAGGAGCAGGAAAATCGACGTTTCGGGTAAAAGCCTTCCTGATGAAGGGCTTTTGCCCGAAACGTCGATTTTCCTGCTCCTCGGATGCTGCCTAACCTGCTGTGCTTTTCCAGCACCACTCTGATCTAATCTCTGGTTTACAGCATCTGCGGTCCTCACTTTTGCCCAACCCACAGCACGTGGCCTGCAGCAGTTCAACAAGGCGACTCACTACCAAGGGCAACGAGGGATGAGCAATAAATGTTGGTCAGCCAGCGACACCCAAATGCCACGAATGAATAAAGAAAAGATTCTCCTGAGAGCAAGACGGAGCAGAGACAGAGGGCCCAGCCAACAAGTAGCTCCAGCTAGAAAAGGCTAAAAATGGCTAAAATAAAAGCATTACTCTACATTATTGACTAATAATTATAAAACTCAATTTAACCTAATCCAAATACTCAGTACATTCTGTAAATATCTGAATTATTACCTTCAAGAAATCCTGCTGGCAGTCCTCCAGGACCATGCTAACAAATTCCATAATACGAACAATGATAGTACATTTATTGAAATTGTAGTCCTCTCTCTCCCTTGGGCTAAAAAGTATGCCTTTGATGCCATAAGCAAAGCTCTCCTCTGCAGCTGTGACGTCATGCCTTGCAAGATTTGTCAAGAAGAAATTCAGGGCTTTCAGGAAGCTGGAATTCTCGGAAGTTCCTGGAAATGTCCAAAGAAAACATCCGAGACATTTAGTACAAGGCATTATGCTTATCAAGAACTTCCATTTTCCCATCATCCCGCTGGATCGAGATTTCACCGACAGACCCTAACTTGCAGTGGTTTTAAGAATTATAATTTACTGACCAGACATGTTTAAGCAGGTAACTCCAGAGCAAAGCTAATAATAAGAGAAATACACCATTTGGTGGAAGATCGAATATACCCAAATATTTAGAAAAACTTTAAAGTTGAAAATGGAAAACTGACTCAAAAGCAGCAGGCTATAATGTAAATGTATTTGTATTCAATATTGCTACGTTTGACTATTAAACTGAAATAAAATCACCATTAACCTTCCAATTCATTGAACTTTATTGTCACTAATTAACCTCAACACTGAGACAACTGTCTTCTCCTCTCCTGCATCAGTAAAATGGTTCAGTATATGGAGCCTTTGCTGGAACTGACCACAATATTCTCTTCAAAGGCCACTCTCCCACTGTACATGTGAACAGTTACAAGGTTCCTTTCTTAACATCTGGTTGTAGCAAGAAAATAATTTGCAGTGGCTTTCTCCCTACACCATACCTCTGGAGTGCTTGAATTCACCTTCTCTTCTCTCTCAACAATTGCAAACACTTGGTGACATTTTCTAAAAATAAATCAGATTGTGCATGCACCCTTTCGATGTCTCTCAAATCCTCTGAAATTTCAGTTTGTTTGCGTAACATCCAATTCTAGTTGAGCTGTAGCTTCCTCAAAATGAAGCAACTAACAAACCAGAATCTATTGTTGTCATCCTCCACCATAAACTCTATTTTTTTTATTATTAGTGATTTCATCTCCTCTGCAGCCTCACAGGTTGAATCCAGGTTGTTCTCAATTCTGGTGGCCCTGTTTGATTCTGGTCTTAGCATCCAACTATACTTGCACTTTATTATAAAGACCACCTTCTGAATGTCACCCAGCCTTGTTCCTGCATCAGCCTGCCATTAAAAGGTTCATCTATGTTGTTATTACTTCTAAATTCAACTAATTCAATTCTCTCCCAGTTGGTCTTACATCACCCACATTCCTAAAGCTAGTTCATCCAAGATTCATCTGCTGAATGTTAAGTCACAAGTGCCATGTGTTGTACATTGAGTCCTGGCCTACCAATGCCTCAAATTTAAGATTCTCATCCTCATTCTCCAATTTCTCCATGCCTTTCACGTTCTCTATCTCTGCAACTTTCCCCAACATCACAATCTTCAAAGAATGTGACCTTTCAACACTTCCTGTAGATTATTATCCAGCTCTTCCTTGAAGGGTTCAATAAAGTCTGTCTCCATCACACAGGCCCTAACATCCATATTTCCTTTTCTACATCTCTCTGCTTCTCCACCTTCCTTTCCTTTATTAAGACACTTCTTATACTTGGCCTTTGGTTAAGACTAAAACATCACCTCTGTTAATATTTGCACCTATGGCTAAATGTCAATTTGTGCCGATCATTCTCCAGTGACACGCCTTTGTACATTTTCCCATATTAAGTGGTTCAATAATGTAAGTTGTTGCTCATGCCTTTTTCCCCTAATCACACTGGCACTATTCTATCCTGTCCTTTATGATTTATATTGGCAACCTTCCTCAACTAAAACTATCATTCTTCCTCATATTGTCTAAAAGTCATCTTGGCAACCATTCTCCTCTTTCCAATAAAATTCATGCTGGCACTCTTTTTCCCTCCCATCACAGCAGGATAATTTAGATTCACAGTTCTCAACTAGCTGCCATTTTCCCCATATACAACAGGATTAATGCAGAAGAACAGAAAGGAAAATACTGCAAAAACACACTAAGTTCAGTACCAAAGATGTGAGATAGAGGAATGCTTCAGATGTAAGTCTTCAACTTGATTAGTGCAAACAATATTTTAATTGTCAAATAGAATAAATTGTAAACTATACCTCAAATGTAAAAGTACATAAAAAACACTCTCACCCATTATTTTACTTGGCTTGACCAAATGTAGCCCTATGAAGGTATTGTAACAATCTAGAGCTGCCAGTAACATATCCATCCACTGTAGTGCAGCTCTGACACTAAAAGGCTCTTTCAGAGCTTGGAGAGTGGGATGACAAATAATTCCTGAACAATTGTCATGATCACTGCCAGCTCCTTCAAATTTATTAACCAGGAATGAAACACCATTTCTCTTCAAAATTTCTTCCAACCACAATGATGCTGTTCTGGCTCCTAAAACAAAAATACAGGCATCATTTTCAATTACAGGTTATCATTCATTCTGTAATTCTGATTCCTAAGTTCTTAAGAGGAGTCATACTAGACTCGAAACTTTAACTATTTCTCTCTCCACCTTCACAGATGCTGCCAGACTAGAGTTTCTTCAGCAATCTCTGTGCTTGTCATCACTTATTCTTAAAAATCATATAACAATTTGAAACAATGGTCGAAACCTGATAGCATATATGGTACTGTGGTAACAATGCACAATGCCACTTCCCATCTAATCCATGCTTGATTTGCCCATTATATTGATGAAATAGCAACTGCATTGTTTTGAGAGATTCCAACCATCAGCCAAGCATCTGGAACAGAAAGCTGGAGGAAGAGCAAGATTTGTATTTCATACTATCCAGTTCAAAGTGACATAGTGCAGCATGATCACAGAACACCAGCCTGCCACCTCAACTACTAGTACTACAAGAACCAAAATGACCAGTCAAGCATCTCTGGAAAAGAAAGATTCACAGAACTTTGAAGTTTTTTTATAAATATCAGAAAAGATTGAGAATTATTTAATTTGAATTAATCAATCCTCAAATACCTTGAACCTAAATTAATTATAATAGAGATGTGTAAATGTCATTTGCTTTCCTTGTGATTTTTTGAAAGTTGAGAACTGAAATGGGGAGGGATTGCTTTAAAACCAATGTTCAAACATTTGAGCAATATTTTGAAAAGCAAGAAATCTGACACCCACAATAAGCATCTTAAATAGCTGTTTAAATAAGCAGTAATGGAACTGATTCCAAACAGAGGCTAAAGGGTTGTGAACCCACGAGGCAGGGCGACAATAAGAACTTGATTTTCTTATGGGGAGGGGAGTCTGGCATGATACTCGAGTGATACAAGGCAGACTGCAATTAAGGAAAGATTTACTTTGTAAATAAATTGCACAACTGACAGTTTTTTATTAATATATCACATATCAAAGTCATAAGTAATCTGACTAATTGCTATTTCAAAAAAGGAAACATGAAATAAATTGCACATTAATTATAATTGTAGTTGTTTTATTAAATAAAGCAAACACACCTGGCAAAATGGGAACAAATTCATAAAAGAGCTCCATGCATTTATGCCGACATTCTGTTTGGGGTCGCCCACACTGAGTCAGTAACCACATGACAACATCTGTCAAACATACCATCTGATCAGCAGGAAATCCCCTGTGGAAGCAAAATGAGAAACATATAAAGAACATATCGTCACAATTCTGTGATTTTTTTTAATTACAACTACCTGTTCACAGTCATATAGATACCAGAGACACTAGCTGTACAAACTTAATGCCTTGAGCAATTTTTGTTTCTACATTTTTCTAGCCATAGGATTTAGGCTTTAGGAATGTCTCAGAACCTAAATTTTAAAATAAGTCTTTTCACACTATCAGAAAAATAACATTTATGAGTATTACTTCACATTTCATTATCTTCTCTTGCCATTCTCCTATCTGTTCTACAATTGTGAAGATATTGAGGCAACCTGCTAGAAGGCTTTCATTTATACTCTTCCTGAATTGATGGTTAGAAATACTGGTGTGTGAATGCCAAACCCAACTGTACCCCTTTTTTTCATGGAGTAAATATGTGACCTCTAATCAACATTGCTTTGTTCTGCATTTGGAGTATTGTGATATGTAGGTCACTATCATTCAACAACAGCACATTGAAGTGTCCAAATAACAATGCATTTTCAGATCCATTTTCAGAGTAGGGACAGTTTCCGTCACAAGATGTGTGGTGCAGTTTTTATTAGGTTCTGCAGTTTTTAAAAATAAAATGGCCAAGTTTTAAATAAACATGGTTTTAAGCTGTGATAGCATGCGGAATAGTACCTTCAGATGAACAATCACTCATCAGTGCTCACAAGTGAATACTGACTGGTGACTAGCATGGCTTCACAAATATTCCTATCCTCAATGATAGAGAAGCCCATCACTTACAAAGTACAATACTGAAGCATAAGTAAGCATCTTCAGTCAGAAGTGCCAAGTGAACATTGCATCTCAGCCTCCTTCTGAGCTCCCCATAATGCAGATACCAGCCATTAGCCAATGTGAAGTCACTTCACATGAAATTAACAAATAGCTGATGGTATTGGATTCTGCACAGACTATGGGCTTGGACATTTCAATAATGATTCTGAAGATTTGTCCAAGCCAAGCCAAGCCAAGGCATTCCAGTATGGCTAAGCCCTAGCATCTACCAATAATGTGGAAAATTACCCAGTTATTTCCTGTCCGACAAAGTAAGACAAATCTGTCAGCCAATTAGTGGCTCATCAGTCAACTCTCTCAGTCATTAACAAAGTGATGGAAGGGGCTGTCAACAATGCAATTAAGTGGCATTTATCCACTAATAACCTGCTCACTGAAGCTCAATTTGGGCTCCACCAGGCTCAGTCAGCCTTGGTCCAAAAATGGATAAAGAGCTGACAGTGACAGCCCTTGAAATCAAAGCAGTATTCAACTGAGTTTTGAGGTAAAACTCTCCACTGTTTGGAGTCAGCCCTTGCAAAAAGTAAGATGGTTGTGATTGCTGGAGGTTAATCATTTCGGCCACAGCTCATCAATGAAGGACTTCCTCAGGGTAGTGTGAGCATCTTCAGTTACTTCGTCTGTGACCTGTCCTCCATCCTAAAATCAGAGGTCAGTATGCTCACTGAACTTGCACAGTGTTCAGCATCACTCCTCAAGTACTGAAGCAGTCTGTTTCCAAATGAAGGAAGGCCTGGGCAATATTCCGGCTTGGGCTGATGAATGGCAAGTAATATTCATGCCATAAATGTGCCAGGCAATGACCATTTACAACAAGAGAGAATCTGTATAACTCTCCAGTGATGTTTTTCTTTCAAACTGGTGCTCTTCCGAAGGGCTGTCTTTCCACTCTCTCTTCCGATTTCAAGTTTCAAGTCAGACCGGGCTCAATACATTCTCTCCAGGTTTTAGGGATTCCCTTCCAAGTCTGCCTCCACTTCTACTCCCTCCTGTCTGTTAAGAAAAGCCACTTGAGCCAAAGGAGAAGTTCATCCCATTATTCAGGTTTCAGACTACAAATAATAATTTTGAGTCAGGTATGCTGTCCGGCACACTACTTAAAAGGTAATTACACATGCTTCTTCGATATATGAGCAAATATATTACGTGTGTCACTGAGTTATACAGAACTGTAAAGTTACTAGCTTCAACAGTCCTCAATCATTAAGTTAATTTGCTCAGCTAGGACTGAGATGGGAATAATATAGCTGACTTCAGTGCCTTTAAATTAGGGAATAGCATAGAGTAAATAGACTCGCATTTTGAATTCTGACAATCCTTAGGATAAAGAGATGTAGATGAAGAGTATGATCAAAACTGGAGTTTTTGTTGTGACGCTGGTTTCCTGAAATTCACCTCAAGATTAACACAACCACAGCAGTCACTTTAGGGGAGCACTGGATGGCATCTAGTCCTGCTCTCAAGCAAAAATGCTTACTTTGAAAGCAATGCACAGGGGAACTAAGGGAAAAATGGACTGACCTCACTAATTTATTTGGGAAAACAAAAAAAGTTTTACATTCAACAGGCGAGATTTGGCAAGAATCACAATACTCAAGTCGGAAGTTTCACAATAAGCAACACACAAACCTGGGGACACGCCTTTTGACAGGTTTATTCAACTCATGAGCTTTTTGTTTGATAATTCTTTTCAAATGGTTGATACAATCACAGCACTGTTGAATTGTACCTAAAAAAAACACAATTTGTTTTGATTACGAACAATTTATTTTATGATAAAGAACAATTTTAAGTCGAGATTTTAATACTGTTTAAGAATTAAACCTTTTTTTCCTAATTAATAGCAGATGTGTTCAAATTGCATAAAATAATCAAACTTAAGCTCTTCAATCATAACAATAAGTAAAACACAAAGCAGTTCGCCGAAAATGCTTTGATCTTTTGCAGATATTTTGCTGGGACAGATTAGAATTCTAGAGAAGTACATCTGATGGACTGAAGTCACCAAAAGGATTGCAGAGGTGACAAGCATACATCCATGAATTAATAGATAAATAGGAAGACACCATTATGCCATAAATATACTCCCTTTCAGAAGGCTGGTCAAGTTAAAACAAGACATAGTTAACAGAGTCTTAAAAATTATGATACTTCAACACTGCTGAATATAAATAAATTACAGGAAATATGATAAAGAACTTACCCAATGATTTATCATCTGCATGTGCCAGAGCAAGGCTTTCCACAAAGACAACTAAGACCTCAAACACAAACTGCTCAACCAACGCACTCTCTTCCCTAGGAAAATTGACAAGTGTTACCTCTAGCAATTGCTAAATAATATAAAACTTGATCTTATATGTATACCAATGTGTCATATATGATATTCAAGTGTACTTTGCGCAGAAGAATTCATTTTTCCATTCGTGTTAAATGATCAACTTTTCCTACTAAACCATGCATCAAATATAGATATATTGTTAGCTACTACAATATGTTGCAAGTACAAAGTAGGTGAAACAAAGAAAAAGCCTCAAAATATTTTGAAGGGATAAGATAAAATAAACAATTCAGAGAAAAATACATGGAGTAATGGAAAGGTTGGGAGGATGATCGAGTCAAGATTAGAGATTAGATTAGATTACTTACAGTGTGGAAACAGGCCCTTCAGCCCAACAATTCCACACCGACTCCCTGAAGAGCAACCCACCCAGACCCATTCCCCTATATTTACCCCTTCAACTAACACTATAGGCAATTTAGCATGGCCAATTCACCTAACCTGCACATCTTTGGACTGTGGGAAGAAACCGGAGCACCTGGGGGAAACCCACGCAGACACAGGGCGAATGTGCAAACTCCACACAGACAGTTGCCCGAGGCGGGAAATGAACCCGGGTCTCTGGCACTGTGAGGCAGTAGTGCTAACCACTGAGCCACCGTGCCGCCCATCAGAGTCAAGAGTATGGTGTTGGAAAGGCACAGCATCCCAGAAGCAGGAAAATCGACGCTTCGGGCAAAAGCCCTTCATCAGTCCTCATTCCTGACCAATTTTCCTATTCCACAGAGGCAGCCTGACCTGCTGTGCTTTTCCAGCACCACATTCTTGACTCTAATCTCCACCATCTGCAGTGCTCACTTTCGCCAGTATGATCAAGAGTTTGTTTGAAAAAATGACTTTGAGATGGTTTCTCAGGAAAAAAGAGATTGAAAAATTTAAGTCTGAAATTCAAGAGAGTAAACCTTTGACAGCTGAATTTCTAATGGTGGGAACAGGGGCATGCAGGATGCACAAAAGTCTGAACTGAGGAACCAAAGGTGGTAAATCAACAATCAGGAAACTACAGAGACTGGATAGTGGAGAAGGCCAAAGAGGGATTCAATACATTAGGCAATTGTCACTGTAGACGAGTATAGGGGAGCTGGATGAACAGAACTTGTGGACTCTTGCACCTTCTTACCAGCAAATATTGTCAGCCAGTTCTGCATGACCTTAGAATGTGGAAATACTGCATCTGGTTCTCAGATCCAACTCATTGCTTCATATTGTGAACAGCTAGTGCCCAAGTACTCATCCTGTGGCACACCGACAGCAAAAGCCTCAGTGTCAGTATGACCCATTTATTCTGACTGATTTCTTCCTGTTAGCCAATTCTTTATCCTTTCCAGTACATTAGCTAATATCCCAAATGCAATTTTGTTAACCAAAGGGGACCTTTCCAAAGTTCCTTTGAAAATCCAAGTATACAACACCACTTACTATTCTTTTATCAAACCTGTTACTCACATCCTTAAAAATCTCTAACTGGTTCATCAAGTACAAATTTTAATTCACAAATCCATACTGTGCACAATCAGATTATTATTATGTAAGCATTCATTTATTATATTCTTTATAACAGATTGCAGAAATTTCTTTACGATTGATGTACAGCTAACAGATCTGTATTTTCTTTTTTCTCTCTCCTTAAATAAGTGACATTTGCTGCTTTCTAATCTGGAGGAACCAATCCAGAATTTAAAGTATTTTGGAAGTTGATCATCAATGAATCCACGATCTCAATAGCTATCTCTTTCAATAATATCACATCTTGGAAACTTATTGACTTTTATTCCCATTAATTTCTGCAGCATAACCTTCTTACTACTACTAAATTCCTTCAGCTCCTCTAATCCCTTGGATCTCTAATTCTGAAAAATTCTTATATCTTCCTTAGTAAAAAAGAGAGACAAAGTAATCATTTATATTCTTTGCCAGTTCTCTGTTCCCTATCATAAATGTTCCTGATTTTACTTGTAATGGACCCATATTTTCCAGAGCCAAATATTTCATACTTATGTTTCCATAGGAGCTTTTACAATGTGTTGCATTTTTTTGCTTGTTTACATTCATATTTGATTCTCCTTTCCTTTATCAGTTTCTTCATCCTCCTTTGCCATATTCTAAAACCCTCCCAGTCCTCAGGTCGATTATCATATCTGGTAATTGTATAGGTAGTTTCTTTTAATCTTATAAAATAATTAACTTCCTTAGTTTACAGTAACTATAATAATGCAATAGTTCTTTAAAGCTTATTCATTGCCTCTGTATCATGTACTGGAATACATGTTAATTCAGTTAGCTGGTTTGCAGATTATTGCCAATTACGTGGGGTCAATTCGTATACTGGCTGAGGTTATCAAGAAGGACTCTCCTCATCAGCCTCACCTGCGGCATGGTGACCCTCAGATTAAATTATAACCAGCTGTGTCTCTCTCTAACAAGAGAATGATGGTCTGATCAAATAGAACTACGTGACTTTACCTTTACAACCATCAGGTATTTTCCCAAATCCACCTCAGTCAATTCATCCTGCATATCTTCATAATTTTCTTTGTTTAAATTTAACATTCTGACTTCAGATTGAACTATCTCATTTTTAAACAAAATGTAGAATTTTATCACATTATGACCCCTAAAGGTTCTTCCTCAACAAGATTATTAATTAGTTTTTTTTGTTACATGACAACAAATCTTCTTCCTTAGGCAGCCCAGGAAATTTGGCATGTCCATAAAGACCCTCACTGACTTTTACAGAGGCACTACTGACAGCACACTGTCCCAGTGCGTAACAGCCTGGTATGGGAACTGCTCTACCCAGGACCAGAAGAAACGACAGGTGGTGGTGTGCACAGCCCAAAACCATCATGGAAGCCAACTTTCCATCCATGGATTCCAACACATGGTTCGCTACTGCAGAAAGACTGTCATCATCATCAAATACCCATTGCACCCCAGAAATGACCTCTTCTCTCAGGCAGAAGATAGAGAATCCCGAACCCATGCACCAGCAGGTTCGGGAACAGCTTCTTCCTGTCCGTTATTAAACTGATGAATGAACTCTGTAGCCTCAAATAATGCTGATCTTGCCTAATGCGAACACTGTGCAATGTAACCTGTTCATCTCTGTCTAAATCTCTTTGATCTGTACATCCTTGATACTATGATCTGCTTGTACTGCACATAAATAAAGTTTTTCACTGTACCTTGATACACGTGATAATAAAACAATCAATCTAAAATAGCTTTTCTCTGGTCAGTTCCTCAGCATACTCCTCCAAAAATCCATCTCCAGGAACTCATACCCCATACTCCACACAAATTTGCTTACTGTAAATGGAGACTGATGTCACCCACGGTCAGAACTCCTGATTAATATCATTGTGCCATTGTTTCCTTTGTAGCTAGCCCTCCTAAATTTAAACTGAAAGCATTCTAATAGGCTGGAAAGACGAGATGCAGGGAGGATGTTTCACACTTCAAGTTTGCAAGTTAAATAATCAACAATTTCTTAATCTTTTTTATTCAATAATGAAATAGTGAATAACTCTACAATTAAAAAGAATAGAACAGCAAATCACGGAGCACTCAAAAGTATGCTGCTGCATTACACAAATTGTTCAATTCTGCTGTGAGGTGAAATGTATCGCTGAGGATCTAATTTTGGTTCAGCTATCGATGTGAAAATGTTTAGTCCCAAAGCAACCAACCTGAATTCTCTATATAAGCTGTTAAAGGCAAGGGCTGCCCCAAGACGTTTGAAAGTATTGGGATGAAGAGCAAGACTATACAATCTCTTGAAAAGGGATTTGGTATTTACTGGACTCTTCTGCTGCTGCTCTGGAGTTGTCTGTTTTATGGACCACTTAAGGAACTCTCGAACACAGTTTCCACAGAAGTCCCTCAGAGTACTGTCCACTGGATCCACAATGCCATCCTAATAAAATTAAATATTTGTCTTGAGTTTTCAGAACAAAATCAGCACTGGCTAGATTGCAATCTGTATCAGGAACAAGCACTGTCGAGTGAATGGAATTCACATATCACCAATCAGGAAGTGATATGCTCATCAACTTGTATTGATGTTTTGTAAGATCAGTGATGTTTCTGAAATTCATTAGCTTTAAGATATTTTCTGGTAACTAGATCTTTGCAATGGCTAGAAACATTTTTGAAGGATTGTTCATTTCTCAATTCCCTTTGCTGTTCTTCTGGATATACATGGCCATTCAGTAGCTGAACATACATGGACATGTTAATAAGACAATCACTATTTGCCATAATCTTAAAAAGACATTAAATTAATTTGAATATTTATTTTGATATCCATTCAGCTCTTAGAAATAACTGGGACATGTTAAATACAGAAAGCCTCTAAGGAACTTAAAATGAATGTTGAGAATTTTAAGCATTTATTTATCTTATATAACTAAGTTGCCTCATTCATTTCAAGCAGGTTAGACAAAGGAGAGCCAGGGGATGTGATCTATTTGGATTTCCAGAAGTCCTTTAACAAGCTGTTGCAAAGCAGGCTGCTAAATAGTTCACCGTGTGTGATGCAAGATATTGTTGGCATTGATAGAGGAATACAGAAGGCAGAGTGGGGATAAAGGGTTTCTTTCAGGCTAGGAGTCAGTGACTAGTGGAGTTCCACAGGGGTCTCTATTGGGACCACAACTATTCACGTTATACATTAATGATCTGGACGAAGGAACTGGATGAAGGTTGGCACAGTGACTCAGTGGTTAGCACTGCTGTTTCACAGCGGCAGGGACCTGGGTTCGATTCCACCCTTGGGTGTCTGTATGTATGGAGTTTGCACATTCACCCCATATCTGCTCGAGTTTCCTCAAGGTGCTCTGGTTTCCTTCCACAGTCCAAAGATGTGCAGGCTGGGTGGATTAGCCATGGGAAATGCAGGGATAGGATAGGGGAGTGGGTCTGGGTGGGATGCTCTTCAGAGGGTTGTTATGGACTCAGTGGGCTGAATGACCTGCTTCCACATTATAGGGATTCTGTGATTCTATGAATTGAGGGCATGTTTGCAGATGACACAAAGATTGGTATAGGGACAGGTGGTGTTGAGGAAGTGAAGAAGCTAAGAGAGTGGGCAAAGAAGTGGCAAATAAATATAACTGGGGAAAGTATGAGGTTATACACTTTGATAGGAAGAATACAGGTGTGGGCAATTTTCTGAACAGAGAATAGCTTTGGAAATCTGAAACACAAATGCACTTAGGAGTCTGAGTTTAGGATTATCTTACAGTTAACACACAGGCTCATTTGGCAGTTGGGAAGGTAAATGCAATGTTAGCATTCATTTCAAGAGGGCTAGAATACAAGAGCAGAAACAAGGTTGTACAAGGCTCTCGTCAAATCGTATTTGGAATACTGTGAGCTATGTTGGGCCCTTTATCTAAGGATGAATATGCTGATATTCGAAGGAGTCCAGAGGAGTTTACAAGAATGATCCTGGGAATGAAGACTTAATGATATGAGGATGGGTTGAGGACTCTAGACCTGTACTCCATGAAGTCTAGAAGAATAAGGGTGAATCTAATTGAAGTTTACAGAATACTTAGAGGCCTGGATAGAGTGCATACAGAGAAGATGGTTCCATTAGTAGGAGAGCATAGCACCCAAGGCATAGCATCAGAGTGGTGAATCTGTGGAACGCATTGCCTCAAAGGGGTGTGGAGGCCAAATGACTGAGTGTATTTAAAATAGAGATAGACAGGTTCTTGATGAGTAAGGGGTTCGAGGAATACGGGGAGAAAGCAGAAGAATAGACTTACGAAACAGATCAGTCGTGATCGAATAGTAGAGTAGATGGGTTGAATAGCCTAACTCTGCTTCTTTATCTTATGATTATGTAACTTCCTTGAACTTAGCTATTTACAAAGATGTTAGTCTCCTTACTTTAATAAGCAAATAAACTTCAGTCCTACTTGTATCAAAACAGTTGTTTATAGTCACTCTGTTTACAGGGAATCAAAGATTGTTTTGAGTGTTCAATTACTAAGAACATAAGTGAACAATTATTACCAGAATAGCTTCAAGTAGCGCTACTGTATCCCGACTTTCAAATTTCCTGTTGTTAGTGAACCAATGGATAAGCTGCATAACAAGTGGTTCAAACAACTGGTTGGTTACCTATATAAAAGTGAAATGCAACAAAAAGGTTCAGCTTTTACCACTATAGAAACCTAAATCAGTCCAAGATTGAATTGCACTATATAATTAACGTCAATTACTCAGTGCATGCTTAATACTGAATAGAAAACATAAAAGGAAAATGATCACTATTCTCTGCAGAATCTGTTTATGTTGCATCATCGTTTCTCTCCAGCTTATTAATAAAAATGAATTACCATAAGCAAATCTAGACAGCAGAACACATCGGGACAAAGCATTTTAAACAGAGTGGGAATCGACAGCAGTAGAGATGCACTAGAGAATGGGGATCACCATGTCAAATCAGCAGAGACAAATGGGGAGAGAGAGTTTGAACAGACAGCAGGAACCACCAGCAGAAAGGCACACAGCACACAGATTGGAGGAGAAAGTCCAACTGGAAAGTGAAATTGAAGATTGACATCAGAGGAGACCAGGGATAAGTGACAGGCTGGTGGCTATTTTTTGCTTCACTCTTATTGGGAATTTCAGTAGGGTTAATCTTTAAAACATTAATTAATGATCATAATAGAGTGGGTGGTCAGTACCAGTTTATTTTTTTATTTTTGATATAAAGTGAGATTTAATTCTACAGGCAAAGTTTGTAAGGTATTAATGTGCTGCAAAATAGTCTGATCCCTGACTGGGTTCACAAGGAAATTGTCCCAGATGCACTCAATGAATTATTCTTCATTGGTACCTTTGTCAATTTGATTTTCCCAATCTACAAGAAGATTAATGTTTCTCATAATTAATGTACTGCCTCTTTTAAATGGCTTCATTACCTCCTGATTTATTCTCTGTTTTCTTCCCCTTGTTATTTCTTTTTTATTATTAACCTGGTTTTCTAATCAATCTGTTCAGAGATGTTATTACACACCTCTGGAGCAGGTGGCACATGAACCTGGGCCTCCCAGCCCAGGGGTAGCAACAGTGCCATTGCACCACAAAAGGGCACCCCCCCCTAACCACAGCCCATATGGATTCTACATTGCCCAATCCGAGGTCATGTGCTGATATCATTCTTATTCCATGTATTAACAAAGCTATCAAGCAACCTTTCCTTCCTACATGTCTTTTCAGAAAGTCACATACCACTCAATTTTTCATTTTCTGTTTTGGGTTCTTTTGAATGTTTTTTTCTGAAATGGCTGCAAGATCATATCTATTAACCACTATTTGTCTATTCATTATGATCTGAATAGGAAGTGCATTCAAATAAAGAGCCATTAAAATTGCCTTTTTACCACACTTTCGTCATTTGCTATTGTTTTTCAATGTTTGTACACTGTCCCTTCCTTTCCAATCTGGGTATATTTTTTCCAAATAACTGCCCTGCAACGCTGCCATATCTTTTTGCTTTGTAAGCCCACTTTTCTCCTTATCCCTCTCCATCCCCCAGAACCTGTTTTAAGTCACATTCCTGAGATAACTTAAAGGTGTTATAAAAAAAAGGTGACATCTCAGCTCAGACAAGGTATTAAAGATGCAAGGTTAGAGTCTGTCTGTACTCCAACCTTGAGTCAGACTGGTGCTACTTCCAAAGTAGGAATTTATAAAATATTGCACGTACTGACTGCCTACAGATTGCGTGCTTTCTGAATAAAATAGAATGTATCTGCAAATACAAATTCACCCCATAGACTTCTATGCATGTGTGTGCGTGCATTTGTAGGAGGGAGGGAGAGAGTGTAAGCGCACGTGAGGGTGGCAGAGTATCTGCCTGTGAGAGGGTGTGGGGAATGTGTGTGTCTGAGAGGGAGCGTGTGTATAAGACTGGGTCTGCGTGAGTGTGTGTGAGAGATCGTCTATATGTGGGTTTAGTGTAGTGGGGTCACCTGCAGTGTGACATGAACCCAAGATCCCAGTTGAGGCCATGGGTACCGAACGTGGCTATCAGCCTCTGCTCAGCACGCGCACCCCCTCTCACTGGCATATACTCCCTCTCCCTCATCTGCCCGCACACATACACATAAGTCTGTGAAGTGAATTTGCATTTGCATATTTCTACTTGCAGATGCATTCTATTTTGTTCAAAAAGCACACAATCTGTAGGCAGTCAGTCCATGTGATATTTTATAAATTCCTACTTTGGAAATAGAACAGGTCTGACTCAAGGTTGGAGTACAGACAGACTCTAACCTCACACCTTTAATACATTGTCTGAGCTGAGATGTCACTCTTTTTTAAAAAAACCTTAAAAATGTGACTTGAAACAAGTTCTGGGATTTGCATATTAATTACTCGAAACCTGCAAACTATCTTAAATGATTAAAGACTCAATAGCAATCGAGGTTTGTCCAATACATCGCATTAGTTGTATGACACGTTGATCCTTTACTATAAATCCAGTGTCCAATGATCCTGCCCCACTCGCTACCTGAGAAAGTAGCAACACTCCAAAGCTTATACTTCCAAATAAACCTGTTGGACGATAACCTGTTGTTGTGTGATTTTTAACTTACAACAGTATGGCCAACTGCAGAGAAGGCTAATTTGACCTGATATTGTGCAATAAATAGGCTTAATTAATAATCACATAGTGAAGATGCTAGTCAGTAACAATCATAATATCAGATGAGTAACTCCAAATACACAAAATACATACATCCCAATGAGAAAGAAAAATTCAAACCAGAGAGCCCACCATCACTTTAGTGAACTAAAATGCTAAAGACATATCAAATTCAAACTATAATTGCACAAAAAATGGATGGCAGGTCAAAAGACTGGATGGAATTTTTAAAAAATGACTGAAATACATTGAAAGCTAAAAACATTGGAGTATGAAAGAAAGCTAGCTATATGCATTAAAACAGTGTTAACATTTCTACAGTTATTTTTTTATAAAAGGATTTATAGAATGAGCAATGATCCTATACAAAGCAAGTCTGAAGAATTAATAATGAAAAATATAGACATAGCAGATGAATAGGTATATTGTGGTGCTTTCACTGCAGAAAGTTTATTTGGTATTGCAGAAATAGTTGTAAATCAAGAAATGGAAAAAAAGGAGGAACTCAAGAAGATTACAATCATCAGTTGAGTGTGATTGAGCAACCAATGGAAACTGCAGACTGACAAGTACTGATGAATTTAATTCTACGGTCTGAAAAGAGCTGGCTAATGAGATAGTTGATGCTTTGGTTTTACATTTTCAATATTCCTGGACTCGGGGAAGGCTCTAAGATTGGAAATTAGTGAATCTAAGTCTTTATTCAAAAAGAGAGAAAGAAAGATAGCAGGAAACTACTGGCCAGTTGGTTTAACCTCTGTCCTACGGAAGATGTGACATGGAGGTGCCATGTTGGACTAGGTTGGACAAGGTCAAAAATCACACGACACCAGATTATAGTCCAACAGGTTTATTTGAAAACACTAGCCTTCGGAACACTGCTCCTTCATCAGGTGTTAATGAGACAGGAAGACAGACGCAGAATTTAAGAAAAGATCAAAGGGTCATATAACTCATGCAAATAAATTGAACACACCTAAGATGGCTCTTAAATCTTTTAACAAGTCACAATCGAGGCGCAGATTTCAATTGATTAATATGCAAATCCCAGAATTTCTTTCAAGCCACTGCTCCAAGATAACTTTAAGGTGTTATCAATTTAAAGGAGGCAACACCTCTGAACTCTGGCCAGACATGAATTTTAGGCATGCGGTTTTGCTTGGAATCCGCCTGTGTCTTTTATTTCCAAAGTAGGAGTTTATAAAATGCCACATTGAGTGAAATTGTGTGCTTTCTGAACAAAGGAGATTGTACCTACAAATTCACTCCACAGTTTAATGTGCGTGCGCTTGCGAGAGAGAAAGAAAGAAAGGGAGAAAGAAAGGGAGAAAGAAAGAGAGAGAGAAAGGGGGGTGGGGGGGGGGGGGAAGATAGAAAGATCCATTTCACCTTAGGGTCACCACGCTTTAAGCGAGAGGCGAGGTTGAGTAAGGAGGACCTTCGTGCTAACTACAGCCACTGCGGAGCTAACCGACGCCCAAATATATGATGAGACTACAGAAATAATACAACTTGACTTATAGTGTGTTACCTCAGTGGATTTTAACAGCATGAGCAGAAAATTGGCTAGCTAATAGGAAACAGAACAGAAGCACAAATCGGTCTTTTTTTAGCTGGCTGGACGCAACAAGTAATATGCCATGGGAACCAGCTCCTGTCCTCAACTTTTATAATTTATATAAGTGACTTGGATGGGACCAAAGATATGGTTGTTGAATTTCCTGACGTCAGAAAGGATGTCATAAGGAGACACTAAAAGGGCTTTCTTTTACATCAATCACAGGATGAAGGGTTGCTGACTGGGCCGACATTCATTGCAATCTTTAGTTGACCTTGAGAAGTGGTGGTGAGCTTCCTTCTTGACCCATTGCAGTCCATGTGTTGTAAGCAGACCCACAATGGTATTAGGGTGTCCCAGAATTTTGACTCAGGGACATTAAAGGAACCTTTTATAGGATAGGATGACAAATGGCTTGAAGTGGAACATGCAGGTGGTGGTATTCTCTGTGTCTTCTGCCCTTGTCCTTCTAGATCGAAGTTGTTGTGGGTTTGGAAGGGTTTTAAGGAGTCCTGGTAAATTTCTACAGCATATCCTGCTGCTACTGAGTGTCGATAGGGTAGGAAATGGATGTTTAAGGATGTGCTCGGCCAATCAAATGGGCTGCTTTGCCTAGGGTGGTGTGAAGCTTCTTGGGTGTTGTTGGAATTGCACTCATCCAGACAAGGGACAATATTTCATCATATTCCTTAATTGTGCCTTGTAGATAACGAACAGGCTTTTTGGAGTCAGGAGGTGAGTTACTCACTGCAGGATTCGTAACATCTGACGTGTTCTTGAAGCCACTGTATTTATATTGGTAGTCCAGTTCAATTTCTAGTCCTGAGTAACCCAAGGATGTTGATACTGGAGGATTCAGTCATGGTAACTCCATTGAATGTCAAGTGATGATAGTTTTATTCTCCCTCGATGGAAATGGTCATTGCCTGGCACTTAGGACTGTGAATACTACGAGCATCTGAAGATGGCTAGGCTGCTTTGTCAATGATCTTTACTGATATAACATTAATTTATGTTAAAAACTGTGGAGTAGTGAGCAAGAGAAAGCTAGTGCACTCCTCCCAGTTCAATCATAAAGGTATTGATAAACTTGTTGCAATCAGACTACAAAAAGGTGCTTGAACCTGTTAGCACTGGATCTGGGTTTAGTGAGAGACACAATAGTCTGGGAAGTGCAAATGGAATGTCATGGACTGAAATAGTCATTGGAGCATAGAGTCCTACAGCACAGAGACAGGTTCTTTGGCCCAAACTGACCTATGTCAACCACGGTGTCCGTCCATGCCAACGCCATTTCCCTGCACTTGGCCAATACCCTACTAATCCTTTCCTATTCATGTATTTATCCAATGCCTTTTAAATGTTGTTACCAAAATTGACACAAAACTGTGCAGAAGCCATTTTGTCACAAAGCAATTTTTGCAGTAAGATTTTAGCCTGCTAGCCACAGTGCTGTCTGAGCCCTGGCTGAGGAATTCTGTTTTGATAAGCCCTGGACCTATGGAAAATAAAGAGCATGAAAGCATGGGAAGGGTTAAAGCATGAAGATCATTGGCAATCTGTTGCAAGGGGTCTGTGGAATGCTACATGAGTCAAAGCGTCACTGTGGCAGGATGGGATAAGAATAGTGGAATGCTCTTACACCAATTAGCAGAGGTTGGGGCTGAAAGGTCACTATGGCGGGATGAGGTAACACAGTTAGTAAAGTCAGCCTCGCCTGCGAAATATTATCATGGCAGGCTTGGAATAGGTTGTAATAACAAATGTTTGGGACATGACATTAAATATTTAATTAATAGATAGTGGAGTCAGCCTGTTTGAGACCCTCGACAGTAAAATATCTAATCATGGCATTAGAATCATTAAGTAGGGTCTGGGATGAACGACTATTGTTGCAAAGCTGACACTAAATATCTAATCGTGACATTAGAATAACATTAAGTAGACTGCAGGAAAAACTATAGTGGCGCAAATAAAGAGATAATGGGTACTAACATCACCGGTTTATTGTATAGCTGGAGTGAGGTAATTTTGATTAACATAGTGGACATGCTGATAAGCTAATAAAAACATTATAAAAAAAGATATAAAGAACCACGGACCCGGAGGTTGGTGGGTATTCAAGAATCTGCTTTCTGACTATCACGGTGTTTTGTTTGCAAATAAAAGACCTTCTTCTTGAAGAACTCTCCGCGTCTCCTGGTGATTCTCTACATTTTCTCCATGACAGATCCACTCTGAGGTCTGTGTGGCATGCTTCAAGATGCCCCGATCCATTCACGTGCCCAACGTTATTTTTAATTGGCGAGTACAAATCTGCATTAAGTATGGTTGCTTGCTTCAGGATGTCCAGACTTTAATGAATTTGGCATGTGGGACACACTGGACAACTATTAACGACTGTGCTGTATTTCCCCTGGGTTGTGGACTAATGCACAAACAACTTGCCTTGAAAATATTGTTAGAATTGCAAATGGAATGACTGAGAAATATTTAGCTTTTGCCCACTTTTGTAGCTATGTGTCACAGCCAAGATTTATGTGGCTAAACTACCTAACTTTGACTGTGACAGAATGTGAATGTCTCATTACACTGACAAGCAAGGAATAATCAAAAGCTCAAGATTAAGGTAGGAAGAAAGTTGGAATACGTTGGACTTTGTCCTGAACGAAGATGTATTCCCCGTGGTCATGCTAAAGCTAGTTAATTGCTCAAGGTCTCGTCTCCTGACTATTTTGTTTTAAACGATTCGGCACAAGATTTACTTTCACCAACATGTAAAAACATTGCCCCTCAGATTTCCTTTTATTCTTTCCCCTCTAACCTTAAACTGATGCCCTCTTGTCTTCGATTCTGCAACCTTGGAAAAAGACTGAGTGCATTCACCCTATCCATGCCTCTCATAAGGCCCCTCAGTCTCCAATGCTCTAAAGAAAAAAGTCCTAGCTTGTTCAACCTCAGCCTATAACTCCAACCATTGAGTCCTAGCAGCATCCTCATAAATTTCTTCTGCATTCTTTCCAGTTTAACAACATCCTCCCTAGAACAAGGTGACCAAAATGGAACACAATACTCCAATTGTGGCCTCACCAACTTCTCAACTTCTGTACTCAGTGCCCTGACCGATAAAGGCCAGTGTGCCAAAAGACTTCTTTCAGAATAGTGGCTTCACAGTGTTAGGCTGAGAATACTACAATAATTGTTTGAAAAGCATTATGCAGACACTATATTTAAAAATGATGTTCATGTATGAAGCATTTTAAACAATAAAGACAGCTGGAGAAAGGGAGGAGTAGAGAGAAGTAGAGAGATGCAGCAGGGCTTATGTTCGAGAAAAGGCTTATGCATTTTTTTTATAACAGACCTTAGGAAGCTGTTTGTATCTGATCCTAAAAGCACAAATGAGGCGGACTCAGAAATAACAATAATGAATATGTCACTTTAACTGAGACACTAGAAAATACATGACAGAAACTATGTTACACTTGTAGAGATTGTGCAATATTTTTCATACTTAAATGTATATATAGATTTTATCAACTACAGATGAAATGATAATTACTTATTAGCTTGCTTAAATTATCAAATTCTTCCGACATATATGCCAAATGCTTTCTTACCTTATCCACATCACAACCGAGACGCAGCAAGACTGGATATAAATGTCTGTTCAGCTTGTACATTGTCTCTTGCTGACCCTCAGCGATCTGGGATCCTTTTCCTAGTATATATGCCACGACACTATGCAGCAGTTCACAAGCTGCAACCTGATAAGATTTAACACTAATGAGTAAGTTTTACACCATAAAACTATGAAGAAATGTATTCAAATTGCAGTTTCACAAAAACAGAAAACAAAGAGACCAGTAGTTCTGAGTGGCGTCATAACAATTTCTTATCCAAGACTACACAGTTCCACATGCTCAAATTCTCATTTTAAAGTAATGAATTTAAAAATAAGCTAACCCAGTCTATAAAGTTAGGAAGAATTTTATAAACAGAAAGTAAAATAAACTAACTGTGCTGTGAATATGGTACAAATGAAGTATGTTATAATCTTAAGCATTGGTAGAACAGAATGTAAATCATTTTGGGTTGACATAACATGGCAACTATTGAAAAAAATGCTAAGTTCTTCACGTAGCGGATACATTACAGGAACAGTACAATGGCAGCAGAATGCACTGTAACACATTATGGTTTTCTTTTCCAAGAAGAATATTGCATCTTATCAGGTATAAAAAGTACAGAGTATGTTGTCTCACCTTTGTCTGTCGGTCACTGGCAGAAAGTGCAAGTTCAGTGATGCGGGGCAGAAATGAATCCAAATAAATGACAGGCTTCATGTCTGCAAATGGTACAGCAAAACTCAATGGCCTTTCTGCCACCCACGCAACACACTTCTTCATCATTTCCTCTGAAGAAGTAGCTGTAAAATTGAAGTGGGAACACAAACATTCCTTGATAGCATTTAGCAAATGTATTTTAATTATTAACTTATTTCTGCATGAAAACTAAGCATAGTACATTTGAACATGCACTTTAATGATAACCTTCAGTAAAGAAGATACTGTTAACACAAGCTGAAGCCTCCCCCGACCTGTAAGAAATTACTCTAATGTTTAGACTTGATGTTTTAGACCGCAAGATGTAGGAGCAGCCCATTAAGTGAGCACTGCCATTCATCAAAAATCATAGCTATTCTGCTAATCTTCAACTGCATTTTCCTGCCTTCCCAGCATAATCCTTGATTCCCTTACTGATAAACAAAATCTGTCTATCTCAGTTTTGCATATAATGATCCAGGCTCTATGCTCAAGTCCCACCCTCAGATGAAATTCATCTTCATCTCTGTTTTAAATAGACAACCATTTTTTCTGAGATTATGCCGTCTGATCCTAGACTCTCTTACAAGGGTAAACAAGCTCTCAACATCTATCCGATCTAGCGAGAATCTTGTACATTCAATAAGGTCAGCTCTGATTTGTCTAAACTCCAATGAGTACAAGCCCAACCTACTCAACCTCACCTCATAAGAACATCCTTCCATATGTAGGATCAATCTAATGAACCTTCTCTGGACTGTTTCCAATGCCAGTGTATCTTCCCTTACTGAAGAGAACCAAAAGTGTTCTCAGCATTCTAGTTGTGGTCTAATAAGTGCCTTGTATCACTTTAGCAAAACTTCCCTATTTCTATATTCCACGCCCTTTGAAATAAAAGGCAATATTCTATTTGCCTTCTCTATTACCTGCTGAAGTTGGATGCTAGCCTTTTTATGATTCATGCACAGAGACTCCCAAATCCTTATGCACTGCAGCTTTCTGCAGTCATTCTCATAAAGTCAGAGTTACAGAGATGTACCGCATGGAAACAGACCCCTCGGTCCAACTCATCCATGCTGAACAGATATCCCAACCCAATCTAGTACCACCCACCAGCACCCAGCCCATATCCCTCCAAATCCTTCCTATTCATATACACATCCAGATGTCTTTTAAATGTTGCAATTGTACCAGCCTCCACCACTTCTTCTGGCAGCTCATTTCGTGCACATACCACTCTCTGCGTGAAAAAGCTGCCCCTTTGGTATTTTTCCCCTCCCACCATAAACCTATGCCCACTAGTTATGGACTCCCCCACCCCAGAGACTTTGTCTATTTATCCTATCCATGCTCCTTGTGATTTTATAAACCTCTAAGGTCACCCCTCAGCCTCCAACACTCCAGAGACACAGCCGCAGCCTGTTCAGCCTCTCCTTACAGCTCAACCATGGTAACATCCTTATAAATCTTTTCTGAACCCTTTCAAGCTTCACAACATCCTTCCGATAGGAAGGAGGCCAGGATTGCACGCAATATTCCAACGTCGCCTAACCAATGTCCTGTACAGCCGCAACATGACCTCCCAACTCCTGTACTCAATACTCTGACCAATAAAGGAAAGCATACCAAACACCACCTTCACTATCCTATCAACCTGTGACTCCATTTTCAAGGAGCTATGAACCTGCAATCCAAGGTCTCTTTGTTCAGCAACACTCCCCAGGACCTTACCATTAAGTGTATACGTCCTGCTAAGATTTGCTTTCCCAAAATGTAGCACCCCGCATTTATCTGAATTAAACTCTATCTGTCACTTTTCTCAGCCCACTGGCTCATCTGATCAAGATCATGTTGTAATCTTAGGTAACCTTCTTCGTTGTCCACTACACCTCCAATTTTGATGTCATTTGCAAACATACTAACTACACCTCTTATGCTCACATCCAAATCATTTATATAAATGATGTCAAGCAAGCAAAGCAGGTATATCTGGAGCAGCTTGCTCTGCAAACCTTTCATTTAAAAAAAAAAACAACCTCCACTTGTAATGCCAATTTAATTTCTCAGATATCTCTTTCTATGTTCCATTACCAAAACACTAATCACCCATTCCAACATGAACTTTGCATGTTATTAAATGTGTTCCTTAATCTCTTTGCAATCACTATAATTACATATTCACACAACTTATCGGCAGTCACTTTTCAATACTGTTGTTCCTAATTGTTCCCAATTACCCTCCTTGGCTTGATTTTGGTCAGTCCTACAGAAAGATTGGCTGAAAAAAGATACCTGAACACAAGAACATGAAGTAGGAGCAGACCATACAGCTTCTCAAGTCTGCTCTGTCAGTCACTCAGTCATAATCATGGCTCATCAACTTCACATTCAAGCACTCTCCCCAAATCATTGGATTACTTTACTGCCCAAAGATGTATTTCCTGGTTTTGAATATACTTAGCTATGAATATATTCGACAGCCCTCTAGGGTACAAAACTGCAGATGTTCACAAATGGCTGACTTTACCCAGAGACCATGATCACGCTCCACATAATGGAAATAGCATCTTCCCTCTTGAACCCTCAGAATTTTCTATGTTTCAATGAGAAATTCTTGTTCTTCCAAAATCTAGCTAATACTGATGTAATCTCTTTCTCCTTTCAGTACAATGAACCCTCAGAAACTCCACCAACTCAAGCAAATCCTTCCTTTGGTAAAGTTATACATTGTAGCAAAACTTAACTATGCTTACAGCCCAAACCCCATGCAATAAAGACTTACAAAGTACTTGCCTTCCTAAATGCTTGCCGCACTGACCTAACTTACTAAAATAAATCAGAAAAATTCATGAAAATTGATTAATTACCCAGTAAACCAGCTACATCTGGAAGAGCTCAACATAATCACGTATGTGTGAATTTCCAGATTTTCTCAAAAGTCAGTATGAAGAAATTCATCAGACAACTCAATGTCAACATTGTGCCAAAGCCAAGTACTCTGATAAAGTCATAGCAGAGTGGTATGGATAACGTACACATGGCACTGCCCGTGCAACAAATGGAGTATGCCAAGTAATAAAATTGTTTTACAACAAGTTTGCCCAGGTTCTGGTAAATATTGTTGGTTAATATCAGTCCAAGATCCATTATTTACACAGAACACTTAAAGTGGCAATCCTGGACTTGAAGTAAGCCTTGAGAATATCTTCATATACTTAACCTGCCCATCCTTCAAGGAAAAGATGGCTATGTTCATTACCTGCAGTACTTGGTCGGGTGCTGCTGACTAAATAAGTGACAGCTATGGCTGATATGTGCCTGGAAGGTTCTGTTGCAAACATAATGGGATATCACTAACTGAATTTTGGACAAATTGCTAGTGTAGAGTTCTGTCTGCTTGCCTCATCAATTGGTTCCTGAACTTCACCCAGGATGATTAGTCAATGTCAAAACCTCCTAACTGAAGCCTTCAGAATGCACTTATAATGTTCCCCTTTGACTGCACATGAGCACAGCCTGGACTCGAGCTCTCCATAACAGTTTAGTCTTGATAAGCAAGCATCAGGCATTTTGGCTGCATGAGGAGCTCAACTCAATTGTGTCTATCCTAATATGGTGTGAATTTTTTTTTAAATTTTTTCTTCTTTCAAAAATATACTTTATTCATAAAATGATTTGATGGTCTGTACATTGGATCATGCCATACATATGTCCACATTTACAAACACAGATTCGAATTTATCCTTGTCATATACAGGTCTGTGCATTTTTCAATCTTGTACATATATTTGGCTGAGGCATCAGCAGAGCCCAAAAAAAAAACGTCCGCATGGGCCCCCTGTTCTTCTTTAGGCAGGCCAATCTTACACGGTGGTCTTTCCCCACCGCGCCTTGGCGGCAGCTGCCCCAAGCTTCAGCGCGTCCCTCAACACGTAGTCTTGGACCTTGGAATGTGCCAGTCTGCAACACTCGGTCGGGGTCAACTCCTTCAGCTGGAAGATCAACAGGTTTCGGACCGCCCAGAGAGCGTCCTTCACCGAGTTGATGATCCTCCAGGCGCAGTTAATGTTGGTCTCGGTGTGAGTCCCGGGGAACAGGCCGTAGAGCACGGAGTCCCGCGTCATGGCGCTGCTCGGGACGAACCTCGACAAGCACCACTGCATTCCTCTCCAGACTTCCTCTGCATAGGCACATTCCAGAAGGAGGTGTGTGACAGTCTCGTCCTCCCCGCAGCCACTTCGAGGGCAGCGTGCGGTGCGGCAGAGAGTCCGGGCGTGCATAAAGGATCTCACAGGCAGAGCCCTTCTCACCACCAGCCAAATATGGTGTGAATTTTTTTTTTATTTCTCAATTCTCCTTTATTCTTCAGTGAGTTTGCAAAGACTCAGCAGTCTTTAGATCTTATTAAAAGCAGCAATATCAACGCTTTGCACGTAATCCTCAAACTTGGTGATTTCTTCCTCCAGCAGATCCGTGCCGACCTTATCGTCCTCCACCACACACTGGATCTGGAGCTTCTTGATGCCATACCCGACAGGGACGAGTTTGGAGGCTCCCCACACCAAGCCATCCATCTGGACAGTCCGCACACACTCCTCCAGCTTCACCATGTCTGTCTCGTCGTCCCATGGTTTCACATCCAGGAGGATGGAGGACTTGGCAATGACGGCAGGTTTCTTGGATTTCTTCTCTGCGTACTGACGTAAGCGCTCCTCACGGACCCTATCCTTTTCTGCCTTTTCATCATCATCATCACTGCTTCCAAAGAGATCAATGTCATCTTGATCATCATCTTCATTCTTCTTAACCTCGGGCTTCGTTGTGCTGGGCTTGTTGTGTTGGGCTTGTGGGCAGATTGCAGGCTGTGTCCTGACCAAAGATTTCTCCAACGTGGACACACGGGCTTCCAACTTTGACATTGCCAACCGCAGGTCTTCCACCACCTGGTGCAAGCTCTGATTCTCCTTCTCTAGGCTGATGACCCGGGCACACATCTCGATATCTGAACATTGCACAGTACTGTGGCTTGAAGGGGGATCGACGTTATCCTGGATTGTTTCTTTGGGATTATCACTGGCCTCCCAAGTGGATTGGATTCCGGCCAGTGACTTCTGGATATTCTCCCTGGCTCTGGCAATGTCTCGAAGGATGTTACTCGCTCCATTCTCCTGCTTGGCTGGGGAATTCTGTACTTTGTTGGAGACTGGGCCGTTCAGTTTAATGTAGTATTGCGTCTCGGCATCATCATACTTGTATTTATCGAACCAGATCTTTTCCTCTGCAAGGAAGTTAACTGCCATGTTCCACGACATCTCCCTCACCGCCCAGCGTCACTGCCTTCACCCCGTGTCGGGGTGCTTCGTATGCTGGCTCAGGTTAGCATCTCAGTGTCTGGTATTTTGTTCTGCCACCTGAACCTCAGGAGTTTCCAAACACCACTCAAGTGAAGGTGATTTTCTGCTTTATCTGGGTGGACAGGCCAAAATGTGCAGGTTTCCAGTAGCATGGTAAGTCTGTTGTTCTCTCAACTTCTGGTAATGGAAGGCAGATGGACACACCTTGGCAAAGTCTAGCAAAGGCTACACTTCTTGTGGCCAGTTCTGCATGCATTTTCTCATTAACATAGATTACTCAAACAATTGTGCTGCTTGGATAAGTGAACTTGACCATTACTGACAGATACTCATCCACTGACTGTAACTTTGAGCTCGATATAGGGGTGTCCTGGAGCAGGCTGGTCACTCACTTCAGTTAGCTTCACTGGAATTCTGATTTGAAATTGCATCTAGGGTACTGTTATCAGCAAATAGGTCCGTCCTTGGAAACCCTGGTCTTTGCCTGGAGTCAGCTCAGATCAGAAAGCCTCCCATCCATGTAATAGCCCAGTTCAATGCCAGGATCAATATCATGAAAGTTAGAGAACATGGCAGAGGAAAATATGCCAAAGAGAATTGGTGCTGGCATGCAACCTGTTTAATTCAAAGAACGAATCATCCAAAGGTTGGGTCTTCCAGGTTTTGAAACACAAAATGTTCTCACGGAGGTACAAACAAAGTAAGGTGGAAAATTGAATTTTGGGCCATTAATTACACGACATTGGAGTTTAAAAGATAAAGCTGCCACAATCCCAGAGGACCACAGGCTGATCTCTCATTACAGAGAGACAACTGGTGGTGACTTAACCAGAGGGTCACCATGCCTCAGAAGAGAGGTGAGGCTGAGTAGGAGGGACCTTTGTGGTAATGATGAACTCATGTTGGCATCACTCTGCATCATAAACCAATCACCCAACCACACAAGCAATCACTGAAAGTATTTGAAGAGATAGACAGATTTTAGAAATATCAGGAAGTAGTGGGCTATGAGGCGCTGGCACAAAAAAGAACTTGTGCCCCAGGACAGATTGAATTGAATTGAACTGAACTTATTGTCACATGTACTAAGGCACAGCGAAAAGCTTTGTGCACGATCTCAGAATGGCAGGACAGGCTTGAGGAGCTTTTATTTAAAAATATACAGTCATTCATGGGAAATGGACATGTCCTTTAAGGAGGGATCCTTGCCTGGTCTAGCCTATATGTGATTCCAGAACCACAGGGATGTGGTTGACTCTTAACTGCCTTCTGGGTAATTAGGTATAAGTAACAAATACTGGCCCAGCCAGTGTTGCCCTCATCCCATGAATGAATTTTTTTTTAAAATTGGTGGTTGGGCCATATTGACTGCCCCTAGTTGTCCTTGAGAAGGCAGTGACGAGCTGCTTTCTTCAACTACTGCAATCCATGTGCTGTAGGCAGACCCACCACACTGTTTTAAGGAAGGAATTCCAAGATTTTAATCCAGAAACAGAGCAGAAAAAGCAATATATTTCCAAGACAGAATGACGAGTGACAACATCATCTCATGAAGGAACAAACCAAACAGCCACTAACATCAGATTGCGATGGTTGAATTGTCTGAAATTTTGCCAGTTGTTATAGTATTCAACTATCTAAATTAAACAGTGAAACACAGACTATTTTTTTTTCAACTCACACTGCACCATCACTCTATTTATTCCCTGTTTCCTAAGTTTTCTATTCAATTCAGCCTGGCTGCTGTTGTCAATTATGGATCTTGGCTCATTCCACCAGGCAGGTCACATGGCCAATTCACAGAGGATTACCTCACCATTGGGAGACATTAATACTTGTGAGGGTTGCTCATTTCCAAAACTATTGCTGCATTTAAAAAGTATTACGTCTAACTCCAGCACAAACTTGGTGGCTGAAATGGACTGGAAAAGGAGTTCAGTAGAAAAATGATAGATTGCTGAACAATGACAGATTTTTAAGAATGACCAACAGCAAAGTTTAATCCTAAAGAGGGAGAAGGATTCTGGGAATGGGATAAACCAATCATGGTTAACCAAGGAAGTGAAGGATAGCATCAGATTTAAAACCAAAACATACATTGTGGTAAAAGTTAGTGGTAAGCCAGAGGACTGAGAAAATGTTAAAATCCAACCAAAAATAAGTCAAAAAATAATGAGGAAGAAGATAAACTTTGAGTAAACTGGCAAGAAATAACGAACTGAACAACGAGACTTCCTTTAAATATTTAACAAGGAAAAGAGGGGTCAAATTAAACAGAGAATGAGAGAACTAGACTGGAGAACTAATAATAAGGGAACTAGAAAATAGCAGAGGAGTTGAATTAGTATTTTGCACAAGTCTTCATGGTAAAATACATTAATGGCATTACAAAAATACTGAATAATCAAGAAAAAGTGGGAGATAAACTAAATACAGTAACTATCACTAGAAAAAAACCACCAGGGAAATTAGTGGACTAAAGC
Source organism: Chiloscyllium punctatum (assembly GCF_047496795.1). Taxonomy (NCBI): domain Eukaryota; kingdom Metazoa; phylum Chordata; class Chondrichthyes; order Orectolobiformes; family Hemiscylliidae; genus Chiloscyllium; species Chiloscyllium punctatum. Next base: position 66,136,485 of record NC_092743.1, read on the forward strand.
TCAATCACTGCCTGGACTACGCATAGCTCATCCCAAGATATTAAAAAAAGTAGTTACAGAGATAATGGAAGCACTGGTAATTTTCTAAGAATCATTAGATTCTGTAAAAGTTTTACAGGATTATAAGCCTGCTAATATGATACCCTTGCCCAAAAATGGATGATGATTAAAAAAAGGCAACAATAGACCAGTTATCTTAATATCCATCAATGGGACAGTGTTGTCTTCTATTGAGAAAGTGTTATAGTCTATTATAATAGATATAACAGAGTATTTAGAAATACATAATGTGATCAAGAAGAGTCAGCATGGCTTCATGAAGGGAAATTATGCCTGACATATTACAGTTCTTTGATGAGTTAACAAGTAGGATAATTTAGGGCAAACAGTAGATGTAAAGTATTTGGAAGTCCTATAGGCATTTAATAAGGTACTGTCTTGTAAGGCTACTTAATAAGATAAGATCCCCCGGTGCTGGTAATAGTATATTAGCATGGAAGGATGATTGGCTAACTAACAGAAGACAGAGTTAGAATAAAGGTACATTTTCAGAATAGCACCTACAACTAACAAAATACAACAAGGATTGGTGCTGGGGCCACAAGTGTTTACAATGTGTATGAATGATGTGGAAGATGGAAATGAATGAACTATCACCAAGTTTGCAGATAACACAAAAGTAATAAGTTGACACTAAGTCTTCAGAGATATATGGACAGTTTAAGTGAGTGTTAGGTGATAGACAGGATATGATATGGGAAAATGTATGGATATGGACTTTGATAGGAAGGTGGCAAAGAGCATTTGAACAAGAAGCTTACTACCTAATGTGGGTATTTCACAAAGCCATTAATTCCCATATTAATTCGGTGGGTTCAAACATGGATGGTGAATGAATCAGCATTCATTCATAAAACTTATATTTTCCATTGGCATAAGTGAAGAGGTACATGATGAAAGGTAAGATCTCTCTCAAAAACTGCTTTTAAGGTGATGAATGCTATTTAGATGCAAATCCAAATCGAAGACCTTGGTTTAAAACAAAAAGTTTAAAAAGAAATCTGAGTACAAGCTGCATGGACATCAAATTCTGATGCTTATCCATCACTTCTAGCCAATGAGGAACTGGAAGCTGGATAACATGCTCTCGGGTTTGTCATTGACTACAACTGGTGACACAGAATGGAGGAGGACTGTGAATTGGTTGACCTTTAACATTTCCTTCCCTACTGTGTGAAGCATATGATATCCAGGACATAAGGACAAACCTATCACCCTATGATCCATGTGTCCTTACTTACTATAATCTGCCTGTACTGCTCGCAAAAAAGCTTTTCATTGTACTTAGGTACACATGACAATAAATCAAATCAAATCAACCTGTTTCATTGTCAATTTACAGGAATGTAAACAATTAGGACTCATGGTTGTATGTGTGTATCAAGAAAACAACAAATTAAGTTACAGAAAATGAACATTTAGGTTATTATTGTTATTAAACTACTTGTTCCACTGGTTATTAATTCCATTCAGCTCTCGCTTGCAAATAATTATTTTTACCTTTCAAGCACAAAAGACTCAATGTAAATCAGCAAGAGCATCGAGTTCCATTATGCCACATCATACCATTAAGAAATGAAGTTAATGTGAATACTATTGTATTAACTGGATATAAATTTATCTATGAAATCTGAAGTCAAATTTAGAACAAATATAATTAGGAGAAAGTGAGGACTGCAGATGCTGGAGATCAGAGCTGAAAAAGCGCAGCAGGTCTCCTGCTCCTTTGATGGTGCCTGACCTGCTGCGCTTTTCCAGCAACACATTTTTCAACAAATATTATTACACAACATACAGCAGCCTTATATTTCCTTCCCTTTTGACCTCTGCACCAAGGTTGGAGAAGGTAATGTTTTCACCCATTTGTTAGATTCTAAGATAAATTGTTCATAAACTAACAAAAAGGTTTATCTAAACTTGGTACATGAATAGGGCTAACACAAGGGCAAGCTGATTAGGTTTTGGCAGTGATGCAGATCCTGGAACTTTTTTTCTTAAAGAGGTTTTCTCAACTGGTGGAGATGGAGAAAATGGAATTTGTAAATTTTAGAAACATTACAGGCTGTTTTACACTCCCATAGATAGTCTCAGCTCCTGTGGTACAACTTGTCACAGCTTCCAGAATATGAGCAGAGGTTTCAAAATTTGTGGAAGTGGACTGGGTTTCTCGGTGAAAGCCTCATCAGCTCTTCATAAAATAATTTTCTTTTACAGCTTTCAAGATAAAGAACATCAACCAAAGCTTCGAGGAAGAGTAGCATAATTGCAAAAACATTGAGTTACACATGGAGCGGTAGAATATACACTCTGTTTTGTGCCCTCTTCACTTGTATACTTCCAATGGTTGTTACACCCACCTGCAACTAGGCTTCGATTGATCTGACCCCCGAGGGACCCAAGTAACCGCACTACTCTTTTCTTCACAGCAGCAGCAGGGGTCTCTTCACTCTGTTTCACAAGAAGCAAAACAAAGATTTCAAAACAGTTTTGCATTACCCACGAATCATTAGGAACAGGCTATAGAAGTAAACTTCAAAAAGAAAGTCATATACCATGGAAAGATCCCTTGCATTTTTCAGGCGGCGTATAAGAACTTTGTTACCACCTTTACTTGAAGTATTCATGCTCATCATTTCCCAATTGCTTTCAAATTCATCTAAAATGAAATTTGAAAAAATGAAATATCAAAAATTAAAACTCATTTAAAAAAAAAGAATGGTTGCAGAATTCTGAAACAAAGCTTGGGCTAAAAAGTGCAAGTATAACCTGTGGTTCAGTTGATAGCCCTCAAGCCTCTAAGTAAATCCCACTCCCAAAAGTTGGGTAGCTGATCTAGGTTGATATTCCAAGAAGGGTTGCACTGTCAGCGGGGCTACCTTTCAGTTAAGATGTTAAAATGAGGCCCGATTTACTTCCTCTGGCTGACTCAATAGTCCATTGCTATTCAAATAAAAATAAGGGAGACCTTCCAATTTCCAGGCCAATTATCTCATCTAATTTTAATAGAAGTACATAATAAATTATTAAAATTCAAATGACCAAATTATACAATAGAGATCAAACAGATGTATGGTATCAGTTCTGTGCAAGTAAATGGAGTGAGAAAATTTTCAGTGACTAAACACCAAATGCAAACACAAAATTGTGGTCTATCCAGCCAAGTTTCACTCTGGGATCTAACTTATCCAGTACTACAATTTGTTGGGATTATAACACTTCCAAAAAAGACATTTTGTTATTCTTTTCATTGATGTTTGAGCAAGCTTTCATGGTTGCTTTGTTTCCTACATGACATCTGTGGCTAGACTGAAAAAGTAAAATGACAGTCAAACACATTCAGAATGTCCTGAAAGCTTCAAAATATGTTTTTACATTGTTGGACTAAACGAATAGATATTTAAACATTGCCAAGTGTAGATCAGTATTAGTCCATTTGAAAATTAGTATAATACCCTTTGAACTGCACTGCATTATGAAATGACATTTTAAACAGTCATAGAATATCTGTTCTTCATTTTCAATGAATCATTTCATCTATTTACTTTACTTGTCATATTTTATTTTTCAAGATCCTGATGCTCTGAAATTCTTTGTTTCCTTCCTTTTCTGTTAAATCAGCAAGTTTTCAAAAGTCAAACTTGGAGGTCACCTAATTGCGATTTTTGGATTTATTTTGTTTTTCAAATTAATACTCCCTAAATTGAGTCTTCATCCATCACGCAGGCTCTGAATAAAACACCTATTGTGCATCTGACTATAAAATTCCTCCAGCTTTGTCTATTTTCTGTAAACTCACTTGAAAGCATACATTTCAACCAGTTAACTAAAATATAATACAACAGTTTTGCATGATCTGTGGAGAAATCACAACAATGTGCACCCAAAGCGTACAAGACTGAAACTTTCTGGATCTTTCTAACAGTCAATACATTTACATTCCCACTGAACAATTTTATTTAATAAATAAAGTGTTAATTTAGTATTAGAGACAGAGACAAACTGAAGGATCTTACTTGAAGCTGCTGTTTTAAGGTAACCATCCAGGTGTGGTAAAATGTCTTTGTAATAAGGCTCAATGACATGCTTGGATATACGAGTTGACCAATGCTCAAGAGCATCCAATCCAGCATCAGCAAGTGGGATGTGGCTAAGGCCAAGTTTAAATGCTGTCTGATATAGGAAGCAGTGGAAGAAAAGTCAAAGAATAATTGAATTTTAACGTTAATTCAGTCCACCATTACCCATGCTATCTCTGTCATACTGTAACTTTGGCTTACCAATGATTTGCACAGAGAGTTTAGCATTACTTCTGTCCTCTTATGTGCATCTATAAAATCTAGGATTTCAAATGCTTGCTTTTTCTTTGTTTCTGAAGAACTACTGACCTGTCTATGTCTTTGAAATTGATACAAGTAATTTAAATATATGGACAAAAGCAATCAGGTAACCACTGAGCCATGGAGGACAGCACTGATTACATCCAGAAACAAAAAGAGAAATTGCAGGAAAATTTCAACAGGTCTGGCAGTATCTGTGGAGAGAAATCAGAATCAACATTCCTGGTGCAGTGATCTTTCTTCAGAATAGTTCTGAAGGAGGGTTACGGGACACAAAAGATTAACTCTGACCTCTCTCCACAGATGCTGTTGAGATTTTCCAGCAATTAATGCTTTTGTTTCAGATTTCCAGCATCGGCAGTTTTTTTTTGTTTTTTTTCTACAGATGACATTCTGCCACCCTAAAAACACTCATTAACCACAAACCTATTTGTTTCCCTTTTAACCATATTCCTGTTTATGTTGCTTCATTTATTTACATTCCCAATGCATTTCACCTTAATTTTATCTACAGGTCGCCTACTGATACTTCTTCAACCGATAATCACTATTCACAATATCCATTCTACATCCTTAATTCACTGTTTTTAAAAAAAAACTCTTGCATTTTAAGCATTATGTGCTATTTACAAAAGCATGCTGGTTGTCTTTAACCAACCTGTGTTTTCAGAAAATATTATATTCCCAATTATGGGTTCTGTAAGCTTATTCACTACAAACAATAGGCCATATATTCTTCACATAGAACTTGCAGCACAGAAAAAGATCATTTGATTCAACAGGTCCAATATTTGTCTTCTTCATACTTCTACAGTTTCCTTCAAAATGCAACTGTGTTAGTCACCTCAATTACTCCTTCAGGAAGCAAGTTCCACTCCCTGGAGAGAAACATTACTCCTGAATTTCCCACTGGAAATATTAGTAATCACTTTATGGTCACTTGTTCTGGTTTCTATTTCCAGTAGAAACATCTTCTCCCTGTCTAATCTATGAAACACTTGGGTAATCTTAAAGACAGCTATCAGGTCACTTCCAGTTTCTTTCCATGGAGAAAAGAATCAAAAATGTTCCATATCATGAAGATCAAAACAGTGGAGACCAAGGTTTTATACAAATATATAGAACTGTACAATGCATTGGCACACTATATCTGGTGTCATCAAAAAAATATATACATGGAGGTTGTACAGTGGAAGTTCATAGAATGATTTCAAGGATGAAAGATGTACTATGTTAATGGGTTTACATTCTCTGAAGTTTGGAAAAAAGAGAAATGCTGTCATTGAAATATAAGATTCTGAGGAAGCATGACAGGATAGATGCTGAAAGGCTTTTCCCTGGCTCTATAGTATAGAATTCAAAACCACCTCCCATCCTCTTCCTTCACTTCTCTCTAATCCCTGGACACAATCAAGTGTCAAAGGTTGACTCACCAGTCGGCCATACAATCTGGCTGGCTGTAGCCAGTGAATAATCTCCATAATCTAGTCAGGTCATGCATCATAGAACATAGAACAATACAGCACAGAATAGGCCTTTCGGCCCACGATGTCGTGCCGAACATTTGTCCTAGCTTAAGCACTTATCCATGTACCTATCCAATTGCTGCTTAAAGGTCACCAATGATTCTGACTCTGCCACTCCCACAGGCAGCGCATTCCATGCCCCACCACTCTCTGGGTAAAGAACCTACCCCTGACATCCCCGCTATACCTTCCACCCTTCACCTTAAATTTATCTCCCCTTGTAACACTCTGTTGTACCCAGGGAAAAAGTCTCTGACTGTCTACTCTATCTATTCCTCTGATCATCTTATAAATCTCTATCAAGTCACCCCTCATCCTTCGCGGTTCCAATGAGAAAAGGCCTAGCACTCTCAACCTATCCTCGTACGACCTATTCTCCATTCCAGGCAACATCCTGATAAATCTCCTCTACACCCTCTCCAAAGCTTCCACATCTTTCCTAAAATGAGGCGACCAGAACTGCACACAGTACTCCAAATGTGGCCTTACCAAGGTCCTATATAGCTGCAACATCACTTCACGACTCTGGAATTCAATCCCTCTGCTAATGAACGCTAATACACCATAGGCCTTCTTACAAGCTCTATCCACCTGATTGGCAACTTTCAAAGAGCTATGAACATAGACCCCAAGATCCCTCTGCTCCTCCACCTTACTAAGACCCCGACCGTTAACCCTGTATTCCACATTCTTATTTGTGCTTCCAAAATGGACAACCTCACACTTGACAGGGTTGAACTCCTTCTGCCACTCCTCAGCCCAGCTCTGCATCATATCTAAGTCCCTTTGCAGCCGACAATAGCCGTCCTCACTATCCACAACTCCACCAATCTTCGTATCGTCTGCAAATTTACTGACCCACCCTTTGACTCCTTCTTCCAAGTCAGTATTAAAAATTACAAACAGCAGAGGACTCAGAACTGATCCCTGCGGACCTCCACTTGTAACTGGGTTCCAGGCTGAATATTTACCATCTACCACCACTCTCTGACTTCGACCGGTTAGCCAGTTCTCAATCCAACTGGCCAAACTTCCCACTATCCCAAGCCCCCTGACTTTCCGCATAAGCCTACCATGGGGAACCTTATCAAATGCCTTACTAAAATCCATGTACACTACATCCACTGCCCTACCCTCATCCACATGCTTGGTCACCTCCTCAAAGAATTCAATAAGACTTGTAAGGCAAGACCTACCCCTCACAATTCTGTGCTGGCTGTCCCAAATCAAGCAGTATCTTTCCAGATACTCATCAAATTCAGCAGGTCACAAGGTAAATTCATAACTGCCACAATGTGTACATCTAAGTTGGGAAATTACTTCTAAATGTTTTTCAATTACAGTGGTCAAAGTGTGTGATTATGCGAAACCCAGTATAAAGGCCAATATAGAACTTACTGACAAAATGTCAAACATGACAAAATGAGACAGAAGCTGGCAACAGGAAGACGAGGTTTATGCAAAATAGAGATGCAGTTTAGAAATATACACAGATAATGACCAATTGAAATAATGAATTCCAAACTGAAATACTATCAAGCAGGTTTCACTAGACAGAGAAAATGTTATTTTGAACATCCAAAATTCAAACTACATAACATGAACAACTAAGCTGACATTTGGTATTAAAACATATAGTTCTGAAAAGTACTATAAAGTACAAAGAAGATTTAAATTGTATAATATGCAAACCTGCAAAGCTGGAATAAAAGTCTTTATATCAAGTTCAATTATGTCATATGGTAGAGAAAGCACAAATGTTAGGCATGAAGCCAGTAACTCATCCTTGTACTGTTTCATTCTGATTGCTACCTGTAATAAATGACATGGCAAAGTTCAGGTTCTAACTCATTGTGCAATCAATCCTTATACATCTTATCAAGTTAAAATTATGAACATTAACAGTTAGCAAAAGTTTATATTAACATGAACATTTCTAAATAAAACGATGGTTCAGTGATTAGCTCTGCTGGTTCACAGTGCCAGGGACCCAGCCTTGGGTGATTGTGTGGAGTTTGTGCATTCTCCCCCTATCGATGTGGGTCTCTTCAGGTGCTCCAGTTTTCTCCCACAGTCCAAAGATGTGTGGGTTAGGTGGAACTGACCACACTGAATTGCACACAGTGTTCAGGCATGTGCAGGATGGGTAGATTGACCCTGGGAAATGTAGGGTTACAGGGATGGGGTGGATGAGGTTTGAGGCGTGGGGGAGGTGTCTGGGTGGGATGCTCTTTAAAGAGTCGGTGTGGACTTGATGGGCCAAATGGCCTGCTTCCACACTCTTAGGATTTTAAGTATATCATGAATGCAATCTGTTCAGAAGACTACAATCAATTGCAACTTTCAGTTAAAATCCAAGATATTAATTGAACCTCACCCAACAATATTGAAAAAATAGAAGATCATTCATAAATAACATTTGGTGAAACTGAGTTAAACCATATTAAGTTAGTCAAGAGTTTCCCATGTTTCCTAAGCTAAAAATAAACTAAAATGTAATTCCTTCTGCTTTATATGGATGACAGGAACCTCAATGACCAAAGAACAACATTCGGAGTTTCTTCATTTTATAAGCAGCTCAAGCCTGACAAAATCCTTTTTCCATCATTTTGCTAAATGACTTTGTTGTCCTGTTTTTAAGGATAGCAACCCTAAAAATGTTGCTGTCTCACCTCTAGCAATACTTTTTTAAAAATGTACAAAATAAAAAAATCTAACTGGTTCATTAAGTTGCTAGTTCTGACAGACAACATGCAATCTGCATCATGTACCTTGGAGCTATTTGAGAAATAAACTTCTGCTTTTACTTATGTAAGTGCTAACTGACGTCAAATAACATGTCAACAAATCCAGCAGGTAAAGGACTGATCTTAAAAGCTACAGATAATTGATGTTAATCTTTTCACTGACATTTTTCTAGTTATACTAATAAATATATGCTCAATTTGAAGTTGAATAATTTAAATTATCTAACCATTTAGCATTAAGGATGAAATTCCCACTCCATTTTATTAATTACATAATGTAGATTCCATTCAGTGTAAAATGGTTTTTAAATTATCAATGCTAAATCATACGGAACTTGCATTCAACATTTATCTCAAACGCATTCAACAGCATTTGAGATGATTCTCACCTCCTTTCCAAACTTTCCAAATAGCGCAAAGCAGGCAAACTTTTCTGGGTTCTTGGGACACTGTTTTCGGGTTTTTGGGTTGACACCCTGGCAAAACACAACTTTCCCTTTAAATCAGATACTCAAGCAATAACAAAACTCAAGCAGCAAGCACATCAAAAGCGTGATTTCTCTGTGGATTTACAATGATGGTCAGAAAATGTGGAGTCTTGGGACTGGTAGGAGAATAAACAACAAGCTAGCCTCGGAATAGAAGAAACAGTGGCGATGTTAATATATATGAGACAAAATAATGGTACAAGGATCAGAACCTCACAAATTATGTTGATGATCTGGAGTTACGAACTGGAATACAGAAATCCATGGATGACACCAAATTGGAAGCTTTAGGTGATACAAAGGAAGTGAGACAATACAGGACAACATTAATATATTTGCATAATTTATGCATACTTGATAAATTAATTAAAACTGAGAGCGGTTATAAGGTTGTTATGTAGTAGGAAGAATAAGAGGAGTCTTAATGGAATACAGAAAAAAGGGAATTACAGATACATAAATGACTGCAAATAGCATGCTGGTTAATAAGGTCATAAGACAGCAAACCAAACGTTCAACCTCAAGGAACTAAGAAGCAAAAAAGCTACATTAAACATATTGCAAACCTTAGTTAGACTACAAGAATACTCTCTAACTTGTGGAATAGAACTGCTAAGAGAATATAGAGGATTTAAGTAGCTACAAACAAGATTCACAAGGATGAATCCAGACCTAAGAGGATTATACCTATCAGAAAAGATTAAAAGATATAATTTCTCTAGGAGTGATCCAACATGGGTCTTTGTGATTTTTAAAGGGATTTATAAGATAAACAGAAAGAAAACGACTCCAGTCGTCCAAAACTAAAGGCTGTAAATATGAAATAATCAGTAATGAGTCCAATCAGAATTTCAGAAGAAATGTATTTATCCAGCAATGAGTAATTCAAAGCATGCTGTACATTTGATGCAACATATTTTTAACGAAGTTTAAGGAATTCAAATAATTCACAAAAATGGCCATTAATTAAAACCTCCCCATGGCAGCTTTTGAGCAAAAGACAAAAAGAATAAAAGAGAAGTACAACATTGGAACAGGCCCTTCAGTGTTCCAAGCCTGTGCCAGCTAAACTAAACTAAAAAAAAACTTCTGCCCTTATTCAGTCTTTCTAGTGAAAACAATTCTAGTCTTTTTAGCCTTTCCTCATAACTAATGCCATCAAGACCAGGCAACACCCTGGTGAACTTTCACCAATGCTTCCACATCTTTCTGGTAGTGTGGCAACCAAAGCTGCATACAATATGCCGAACAAGGGTTTTATACAGCTGCAACATGGTTTGCCGACACAAGCATGCCACATGCCTTCTTAATCATTTTGGCCACCTGTGTTGCCGCTTTTTAGGAACTGTGAACCTGCATGCCCAGATCCGTCTGCATACTAATGTTCCTAAGGGTGCTGCCATTTACTGAATAAATCCCACCTAAATTTAATCCTTCAAAATGCATCACCTCATATTTGTCCAAGTTGCCAATCTATCTTTATCCTGTTGCATTCTTTCACAATCATCGGCTCATCAGCATCTCCACCAGTCTCGTATTATCTGCAAACCTATTAATCAGACCACCCACATTCTCCTCTGGATCATTTATATATACTACAAACAGCAGAGGACCTAAGACTGATCACTGTGGAACACCACGAGTTACTGGTCTCCATTTTGAAAAACACCCTTCCACTTCTACCCTCTGTCTTCGATGACAGAGCCAGTTTTGTATCCATCTAGCCAGCTCACTCCGAGTCCTACATGATTTTAGATTTTGTAAATCTGCCAAATGGGACTTTATCAAATGCTTTATTAAAGTCTAGAAAAGGTGCATCCACAGTCCTTCAATTATCTTTGTCACCACTTCAAAAAATTCAATCACATTGGTGAGACATGACCTTCCCTGTACAAATCCATGCTGTCAGTAACTAGTCTATTTTCTTCCAAACGTGCATATATCTTGTCCCTCAGTATCTTCTCCATGTGCTTCCCCACCACAGACATCAGGCTCACCAGCCTATAATTTCCTGGATTATCCCTGCTTCCCTTCCCAAGCAAGGAAACAACATTAGCTAATCTCCAGTCCTCTGAAACCTTGCCAATGGTCAAAGAGGATATGAAGATATCTGCTAATTCCCCAGCTATTTCTTCCCTTGCCTCTCACAGTAACCTGGGATAGATCCCATCTGGCCCTGGGTACTTGTCTATCTTGATGCAGTTTAGAATATCCTAAACTTCCTCCTTCAATATATTAACAGAACAATAGCAGAGGCATACAATTGCTTTACCATAATTTTCTCGGCTTACCCATGACATATAAGAGTTTGAGCAAAAATTAGGTTTTCTCCAAGATGTGAGGGAAACTGATCATTCAGTTCCCTGGGTTGTTCTAATATAATAGATAACAATTGACTTCAATGCGTCCTTCATGGGGATTTCTGTGAACTTCACCTTTCAGACAAAGCATTTTATACAAAATAACAAACAGAGATCTAAAAAAGACATCTAAATGTATACTTTCATTACCTCAAAATACTTAATTTTTCGGGCTATTTTCATTGTGACTGACAGAAGTTTGTAGAATCCACTGACGAGAGGAAACTGTGTTGATCGTAGAATGAGCTCATGTCCAAATCTATACACCCAATGTTCAAAGAAGTCTGTATGCTTTTCTAACAATTCCCTGATTTAGAAAACAATTGCTTTGTTTGAGTAACTGAAAAAATATTTAAATATTGCAAAACAAACCACAAATAAAATTGTGCAGGGATTTAAAGGTGCATAAAGGAAGAAATAATGGGAAGTCATTAGGAAGATATGGCAATAATTATGAGGGGTGATTTTAACCTATATATAGACCGTATCTATGATAACATCAGATGGGCAAAGGTGGCCCAGATGAGCAGTTCATTGAAAATGTTTGCAATAGCTATAACATACCTGGCATTTTCTAATGAGATAGGATTAATTAACAACCTCATCTTGAAGTTGACTCTAGTCAGCAGTAAAGATAATATGCTTGAATTAAATATTCATTTGAGGGACAGATGAGAGTGGATCCAAGATTGATATTTTAAACTTCAATAAAGGCAACTACAAGGTGATGACAGCAGTACCCATTGAAGTGAAGTGGTGAATTAGGTTATGGTACAAGTCAATAGAGGTGCAATGGTAGACATTTAGGGTTCAGAATACAAGAAAAATCCAAAGGGAGGGTTCACTTTCTGTGGTTAACTTAAAAAAAAATTAAAAGACAGTATCAAATTTACTGAAATAGGATATAATTATGCAAAAATGGCTATCCGATCAGAAGATTGGACAAAATATCAAAAAAGCAAAGAATGACTAAGAAAGATGAGGGAAAAACTAAGGGAATGAAAAATAGCTACAAACATAAAGACAGACAGTTAGAGTTCCTACGGAATAAAAGAAAAATTAAGCAAGTCTTATAGAAAATGTCTGGGAGATTAATAGCAGAAAACAGGGAAATAGCAGTTGATTTGGCAGATATTTTGCATGTAGTAGGTACAAGTAAGATCCCAGAAATGGCTGTAAATCAGGAATTGGAAGGGAAGGACGAATTTAAGAAACATACATTCACCAGAGAGTAGCATTAAACAACTTTTAAAGCTGTAAGTTGACAAGCTTCTGAGTATTGGCGGATTTCATTCCAAGGTCTTAAGAGTTGCAAGAAAGATAGTTGATGTGTTGGTTTCATTTCCTAGAACTTCCTAGGTGAGGGAACATTCTATTAGAATGGAAATTAGCGAATGGGGGAAGACAGACAATTATAGGGCAGCAAGCTTAAGATCCGTCACAATGAAGATGTTAGAAGCTATTATTAGAAACCTTATACGGCACTGAAAGAAGCAACTGGGTTTTGTGACAGGAAATCATACTTCACCAATTTTTAAGAGTTCTTTGAGCAAGTTACATACGTTGTGGTTAAAGGGGAACCAGTGCAAGTACCGCATTTAAATTTCCAGAAGGCATTTGATAATCAGCCAAATCAGGGTCATTGCAGAATCCTAAAGGGGTAACATATTAGCATTGATAGAAGATTGGCTTGCTGTAACATGCCACTGAGGCCTCAATTTTTTACAATTTACATAAATGACATGGATGAAGGGAAGAAAAGCATGGTTACTACACTTGCTGATGATGCAAAGATACAGGAAAATGACTTGTGATGACAGCATAAGGATAACAAAAGGATGTAGAAGCTAAAGTGAGTGGGCAAAGATCAGGCAAATAAAGTATAACTTGGCAATTGGAAACTGTCAATTTCTATTCTTCCTGTCAAAATGAAGCATATCATCCAAACAGTGAGAGACTATAGAACTCTGAGATGGGGAGACTAGGTGTCCTACTATGTGATTTGCAAAAGGCTTGATAATTGCATGTTTATTGAAGGAGAATTTGAATTCAAAGATAGAGAAGGTTATACTTTAGCTATAATGGGTATTGGTGAGACCACATTTAGGGTATTGTTTGTAGGTCTCCTTATTTAAAGAAGTAAATAAGTTGGAGGCAGTTTGAAAAAGGTTTACCAGACTAATATCTAAACAGGTCTCCCTGCAAGAAAGGATCTACTTGCCATAGAGGGAGTGCAGCAAAGGTTTACTAAGCTGAAACTGAGAATGACAGGTTTGTTCTAGAAGGACAGATTGGTTCAATTGGGCCTGTACTCACTGAAGCTCAGAAGGATGAGAGTGGGTCTGACTGAAATATACAAAATTCTAACAGTGCTAGGAATACTAGACATAGGGACGATGTTCTTCCTGGTTTGAGAGACCATCCACCAAGATACAGTCTCAGTATACGGGTAGACCTTCTACAACTAAAATAACATTTAAAATTCTTCACTGAAAGGGTAATGAACCTGTGGAATTATCTCCTACAGACAGCTGTGCAGGCCAAGTTACTGAATGTATTAAAGAAAGCTATAGATAAAGATTTAGATTTTAAAGGTATCTGGAGGTATGGGGAAAAGCAGGAATTTGGAATCGAGACAGAGGATCAGCCACAATCGTAATGAATGGCGGAGCAGGCTCAAAGGGCTCAGCCAACTACTCTTACTCCTGGTTTCTACGTTTCAATAGAAGAGTGGTCTCTGAGGAGAGGTTGGCCATGCATGGCTTGTATCCACTGGAGCCTAGAAGGTAGGAGGCAGCTTCATTGAGCCATTTAAGATCTTGACAGTTTTGATAGCATGCATATGGAAAGCTTGTGGAAGAATCGCGGACTTGGCTCACTGTTTAAACATGACTACCATCCACTTAGAGCAGTGTTAACCGTCTTTGGTAATCTCTTCCTCAAAAGGCCATGGAAGCAAAGCCTTTGAATATTGTTTACGCAGAGCTAGATAGATCCTTGATGAGCAAGGGGAGAAAGATTATTGGGCCTAAGTGGGAATATGGAGTAACCAGATCAGCCGTGATCTTACCCAGAGGTAGAACAAACTCAAGGACCAAGTAGCCTTCTTCTACTCATATATTTGACACTGGATGTATGAGTGCACTGTGCTCTGAAATCAATGTTTTGCAGTAAATTCATCATAAAGCCCTTAAATATTAAAAATGCTTCAAAGTAAAGTGGAAGATATACATCACTAATGTTAGGTTTTGGGCATTGTACGTTGCCCCACCAATGAAGGGGGATATGAAGAGTGACCATGACATACATCCAGTCAGTTCTGCTATAATGCAGGAGTTCCATTCACTTGCAATCTCGTGTTTTAAGAAAATTGTGTTATAGTCATACCATTTAAACTAATGGGGCCAGAATGGTGTTAAAACCAATACACACTTTAAAAATTTGTCAATCGCATTAGAGCGAATTTGCATTAACAAAATGCATGTTATAGCAGAATGACTTGTATTGTATAATCAATTAAATCCTACTGCTCACAAATCTATTTAAATTATGATGTAGACAAGGACAATCCTGATGGTTAACTTCTCAAGTCATACTTCAGCTTAAAAGTTATGAATCTTTTGAGTTGTTATCATTCTGAATGATGTAGATATTTTATCCACCAACAGGAGGGATGACATTCGTACTTGATTAGCAAATTAGATCAATCAGAGCCAAGACTAGTTGGAAAACTTTGGCTCACTGCTCATTCACCAAAGTCCCCATCACCAATGACTATCACCTGATTCTGAAACACATTCATTACTTTAATACTTTTTGGTGAATTTATCTGAGCACTGACTTCAAAGGACAGCAAAGAAGTCCACAGAAAATAAGGAAACAACAGGTTACAACAATTTACCAAGGATACTTATCATCAGAAATAATTAAACTGACGTTTATATTATCACTTTATTAATAGCTGCATACTCACCCACAGAACTCTACTAAATTGAAAAGAGCAGTGAAATCTTTTGGTTTAGTCGGCTGCAGGTTTGCCGATGGATCTGTTGTGGGGATTACAATACTGCTGTTGACGTCACCTGAACCCTGCAAAGCAATCAGTGAACTTCACTTCATGGCATATCTTTCAATAAATTATTTGAGCTCTGCACCTAGTTTCTGCAAATAATCATTGCAATATCTTAAGATTTTTAAATAGACAATTATTAATCAAATTAAAATGCAATCTCATCCATCATTTATGGGAATTTAATTTAAGCACAACTTTTAGGAATACACTTTTTAAGTTTTTATTTGCGCGTCATACGTGCAGTGCCAAATGCACAGCTCAAGTGGCTAAAATTGCACCTTTTTTGCTTCTCATTGCTTGCACTGTTTGTAGAAACTAGGAGATAGTGAGGACTGCAGATGCTGGAGAAGTCAGAGTCAGAGTCAATAAAGTGTGGTGCTGGAAAAAGCACAGCAATTCATGCAGCATCTGAGGAGCCAAAGAGTCGATGTTTCAGGCATATCCCTTGTAGCAACAACAACGAGAAATATTAATTGTTCCTTTTTAACCTTTTCCTTTTTTTTTGTTCACGTAATGCTGCCATTGTAGCAAGATCACATTTATTTCCTATCTTTGATAAAAAACTCATAAAATAGACATCTAGAAGCTCTGGGTAGAAATTGAGTCTACTAGGTCTGAATCACTGGACTCTCTAACTGCACCCAATTTTAAACCAGCAGGTCAGGCAGCATCAAAGGAGCAGGAGAACAGACATTTCGGGCATAAGCCCTTCTTCAGGCTTATGCCCGAAACGTCGATTCTCCTGCTCCTTTGATGCTGCCTGACCTGCTGCGCTTTTCCAGCAACACATTTTTCAGCTCTGATCTCCAGCATTTGCAGTCCTCACTTTCTCCCAATTTTAAACCAGACAGTGATAATGCAAATTAACACTAACCTATAATCTGCAAATGCAATTATGCCATTTATTATGACAGGACGTGAATATAAAAGCAGGGATGTACTTCTAAGGCTGTACGTGGCTCTGGTCAGACCACACTTGGAATATTTTGCACAGTTTTGGGCCCCATATCTCAGGAAGGACATACTGGCCTTGGAGCATGTTCAGAAGAGGTTCATGAGAATGGTCCAAGGACTGAAAAGCTTAACATATGAGGAACGTTGGAGGAGTATGGGTCTACACTCGATGGAGTCTAGAAGGTTCGGAGGGATCTAATTGAAACATATGGAATACTGAATGGCCTGGACAGAGGAGATTTTGGGAAGATGTTTCCATTGGTAGGAGTGACTAGGACCAAAGGACACAGACTTAGAATAAAGGGAAGACCTCTTAGAATGGAGATAAGGAGAAACTCCCTTCAGTCAGACAGTGGTGAATCTATGGAATTGTTGCCACAGAAGGCTGTGAAGGCCAGGTCATTGAGTATATTTAAGATTGAGATAGATAGGTTCTTAAATGTTAGTGGGATCAAGGGTTACAATTAAGATCAATACAGAGGAACCTTGATTACCCAGCATTCATTATCCGAATATCGGATCATCTGGCAAGATCGCAATGTCCCGATGCTCGGCTAAACTATGTTATCTGGCATTCAATTATCCGGAATTCAATTTATTGAACGTAATACGTGTCGTTCAGATAATCGAGGTTCCTTTGTATAATGAGGTTTTAGATACGCCGTAAATAAAAACAATGGGGCGGATTCAGTAGTCTCTACATGAAGTGTGGTGGCAGGCCAGAGAAAGCCTGCTGACTGGTGAGCATCGCAGCCAATCAACAGCCTTGACATTTGAAATTCAACCTGATCAAAAATTGCCAGTCAGAGGCCAGCAGTTACTGGGAACTGCAAATCATCACTGGAGACCCAGGATGGACAGCCAAGAAAGATTGCACTGGGTACATGGTAAATATTTTTCCATGGCATTGTGGGGTGGGGCTCTCGGGTGGTGATGGGGGGGGAGCAGTCACATTTCTCACCTTGTAGAAAAGTGGTAATCAGGCCGGTAGTGAGTTGCGCTCTTACATGGCTATTCACAGACCAATTAAGGAACTTAATTGTGGCAAATAGGAAGGTGAGCCATGAACTTTGCCAACCAGACTTGATTGCTGAGATGGTGGATTTCTCAGCAGTGCCAAGCTCGCCTATTTCCCCTTCCTGTCAATTGTAAGGAGAGGATAATCCCAGCCAATAGCTCCAAGAGTCTCAGAATATATTGATTAAATTTCCAGTGATCAAATGTCTGGACGTAGAAAACACACTGTAATAAAGACAAAAACAAATAATACCCCTTCTTCATTCTGGCTTTGTTTGTCCACTGACAGATCCAACTTCTCAATAATCTTGAGCACTGATTTAATAAATTCGTCATACAGCAGCCGATTTAAAGATTTCAGGGGAGAATCAAACATCTGAAATGTCTCATAAATCAATCCAGATTCCTTAAAAATATAAAACATCAAAAATGTTAGATTTGTTTTCCACCCGGAACAACAAATCTCATGCTTTTATCTTCCAATGCCTCATATGCTTCACAATTTCACCCGTCACTACTCACAAGAATTAAGTTATACTTCTGAGTTTTAAGATCATATTACTTTTAACTATAATTGTGGGGTAAAACCTGCAGTGCCATTGTGAGTTCCTTCATTTCTGTCTAACTGAATAGCTAATATGTACTATTATAAAGATCATCAAGATTGAATACAGTTAAAAGCAAGACAAGATAAAAGTGCAATGATTACATTATTTCGCAAGTTAGATTTTCAAAGCTCATGAATTGTCTTGGGAAGATTGAAGGTTTTCTGGAAAAGTATTTGCAGTACATGGTGAAGAAATAAGTTTTTGAATTGAATATTCAAGCTTGGAAACTGAAAGAAGGAATAACAACAGTGGTGTAGATAAAATAGAAACAGGGAAGACTGGAATTAAAGGAGGAAGATTTCAGGATGCAGATAACTGATGGATTACGTGGAGATAAATTTCTGCTTTGTGTCCTGATCGGGACTGAGATGTGCTAGAACTGCTTTTCCATAGAAGCAATATTCAGGTTTTGAAAAGATTTAAATTTTATAATTCGCTCGGGCTGATGGTATAGAGAGCAGCTGGTGGCAAATTATTCCTCTCAAAAGCAATCGCCACACACCTTGGAGGCAGCTGTAGCAACAAAGGACATGTAGAAGATGAGATTGTCTGATGGTTCTAAAGACCTGTTACATGTCACCCCCGTTGTCATGGTGCAGAATAACTTTAAAGGTTTCTCAAATTCAGAAGAGTTACTGCAGCCTCGTGCTGCTGTTCACAAAGGAAGAGAAGCCATGCTGTTAATTATTCTGGCTAGCAATGGATAGATTTACAAAAGCAGAAATTTAATTACAATGGCATTTTCCTAGAATACATTTACCTCAAACATTTACTACAAATGGAAAGTCTAAAAGGTATTTTTAAAGCATTTTTAAGCTCTGTTCAGTGAATGGTCTCATAATCATGGTACAATGTTTGTGAAAAAGGACAAACAAGCAGGTTGCTCAGTGCATTGTGAGTTAAGGCTAAGCTAATAGGTTTTCCATTTCCACCCTCACCCACCGAGTCCCAGAAACAAAGGGAAACAGGCAAACCATGATCATAATGACTCCCTTCTATTGTAATTTCACTGAGTAATTGTATGGTTGCTTACATAAAAGAGAAAGTGAATTATTTAATATAAACAAATGCAATGCCTCATCCTGAAGTTTACTTGTTTGAGAAGTTATATCAAATTTGAATAAGAGGCAGCATGTGAGAGTTTACACTACAATCCCAACTCACCTTCATTCTTCCACAGTCTAACAGACTTCTGAATAACTCCAAATAATCTTTATAAGAAGGAACTCTCCATTTTCCTGTTCCCATGTTACCATTGCTGAGTGATTGTTGAGCACTAGACCACGGTTCAGCTTTCGTCATTTCCTCCTGAGGAATTAATCAGCACAAATATTTACAGTCGGTATAACCTTACATATAAGAATATAACAAAGAAACTTGCAAAATTAAACAAACAAGTTCAAAAATTGCAGGGAATTCAAAACAGTATTTGAAAGAGAAAGACAAAGATAATTTGCTGAATATTCTGCCAACAGCAGTGAGATGAATCAGAGAAAACAAATGAGTGTCTTGACTTCTGATTCTAAAATCATGGTGAATCAGCCTTTGGTAGTTGAACACAACCACGATCGTTTAGCCAGTAGAATGCTGAATCTGCAAAAACCTAGTTCTTTGGAATTAAAAAAACTCCCAAACAGAATCATGTTGAATATTAACATTTTGAAGCAGTAGGTGTGGGATGAATTGGGGGTGGTGGTTACACACAACCAACTTAATTCCTCAAAGTATAATAAATGTGCCTCCCTCATAGTAAACCACATGTTTAAATTTATCCCTCGTCAGCCAGGTTTTCTGGATCTTGGGTAGCTAAATGATGAGGACTTCTGACTTCTGAAGTGTCTTCTGGCTCACCTGCTAGATCCATTTTTCCTATTCCATCAATATCTACCTCCACAATTTCACCCTTCCAAGCTCTCCCTTTCTGAACCTCCTTACTTGTATCTTGACCCATCCTCTATTCAGCCTCTTACCTCCGACAAACTCTGCTGTTTGTGCTCTCACTAACGCCAAACCCTGTTCATCACTGGCCCACACTAATGCTCAAAGTTACACCTTCCATTTAAAGTTTTTATCCATGTTTCTAAATCCTTCCATGGTGTTGCCCCTCCTTATCTTTACAGCACTATAACTCTCCAAGATATTGGCAGTCATCCAATTCTGGCTTTTTGAACATCACTAGTTGTAATTGTTCCAGAATTTGGTGGCCATGCCTTGAGAAGCCAAGGCCCTAAGCTCTAGGATTGCCTCTCTAAAGCTCTGTGGAGTTCTCTACCTTTCGATCCTCCTTTAAGTTGCTCCTTGTACTTCACATTTTGACCATATCACCTTAATGGCTGTGTCACTTTTTTATTGACTCATGGGGTCTGGCTATTGCTGGCTAGCCCAGCATTTATTGCCCTGCCCTAGTTGTCCTTTAGCAGGTAACATTGAGCTGCTTTCTCGAACCACTGCAGTTCATGGCTGTAGCTAGGCCCATAATGCCTTTAGGGAGGGAATCCAGGATTTTGACCCAGTGACAGTGAAGGAATGGCGATATATTTCCAAGTCAGGATGGTGCGTGTCTTGGAGGGGAACTTGCACATGGTGGTATCTGATGTGTCTGTTGCCCTGATTCTTCTAGATGGAAATGATCATGGGTGTGGAAGGTGATGTTGATGGATCTTTGATGAATTTCTGCATCTTGTAATTAGGACTGCTGCTAATGAGCATCATTGGTGAGAGAGTGGATGTTTTGGACATGGTGCCAATCAGTGGACTGCTTTATCCTGGAAAGTGTCAAGCTTTCTGATTGTTGTTGGAGCTACACTCAATCAAGGCAAATGAGGTGTATTTCATTATACTTCTGACTTGTGTTTTGAACAGGCTTTAGGAGAGTCAGGTGTGAGTTACTCCCCACTGTATTCCTATCCCTTGAAGCCATTGTATTTATATAGCAAGTGCAGTTAGATTAGATTAGATTAGATTAGATTAGATTAGATTCCCTGCAGTGTGGAAACAGGCCCAACAAGTCCACACCGACTCTCCGAAGAGTAACCCACCCAGACCCATTTCCCTCTGACTAATGCACCTAACACTATGGGCAATTTAGTATGGCCAATTCACCTGACCTGCACATCTTTGGATTGTGGGAGGAAACCAGAGCACCCGGAGGAAACTCACGCAGACACTGGGAGAATGTGCAAACTCCACAAAGACAGACAGTCACCTGAGGCTGGAATCAAACCTGGGTCCCTGGTGCTGTGAGGCAACAGTGCTAACCACTGAGCCACTGTTCCGTTTCTGGACAATGGTAACCTCTAGGATGTTGATAGTGGGGGACTCTGATAGCAATACCATTGAATGTCAAAGGGCAGTCGTTTGATTGCCTCTTATTGGAATGGTCATTGCCTGGCATTTGTGTAGTACGAATGTTACTTGCCAGTTGTCAATCCAAGCCTGGATATTTTCCAGATCTTGCTGCATTTGGACATGCACTATTTACAGTAACCGATTTGTCAAGTATGGGTGGCACAGTAACTCAGTGGTTAGCACTGCTGCCTCTCAGCATCAGGGCCCGGGTTAGATTCTAGGCTTGGTCTGTGTGGAATTTGCACATTCACTCCATTTATGCGTGGGTTTCCTCCGGATACTCTAGCTTCCTCCCACAATCCAAAGATGTGCAGGTAGGTGAACTGGCCATGCCAAATTGCCCATTGTGTTCAGGGATGCGTAGGTTTGGTGCGTTTGTCAGGGAAAATGTGGAGCAATAGGATAGGGGAATAGGTCTGGGTGGGATACTCTTCGGAGGGTCGGTGTGGACTTCTTGGGCCAAATGGCCTGTTTCCCACACTGTAGGAATTCTTTGAAGAATGGTGCTGAACATTGTGCAAACATCAGCAAACATCCCACCATCACAACAACCACCACCACCCCCCACCCCCTTTTGACTTTATGATGCAGGGAAGGTCTTTGAAGAAGCAGATGACATTAGTTGGGCCTAGGACCTGAATATTGCTTTATAATACTCCAGTGAAACACCTTAGGGTACATGATTTTGTTAAACACACTACATAAATCCAAGTTCCATTTACATTATGAACACGGATTCTGGTCTCCTCAGAAACTAAAATGAAATAAGTGATAATATGAAAATGCGCTTAATGTTTGCAGAGGACACGGGTACAGGAATATTTTCAACCTGCTGGGCAAATATTATGCCGAACAGGAGTTGCAAATGGATCTTTTCGACTCTCCTGAATGATTTGAGATGTCTCAAGCAATTTGATGTCTCATCTGAATAATGACACTTCTGACAAGCTTGCACTCCGTCAGTGTTGTAGTGTCAGCCTTCAGCTGTCCTACAGACGAGCTTGTCCTCACTATGTCCAGGCCCAAGGCACAAATTTTAACAAACTGGCTTAGCTGATGTGTTCAGTCAGCTATTAGTGGTTTTGAAAGCCCACATAGTGGACTTTATGAATTGGAAGAAAAGTGCACAACTCATTACAGTCATGTAGGAGCAAAGCTTTAAACATGAGTTCAAGAACCACAAGAACCACAAAAAGAAAAGGCAATGGACAGCAAATGGCAGAATCTGTTTCAAGAGTCAGATAAATAACAGAGGCGCTGAAAATGTGTTGCTGGAAAAGTGCAGGTCAGGCAGCATCCAAGGAGCAGGAGAATCGATGTTTCTGGCATGAGCCCTTCTTCAGCAATGAGGAAAGTGTGTCCAGCAGGCTAAGATAAAAAGGTAGGGGGGAGCGTTGGAAATGCAATAGGTGGAAGGAGGTCAAGGTGAGGGTGATAGGCCGGAGTGGGGGTGGGGGCGGAGAGGTCAGGAAGAAGATTGCAGGTTAGGAAGGCGGTGCTGAGTTCGAGGGATTTGACTGAGACAAGGTGGGGGGAGGGGAAAATAAGGAAACTGGAGAAATCTGAGTTCATCCCTTGTGGTTGGAGGGTTCCCAGGCGGAAGATGAGGCGCTCTTCCTCCAATCGTCGTGTTGCTATGGTCTGGCGATGGAGGAGTCCAAGGACCTGCATGTCCTTGGTGGAGTGGGAAGGGGAGTTGAAGTGTTGAGCCACGGAGTGGTTGGGTTGGTTGGTCCGGGTGTCCCAGAGGTGTTCTCTGAAACGTTCTGCAAGTAGGCGGCCTGTCTCCACAATATAGAGGAGACCACATTCTGTGCAGTGGATGCAATAAATGATGTGCGCGGAGGTGCAGGTGAATTTGTGGTGGATATGGAAGTATCCCTTGGGGCCTTGGAGGGAAGTAAGGGGGGAGGTGTGTGCGCAAGTTTTGCATTTCTTGCGGTTGCAGGGGAAGGTGCCGGGAGTGGAGGTTGGGTTGGTGGGGGTTGTGGACCTGACGAGGGAGTCACAGAGGGAGTGATCTTTTCAGAACACTGATAGGGGAGGGGAGGGAAATATATCCCCGGTGGTGGGGTCCGTTTGGAGGTGGCGGAAATGACGATGGATGATACGCTGTTTATGGTGGTTGTTCGGGTGGTAGGTGAGGACCAGTGGGGTTCTGTCCTGGTGGCGATTGGAAGGGCGGGGTTCAAGGGCGGAGGAGCGGGAAGTGGAGGAGATGCGGTGGAGGGCATTGTCGATCACGTCAGGGGGGGAATTGCGGTCCTTGAAGAAGGAGACCATCTGGGTTGTACAGTATTGGAACTGGTCCTCCTGGGAGCAGATGTGGCGGAGACGAAGGAATTGGGAATATGGGATGGCGTTTTTACAGGGGACAGGGTGGGAGGAGGTGTAGTCTAGGTAGCTGTGGGTGTTGGTCGGTTTATAGTAACTTCTCCATCGCCAGACCATAGCAACACGATTTTTGGAGGAAGAGCGCCTCATCTTCCGCCTAGGAACCCTCCAACCACAAGGGATGAACTCAGATTTCTCCAGTTTCCTCATTTCCCCTCCCCCCACCTTGTCTCAGTCAAATCCCTCGAACTCAGCACCGCCTTCCTAACCTGCAATCTTCTTCCTGACCTCTCCGCCCCCACCCCACTCCGGCCTATCACCCTCACCTTGACCTCCTTCCACCTATCGCATTTCCAATGCCCCTCCCCCAAGTCCGTCCTCCCTACCTTCCTCATTCCTGAAGAAGGGCTCATGCCCGAAACGTCGATTCTCCTGCTCCTTGGATGCTGCCTGATCTGCTGCGCTTTTCCAGCAACACATTTTCAGCTCTGATCTCCAGCATCTGCAGTCCTCACTTTCTCCTCGAAGAAAATAACAGAGGTGCCAAATTTCTGAAGACCAACAGTTAAGGAACTACTAAATTTTGCACTGTCTTTGGTGGAACATTGCAGGATAAAAACACAAATGTCAATCAAGAAAGGTAGCAATAGTTAAAGTGGCAAGGCACAGGATCAGCTCACTAAGTATTTTAATACTTACAGTTTAGGAAACAAAGACATTTTCTACACATTTTAAATACTGAGCACAACAGATATTGTCTCTGAACTAACGTTTTGTTAATACCGGCACAAAATTCCTTTCTTGCTACATTAACAGAGGCATTGGCTCCTATTGAGAATATAACTTTCGGTGCCTCGGTTTAATTGTGATCAAAAGAATTTCACTCTCATTCCTTAAGCAATTTTATGCTAATATTTACACATGCAACTTTAGTGCATCTGGTCATGATTGTTGTCGAAGGAAGCAGAGGTCATGGAGATTTTTCTTACCCCTGGAAGCAGAACTGGCTTTGAACAAACACGAATTAGACCTTGATGCACTGAAACAGAATATTTTTAAAAATTTAAAATAAAACAATAACTAACAAAATGTAAATGGGCCAGTTACAGACAAGGGTACAGTTTCAATTCATTTTTGTGCAACAGTCATAAGAACAGTGAGAGTAGTTTCCACAAATAGAACTTTGAAATTTTGATTTGGCACTCCTGAATTGATTGCCAGATGTTTAAGAACAATCTTAACACTTCTGCCATGTTACAGTTTCTCATATTGCTTTAAGTAGAAACTTGATGTGGGTCAATAATCATCAATACAATAGTAATGAACTTATTTTTCATTACATCAACAGGTATGTGTATAAGCACAAAATGTTCTTGCTCCCAATCTGAACAGCAAAAGTCAGTTTCAATTTGAATCTATAATAATAGAAAAAAATTAGAAATACTAAATCAAAACATTAAACTCTTCACTGCTTCTGAAAACAATTCTCACTGCTCTTACAAAATTTGCATAAAAACAGAACAGATTGATGATCTTAGTCACAGAAAGGAACAGAAATGCAAATTTCTCAGCACCTAACTGAAAATTGCCAGTCACCCTACTTGGTCTCTGAATTTCAACATATTTCCATAAGAATGGTTCGAAGCTGCTAATTTCTATTGTATAAACTGATTAAGCACATCAAAACGCATTCAGTGACATCAGGCTACACAACAGTTTCTTTGAAGCCACAAAAGTGCCCTTAATGTAATCCTATGTCAACACATCTTGGGAATATTTTGGCAGTCCAGCCAAAGTGATCATTCCCAGTGTTGACACAAGCTCTATGAAACCCACCATTGGTAAATAGACACAAGTTTGCAAATCACCAATGCAGACAGTGCACCGCTGACAAGAGACTGATGGAACAGTTTAACAAATTTGAATATTGGGGATTGGTACTGACCTACAGTGCTAATAAAACTCCAGAGAACAGGGCCCTTTCCTGCAAGGGCTATGAACAGTTTAATTATGGAATGACAACAAACTGGCTGCATCCGCACACTGTACAGTGGGAAGCTGTCAATCTGAACAACCAACAGACGTTCTAACACAGAAGTATAAATGTCAGGGATCTGCAAAGGAAAAGTACATCCAATAATTATTAAAATGCAAATGACATTTTTAAAAATAATTCAGAATATACAAATAGTTAACAAGCTTTTTTTTTGTTCTGTGTTATCACCACTAAATGCAACTGAATTTGCCTTTCACTGTTTTAAAAATTGCAGTGCAAATGAGTATTTTAACTAGGTTTTGAGGACCAATTTTAACAATAAATTAGGCTCTTCAGTGACTAAAATATTAATTCTACTTATTCTAGGCAATCTTGTATTCCATGGTGCAGAGTAGGAAGACATGGCCTATAGGTGCGATTCCTATGTGGTGAGCTTCAAATCTCAGCCCTACAACTAGTGAATATACCAAACAGAAGTAGGATTCAGCAATCATAATGATGATGATAAAACAAAAGATTTACTCACCTTCAAGTGACTGTACAGTGTGTGGCAATGGAAATTATTCTTTTAAAAAATCAAGATGTAAATGAAATATTTACTTGAAATCATCAATGATTTCACAGCTTTGCATATATTGCCATTAAAAGATCATTCATAATCAATTAAATAAGTTGAGAACTACAAATTAACTTTGAACTTACATGCATTCTCAAAACACAAAACTCTACAGGAAAAAAAAAGACAAATATGGGATGATTACAAATTTTCCAAAGAAAATAACACCACATCAACTTACTTTGTCCATGTGGAAGATGACACTTGCAATCGAGTCTAAGAAACTGGGAAGCTGATAAATATTGTCATCCTCTGTGTCTGCCTCAGTGAGATACATCTGCTTACAACGCTGAATCAGCTCCGTGTACATGAAGTCAACATGATGAGAATCCACAGCCTTACAGGGCTATATCACAGAATAAGGGAATCACATAAAATAATTTGAGTCTGCATTGAGACTGTACTATTGTCATTGAGTTCATCCAAAATAAATATTGCACTCCCAGAAAGTACTTAAAAAGATATTGATCTGATGCTTTAATTTTCAACATTATTTCTGTTGGATTGTTACATACCAGTTGCAGTACATAAAGAAACTACCTTGTGCATTTGTTTGTGCCATCTCTCCACTCTCACTTTGAAAACTAATTCCACTGTCACATCCCCTCCCTCAAGCCTTCCACTTCAAATCCTTGGCAATTTTTTCCTTAAAAGAAGTTAGGTCTCCAAATTATAAAAAGAATTTTGAGTTACCAGAGAAAGTATAAAGAAAGCACAACTTAAACAATACCAAAAATCAAATGGTTACATCTAGCATGTAAGACTGAATTAGACTGGGGTTCTTTACTCTACATGGTAGGAGGGTAATGGGTTGAGTCAGGAGCTCATCAGGATGGTTTGGATAGTGAGGTTGGGATTCTTGTTGAATCAGGTGGTCAGGGGGATACTTTGGTTGGATTGGATGTGATTGGGGGGGATCAGGGAGTAAAATCTATTTTTCCCCTGGAGTTAGATGGGAATTTCTGTCCAACATTTCCTGCCCAATTATTCAATTAAGTACGTGATGGAAGAAACCTGTTGAAGTCTTCGTCATTCGCTCAGGTTTGGAGACTTTTGTGGAGAGTCACAGGGAGCAGGTGAATTGCCTATCAGACATTCAAACTTCTTGGGTGATTCCCACCTAAGTGGGCAGGCCCAGGACATTAGGGGAGTCCCAATGCACATCTTGGATAATACCTCCAGTATACAACAGTTTGCAGACACTAAATCTGTGCCATTTTGCCTTTTCAGGAGGAGTTTGTCCACCCTAAAAAAAAATCACACCCCATCTAATTTAGAACTATAATACTGTTCCTTCACTGACATGATTTCAAAACCATGGAACTCTTTAAAAGCACTGTAGATGCATTTATACCCCAATGACTCCAAATTTTCAAATGGCATCTCACCACCAACTTCTCAAGGGTAGTTAGGAAAAGGCAATAAATGCTGGCTGAGCTAGTAATGCCTATATCCTGGGAAGGAATTGAAAAGGCTACACAATGAATCACAGTTAGAGAACAATTAGTAAATATACAGTAGCAAAAGAAATTGCTACTTTGCACAGCAACAACCCAACATATCAAATTAGAAAAAACAGTTGTATAAAATCAAGAATAAATTCACGAGGGCAATGAATGGAGATTCACCTGCGTCCCTTAAATAAACACACCTTAAAAGTGTGGCCGTTGGGTTAGAAGGTGCTGGCTTGAAAAATGCAACTGTACAAATAAATGCTCTTAAATTTTGCAATCATTGGTTCCGGTTATATCCTTCTTATTGGATTCTAATATGTATCAGGCACTCGTAGTTCATGTGCACCATAGAGAAATAGCCAAATTTTATCTTCCTCAGTAATGCCTCAATCCTAGTAACTTAATGCAAACATTCATTAGGAATTTAACTCTCCAGTTTAATCCAAGTAAACATTATGTGTGGAAACAAAATATACCAACTGCTCTGCTGAGTAATTTTCAGTTCAACTAATGAAGCTATCACCTATTCACTGCATCATAATGCAAAAGTCAATGAGACCTTACTGTTTTGTAATACTTGAAAAATTAGCTAATATTAATGGAAAGACTTCTTTTATTTCTTTATTTGTTATGCTGTATAAACCAAGTAATAACAGGGTTAAAAAAGTGAAACATACAGCTGCAAAAAGTCCATATCCTCGGATAGCAATAGAGAGTTCTTTAGTGCTTGATTCCATTGTCCGGATAATGCTATAAAACTGTTGCATGAAGTACTGCAACTTATCTTTGTGTAAATGAGCATCTTCTGCCACTTGCAATGCAATCTGTGTATGGGAAAGATAAAGAGTGTGTGCTTAACAGCTTGGCCAGTTTGAGCAGACTGCTGATGAATTCAATGTAACAATATTACATATAGATAAATATGCAGATAAGATCACTGGCAGTGACAATGCCCCACTGCAAAACACAAAATTAGCTTTGGGATACATCTGAAGATAATCCATTATGATCAAATCGAAGGTTTTATTTGAATTAAAATAAACTCCAAGGAATGGAAAATCAGACACTACATATAACAGGCAGCTGGTCCAATATCACCCACAATACATCTCGTCAAAGCTGGGACAAAATTGCAGGATCCTCAAACACCACAATGCTTTTGTTCAAAGAAAAATTAAAAGATATTATCATTGTACCCAGGACACCGCTGTATCAAGAATGTCTTTATAATCAGAATTAACTATTGAAAGAGTTGACACATAAACAGTAGGAATCTAATTTTAGGTGAAATTGCAAATTAATTTCATTATAAAGGTGGCATTGTTTTGGTAGGAGGAATAAGGAGGCCACACACTAAGTATTAACTGGTAAATGGAGCAAAAGAATTTGGAAGTGTAGATAGACAAATAATTAAAACCAACAATGCTGGTTAATAAAGCCATAATAAAACCA
This sequence comes from Chiloscyllium punctatum, assembly GCF_047496795.1. NCBI lineage: Eukaryota > Metazoa > Chordata > Chondrichthyes > Orectolobiformes > Hemiscylliidae > Chiloscyllium > Chiloscyllium punctatum. The sequence goes on from NC_092743.1 coordinate 66,165,854, forward strand.
ACAAAACAATAAGATACATTCCAAGTCTTGTCAAAATGTTTAAAATCTGACCACATATGAACGCCATGAGTCGGTCTCATCTCCATATTAGAAGGAGAGAGTTAGAGACGCTAGAGGAGGGTAAATATTTATGCCATATGTCCCAAAGACTGTTTGATCATATCAAAACACATATTCCTTCAAATTTCACACTGGGCTAAATAGTTAACTGTAACCAAATGGCCCACAGTTGCAAAAGTCAGAAGATAGAATAAAATGTTCCCAGTTTCTGAAAGATGTGGGCAATGACAATAAGTTGGGAGATTATTGCAAGAATGGAAAATGAGATTCTCATAATGGAGAGAAAAGATCCAATTTTCCGCTCAAAGTTTCATCAGTTAGATGAAAATCTTGTTAGTAGGAGGTAAGGGTTCTATTTGCAGATATTAAAATCTCAATTTAATTTCACCTCATTTATATGCAGGTTGCTATTCTTTCAGGTAGCAGTGAGAAAACAGACTGCACCTATGTCTGGCTTGAAACTCAGAGCATCAATGTCTTCTCCATGCTTCGATGTTGTTACAACTATTCCTTGGGTGAGGCCACCCAGTTTGTTATGAATGCAAACAAGATACCTCAAACCATTAAGCTCTTGAGATGAGGAGGAGTGAACCGGCTTCTCTTGATTATTTACCTACCCCCACAGTTGGTTACAACTAGTTTAATTTTAAAAGGACCTCGTCCCTTGTAGGTAACCTTTTTTCCAGAATTAAATGAACATGTTTTAAAAGAAGCCAATTTAACCAGGCTGCCTTGAACTAACATGAAGGGTGAGCCTACTAATTGTAAAATGTGAGAAGAAATAATAGCAACATACATGTAAACAGATTAGAAATAACCATTGAATCCAAAAGAGAAAAACCTGAAAAAAAAACACCTTATTTTTTGGACAGTAGATAGTTAAACGTTAACATTAGTAGTTGAATGGTTAACTTTAAGACTTTTGGCTTTGTAAGTGACTGAAACTCTTTTATCTTGATTCTTTTCGGCAGTAGCTGACTGGCACCACTTGGAGTTAATAACCACTTCCGTTTCTTTACCTGCAGCGTACGGGTGTTTAAACAGCTGGCCTCAGAGATAACAGCCTCACGGGAAAATAGTCCACATACCAGTGAGTCAGGTTACCAGCTGACATAGATAAGGGTCGAAGCCACTTTTAACTCCTGTCCTTAAATTGCAATTATGGCTCTTGCCTTCACAACAGTTTTTTTTTAAAGTATCATGCTCATAGTTAAAAAAAAAAATCACACAACACCAGGTTATAGTCCAACAGGTTTAATGGGAAGCACACTAGCTTTCGGAGCGATGCTCCTTCATCAGGAGATAGTAATCATCACGCTCACATGCTGAGATAAGCCCAGGAGATAAGAAGTTTGGTTTGTAGTGCATTTTCTCTCTCTCTCTCTGTCTCCAAGCAGTCACAGAATGTACATTTGCAGTCAACTTTTCACTATATTCCTTTTACTTAAAGGGCATGTTGTATTGCAAAAAGAATTGTGGATATTGGAAATCAGAAGCAAAAACAGAAATAGTTGGGGAAACTCAGGTCTGGCAGCATCTGTGGAGAGAAAGCAGAATTAACATTTTGGGTCCAGTGACCTTTCCTCGGCATCACTGGACACGAAACATTAACTCTGCTTTCTCTCCACAGATGCTACCATACCTGCTGAGTTTTCTCAGCAATCTCCAAAGTTGTAATCAAACTTAAAATGCTCAAAGGTAATCTGACATCATGTCCCACAGTCATGACAATGTTAGCACCATTCCCAATCCATCAAGACATGCTCCATGGGCTACGACCACCTGCAACCTATATCCACGAAGTTGGGGGGCTTGTCCATCCTCAGTCAAGAAAGGTGGTGAGATGTGCTGAATGAGTGAGCACAAGTACGGGGTGGGGGGGGGGGGGGGGGGGGTTGAAGGCTGTGTTTTTTTTCTGGGGAATGGGAAATGATGGGATGGGTGAGAACATTGAGTGAAGATAACACATGCAACAGTGATCATGAGAGACCCAAGTGCTTTGGTGGGAGATGGGTGCAGTAATGGAGTGAGAGTGTGAGGTAGCAGAGAGAAGATGATGGCACTTTCCTGTGTGAAGCAGACAAAGTCATTCAACTCCTTTCTGCATTATTGCATGTTCCTCCATCCTGTGGATACCACACTGAACCAGGTGGCTACTTCTGGCCAAGCTCGCAACTGCTGGTGTTGTGATATCCTCTAGTGGTCCTGTGTAAAAAAGATGTTACCCCTCTACATGGCTCCATCCACCAGGATCTCCAGTCTCCATATTCGAAATGGGGTATCAACTTGCCATACTCAACCATGGCATTTGGAACAGCAAAGCAATACAAAAAGGGCAGTTCTTGACTTGTAGTATTTGAACCAGTGTACAACTGGGTTTAAAAGAAGTTATAAATAACACAACACCGGGTTATAGTCCAACAGATTTAATTGGAAGCACACCAGCATTCAGAGCGACGCTCCTTCATCCGGTGATAGTGGAGGGCTCAATCCTAACAGAATTTATCGCAAAAATTTACAGTGTGATGTAACTGAAATTATACATTGCAAAATTGATTGTCTGTTAAGCCTTTCATCTGTTAGAATACAGTGATAGTTTCACTTCTTTCATGTGTAAATCACAAAACCTTTTATTAAAAAAGTTGCATTCTCGGGTTAGCTGTTAACAATGGTGATAGCTAGACAATATGTTGAAGGTGTTGGCCCCGTGTTCTCGGTCTATGCCCGCATAAACATCATGGCATAGACAGAGAACACAGGGGGCCAACACCTTCAACATATTGTCTAGCTATCACCATTGTTAACAGCTAACCCGAGAATGCAACTTTTTTAAAAAAAGGTTTTGTGATTTACACATGAAAGAAGTGAAACTATCATGGTATTCGAACGGATGAAAGACTCAACAGACAATCAAGGTATGTTTCAATGTATAATTTCAGTCACATCACATTGTAAACTTTTGCTATAAATTCTGTGCCTTACAACCGTGTCCTCCAATATCACCTGATGAAGGAGCGTCTTTCATCAGGTGTGCTTCCAATTAAACCTGTTGGACTATAACCTGGTGTTGTGTGATTTTTAACTTTGTACACTCCAGTCCAACACCGGCATCTCCAAATCAGATTTAAATAAAGCACCATGGCTGTGAGGTGTTAGCACTGATGAACACTCTGCCATTGCTAAGCACATATTGTGAAAGAGCGATGACATATAATCATACAACACAGAAAAAGACTCTTCGGTTCAATTCATCCATGCCGACCAAGTTTCCCAAACTAAACTAGCCCCGTTTGCCTGTATTTGGCCCATATCTCTCTCAATCTGACCAAACGTCTTTTAAATGTTGTACTGGCACTTGCATCTACCATTTCCCCTAGCAGTTCATTTCACATATGAATCACCCTCTGTGTGAAAATGTTGTCCTCAGGCACCTTTTAAATCTCTCTCCTCACACCTTGAAAACAGTTTTAAACCCCGTTACCTTTGCTATTCACCTTATCTATGCCCCTCATGATTTTATAAACCTCTCGGAGGTCATCCCTCAACCTCCTATACTCCAGTGAAAAAAGTCGCAGCCTATCCAGCCTCTCCTTATAATTCAAACCGTCCAGTCCCTGTAACATCCTTGTAAATCTATTCTGCATCCTCTCCAATTTAATAATATGCTTCCTATAGCAGGGTGACCGGAAATGTACACAGAATTTCAAAAGTGGCCTCACCAACATCCTGTACAACTGCAACATGACATCCCAATTCCTATACTCAATGGTCTCAGCAATGAAACAAACACTCCAAAAACCTTCCTTACCACCCTGTCTACCTGTGATGCAATTTTCAAAGAACTATGTCATTGAACCCCTAGATCTCTGTTCTATACCCAGGACCCTACCATTAACTGCATAAGTTTTGCCCTTGTTCATCTTATCAAAGTGCAATACCTCATATTTATGCAAACTAAACTCCATCTGCCACTCCTCGACCCATTGGCCCAATCGATCAAGACCCCTTTGTAACCTTAGATCATCTTCTTCACTATCCATTATACCACCAATTTTGATGTCATGCACAAACCTACTAACCATGCTTCTTAAATTCTCATCCAAGTCATTTGGATAAATGATGAAGAACAATGGATCCAGCACAGATCCCTAGTGCCTACTTAATAAGATGCACGACAGAAAATTGTCGAAGCAAAGTTACCAGGCATCAATGCAACAGCTTAAAATTGACACTTGGCAAAAGTGTGGGAAAATTCAGCCTGTAGTGTCCAACATTACATCTGATTCTTATGTTGGACAAAACTTATTAAATAATACTGATCATATTAACAACCTAATATTGATCATGTTCATAACACAAACAACCAATTTAAGATCATGACTCACTTACAGATGCCAGAGCCATATATATTCACATACAAGGTCCTGTCTTTCGCAGACTGAAAGATCACGTCCACACATTGCAATTGAACAATGAGGGTCAACCACTCTCTACAGCACTCCCAAATTTGCCTGGTTCGAATTTAAATAAAAACAAATCGGTTCAATATCTGAATTGATTGCGGATAGTGAACAGTTAACTATCGTGGCTGTTGTGGTACAGATTACCATTAGCATCGAAGTTGGTAGTTAAACAGTCAATTTCAAGTTTTTGGCTTTCTCGGTTGACTGAAATTCTTTGAGTATGATTTCTTTTGGCATGACTCAGAGTGAAAAAGACTGTTAACTGTTTCGAAATGCATTCTTCTTGGCAATGCTCTACCAACTAGGGTCTCATGCCAACCAATCACCCAATTGTTCCTGTCAGATTTGATATTCTTGGAATTCTGTCCTGATGAGTATAAGATGAAAGTTGATAACATAACTCTCTTCTCAACATCTTTTCATTATGTTTAAATGAAACAATGGTTTCACTTCTTATAAGTTATAGACATAAATTTGTTGAAAAAAACCCAAGACAAATGACCAGCTTATGAGGATTGCTGCACAGCTTCCAGAAAGAGGAAGTTAGATGAAGAATTTTTTTATTAACCTGTCAGGTACGTCAAGAATGTATTACTTGCAAACTCCATTCGAATAGTACAGGAATTAAAGGAAAATTTATTACCTCTTTCAGGAAACTCTCAAGAGCCGCATAGCCAGCTTTTTTCATTTCAATATTTGTATGGCCACACCATTTTGACATTGTTTCAAACAGTACTTGGTAACTGTCCAGGAGGCAGGTCTTGAACTGGTTGGCATGTAGTGTGAACAGGCGCAACCCAGCTAAAAACAGAAAACAAAAAGTGTTGAACTCTTGGACATCCTGCTGGCACATTTATTCAATTTCCCCTTAACAACTATTTACAGCTGTAGCAATTGCTTAATTTATAAATTTGTAAGCACATCTCAAAATAACCAAGTTGAACAGGGGGAGAAATTAACATTTAAATGTATAATGTTGTATTGAACAATAGAGGCCATAAAGATGCCAAATTCAATCTCTGGTATTTGTTGTTCAATAGCAACCAGGTTGGTATGCTACAATCTATTCGTATCCAACACAAGATAAGCAGCAACATATTTTTACATCTTGAGCATTATCATGTGATTCTGTATGCACAAATACACAGAGGAACCTCGATGATCTGGCATTTGACTATCCAAATTTCGGATTATCTGGACAAGAGCACAAGGTCCCGATGCTTGGTTAAACTGTGTTATCCAGCATTCGATTAACCAAACAAAATACTCATGCCCATGTCATTCAGATAATCAAGGCTCCTCTGTACAATGAGGATGGGATAAATTGCATGGCACTTGATGCTGAAATAGCTGTCCAATATTCAATGAACAACTGCTCATATTAAGAATGGCCATCTGAGTCTGTTGTCAAAAGAGCTGCCAACCTTTTTAAACTTGGTTTTGACACATGCTGGGCAACGTCAAGATAAAATGAAAGTGACAAGTTCATTACAAATTTAAACAATATAATTATCAGTTTTCCGTATATTTTCCGGTGTTTACTGTCTTTAATACCACTTCCAAAGTTGGGATCCATTTGATGAATATTGATCGACGTCTGTAATCAAAACATTTCAAATTTCAAATGGTTTTTGTGTTATGATCCCAGCTGGTAGTACTATTAGAAAAGCCAGATCTCAAATGAAAATTTGGTTTGCTAGGTCATATTTTGCCTGGTTGGTTTTTAAACAAGGTGACCTTTCACTGAAACACACAATGCTGTATATTTGGTTTAACAAAAACAAAAGATTTACATATAACAAATGTTTAAAGATTTTGAAACACATGGTAAAAACACAACTCTGTTAGTTCCAAAAGCATTGCATTATAAATTCTCAAACAGCAGAGAGGATTTCTTTCTCTATCCCACATATGGATTGGCTCAGTTGCGGCTGCAATTCCTGGTTAAATTGATAACTCTTCCTTGATTTAATAGAAAAATGAGCTTTGACAGTTTCACTACTTCATGACTGCTGGGTTGTAACCAAACACTTCTGGCCTTGAACTTTTAAAGTAAACTCTATACACAGTCCTAAATTACCTTTCTCTCTCTCAGGAGCAATCTTTTCAGCTATTCAACTTCAGTCAAGATGTCTGAAAACCTGCCCAAACTAAAACTAAAAAGTTATGTGTATTTCGCATAGAAAGAAACTATTTTAGAACCTTCTGTCTAAAAGCTTAATTCATCACACTGTTTCCTTTGTTTGCTTGTAAACTCTCCCAAAGTAAACAAAACTCCATTACTCATCAGAATGTCTCCCTCTAATATGGTGTTTCAAAATAAATCATCATGGTTTCAGAAATACCTACAAGTTGATCATTAAAACCCTTCAGACACTCAAAAATCCCATGTGCCATTAGTTCAAAAGCCAAAACTCCAAAATGAAACACATTAAAATATACATAAACCACGTAGCTTACATCATAATTGTACACATTTGAAGGAGTGATATAAATTAATCAAAAATATCTTACCTAAAGGAACAGCATATCTCTTTATGTCGATCTGTAAAATGAAACACAATTATTTTATTGAAACATACCATTCTGTGTTGCTACTGAATAGTAACATTCGTCATCTTCTGCTTTTCAGAGGCACTGGACAGTCTATTGCTTCTACTACTGCTTTGTATCCAACAGCATTGCACCCAGTTTTTTTTCAGAAATGAAAGAAAAAAGGGAGGCAAAGAGGAAAATAGAGCGAAAAAGAGAGGGGGGAGAGAGAGTGAGAGACTTAATCTCTTGCTTGTCAATAACTCCCATCAAGTATATTAGTTGATGGAGGCCCAGTACTTTGTGACTAAAATTTTCATTTCCTTAGAAACACTACTTGCAATAAGTCTGAAAACAATACTCGTCTGACTTGGGTGGGTTAGATATCCCTCCAACTGGAAACAGCAAATATGCATATTAACTGAGTTATTGCTGTGTGTGGTGTTGTTCATCAATCCAATGCTCTTTTAGGAGTCATCTTTGCCTTGTGTCAAAACAATCATTATGTGAGTCAACCTGCCAACATTTGTGCAACCGCTGTTTACTACTATCAGCATATCTAACATATGTCCTTATTCATTGATATGTAGGCAAAATACAGTTAGAATAGGCAACTTCTGTAAGCAGAAAAAACAAAGCCAAATTGAATCAGCACCCTCAAAAATTATTCATAATGTTGTACAAAACTAAGGTAACCAAAGCCCAGCATGGTAAGTCCAAAGTGACTATATACTCTCAAATACTTTGTTATTGCAGGAACTTAAATTCAAAGTTATTTTCACTTTTTTTAAATCAATGTTTTGGTTAGTAGATGGAGAGATAGGATTTCAAATGTTCTGGATCAGGTTACATTACAATATTTTGTAAAATGGTTTTGAACAATAAGATTTTTTGGATACACAGCAGTTGCCCAACCTGATCTTATATTATTGATCAATAAATGTACCAACTGGTGTGGGTTGATTTGGTTTCTCACTTTCCTCCTCGCTCCAGCAAAGAGAATGAGATTAGGACCTCACTCCATCAGGAAACAATTTGAAAGGGTGGTAGAACACAATCCTAGGGTACTCTGTTCATTTTCCAAAAACTATTTCCCACTGGTTACTCAGTAAGAATCATGTAATGCTTATAAATTGCATATAATTAAAACTAAAATATTAGTTTTCCTAAAATTTAACTAAAGCCCAAGCTTGTACATGAAGTGCAAAATCCTAATGGACAATGGAAAGTAAATTATCCAATTACTGTCATATCAAGCCAAACACTTATATATTAGATTATTCATCTCTGAAATCACAATATATGTATTAATCCTGCATTTAAAACAATGTTTTGGAAAAGCAATACCTTCAGATATCATGCTCTCGTTAATGTCCCACTACCACCTTGGCAGTTTGCAAACTTCATAGGTCCTTCAGCTAAATTGTGTCTGAAACAACACTGACACTTTGGCACTAAGATTTCTCAATTACCCCAAGGCAATGTTTAACCTTAATGCAGTTACCCTTCCAATGAGCAAACATTTTTCTACACACTTTTGAACTAACCTTTAAATTTATGGCTTTCACTGCACAGTCAAAAATTTCTTTTGATGTTCTTGGATCTAAAAAATACATATACAAGTAGTTATATTTTTCATGTTGTTGGAGTGCAAGTCAATATTTCAACATAATTTAAACAAGAAACTCACCTTCCTCAATGGATTTAGTGAAGTTTACCATAAGTGCTATTAACCCTCTAAGACAGCCTGACACCACCAGAAATTTGGGCTGTCTTGTTGCAGAGGTCATCTGAAGAGCGAGAAATTGTAAAAAATTTTATAAAAAGGCTTAACAGTTTCACAGCAAAAAAGAAACCGAGAATATCTTCTCGCTGACCTGTCTAAAAAGACAAGCCTATCAGTACATATTATACCACAGTGACAGATTGAGTACACCTCATTTACAGATCAGTGTATCCCCTATTTTCCTTGGGAAAAGCTATGGGAGACTGGCAATACATGGAAAACAGTAGCTAAGTATATCACCTTCAACATTTATTTTTCTATAACATAATCAATGCAAAGACAAAACAGAGGGCACGCAATTTCTGCACCTGGTGGAAAGACGACGTTGAGGGGTAAAAACATCTAAAAATAGCAATGCTTAAAAACAAAATTGTACATTACAAAAAAAAAAGAGGATTTCAAACTCACCTGTATTTTCAATTCATTCAAGTAGGCACGATAAAGCTTTTCTGAATTATCAAGCATTTCAGTAGGCTGCACTTCAGCTAAAACACCCAACAGCTCATATACTTTCTCCAACACTGTGAAACAAGTCATTTAAAATAAATATTAATACAAACATCTTTGTTTCTTATAAAGGTTTCCATAAATAAATGACTGTTATATTTATTAAAATGTATAAAACATATGACTTCCAGAATAAGCAAACATGCCTATAGCTATTGAAGACCATAGACTGGTGTTTTAGCAAATTTTACTCATTGAAGTGAATGATAGTTTCATGCTGAAAAATGGCACACCTTCCAATGATTACTGTGTCACACTTATCCATTTACCATGCCAAACATCCAATTCCACTTCAAAGTAACACTGCCAGTTCTGACGGCAGTAAACATTCCTAAATCAATCATAGCACTGATGAATTATAACATGGATTATCACTGTATTATCCTAAACATGGCAAGCAAATCTCTGCATGCTGCATTACCCCCTCCTTTTGCATTGTGATGTCATCTTTTTTATCAAACTGTATGATCTTTTGAAAGGAAGACTGGATCATCTGTTCCTATTTAGGAGTTGTAACTGCCATACGTTATTTCTGAATGCCATTAACATGCATTTCACCAGAGATCTTGGAGGGGATTTGTTTGATATGAAATAGCAGAAATTGCCAGATACAGAGATTAAAACTGCCAATCTATTTCCATTCTCCCATTTTCTTAAAATATTATATGATGAAAATAGAAAGTGGTAGAATTTTTAGAAAATCTTGCAGTGGCTTGCTAATGGTCATATGGTTATTCACAGTTTTAAAAAAAGGATCAGAAATGTTGCCTTTTGTGCTTCTCTAACAAATGGTTAATATGAAGTAAAAATAAACACACCTGTGTCTGGAAGTTTGCTCTTCTGCGCCAATTCCCCGTAGAATTTATTGAACATGTCTCCGATTTTAAATTCTTGAAGACAGACTTTACTGTGTAACAACTGAAATTTTCATCTGAATGTTATTTATTTTTTTGATAAATGAAAAAAGCAAATTACACAACAGTTATTCGATGTGCTAGAGTTATACTTCAAGTTAACTTTTAGCTTTAGTAGGCTTACATAAATAACAAGGCTTTAAAGGATCACTGTAATGGCTCAACATAATCAATGCCTTTGCACATTAATTCACTGCCAAATCTTAAAACCAAAACAGTACCAGTTGGTTAATTTCAACTAATGTTACGTACAGGCATTTAACACAAAATGTCTGTCATAGCATTGTCTTCTGATACAATTTAATACTTACAGATTTAAATGGATTTTCCAAATGATATAGCCAAACATTTTACTGCATTTCAGATGAACTACTGCAGCTCATTCAATAAAGGCAACATTCCAATTGCCTTCCACATTAGCTGCTGAATTTCAATGCATGCACAAGGACCCGCAAATCTCTCTGTGCTGCAACTTCGTACAGTCTTTTCAGATTTAAATAATATGCAGCTCTTCTTTGTGCTAAGGTGCATAACCCTACATTTGTCCACATTATATTCCCTCTGCCAAGCTTTGCCCACTTACCTAACCTGTCTATAACAATGTAGACTCTTTGAATCATCCTCACTACTTGCCTTCCCACCGTTTTTTGTCATCCACAAAGGTGTACAGAGTGCATTCACTTTCCTCATCCAAGTCACTGATATATAATGTAAATCACTGTGATAACAGGATTCCTGTAGCACTTTCACAAGTTACAGGCTGCCATCTGAAAACGCTCCCTTTATCTCTGCACTCTCTCTTCATCTAGTTCGTCAATCCTCTATCCATGCTAATGTATTGCCCCAACCATCATGGGCTCTTGCCTTATTAAGTAGCTTATCAAATGCCTTTGGAAATCCAAATATATTATATCCACTTGTTCTCCTTTATTTCTCCTGCTTGTTAACTCAAAAGCCTGTAATAAACTTGACCGACAGGATTTCCCCTTTATGAAGATATGTGACTCTGATTGATGATATTATGTATTTTAAATGCACTATTAAATCCTTTATAATAGACTCTAATATTTTTCCAATGACAGATGTGAAAACTGGCCTTTCATTGCCTACTTCTTCTCTCTCTCTTTTTAATTAAAGGTGTTATATTATCAGTTTTCCAATTCCCTTGACTTTCCAAGGATTCTTGGAAGATTACTACCAGTGCATCCATTACCCTTTTAGCTATCAGCCTTTAGCTCCATTCATGTTTTAGTACTTTTTCTCTGGTGATAATTATTGAGTCTATTTGTTTGCTTTCTTGGCCCCCTTAATTATTTAGTACTTTTGGAATGCCATTAATATCCTCTACCACAAAGACTGGTGCAAAATATTTATTCAACTCCTTTCCAGTTCCTAGTTTCCAAGTATTATTTCACTAGCCTCATTCTCCAAGAGGTCTATGTTCACTCTGGCCTCTCCATTCCTTTCTCCATACTTAAAGACGATATTTAATATTACTTGCTCATTTGCTCTCATAGTCTATTTTCTCCCTGTTTATTATTTTTGGACATCTTTTGTTGGCTTTTAAAACTTTGTCAATCCCCAGTTTACCAGTAATTTCTGCCACTCTGGATTTTTTTTCTTTCAGTTGGATACTACCCTTAACTTCCTTGGTTAACCGTGGTCAGTTCATAGTTTTTCTACAGTCCTTCCTCACTTAGATATACCTTCATTATGAACCATGAACTATCTTTGTAATCTGTCTGCCATTGTTCTTCAACAATCTTTTGTGCTAAGCCACTTTTCCTAGTCCATTCCAGCAATTGTCAGCCCTCATCCTCATTTAATTATCCATAATTAGGTTTAGCACAGTTCAATCTGACACAGATTTCTCCTTCTCAAACTGAGTGTCAAATTCTACCATCTTGTGGTCACTTTTAATCTGAGATCTTTTATTAAACCTGCTTGATCACACAGTATCAGATAGAAAATAACCTGATCCTTGTTTAGATCAATGTTCTCAGAAACTGCACTGAATACACTCTATGAACTCTTCCTCATAGGTATTTTTATCAATTTGATCAAGAATCTAAATGAAGATTAAAATCAACCATGGTTCATGCAATGGTTTTTTAAAATGTATTCTTATTATATCAACATTTATTCTCAGTCCTACAAAACTGCTACTTTTAGGGGATCTATGGACTGCTCCCCCCAGTACCTCCGTCAGGATTCTACATAATCCAAACCAGCATCATGTCTTGCTTCATTGTTATTCCATCTCTCACTAACAAAGCTACTACACCATCCCTCCCTTTCTGCTTTTCACATATTCCTGAAAATTCAGCCTCCAACTTTAAGCTCTTCGTAACCGTGTCTCCATAATGGCTACAAGATCAAATCCAAAACCTCTACTTGTACTATTTAGTCATTTGTTTTGATCCGAATTCTGCAGACATTTAAGTGAAGGGCCATTAAATTTGCTTTTTTACCATTTTTCCCCTTTGACCCTATTCGTTTCCTTTTGCCTGTACACACTATCCCTCCTGACCCACTTCAGGTTTCATTAACAAAATAGTTGCCATGCAATGTTGCTGTACTCTTTTGTTTGAAAGCCTATAAAATCTCCCGAGCACCCATTCTAATTAGTTCAAAAACCTTGTTGCACCCCTAGATATTCAGATCAGCAGGGTACTGATCCCAAGTCAAGCCACTCTGAAAATTGGTTTGTCCAGTATTGCCATTAACTCTGATCATAATACTTAGTCTTTCATTGTCCATTATATAAGTAAAGTCTATCTTGTGAAAATTATCACATCAGAGCTTGTTTTAAAACATCAAAAAGCATAACTACCTTATGCTCTGAAATACTTCACTCACTACAGATGTGCTGGCAAATGTGATAGGCACTTTTCACCCCTTTTACTTTTGCCTACATGAGAAATATTAGTGCCAATAAATGGAAGAAATTTTAATTTCAGGCATCAGATATTGGTATTAAAAGTACTTCAAGTACAGTAATGCCAAATGCAGGGTAAAGGTTTCATTGTTTACCCCAACGTCCATCAGCTGCACAAGTTATGATGAAATAAATGAGAAGTCAATCTGTTCATGTCATATTGTTTAATGGGGTGAATTTGAACTAGAACAGGAAGAATTGCCCGTTATTCTCCGGATACAGCTATGGAAAATTTAGAGTATAACTGGAATTGGTACACAATTTATCCAATAATGCAGTGTTCCCCAAGGACTGCACTGAATTATCAGCCTAAATTGTGCACTTAAACCTGAGAAAGATGATTGGATGCATAGTTTTCTAAACCAGAAAGAAAGGAGCCAACTTAACTAAACTGATATTAACAAATTTATGTTCATTATATCTACTTGAGGAAATGCATGTCTAGCACACAAGGATTAACATTCATTAATTATAATCCATACTAAGCATTTTTCAAAAAGATTCTTTAAAAATCAAAGCTGATTGCTTGTGCAGTATTCCCAAAAATGAACTGAATGAGACGAAATGATCCTACCACAAGGAGGAGGTCTAAGGCAGCAACCTTACACTTTGCAGCCTTTTCTTTGGTGTATATCACAAGACACACATCCTAAAAAAAAAGACAATAAACATATATAATTCTCCTTTTCATGCATCACATACTTTCATAGCACTTCAATATTCAAGCACATAATAGTGTCCTGAGACTTTGCTGTTTTTCCTTCAATTCACTGTACAGGTATTCATAACACAGCCAAATCTGAAAACCCTTCCAACACCCAGCAAAGTTAGAATCACTTTACAAACAACTAAATTGTGCTTCCTATTTCAAATGGAGATATTCCTAGAGATACTTTGACTTAGTTGGTGAACATTCATATTCACAAAGGGCAGCAGATCACATCTTTACTTCGAAATTCATCAAGTGACACTTTATGCAGTATCATTTATTAATGTTCAAGTTATATTTACACTCTAAATGGCTTAGTTACATAATGGAGTGCTTCAGAGGAACTTTCTACACTGTAAAAATTAAAAGTGTTTAAAAAAACTATAAAAACAAAGCCGATTATTTTCATTCCCTAAGTATGCTGCCAAACTACACATATCCTGTTATACTTAACTGAGTGCATATTCACAGGTTCATTCAGAAACTGGAAGACAAAAGTCCCTTACCTTGATGTCAAGAGCATATGGTCCAACTGTCTCTTTGATCTTTTCAACAAATGCCGTAATTAACTTCAAAACTTCTTCTCTACAATCCCGAAACTGGAAGTCAAATGAGATTTTACAAATATGTTACGTAATACATTTTTAAACTAAAAACTGCTAACAACACATTTGGTCGTTGCAACGTCAGCCTTATTCAGTGATAGAATACTGATTTAAGAATCTGAAAATTGTAAATTCAAATCTCATCCAGAGACTTGAGCACAAAACCTAGGCTTACATTTCAATGAAGTAAGAGTCAATTTCTAGAATCTGGACCAAAAACAAATGTTGCGAGATCACAGAGGATCAGGCAGCATCCAAGGAGAGAAAGCAAGCTAACATTCTGAGTCTATAGGTGACTTTTCGTCAGACTCTGAGACCCAGATAATATTCAGAGGACCTGGGTGTGAATCCCACCTTAGCAGATGGTGGAATGTGAATTCAATAAATATTTGGAATTAAGAGTCTAATGATGACCGTGAATCCATAGTCAATATTCAGAAACACCAATGTGGTTCATGGTTTGGTCTGGCCGACATGTGACTCCAAAGCCACAGCAACGTGGTTGACTCTTAACTGTCCAATGAGCAATAAATGCTGGCCTAGCCAGCGACGCCCTCATCCCATTAATGAATATTTTTTACAAAGCTGCTTCTCCTGGTGTCCTAGTTAGTATTAATCTCTAAAATAGAATACCTGGTCAGTATCATACCGCTGTTTGTAGGAGGTTGTACATCTCCTAAACTGCAATTAACAACACAGGCTATCAGGCTCTTTCGCAAATTCAGCAGTTATGAAAGGTGTTATATGAATACACAACTTTCCTTGATGGAAAAACTTACCTCTTCATTGCTTAGTGATTTTCGAAGGAAAATCAGTAACCCTTCATCCTTTGAGAACACCAATGAGCTGTGTAGAGCTGTACATAAACAAAAGAAATGTGAGAATACACTATCAAAAGAAACACAAATTATTCATCACACAAAAATATGTGCGTTCATTTGAAAAATGACTAGTATTATTAGTATGAGAGTATTTACCATAACTTTGAAATATTCAACTTACTCAATACTGTAACAACAAATTAGTGTTTAAGGAGAATTTTAATTCATCAGTACACTTACAGACAGCTTGGTCAACAAACTGTAGTTACAAACTGCAGATACATTTCATATTAATATTGTATTTTGTGGTAATATTGGTGACTATAGGAAAGTGACTCTCCATCTGAGAACTCCTAGTTACTTATCCATGTTTCTTTGATCTAGTATTATGATACTGGCTGATGGTATAGCAGATCAAGTCAGACTCCAGAATGAAACCTGGCTTGTTCAATCAAAATTATGTTTTTTGTTTAATTAGTTCCTGGTGGGAATTCACAAACATATTCACACAAAGATGATTTTTTAAATAACAGAATGGAGTTTATTACAAAATGAATAAAAAGATAATCTAAATATCTACATATAGAAGCATGTTAGAATGATCTTAAATTATGCAGCAAAACAATGTTTCAGCCTGCTTCCCAACACTATCCATGATGGAAACTCGAGTTCAGTGAAATTACAGTACAGGTTCTGGTATAACACAAGTTGCATCATTGTGAATTGGCTATAATGCAACTGACAAATTGTGGACGCTGTTTGGATAACATGAACTTTCTGCTGAATGGGTATAGCAATTTTCTATAGTGCGAGGTTGCACAGGAACGCAACTGTCATGCTTTAGCAGAACGACCTGTATTCTCTAAACTCCTCACATTTTCTTTGCCATGGACTGTGGGTACAACTCAATGAATCGTTTTCAAATCTGTTGCAATGAACTTTTTCACTAATTTGTCAGCCTAAACAATTCTAATAACCTGCAGATTTCTAACTAAACTCTCCTGGTATGGAAGTTTTACAACACCGTGGGTGGCACAGTGGTGAGCACTGCTGCCTCACAGCGCCGGAGACCCGGGTTCAATTCCCGCCTCAGGCGACTGACTGTGTGGAGTTTGCACGTTCTCCCCGTGTCTGCGTGGGTTTCCTCCGGGTGCTCCGGTTTCCTCCCACAGTCCAAAGATGTGCAGGTTAGGTGAATTGGCCATGTTAAATTGCCCGTAGTGTTAGGTAAGGGGTCGATGTAGATGTAGGGGTATGGGTGGGTACGCTTCGGCGGGGCGGTGTGGACTTGTTGGGCCGAAGGGCCTGTTTCCACACTGTAAGTAATCTAATCTAAACTTTCAACTGAGATGACGTATTCCCTGAATTGACCTGAACTACTTCTGGGAGAAAAATGAAACTTACTTCTAAACTCAACAATGACGTCCTCCAAATGAAATTAAAAGCTTTCTCACTCCGAGATTCTTCTGAATTGGAAACAAAATAAATGATCACACATGTTTACCCTGCCAGAGACAAAAGGTATAAGTGTCCTTCCATCAACACTACAGGGGTCTGCAGTCATTTGCTTTCTGACAAAATATTAAATTTATTCGCTGTTCCAGAAGCTCTCTGACCTAGCCTTTTATAAACAAAATCCTTCATAGAAGTAACCAACATCCAACTGCCTCTGCTTTTAAATCTAAATTCCAAAAATGTTCTTGCACTCTTCAACACTCCAACCATTGCCAGATCAGCAAACCGTGATCAGGACAAACCTCTTAGAGTCATAGAGATGTACATCATGGAAACAGACCCTTCAGTCCAACCCATCCATGCCGACCAGATATCCCAACCCAATCTAGTCCCACCTGCCAGCACCCGGCCCATATCCCTCCAAACCCTTCCTATTCATATACCCATCCAAATGCCTCTTAAATGTTGCAACTGTACCAGCCTCTACCACATCCTCTGGCAGCTCATTCCATACACGTACCACCCTCTGCGTGAAAAAGTTGCCCCTTAGGTCTCTTTTATATCTTTCCCCTCTCACCCTAAACCTATGCCATCTAGTTCTGCACTCCCTGACCTCAGGGAAAAGACTTTGTCTACTTACCCTATCCATGCCCCTCATAATTTTGTAAACCTCTATAAGGTCGCCCCCAGCCTCCAACATTCCAGGGAAAACAACACCAGCCTGTTCAGCCTCTCCCTATAGCTCAAATCCTCCAACCCTGGCAACATCCTTGTAAATCTTTTCTAAACCCTTTCAAGTTTCACATCTTTTGAAGCCAATTTAAATCAAAACTACCAATGGAAAAGAACCAAACCAGATTGTCTGCTGTCAATTCCAAGCCTCACTACTCTTCTATCCATAAACATCACATCAAATGTCTCACCCTGTCCATTGTTTCCTCCCCTCAACAAGAAATGCAGATATTTTATTAAAAAAACGGCTGTTGATACATTTCAAAGAGTGAATGAAATGAGTTTACCAAATTCAGTACAGCGGCAAAAGCCAGATGCTGAAAAGTCACACCAAAACTGAATCATTAGCCTCTGCCATATAATGAAATAACATGGATTAGAATCCAGGTTCCCAGACTCACATTTTGACTGCAAACAGTGAGTGGAACATGGTAGTACTTTCCCAGCAGAAAGGGGAAAGCTCATTGTTTCATTTTATGCCACTCTCACATTTCCCAATGGCTTCTTGCAGAGCAAGACAGATATGAAACCGGAGAAAAACTGCAGTGGATCCTTTTATACTGGCCCTGGCCATAGTAAAGATGATTAGATACATGACAAAAGGAAGAGTTGGGAAAATAGCAGAGAAGTACAAGAGAAATAAAAGTTGACTGAGTGTGGCCTGAGGGCACGAATGAAACAATTGCTGGCTTTACCACCACAAAATGAGTGAGAAACTGTGAAGGATGGGGTCATCTCAGTGGATAATATTTGAGATAATAGAGACTAAAAAGATTTACTTTGTTGTCACACTATTATAAGGCTGGCTAATAGGACTACAGAACAAAGAAGCAGAAGTAGGCCATTCAGCCCATTGAGTCTGTACCACAATTCAATGAGATTATAGATGTGTAAATCTTCAAAATTCTCCTGCCATTTCCCTATAAATCTTGGTTCCATTGTGGATAGATTTTCAATCCTGGCCTCAAATATACTTAATGATCCAACCTTTACAACGCCTTCTTTTTTAATTCGTTGAGGGCATCGCTGGCCAGGCAGCATTTATTGCCCATCCCTAATTGCCCAGAGGACAGTTAAGAGCCAATCACATTGCTATGGGACTGGAGTCACATGTAGACCAGACCAAGTAAGGATGGCAGTTTCCTTCTCTAAAGAACATTAATGAACAGGATGGGTTTTCCCAACAATCAACAATGGATTCATACTCATCATTAGACTCTTAATTCCAGATTTTTATTGAATTCAAATTCCTCCATCTGTTGTGACAGGAGTCAAACGCACGTCCCCTGAACATCAGCTGGGCCTCTGGGTTAACAGTCCAGCAATAATGCCACTAGGCCATAGCCTCCACTTGCTGTAAAGAATTCCACAGATTCACTACCCTCAGAGACAAAATTGGGCAAGTAGTTGATGTTGTTTACATGAACTTCAGTAAAATTTTTGACAAGGTCGTGTATGGTAGACTAATTAGTAAAGTTAGATCACATTGGATGCAGGGTGAGATTGCCAACAGGACATAAAATTGGCTTGATGATAGGAGACAGAAGACCATTATGGAGAACTGTTTTTCGAACTGGAGCCTTCTGACCAGTGATGTTGCATAGGGATTAGTACTGGGTCCACAGTTGGTTACCATTTATGTGATTTGGATGAGAATATAGAAAGCACAGTAAATTTACAAATGACACTAAAACTTTCCCCTCCTTGTTACAGCCCTGCCCTTGTTTTACCAACATAACAGGGAAGAAGGCTTATCTAAGATTACAAAGAGATCTTAATCATTGGGATAATGGGCAAAGGAGTGGCAGATGGAGTTCAATTGGGATAAATGTGAGGTATTGCATTTTCATAAAACAAGGGCAGGGCTTATATAATTAACGGTAGATCCCGGGTAATGTTGTCAAACAGAGAGACCTTAAGGTTCAGATATATAGTTCTTTGAAAGTTGCATCACAGGTAGTCAGAGCGATTAAGGCGGCATTTAGCACACATGCCTTTATTGTTTATAGCTTTTGAGTATAGGAGTTAGGACATCATGTTGAGATTGTACAGGACACTGGTGAAGCCACTTCTGGAGTACTGTGTACGGTTCGGTTTGCCCTGCCATATTATTAACTTGGAGAGGGTTCAGAAAAGATTTACCAGGAGTGGAGTGTTTGAGTTATAAAAACAGGCTGAGACTTTTTTCCTACTAGAGCATAAGAGATTAAGGGGAGACCTCAGAGGTTTGTAAGGTGAATAGAAAGGGTCTTTTCCATAGGATGGGAGAGTTCTAGACTAAGCGGCATATTTTTAAGGTGGGATGAGAATGTTTTAAAAAAAGGACAAGGAGCAACGTTTTTTTTGACAAGACAGTAGTTCACATGTGAAATGAACTACCAGAGGAAGTGGTAAATGCAGGTACAGTTACAACATTTAAAAGACATTTGGATGACTACACAAATCGGAAAGGTTTGGAGGGTATAGGCCAAACGCAGGCAAGTGGGACTAATTTAGTTTGGGAACATGGCTCACGTAGACTAGTTAAACCAAAGGGTGTGTTTCCATGCTCTATGACCATCTCCGAACTAAAGGGCAACCCCTTATTCTGAGATTATGGTCTCTCGTCTTAGATGCTCCAACAAGAGGAAACAACCTCTTAACAATCAACCCTGTCAAACACAGCACTCCCTCCTCTGAGACTTGCATCCATAATTCAATGTCCATAACCAATCACTGCAATGATAGAAAGGAGAACAGCATAGAAGATTTTGACTGAGTAGCATAATGCAGGAACTGAGAAAAGGAGCCAATGATCAAACAGATTATTTCAGAGATGATAATGTACAAGGAGGAAGGGGGGAAAAAAAAAAGATACTGCTGGAAAATGCTGCCTGCATTAGAGCAGATAAGAATTGAACAAGTGAGTCTGGTTGTGGAAGTGGACCATGGATGAGAATGGAGGAGTTAACAAAACCAAATAATGTACAAAGTTAGAGTTAACTATGGTGACAAACTACAAGGGTGATTGGTGTCACAGATCAACATAATCTCAGTTGTGAGCATTGTGAAAGCCTGAATGAAGGAATTCAAACAGAACTCCAGGGGTGACAAGTCACATAAACATAGGAAGTAGCAGGAGACTACTCAGTCCTCAGACTGATTCAATAAGATGACCTATTTGTGTATTGAATTCCATAGTCCCATCTACTCTTCGATTCTTGTTACACAGGGGAATCAATCACTGCCTTTGTTCAATTACTTCATTTCTACTGCATTCTGAGTCTGCATTTCAAAGTCACAACCTCACCCATAAAAGTTCTTTGCAAAAGAGATGTCCTCTAATTTTAAATTACTGTCTCCAATTCTGGATTCATCCACAAAAGTAAATATCTTTTTTCACACCTACCTTGTCAAGACCATTCAGGATTTTAAGATAGTCACTTCTCACTCTTCCAAATTCTAGTGAAAACAAGCCCAGACTGTCCAACCTACTGTTCACTGATTCCAAATATCAATATTTAAAACTACAAATGCACCATTGTAAACTTCCTGTGAACAGTTTCCAATGTATTTCATCCTTCTTTAAACAAGACTAAATTAAACAAAAGCTAAAAATCATCTCAATGTCCTGTATAAAAAGTGTTATATCTTCACATTTGCTCTCTCGTCCTCACATAATAAAGAATAACATCCATTTAGCCGTCTCAATTATATGCTGCACTAGCATAATAGCTTTTTGCAATTGATCTACTTAAAGACATGAACCCCCCTGCACCTCTGATTTCTGCCATCATTCTCCATCCAAATAGCTTTTTTCATTCTTGCTGCTAAAAAGTGAACTTGACATTTTTCCACATCACATGCCATCTGTCATAATTTTACCAACTCACTCAACTATATATATCCTCCTACATTCTAATCAACTTCTTTATAAGATATTTTCAACTGTCTGTTTAAATAATTTACGATAGAACAATCAAGAGCAGACTCTGAAGAGATAAGTGATTAGACTTTAAAAAAGGAGGGGAATTGTGTCCATATCAAAGGAGCTACTTACAATAGTTCTGACAATTATGAGAAGGTAGGGTCATTCAGTGGTGACAAGTGGATCAAGGGACAAAGAATTGTGTCTTTGAGATAAACACAAGATGTGGAAATGCTATTTAGTGATATGGACAGGGATTTCAGCCTGATATGAGAATGCAAACAGACTGGCAGAGGGAGGTACATTGTAATGCCCATCATTACTTGGCAAGCCTATTTGCTAGATTCAGCCATTTTGCCAGAGGCCAGTTCAGGTTGAAGGAAAGGAAAAGGAGGCAGAAATATTCAGTCAGTCTCAGGACTCTGACAGCAACCAAAGCACATTAGCTACCTGGAAGTAGCCTCCCATTGGCAGACCGGGGGGCACAATTCCTGAGAGACTTTGAGGGAAGCCCTCTGCAGTGCCCACCTGGCCATAGCTATAGCAACATATCACCTTATAGAAGGATACTTTATATACTCCAAACTTATGACCCAGTAGCTGCAACCTTTTATTTTTTCTCTCAAAGTTGATTTAGCTATGCCAATAGAGGTACACCATGTATCCGTCAAGTGGACGACAGGATCTTGTGTGCTGATGGGCCTGCAATAGATAATTCTACATGTACTTTGGTCACAACTAAACTAATATAGCCAATCCACATCAAGTTACTGCTTCCATCACAGTGCATGGACAAAACAAAACCTTGCCTCAAAATTCTGGACTGGAGATAAAACACTGAAGGATCAAGAGAGTGAAAAAGGAAGGCTTAGTGGCTAAGCCAGCTGCGAAGATAATTTTTATCTTGGAAAAAAAGTCTGTAACCTCCTCCTATAACATATTGAACATCAGAACAAGGGAGTTAAATAGGAAGATTTGGGAGGTGGTAGTTTAGTCATTTAGTCTGGGATTTGTTTCATCCTCATTGGCAAAGAATGATCCCTATGGAAAGGGAGATGTGGTATTTTGAAAGTCAAAACACTGCCAATGACTAGCTATACCTCAGTACAGTCAAGCCTGTCTTTTTCGATCCCCAGGAAATGTAAAATGCACTGTGGAACAAAGCTATCAATAGACTGTGGAAATCATGGTGCAAGTGAAGTCAGCAGAATGAGAATTAACAAGTAGACTTAGTAGACAGTGACAGCAGGGCCACAATAACAATTCCCACACAAAGTACCTGGAGGGGTAAGGTAGCTTGGGGTAGAAAGGTGGTTGGACAAAGTGTTGGCCAGGAAGCTCAGTGTAGGGAAGCATTGTCAATAATTGGAAAACAGAAGGGCCAGATTTTTTTTTTAATTATCCAATGAATTAACAAAGAACAAGAGTTGGACACGATAAGCTTTATAATTCTTTATTTCAAAATTGAAATGAAAATTTCAACTTCATATTTTCCTGCCAGATTTCTCATTCGACAGCCTCCCCTTAACGTGAAGGTTTGCTCAGTTCCACTATTCAGCCTTTAAACCTGCATGTCACCCATTTCCAGACCTCAAATATTATCCTGAGCATAACATCAATGGAAACATGAATGTAGTCTGGGGACAAGAGGATTTTCAACCTCCACTTTGTGGAGGTGCTGGCTTCAATTTAATACCCTCTCCATCAGTAAATCAAGACGAGCCAACATGAAAACTTTACACATCGCAACAGACTACACAAACCAATAATTAGATTTTTATATTGAAATGTTCTTTCAGAAGGCAAGTGTAAAATTATTTCACAGAAGGGACTTACATTCTCCCCTTAACTGTGTAGGTTTCTTCCAGTGCTCTAGTTTCCTCAACTAGTCCAAAGATTTGGAGCTTAGGTGGATTAGCCATGTTAAGTTACCCAGGACGTGCAGGCTAGGGGAATTAGCCACAGGAATGCAGGGTTATAGGGATAAGGTAGAAATTAAAAATCATGACACCAGGTTATAGTCTAACAGGTTTATTTGGAAGCACTAGCTTTTGGAGGGCTGGTGCTCCAAAAGCAAATGGTTTCAACTAAGCCTGTTGGACTATAACCTGGTTTTGTGATTTTTAAACTTTGTCCACCCTAGTCCAACACCAGCTCCTCCACATCATGGATAAGGTAAAGACATGGATCTGGGTGGAATGCTCTTTGGCGGGTCGGTGTGGACTCAATGGGCTAAATGGCCTGCTCGCACACTGTCAGGATTCTATAAAATAATATACTATCACTTAATCTTTGACAAGGAAGAACAACATTTACTATTTCTGTGTAGCAACTCTGCCTGGGTTAACACATGATAGAAACTAATTCAATACGACATGATCAACTTCTGGCAATACCAACCTCCTAAACATATATCAGACGATTGATGAAAAACTACCTTCGCAACTTTGACAACTATAATCTGCTCAATTCAGACCGGTGTAATTCATGTATTTAGCACCAAGTCCTCAGTTCACTGGTATTTTGATAATTCAATAGACAATTTAAATATTAAAATAATTGCTGGCTTTTTTGTTACCTCAATGCATTACAATTCCAAAATCTGACAAAAATGGTAAAACAAGGGTCAATAGCCATAAAGTTACTTTGAAGCTGACCCAGAAAACACAAACAAAACACCATAACCACTTATACCTTTCATAACATGTTGACAAAAAGACTTGGAAGCCAGTTATCTGACGAGTTATAAATTTGTTTTGACCCTTTTTGTTTCACTCCTACAACTGAGACAAATGCAAATTTTAAAAACTAACTTTTTCCACTTTTGCCATAAACAGAAGTAATTTTAGGATAATAAAATGAAATAAATCTAAATACACCCATGCGCAATTTGAAAGCCTGAATCTGGTGATGAAACAACCATTGCCTTTAATTGTACTGCCAACTGTGGCTAATTTTCTGGGGAGTGGCAATCTCACATTGTTATTGCACTGCTCCTTGTTTACGCAGCGAAAGAGCTCTGCATTTCTGACAGCAGTTTCCGATCAGAGCTCAGAAACGTGGAACAGTTCTGCCACTCTGGTTGTGCAGAACAGTCCAAAGAAGCCATCCATGTCCACATTTTAAGTGCATCCAGCAGCCATATTCTGAAAGTTCTATGTCAAATATCACAGGCAACCTCTATGACAGTAAGCGACAGTGTTTACAGTAGGACAGGGTGTAAGGTCCCACGGTGGGGAAGGGAGGGATTGCAAGAGGTATGGGGACATGCATTTGGGGGATTTTCGAGCACAGTATGGAATAAGCAGAATAGCAAGACGTTAAATAGGTTTTAATAGCGTAGCTTTTGTTCAACAGCTATTAACGTAATTAAATCGGAACCCTCTGATTAAAACTTATATTTGCGGAAGTTTCCAAGTGGACGTGAATTACTTAGCAGAATCTTTTTCAGGGAAATTGGTTGAATCTCCTGCAGGGAATTTCGCAGGGTCTCAACAAGCAATTCTCATCTATGCTTCAGCAACGATAATAATCTGGCCTTGGGAAAAAATCTATGTCTACATCTCCCACAACTAATTGAGAGTGTAAGCACCTATTTTATAAATATACAACAGCTAAGTCTGTACTTCGCCAGTGCGCTGCCAACTCGGTTTATTGCCGCAAGACCATAAACTGTATCCCGGTGATGAAGGAACAAATTGGAGGTGGCGCTGGGGGGGAACATACAAAGAACCAGTGGTTTTTAACTCCTCCTTGTCCTGGTGAGTTGCTCTAGGGATGCGAGCGTCCTCCCAAATGGCCGGTGGTGGAGAAAAACTTTTGCAAACCTTAAGCGCCTCAACCAGCGGCCTGTCTCTACCCACCCAGCCGGCTTTCATGAGTGTTGTGCAGAAGGTCATGGGTCAGGTTGGCGACTATACTGTGTGACTCCACTGCTGCGCTCCTGCTGTCTTGGGCTGACAGCAGCTGCTCGAGTTGTTGCAGCCGCCGCTCCACCTCGAGCCCCACGCCAGCTCCATGTCTCCGCATTCCATCAGCCATTGTCCCAGTGCGAACCCTGCCGGCACAGCGTTCTAAACCCGCCCTCTCCACCGCCCCGCTGAGGTTGAGGGGGGACTTTGGAGACGCTGAACATTCATCAACAATTCTCAAAATGATTCCATGCAATAAACATTTAGTATTATGGCTGTATATATGATGTAAAAATGCTTCCTGCGATACGATTTCTAAACTTGCATTCCCAGCTTTTTTGTTTCCCCTTCCTTATTCTTTCTTCCACCCCCATGATTCTTTTGGGGTAGATCCTTCCGAATCGGGCGAAGCGCGCGGATTGGTGGTCAGCTGATAGCCTTGGCGGGAAAAGTCGTGTGCAGAGTGAAGAGGGAGAGCTTTCAGGTGGGATTCAGTGTATTAGCAAATAACTCACGTTCTAAAATGTTCATAATATTACGAGGCTATGGTGTGTTTGCCGTGTTGTCTTTGTGCTCGACCGTGAAAATAAATTGAAATTTTAAAATTTCAGCCTGTCGGATCAGATCCGTGCTCAGTGAACATTATACAGCCTCCTCTCAGGCCAGCCGGTTAATATTGCATCCGCATGGACGGATTTAACTTAATTTTTTTAAAAAACTCCAATTTCGCATCTGATGCTTTATTTCAAGCGACATTTTCGACGCAAGAGTAAAGGACAGTATCGCAAGTAGCAAAAACGATATTACTTAAATAATGTTTTAAAGGTTTATTTGAAATCGTGTTTTTGATCGATTTATTGCGTCCAGAAGATCTTGGTTTCCTTGTTCGCTCCGACCAAACTCTTGAAAGCGAAAACAGATTGTTTCCATGATCACAAGCGAGCGTTACTTTAGCTATCATCAAACTATCCAGGTATGCAACTAATTATTTTACCAAACAAGCCGAGAAAATACGAACTGAAATACCTTATTCAGCCCGTCAAACCCGTTTATACTTTTCAAAATGACCATCACTGATGCTACCAACATCATACTTTTCCTCTTTCCCTGTACCCCGATACTTTTAACCTCTAGGAAATCTATTTCTTAAAACTTATTAAGTGACTTGGTCTCCATTGTCTTTGGTAGAGCTCTGAATAAAGAAATTTCTCCTCATATCAGTGCAAAATTGCCCCATACACTACCGTGAAACTGACTTTTTGTTCAGAATGCCCTGATCTGGGGAAATGTCATTCTTGCATCTGGTCTATTTAGCCCCATGTGAAATTTGTACCCCTCTCATTTCTTCTGAACTGTAATGAATATGGACCCACCTGACCCCCATACTCTCCTCATACAACATACCTGTCCTGGCAGGAAATCAAACTGGTGAACCTTAACTGTATTCCCCCAGGCAATTATATTCTTAGGCAAAGAGACTAAAATTGCACAGCTAATCCAACTGGTCTCACTGAGGCCTTGTACAGCTACAGTTACACTTCCTTGCTCCTGGATGCTCATCATCTTGCAGTAAAACCAACATCATATTTGCCTTTGTAACTGTTTGCTGTACCTGAATCACCAGTGAACAAGGATACCAAGATCCCCTTTTATGTTAGCTCTTCCTCACGTATCATTTAAGTAATATTTTCAATTGTTTTTCTGACAAAAGTGGACAACTTCACGCTCATTCATTTAATACCACATCTTCCATGCATTTGGCCATTCACTCAACTTGTCTAAATTGCCCTGAAGGCTCTATCCATCGACCTCAGCACTTGCAATCTCACCTAGTTTTTACGTTGTCGGTAAACTAGGCTATATTAGTCATAGAGATGTACAGCATGGAAACAGAGCGGTCAGTCCAACTTGACCATGCTGACTAGATCTCCTAAATTAATCCAGTTCCATTTGCCAGCACTTGGCCCATATCCCGGTAAACTTTCCCTACTCATCTACCCATCCAGGTGACTTTTAAATGTTGTCATTGTACCAGCCTCCTCCACTTCGTCTGGCAGCTCATTCCCTACACACACCCAGTCTTTGCGTGACAAAGTTGCCCCTTTGGTTCTTAAACCTTTCCTCCTCATCCTAAACTTATGCCCGAGTTCTGGGCTCCCCCAACCTAGGGGAAAGATCTTGTCATTTTACGCTATCCATACCCCTCATGATTTTATAAATCTCTAAAAGGTCATCCCTCAGCCTCTGACGTTTCAGGGAAAACAGCCTCAGACCTTTCAGCCTCTCCCTATAGCTCAAACCCTTCAACCCTGGAAACATCACTGTAAATATTTTCTGAACCCTTTCAAGTTTCACAACATTCTTCTATACGAGGGAGACTAGAATTGCAAAGGTGGCCTAACCAATGTCCTGTACAGTCGCAACATGATTCTTTCACCCAAATTGTTGATACATGTCTTGCATAGTTAAGGCCCAACATTGATAACTGTAGTGTCTTCTTTTGTCACTGCCTTTCACTCCAAAACCAACCCATTTATTCCTACTATTTCCTGCATGCTAACCAACTCTAATTCCACTTCAGTATATTACCACAAACCTCATGTACTTTGATTACATACATCAGCCTTTTATATAGGAATATTGAAATGCACTGCATCCAATTTCTGGATCATTATTTGTGTTGTCTTCAGTGCAAACACAATTAAAATAGTTGTTCAATTGATCTGTCATTTCCTTGTTTTTTTACCCAATTCTGTTGTCATTGACTTAGCGGTCACTGCATTCCACTGAAAATCTTTCTCCCCCAACACTATCCGCAATTTGTTCGACAGAAGTAGTCCCAAGGTACTCCGACACAAACTGCATGGTGTTTTTTAGTCTGATTGGTGATCTCACATTGATTTTCTGCTTCTGCACTCTTTACATAAGGTGTGACCACCTCATTGTATGTGTTATCACTATATCTCAGCTTTTCAGATACCCAAGGTGTTGCTCTAGATCCAAACTGCAAATTTCCACTAGCTGCAGCTGGATACACATCCTACACATGGTCACCCCGCACACTGGAAGTGTCCCTGATGTTACACATGGCACAGGAGGAACATCCCACCTTATCATGACTTGTCCTTAGATTGCTGTCTTTATGCTCGTTTTCTCTGGGTCAAAGAATATTAAATACATGCTTTGGACCTTGCCTTATTCCTTCTAATCTAAACCCTCATAATCTAAAGACCAATTTTTACTTTTAAAAATACACAGTAGAAATGCTCACCTGCTCCGCAGCAGAAGCAATAAGTAAAATGCTAGAGTGCTGGCAAGCTATTTTTGGCAAGATTAAACCTTAAATCACTCTCCCTTTCACAAATTCACAGTCTTAGCACTCTTGTAACGGAGCACTTAATCTCTTTATTTCTATCGTCGAAGACCAGGGGCAATAATGTTAGAATAAGGGGTTGCTCAATTAGAGTACAGAGGAGGATTTTCTTCTTCCAGCAGGTAGTGAATCTGGAATTCTGTATTGAAGAGTGCTGTAGAGGTTCAATGAGCTGAATGACTGACCTCTATGCCTCCACTTTATGGTGTTGTTCTTCCATTTCACTGACCATAAATAACCTTGCTGAAAATGTGTTGCTGGAAAAGCGCAGCAGGTCAGGCAGCATCCAAGGATCAGGGGAATCGACGTTTCGGGCATGAGCCCTTCTTCAGGAATGCCTGAAACGTCGATTCTCCTGCTCCTTGGATGCTGCCTGACCTGCTGCGCTTTTCCAGCAACACATTTTCAGCTCTGATCTCCAGCATCTGCAGTCCTCACTTTCTCCATAAATAACCTTGCACAAGTCGATGAATTTTTGTTTAAGGAATCTCCTGGGAAAAGCCCTCATGTTCCCTTTTTACTAGCTTGAGCTTAGATTATTGTCATAGTTTAAAAGAGTATTTACGGTGAACTTTTTCTATGTTGTCAACTAGCTTGCATACTGGTGTTAGAGCAGTGTTCAGTTGCTCCACTTGCATTCTCAAGCTTCCATATTTCTCAACTCTTCAGAATTTCAGCTGTGGAAATACTTTTTGTGGAGCTACTTTCCAATGTTTCAATGTCCTTGTTTCTCAAGCAGCTGAAGAGAATGACCACATTAGCTTTTTAACATTACATTCACAACTTCAGATAATGTATAAGCTGTACTGAGAGATTATCTGTTGTACTTCACTTCTGTACGGCTTCAAATTATTTAAGTAGTCTGCAAATCTCTATAAGCATAACTGTTCCTCTTTAATAAAATCTGAGGGATGTTTAAAAAAATCAATAGGCCTGTTGTTATAGCTTGGTAGTCTTGGAGGACAGAATGGTGAGTATGTTCAAATAACAGCAAGTAACAGTGTTTTTCATTTTTCTTCTGTTGGAAGAATTGAGAAATGGAATGTCTCATGGATGACAAATTCATTACGTTAACATGGAATTTGTGTTAAGAGTGTTCATAAGATGGCATAAGTATTTTGATCATTTCTATCATAAACATGTTTATGTTGAATTCAGCAGTAAATGTTTGTGTATTTTTTTCTGTTCCTAGTGATAAAGATGTCTTCACCAACATCGACACCAAGTCGTAAAGGGGGGAAGCGTGGAAGGGGCAATAATACCCCCACATGTAAGTTCACTGAAGCGTAAATGTAAATTAGGATCTATTCAAGCTATGGCAAATTTCCTCCAAGCCATTCTATTTTATTGGGTACAAAATAGCCTACTGATACATCCACAGTTTTAGTTATTGTTTTTGAACAAAAGTAGTTTAAATATTTTAGTTCAGTTTAGATAAACATGTGAACATTGAGATGGCAATTTCATTAAAATATGTAAAACAGCAAATTAGCTAGTTTACCACATCCGCATTTATTTCAAGATAATGTTTCATGGAATACTGATATACAGATATTATGTTAATGATGGTTACTAGCTGGACAAGAGGCAAGAATTATTTATTTCTAATAACTTGATATCTCAAACATATTAGAGGTTCCTCAAGATAAACTGTCTATCTTGTATTACATTACAGTTCTGTAAAATATTTAATGTCTAAGCAAATAACAAGTTATGGTACTGCTGATTTGAACTCTGAAAACCTTGCCTTTTTTATTGTTTATGTCATACGGGAGCTCGAATTATGTTACTTGTATTTTCGATAAAGCGTTATGGAGAATGCTAAAATGGGTTTGATATTAATGGCAACTTTTAATCAGCTCGTAGTGATGGAGTACATTCTCCACCATCACAAAGACAACGGTTGGATGAGTCAACCTCCACTGGGGATCTGCAGCCAATGCCAACCTCTCCAGCAGCAGATGCTCAGAGCCTACGTGTGCAGGAATCATCCTTCTTATCTAGCCCAGCACGGTCACGCCATTCAGGTTTGTTGTTTTTCATGTAGTGTAAACTTGCCAACAATTCAAATACTTAACAAGAGTGTGGACTATGTCTGCAACAGTCGTAGTAGATGTTGTGTTCTTGTTTTGTTACCCACTCAGAACAGAGGATGGTGTGAATGTACCACCAAATAAGCATCAGTTTTACTTTAAGCATCTGTACGTTTTGCATTCAATCTTTTTCTGATAAATTCTGTTTTGTGAGGCTGAATGCTAATCTTATTGCATTGACTCTAGCTTTTGGTGTATTATTGTTTGAAAATGGAGTTGGTGCATTTGATGCGTTTTAACCTGGTCTATACCAGAATATATTTTAAAAAGTACGTGTTTGCTTGTGTATTTAGTCACTTTCTTGGAGTAGCTGACAAAATATTTTGTTGTCCCCCAGCTGCCAGTGATTTTGACATAAGCTCACCTTTGACCTATGGCACGCCAAGCTCTAGAGTTGAAGGCACACCCCGGAGTGGTGTACGGGGGACACCTATACGCCAGCGTCCTGATCTTGGGTCTGCACGTAAAGTCCGTCAGGTTGATTTGCATGCAGACCAGGTAGGAAGTTAAGCAGATTCATCAGTTATCTGTGAATTCATTTATATGTATGTATTTTATTTTTAAGAAGTAAATTTATTGTTAACAATTATCCTTAAGCGTTTGATCTCTTACAGCCTTCAGCAGATGACGTTGTGACCAGTGAGCAATCCCTTGGTCAGAAGTTAGTAATCTGGGGAACAGATGTCAATGTAACTGCATGCAAAGAAAAGTTCCAGGTCAGTTTCAAAAAAAATTATTGGTTTATTTTTGCCGACACACTTTGCAAACACACTGTTTGCATTTATTCTTAAAATAGCTGTTCTTCTTCTGAACTCATTCGGAGACAATGCTTCATTATGCTCTGCTTGTTGCAAAATGGCATTATTGAAATGAATCAACAACCTTTAGATAAACCGTGCATGCACACACAGGTCTCTAAGCTTGCCATTCAGACTGAGAATTCAATAACTTCCTTAAACCAAGATAAATGTCAAGAATATATGGAGCACATCTGGCCTTTTGTGACAAAATAAAGCACTTGATTTTTTATTTTTCCTTTACTCTTTATTCTTGTACGGGATGAGAGCTTCCAGCTTTCATTGCTCTTGAAATCATTGGCTCTCTCGACATTTCAGAGGTCAGTTCAGAGTCAGCTACGTTGCTGTGGATCTGGAGTCGAATAAGGCTACACCAGGTGAAGACAACAGATTTTCCTCCCCAAAATTCCAGCCTCAGGCGACTGTCTGCGTGGAGTTTGTACATTCTTCGTGTCTGCGTGGGTTTCCTCTGGGTGCTCTGGTTTCCTCCCACAGTCCAAAGATGTGCAGGTCAGATGAATTGGCCAGGCTAAATCGCCCATAGTGATAGGTGCATTAGTCGGCAGTAGGGTAATGGGTCTGTGTGGACTTGTTGGGCAGAAGGGCCTGTTTCCCCAGTGTAGGGAATCTAACCTAATCTAATGAAAAGAAAATTAGTGAACAAGTGTGTTATTGACAATGGGTACATGGTGAATATGCAAGATGACAGATAGGATCCTAATCAAGTAGGTTGCTTTCTCTCAAATGTTGGAGCTGAATTTTCTTTAGGCAGTGAAAAGTATTCCATCAAACTCCTTGTGCCCTGTAGATCATAGGATAGACTTTGGGAAATTAGAAGATGACAGTTCCTTCTACGGTATTTGCAACAGCCTTTGACTTGGTTTTGCAACCACAGTATCCAAATTACTGGTCCAGTTCAGTTTCTGGTCTTTGGAACCCCCAGAATATTGATAATGGAATTTTGAGAGATGTTAATACCATTGAATGTCAAGGATGACAACTAGATTCCCTCTTACTTGCAATTGTGTAGCACAGTGTTACTGACACTTACCACCTCAAGCCTGGATATTGTTCAAGTCTTGCTGCATATAGTCCTGGACTGTTTCAGTATTTGAGGAATCATGTGCAAACATCAATGAAAATCCCCACCTCTAACCTTCAGATGGATTGAAAATGGTTGATGAATTAGCAGAAGATGGTTGCGCCTAAGAGATTACCTTGAGGAACTGCTGCAGAGATGTCCTGAAGCTGAGATGACTGACCTGCAACAATAACAACCATTTTCCGTTGAGTAGGTACGGCTCCACCATTGGAGATTCCCCTGATTCCCGTTGAGTCTAGTTCACCTTGGGCTCCTTGATGCCATAATTGGTCAAATGCAGCTTTGCTGTCAAGAACAGTCATTCGTGCCTCACCTCTGAAATTCAGCTTTTGTTGAGCATGTTTGGACCATAGCTGTCATGAGATCAGAAATCTAGTGGATCCTGCTATATAAATACTACTTGATAGACCTGATGACAGTTCCTTCTACGATTTTGCTGATGGCACAAAGAACAAGAACAAATAAAATTATATCACAGAAACGGGTCCTTTGGCCCTCCAAGCCTGCGCCGATCCAGATCCTCTATCTAGTACAGAGGGATCTGTATCCTTGCTCCCTGCTCATTCATATATCTGCCTAGGTACATCTTAAATGACACTATCGTGCCGACCCCTACCACCTCCGCTGGCACCCACCATCCTCTGAGTAAATATCTCCCTGAAACTTCTCCCCTCCTCCCCTTAAAAGCATGACCCCTAGTACTCGAAGAGTAAAGAAGTAAATGGTGAAGAGTAAAATAATCAGTCAGCAATTGTTCAGTTTAGATTGATAAGGTGGCAGAATTAAATGAGTGTTGAGATGTGCTGTTTCCATAATAATCCAAATGATAAAGTAATCCTTTGTACTGTTTTTCAGAGGTTCCTTCAGCGGTTTATTGATCCTTCTGCTAAAGAAGAGGAAGTTGCAGGCATAGACATAAATGAACCACTTTACATGCAACGACTTGCAGAGGTATTGTATATCTTTACCACACTTGCTTATTTACCTATTACTTTTTTTTCCCCAACATAAATCTTGTAGCACTGCATGAAATTGACTTTGTGCTTTTATTGTAGATGAACTTGGTGGGAGAACCATTTCTGAATGTGAACTCTTCTCATTTAAGAACATTTGATCCTGAATTATACAGGCAGCTGATTTGTTATCCACAGGTAATGTACATTATATGGAAAATAATTACTTCAGAATCATCGGTTTTAAAAAGTTGAAAACTTTAAAATATGTTAGTTGATGCTTTGAAGCTAATTAATATCTTTAAAATATTTAGGAAGTGATTCCCACTTTTGATATGGCTGTCAATGAGCTTTTCTTTGAGCGATTCCCTGATTCTCTACTGGAGCATCAAATCCAAGTGCGACCATACAATGCTTTGAGAACCAAAAATATGAGAAGTCTGAATCCAGAAGGTAAGTTTTGCTGCTAAACTAAAACAAACTGGATTTAGTTTGTAAATCTCTTTTATTTTATGTTAATGTTCGCTTGAACAATTTTAAATTTTTTGAAAGGCATCTGCAAGAAAGTTTTGAAAATCAGAATTTTTCTTCCTGGTCTAAGTTTAAAATAATGCAAAATATTGTTTGGTCTTTTCCTTGCAGATATTGATCAATTAATTACAGTCAGTGGCATGGTGATCAGAACTTCTCAATTGATTCCTGAGATGCAAGAAGCATTCTTCAGCTGTCAAGTGTGTGCTTTTTGCACAAGGGTGGAAGTTGATCGTGGACGGATTGCTGAACCATCTGTGTGCAAGAACTGCAACACCACACACAGTATGGCTCTGATCCACAACCGTTCTGTATTTTCAGATAAACAGATGGTATGTTCTTCAGAAATGCAAGCATCCTTGAATGCAGGTGTACAATTACTGCTAAATAATTGGGTTGCAACTGAGTCTTTTCCCCTAACTGCAAAGCAGTACTTCCAATCATCAATCATGAGGTGAACAGCCAATGTCTTTTTCCCAGGGTAGTGGAGTCCAAAATGAGAGGGCAAAGATATAAAAGGGACCTAAGGGTAACTTTTTCACGCAAGGGTAGTGCGTGTATGCAATGAGCTGCCCCAGGAAGTAGTGGGGGGTGGTACAATTACAACATTTAAAAGGTACCTGCATTGATATATGAATAGGCAAGGTTTAGAGGGATATGGGCCAAATGCTGGCAGATGAGATGAGATCAGTTTAGGATATCTGGTCAGGATGGACCAAAGGGTTTGTTTCTGTGCTGTACAGCTCTATGACTCTTAAGTATTGGACAATTGATAACAGTCAAGACAGTATCATGGAATTAACTCAACTCTTATTTTCATTATTCTGTGGTACAAATTAAGCCCACATGATAATTGTGCACACTTGACTGCAATCAACAATATGTTGAACAATAGGCTGCATACTTCCCTGCAGAACTAATCATCTAGGTCTACTAATGATAAACATAATAACTGATTCAATGTTGAAGGTAGTTTTGGGGCAGGTGATAGCATAACATATAGAGGAGAAAGTGAGGACTGCAGATACTGGAGATCAGAGCTGAAAAATGTGTTGCTGGAAAAGTGCAGCAGGTCAGGCAGCATCCAAGGAACAGGAGAATCGACGTTTCGGGCATAAGCCCTTCTTCAGGAAAGCCCTTCCTGAAGAAGGGCTTATGCCCGAAACGTCAATTCTCCTGTTCCTTGGATGCTGCCTGACCTGCTGCGCTTTTCCAGCAACACATTTTTCAGCATAACATATAAAGTAGAGGAGCTTTAGATCAAGTAAAACAAAAGATGATTGCTTCAGATATACCAGCTGTGTTTACTTCAGAAATACAACTGTGCAGCTGCCATTGCTGGTCTAATAAACTAATTTTGCCTTTCTTTTATAATGTTGCAGGTTAAGTTGCAGGAGTCCCCTGAAGACATGCCTGCAGGACAGACACCACATACAGTTATACTTTTCGCTCACAATGACCTAGTGGACAAAGTGCAGCCTGGAGATCGAGTGAATGTCACAGGTCTTACTCTGATTGAGCACAGTGAAACTTAATCTGTTGGACATTATTTAAGGGGTTAAAACAACAAATGTAACTTAATTTCGAGATGTAAAATCAAACCTGCGTTTTCAAACACATTGAATGGGTAGCTGATGATTTACCTTTTAAGAAGATCTGGAGGACTTTACGTGTGAATTTTTTTTCCTTTATCCAGGTATCTACAGAGCTGTACCTATCCGTGTGAGTCCCAGAGTTAGCAATGTGAAATCAGTGTATAAGACTCATATTGACGTTATTCACTTTCACAAGACTGATGAGAAACGACTTCATAGACTTGAAGAAGAAAAGGAACAGAAACTGTTCACAGAGGAGCGTGCTGAAATGCTGAAAGAACTTTCTAAGAAGCCTGACATCTATGAACGACTTTCAGCTGCTTTGGCTCCTAGTATTTATGAGCATGAAGATATCAAAAAGGTATACTGTAGCTCTTTGAACATATCTTTATAATGTCCTTTTTTATGACATTCATAACAACTTTAAAGCAACATGGCCAAGACATTTCAATGACCCAAGTAACCGTTTCTTCATGCTTGGAGGCGGCTGTGCCTTGGGACCATTCGGATACCTCAATGCAACTAACTCTGTGGGAATTAACTGAGAAATTGAAAGTTCTGTCGCACAATTCCACTACATCTGGAATCCTTCAAAAAAAACCCCTTTAAAATCTGAGAATTCAGAAGTTCCAACTCACTTCAAAAATAATAGTAACCAAGGAACAGTTAGAGGCTTAAAAACCTATTCCAACTCACAGTTAATTGTTGAAGTGAAACTCGACTGGCTATTGACAAGCAGCTTCTCTATCCCCAACCCCCACCACACAAACCCTCAGTGTGACATCTCTCTACAACTCATCTGAATTCTCTCAACCACCTGATCGATACTAAGTAATCATTCATTTAACTCCCCTTAGAACGTGGTACCCTAATCCCTCATGTACTTGCCTTTCTACTTCCAGGTCCCCCTTACCCTGTTCCCACACAACTTTCATTCTGACCCTTTCATTGCAGCTTTCATAGTGTCTGCTGGACATTTAAATTTCATAATATAGCTCTCAGTGCTGTAGAAAGCGAAGTGGTTTTCTACAATGATCCTCTTCACTGCTAGATTCAAGGATTCCTGGTCAGATTTATAATCGGTCCCTATCTCCAGTAAAGAAATGATTCAAATATAAACAAGCTTTTTTTAATCTAGTCAAGGTCAGAAATGATATTTAAACACCTGACTAGAACTTCTGGGCCCATTTGCCTTTCTTATTGTCGAACTTTCTCCATGCGTTGCATTTCAAAGGTGACTTTATGTATGTATGTGCTTACTACAGTAAAACAATTACTGGTTTTGTGCTCACAACTAATTAACCCATTGCTGCTGGGATCTACGAACTGAATTCATGCAGTTCTTTGAACATTCTGTAGGCATCTTATACTGCAATACAGCCAACTGAGCACTTTTAAAACCCTCATTATCACATAGCAAGTTCCCACAGTCAGCAAGTGGAAATCATCGCTATTTACTCTTTGTTTATTTATGTCGTGAATAAATTTGAAAGTACATTTATGCTACATTTCCATTCTCCTTACTCCCCAACTCCCCTTTTTCTACACGTTCAGCATTCAATTACTCTAGGAGCTATAAATATTGGCAAACATCAACTCTGGGTTAGTTTTATTTTGTAAAGTTTTTTTTAATCCAATGCAATAGTCAAAATCTCCACTCCATTTCTGTCAGGACATTGTGAACTTAGAAAATTGTCATGGTGTCTTGTATGTTTCCCATTATTTCGTGGCACTAGATATTTGAGTTTCCAGAATCACCCCACAACTTGGTTATAGTTTAGGTCTACCCTGCATTCTTTGAATAAAATACCAACATATCTTAGGTCAGTTATTTCATCCTTGTACATAGTGTTGTGCATCTAATGATAACTTCATGTAATGAGTTTTTTGAAGAAGTAACAAAGAAGATTGATGAGGGCAGAGCAGTAGATGTAATCTATATGGACGTCAGTAAGGCGTTCGACAAGGTTCCCCATGGGAGACTGATTAGCAAGGTTAGATCTCATGGAATACGGGGAGAACTAGCCATTTGGATACAGAACTGGCTCAAAGGTAGAAGACAGAGGGTGGTGGTTGAGGGTTGTTTTTCAGACTGGAGGCCTGTGACCAGTGCAGTGCCACAAGGATCGGTGCTGGGCCCTCTACTTTTTGTCATTTACATAAATGATTTGGATGCGAGCATAAGAGGTACAGTTAGTAAGTTTGCAGATGACACCAAAATTGGAGGTGTAGTGAACAGCAAAGAGGGTTACCTCAGATTACAACAGCATCCGGACCAGATGGGCCAATGGGCTGAAAAGTGGCAGATGGAGTTTAATTCGGATAAATGCGAGGTGCTGCATTTTGGGAAAGCAAATCTCAGCAGGACTTATACACTTAATGGTAAGGTCCTAGGGAGTGTTGCTGAACAAAGAGATCTTGGAATTCAGTTTCATAGCTCCTTGAAAATGGAGTCGCAGGTAGATAGGATAGTGAAGAAGGCGTTTGGTATGCTTTCTTTTAATGGTCAGAGTATTGAGTATAGGAGTTGGGAGGTCATGTTGCAGCTGTACAGGACATTGGTTAGGCCACTGTTGGAATATTGCGTGCAATTCTGGTCTCCTTCCTATCAGAAAGATGTGAAACTTGAAAGGGTTCAGATAAGATTTACAAGGATGTTGCCAGGGTTGGAGGATTTGAGCTCTCGGGAGAGACTGAACCGGCCGGGGCTGTTTTCCCTGAGCGTCAGAGGCTGAGGGGTGACCTTATAGAGGCTTACAAAATTATGAGAGGCATGATAGGATAAATAGACAAAGTCTTTTCCCTGGAGTCGGGGAGTCCAGAACTAGGTTTAGGGTGAGAGGGGAAAGATATAAAAGAGACCTCAGGGGCAACATTTTCACACAGAGTGTGGTACGTGTATGAATGAGCTGCCAGAGGATGTGGTGGAGGCTGGTACAGTTGCAACATTTAAGAGGCATTTGGATGGGTATATGAATAGGAAGGGTTTGGAGGGATATGGGCCAGGCGCTGGCAGGTGGGACAAGATTGGGTTGGGATATCTGTTCGGCGTGGACGGATTGGACCGGAGGGTCTGTTTCCATGCTGTACATCTCTATGACTCTAAAAGTTTACATTTTGTTAAAATTGTTTTTTGTATTTTGTGCTAGGGTATCTTACTGCAGTTATTTGGTGGTACACGCAAAGATTTCAGTCACACTGGCCGTGGCAATTTCCGTGCAGAGATCAACATCCTACTGTGTGGTGATCCTGGTACCAGTAAATCACAATTGCTTCAGTATGTGTACAACCTGGTGCCCAGAGGTCAATATACTTCTGGTAAAGGCTCCAGCGCTGTCGGTCTAACTGCCTATGTAACCAAGGATCCTGAGACACGACAACTGGTCTTGCAGACTGGTGCCCTTGTTCTTAGTGACAATGGTATCTGCTGTATCGACGAGTTTGATAAAATGAATGACAGCACAAGATCTGTGTTGCATGAAGTTATGGAGCAGCAAACCCTTTCCATTGCAAAAGTAAGAATTTTTTTTTACAATTTTGTTCAAAGTTAGCAGTCAGAGGTGAAATAAATATGCAACCAGCATGTGAAAATGTGAGTTCAATGAATAGACATGGTTCTATCTTTCTACATTGTATGGTCCTTGCTTCTGTTTAGTTATAAATCAGTTATTTTCCCTCTGTTTTTGTGCGAAAATGAAATAAAACTACTCTGTACAAATTGCCTTCTTGATATTTGGGCAGTTCTGAAATGTTTTCTTCTAAATTAAATCCTTCAAACTGTACCTTTTAGGCTGGAATTATTTGTCAACTGAATGCCCGCACGTCTATCCTAGCAGCTGCAAACCCAGTGGAGTCACAGTGGAATCCCAAAAAAACAACTATAGAAAATATCCAGCTTCCACATACATTGCTGTCCAGGTAGGATAAATTAAGTCATAGACTTAAAATGCTAAGTGTGTTTTTCAGTTGCTGTCTCACCTACTGAATTTTTGCAATGATTGCTCTCTACTATAAAACTAAAATATTTCTGTAAAATATTACCTGGAATTATCACATCTATTTTGTGCTGGTAACAATGTTGTAAGCATGTTGGTTATACTTCTAGATTTGACTTGATCTTCCTTATGTTGGACCCACAAGATGAAGCTTATGATCGACGTCTTGCCCATCACTTGGTTTCCCTTTACTATCAAAGCGAAGAGGAAATAAAAGAAGAATACCTGGATATGGCAATGCTCAGAGATTATATTGCCTATGGCCGCACTTATATTCACCCTAAACTTAGTGAGGAAGCCAGTCAATCACTGATTGAGGTAAGAACTTTGTTCTTGCTTTGCTACTAAATATTTATTTCAAAATGTATCGTTTCATCTAGTGCTTTCTGTGCTATTGCTCGCTTTAATGTTCAAGGCTTACGTGGACATGAGGAAAGTTGGCAGCGGTAGAGGTATGGTCTCAGCATACCCCCGACAATTGGAGTCACTGATACGTCTGGCAGAAGCTTATGCCAAAGTGCGGTTTTCTGAAAAAGTGGAAAATATTGATGTAGAAGAGGCAAAACGCCTTCACCGGGAAGCTCTGAAACAGTCTGCGACTGACCCAAGAACTGGAATTGTAGATATATCTATTCTTACTACAGGTAATAATTTTTCATTTTGGGTGTCATGTTTAGGAAGTTGGGACAGTATATATAATACACGAAAGAAAATAGAAGTTTTAGTCCTACAGTTGTGTTCATGACTAGATTTCACAATTTACTGAAAATGTATTTGTGGTCGAATGTTATTTTTCAAAACTGAAGGGACATGATATGTAATTGGATAGCGTATTGCTGTCCATTGTTTAATATCTCATTTGAATCCAGTCTTGGGGAATTTATCTGCTGTTCATCAAAGTAATAATCGCATGGATCTTACAAACCCACTCGAGAGGTAAATGGGGCCATGGTTTAACATCTTTTCGAAAGATGATACTTACTGCGTTTTCACTTTTGAACTGATAGGTTAGGGTAGACTCACCAGTTCCTTATGGTCAAGTACAAAGTACAATACTTGAAAGTTTAGCCCTAAATTGACAGTGTCAATTGGAAAAGCTATGACGATGTTAGACATGTAAAACTGAAGTATTGATCGTTTTTTTCTCTCTGAGATTAAGGCTTTTGTGCACTGTTGTTAGATAATGAAGAAATTTGTTCACCTAATTGTGCTACACTGAACCTTCAGAATTATGAAAACATTGCATTCATTTATATTCACATTTTGCACACAAACTTCATAGATCTATACATATAATCACTTTTAAAGATTATTACAATATCATACAGTTGATACCATGGTAAACCCATGCTTCAATTTTGTTTCAGGAATGAGTGCCACTGCACGTAAACGCAAGGAGGAGTTAGCTCAAGCCTTAAAGCAGTTCATTCAATCTAAAGGCAAAACTCCAGCTATGAAATATCAGCAACTGTTTGATGATCTGCGATCTCAATCTGATGTTGTAAGTTTTTATATGGAATAGAAAGATATGATATTTTAGAATATCTTGTGTTTGAAGTGGAAGCTTTTGAGGTCTTAGTTTTAACAGTTTCTTTTGTTTCAGTTTTCTATCTTTCTACTCTTCCGATGTTATTGTTTGATCATTGTTTTTATGGTGTTGTAACTGGCATATATTTAAACCTATGGATTTCTATTATGGATTGTGAAATTTGTAGAAAGACAAAAGTCCTGATCAAGGTCTCGTATTGTCTAACATTGTAGAGCAAAAATGGCTGGGTTATTTGAATATAATTCTAGCCTTACTGTATGGCCCAACTCTGCTGTTCTTTAAAGTATTAGTAATGTTTTGCATTTGCTAATATTTATATAAAGTCCACACCAACATAGTCTTTGTACATTAAACGTGGAAACTAGTAGCAGAAGTAGGCCATTTGGTCCTTCAAGTCTGTTCCACCATTCTGGGTGACCTTAGCTCTCTTGTATCTCAGTGTCATTATCTTACTTTCTCCCCATAGTCTTTGATGCCTATGAAATCTTAAAATGTATCTATCTTTTTCTTGGGTATGTGTGTGTGTATATATGTTCACCGACTTGGCTTTTACAGTGTCCTGTGGAATAGGCCTCCACAGGTTCACTACCCTTTGAGTAAAGGAATCCTTATCCCAATATCCTGAGATGTGCCATTGATTCTATATTCTGCAACCATAGAAGACATAGTCTCTGCTTGTATTATGTTCTAATAGTTCCATTTGGATCATATTGTCATGTAGGTGGGGGTGACAGTAGCAACAATTGTAGACTTTAGGTATACCATGTTGCAGGACAGGAACAAACAACAATGCAGGGGGAAAGAATTATTGTTATTCTGAGACTTAAAAGCATAATTTGACTACAACAACAAACCAGTTGGTTTTACAACAAAAGATTCACTACTGTTCATCTGTGTTTGTGGCTTGAGTTCTGATTAGAATTGTTTTAATTTTCGCAGGCTATTACCAAGGATATGTTTGAGGAGGCCCTCCGAGCTCTGGCAGATGAAGACTTCTTAACTGTAACTGGGAAAACTGTTCGACTGCTGTAAAAGTCTGTTGAAAGAAATTCATCAGACAATGCTTACTTACTTTACTGAAGCAATATACCAATCAGATGTACTTCACATCATTTTGTTTAAATATCTGATCCCATTCAAAGCTGTTTTTCTGTTTTGTAATGCCAAGCTTCATGTCTTTAATAGTGTGTTCAAAACTAAAGCAATCAGCTAATACACTGCCAGGGATGTAAATGTCAGGTTACAATTTTACACTTTTCATGCATTGTGCCATTTTAGTGACTCAAAAAATGAAATAATTCAGATGACAATGTTAATGAAGTAGTGAAAATATTTGATTTGTACTGACAATAAAACTTTGCTCACTTTTTTTTCCTGATACGTTTGATATAACGGAAGCTACCCACTTCATGGCTGGAAGATTGATACAGATCTACTAGGGAACTTAGATTTATACTGATGCTGGATTTTAATTTGTGCCAAATAAATAAGATGAAATATTCACAATCTTAAATCATTATTATTGTGCACTGTAAATTTGATGTTCTTTCCACCTAATAAATTTGAGAACAGAAATGACATTAAACTTGGCTTTTGGCTGTTGATAAATGCTGGAAAATTTGTTGTAGGCAGAAATGATATGTAAAATGGACTGGGGCCAGTATGAACTCTGCTGCATTAGAAATTAGTAAAATTTAGAACCTGAAAATCTAAATTCAAAGTTTTC
The DNA here is from genome assembly GCF_047496795.1 of Chiloscyllium punctatum. Classification (NCBI taxonomy): domain Eukaryota; kingdom Metazoa; phylum Chordata; class Chondrichthyes; order Orectolobiformes; family Hemiscylliidae; genus Chiloscyllium; species Chiloscyllium punctatum. Next base: position 66,208,908 of record NC_092743.1, read on the forward strand.
AAGTTTTAGAGTAAGTCAAATGGAAGGGAGTTCCATGACTTTGGTCCAGTGACAGTGACAGAATAGTAACATAGTTTGAAGGAGAAAGTGAGGACTGCAGATCAAAGTCGACGAGTGTGGTGCTGAAAAAGCACAGCCAGTCAGGCAGCATCCAAGGAGCAGGAGAGTCAATGTTTCAAGCGTAAGCTCTTCATCAGGAACCTAATTTGTTGAAACACAGCATTTTCTTGGAATCACAAACTTTCGAAGCACTGCTCCTTTATCAAATGTAGTGATATGCATGCACTATCCTCTGCCTGAAAGAGTTGCTCCTCCGGTTCCTCTTAAATCTATCAACTTAAACATATGCCCTGTAATTTTGGACTCCCCTACCATAGGAACAAGAACTTATTCAGCTTCTCATGCACTTCATGATGATGGTTCTATTACAGACAATATATTGCACATCTTACTTGAATTCTGAAGAGCTACTGGAGACTCATTTCTTAGAGTGGGATTTTTCTCTGAGAAGTTACAAGAAGTTAATAACTGGACAATAAGAATAGAGAACAAAAACAGTCCCAGTCCAGAAGCTTCTAAAACAAGACTGCCTCTTGCCCAAAACTCATGCCGAATCAGTTAATTCTTTGATTTTTCTGTGGTTGGCTAGTCAGCTTTAGTTTTCTTGATTGACCAATTCAACAGGCAACTAGCTGCCAGTCCCTGAACTTGGCAACAGCTTGGTGCCAAATCGTCTGCAGTTTTCTTAGAGCAGTAATTAACTTGCATTATCTTTCCAAGCAGTTCCAACAGCAAGCTTTAGTCTTTTGTTCTCTGCTTGTTTTTAAAAGCAGTGTTCAAAGTTCAATTCTCAACTGCAACTCGCAGTTACAAACCATCTTGTTTTATGACCACTGGTTTTAAACCTCCCCACAAATGGCAATATATTCTCCAATCTATATTAAGATTAGATTACTTACAGTGTGGAAACAGGCCCTTCGGCCCAACGAGTCCACACTGCCCCGCCGAAGCGTAACCCACCCATACCTACATCTACATCTACATCTACCCCTTTCCTAACACTACGGGCAATTTAGCATAGCCAATTCACCTGACCTGCACATCTTTGGACTGTGGGAGGAAACCCACGCAGACATGGGGAGAACGTGCAAACTCCACACAGTCAGTCGCCTGAGGTAGGAATTGAACCTGGGTCTCTGACGCTGTGAGGCAGTAGTGCTAACCACTGTGCCACCGTGCCGCCCACATGGAAAATTTGTAATTTTATTAAAGACCTCTAGCAGGTCACCCCTCAGCTTTCTGTTTTCCAGAGAAAGGAGACCCAGATTATTTTGTTTTTCCTGGTAGATACAACTCAGTTTTGCTATTGGAAAACTGATATTCACCTTTTATAGTAACTATATTCTTGTGTAAATGGTGATAGAATTTTAGATACTACTGGAAATTTGCTCTAATGAATGATAATTGTATGCAAGTTGTTTCTAAACTTGTCCCATTGCCACTGCTTTTGCTTTGGACCATGAATCTTCTTTGTCATTTGAACTCTCCAGCCCTCCACCTTGTCTCAAATCGTTTTGCCTCTTTTATTGCATATTTTTGCCCATATCCATGACTTCAGTTTTGTCCTTTACACCACACATCAGTCAAAAGTGGCCTTGATCTTAACGATAGTCACTCTCATCTCACCTCTGGAATTCATTCCTTTTGCCCATGTATAAATCAAGACTAATAAGCAGAGTCACCCAAAATGGGAGCCAGTGAGCAGGTTGTTGCTAAGCAGATTCTATGATACCACTGTTGAGGATCAAGAATAGAGATGGGGCAGTAATTGGCCAAGTTAACATGTCGTGTTTTTTGTGTACAGGATGTACCTGGGCAATTTTCCATATTATGGGTAGATCCAGTGTTGTAGCTATACTGGAATAGCTTGTCATAAGTTCTCGAGTACAAATTTTTAGTACTATAAGCCTAAATCAGTTTGTTCCTCAGTCCTCCTTTCTTCACTTCATTTGGAGTGAATCAAATTGGCTGAAGCCTAATGTCTGTGATACTAGGAAGCACTGGAAGAGGCCAACATGGATCATCCATTTCTGGCTGAAGATTGTTGTGAATACCTCAGCCTTGTCTTTTGCCTGATATATTGGACTCTCCCATTATTGTGAAGGGGGATATTTCTGGAGCCTCCTTCTCCAACGAGTTAATGTTCTACCACCTTTGACAACTGTATGTGGCAGGACTAAGCTTAGATCTGATCTGGTGTTGTGGAATCAATTAACTTTATCTGTCACTTCCCACTTATTCTGTTTGATGTATAAGTAGTCTTCATAAGGCTTCACCAGTTGACACCTTTTTTTCAAGTATGCCTAGTGATCTAGCATACACTCTTCATTGAACTAGGATTGATTCCTTCATTTGAATGATTGAATGGGGGCATTTGACAAGTTGCAGATTATGTTGGAGAATGACTTTGTTGCTGCTTATGGCCCACCACATAGAGAAACATTCAAAGTCTGTTCCATTTCGAATGGTTATACTAAGTTATTCTCAATGTGAAGTTAGGCATTCATCTCAAGGACTGTATAATGATACTGTCATAGAAAAATACATCTGTTGCAGGTAGATTGGTGAGGGTCATATCGAGTATGTTTTTCCTCCTTGTTCTGTGCAATAGTTTACCATCGAGTGCTGTTGAAGCTGGTCTATTAGGTGTATTTAAAAGCTGAGATAGACATTTAATCAGTAAAGAACTCAACCCTTATTGGCATAAAGCAGTAAAGTGGTATTATCAGATCAATCATGGTCTCACTAGATGGCGGAGCAGTTTAGGTGGACCAAATGGACAATTCTGCTTCCGCTTCTTATGGTCTTATTAATTAGCCTATGCATCTATCCTTTTGTCGTAATGTCTTGCTATGACAATTGAAAAGCAAAGTATCGTTACGAAATTGAATTATGCTTGACACGCTTTCTCCCTCTCCGTACTTTAAGTATCTTTTGCGCCTGCTAAAGATAAATATTACATGAAAACAACAAAAAATTATTTCCCATCATGATTTTTCTCCCAAGTTTGAGCACAGCGGTGTTCTGAAGATTGGTTTTCAATTACTGGAGACTGCAGGCCATCCTGGAGGGTTAGATTGTGAGTTTTGGACAGATTGAAGGGCACTTGACAATGGAGTTGTGCAGACTTTATGAAGGAGTGCCGCAGTGAGAGACGATGGAAAGTAGGAGGTGAGTCTGCAGACTCCAGGTGCAGAGATCGCCCACTGCCCGTGACTCAAACGGTAAGCAGACGCACATGCGCGCATGGTGGGCACGACAGACCGGAAGTGACGAGCGAGCGGCCGAGTCGGCGCCGGTTCCCTGGGTCGGAGAAAGATGACAGGCTGCCGAGGTCCGAGTGAGCGGGGGGGAACCGAGAGGGGGGGAAGAGGGGCTGCCGAGGTCCGAGTGAGCGGGAGCAGGCGGGTAGCGCGGCCGGATGCCGGCCTGGGTCACTCCGGCTCTTGGTCCGGGCCAAGACCCGAAAGCCGCGGCCCAACTCCAATGGGATGTGGGGTGGTGGGGGGGAGCACTTTCCGAGGATGCGTCCCGGCCCGAGGAACTGTCCCTGGGCGGCCTCCAGTTTGTGCCGTCCCCAGTCCCTCGGAACGGAAGTTGGTTTTGTTTCCGCCAGTTTGGCTGTTGGTGTGGCGGAGAGTTTGTACATGACCTGAAAATGTGTGTATTGTTGGGGTGTTCAGAGGGAAGCGGGCGGGGTTTTTTTTCTTGTTCCATGTGTTGGTGATACATGCAGCAACCTGTATGACCCTGTGTTATTTATACCAAAGTCTTTTTTTTTAACGTAGGTGTTTGTTCGAACCGCGCACATCTGGAGAAAATGTTTTTTCGCGTTGTTTAGTTTTATTGTAGATTATTTTTGATAGGACAGTTTTTTTCCCCTTAAGGTGTTTTAGATATGGAGTTTATTTACAAAATCCTGTGACTGTGAAGCGTAATTTACAAATGCAGCTGTGACAAAGGGGAAGTAACGGTGTTACTCAATTTTAAAAAAAAGTTGCTGCGTCTGATGTTTTTAGACTGACGGAGTTCCGTGGTTGCGAGCGAATATTTGACTGGTTTAATCGTAATTTTTCTCTGCATTTGTTATGGGGCGTTTTGTTATGAGTTTTGAGATTTTTGACGTAAGCATCATTCATACAGATTGGAAACATGGTCTATCTCTGGTCAACTTTCAGCAGCACGAAATGTAAACTTTGGTTTCGTCTTTTTGACAATTATATCTGGTGTGTAATTTGTTTGGGCTATATCTGTAGCGGCACCTTTTCAGCAGATTCAAACGTTTCTATTTCTGTCGCCCGCCAAAATGTTCAGCAGGATTCAAACACTTTGCTAAATGAGGCGTTGTATGTGTAAGTAACGAATGCATAGAACTGGGAAAGAATGTCGCATACTGTTGAGTGCAAGATAAGAACTAGGAGTAGGCTACCTTCCAGCCTACTTCACCATTCAATAAGATCATGGCTCAGAACCACTTACCTAATCCCTGAATTCCTTTATTGTTTAAAAAAAATCTATCTTAACTTTTGAAAACGTTTACTGAAGTAGCATCAACTACTTCACTGGGCAAGCAGTTCCATAGAATTACAACCCTCCTTCTCAATACAGTCCTTAATCTGTTCCCTCTAATCTTGAGGCTATGCCCTCTTGTCCTAGTTTCACCTGCCGTTAGAAATATCCTCTCTGCTTTTACCTTACCTATTCTCTTCATAATTTCTTTTATTTCTATAAGATACCTCCCTCCCAATTCATCGGAAGTCCAATGAATGGTATCTTAGTCTACTCAAGCTTCATTAGCCAACCCCCTCAACTCTGGAATCAACCTTTGATTCCCCAGTGAATGTCTTGTAACTCCTCCAGTGCCAGTACATCCTTTCTCAAGTAAGGAGACCAAAACTGCACACAGTACTCCAGGTGTGGCCTCACCAGCACCCTGTACAGCTGCAACATAACCTCCCTACTTTTAAACTCAATCCTTTTAGCAAAAAGGGACAAAATTCCATTTGCCTTCCTAGTTACTTGTTGTATCTGCAGACCAACCCTATGCACAAGGATACCCAGGTCCCCTCTGCATGGTAGCATGCTGCAACTTTTTACCATTCAAGTAATAATCCTTTTTACTGTTACTCCTACCAAAATGGATGACTTCACACTTATTAACATTGTATTCCATCTGCCAGACTTTTGCCTACTCACTCAAAGTATCTATATTCCTCTGCAAAGTTTTCCAGTCCTCTGCACACTTTGCTCTGCCACTCATCTTAGTGTCATCTGTAAACTTTGACACAGCACACGTGGTCCCCAACTCCAAATCATCTATATAAATTGTGAATAATTGTGGTCCCAACAGTGATCCCTGTGATACACTACTAGTCATTGCCAGCCAGAATAGCACATGTTTATCCCCACTCTTTGCTTCCTGTTAGTCAACCAGTCCTCTATCCATGCTAATTCTTTACCCGTAACGCCATGAATCCATACCTTATGCAGCAGCCCGTTGTGTGGCACCTCGTCGCACAAGAAACTTGATAAATGGTAGAGAAAAATGTAAATGGGAGTCAATGACAAAAGAATAAAAGTAATTTTGAAAAGGGTATTTGAAAGCAATTGATAAATTGTTGTACAAAAAATGCAAGGTAAGGCCTCTTGGAGCTGGGGGGGGCAATACATAAGCATGGGTGATGAGTTGGTTAATGGGTAGGAAGTATGACATTAGGAGAAACTGGGTTTACAAGTTAGCACACTAACTGGGATACCACAAGTGTCTGTGCTAAGTCCTCAGCTACTTACCATCTAAGTTAATGATTTAGATGAGACTGAGTGTAACATATTTAAGATTGTTGACAGGGCAGGTATAAATGGGAATGGATACAAAGAGGATGTAAAGAAATGTGGATTGAGTGGGTAGCATGATGGCAGATAAAGAATAGAAAATTAAAGTATTTTCCAAAAGGTACAAGTCAAATGTTTATGACATGATTGTAAAATGAGAGTGGAATATGAAGTTGAAAGCTCGTGTCAAAAGGATCAGTGCTAGATCCACTACAGCATTTGCATAAATGATTTGGATGTGAGCATAGTAGTAAGTTTGTAGACGACACCAAAATTGGAGGTGTAATGGACAGTGAAGAAGGTTACCTCCAGCTTACAACAGGATCTGGACCAGATGGGCCAATGGGATGAGGAGTGGCAGATGGAGTTTAATTTAGGTAAATGTGGGGTGCTGCATTTTGGGAAGCAAATCTTAGCAGGACTTATACACTTAATGGTAAGGTCCTAGGGAGTGTTGCTGAACAAAGAGACCTTGGAGTGCAGGTTGATAGCTCCTTGAAAGTGGAGTCGCAGGTAGATAGGATAGTGACTAAGGCGTTGGGTATGCTTTCCTTTATTGGTCGGAGTATTGAGTACAGGAGTTGGGATGTCATGTTGCGGCTATACAGGACATTGGTTAGGCCACTGTTAGAATATTGCGTGCAATTCTAGTCTCCTTCCTATCAGAAGGATGTTGTGAAACTTGAAAGGATTCAGAAAAGATTTACAAGAATGTTGCCTGGGTTGGAGGATTTGAGCTATTAGGAGAGGTTTGTATAAGTTTGTTTTCCCTGGCGCGTCAGAGGCTGAGGGGTGACCTAATAGAGGGTGTAAAAATCATAAGGGAATGGGTAGGGTAAATTGATGAGGTATTTTCCCTGGTGTGGGGGAGTCCAGAATTAGAGGGCATAGGTTTAGGGCGAGAGGGGACAGATATAAAAGAGACCTAACGAGTGACTTTGTCAGCTTCCAAAGGAAGTGGTGAAGGCTAGTGCAACTGCAACATTTAAAAGGCATCTGGGTGGGTATACGAATAGGAAGGGTTTGGAGGGATATGGGCCAGCTGCTGGCACATGCGACTAGATTATGTTAGGATATCTGGTCGACATGGACAAGTTAGACTGAAGGGTCTGTTTCCATGCTATACATCTGTGACTGTATTCGTACAGGGCATTGATGAGATCTCACCAAGGATATTGCACACAGTTTGTTTATGGAAGCATACGCTTACTTTGAACCCTTATCGTGTGGAACCAGGCCCTTTGGCCCAGCAAGTCCACGCCAATGCTCAAAAAGTAAGCCACCCAGACATTCCCTTATTTCTCTACATTTCCCCTGACTAATACACCTTACGCTACAGTCAATTTAGCATGGCCAATTCACCTAACCTGCACATCTTTGGATTGTGGAAGGAAACCTGAGCACCCAGAGGAAACCAGTGCAGACACGGAGAATGTGTAAACTCCACACAGGCATTTGCCAGAGGCTGGAATTGAATCCGGGTCCCTGGCACTGTGAAGCTACAGTGCTAACCACTGAGCCACCGTGCTGCCCACCATAGCTATGTTGAAGGTAGTTCAGAGCAGATTGATTAGACAGATTCCTAGGTTGACAAGGTTACATGTGAAATATGGATTAGAACCATTTAGCTCCCTTGAGCGCGCACACTGCCATAAAGTTAAGGCGAATCTGTTGATTTCAATTTCCACATTTTATTCGCAATCTTAGATTCTTGTAAGGTAAATGAATTAACATCTGCCTTAAAATTATTCAATAATCTAGACTCCATCACCTTCCGAAGAAGGTAGCTCTACATTTGCACAATTTAAAAAAAAAGTGCGCTCATCTGTCCTAAAAGGCTGACTGCTCACTTTTTTAAATAGTACTTCCTAGTTTTGGGCTCATTAGAACAGGTAACATGTCTACCATATCTATCTCATAAAGGCCATTCAGGATCTTGTATACTTCAGTAAGTCACCCTTTGCTCTTCTAAACTTCAGTTGAAACCAGCACAATCTGCCCAACCTTTCCTCATACAACTCATTCATTCCAGGTACCAATCTAGTAAGCCATGTCTGAATTGTTTCCAATGCATTTACATCATTCTTTAAGAGACTAAACCAGTCTCGGTATTCAGGAATAAAAACTGAAATTGCTGGGAAATCTCAGTCGGTCTGGTAACTATTTTCTCTCCAAATGGTAATGTTTGCTGCCAGTGACAAGTCCTGTTCTGAAGAAGGGGCACTGAACCCAATCCGTTAACTCCACTTTCTCTCTACACGTGCTGCCATACCTGTTGAGTTTCTCTTGCAATTCGTTTTTGTTTCAGATTTGCAGCGTGGGTTTTTTTTTGGTCGATATTAGAGATCTGGTCTCACCAGTGCCCTATATAACTGAAACAAACATTCTTCTCTTCAAATAAAGAATAACATTTGATTAGGCTTGACTACTTTTCTATTTGTGCATATTAAGTTTTGTGGCACATGCACTTGGAGCACAGAAAGAAGGGTAGGCCATTCAAACCCTCAGGACTCGCCATGATGATGGCTGATCTGAAGCCTACCTGAATATACCTGGCTTTGGCCTATATCTCTTAATATCTTTGCTTAAGTCAGAATTAGACCAATTTTTGTTAAAATTAACAACTGATCTAGCATCCAGTGCTGACTTGGAAGAAAGTTTCAATCATCTACCACCCTTTGTGTATAAAAATGCTTCTTAACATCTCTCCTGAACATCTGACCCTAGTTCTAGAATCCACACAGTCAAAATAGTTCATCTTTATCTGGCCTATCATTTCCCATTGATAACTTGAAACTTTATTCAGAAAGCCCCTTAATATTCTAACCTCTGGAAAAAATGGCCTAATTTATTTTGTCTCTTCTCTGACATAACCCTTGAAGTCTAGGTATCATTCTTGTCAACATATGTTGTACTCCCTAAAAGGCCAATGGGCTGAGAAGTGGCAAATGGAGTTTAATTTGGATAAATGCGTGGTATTGTTTTTTGGTAAAACAAACAAGGGCAGGATTTATACAGTTAATGGTCAGGCAGGGGTAATGTCATAAAAACAATGACTGCAGATGCTGGAAAGCAAATACTGGATTAGTGGTGCTGGAAGAGCACAGCAGTTCAGGCAGCATCCAACGAGCAGCGAAATCGACGTTTCGGGCAAAAGCCCTTCATCCTGATGAAGGGCTTTTGCCCGAAACATCGATTTCGCTGCTCGTTGGATGTTGCCTGAACTGCTGTGCTCTTGCAGCACCACTAATCCAGGGGTAATGTCATTGAACAGAGGCGTCTTGGGGTTCAGATACATTGTTTTTTGAAAATTGGTTCACTGGTAGATGGTGGTGAAGAAGGTGTTTAGTGTGCTTGCCTTCATTGCTCAAACCAATCAGTAAGTCATGTTGAGGTTGTACAGGATGTTGGTGAGGCCACTTTAAGTACTGTGTACAGAACCAGTGGAAAATTATTCAACCTCCACCACTTCCAAGTCAAAACCAAAGTCATCAAGCTACAATATGTAGGTGAAACTTGCATTTGTGCAAACTCAGGATGAACGACAGACCATTGTCAACATGTTTACAGAGGCATGAGAGAGATGGGTCTCATCCTGAATGTCTGTAGGACAAAGGTCGTCACCAACCCTGCTTAGCATTACAGAGCAAATCCATGATCATTGGGGCCCATAGTTAGACAGACACACTTCCAAAGTCTCAGGAGTGTCCGGTAGATCCAAGCAGCTATTGATGAAAGGGATGCAGTACCACCTCCGGTGTGCTAGCGCAACCTTCAGCTGCCTGAGGAAAAGGGTGTTCGAGGACAGCATCTGATCTGACATCAAGCTCCTGGTGGCTACCATCCTCCTGTGTTGCTCTGAGACGTGAATTGTTTATAGCAGAAATCACAATGCGCTGGAGCAGCATCACCAACACTGTCTGAGCAACATCCTACAAATCTGCTGAGAAGACAGACCCACCAACACCAATGTCCTTGACCAGGTCAATGACCCCAGCATCGAGGCACTGACTACCCTTGATCAGTGGCGATGGGTTGGACATGGCATCCGCATGACCGACATGAGACCCCCTTAGCAGGTACTCTGCTCCCAGCCCCAAAATGGCAGGTGAATCCCAGGTGCAGAAAAAACACTTCAGGGATACCCTCAAGGCCTCACTGACAAAATACAACATTCCCACTGGCACCTGGTAATCATTAGCCCAGACCATCCAAAGTGGAGGAGGAGCATCCCGGAAGGTGTCAAATGCCTCAAGACTTGCCATCAGGAGACCAAGCAGAAGCCATTCGAAAACAGTAAGGAATGTGCTACCATACCAATATCCCATGACCACCTTTGCCCAAGCAAAAGGTGTGGCAAAGTCTGCAAAAGCTGCATTGGACTGTACAGTCACCAATGGCCTTACCCTGAGTGTGGAAGAAAGTAATTCTTGTGTGAGGGAGTGCTGGTGCTAAAGGCTATGTACAGTTCTGGTCACCTTGCTATAGGAAGGATATTATTTTAATTCAAGAGGGTTCAAAAATATTTACCAGAATATTGCCGAGACAGATTGTTTGAGTTATAAGGGTAGGATGAGACGTCTTTCACAGTGGTTGAAAGGTGACCTTTGTTATGGACCAGGCCAAATGCCCTCAATATTTAAGGTAGCCTAGACCCTTACTTTTTCTTATTTTAAAGGCAGGTGTGAAGTGCATATTCCAGATATGATGGCCAAACCACTCCTCTTTTTATGGAAAACAATTTATTTAAACACCATAGTTGAAACACAAAAGAAAACACAATTTAAAATAACTTAACCATCCTCATACAGCAACTTAACTCAGGAACTGTTCCAATCCAGTACTATCCCATAAACACACGCCATGGCAAAACGGTGTATTGAAACACAGAATGTTACAGATAGGAGGAAACAATATCCAAAGAGACTTCAGAAAGCGAAGTCAGTCAGGAATCATCTGCTGAAGTTTGCAACCTTCCTGGACTCCGGTATCTTGTGACTGACACAACTAAGCCAGACTAGAAAAAAACCTGAAATGGGCACTCCTCTGCCATCGTTAAATTAGGTTCTTCCTCAACCCCTCAGCACTTCTGCCTTTACGATGTCTATTTTTTTTTTAAAAACCCAAGGACAAAATAATCTTGTTAAAGTGACAGCATCATTGTACCTTTAGAGGTTTATAAAATGATGAGGGACATGTATAAGGTAAATAGCAAAGGCCTTTTCCCTTGGATAGGGCAGCTCCAAACTAGGGAGCATATTTTTAAGGTGAGAGGAGAGATTTAAAAGGAACCAGAGGAGCAACCTTTTTCCCTCACAGGGTGATTCACATCTGGAATGAACTGTCAGAAGTGGTAGATGTGGATACAGTTACAATATTTAAAAGGCGTTTGGATAGGTACATGAATCAGACAGTTTAGAGGAGGGGTATGGGTCAAATGCAGGAAAAAGGGACTAGGTTAGTTTGGGAAACTTGGTTGACAAGGATGAGTTGGACCCAAGGGTCTGGTTCTGTGCTGTATGACTCCTAAATCTGCACTCAATGCTCCAAGTGGGATCAAACCAGAGTTTTGTATAATTTCTGTATCCTCCGGTACCCTAGGTGGAAAGGCAGATATTCCATTAGCCTCCTTATCTTCTGTACCTGTTTGTAACATTTTAAATATCTATGCAGCTGAATCCCCAAATCGCTTTGGGCTTTCAGTGTATTTAAATTCATATCATCTAGCAAGTACCCAATCTATTTTTTTCAGTCTAAAATGGAAAACCTCATACTTACATCTGCTGTGTTTTGCCCATTTATTTAGAGTATTAATATCTCTTTGTAACTTTATGCTAACCTCTGTACTGTCAACAATTCATCCTAACTTGGACATATGACGTGCTCTGCCATTTTACAGGTAGCTAATAAATAATATGAATAACAGGCCCTGTCCCTATGGGATCTATCAATTTGAGTACCTACACATTATACCTACTTTCTTCTCCTATCACTCAACCAATTTTGTGGCCACATCAGTAATTTGCCCTCAATCTGTGGCCTTATAGCTATTAACAGTTTTGTATGTAAGACTTCATCAAATGCTTCCAGTTAATATAAACAACATAGGTTAATCTACACCCCTGAATTCTGCAGTAGTGTGAAGGTTTGCTTGCTGAGCTATTGGTTTGATATCCAGATGTTTCATTACCTAGCTAGGTAACATCAGTGGCGACCTCCAAGTGAAGCGAAGCTGTTGGCTCCTGCTTTCTATTTATATCTTTCTCCTGGATGGGATTCCTGGGGTTTGTGGTGATGTCATTTCCTGTTTATTTTCTGAGGGGTTGATAGATGACATCTCGATCTATGTTTTTGTTTATGGCGTTGTGGTTGGAGTGCCAGGCCTCTAGGAATTCTCTGGCATGTCTATGCATGTCTTCTGCAGTAGTTCTCTGTATAAGTAATACCCTGCTTTTTCATTGTCCCTACCACTTTTTCTCCATGTTATGCTCATGGCTGATTTTCACCCACTTGATCAACTTATCAGTCTACAACCATCACCTGTCCTTTTCAGATCATACTTTGCAGCCTATCTTTGTCATCTGCATTATGCTAACTATTTGTGCATAAACTGTTTTCTGTCAGCTGACCCATCGTTTGTCCACACTAATATATTACCCCCTACACCATGATCTCCTGTTATGCGTAATAACCTTTTATGTAAAATACCTTGTCAAATGCCTTCTGGAAACTCATCACCATATGTCTATGGCTCCCCTTATGCACAGCAAGTTACTACTTCAGAACTTTTTTTAAAATGTTAAACATGATTTTCTTTTCTCAAAACCATGTTGATGCTTCCTGATAATGAGATTTTTAAAAATACTCAACCGTAACCATCTCAATGATTCTAACATCTACCCCCATTGCAAGCATCAAGCAAACTACAGTTTCTGTAATTTCCTGTTTTTTGTCTACTTCCTCCCTTCTTGAAGTGTAAGATTAGGGTGTGCTTTCACTTTATTTTTAATACTTAGGTTGATTACAATTGTAAGTTATTTTTAACCAACCTGTTTTGATGAATTACAATCATTTGAACAGTGATTAGAAAATGTCTTTGAAGTTATTAAGCACTGTTTGAGCAGATGGGACTTGAACCCAGGACTCCTGGCTCAGAGGTAGGGATACTATCATTGTAGTTGAGGACTTTGTGGTGCAATTACTAATTGGCTTTCTTAAGCTCAGTCTAAAGTTTACCAGTCTTGATTAGTTGCAAGACTCGTTCCAGGTCTAAATTTTTCAAGAATTTTGGGGTTTTTTTTAAACCAAAAAAATGGTATTTAATATAGTTGATCCACTGGGATGCCAGCTTGAGACATAGGTTGACAAAGTACCAATCTCTTGTTCTGTTCCAATCACTGCAGTTCTTCTGCCTTTGGTCTTTCTCCTTGTGCGTCAAACTATTATAACTGAAGCCTTATTAACCATTACTAGCCACTACAGCCTCAGCTTGATCAAAGACAAGTGAGCTCTAATTGGCTGTTTGAGAACTTAAATCATTCATGGGCAGTCTTGGTTTGGATAGGTAGTCTGCCTAATTCCAGATTGATTTCTTGAAAAGTTATGGTCAGCGTAGTGACATCACTTCCTATCTGTCCTCATTCACACTTGCACACCATTTATTTTTAGATTGTCCAATTTATAAGACTAATCCGGTAGATCTTTGCCAAGACAAGATGGCTCCAAAAGGCAAATAATGTCTCTGCTTAGAATATGTTGCTACCTCCTAGTGATGAGCTATCATCCCAACTGATATATCTAAGAATTTTTAAAAAATCATTTTCCTTACAGCAAGAACTGATTCTTCAATAATTCTTTACCTAACATAAATTAAAGCTCAAACTGATCATAGAATCTAATGCGCACAAGTCCAACACATGAGTTTAAAACAGTTGTCATAGGATGAAAGCCGTGCACTACAAAGCATTCTTAGATTGGTTAGCCTGAAGTTATATGATTAATTATTGGAAAATTAGTATCAACATATCTATGACCTCATTACTTTTTAGTTCATGGGATAAGAGGGCTTTTCTAAAATGTTGAGCAATTAGGCCAACACTATAGAGTTTAGAGGGACAAAAAGTGATCTTTTTGAAACATACAAAGTTTTGAAGGGGCTTGATGATGCATGCTGAGACATTTAACATGATTTTGGAATCTAAAATACTGAAATCTAGAACCTAAGCCTCTGGATAAGTGATCAACCATAGGTCTGAGAACTGTTTTCAATTAAGTGGTTGTATATTTTTGGAATCCTTTTGCTTGGGTTCTGGATGCTCCTTTGAATATATTTAAAGTAGACAACCTTTTGGCTGTCCAGGTATTGAGGTCCATCAGCCTATGTAAATGTAGGAATAATGTGAACAGACTTGGTTGAGAGGTGACCTTGAAAGAGATTTATAAAATAATGAGGGGTATAGATAAAGTGAATGGCAGAGATTTTTTTTTCTAGGACTGGGGATTTCGAGCATTTTAAGGTGGAGAGGAGAAAGATTTAAAGACGTGGGACAATTTTTGTTTTACATAATGGTTCATGTGTGCAATGAGCTTCCATAGGAAGTAGTGAATACGGATATAGTTACAATGTTTAAAAGCCACTAGCTGTAGGCAGAGTTAAGTAAAATCAATAGAGGTCCAGTAGGTGGCAATCACCTAAAAAGTGCCAATAAGTATGTGAAATTTTGTGAACTTTGGTTATATTACTTATAAATTAAGTTAGTAATATTTTTAAAAAAAGAATCTCCAGAGAATTGGGACATAATTACACTTTACAAGGTAAGTTTAAATTTTCTCCGTGTTGAGGTCCCAATCAGAGATGAAACATGGGTTCTGCATTTGAAAATGGATCTTGATCCATGCTGACCAAAGTGAATGTTATGGAGCTAAAGTGCAAGAAACTGGAATGAATAAAGCATCTGAAATTCTGCTAAGCTTTTATTTCACCAATGCTTTCTCAACTTCAAAAGGCATTTTGGGAACTTTCTTGATAGGCATAGGAATAATGTTTTCACTCTCCTTTTCTGCCAACTTACTATCTCCTCTGATCTACAGAGCAATTTTGAAAATGTTTTGTGAAAAGAGTTATGTAAAAGAATTAGCGTATTTTGCAAATGTGATATTAAAGAATTTTAAACATACTAGTTAAACTACTGTGTGGTGAAATAATAAAATGGCCATTACCTGATTATGCTAGTGTGGAAATTTAGGGTGTCTCAAATGCCTCAATGAAGTGCAAGCTTGGGTTATTCAGCTGGATATGTTTGTCAACACTTCAGTTGTTTAAAGTAGTATGCTGAAATAGCATATAGTTTGTAACTGATTGCAGCATTGCTGAAAATATGAATAGTTTTGGTATGTAGATGATATGACATCTGGAGGTTTATTGATGTGGCAGCATTTATTTTGTTTTGCTAGCTTGTTTCCTCTTGGTCAGTATGCAATGTAAACTTCTGTGGGTGATGCTCTTTTATTATTTGAGGAATGAGAGTAGCAAAATACTATTTTGCTACATTGGTCAGCAACTCTATAGGGCAACATAATTGATGTTATGAATTTACAATTGAAAAGAAGCTGTCTCTTGCTGTCAATTATGTTTTCATGTAAGTTTATGCTGAAACTGTACTAAATGGCTTATATAGGAAGCTGACAGTCGATACACTTGTCTGGAGAAAGAGCTTATTTTGAACAACTTTCAAGCTCCCTTAGTATTTTTATTGTATCCAATTTGTAACATCTGTTTAGCAAAATGTCTTGTAACGTGTTCCATGGTGACTTTGTAACATAAAACAAATTGATTTATTTTTCTATTTTCACTCTTCTAATTGGGAATGCTTGATACTGAAAGCTAACCAAATGTAGAAGATTTTTTTTCATTTTCCCACCCCTCAAAGTTGGCTGTTCAGATGTTGTTTGCTTGCTGTACCCAGCATAAGGTAACATTATTTGTGTAAAGCCAAAGCAATATGTTGCAATGAAGTAGTCTTCTCTCCTCCATATGCCTGTTTTCATTGGGACATCTTTCCTATATTTTGTGGTCCCTGTCTGACATGGCTAAATGATGCCAAACTGGAGAATTTTAAACTTTGGCAGGTTTGTGTCAAAAATCATTTTGCAGGATCTATCCAGTCTTAGAATAACGAGCTAATTTGAAGTACAGTCAATTTTTTTTTGTGTTTTTAAAAATGCTAGTCGAAACTAATAAAGTCTGAATATTGACAACATTGTACACCTTGTTTCACGTTTCAACCATATCCTTCCATTTAATTCCAAGAAATTGGGAGGTGTGGAACCTATATCGTTAGGTTCTCGCTTGCTTTTGCCTTAAGTCTTCCCTCAGGCATTTTAGCAAACGCCACTTTTCATATGTTGCAGATTTGTTCTCTATCAATTTTTTTTTTTCAATTTTACTTAGTATAAATTAGGTAGATAGACACCTTGATTAATGTCGAGTGTGTGTTGCTGGGGAAGTACAGCAGGTCAGGCAGCATCCGAGGAGCAGGTGAATCAATGTTTTGGGCATAAGCCCTTCAGGAATGAAGCTTGTGGGCCGGGGCAGAGAGATAAATGGGAGCGGGGTGGGTTTGGGGAAAGGTAGCTGAGAAAGCGATAGGTGGAAGAAGGTGATAGGTCAGAGGGAGGACTGATGGACCGGTCCAGAGGGTGGTGCTGAGTTGGTGGCTTGGAACTGGGATAATGTTGGTTTGGGGGTGGGGGGGGGGCGCGAGGGGAAGGTGGGAATGGGAGGATGGGAAATGAGTAAGTTTTTGAAATCCACATTTATCCCATGTGTTTGCAGGGTCCCAAGGCAGAATATGAGGCGTTCTTCCTCCAGGCCTCGGGTGGTAACGGTTTGGCAGTGGAGAAGGCCCAGGACCTGCATGTCCTTGACTGAGGGGGAGGGGACATAGAGGAGACCACATCAGATGCAGTAGATGACACCTATTTTAGGGAGACAGGTCGCCTTCTGTGGATCGTTTCAGGGATCATCTCTGGGACACCCGTACCCACCAACCCCACCGGCCTGTGGCTGAACACTTCAGCTCCCCCTCCCACTCTGTCAAGGACCTGCAGGTCCTGGGCCGCCTCCACCACCAAACCGCTACCACCCAACACCTGGAGGAAGAACACATCATACTCCATCTTGGGACCGCATGGGATAAATGTTGATTTCAACAGTTTTCACATTTCCCACCCCCCCCCCCCCCCCCCCCCGCCATTATCCCAATTTGGCACCGCTCTCCAGACCTGTCCACTACTACCCACTCTGACCTATCACATTCTCCCTCACCTTCATCCACCTATCACTTTTTCTCAGCTACCTCCCTCCCATTTATCTCTCAGCCCAGGCCCACAAGCCTCCTTCCCAATGAAGCGCTTATGCCTGAAACATCGATCCTCCTGCTCCTTGGATGCTGCCTGACCTGCTGTGCTTTCCCAGTAACGTACTCTCAACTCTGAGCTCCAGCATCTGCAGTCCTCACTTTCTCCTCTTTGATTAATGTGCCAGAATAGTAAATGAAGTGCAAGATTTTCTGACCCATATGAACCTGTTATTAAATCAAAACCTCACCTGTCACACCACATAAACAAAATAGTTTCAGCACTGGATACCTTGAAAGTAAATAAGTAGTTGTGAAAATGACAGGGTGATACAGCTTGGATTGGATCTGCCAGTGTCAAAAAAAATACAGTCTGCAGCAGTGGAAATCTATTTGCCATATATAATGGAATCAAGAAGGCTCTTGGTTCACTTGCCACCAGAAGTCAGTAGATGGTAAAGCCCTTATTAAAAGTAAACCAGTGTTTTCCTGGGTTGAATCTTGCTGTGAACTGTAATACTGTCTGATTAGAGATCTCCCAGTCTATGTTTAACCCTTACTAGTGAGCCTTTCAGCAACAAACATGAGTTAAGAATAACCTGTTCTTGGAGGGGCACTAAGCATGAAAAATCAGTGCTGAGAGTGGAAGGCAGAGAGAGCTGACAGAAGGAAGGGAAGTTTAACAGCGGAAATCACTGCTTATGGCACATTTTGGACATCATCTAGAATAATCCTAAATGTGTAGTTCTCTAAAAGGCAAATTTCTCATGTTGACGCTCATCAAGCAGATGCATCTATTACTGTCCCTGAGATTGTCTTTCAAGAGAAGCTGAACTGAATGTGCCATAAAAATACTGTGGATACAAAAGAAGCTAAGAATCCTGCAGTCAGTAACTCTTACCCTGACTGCCCAAAGCCTGTCCACTATGTGCAAGGTATGAATCAGGAGCATGATGGAGTATGAAGCTCTGACAACATTCAAACTTGGCACTTCCCTGGACAGGAGAAAGTGAGGACTGCAGATGCTGGAGATCAGAGCTGAAAATGTGTTGCTGGAAAAGCGCAGCAGGTTAGGCAGCATCCAAGGAACAGGAGAATCGACGTTTCGGGCATAAGCCCCTCTTCAGGAATGAGGAAAGTGTGTCCAGCAGGCTAAGATAAAAGGTAGGGAGGAGGGGTGTTGGAAATGTGATAGGTGGAAGGAGGTTAAGGTGAGGGTGATAGGCTGGAGTGGGGTGGGGGCGGAGAGGTCAGGAAGAAGATTGCAGGTTAGAAAGGCGGTGCTGAGTTCGAGGGATTTGACTGAGACCAGGTGAGGGGCAGGGAAAATGAGGAAACTGGAGAAATGTGAGTTCATCCCTTGTGGTTGGAGGGTTCCTAGGCGGATGATGAGTCGCTCTTCCTCCAACCGTCGTGTTGCTGTGGTCTGGCGATGGAGGAGTCCAAGGACCTGCATGTCCTTGGTGGAGTGGGAGAGGGAGTTGAAGTGTTGAGCCACGGGGCTGTTGGGTTGGTTGGCCCGGGTGTCCCAGAGGTGTTCTCTGAAACGTTCCGCAAGTAGGCGGCCTGTCTCCCAAATATAGAGGAGGCCACATCGGGTGCACCACAACCCCGCACCGCCCGTTTCTCCCTCCTGCCCAAAATCCACAAACCTGACTGCCCCGGCCGACCTGTTGTCTCGGCCTGCTCCTGCCCCACCTAACTCATCTCTGCATACCTCTACACGGTCCTGTCCCCCTTAGTCCCAGAACTCTCCACCTATGTTCGGGACACCACCCACGCCCTCCACCTCCTCCATGACTTTTGCTTCCCCGGTCCCCAACGCATTATCTTCACCATGGACATCCAGTCCCTGTACACCTCCATCCCCCATCACTAAGGACTCCAAGCCCTCCGCTTTTTCCTTTCCCGTCGTACCAACCAGTACCCTTCCACTGACACCCTCCTTCGACTGACTGAACTGGTCCTCGCCCTGAACAACTTCTCTTTCCAATCCTCCCACTTCCTCCAAACCAAACGAGTAGCCATGGGCCCCAGTTGTACCTGCCTCTTCATAGGATATGTGGAACAGTCCATCTTCCGCAGTTACACTGGCACCACCCCCCACCTTCTCCTCCGCTACATCGATGACTGTATCAGCGCTGCCTCAAGCTCCCACAAGGAGGTTGAACAGTTCGTCCACTTGACCAGCACCTTCCACCCTGACCTCAAATTCACCTGGACTGTCTCAGACTCCTCCCTCCCCTTTCGAGACCTTTCCATTTCTATCTTGGGCGACCGAATCAACACAGACATTTACTATAAACCGATCGACTCCCACAGCTACCTGGACTACACCTTTGCCCACCCTGCCCCCTGTAAAAAACGCCATCCCATATTCCCAATTCCTTCATCTCCGCTGCATCTGCTCCCAGGAGGACCAGTTCCAATACCGTACAACCCAGATGGCCTCCTCCTTCAAAGACTGCAATCCCCCCCCCCCCCCCCCCCCCCCAGACGATGCCCTCCACCAAATCTCCTCCACTTCCCGCTCCTCCGCCCTTGAGCCCCGCCCCTCCAACCGCCACCAAGACAGAACCCCACTGGTCCTCACCTACCACCCCACCAACCTCAATATACAGCGTATCATCTGCCGTCATTTCCGCCACCTCCAAACGGACCCCACCACCTGGGATATATTTCCCTCCCCTCCCCTATCAGCGTTCCGAAAAGACCACTCCCTCTTTGACTCCCTCGTCAGGTCCACAACCCCCACCAACCCAACCTCCACTCCTGGCACCTTCCCCTGCAACCGCAAGAAATGCAAAACTTGCGCCCACACCTCTCTCTTTTTTCCCCCCCCCCCCGCCCCCTTACTTCCCTCCAAGGCCCCAAGAGATACTTCCATATCTGCCACAAATTCACCTGCACCTCCACACACACCATTTATTGCATCCGCTGCACTCTGTGGCCTCCTCTGTATTGGGGAGACAGGCCGCCTACTTGCGGAACGTTTCAGAGAACACCTCTGGGACACCCGGGCCAACCAACCCAACCGCCCCATGGCTCAACACTTCCAACTCCCCTTCCCACTCTACCAAGGACATGTAGGTTGTTGGACTCCTCCATCGCCAGGCAATAGCAACACGACAGTTGGAGGAAGAGCACCTCATCTTCCGCCTGGGAACCCTCCAACCACAAGGGATGAACTCAGATTTCTCCAGTTTCCTCATTTCCCCTCCCCCCACCTTGTCTCAGTCAAATCCCTCGAACTCAGCACCACCTTCCTAACCTGCAATCTTCTTCCTGACCTCTCCACCCCCACTCCGGCCTATCACCCTCACCGTGACCTCCTTCCAGCCATTGCATTTCCAACGCCCCTCCTCCAAGTCCCTCCTCCCTACCTTTTATCTTAGCCTGCTGGACACACCTTCCTCATTCCAGAAGAAGGGCTTATGCCCGAAACGTCGATTCTCCTGCTCCTTGGATGCTGCCTGACCTGCGCTTTTCCAGCAACACATTTTTCAGCACTTCCCTGGACAGAGCAGCCTATTTGATTGACATCATGCCCATAAATATTTGCTTTCTCCACTACCACCCACTCACTAACAGCAGTTGCAAGTCATGGCCGCCAGCATCTGGAAAGACAAGTGCAGCAAATACATAGGAACACCACCATTTGCAAAATACCTTTTAAAGTCACTCAGCATCCTGACTTGGAAATATATTGTAGTTCCTTAAGTGGTGTTGGCTTCGTTCTTTTGCAATCTGAAGAACATGAAAGCAATTCTGGACATGTTTCCTATCCAACTATGAATGGACAGTGTAGTTTCATGTGATAAAGCCTAGTAAAAAAAGGCTTGTTTATTTTCGGATAGAACTAGATTAAAAGAAAACTCATTGAGAAAGTGCATAGTTAGTCCACTTGACACGGACAGTGTAGCATTTACATTATTGCAAGGAGATTTAATGACTTAAGTTGAAGTGAGATTTAAAGTAAGCATAACTGTATATGTGTGCACAAATATATTTTACCTTTAGCCTCATTTCAGTAATTCCTTTTGTAAGATTTGAGGAAATGCAAGTGAGAATGTAACTTCTGAATTGCTTGCAGTACCTGCCCATTTATTTCATATAATTCATGTGCAAGGATGCCTTTTATTTATCTGAATTTTAGTATTTCTCAGGACTGTCATTGCCAAAAATGCATCACTTTTTTAAAAAAAAAATCCCATCCAGATTATTTTCTGTGCCTCTGTGGGTGCTTTCTCCACGTGGTGTTCAATGTGGAGAAGCATTGATTATTAGGTACCACCTGCATTTGACTGAACCAATGTTGAGTACTCCCAGGCAGTGCACTCCTAACTGTATACGACTGCGTCGCCATCTCTGGGTCTGTCTTTATGGTAGGACTGGGCATATCCAGGGATGCTGGTGGTTTCTGGGACGTTGTGTGTAATGTATGATTTCATGTGTACAACAATGTCAAGTTGTTGCTTGACTGATTATAGTACAGCTCTTTGTTTTGACACTCGGCTTCAGATATGAGGAGGACTTTGCAGGGTTGTGATTGTCATTTCTGGTGCCTTCGATGCCAGGTGGTCTATCAGGTTTCATTCTATTGAGATTTTCTGGCAGTTGATGCAACTGAATGAATGGCTTCCTAGATCATGTCAGAGGACAGTTAAGAGTCAACCACATTTCTGTGGATCTGGAATTGCATGTAGGCCAGATCAGGTAAGGATGGCAGATATTGTCCCCAAAGGATGTTAGTGAACAAGGGGGCTCTTTCTGACAATACAGAATTCAGTCATTGTAATCATTAGACCTTTTTATTCTCAGATTTTATTTTTAATTGAACTTAAATTCCATCATCTGCTTGGTTGGATTCAGGACACTACCTGAATTTCTGGATTCTAGTCTAGTAATAATGATACTTTACAATTGCCTCCTCTCATCTGTGAGATTGCAGACAAAAGTAATTTTATTATGAATTTGACAATGAGTCAATGAATATGATGTAAGGCAGTTGACAGACTGAAACATGAACTCATTGTTGATATGAATTAATAGAATGTGATTAAGAAGCTGCTAGAGTTTGGAGCTGTGTAAGATTTGTAACCATCTTTTAATTATGTATTGCTAGTAGTACCTTCTGTGTATGTCTTATTTTATGGAATAATTTCAATGTGTTAAACATAAGACTCTTTTCTTAATTGAAAGACAGCGTCACTGGCCAGGCCAGCATTTGTTGCCCATTCTAATTGACCTTGGAGCCACTGACTTGCTAGGCTACTTCCGAGAGCAGTAAAAAGTCGCCTGCATTGTGGAGAGTGTACAGTCAAGTTGTTAAGTCTGGTTAAGGATGGTAGATTTGTACCCTAAAGAACATTTGTAAATCCCGTTGGTTTCAAGGCAATAAATAACTTTATGGTCCCCATTACCAGGGCTAGCTTTATATTCCAGATTTGCTAATTGAATTCAGATTTCACCTGCCTCTATCGCCAGATTTGAGCCTATGAACCCATGGCATTAGCTTGAACATCTGAATTACTTGTCCAGTACTATCATCATTTCTCCTTCATGTTTATAGTTAAAATTCAATTTCTGTTGAGCCAGTTGTAAACACCTTTTCAGGTCCAAACTTAGAATTTGCAGACAAAACTTGCTTTACACCTAATGTACAGTTGCGTTTTGAAAGAGCGTACGGAGGCACCTCGGTTATTAAATAAGATGGGCAGGCATTATCTCGTTTGATTAATTGATTATTCGGATAATCAATTTTAGCTTAAAGCAGGGGAACCCATACTCATATAATGCTGTGCTCTACTGGAGAATTTGTCTAAATCTATAATTTTAGTGAATCTGACATTTAAACAAACTAATATTTGTAGTCAGCAAATTACAGGTTAAAATTAGAAGAACTAAACCCTTACCATGAAATCCCACCATTAAACAAGGTCCTGAACTGCTTCTACGATCGCAAAACCGTTTCCGGGATTTCCATCTCACGATAGAAAGACGGAAGCCCTGCCTTGCGTATGCGTTTACGTTCTTGGCCTTTTTTTTTAAATGAACGGCCCAGTAAAGTCCTAGGGATACTGTAAAACGCTTACTTCTGCAAAGGACTATGCAACAACCCTTCCCTAAAACAAAAATCCAGTTGCTAATGCTGGAGTTGCTTCTGTTTTTGTTTTTGCCAGCGTTTTCATATCTTCAGTATAGGTAAATCGAATACAGTGCAAGTACCTCTTTGATGTAAGGTGTTTGCGGGATCTTTGGATAATCCAATACTCAAATAATCGAGGTTCCTCTGTAGTTCTGGTTTTATGAAATTTTTCTTTTGGTTACCAGATCTTGACTTTGACTTACACCTAGACAGCTAACTAACTCTTTGTTTCATGTTGGACAGTTCCTCGCAATTTTTGTTTGTTGGAAGAACTTGAAGAAGGCCAGAAAGGTGTAGGTGATGGAACTGTGAGCTGGGGGCTCGAGGATGATGAAGACATGACACTCACCCGATGGACAGGAATGATTGTTGGGCCACCGAGGGTCAGTATGTTAACATGCCAAAAGGGTTAAATTACTGTCATGCAGATGTTCTTTCCTTGTGTTCCTTTGAGAATTATACTCATGTTTTCTACTTTCCTGTCAGGGTTGATATGTGCCAAAATACCTGTGAACTCAGGAATGGATGTAATCTACCATCATGTTGTGTTATACCTTTAATATTTGTGCTATATTGATTGCTTAAGATGATGGATAGAAAGTTCAGAGGTAGACTTTTGCTGTTGTACAGAAGGTGTTGGGAATTCGGATGCTGTTAACTCGACATAGGTGCCCTCAGCAGGCCCTTGACTGTCCTTGTGGACAAGTTGCCTTCAATAATTATTCTGTTACATTGAGGGCTAAATGGAGGACATGCGCTCTACCCTGAGACAGTTTTCTTGTATGTGCTGGCAATGATTTTGACCAGCATTGGATCTGTAAAGCCCTTTGTTTATCCATCATGTGATCCCTACCAATGCTAAGCAATCCATTGGTGTCACTGAGCTGATGCATTGTAGTAAGGAAGCAAAAGAACGAATAGTAGTAGGAAGGGAGATTTGAAATTCTTGGAACTTGGCTAATCTTTTTGTCTGAAAGGAAATAGAGGCATTTGTGTATGAAAATGCCTGAATTGGTTTCTAAACATGCAGTTAAAGCTGACATCTCTATGACAGTTTCAGTCGAGTGTAAGTGTCTGGTGAGGCACTTTACAAAAGACTTTTGGATCACTTTTGATATGTCTGCTGTATTGCTTTTGCATTTGATCTATGAAATATTACATGTATTAGTGTTTTTTTTTCAGACTTGTTTTGAAAACAGAATATACAGCCTGAAAATAGAGTGTGGGAGTAAATACCCAGATGTAGCTCCAACTGTTAGATTTGTAACGAAAATAAATATGAATGGAATAAATAATTCCAATGGAATGGTGAGTCAATTATTATCTAATCTTTATTTTCAGAAGTTGTTTTTGTGTAATGTTGCAATCTAAAATATATTACTTTTTAACCTTTTAACTTTTCATTTTCTCCTGACTTCTTCTGTCTGTAAGAAAACAAAATCTTATTTTTCTCTCTTTATTACATATTTCTATATGTGGCTCAAGATCCTGAATTAAAAAACTATGTAAATGATCAGCATTGTTTTTGTCAGTTTTTAAGGGCAGATCTTTGGATTTCATAAGAGAAGGTGAGGACATTTTGCTTCTAGTGTTTTTTTGTTATTAATCTAGGAGAGTGCATTTTGTCTTGGCGCGACTCAGTGATGCAGTTTTAATGGAGTAAATAACATTTATTATCACCATGGATCCCATATGCTATGTGATAGCATTGCATTATTCTTTAGTTTCCTTGTATTTCTTATGTTTCCCTGCAACTCTTCCCAAAATAAATAGCAGCTGTGCTAAATTGGAAGCCTTTGAGTTACATTAACCCTCATAGAATCCCTATGTGGAAACAGGCAATTCAGCCCGTCAAGTCTACATTGACCTTCCAAAGAGCATCCCAACCCAAACCCACCTCTCCACCCTATCCACGTAACCCTGCATTTCCCTTGGTTTATCCACCTAAACTGCACATCCCTGGAATGTGGGCAATTTAGCATGGCCAATCTGTCTAACATGCGCATTGTTGGTCCGTGGGAGGACACTGGAGCACCCAAACTAAACGCACACTGACATGGAGAACATGCAAACTCCACACACGGTCTCCCAAACAAAGTAAAGGTTCTATAAAATTTTACATTTATGCTGACAAAACATGTGTTTTACTAAACTTTTTTTCCTTGCAGGTGGATTCACGTAGTATACCAGTTCTATCTAAGTGGCAAAATTCCTATAGTATTAAGGCTATACTTCAAGATCTACGGCGTATGATGACTTGCAAAGAGAATGTGAAGATTTCACAGCCTCCTGAAGGACAGACTTACAACAATTAATTTTAATGGATCCAGACCCACCTCTCTCTCTCTCAAAAACTTCACTTCCTATTCATGTCTTGTCAATTCTCTGCAATACTAAATGCCAACAAAAAGATCTCAATCTTGAAATGTATGTCCACAAAAATGTTCTGAACCACAAATAAATTCAGTAATGGTGCAGAGTAACTTATTTTCTCTTATCAAGGCAATGATGATATCGATGATATACAAGCCATTGGAATCTTGGCTTCTATGGGAGGGAGGGGTGAAGATTGGGAGTGAAATCAAGACATTTATTGCCTGATCATAGCAAATATATATGTTAAACAGATTATTGGTAATAAAGGCAGTAGTTGGTGTATATAATGGCATGCTCTGGAATCTTCCGATAAAAAAGAGCTGTATTGAAAACATTTGAGGTTGTGTACGTTATGCAAACTACACATGATAAAGGGTTGTTGAAGTTTTTTGCTCATCATTTTGCTGCATTGTGGTGCAGATTAATTGTAATGTCAGTGTGTTGAGAATGTTTTAATATTTGTATTTATGAAAATGACTTTCTGTTAAGCAGCTCTTGTGTATCAAGTAATATTACGTTTGTTTACAGCCTGATTCTACCAAAACATGCATTTGAATTTGCGAGAAAAGAATATTGGTGTATAGTTAGGACTTCCTAAAATTAAAGCTAGTCTTGAAGATGTGAATAAGGTGCAGTGAGATGCTTTTCATTTAAGCCTTTGAATTGGGTGATACTGTTTGACCAAATGTATTTTAAAAAAGGTAGTGGTAAAATCATTCAAGTGGTTACTGGTTGCGAACTTACTGATTTCGCATGTGTAAGCGAAAACATTCATCTTTGCCTTTCAAACTTATCTTACTTCTGGAGGGCAAAGTGACCTGGCTAGTTAATATGCTAGGCTCAGATTTTCCCTTTAGAATCTTATGGGGAAAATGTTAATTCTCTCAGACTAAAAGCTGCTAATGATCGTGTCAGAAAAATAATCAGGTAGAGTATACTATCTGAAGTTTACTTTCTCGTGAGTTATCTCATCAATTTGCTGTATTTGAGAAGACTGTTTCCCATTCAAGTTTGTGAGAAAACTTAAGGTGGGTGTATTCATTTAATAAACAAAATTTAAAATCCTGCTCATCTTTCCATTTTTTTTAAACCAACCTTGGTGATTTTACCAGAATAGTGTAGACTTTCCACGAAAAAGCAGTGTACTTCAGGCCTCCACTTTTCTGCTTTCTCTATCTAGCTCATCTCAGTTACTATATATATATATATGCTGATGCATGAACAGTGGTTTCTAAAACCAACTAATATTAGTGTACTCAGCTTGAATCAGTATATTTAGGTATGATCACTAGCCAAATAGGATTCCCTCCATACCCAAAAATGCTTTACAACAATGAATTATCTTGAGCTACAGCCATCTTCATGAGAGAAATTGGGGATGGACAATAAGTGCTGGCCTTGCTAGCAATGTGTACTTACTACAATTGAAGATTTTTTTCAAAAACTCTTAACTGATATCCAAAGCTGAAGTACGGAATCCGCAACCAACATCAGGATCAATAATGCATCTAAAATTCTTGATCAACTTCTTTGCGTGTTGTATAGTACTTATGGAACATGAACAGGCCAATGCGTTCATTCATGTGTGGTTTTATTTTTTATGCGTAGATCTTCTGTTACCCTTTTTAAACCCCATCACCATATCCTTTTTAATCCCTTATCTCCCTACATATCTCCCCAGGTTCTCTATTGCTTGCACATTCTAAGCATTCTCTTCATAAGGAATTTGTCCAAAATTCCTACTAGATTCATGACCTACTTACAATCCATCTTATAGCCTTGCTGTAAGTTGCAATATCAATTTTTTGTCTACTGTATAACATTTTCCTAATCATAACGACCCATTTGGCAACAGAGACACCCATACAAAGCTCTTCTCAGAGCTGTTTCCTGGTCAGTCGTTCCCATTGGGTACAACCTCAGTTTTGTATCAGAAATGTTTTTTGTATATTCTCCTGTGTTTATTCTTTTAATAATATGAAGACCAGAACTGTTCAACAGAGTAGAGTCATACAACACAAACAGATCATTTGGTCCAACTTGTCCATGCCAGCCAAGGCTCCCCCAAGCTACACTAGTTTCGTTTGCTTGTGATTGGCCATATCCCTCTAAACCTTTCCCACTCGTACTTATCCAAATGTCTTTTAAATGTTGTAACTATACCTGCATGCACTACTACCTGTGCAGTTCATTTCACAAACAAACCACTGTTCTTAAAAACAAAAGTTACACATGTCCTTTTTAAAGTTCTCCTCTAACCTTAAAAAATTTGCCTCCTAGGGCAATGACCTTTGCTATTCACCTTATCCATGCACCTCATCCCTCAGCCTCCGACATGCCAATGAAAAAGAGACTCAGCCTATCTTTATAACTCAAACCTTCCATTTCTGACAGTATCCTGGTAAATCTTTTCTGAACCCTCTCCAATTTAATATCTTCCTAGAGCAAGATGACCAGAACTGTACATTCAGAACTCCAGAAGAGGACTCGCCAATTTACTGTATAATCTCAACATACCATCCCAGTTTCTATACTCGGTCTGAGCCATGGGGGCATGTGTACTAAATGCCTCCATAACCGCTGCCTATCTCATGCAAATTTCAAAGAATTATGCACCTGAACCATTAGGTCTCCCTGTTCTTCAACACTATCCAGGGTCTTACCATTAATTGTATAGGTTCTGCCTTTGTTTGCTTAACCAAAATGCAATATCTTACATTTATCCAAATTCTACCCAATCTGACACTCCTCAGTCCATTGACCCACTTAGTCAAGATCTCTTTGTAATCTTAGCTAACCAACCTCACTGTTCACTATACTGCCAATTTTGATATCATCCACAAACCTAACTGTCTCCTAAATTCTCATCCAAATTGTTTATGTAAGTGACAAAAGTGGACCCAGTCCTGATCCCTGCAAAAGATTTCTTGTCACAGGCCTCCAGTCTGGAAAAAAAAACCCTCCGCCACCGCCACTCTATATCTGACCATCAAGCCGGTTTTTTTTTTAAAATCCAATTGGCAAGCTCTCCTTGAATCTGTGATCTAACATAAAGTCTATGATGCAGAACCTTGTCAAAGGCTTTACTAAATTCTACGAAAGCAATATTTACTGTTCTGCCCTCAATCTTTTTTGTTACCTCAAAAAAAAATTGAGTTTGTGAGACACTTTCCTTCACACAAAGATGTTCTGTACAAGTTTAAACAACTGCTTTTTGGTTGTATTCTGTTAAAATTAAAGTCAGTGATTTTT
Source organism: Chiloscyllium punctatum (assembly GCF_047496795.1). NCBI lineage: Eukaryota > Metazoa > Chordata > Chondrichthyes > Orectolobiformes > Hemiscylliidae > Chiloscyllium > Chiloscyllium punctatum. Next base: position 66,237,933 of record NC_092743.1, read on the forward strand.
TTTTTTATATGGCATTGCAACCTTCAGTGTTTTGTGTATCTACCATGTTTGGCAATTTATTTTCCTCTTCCTCTCACCAAAGTGTATCATACCAAGGATAGATGTAAGAAGAGTTGATCGTGTGAGTGTCCTCAGATGGCTATGAACTTTGTGTTGTCATTCCTATACTGATTCATGCTGTATAATTAGTATATTGGGTATGGATGGTTGTAGAGCAGGATGAAATTGCAGGACTGGGGCAATGTGTAATTTGAAGATAAAACTTGTTGCTTTATTTAGCATCTTGTCCAAAGTGTTTCTAACCATCACAGGAAATCACCCTCGACTGTGGCAGCTAATTTTTAAAAAAATGCAGTTTAGTTGTCTGTGGCTTAATATCCTGTGACTTTACCCTGTTGAAAAGAGTAAACTTGCTTTCTGTGACATATTTTGGTACTGGCAGGGTTAATGATATAGCTTCATCTGGAGGGAGGATGAGTACCAAACCTGTATACCAAGCATGCATTTATATCATGCCTTTGAAGTATTAAAATATTCCATGGCATCCTGTAATGCATTATCTCTTCAAATCCCCAAGCCACATAAGACTTTGGCCAAGTGAGCCAAGTTTTGTCAGAGAGGTATTTTGAGGTTTGATGTGTGAAGGAAATTCCAGGCATTAGAACCTGTACAGCTGAAGGCACATCTATCAATATGGATAAAAGAAACTTGATGCACAATAGCCCAGAAAAGCAAACTTTTCAGGGTTGTGGCAGGTTGGAAACTGAGGTAAGGTCAAGGAAGGAGTTGAACACCAGGATGAAAATCGTAAATCTGAAGCTTTGCTGAATTGTGAACCACTCCGGTGATGGTAAGTGTGACTTGGATTTATGTCCTGTGATACCCTAAAACATTTCATAGCCAATGAATTATTTTAGAAATATAGTAACAATTACTAATGACCTTAGATTGCGCACAGCATGCCTTAGTGGTGTTAGGGGCTGAATGTTGGCTATGCCACTAGAAGAGGAAAATGAGACCATTTACCCTTGATTCCCAGATGTACAAAACACTAAATACTACTTTAGTAGAGATGGGGCAAGTTTTTAGCATTTTGTTTTTTTACTGCCTCCACTCCTTGTCTAGTTTTTATGAAATATGTTAAATTGCTAAGAATAGGCATAACCAGATCGCTAAATGTCAGTGTAAGACACCATAGTTGGTTGTCATTAACAAGTAAGATTACGTTTTGGTTCAATAACATTTTTGTGTTCACTAACACTTTTAGATTTGATTTGTAAAGGTACAATTTCAGCTGACACTGATTTTGGTGTTTACTGAAATGACTTATGCAAGATTCTTTGTCTTTATTTCATTGTCACCTTTTGAAAAGTGTTTACACAGTTTTGAGATAAATGTAAAAGTGGAAGAACAAGATGAAACAAGCTGACATTTGTTGCTTTGAAGGAAATGGACCCTTTCTGGAAGAGATTTGGAGAAAGAATGCAAATTGTATTTTAGTTCTATGTATGTCTACTGCTTAAAAATACTTCAAATATGGCCCACAAATAAAATTATTAATAATACCTTGTTGAAAATATACAATGGCACTTTATCTAAGAAAACCAGTGTTTTTGTGCTCTTCATTTGAGAGTTTTTGAAAATTGCCAGTTTTTTGGTTTCAAATTGTTTGCCTAATTTTGTTTTTGAAATTGGAGTTGAGGGAGTGAAGATTTTTGTGGGAGCAATAATAGAATATTGAAGATGGAGAAAAATTAAAAATCTCAGCATGCAGCACTAATGTTCAAATTTTTCACTGTGGCATGTTTCCAGACCCCTACCCCAAGAAACAACATTGTGCTCTGTATTGTGTAACATAATGGTTCTGAAAGAGTTGTTGCATGAAGTTGCATAAACTTCACCTAATCTGATGACACACAGTCTTTGGCAAATCAGGTCATGCATGTGATTTCAAGGTCAGAAGTAACATACCTACCTCTTGGTAGTCTTAACCAATTATACTTAATTAGTCAAAATATGTACTTTTTCGTATACTGCAATAAACTACCTCTTGTTATGTAAGATCAGTGCCTGTTGTGGAGACTGTCCATTATCTGTCTACTGCTGATGCCCATCACCTTAAAATCTACATGGAGTGGAGGATTTCATCTGTGTGAATATTGACAAAAGACTTCCACAGCCACAAACTGAAAGGTATTTGCTGAGACCCCTCATAATGCTTTTTTTTTTTACTATTTCTGTGTAAGTGCAGCAGACTTTATTTGCCCAACTTGGCAAGATCTGATTGATTAAACCTCTTCAGCTGGAAGACAAAGAGGAAAGGAGAGAGAAAAGCTTTTCAGAAAACCAGTCTTTTGCTGCTGCTTTAGCTTTTACTATTTGAAGAATCAAACAGTACTGTACAACCGTTGGCCCATCATGTCTGTACCACCAAATGCTACTACCTACACTAGCTCCACTTTCTGCAATAGCCCATAGCCTTGGATGGTAAGGCACTTCGTGTTCATTCAAGTAATTTTTAAAGATGCAGAGGTTGCCTACCTTAACAAACCTGTGTGTTCCTGACCCCCACCTCCATCGCTCTGTGGATGAAAATGTTTTTTTTTCCTGAAATCTGAACACTGCCCTTCTCCTTAAAATTGCACTTACTTGTTATCAACCCTTCAACTAAGGGTGCCCCCTCCCCTCCCCAATCTTCCCATATCCAAAGTAAACAACCCAAACTTATCCAGCTTTTCTTCATCGTGGAAATACTCCATTCCAGGAAACATCCTGGTGAATCTCCTTTGCACCCCTTCCAGTCCAATCACATCTTTCCTGTAGTGTGGTAACCAGAACTTTGTGCAGTACTCCAGCTGTAGTCTAATCAAAGTTCAAAACAGCCCCAACATGACCTTCTTGCTCTTATAATCTGTGCCATGACTAATAAAGTTAAGTGTCCTAGATGCCTCCTCAACTTCCTAACTTAAAATGTCTTGCCACACCTTCAGGGATCTGTGGACAAGCACCCCAAGATCCCTCTGTTCCTCTGAGTTTCGGTGGGTATTGCTATCCATTGAATACTTCCTTGCCTTGTTCTCTTTTAGAAAGTGCATCACCTTACATTTATCAGAATTAATTTACATTTACTCAGCCAATCAATCTATTTATGTCTTTCTGTGACCTAATATCATCATCCTCAATGTCAATCACTCAGCCAGTTTTGTGTCATTGCAGGTTTACTTACCATCCCTCCCACATTCATATCTAAATATTTATGAATATCATAAACAACGAGACCCAGCATTGATGCCTGTGTACAAAGTTAAAAATCACACCACTGTACACCAGGCTCCAAACACACAAATAGACTTATACCATCATCCTCTAATTTGTTAGACAAATTTGGATCTATCTTTCCAACTTACCAAAAAACGTTTGCCTTCATTATCAGTTTCCCAAGTGGGAGTTTATCAAAGACCTTGCTACATGTTAACTACATGTTGCCCTACCTTCATTGAAGCACTAAGTCATCTCTTTGAAAAATTCCACCAGATTTGTTAAGTATGACCTCCCTCTGACAAAGCCATGCTAGGTTCTCTCTGATCAAACCTTGCCTCTCTAAAGGATGATTGATTTTTCCCTTTACCATTTTCTCCAATAGTTTCCTTCCCATTGATGTTAGACACACTGGTCTATCTCTATCAGACTTCTTATAAAGTGGAACCATATTAGCTGTACTCAAATCCTCTGGCACCTCCCTGTAGCCAAGAATAATTTAAAAATTTGAGTCAGGGCCCCTGGAAATTCCTGCCATGTCCCCATAACAGCCTAGGATACAATTTGTGCAGACCTAGGTATTTGTCCATTTTTAAATAAACCAAAACTTCCAATACCTCCTCTTTTATATCAATTTATTCAAAAACTTCACAGTCCATCCTATTGAATTCTGTACTTGAGGGAAGGAGGGAATTGGGAACTGCTATTCATTGGCATAAGGAGAGCCAAAACTACCAACACATTGAGAAGAAAATTGGAATATCATACAACTTAAGGACTATTGCAGGAAGAAATCCTCAAGTGCTGGGTGCTGTAATCTGGGAGGAGAAGAATATGAGGACTGAAAATAGAGCTGCCCTATGGAAGAAAGTTAAAAATCGCACAATACCAGGTTATAGTCCAACAGGTTTAATTGGAAGCACACTAGCTTTTGGAGTGCTGCTCCTGTGGAAGAAGAGCACACTTTTCTCCCATACCACCTCCTTTGGTTATAAATTACCATTGCAGCTCCTGTTCTCATACCTGGATAAGAAGCAAACCTGTGATCTCCATCGTTTTGTTTCTCCTATTTTGTGGCTTAACCCTTTCTTCTTTTCCCTATATTTTATTGTAAAAACAAAATTTGATTGGGATATTCCTGCACTATTTATCGATCTCCACTGTGTATTACTTAAAACTTCAAAAACTGAAAAGGTGAGCCTGGCTCTGAGATCCATAATAGTTCCAAAATCAGATGATGGTGTGGCCTAGCAGTAACTAAACAACGGTAGTTGCTTCCTATTGCCTATCATGCTGATTACCAAAAACTGTAGAGTAAAGAGCAATGCACATCCTGAAATAAACAGAGTGACCTATGTGTGAAGGTAATGGGTGGGGGGGTTGTCAGCTCTTGGTCATTGTCTCAATCTCTAAACTGGATGGGAAGAGTATATGTCAGAAGTCTGAGTGGGTAATGCCCATGGCCTTCAAAAATAACCTTACTATTGGTGTGAGTTATCTGCTGGGGAAGCCACTCAAGGTATACTTTCACTGATCTCCTGAGCAATTTAAGATTAAGCATATCCCTGCTCCCTCTGCAAGATAGGATGTTGGTGATGGCTGCACAGTCCCGCTGGCTTGACGATAACCGATTTCAACATCGATGGCAGCAGAGAAGTACAGTATAGATTGCAGCACTTTTTACCCCTTAAAGAAGGGAAGTATACAGTGTGTTTCCTGCAAGAAACACACACCATTTCAGGACACCAAGTCACATGGCTCCTGGAGTGGCACAGAATGGACACCGTTATATTGATTCAAATTCTGATGGGATGGCTTTCTTGCTTTCCACATGTTTTCAGCCAGAGGTTCTGAGATTGAGGAGCATGCACTAAACCATTTCTTATGTCTTACCATCCACTTGGAGGGCACAGCATTTCACTTTATTGATGTATAAATTTCTCACACAACAGAAGCAAATAAGCATCATTGAAGAGGTCCACTCTTCTCAGCTCGATTGATGATGGTGAGTGAATCTTCCTTGGGGTGTGAGGTGGAGGGTTGGATTTGCCACAATGCTGACTGGTATCTAGCTCTGCTCAGTATTGGTGGTGAAGTCGAGGAACTTGACTAAGTCCTTTGACTTCAAGTGGACAACTGATGGCATCACCATCCTGACTCAAGTTGAGGGTTGTTAAGAAAGTATATACACTGTAGTGTGTTTGCTTTCATTAGCGGGGGGATTGATGTTGCAGCTCTATAGAGCCTTGGTTAGACCACACTTGGAATATTGTGTTCAGTTCTAGTTGTGTCTTTATAGGAAGGACGTGGAAACTTTAGAGATTGCTGCCCAATTACCCTCAACCCAAACTTCCCCTTTTGATTTCCCATTTTCAGTGAGCTAGGAGCTGCTAACTACCTGCTGCATCACACCAAGGAGGAAGAGAGTGCAACAGCTTCGTTAATGATTTTTTTTCCAAGCGGTCATAAGCTCAGATGCATACACTGCATGTATCTTGGTGGCTAATATAAGTTGGGATAAGAACTTAGAAAATGGAAAAAGGAGTATGCTATTTGACCCTTTGAACCTGCTCCACCAGTCAATATTAATATAGTTGATAATCTAATATTCCAGGTATGGTCTCACCAAGGCCCTGTGCATTTGTTACATAGCTTCCTGCTCTTGTATTCTAATTCTTTCACTATGAAGGCTAACATACAATTTGCTGTCTTCACTGCCTGCTGTACCTACGTGTTTACTTTCAGCAACCAGTGTAAAAGGACACATAGTTTCTTTTTATCTCCTCCTTTCTCAATCTATCATCATTCAGTTAATAATTTGCCTTCATGTTTTATTACCAAAGTTGATAACCTCACCACATTACACTTCATCTTCTTTGTATTTACCCACTCCCTGAACTAGTTTACATCATGCTGAAGCATCCCTGCATATCCACAATTCATTCTCCCAGCCAACTTTGTGTTATCTGCGAACTTCAAGATATTACATCGAGTTCCCTGATTTAAATCATTAATAGATATTAAAGATTATATATTAATAATATATATTAATGAATAGATGGGGTCCAAGCACTGAGTTCTGTGGTACCCCACTAGATACCAGCTGCCACTCAGAAAAATAGCTCTTTCTTCCAGCCTGTCAATCAGTACTCTATCCTTGTCAGTAACTACCCCAATCTCATATACCTTAATTTTAATGCTAATCTCTTGTATGGCATATTATCAAAAGCCATATGAATGCCCAAGTAAACCAGATCCACTAGCTCCCCCTTGTGAGCTCTTAGACACATCCTCAAGGTTTGTCAAGCATGATTTCCCTTTTGTAGATTCATGCTTAGTCAGTTTGATTCTGTCACTGTTTTCCAAATGCTCTGCTATTAAATCATTCCTCATGGATTCTGCATTTCCCTCAATACTGATGTCAGGCTAACCACTCTATAATTCCCTATTTGCTCTCTATCTCTTTTTTTAAAATAGTGAAGTAACACTGGCCAATCCATTGGAACTTCCCGAGAGTATAGACTCTTGAAAATTGACCGCCAGTGCATCTGCTATTTTTTAGGGCCACTTCCATGAGCATTCTAACATGTAGGTTATTAGGCCCTGGGATTTTATCAGCCTTTAGTACCATCAATTTTCCCAACATGAATTCTCTAATCATATTGATATGTTGTGCAAGTTATCCAGGTGTAAGTTGGTTGTAGCTAGGCTTGGAGGAAAAGGATGGATCAAGTTGTGAAACTTGGAAAGGTTCAGAAAATATTTACAAGGATGTTGCCAGAATTGAAGAGTTTGAACTATAGGGATGAGGCTGAATCGGCTGGGGCTATTTTCCCTGAAGTGGGTGATCTTATAGAGGTTTATAAAATCATGAGGGGCATGGATAGGGTAAATAGACAATGTCCTTTCCCTGGGGTGGGAGAGTCTAGACGGCATAAGTTTAAGGTGAGAGAGGCAAGATTTCAAAAATACCCAAGGGACAACCTTTTCATGCAAAGGGTGATGCATGTATTGAATGAGCTGCCAGAGGAAGTGGTGGAGGCTGCTACAATTACAAAATTTAAAAGGCATGAATGGATATATGATTAGGAAGAGTTTAGAGGGACATGGGCCAGGAGTTTAGAGGGACATGGGCCAGATACTGGCAAATGGGACTAGATTAATTTAGATTGGCATGTACGAGTTGGACTGAAGGGTCTGTTTTCATGCTGTATATCTCTAAGATTCTATGACCCTATTTGACAGCCTACCAGACAGTGCTATTGCTGGTATTATTTTGCTGGAGATGACTTAGGTGAAGGAAGATTATGTATATCAGGATTGTGTTTTAAGGAATTTAGGAATGTTAAGGAGCAACTTGTGCAAAAGTTTTAAGGTTTTAATGAAACAGATGGAGTGCCCTACTCCTATTTCCAGGTTCCTCTCTGTAAGATGTAACAACACTCCCACATTCAGAAATTTACTCAACATTTCCAAAAACACCCCAGATCTTGCTCTACTTTGCAATAGCAGAAATTGTTTAAAAATCTTTACCTGTGATTTGGTGTCAAACACTTTAAGGAATGTTGGACCTATTTTGCAGTTTAATACTGTTTGAACAGTGAAGCATAAATTTGTCCTAACATTGCATCACCTGGTTGGGTTGTGTGACATCAGGATAACACTTCTTCACAAATGGAAAGGGGATGTCTGGGACAAAATTTGCTCCAAGTACCCTAGTTTAACACATTTTCTAACTTTTAAAGCTAAGTTTGAATCCAGTGGAATGATGGGAAAAAATCTTCCTCACTCTTTCGGCTATATAAATTTGCATAAAATGTATTATTTGTGGTCATAAGAAGAAACTAGTTTATATAATGCATTTTCAATCTCTGGACATCTTAGATTGTTTTACAACTGATAAAATGCAATCACTGTTGTAAGAAATCCAATTTTCCCACAGTTACTACAAATGACAAATAATAGACGATAGATACAAGTTCTGCAGTAACCAAAAATGGTATGACATGAAAAAAATAGCCAGGATCACCACTCCTGTCCATTTCCCGGATGCCAAATATATGTTGTGGAAGGCAATGATGTGTGCATCCCTCATGTGATTCAGAATGCAGTGTGTGCAGATTGTGACTTCAGGCAGCCTTTAACACAGTTTTGACTTCTGCGCTACCATTTTGGATCTTGCAGTTTCAATAAAAATTTTCTTAAAATATATACACATATGACCAGCACCAAAAATGATACTGCCCACCAGTACTGCATAAATTGTTGCCACTTACCTTAATTAATACAAAAAGGTTCAATTTCCTCATTGCTTCCAGTATATTAGTGATGTATGGATAAGTGAGGAATATTTTTTGCTGTAGACCTACGTGAAAATTATTTCCATTCAATTTCCACCCATGAAACTTAGTTTTCCTCAGTTCTTTTGTGCTTTTTGAACCACCCAACAATTCCAGCCATCCTGTCACAGCCAGGAAGGAGAATATTTCAGGGATGAATGTCCTGTACATCACAGAGTCTAGGAAGATATTCGACCAATATTAGAGTAGTCATTTTAGGTGTTGTTGATAGCCACCTAACAATATAATGAGGTGAATATTAAATGGACAGTAAATTGCATGGAAAATGAAAGAAATCTGGGCTTCCTGCTTGGCAATAAGTTATTGCAGCAATACCGAACAGCAGTGAGTAAAACAACTCAGTATTACAACGTATTCAAAACTTAATAGAGAGGTGATCCTCCATTATAAATTGTCATATTTGGGTCAATTGTAGAATAATTGTTTGAAATGGATTATAGTTTATCAATAACTAAAATTCCATATCATGGATGGTATAAGGCACAAAACTGTGATTTTTGTTTAATCTACCAATATCTTTGCTCTTAAGTTGGGTTGAATCTCTGTTGACTCAACATATCCTGACAGTAAACAGACCTAGATAAAACAGGTTAGTGGAAGCAGTCTCCAGTTAGCTCTATTTGTCACAAGAATCCACTCAAGCCACAATCATTTCTCTTTTGGGATCTTCGTGGTACTGAACAGTCAGTGATCTTTGCTTTTTCAACAAGAATCTTCCCTTTTTCAACTTTTGAGACACTGATTTCTCAGGGTCTGAAAGCTACTGGAGCTAAATGACATCACTGCACTTCAAGGGTACCAGGAAATGGAAGGATTCTGAAGAGCATCCCTTGTTACAACAATGCAGACCTGTGACACGTAAACATCATGTTCAAAATAGAAATAATGGGGACAACGTAACTAATGTCAAGTGCACTCAGAAAGATCAAGAAAACCTAGCATTACATGAGAGTCTGGACTACCTACCTTCTCACAGTGATATTTATAAAAAATGGTTGCGAGAAAAGCCTTACAGGTAATGAGCACAATTTCTGCTTATTGTTTGGATATTTTCATTACAGGATCAGTAATATTAAGTTTTAAGAATGTAAGCACATTTTAAAAAGTCTAATCAAAGGCTCATTTTAGAGTGCTACCTTTGAAAAAAAATTGTATTTATACATTACTTCTTTTTAAACTTTGGATATTTCAAAGTGCTTTACAACCAATAAAATATTTTTGAAGTATAGTTATTTTTGTATAAAGTGGAATTACCAAATTAGTCCCAGCAAACTCCCACAAACAGCAGTGTCTTAATGACCAAATAGTTTGGGTTCCATTGTAATGTTGAATGAGGAATAGATTTGGTTAAGGCACAGTGGATAACTGCCATGCTCTTCTTTGAAATAATGCCATGAGATCTTTTATATCCTGCAGAGCAGAAATGTGGGCCTTCAGTTTAATATCTCATCTCAAAGTCGGTACCTTCGTCTCAGCCCTCCTTTAGTAATACACTGGACTGTCAGCCTTGATTTTTGTGTTCTTGGAGTGGGACTTGAACCTGAACTCTCACGACACGCCTGAACAGCTTCCTGGAAAATGAGCATTTTAATCTGCTCACATTTCTGCACTAAATGCTGAGTGCCTCTTTGTATGTGTGTTTCTTGTATGGACATTGACCGAAGATGGGATTGGCTCAGAGGGCATGTCTTTCATGCTACAATAGCTGACCCATGTTTACTGTTTGATTGTACACATGGAGAATAGGTAGAATACCAGATGTCTGGAGAGTGCTTGGTGCCAGTAGGGTATCCCAATAGAAGCCAGTGACTTTTACATGAGAAAAGGAAAAGGAAAAATACATTGTGGGATGAGATTGTTCCCAAAGGTAGCTACATTTGTTCAGAGTATAATGAGTTTAAGGACAGATATTTAGTAAAGGGATAATGTGGAGTTGTGGTGAGTAGAGGTTACATTATTCTGAAACATATGGGCTTTTTTATGGTTAACAGTGTTCTGAGAAAAACTATGGCTGAGCAACTAATATGGCTGCAAAAGTAATTGGAATGTTGTTAAGTGCCTCCACTTTGAAGAATTGCCAGATGTTTTAACAGTAGAAATTTTAAAAACCTGTAATCTTGAGCTTGAGCCTTCTCAAGTACAGACACTATCATGGCACCACACGAGCCCTTCAATCCCCAGAATAAATATTTTCTAATCAACCTGTTCAGAGGTGTTATTACGTTTCTTTGAGTTTAAACTGAGGGTCACCACACCTCAGGCATGAGGTGAGGTTGATAAGGCAGGATCATAAGACCATAAGAGATAAGAACAGGAGTAGGCCATTTGCCTCTCGAGCATGGCTGATCCAATTTTCCTCACGTCCACTTTCATGCTCTTTCCCCATAGTCCATGATTCCATGACTATCTCAGCCTTGATTGTACTCTTCCCCCATAGCTCTCTGAGGCAAGGAGTGCTAAAGACTCACAATCCTCTGACAGAAGAAATTCCTTCTCATCTCAGATTTTTGATTGGTGCCCCTTTGTGTTGCAGCTTTCTGCAGTTTTCTTCATTTAAGTAATACTCTGTTCTTTTTGCCTTCCAAAATGAACCACTGCACTTTTCCTACATTATACTCCATTTCCAACTTTTTGCCCACTTACTTAACCTATCAATATCTCTGTTTGTGTCCCACTCACAACCTGCTTTTCCACCTATTTTAGTTCATCTGCAAATTTGGCTACAACATATTCATTTCCTTTCTCCAAGCTATTAATTTATGTTGTAAGCAGTTGCAGTCCCCAGCACTGATCTCTGTGGAAACCTGCAAAACAAAAACTCTTATCCCCACTCGTTTTTTCCTGCCACTTAGCCAATTCTCTATCCAATATACCTCTAACGTCGTGGGGTCTGACGTCTTATGACTTAACCTTTTGTGAGGTACCTCGCTGAACACCTTATTGAAGTCCAACAGCAAGATATCTACTGGTTTGCCACTATCTACTTTGGTTAAGACATCCTCAAAAACTTCTAATAACCTAGTCAGACATGATTTCCCTTTCATGAAACCATGCTGACTCTGCTTGATTAGACTATGATTTTCCTAATGTTCTGTGATTATTTTCTTAATCATAGAACCCTTTGGGGCAGATAGTGGCCATTTGGCCCATCGAGTCTGCACCAAGCCTCCAAACAGCTTCCCACCCAGATAAATCCCATCCCTGCAGGCCTGCATTTACCATGGCTAATCTACTGAGCCTCCACATCCCTGGATGCTACGGGGCAATTTAGCATGGCCAATCCACTTGTCCTGTGTATCTTTGGACTGTGGGGGAAAACCAGACCAGCCAATAGAAACCCATGGAGACACTGGGAGAAGGTGCAAATTCCCCACAATTGCCCAAGGCTGGATTCCAACCTGAATCCCTAGTGCAGAAAGGCAGCAGTGCCAACCACTGTGCCACATACTGCCCATAATAATTGATTCTAATACTTTTCCAACAATAGATGTTAGACTATTTAGCCTATATTTACCTGCTTTTTGCCTTCTTCCCTCTTTGTAAAAGAGTGTCACATTAGCAGTTTGCGAGTCTTCTCCAGACTTAATTGATTTTTGAAAAATTACAACCAATGCACCTTGAATTTCTGTAGCTACTTTTTCTAGGATCCTAGGAGATAGGGAGAAAGTGAGGACTGCAGATGCTGAAATTACAACCATTGCCCTCCAGCGCATCTCCTGCACTTCATGCACCACCGGCCTTGAACCCCACCCCTCTCAAAGCAACAAGGACAGAATCCCCCTGATCCTCACCAACCTCCACATACAACGCATCACCTTCCGCCACTTCCACCACCTCCAAACTGACCCCACCACCAGAGACATGTTTTCATTCCCACCCCTATCAGTGTTTCAAAAGACCATTCCCTCCGTGACTCCCTCGTCAGGTCCACAGCTCCCACCAACCCACACCCCACTCCTGGCACCTTTCCCTGCCTCCGTAGGAAGTGCAAAACCTGCACCCATACCACTCCCCTCACCTCCATCCAAGACCCCAAGGGATCCTTGCACATCTGTCAGAAATTTACCTGTACCTGTACCAATGTCATCTATTGCAATCATTGCACCCTGTGTGATCTCCTCTACATCAGTGAGACAGGATGCCTTCTTGCAGATCATTTCAGAGAACATCTCTAGGACACCTGCACCCACAAACCCCACTGCCGCATCAAGGACATGCAGGTCCTGGGCCGCCTCCACCCCCAAAATGTTACTACCCGATGCCTGGAGGAGGGACGCCTCATATTCCACCTTGGGTCCTTGCAACCATACGGGATCAATGTGGATTTTAACAGCTTCCTTATTTACCCTCCCCCACATCATCCCAGTCACAAGCTTCCAAATTGGCACTCCCCTCCAGACCTGTCCATCACTGCCCCCTCTGACCTATCATCTTCTCCCTCACCTTCATCCACTTATTGCTTCCCAGCTACCACCCTCCAACTGCACCCTACTCCCATTTATCTCTCAGCCCTGACCCACAAGCTTCATTCCTGATGAAGGGCTTATGCCCAAAAGGTCAATTCTCCTGCTCTTCAGATGCTGCCTGACCTGCTGTGCTTTTCCAGCACCACACTCGACCCTCAGATATAAGCCATTCAGGGCCAGGGTACTTCTGTGCCTAACCTCATTAGTTTATCCGATAATGATGGTGATGATACTTCATTCCACCTCCTGTATTTTTTAGTTTTAATGTGATGTTGGCAGTGTCTTCCTCTGTAAAGACTGATGTAAAGTATCTGTTTAACTCCATGCCATTTACTTGTTCCCCAAAACTGTCTCCCAAGATTCATTTTCTAAGGTGCATATGTTCCATTCACCTCTGTCATTTTTTTTATATGCTGAAAGAAGATCTTTTTTTCATTTTTATATTTCTCTCTAGTTTGCCCTTCTATTCTCTCCCTTTATCAGTCCTCCCATGCTGGATTCTGAATTTATCCCAGTCTTTCAGGCTGTCACAAATATTTCTTTCTAAAATGCTTTTTCTTTTAACTTTATATTCTCCTTAACTTCCTTAGTTAGCCATAGTTGCTTCATCCCTCTCTTAGAATCTTTTCTTCTTTTTGGAATGTATTTTTCCTGAGAGTCATGAATTACTTCCTTAAATGTCTGCTACTGTTTGCTTACTGTCATTATGCTAATCTATCTGCCCAGTTCACTTTCGCTAACTCTATCCTCATTTCATTGTAATTCTATTTATTTAAATTAAACACAGTTGTTTCTGACTCAAGTGTCTCACTCTGGAATTCCTAGAGGATCTTTTACTCTCTGAGTTAATTTATTAAACCTGTTTCATTACTCATTGCCAGATCCAAGATAGCCTGCTCCCTTGTAGGCACCATGATATATTGCTCTGGGAAACTATCCCGAATGCACTCTATGAATTTGTTGTTATAGTTATGCTGTCCAACTTGATTAACCCAAGTAACATGACGATTTAAGTCACCCATAATTATTGCTCTATTATTTTCACATGCTCATATTATTTGTTGATTTATAGCCTTTACTACGGAGTGGCTATCATTTGGGGATCTCTACACTGCTCCTAGCAATGTCTTCTTTCCCTTTCTGTTTTTTTACCTTGGCCCAAATGGTTCCCTACATCATCTGAGCCTAGATTTTCTCTCACAATTGGCCTCATTTCATCTCAGATTAACAGTGCTACCCTACCACCTTATCCATCCCTTCTGTCTTTCTGAAAGTTCAAATATCCCTGAATGTTAAGTTTCCATTTTGATTTCCTCATAATAATGTTTGAGTAATGGCTATGAGACCACATTAATTTACACTATTTTCACTGTTAATTCATCTACCTTATTCCTTGGTGCAATATGACCTTCACACATTCTGCCCTAATTTTCTATGTGACTGAACCCACCCTCACGGTATTTAGTTTAAAATCCTACCCACAGCACAGATTTGCCAAATTAGTGGGTGGCACGGTGGCACAGTGGTTAGCACTGCTGCCTCACAGCACCGGAGACCCGGGTTCAATTCCCACCTCAGGTGACTGACTGTGTGGAGTTTGCATGTTCTCCCCGTGTCTGCGTGCGTTTCCTCCGGGTGCTCCAGTTTCCTCCCACAGTCCAAAAATGTGCAGGTCAGGTGAATTGGCCATGCTAAATTGCCCGTAGTGTTAGGTAAGGGGTATGGGTGGGTTGCGGGTCGGTGTGGACGTGTTCGGCCGAAGGGCCTGTTTCCACACTGTAATGTAATGTAATCTAATCAAATGGTTGCACATTAGGTACAAAGCCTTTAAGTTCGTTCTATTATTAAATTTTCATCCACTTTTACACTTCCTTGGTGCAATATGACCTTCACACATTCTGCCCTAATTTTCTATGTGACTGAACCCACCCTCACAGTATTTAGTTTAAAATCCTACCCACAGCATTAGTTATGTGATTTGCCAGGACAATGATTTTAGAATAATTCAAGTGGACCCTGTCTCATCAGAACAGCTCCCACATCATGTAGGTACAACACATTGCCTGGCCTGGTATCTCTATTTTACTTGCCTCGTTCTTAATTTTTAAAAACAAATTTCCTATTGGTCTTTTAGTCGTTAGTCTATAAAATATTTGTCCTATTTATCTTTAGTCTGAAAGAATCTTATAATAAAGGAGTCAAATAACAAACTTACAGCTTTCCTCTGTTGTCACTCTATGCTATGTGCTGGGCTCCCAATCCCGGTCTTTAATTTATCCAGTTAAAAGAAACCTATGAGCAAAAAAAGTAAGCAAAACACATCTAATCCCCTCTACACCGAATTCCCATGCTGCTCCAAATTTCCAGAAATATACATTCACTTGGGCTGTGCCTCATTCTGGGTATGATCAATTCTTCCTGATTGTACTAATCTTCTTTGGAGACTTCAGCCAGTGTGGAAAAAGAACCTGCTCTGATTGTGCTCACTTTGTTAGCAAAGCAGGAAAACAGATTATTATCTCAATGGTGATAGGTTAGGAAAGGGAGAGGTACAATGAAAGCTGGGTTTCCTTCTAAATCAGTGACTGAAGGTATGCGTGCAGGTGGAGCAGGTGGTGAAGAATGCAAGTGGTAAAATAGAAGAAATAACTAAGGATAATGAAGACCTGAAATAAAAATAGAATAAAAGCCAAAGGCACTGTAAATGTTGTAAATCGGAGACAAAAACAGAAATTGCTGGAGAAACTCACCAAGTCTGGCAGCATCCATGGAGAGAAAGCAAATTTAATATTTTGAATCCAGCCACCCTTCTTCAGTAAAAGGGTTCTAAGTTTCTCCAGCAATTTCTATTTTTGTTGATACAAATGATATGTTGACCTTCATAGCAAGACAATTTGAGTAAAAGAACTGTGAGGTCTTGTAGCATTTGTACAGGGTCTCGGTATGATCGTACCTGGAATATTGTGTGCATTTCTAGTTTCCTTATCTGGGAAAGGATATTCTAGCTTGATTCCTGGGATAGCAGGACTGAAGGTTTAAAAGAGACGGTATTGGTGAGGTCTATATTTACTGGAGTTTAGAAAAATGAGGGGTGACCTCAAAGAAATCTATAAAATTCGAACATGACTGTTCAGCATAAATATTGGAAGGATATTTCTGATGACCAGGAAGTCTAGAACCAGGGGTCATTCTCTAAGGATGTGTGTTATACTGCTTAGGACTAAAGGTATGGAGAGAAAGTAGGAACTGGACTGAGCTGGATGGTCAGCCATGATTATGGAGGAGCAAGCTCACAAGGCTGAACAGCTTACTCCTGCACCTATTTTCGATATTTCTATGGTATCAGAATCAGTCTTACCTCCTTTCTTGAAGATGGTCCTAATTACAGCATCTTGGAGATCCACTGAATGTGCTTTTCATTCTGGATGAGCTCATTTACCTGTGCCATTGTAAGGCTTCTCTGTCATTTTTCAATATTGTGGCAGAGATTCCATCTTCTACATTGGCTTTGTTAGTTCTCAGGTGTTGGAAGGAGTTTCTAATCTCCTATGGGGCTAGGGTTATGCTGAGATAATGAAGGGTAGTATGCTTTGGAATACAATCACTGGAACCAAGCAATAGTCTCAGCATTTTATCTGGAAGAGGACACCATCACTGTTTGCCTTCCCTTCACCTTCCTTACTAATCACATTTTCCAGGGAATTATGCCCCTCTCAATTCTGGCATTGAAATCACCAAACTTGTCTCTCCTTGGGACATGGGACAATAACTGACCAAAGCTTGAGTAGAATGCTTTGTTGGTCTCATCTATCACTTCTAGAGTTGGTGTGCCTGTATTAATGACTGTGGTGCACTGTTTCTGGATTAGGGTCAACTGAAAGGTCATGAGGCATTTATTTATCCCTCAGGAAGGCTCGCACAAACAGTCATTCAGTTCATTTATTTATTGTAAAAGAAATCCCATGGATTCAGTGTTTTCCCTCAGACTTACTCAGAGAAGGCATATTCAATGCTTGATTCTTTGAGCTGATCTTTTCCTGTCTGCTGTGTCTCCTTTAGGGCAGCAATGAGAAAAGTCATGGCACTTGATTTCAAGGCTATTACAGCGGTGTGTCATTCACACCTGGTCTCATTGGGGTTGTCTATGATGGTGCTGATGGTTCCAGTTTCTAAGTGTTATGTTGGGGGTGCTGCTGGAAGATGTCCATTTGTGGGCCCTTAAAATGGGGTGACTGTTGTTCACTAACTAATGCATGGTCCTAGTGGAATAATGGCACGTATGACTGAGACATTTAGAGACCAGGTTCAGCTGTATAGATGGACAGACACTGGGACATGCACTCTCTCACAGACAGCCTCTAATCTCCCTTCGCCCTTATCCTCGGAGCCAAGCTAGAATCTTGCTTGTGGGTTAACTATTGGTCACTTTTGAAACAGAGATTCTGCTCTATATCAACCAGCTCCTGTAGATCATCAAAGACTAGAGCAGGCTGCATGCTTCACCACACACCAATCAAATCTTCCTCCTGTGCTCACATCACTTTAAATTCCTGATATCACTTTTCACCGTCTAGTTTCTAGGCCTTCCCTCTCTCGAGACTTTAACTGCCCAGATCCAACTCTGTCCTCAAATAAAAGCAAACTATTATGGATGCTGGAGATCTTTCGTGAAAAAAACAGATAATCTCAGTCTGTCCAGTAGCATCAGTGGACAGAGAGAAATAAAGTTTACCTTTCAGGTCTTTGGAGCTGTCTGTCTCCTCACTGTTCCCAAATCTGAAGCTCCTCTCCCGTTTCTCCCTGTTGCTTTAGCTGGCCAAGTTTGCACAGCTTCCAACTCTGTCAATGGTCTCTCTTTTCCTGCTGCTCTCACTAACCAGCTCTGCCTTCCTTCTCACTGCTCCTAAATCTGAAGCTGCCAACCCCTCACTTTCAGTGGCCACGCCTACCTCTTTCTTCTTTGCTCCTGAATGATGCACACAATGGCAGGAATAAACATCCTAAAGTAGATACACTGTAGCAACTCAACAGGACTCCTTTGACAGCACCTTTCAAATGTGTAATCTCTATCATCTAGAAGGAAAAGGGTAGCAGATGCATGGGAACACCACAACCTGCAAATTCCCTACCAAATCACAGATCATCCTGGCTGTACCTCTATTGAAATTGTTTCTTTATTGTCATTGGGTCAAAATCCTTCAAGAAAACGACATCATCCCAGTACCAAAGAAAACGCATGCAGTATGCCTCAACCACTACAGTCTGGTGGTCCTGAAGTCCATATGATGAAGTGCTTCAAGAGATTAGTCATGGCCCACATCAACTCTAGCCTCCGAGCCTGCGTCGGTCCCTAGCAATTTGCCAACCAGTGAAACAGGTCCACAGTGGATGGCATTTCCCTAGCCTTGGAACATCTGGATAATAAGGATACCTATGTCAGGCTTCTACTTATTGACAACACCATAATGCTTACCAAACTAATCTAGCAGCATTCACATAATTATCTGCCTTCCTGATAAAAAATCATTGAGACTCAAAACATTAGCTTGCTTTCTCTCCATGAATGCAATCTGACTCACTGTGGCTTCCAGCATTTTTTGTTTTCAGTATAAGTTCCAGTATCTGCAGTAATTTGATCCTGCTCTCGCATATACCTTGTTGTTGCAGAGTGCTGGTAAAGAGCAGACTGGAGGCTGAAGCAATGCAGGACAATTTTTGTATTTGGGTCTGGTGTCATGTGCTGAGCTGCTGCTGTTTGGAACTTTTTTACCTAGATTGAGAAAGAGGGAGGTGCAGCAAGACCTGGATGGTCCTTGTACACCAGTCATTGAAAGTAGGTATACAGGTCAGCAGACAGTGAAGAAAGCAAATGGTACGTTGGCCTTCATAGCGAGAGGATTCAATACAGGGATGTCTTGCTGCAATTGTACAGGACCTTAGTGAGACCATATTGTGTGCAGCTTTGGTCTCCATATCTGTGTATGAATGTTTTGGGTATGGAGGGAGTGCAATGACGCTTTATTAGGCGGATTTCTGGAATTACAGGACCTACATATTAAAATCGGTTAGGATTATTTTCACTGGAATTTTGAAGAATGACGGGGTATCTCACAGAAACCTATAAAGTTCTAACAGGACAAGATAGAGTAAAAAGACAGGAAGGATGCTTCCAATGACTGGAGAGTCCAGAATCAGGGATCACAGTCTAAGGATATGAGGTAGGACATTTAGGACTGAGATAAAGAGAAATTTCTTCACCCAGAGAGTGGTGAGCCTGTGGAATTCTCTGCTATAAAAAGCAGTTGATTCCAAAACATTTGATGTTTTCAAGGATTTGTATATAGTTCTTAGGGCTAAAGGGAATAAAAGCTTTAGGGAGAAAGTGGAAACAGGGTATTGAGTTAGATGATCAGCCATGATAATAATGAAGGGTGGAACAGGCTCAAAGGACCAAATGGCTAATCTCTGCTCCTATTTTCTGTTTCTCTGTAAGACTATTGCTGTATGTAGGCATGTGAGAGTAAGGTGGAATATGTGGATGATGTGCATGAGTTCTAACTATCTTGGTTGAATGATGACAGATATGACTTTTATGATAGCTTCATATTTTATCATTTTTGTTGGTAGGGCTTGAAAGATTATGTGCATTGATGCTCTTTTGTTGTAGAGGTCAATGAAAGGACAGTTGAACTTGTTTTAACAGCTCATATCTCGAATATCACGTGCCTTGTGATAGATGTTTATTTACTGCAGACACCTTTTCCTGGGTGTCTGCCTATTGAGTTGCAGCTTCTGCTTTGGAGATTGTTTGAATCTTTTTTTTGATGCTAGCCTGAGGAAGGAAAAGACTTTTCCAGCTCAGCTATCCTGCTTAGAGTCATAGATAGAGTCATAGAGATGTACAGCATGGAAACAGACCCTTCGGTCCAACCCATCCATGCTGACCAGACATCCCAACCCAATCTAGTCACACCTGCCAACACCCGGCCCATATCCCTTCAAACTCTTCCTATTCATATACCCATCCAAATGCCTCTTAAATGTTGCAATTGTACCAGCCTCCACCACTTCCTCTGGCAACTCATTCCATACATGTACCACCCTCTGCGTGAAAAGGTTGCCCCTTAGGTCTCTTTTATATCTTTCCCCTCTCACCCTAAACCTATGCCCTCTAGCTCTGGACTCCCCAATTCCAGGGAAAAGATTTAGTCTATTTACCCTATCCATGCCCCTCATAATTTTGTAAAACTCTATAAGGTCACCCCTCAGCCTCCGATGTTTCAGGGAAAACAGTCCCAGTCTGTTCAGCCTCTCCCTATAGCTCAAGTCCTCCATCCCTGGCAACATCCTTGTAAATCTTTTCTGAACCCTTTCAAGTTTCACAACATCTTCCTGATAGGAAGACCAGAATTGCACGCAATATTCCAACAGTGGCCTAACCAATGTCCTGTATAGCCGCAACATGACCTCCTAACTCCTGTACTCAATACTCTGACCAATAAAAGAAAGCATACCAAGCGCCGCCTTCACTATCCTATCTACCTGCGACTCCACTTTCAAGGAGCTATGAACCTGCACTCCAAGGTCTCTTTGTTCAGCAACACTTCCTAGGACCTTACCATTAAGTGTATAAGCCCTGCTAAGATTTGCTTTCCCAAAATACAGCACCTTGCATTTATCTGAATTACACTCCATCTGCCACTTCTCAGCCCATTGGCCCATCTAGTCAAGATCCTGTTGCAATCTGAGGTATCCTTCTTAGCTGTCCACTACACCTCCAATTTTGGTGTCATCTGCAAACTTACTAACTGTACCTCTTATGCTCGCATCCAAATCATTTATGTAAATGACAAAAAGTAGAGGACCCAGCACCAATTCTTGAGACACTCCACTGGTCACAGGCCTCCAGTCTGAAAAACAATGCTCCACCATCTTTGAGCCAGTTCTGTATTCAAATGGCTAGTTCTCCCTGTATTCCCCGAGATCTAACCTTGCTAATCAGTCTCCCATGGGGAACCTTGTCGAATGCCTTACTGAAGCCCATTATAGATCACATCTACCGCTCTTCCCTCATCAATCCTCTTTGTTCCTTCTTCAAAGACTCAGTCAAGTTTGTGAGACATGATTTCCCATGCACAAAGCCATGTTGGCTATCCCTAATCAGTCCTTGCCTTTCCAAATACATGTACATCCTGTCCCTTAGGATTCCCTCCAACAATTTGCCCACCACCGACATCAGGCTCACTGGTCTGTAGTTCCCTGGCTTGTCCTTACCATCCTTCTTGAAGAGTAGCATCACGTTAGACAACCTCCAGTTTTCCGACACCTCACCTGTGACTATCACTTCTCTAGCTTCCCACAGAGGTCTAGGGTACACCTGATCAGGTCCTGGGGATTTATCTACCTTTATGGGTTCCTCGACATCCAGCACTTCCTCCTCTGTAATATGGACATTTTGCAAGGTGTCACCATCTATTTCCTCTGATTGTCTGATTGTCCTCCTTAAAAGAATTTTGAAGAATTCTCAACAATGTGTATCCTGAGCAAGTTGCAATGACAAAGGGGATCAGAGACATTTGCTGGTGTTTGGTGACACCTGACAGACTGTCAGCTGCCTTAACATTCCACACTTTCCCTTTGCTTCAAGATCTAATCCCAAAATGGACGTTATTTTCCCAAAGTGAATTCAGCAGAGAGACAGCAGCTTTCTCCTCCTCTACCTTTGTGTATGTGTGTGTCTGTTTTACCTCTATGCAACTGGACTTCTCTTTCTATTGAAATACCTCTTTTTTTCTCGGTTCGAATTATAGCAAATCAGCAGCATCGTCCTGTAACTCAGTGCAGCTTCTCTTTCAAAGGGACAGATTGTCTTTAAGAATAGAAGGCTGGTTGTACCATGTGTTATAAATGCACACTACTTAGTTCCCTGCTGAATGCAAAGGCAGCCATTAAGGTGACAAACCATAGACCTACTCTGTATCAAGGTAAATGAGGTAACAGCACCAATGCTCACATAAGTTAATGAAATAGGCTTGAGCAGCTAAGTGGCTTACACCAGTTCCTATATTTCTCAGTTCAAGATTAAGGTCAATAGATTTTTGTTAGATAGTGGCATCCAGAAAAATTGAACAAAGGTGGATAAAATAATTGGGTTAAAATCAACAATATTTGAATGTTGAAATATCTTCAATGGGTTTTATACACAATTTTGTTCTTAATTACCTTCTTAAATTAAAAAGATTGGTATGAATATTTTCTACCCTCTTCCAGGTCAGACTGGGACTATTGGTTCATGATGGGACTCATTGGAATATCAGTTGGGATTCTGGGATTCTTGGTAAATCAGACAATTGATATTCTCGTCAAATTGAAATGGAAGCTTATTTTACATTATATACAGGTAAGGAACACAAAATAATTGATGTAATGAAATTACTTTAGAAATTCTTCCTATTTTGCTCCTAATTAAATTTTGTTTAGTTCTTCAATTATGCCACTACAAAGTTGAAAATTACACCGTGCCCTCTAATTTTCTAGTATTCCACTTATAAATTATTTCTTCCTAAAACACCCCACTTTTGTCATTATATGTATCAAATACATTTACTACTCTTCTCACATCGTGTACCATTTCTGGCCAAGTAGAATTAAGTGGTCTACTGTTAATTAGTATTGTATAATGAGGTACATAGTATCTGGATTGTCTCTTCTTGTAATTTCCTGTCACTGAAGAGGCAGTCCTGACTTCTGTTCAGAGCCAGATAGAATGGTCAAAACTGACAAAGCTCAGTAAAGAATATACATTTTAACATTTAGATTTTGAATAACTCGTATGGGTCTGTGTATCTGAGGGGGTTTAATGATTAACTCATAAGCATTTTGGTAGCCGTGGCGACTTCTTTCAAAATGTAGTATTAAAGAAGAGACTTTCTGAGGAGTAATTGGGAGTGTTTACAAGAAAGCAAAGTAAACTGTGTAGTGCATTAGGCTTTCAAATAGAAGATTCTGGATTTGCCATAACTTGAAATGAAAAGCTTCTTACTTTGAAGCTGGATGTTGTTCCTGAGAAAGGAAGGTGATTTAGGACTATTAAGAAAGTGGTTTCGTCAATATAAGGAGTTAGTTTAAAAGTTAGTCCAAGAGTGTTTGTTTAAAACCATGAAGCTTTACTTTAGATTAGATTACTTACAGTGTGGAAACAGGCCCTTTGGCCCAACAAGTCCACACCGCCCCGCCGAAGCGCAACCCACCCATACCCCTACATCTACCCCTTACCTAACACTACGGGCAATTTAGCATGGCCAATTTACCTGCCCTGCACATCTTTGGAGTGTGGGAGGAAACCGGAGCACCCGGAGGAAACCCACGCAGACACGGGGAGAATGTGCAAACTCCACACAGAGAGTCGCCTGAGGTGGGAATTGAACCCGGGTCTCTGGCGCTGTGAGGCAGCAGTGCTAACCACTGTGCCACCATGCCACCCATCTTGAAGCTGAGAAAGTCAAAGCTCACTTATATGTGCTTCCAGGAAGAATCTATCAGATTTTTAAGACAGCAGCTTGAAAATATAGTTAAATTAAGTTCTGAAATGTATGAATGAGAAGAGAATTCTTTCTGCTGTGAGCACTGTAAAGGAGTATTCTTGGGAATAATTGGCTTGTACTTTACTATTTAAATGTTTAAATTCTCTGTTATATGTAGATAGTTTTGTTTCTTCTATTTTATCTTAATTTCTTCTATGTAATAGACATCTGTTGCATTGTTAAACCTAAGTCTGCAACATTATCTGCGCACATCTCAGTGAAGTGTCAACTCCTTAAAAGCAAATAAAAAACAAATATGATCTGTCAACCTAGGTTTCAATTCAGTCTTGAATCTGACTTGTCCAGTAACATCAGCTGGGATTATAACACTGAGTTCTTGAAGGGGCATTGACGTAGAACTCCTACCCGCTATCACTGCCCTTTACATAAGATCAACTAAACAAAAATGGGTCTGATCGGATAACTTGAAAATTTGAGCTTTTTGTTTGCTTGTACAGAATAATCAGTTTTTCCTCACATGGATCTGCCTAGTTGGAATTGGATTGGCAATGGTCACACTCTCATCTGGAACAGTGCTGGTGAGAAATGCTATGATGTAATTTTCCATAAAAATCATTATAATTGCATAGTTCAAATGATTGAAACATGATATTTAATGTAGATGTTGCACTGTTGGTGACTGATAATTCTATTAAATTTATTTCTTGCTATGGGATAATAGCAAAAGGGAATGGGTGCAGATTGTAGATGGAGACACTTGAAACAGTACATGCATCTGGGTCAAGGCGAGGGGAAGGCTGATTGTGTGTGGCCCATATAAGACATATAATAAAATTTAATACTAGGTTTTGAAGGACTCTCTGAAATAGTTAAACTTAACACTTGGGGATTTTCATAGTTACCCACTGAGCAAGTTACTTTACCTTTAACAAAGCTGGATAAAATGATTCACAGCAAGGTCTGTCTGTCTAATTGTCATCAGAGAATTATATTGGTGAACATTTGTTTCTTGTAAAACTTTAACACGTTGTTTAAAAACGTGACCACTTCAAGGATTCAAAAACGCCCTGGAGAACTTTGCAATATACAGGCGATAGTATAATCATTTAGCCACCATTCTTTTACACTTGTTCTATTATCAGTGTTTTGAATAACCTCAAAATTTTGAATAATCAGAATGCAAAATTTAGCTAAAATCACAGTTGTGCAGCTTTAAAGAATTCCTGTGTAATTCACACAAAATGACATATTTGTTTGGTATTCCCAGATGTTATGTCCTTCAGGTATGCCAAGTGGCCTTCCAGAAGTGATTGGTTTTCTGAATGGTGCCTCAATCCAAGGAATCTTTCATATAAAAACACTGATTGGGACGTTGGTGTCTTGTGTATTAGCAGTAGCCTCTGGGCTATTTTGTGGGCCAGAAGGACCAATGATTCATATGGGGTAAGTAGTTCATTACTGAGCTTAAATTGTAGACTACTGAGTTGAAACAATAAACATGTTTAATTGCATCAGACATAATGATTTAATTAATTATTGTAACTATCAGTTTTGAAATGATTGAGAGATTGTATGTCTCCTCTTTCTGATAGCTGGGAGAGAACACAAAATGTCTAATTCCAGTTCCGAATTAATTTCTTCAAACCTGCAGCAAAAGCTCTCAAAAACAGGAATGTAACAAACCCTGTGAGAGTTCAGTAGAAATAATGGCAAGAATAGTAACACAAGTTAAATAAGTCACAGGAAATACTTAAAAAGGTTGAAAACTGTACAGATCTTTTTGCTAGTCAACACACTTAACCAAGATATTTTCCTCATGCAACTTGATAGAATCTACATTTGGGCAGTCTCAACTGGGTCCTACTGCACACCAATCTGAACATTAGTACTAACTTTCCCATTTCACTAATTCATGAATGCATTCTCATCTCCAGTAGGAATCTGACAACTTGGTTGTTTAGTAGATGCATGTTTTTTAATGTAGTAGTGTGTGTTTAGTAAACCTTTGCTTATTCTACTTGTAAAACTACTTCAGTTTCATCTGAAAGTAGCAGCATCACTATGCACAACCCAACACATGACCTGATAAATCCATACAAAGCAGCCACTTCAAAACCATAAAAATGTTTAATTATATCAGATTGAAAAATTGATCTATGACCATAAATAATTGTAAATATCACTTTACAAATGATTGAGATTGTATATCTCCTCTTTTTGATAGCTAGAGGAGGAAATCAGAACATTAGAATTGTTTGGGAACAAGCGCAACCTGGGCTCTGCAAAAGGTACTATGTTTTTGAAAGTGAAAGTGTTTAACTTAATTCAACAAATCAAGAATAGGTTTTAAAGATGGTTTGTGATTTTTGTGGGGAAGGGGTGCATGAAAAAGAAGCCAAAGAATATTGTTGGGATGTTGTAAAAGGAACTTTTACTCGAGAAAGGTACACAGTGCTAATTTGGATAATTTCTGATGTCCATGCTGGATGCCATAAGTGAAACAAAATTGCAGTTCCCATATCTGACATCTCTTACCTTGGCTTTTTTGTATTCAAAACAAAGAATCTAAATAAATAAAACTATACACGCAATAAGATGAGATATTTTCATGCCACGTGTTTTGAACAAAAACATTGAAAAATACTTTGGCTTTTTGTATTTGTTGATGCAGACTGTTCTGCAATCAAATGCGTAAGTCACACAAATACAAACTCAATATATGAAACTTTCTCTATAGCCTTTGTGAGCACACAACGATCAAATTAAGCACTTTTCTCCCATGAAGAGTCTGTGTTCTATAAGGAAATAAAAAGTGGAATGTAGCTGAATTACCAAATTGGCTCTATTTATGTATGTGTGTAAATACACAAAAGTGTAGTGGGCCAGAATTATAATTTGGTATCTCAAGTAAAAGGTAACACTCATTGGTTAAAGATAGCCTAAACCTCAAAAAGAGGGGTAGCTTATTGATGGACCAATTGTTATAAGTTTTTCATAGTGTGAAACCGTGAGGATCGGCACAAACAAACTCCCAGGCGATCAGATATTGTATTAAATGGTACTGGAAGCAGATAGCTGTGGAAACCAAAACCTCAAAGATCTGTATTCAGGAACATTAGAAATTCAATGACCTTACACAAATGCTGTATGCTATGAACTGCAGTACCAGCCTCCTCAGTTTGCTGAAGGGCTATATTGTACACTGGTTCAGCTTTCACAAATGTTGCCGACAAGAAAACTGTGAGTATGCACAACAAATTGCTTATCACAAATGCACTATCACAAAGCTTCTGTTTAAATGTTAGGTGAAAGAGTCCAGCACAGGACTTAGAACTGAGCTTAGTGACAATCCTTTCCACCACGGAAATGATGATCATTTGCACATTTGTAGACCCAACTACAATGCAATGTTTCATAGTACAGTTACTGTTACAACACCAGCTGTTGAGCTTTTCAGTGGAAGCTCAGATTGTTGCTATGCAGTCAAGGAATCTGAGGAAAATTGAATTCAATGGGAATTGGAGGTTCTTTATTGGTTGAAGTCATACCTAACACAAAGGAAGAAAGGTTTTGTAATTGGAGTTCAATCATCTGATTGCCAGGATATCACTGCAGGAATTTCTCAATAAAGTGTTGTAGGGCTAACCTCCTTCTGCTCCTTCATCAATTCCTTTTCTTCCATCATAAGGTGGGGATGTTTACTGATTGCAACGATCAGTTCCATTCACAACTCCTAAGTTAATGAAACAGCCCACATCTACATGTAACAAGACCTGAACAACATTTAGCTTTAAGCAGTACGCATCCACCTCTTGACATTCAAAGGCATGACCATCACTGAATACTCCACCACTTACAACTTAAGCAGAGTGTGGGGGGATCCATTGTTGTATATGTTAATAATTCTGATGGGATTCATGTTACATTAGCTCCACCTATTCTACTGATCTTACACAAGGAATTCTACTCTAGTTTTCACAAGAAGAAATAACAAAATCAGCAATCTTGTTATCTAAAAACAGTGCCTCTTCTGTAGATACGCTACAGTGACATACTCTTTATCACTAATCACTAGTTGGACCCAAGAGAAACTAAAGACAAAAGAAGATTGGAGGCAGTAAACTACCTTGTCCAATTCTTGCCATGTACTTCTTATTGGTTGAATTGACAAATATGACAAAACATTGTCATTACTCACTGCAAATCAAGCTTCACTATTCCTGAGTTATCGTATATGTGAAAAGATTTAATCAAATTATTGTAAGTTCCTAATTTACCTGACTGACAAATCCATGTTAACAGAAAATCTCACCAGATTTCTGTACTTAACAAGAAAACAGCTATTAATTGTATACAGCTTTAGTTTTAACTGATGAAAGAAAAGAAGCATGAATTGCTCACTTATAACACTCTACTCCATTGAAAGAAAAGTCCCATATTGGAACTGATGTGCGAAGAAACCAAGATGGGTGATAAATATTATGGGGGAAAGGGGTAAGAAATAAAGGAAAGTCAGTGAACGCAGCTCTGGCCACAGTTCAGATTTACAGGCATTGATGAAATATTTTCCAGCAGTTCCTTTCAGATTCCTTTTGATTCTTTGATTCGGATACGAGATTGTGGACATACTGATTCTCAACCTTTCATTCACTAGTTTTGGATTCTCCCTTTTCAGTATTTCAAAAGGTGATTTTTTTCCCCTGTTTTCCCTTCCCTTGCAAAGAGAAGGTAGATAGCTCCTTGGGACTTTTAGTTTACTTCTCTACTCACAGAATGAAGATGTTTTCTCTTGGATGTTTCTGCTGTTTTGTCTAAACACAAAGCTGTAGCCAATCACCCAGGAACCAATCAAGAATTTGCCACTATGCTGAATAGTCCAGAACAGACACAACTGTCATTCATAAGGCAAACCAATCAGAAGTCTGTCACTGGGTAAAATGGCCTTGGACATGCACTCATGGAGGTAAGGTGTCTAGCATCCTTCCACATTGCTTGAACAAAGCAACGTTGTCAATAAAATGAATAATGTGTTGCAGTAAAAGCTTTTTAAAAACTGCAACATCTTCTTCCATGGTCCCTTGGTTTAAAGCAATATTTCCTTCCTATTTTAATCTCACAGTCCAAAAAGTGAAAATGAGCTTTACAGTAACAGTAAAATCCATCTGGAAAAATTTTACAACCACTGACTAGAATTTTTGTTTTGAGAATAGCTCCAGCAACACAGACCTTCAGCTACCTGAATGGATTGAGAAGAGAAGGTTGAAAGGAGCTTTGGTCAAAGTGTTTCCAAACATGAGAATCTAGAAAAGATAGATAGAGAGAAATGATTCCCTTTGGCAGATGGATGGAAAACCAATGGGCAGAGATTTAGTGATTAGCAAAAGAACCAAAAGTAGCATGGAAAAAAAAGCATTTTTACACAGAGAGTGTTAGTGATCTGGAATGTACTGCCTGAGAGTATGGGGTAGCCAGATTCAGTTGTATTTGAAAGGCAATTAAATAAGAAACTGAAGGTAAAATCATTACAGAGCCCAGGGGAAAGGAGGAAAGTGTGCATAGTCAAATTGATCTTGCAAAGAGGTGGCCTGGGCTTTTCAATCTGATGGTTTCTTTCAGTGCTAAAGCCCTGAAAGTTTGGTAGTTTAGTGGTGGAGAGGGTGGGGGTGTGGGATAATTGTGCATTGTGATCTTCATGAGTGGGTCTGATTGCATTTAGTCCACATGCCACTTTGGCACTTTTTAGAGCTTTGGTGCAATTTCTCTTTCTACCAGAGTTTGACAAGATACAGGTGATGACATTACAATTTAGTTTGGTTTGGCACAGGATCCTTAGCTGTACATCATTTAGCCCTGATGATGTGTTCACCTTAAGTTTAAGTAATTTGTTCAGTGTTGCTCATATTAGAATAATTACCTCAGCTATTAATCTGTGCTCATCTTTGGTACTTTGGCATTCAATACTTATCTCCTCTGTGAAGACTATTTAGAATTTTTGGCATTCCTTCATTGCCTTCTACAAAAAATTTGTTCCATTGTTAATGTCTTTGACCTTGGAGATGAAATAAAATTAAACTCCTTATTCCCTGTTTTCACTCAAACTCACGTTTGGATCTCAGCTGATGCTTATATCAGCTAAAGTCAGTCGATGAGGCAGTTACATCAGCGCACTAACTAGTACATTCAGCTCAATGGAATTATGAAAATGAGTCTTCAAGAACAATTTAAGATGGTTCTTGTCTTCTTCCTCCTGGCATGCTTTGGTTGTGAGAAGTATGATTCACAGATTGAATGTAGACCCCCATCTTGTCCATGTATGACATAAAGGCATGAGAGTTCTCAAATTAAAACCATATGCTGGGATTTAAAATAACAGCAGAGAGTGGGCAGCATGGTGGCACAGTGGTTAGCACTGCTGCCTCACAGCGCCAGAGATTTCCAGTACTGGAAATCCTCAGTATCTCAAGGAGTATCTGTAGAAGGAGAAAACAGATGCTACCAGACTTGCTGAGTATTTCCTCACATTCAGTTTTTAAGACAGAAAACTCTTGTTACTTCTGAAATCCAAAGCAGGTGACAGTGTCAAAGCAGTCAGTAGGAAACATTTTGAAACAGTTTTATTTGCAATAGCTTACTTCAAAAATGGACAGATAGCTGGAAGGTAACAAGGCTGTATTTTCATATTGTGAATTGTTAAGGGACAGAACTAATCTCACTGTGAAATCCATGTACTGCTCTGTGATGTTTTATGTTAAATGAACATAATTCTTGGGGTGAAGTAGTACTTGTTTTGTCTGAACGCTGCATTCCAAGAGAGAAGGAGAAAACCTGTTGGGAGGTCAATATTTCAATATCTGGTATACCTAGCACAGATCTAAATTACAAAGCTGAAGTTATATTACAGTTTATTTTGATACTGAATATTACAAGATATGTTCTGAATAATAAGCAATGCAAGACGGAATTGACTGACAAGGTTGGACTCACAAGTTGTAACAATATTCTTATTTTCAGTTTATATTGAAATGTGAATAATCATGTTTGTGATAAATATGACTTTCTTTATAGTTCCATTCTTGCAAGTGGTCTAAGCCAGTTTAAATCTGACACATTTGGAGTTCAATTTCCTTTCTTCACAAGATTTCGAAACTGTGCTGACAGGTAACTGACTTTAATGTTGTAAAAGTAGATTCCACTGAATCAGCATAGCAAATTTAATTCTTGTGTAAGAACAAAGAGAACAAAGAACAATACAGCACAGGAACAGGCCCTTCAGCCCTCCAAGCCTGTGCTGACACATTTTTCACTTCAGTGTTAAAACTTCTTAACTTATCGCATCCATATTCCTTTATTCCCTTCCTATTCATGTATTCGTCCGGGTGTTTTCTGAATGCTGCTATTGTGTCTGCGACCACCTCTTCTAGCAGCGCATTCCAGGCACTCATCACCCTTTGTGTTAAAAACTTGTCTCACACATCTCTTTTAAACTTCCTCTGCCTCACCTTGAACCTGTGTCCCTTAGTAATTGACCTCGTCACCCTGGGAAAAAGACTCATACTTTCTACTCTATCCATGCTATTCACAATCTTATAAACTTCTATTAGGTCACCCCTCAACTTCCTTCATTCCAGTGAAAACAAACCCAAGTCTATCCAATCTTCCTTCATAGCTAAAATCCCCCATTACAGGCAACATCCTGCTAAACCTTTTATGGACCCTCTCCAAAGCATCCACATCCTTCTAGTCGTGTGGTGACCAGAATTGTACGCAATATTCCAAGTGCGGCCTAACCAAAGTTCTATAAAACTGCATTGGTTTGTCTGTGTGGCACATTTATGGTTGAGAATTATGAGTAACTTGGTGAAATTGATGGGTTTAATTGCAGACCTTTTTTGAAAAATGTATTTTTACATATATATTTTCTACAGTGGTCTGCAAATAAATGAAAATAATTATTCAAACTATGGAAGATTCCTTTTATTTGCAGCGAAACAAAAATATTTCTTTAAAATTCCTATTTAGAAGAGCTTCAAGGGCATTATATCTCAAAGAAATATTCATCTGTTTCAGGAGAAACTTCATTACTGCAGGAGCAGGAGCAGGCATTGCCTCTGTATTTCGAGCCCCTATGGGTGGACTGCTGTTTACATTTGAAGAGGTGGCTTCTTACTGGGATATCAAACTAGCTTGGCAGACCTTATTTTGTTGTTTGATGGCTGCATTTACCACTGATCTCCTGTCCTCTTCCTTCCATGGATTTGTTTATCGGGGACATTTTGGATTCTTCAAGGCTGAAGAGAGTATCTTGTTTGGGGTACGTTCTGCAGAGAGACATCTGACCGAACTCCATTAATTCAAAACAAACTGTGAATTGCTGTTAAATTTTCTCAACAATGAAACATCTGACAAAAAATAGTAGCCATTATAAATCACTGGGATTTTTAAAATAAAGTTCACTGAGGGGATTAAAATTCACTTTGAAATCAGGATGTATACCAGTGAAATATATATACTTCACTGAAGGTCAGATGAATACGCTATTGACAAAATATTACTCGTGTTTGTAAAGCCTTTGTTGAAGTGCAAAATTAAACTTTTAAAACGGATTTTGTGGAATCAGAACTACAGCAGATGCTGACTTTTTTTTAATAAACAGGAACATGTAGCTGATCTGGTGAGGATGCATTCTGCTATTTTCCCCTTTGTTTGACACATCCATGATAATTGGATGGGTTACTTCCAAACTTGTTGAAGCAAGACTCTGAAAATCCAAAGCAATATGTATTTATTAGTATGGAAATATTGCACTGCAATTTACAACCCCCACCCTCCCAACCCAAATCAGCCTCCTGTAGGTTAGCAGATGGATGGCATTGGCTACACATATGGTTGTTACTCCAGATTCTATCCATGTACCCTGCTGCTATTTTGACAACTGTCATGGAAAGGGCAGGATGCCAATAAATTAATTTTTCTTAATTGTCCAAAGAATGGTCACTAAATGGTCTCCTCTTGCCACTGTTCGCATCTAATTGGCAATGGGACTGGTCCATATGAGCTTTTCATCTCCGTTCAAGCTGGTGGGTGGGTAAAGGGGGTGGTAGCTTTTCTTAAGGGCTCCCTTGCCCTTTGGAGACCCTCCTTCAGTGTGATTCCCTTTCTACTGCAATGTCATCCCCGGATCACAACCTATCTCACTAGGCCTGTCATCTGATGCCAGTAAACCTTCATTTCATGTCACCACATGCTGATACCTCAAATGATAACATTATCATAATTTTTTGATATCCACAAACTGTTTGAAAGTGTTAAGGGTCTGAAAATATCTTTGAACGATATCCTAAAATGAAGACTAAACCGAGACAGTGGATACAGAATTGACTAAGTGACAGGAAACTGAGAGTTGAGGTGAATGACTGTGTATCAGACAGTAAGGAGTGTCGAGAGGTATTCTCCAAAGGTCTGGCACTTGGGCTGCTGCTTTAATTCTTTGTGGGTACACAGCATAATTTCACTGAAATTTAACACTGCGATGCACAAAATAAAAGACTTTAAATGGAAGAAAATAATGCAGGAGCATAGGCTAGGAGGCACAATTTGAAAGACACCTGTGGATATATGTGTAATTGTACTTTTTTAAATTCGGGGCTTTCCTGCAAGGCTAGCTTTTATTGCCTAACACTAACTGCCATGAGTGTCTTGAGTAGCATTCTCAATTATTTAAGAGGGCCATTAAGAGCCAACCACATTGCTGTGGAGTCAGATGAAGACCAGACTAGGTAAGAATAGGAGATTTCCTTCCCTAAAGGACATTAGTCAACTAGATGTTATTTTAACGAAAATAAACTAGATTCATGGTCACCATTACTTTCCAATTCCAGATTTTATTTTTTGAACTCCAATTCCACCAGCTGTCCCTGGAACCTCAACCCGGATCTCTGGATTATCACTGACAGTAACATTGCCTTTTCACCACCACATCCCCCAATTGTATTTTTCCATTTATTTTTATTATTCCACCCAACCTTCACTCCTCCTTCATCAAGGTGTTGATTCTTTCCTGGATCTACAGTCAGTCTGTTGGACCTCATCATGTACTCAATGCCAAATGAGCAGCCTCAGTAGTTCAGAAGAAGTTAGAGTACTGCTGACTTTGTTTATTTTGTCCAACTTAAAGTCATAGTCATAGAGATGTACAGCATGGAAACAGACCCTTGGTCCAATGCATCCATGCTGACCAGATATCCCAACCTAATCTAGTCCCACTTGCCAGCACCCAGCCCATATCCCTCCAAACCCTTCCTATTCATACCCATCCAGATGCCTTTTTAACTGTTGCAATTGTACCAGCCTCCACCACTTCCTCTGGCAGCTCATTCCATACATGCACCACCCTCTGCAAGAAAAAGTAACCTTCTTCGCTGTCCACTATACCTCCCAATTTTGGTGTCATCTGCAAACTTACTAACTATACCTCTTACGCTCACATCCAAATCATTTATGTAAATGACGAACAGTAGTGGACCCAGCACTGAACCTTGTGTCACACCACGAGTCACAGGCCTCCAGTTTGAAAACCAATCCTCCACCACCACCCTCTGTCATATACATTTGAGCCAGTTCTGTAACCAAATGGCTGATTCTCCCTTTATTCTATTAGATCTAACCTTGCTAACCAGTCGCCCATAGGGAACCTTGTTGAACGTCTTACTGAAGTCCATATAAATGACATCTACCGCTCTGCCATCATCAATCCTCTTTGTGACTTCTTCAAAAAACTCAATCATATTTGTGAGACATGATTTCCAACACACAAAGCCCTGGTTAATTGTAGCATCTGATTTACCAAATAGATTTATGAATTAATCAGGGATATTAATCTACTAGTTCCTGCTTCACGTGGCTGTGGTGTATGGTATTTTATTTATAATATCATCTTTTTGGAATCTTTTCTTTTCTGTACTGGAATACACATTTATTTCTGAAAGGACTGAAGATTTTCGGTTTTGAATTGCTGTTATCCTTTTTGATTTGTGTTTATCTAGGTTAAATACTTGCTGGACATGAATATTTTAGTCTTCATTCCGACCATTATCCTGGGAATTGTAGGAGGTCTGCTGGGAGCATTGTTTGTCTCCATGAACCTGAGAATCAACAAATTTCGGACAGAATTTTTTAACTTAATCAAATATAAGTTTGTGCAAAAGGTGTGCAAGCTCACAGAGGCAGTCCTGACACTGGTGAGTTTCTTGTGATGTCACTGCTGAACACAGATTATTTGTTTTGCTTTTCCGCCAATACTTCCAATTATGTCCCCCTATGTGATTTATGCCTTTTTTATACTGTCTTTAGGTGTATTGCTACACTTCAGTTTCAGGCTGATTTCTTCATCATAACCTGTGTAACACAATTATTGTTATATTTCTCAGCTGTCATTCGTACTTGTAAGTAGAAACATTAAGCATCCTGTCCGGTTATAATTGTCAATCAGGAGATGGAAGTGAGAGAGGATCTTGGTGAAATTACTGTTCAGGAAGTGGTACTGAGCAAACTGATAGAGATGTGGCTGACAAGCCCTCGGATCCTAATGGACTTTGGGCATGGGCCTTAAAAGAATAATAATAACCTCCTGTGTTGGCATTCGTTTTTGAATTTTTTTGATTATGGAAAAGTTGGTCTGGAAAGTAGCAAACGTAAGCCCTTTATTTAAGATGGAGGGAGGAATGCAATAGGAATCAATAGACTAGTTAGCCTGGCATCTGTCATTGGTAAGGTGTTAATTGATCATTAATGACGTTTTAGTATGGCATTTAGAAAACTGAAAGTAATTGGGAATAGTCATCATGGCTTTGTGAAAGGAAAATCATGCTTAATATATTTATTAGAGTTCTTTGAAGGAATAACATGTGCTATGGCTAAAAAGGAGCCTATTGATATACTGTACCTGGATTTCCATAAGGCATTTGATAAGGTTGTCGTATAAGGATACGTTAGACAGGCTGGACTGAGTTTAGAATAGCGGAGAGTAATTTTATTGAAGTGTATAAAGTATTGAATGGTCTTGACAAGGTGAACATAGAAAGGATGTTTCCTCTGGTGAGTGAGTCCAGAGATCACACACAATGTTTTAAAGTATTCCCCCTTTTTGAGACAGAGACAAGAAGATTTTTTTTCTCTGAGGGTTGTATGACTTTGGAACCCTTTGCCTCAGAAAGTAATGGGGGTAGGTTCATTAAACATTTTTAAGGTTGAGGTAGATAAACTTTCGTTGTGTGCTTTTTGTCCACATCTATGGTTTGTGTTCAAGATTGGACAAGGCCAAGAACTATCTTTTGGCTTGGACTTCTTCATAATACTTTTACTACATATTTAAACTAAATTCTATAATATGTTGTATTAGCTTTGAACCAGGCTCTAATCTTACTATTGCATTATTGAATTTTTCCATGAATTCTCCCACTAAATGCCCAGCTTTCACATGGCTAGATTTAATGCTCTGCTTTGTTTTTCATGTCTTTCCCTCTTCCCCTTAACTCCATCCATATTATGCTAGTTATGCCCAGTGAGGAGACCTCCATGACATCATCCAAGATTGCAATAGGGTCCTAAAGCCTTTACACAACAGACACATTTTATTCGGCACAGGAATCAAACGTTACTGGGGGTAGATATGCGTGTGGAATGCAAAACACAGACAGGTCATCTTCAGTTTGACTGAGTAGTGGAACAGGCTTGAGGGGCCGAATGGCCAATAGCTACTTCTAACTGATGATTGTGTGTACCCAATGTGCCTTCTTCTCTCCAAGGAGAACAGTCCCAACTCTTCAAACTATCCTCATGATTGAAGTTTCTTGTTCCTAGAACTATTCCTGTAAATCATTTTTGCACCTTCTTCAATGCATTCACATCTTTCCAATGTGACATTCATATCTATACACAAAGTCCAGCTGTGATCTGTGCACATAGACTCCAAGTTCCTCTGCACCTACACATCTCCTTAGAATTTTACCAAGTATTTTATATTATCTCTCAATGTTCTGCTAATCAAATCTCAGACCTCTCTGCATTGAACCTCATTTGCCATCTGTCCTCCCACTCTGCCAACATGTCAATGTCCTTTTGGATTCTGCACTGTCCTCCTCACAGTTTCCAATTTCTCCAAGTTTCATGTCATCTACTAATATAAAATTATCCCTTGTACACCAAGATCCAGACTATTAATAAAGATTAAGAAGAGCAAGGGTCCCAATACTGACCCCCAGGAACTCCACGAGAAACCATCCTCTATTGACAAATTTTGTATCCATGTTGCTATTATCTCTATCATACCATGACCTATAACTTTCCTCACAATTCTGTTGTATGCCAATGTTTCAACTGCTTTCTGGAAATCCATGTATACCACATGTGTCATCCTCATTGAGCCTCTTCTCCCACTTCAAAAACCCCCAGCTAGTTAGTTAAATACAATTTCCTCTTCTGAATTCCATGCTGACTCTTCCTGGTTGATGCATGTGAATGCCATTCCCTGTAGATAGTCTTCCAAGCTTATTTCCATTGTTATTTGGATTTTATCACTATTCCTTTATAGTCACAGGATCAAAATCCTGGACTTCTCTCCTTAGTATCTTTCCAGCAAGCATACCTGAAATTAGAACAGATACATCATTTATGAAGTTTGATATTTTATAACCTTTATTTTCAGATAATCACAATTACGGCTACTGTCTATGTGCCTTACTTCTTCCCATGCACATTACTCTCTAGCCATGAGTCTGAAAACAGGTAAGAACACACTTTTCTTTTTCCCAATCCCAAACCTTCCCTCCACTCCTCTGTTGAAACCTTTAGTTCCTCATTGAAATACCATTTCATAGGAACAGCTGTTTTTTCAACACTTGAGAGATTTGGTTTTAAATGCTGGTTGGGCTATTCACTTGTGTAAGTCATTCTGTTTTCACCCTTTGTTCTCAACCACATGTGCTTCCTTCAATGATCATTGGATAATCAATAGCAAGGCTACTAGAATACAGGGATTAATGTTACCATCAGGGAAGAGAAATGTTTTAAACTTTGTTCTCTTTTCTTACTGTCCAAAATCAATGTAATTTTGAAAAGGATGGTGTGTATTTCTTGTGATTGTCCTGTTAATTTGTGGATGTAATTAAAGAAGGCTAGTTATTCACACAATCCCCCCCCCCCCCCCCAAATCTAACACTGTGCCTCTCACTAGTCACTCGCCACTCACACACACATAGGAGAAGTGGACAGTGAAATTTTACAAATTATAAATAAAGGACAGTTCATAAGCTAGGTCTGCTGAAGTGATTCTTTTCTGTTCTTGAACTCTAAACATAAAAACATAGAAAATAGGATCTGGAGTAGGCTTTCAGCCCTTTGAGACTACTCCATGATTATCCTGGCTGATTATCAGCTCAAGAACGTGGTCCTGTTCCCATTTTCTCCCTTTATTCTTTGATCCCTTTCAAGAATACATTCAATGTTCTGGCCTCAACTTGTGGCAGAGAATTGCATAGGCTCATCACTATCTGGGTGAAGAAATTTCAGATCTGGTGATTCAATATCCAAATATGATTATCATTCAAAGAGGTGTACTTTTGAGCATTAGATGAAGTCAGTTGTTCATAGTCTGACTGGACCATAGAACAAAACAGCATAAGAAATAAGAGTCAGAATAGGCCATCTGGCCCTTCAAACCTACCCTGCCATTTATCAAGATCACATGATTTGGAGTTTTTTTTTGCACTTTCTTACTTGTAGAGAACCAGTCAAAATGGGTTGCTGCCCTTGCTGCTGCTGTTTCTTGCTGTGTTGTTTGTAGACAGGTTGGTTTCTCCCTGGCTCTTGGGTATGGTAAGAATCTGTGTGGCTCGAGTGTGATCTGGAATCAGATTTGGTGATTGGTCCAGACTGATTTGAAGTTGGAAGTCATTGCTTTAAAATGAGGAATGGATTGAGGTCATTCGCAGCTAGTTATGATGGACTGTTTACTTAATAACTTCCTTTATTTATTTATTTATTTTAGCATTTGTAATCATCAAGTCTGGACTTGCAATTTGGTAAGATAATATGAAGTGTTAATTCACCAAATGGGTGTTATCTTGGTATGTTTATTCAGGGAAGGTTATTGTCATTTAATTAGGAACTCTCCAAACATTTGAAATAGTTTTATGTTTGTACAAAAATTTGCAAAATCACTTTTCCCTGGGCAACCAACTTAACAGTCTATCTGTGCCCATTTTAAAGTAGTAAGAAAGTAGTACCAGAAAATTTCAAACAGATTACAGTTAATATTTCAAAGGTTTTGTATAGGAAACAGTTCACATTACAGAAGAGGAGGATTGAGAGGTCTTGGAGAACACAAAGAAGGATAAATCTTCGGGACCTGAGTTAATGTATTGCAGAACGTTGTGGGCATTAAGAGAGGAAATTATGAGATACCTTGCAGAAATATTTGGATCATCTATAACTATGTTTGAGGTGCCTGATGACTGGAGGGTGGCTAATATTGTATCTTTGTTTAAGAAAGGTTGTAAGGAGAGACCAGGGAGCTATAGACCTGTGAGTCTGACTTCAGTTGTGGGTAAATTGTTGGAAGTCATTCTAAAATATGGGATTTATGGATATTTAGAGAGGCAAAAATTGACTAAGATAGTCAAGGTGGTTTTGTGTGTGGAAAATCCTGTTTCACAAACTTGATTGAGTTTTTTGAGGAAGTTTTCAAAAAGGTTGATGATGGCAGAGCAGGAAACATCATTTACTTGGATTTTAGTAAAGGCTTTGACAAGGTTCCGCATGATAGACTAATTAGTAAAGTTAGGATACATGGGATTCAGGATCAGTTTGCCAATTGGATACATAATTAGCTTAATGACAGGAGGCAGTGTGTAATGGTAGAGGGTTGCTTTTCCGACTGGAGGCCTGTGAGCAGTGGGACCTAGGGAGACAGGTACATAATTCTTTGAAATTTGTGTCACAAATAGACAGGATGATTAAAAAGACATTTGGCATGCTTGCCTTAATTGTTCAGTCTTTTGAGTTTAGGAGTTGCGAAGTCGTATTGAACAGGACATTTTGTGAGACCTCTTCTGGAATACTGTGTCCAGTTCAGATAGCCCAGATATAAAAAGGTTAGTATCAAGCTGGAGTGGGTTCAGAAAAGATTTACCAGGGTGTTGCCAGCTACGGAAGATTTGAGATTTAAAGAAAGGCTGAATAGGCTGGGACTTTTTGCACTGGAGCGTAGAAGGTTCAGAGGCGATTTCATAAAAGTTTATAAAATAATGAGAGGTATAGATAGAGATAATAGCAGTTGTCTTTTCCCTAGGGTGAAGATTCCAAGACTATGGGACATATTTTTAAGGTGAGAAGAGATTTAAAAAAGACATGAGGGACAAATTTTTACATGGAGGGTGCTTCGCATGTGGAATGAACTTCCTGAGAAAGTGGTGGATGCGGGTACAATTACAATATTTAAAAGACATTTAGATAGATACATAAATAGGAAAGGTTTGGAGGGATATTGGCCAAGAACAGGCAGTGTGACTAGTTTAATTGGGATTATGTTCGGCATGGACTGGTTAGTCCGAAGGGTCTGTTTCTGTGCTGCATGACTCTATGACTCTTCGGCATGCAATTTCTAGGCATGACACTGAAATAGTTGAATTCAGTTTTTAATTGCATGAAATTTCATGATTCCTTTGAGTCTTTTACAGATTAAATAAGGAATTCTGTGATTCTGTTGAATTTTCCATTGAAGCTCTGAATAAGTGGTTTAGTTGATTAAATTAAACTTGGAAGTTATAACTGATTGTCCCTTTTTACTTCCAGGCTATTCCAGACAAGGTGATTTTAGTGTCCCCATTGTTGTCCTTATTAGCTAACTGAATACCCACCAGAAATTGAATCTGTAAACCGCACTATATGTTTCTGAGTTGGTATTTTACCTCTGAACAAAATGAAAGCACCAGGTAACATGGATTTTTAATAACCGGTATCCTTCATCCATTGTCAGTGGAACCTATAAAATTGGAACCAGGTAGGGAGAATGTTCCTGATTAATGGGGAATCCAGAACCAGGCTTTTTTAAAAAATTCATTCATGGGATGAGTGTGTCGCTTGCCAAACCAGTATTTATTGCCCATCCCTAAATTGCCCAGAGGACAGTTAAGAGTCAATCACATTGCTGTGGGTCTGGAGTCACATGTAGGCCAGACTGGGTAAGGAAGGCAGATTCCTTCCCTAAAGGACATTAGTGAACCAGATAGGTATTCCAATAATCGACAATGGATTCAAGTCATTATTAGATTTGTACTTCCAGATTTTAATGAGCTTAAGTTACACCATCTGTCTTGATGGGAATTGAACCTGGGTCCACAGAACATTACCTGGGTCTCTGGATTAACAGTCTAATGATAATACCACTAGACCAGTGCCTAGCCACTGTGGGTATTGGGTAGGCCTTTTAGAATTAAGATAAGAAGAAATTTCCTTTGATTACTGAGTTGGATGATCAGCCATGATCAAATTTAATGGTGGTCCAGGGTCAAAGGGCTGAATCATCCACTCCCATTCCTATTTGTTACATTTCTGAAATTGTTATGTCTGTTACAATACAATTACATCACATTAGTAAATGCCAATCCCCTTTCCTCCTTGCTGCTCACTCAGACTAAATCAAGTCATCTCCAGTTTGATATTAAGCTGATTTCCACTCACCTTAAACTATTCACAGTGGACCAAAAAAATCAGAAGGTTTTCTAAATGGTTAGGAGCTAGAAACTGTGGATGAACAGGAACTTTTAATGGTCCAAGTACAGAAATCACTACCAGC
Source organism: Chiloscyllium punctatum (assembly GCF_047496795.1). NCBI lineage: Eukaryota > Metazoa > Chordata > Chondrichthyes > Orectolobiformes > Hemiscylliidae > Chiloscyllium > Chiloscyllium punctatum. The sequence continues at coordinate 66,279,412 of NC_092743.1, forward strand.
GGATGGGTAAAACAAAAATATAATAGCTAATGGAATCCGTTTGGAGCAATACATTCTATTCTGGGCACCACAGTTCAGGAATGATGTAATGATTTTGGAAGGAGTGCAGTGCATAATTCCGAATGTTTTATGGACAAAAATAGGTTAGGTTACTTAGAGTTGTTTTTGTATTCCTTCGTATGTGGAAGGTTGAGAACAGGATTTTTCATGGTACAGTATTTAAGATGATTGAAGGATGATAAAAAGAAAAAGGGGAACCATTTGCTTTGCTGTGGAATCTCGATCAAGGAGTAATAACTTTAAAATTTAAGCTCTACCATTGAGGGAGTTGTCAGAAAGCATCTAATTGTATCATGGAAATCTGAAACACTCACATTGAAGCAGACTGTTGCCAAGTTGCCAATCAAGGCTCAACTGAGGCACACTATCCCTGGGCAGTGTAGTGCTGGAAAAGCACAGCAGGTCAGGCAGCATCCGAGGAGCAGGAGAATCAGCATTTCAGACATAAGCCCTTCAAAAGGAATGAGGTTTGTGGGCCGGGGAACTGAGAGATAAATGGGAGGGGGATGGGGTTGGGGGGGAAGGTAGCTGAGAATGCGATAGGTAGATGAAGGTGAGGGAGAAGGTGATAGGTCAGAGAGTTTGGTGGAGCAGATAGATGGGAAAGGTGATGGACAGGTCAGGAGGGCGGTGCCAAGTTGGAGACTTGGGGCCGGGATAATGTGGGGGGATGGGAAGTAAGGAAACTGTTGAAATCCACATTGATCCCATGTGGTTGCAAGGTCCCAAGGCAGAATAATAAGGTGTTCCTCTGCCAGGCGTTGGGCGGTATAGGTTTGGCGATGGAGGAGGCCCAGGACATGCAGGTCTGGTCATAGTTCTAGGCATTACAAATACGTTGTGCATACATTTTGTATTCTATTTCTGCTCTAATGCTATATTATGAAGTTATTCTTGTTTACTCAAAAGTGTGGAATCCTGTGTTTTTAGTATCTTCGTAAGCCCTTTGGATGTCTCAATTTACTCAGTTTAAAAATCATGGTTATTAGTCCAGATCATCATATAAGGTTAATTATCTGGTGTGGAATTCTGACAATCTTGTATGATGATGGAACAATAAGAGGCTGTAAGTTTGTAGTTTTAGATGTGTTACAGGGAGCATATGAGACGGAGCTGCTTATACAGTGTGTTGTAATGTTCTGGCACAAATTGCCTCCATGGGTGGTAGAAATAGAGCCAATGAATGATTTGAAAAAGAATTAAAATGCAAGGTTACAGTTGGGTGAATTGGACTAGATTGCTCTTCAGAGAGCAAACATAAACTTAATGGATTGAATGCCCCATTCTAGTTTACCCATCTTGAGCAATGCTCAACTCCATCTATTGCTGCATCACCTTGTTTTATAAATTATTTTAGGGGATAAACTGTTGGCTGTTCTCTGTTTTCTCATTTGATCTTTGGATATGTCTGATTCTAATTTTGCTGAGGGCATATAGTTTTAAACAGCTAGTGTGTGACTACAGTTTCAGGTCTAGTGAAAGCAATTAATTAACTTTGTTTTTAACAAAATCCATCACATGTCTTTTATTTTGGTGTCAAGCTATGAATGACCAGATTTGGTGTTGATTTCATTGCTTCCTGTGCATGGGATTTGAGCTCCTTTTTTTTTGCTCCATATATTCCATCATGCTCAAATATCTTTACCCTCATGTGAAGAAGGACTTTGATGTCAGACATAAAATGACCTTTTACTCGTTTATTTCACAGCCACACCTAAAATCAATATATTGGAATAACATTTTCCAGACCTTTCCTCTATTTTATACCTCTTTGATAAGATTGTCTCTCTCAGTATCTATTCTAGGCAGAAAAGCTAACATTGTTCCTTAGTTCTACACACATTCTCATAAATTCCCAATAGAGATCAGCTTCATTACTTTGCACTATTACTGCTGTTGAATGGATCATTTGTATCTTGATATGCAAAAGTCTTTGGAATTAAGTCTACAATTAGATTTTTACACTACGGTGTTATTGATTTTCCTGAATTTATCCTTGTTCTCCCTTTGGCAGGTCAATACCCTGTAGCAGTTCTGCACTTCAGAATCAAAATTTATTGCTCACTTTTCATATACAGCTTGATACTTAAAACTAACTCTCTGGCTAATGTTAAATTATTGAGAAGGAGCATTTTGGAAGTCATACCTCGCCTTTATTTTACTAATTTGAAGCCACATTTGTGCTATCATTCAAGATGGCAGCCAAATTGACATAAATTAATAAGTGAATAAGGGACACACAGAATAAGTTGCACTGAATTATTCTAATTAAAATGCCTAAAATACATATTTCTTCTGAAATGTTTTAATCATTATTGTAACAAAGTATTGTCATTGCATTGCTGATTCTAAAATTTATAGAAACCATGACAGGAACTTTAACTTAGCCCTCCTATTTTTATAAATTTTATTTTCAGTAATCATTTAGTAAGTGTTCTTAGTTCATCTCCTAACACTTTCTTTGTTTGGTATTTATTGTTAAATGTATTGCAAAAAACATAGTTAAAATTTTTCTCTCAATGATTTACTAGATCATTATGTAACGACATTTCAACAGAGGCTTCTCACCTACTGAGTAAGACAGAGTATTTTAACTCCTACAACTGTCCACCGGGAACAAGCTGGATTGGATCCAGTGGTGTAAAATATTCAAATCACACTTACAATCAAGGTAATACTGGAACAAGTTCTGGAATTTTTGAGGGACTGATATTTATTTGAGTGGCAGGGCTGCTGATCATGTTCCTGTTGAATATTCCATAACATGCATATCAAACCTTGTATGTGGTAGAGAGATTTTTAGCGATCTGGAAGTGAGATGATCACTTAGGAATATTCAGTTATTGTTCTGCTCCTGTTATGCTTCTTAGTGACCTCAATTGTTAATAGTAGAGGATTTTGCTAATGTTGAAAGTCACCTGGATATTTTTGTCATTTTCAGTTAGGAAGCAATTAGATATCACAAAGTGCTGTTTGGATGGACAAACTTAAATAGATCAAATAGTATTCCTTATCTATTCTTGACACAATATCTTTTATTTGTACTGCTACTGCTGTTACTTGCATAACAATTTAAATCATAATAATATATATCAAGTGTAAGTTTTATATGAAATATAATAGCCCAAAATACCCAAAAATATCAAATGCCAATTATAGATTTCATATAAAATGAATTACTCTATAATACTCTTATCAGGTTATTTATTTTCTCTTATGCTCAACAGAACAGAATCATAAAAATTCCAAATCTCAAAGGGAACAATAGTTTACACATTGTTATGACTGATCACTGGGCACAAGTCCCTAGTAAAATGCAATTCCAGATGGGAATCCCTCAAATGTTATATTGGTGCCACACAACACCTATGAAGTGATCATCCCCAATAAGTGAGAATATAACCATCGCTCCTAACCATTCAATGGCATTGCTATCATTGAGTCCCCCATTATCAACATCTTGCTAGCTATTATTGTCAACAAGCTGAACTGGACTGGCCTTCTGGCTACAAAAGCAGATCAGAGGCTAGGAATCTTCAACTCACTCCTCAAAGCTGTTCTATAAGGCTAAAGACAGGAGTCAATAATAATCAATTGCCTGGATGGGTACAGCTCCAATAAAACTCAAAAAATCTTTATGCTATTCAAGGCAAAGCAGCCCAATTTATTGTTATCACGTTCACCACTGTAGCTCAGTAGCAGCAGAATGTACCATCTACAAGACGTACTACAGAAATTCACCAAGGCTGCTTAGATAACACCTTCCCAACCCTTGACCATTACCATCTAGAAGGACATTGGCAGCAGATACACGAGAACACCACCACCACCTTCAAATTCGACTCCACGCCAGTCACTATTCAGACTTGGAAATATATTGCCATTCCTTTAGCATCACTGGGTAAAATTCCTGGAACTCTATCTTAAACAGCATTATAGGTCGACTTATAGCAAGTGGACTGCAGCGGTTCAAGAAGGGAGCTCACTGTCACCCTCCCAAGGGCAATTAGAGTTGAGTAATGAAAGTTGGCCCTGACACCTAAGCCCACATCCCCTGAAGTGATTTTAAAATATGGCTATGCTCTGGGTGAAGAGGGATGAACTGGCTCCACACCTTTACTCAATCCACAGCCCACCCCACATCCCCTTTCCTTCCCACATTCCCCACCCAAATAAGTGCTCATGTTAAGGTTAATTTTTAAAAAAGGATAACTTCCCTCACAGATACCTTCTCCATCATTTTAAAAGAAACCAATTTTACCAGGTTTCCTTGATCAAAGTTTGGTGGAAGATTTGTAGCTCAGGTGCTCATTGTTGTGGTTCTGTTCGCCGAGCTGGGAATTTGTCTTGCAAACGTTTCGTCCCCTGTCTAGGTGACATCCTCACATCGGACAAACAGGAAGACAGTTAACGATCCGTATACATGAACACCAACTAGCCACGAAATGACACGACCAGCTATCCTTAGTAGCCACACACACAGACGACAAGCAACATGAATTCGACTGGGACAACACTACTATTATAGGGCAAGCCAAACAGAGAACAGCCAGGGAATTCCTAGAGGCACGGCACTCATCCACAGACTCTATCAACAAACACATCGACCTGGACCCAATATACCGGCCACTACAGTGGACAGCTCGAACTGACAACCGGAAGCGGCAGAGACAGGCCACTATAAATGCCGGAGGAAACAGCACAGAAGCGCTTCACAGGAGGCTCCCAAGCACTGAGGATGTCACCTAGACAGGGGACGAAACGTTTGCAAGACAAATTCCTAGCTCGGTGAACAGAACCACAACAGGTTTCCTTGAGTTAAAGAAAGAGTGAGTTTATTAAAATGTGAGAAATATTATGTAAACATGTCACAAATACACGATTAAAATTGAGAGATGAGTCAAAAAAGTAAAAGAGAGTGACTTTATTTCCTTTTACCTGAACATGCATGTTTTATAGAAGTTCTCAGCTGTGTCCCTTGTAGTTTAGTACAATGTAACTTGAGCCACTAGCTGGCACATTAACAGGCATGGGGTTACAGTTTTTGTAAGATCCATTTCTTTTGTATTCCTGGAAGAATACAACACAAATGTGTTTCACCCAGATCCAACTTTCTTTTACATCCTAGCATGTTCACAGCCTGGGGCACAAACCATAGGAAATTACAGTTTATGTTTTGAATGACATCTCCTCATTTGAAGTGTTACTGTCTAAAGTTCTCTTGAGATTGTTCAGGCGTGATCTTTCATGAATTCTTTTGAGACTAAATTCATAGGCGGCTACTGAATTTTTATCATTTTGCTTGTGTGTCTTTCTTTTAAAAAGCATATGTTGTACTTAAAAAATATATATATCCATAACTAATTCAGAATTGTGATCCATTTTCATATAATTGCATGAAAAGAGGATTTTTTTGTCAGATGAATTCTGATTGGTAGAAAGTGCTTTGGAGATTATATGAGGAAACAGCTAACTTTCAAGCTTCTGTTTTCATTCAAACCAGATAGATTGACCCTGATTGTTTAAAGCATTGCCATAAGGAATGCATACAGGAATAAATGTCTCTTTTGATTAGTTGAAAAACCAAAATGTGTGGGCATGTACTTTCTTTTTGTAAAGGAACCCAACTATAAAACTGATTGTTAATTATAACTTGGTCATTCACATATTTTTTAGCACAACCTGGATTGTGTAGGAACTGTTGGTCACTCGTGGAATAAAGGAGGAGAAAGTGAGGACTGCAGATGTTGGAGATTAGAGTCAAGATTGTGGTACTGGAAAAGAACAGCAGGTCAGGCAGCATCCAAGGAGCAGGAAAGTTGACGTTTTGGGCCACACCACACTCTCCACTCATGGAATAAAGACTAATATCGCACACTCATTTCTGAGTTTTACAAGCAAAGAATGGCTGAGTACAGTCAGTGGCTGCCCTTTGTAAATAGCTGAAAGACCTTAGTATAAAGTTGACAGTTAACTGTTCCATGTACATTCTCCATGCCAATGCAACTATCAATCAGAGTCAAATTACCAACTGATCAGCTCTTCTCGTGTAGCATAAAGTTTGCTTCCCTTTTTGAAATTGCATTTCTTGACTTCTATTCTGATGAGTGCAGGAAAAAAGATTTCAATAGCATTTTTTCAATTTTGACCATGCTCAAGTTCTGTACTTTTCAATAAATTATCCACAGGATGTGGGTATTACTGGCAAGGCCATTATATACTTCCCATCCATAATTGCCTAGAAGGCAGTTAAGAGTCGCCTACATTGCTGTGGGTTGGAGTCATATGCAGGTCAGACTGGGTAAAGACAGCAGATATTATTTCCTAAAGGGCACTAGTAAACAATATGCTCTTTAAAATGACAACCAGTACTGGTATCATGATTGCCATTAGGCCAGGTCTTTATTCCAGACTTTTATTGAATTCATATTTCACCATATGCCATGGTGGTGTTCAAACCTATGCTCCCAGAACATTGGTCTGGGGTTCTGGATTGCGAGCCCAGTGATATTATCACTACATCACTGCTTGCCCCATGCAACTTTAAAAACATCTAATCAATTTAAAATCAAAGGAGAGCATCTTGAAATATTAACTTTTGATTGTTTTCTTCCCAAAGTGCTGACCATCCTGTTGAGTACTTCCAACAATTTCTGTATTTATTGCGTATTATATTAAAGTGCCATCTAACTATAAGTTATTGTTGCTATTTTATTGTGGATCCACACTACCTTAACTGTTGTGTCTGCCATCAGCTGCTGCGCTTCTGTTTGGTAATGGACAGGATGGAATTGTGTATCTCTTCAGAAGAGGGACGCCTGAAGAATTTGGATATGCTGCTCTCTTCACAACCCTTGTTATTTACTATCTATTTTCTTGTTGGACAGCTGGTACTGCTATGGCATGTGGACTTGTCATACCAATGCTGTAAGAAGCATTTTACTCTAACAGAAACATGTTTTGCAGTGTAATCTCTAAAAAGGCTGACAAATATGTTTATCTGACAAAGTGACCTAAATGTTTGAGTTATTAATTTAATGCTAGTGAAAATCCAGCACTTCCAACCTTCATAAACTTAATTCCATTCAAAACATTGCTGCTTGTTTCCTAATCCTCATTAGATTACCTTCAGACATCACTCCTGTGCCATGAAATTCACTGGCCCCCGGTTAAGCAATGCCAAATATTTACATTCTCACCTTGTTTGTAGATCCTTTAATACCTTTGTGCCTCTCCAACTCTATAACTTTCTCTAGCTCTGCAACTCTGATATACCTGCACTCCTCTGATCCTTGTCTACTGGGCAACTCTGATGTTAATCACTCCAACTGTAGGGCAGCCCAGTGGCACAATAGTGCCTGACAGTGCCAGGGACCTGGGCTCAATTCCAGCTTTGTGGTGTGTGTGTGTGTGTGTGTGTGTGTGTGTGTGTCTGTCTGTCTGTCTTGCATGTTCTTCCTGTGTTTGCGTAGATTTCCCTTGGATGCTCTGATTTCCTCCCACAAAGATGTGCAGGTTAGATGGATTGCCCATGATAAATCGCCGTCTAGTGTGCAAGCTAGGTAGGTTAACTACAGAAAATGTAGGGGATAGGGTGAAATGCTATTCTGAGGGTCAGTGCAGACTTGATGAGCTGAATGGCCTCTCTCTGTACTGTAGGGATTCTATGATTCTGACTGTGTTAACCATGCCCACAACTGTCAAGGACCTCAAGTCTGGAGTCCTTCTATAAACCTCCTTCACTTACCCAATTTTCTGTAAAACATTCTTTTTACACTAAGCTTCGAGCTACCTGCCCGAATATCTCATGTGATTCAGTGTCAAATTTTATTTGATAACACTCGTGTGAAGTATCTTGGGACATTTCACTGCATTAAATGAGCTGTATAACATGCAAACTGTTGTTGCAGCTGTTCTTGATAAAATGGTTTGGTTTGAAGAATCTGTTCCAGCCACTCTCTGCTTGTTTTACCTGTGTTGATTTCTGATGCAGCCTGTTTTTACCTGCATCAATCCTGGTAGTGCTTGTCTTAACTAACACCAATATCTGATACAGTTTGACATTACCTAAGACATTCTGTTTTATACATTTTTGGAATATACATGCACACACATACGTGTTAATCTCTGGTACAGCCTGTTTAATATGTGTTCACTTAATACAGTCTATCTTTACACATGCCTATCTCTGTCTTCACCTATGACAACCTATCTTTACCTATGTCAATCTCTGATACACTTTTCCTTTACTTGTGTCAATCTCCAACACAGTTTGCCTTTACTTATGTCAACCTCTGATACATCCTCCTATATCTGTGCTAACATCAGATGCAATTTTTCCTAAATTACATCATTATCTGGTGTAATCTGTTTTAGTCTTAGAGTCAAACAACACAGAAGCAGACCCCTTGGTCCATACTGATTGGACATCTCTATCTGACCTAGTCCAGCATTTGGTCCATATCCCTCTAGCCTCTTCCCATATATCCATCCAGATGCATTTTAAGTATTGTAATGGTGTCCGCCTTCACCACTTCCTCTGGCAGCTCATTCTATAGATGCACCACCCTTTGCATTAAAGGTTTCCCCTCAGGTCCCTTTTTAAATCTTTTCCCTCTCACCGCAAAACCTATGCCCTCCAGTTTTGGACTGCCTTACCTTAGGAAAAAGACATTGGTTTTTCGCCTTATCTATGTCTCTCATGATTTTATAAATTCTATAAGGTCATCCCTCAGCCTCCCATGCTTCAGGAAGAAAGGGCCCCATCCTATTCAGCCTCTCCCTATAACTCAAACCCTTCAATCCCAGCAATATCCTTGTAAATCTTTTCTGCACCCTCTCAAGTTTAACAACATCGTTCCGATGGAAGGAAGACCAGAATTGTATGCAGTATTTTAAAAATGGCTTTACCAATGAGCTGTACAAAAAGATGTCCAACTCCTATACCCTGTGTTCTGACCAATCAAGGCAAGTGTGACAATGCCTTCTTCACCACGCTGTCTATCTGCAATTCTACTTCCAGGGAACTATGAAACTGCACCCCTAGGTCTCTTTGTTTGGAAACGTTCCCCAGGGCACTACAATTAATTGTGTTAGTTCTGCCCTGATTTGCCTTACCAAACTGTAACACATTTTTGTAGATTAAACTCTATCTTCTATTCCTCAGCCCATTGTCCCATCCAATCAAGATCGAGTTGCAGTAATCTTATTCGTTGTCCAATATACCACCAATTTTGGTGTCATCTGCAAATCTATTAACCACACCTCCTATATTCAAGTCCAAATGATTAATTTTAATGATGAAAAACAGTGGATCCAGCCCTGATCCTTGTGGAACACTGCTGGTCACAGGTCTCCAGTCTGAAAAATAAGCCTTTACCACTAGACTCATATGAGGACATATTTAAGGCAATTGTTAGAATATTTTCCCTATAGCTTACCTGTGATCCTCAAGACATTGATTGCAGTAGGAATGCCCAAGTAGCAGCACAGTGTTATTAGAATGAAGATCAAACCTGATCATAAGAACATTAAGCCCCCATCTCTACATTGCGACCTTAATAAACAATCCATGGGCTGTATCATTTGCTTTTCTCCAGAGAAATATTTCATATTTGATCTCTGTTTGTTCATTGGAAGGATAGTTAGTAAGTTTACAGGTGACACCAAAATTGAAGGTATAGTGGAGAGCAAAGAAAGTTACCTCAAAGTACAACGGGATCTTGATCACATGGGGCAATGGGCTGAGGAAAGGGAGATGGAGCTTAATTTAGATAAATGCGAGGTGCTGTATTTTGGAAAAGCAAATCAGGACTTATACACTTAATATGCCCTGGGGAATGTTGCTGAACAAAGAGACTTCGGAGTGCAGGTTTGCAGCTCCTTGAAAGTAGAGTCGCAGGTAGATAGGATAGTGAAGAAGGTGTTTGGTATGCTTTCCTTTATTGGTCAGAGCATTGAGTATAGGAGTTGAGAGGTAATATTGTTGCTGTACAGGACATTGGTTAGGCCACTTCTGGAATAGTGTGTGCAATTCTGGAATCCTTCCTATTGGAAGGATGTTGTGAAACTTTAAAGGATTCAGAAAAGATTTACAAGGACATTGCCAGGGTTGGACGATTTGAGCTATAGGGAGAGGCTGAATAGGCTGGGCCTGTTTTCTCTGGAGCTTTGGAGGCTGAGGGGTAATCTCATAGAGATTTATAACATCATGAGGGACATGGATAGGATAAATAGACAAAGCCTTTTCCCTGGGGTGGGGGAGTCCAGAACTGGAGGACATAGGTTCAGGGTGAGCGGGGAAAGACATAAAATGGACATAAGGGGTAACTTTTACTTGCAGAGGGTGGTGCGTGTATGGATTGAGCTGCCAGGGGAAGTGGTGGAGGCTGGTACAATTACAGCATTGAGAAGGCATCCGGTTGGGTATATGAATAGAAAGTGTTTAGAGGAATATGGGCCAAGTGCTGATAAATGGGACTAGATAAGGTTAGGATATCTGGTCAGCATGGAATGAGTCGGACTAAAGGATCTGTTTCCATGCTGAACATCTCTATGACTCTGTAAATGAATTTCCAAGTGGTAAATCAGGAACATAATAGGTTTTACACTTTCTATTCTTGATGTATAATACTTGTAAATTTTTGCCAGTAAAATGTAATTGTGAATCTATTTTAATTATGGTCTGAAAGTTTTTTTTAAGTTAAATTGTATGTGAAGCACCCTAGAACTGATTATCTTCTTCATCAGGTACACTGGAGCATTATATGGCAGAATAATTGGTCTCATCATGGTGTCGATGTTTGGTGTCCAAACTGACAAATATGGGGCATGGATAGATCCTGGCCTTTTTGCAATAATTGGAGCTGCCTCATATTTCTGTGGGGTTTCTAGACTGACAATCTCGCTCACCGCTATCATGGTAAGATATGTTCATTGACATCATCTTTAATTATGCTTGCCAATAGTGGTTTTGTTTTTTAAATTTACACTGGCCAGTTTTAGATACCTTAGAAAGCACCAACTATATGGTACACTTGTTTGGTCCTGGCTTAAGTTTCCTTCTATTTCTGCCTCTGATTTCTGTGACTGTTTTGTTCTTGTGTTCTGTCCCTACTTGTGTTCTACCTTTTCTATTGGTCAAAGCTTTTGATTCTAACCCTCTAGTAATAAAGGCCACAATTCCATTTGCCTCTTTCCTTATTTGCTGCACCTGCATGCTATACCTTTGTGTTTCATGCTTAAGAACACCCATTTCCCTCTGCATGGCACTTTTCTTTTAGTCTTTCTTTGTTTAAATAATAGCCTGCCTTTTGATTCTTCTGAGCAAAATGCACAAACTCACTGTTTATTACAGTGAACTCCATATGACAAGTTTTTCTCTCACCCTATCTATATTCTGTTACAGATTCAGTATTACCTCATCACAACATGTCCTCCAAACTATTTTTGTATCATCAGCAAGTTGGATCTGCCCCTCCTTTAAGTCATAGAGTCATTGAGTCATAGAATCTTACAGCATGGAAGCAGGTCTTTTGGCCCAAACTGGTCCATGCTGACCAAAGTGTCTCTCGCACTAACCCCATTTCCCTGCAGTTGGCCCATAACCTTTTAATCCATGTATTTGTCCAAATGCCTTTTAAGTGTTATTAATGTACCTGCCTTAACCACTTCCACTGGCAGCTTATTTCATATGTTGGATATAGGTTTGCTCGCTCTGCTGGAAGGTTCGTTTTCAGACATTTCATCACCATACTAATTAACATCATAAGTAAGCCTCTAGATGACGCTCCCATTGTGGCATGACCCATTTTCTATTTATGTATTTAGGTTTCCTTGGGCCTATACACATAAATAGAAAGCGGGCCATGCCACCAGTGCTTTATCCAAAGGCTCACTAATGATGTTACCTAGTATGGTGATGAAACATCTGAAAACGAACCTTCCAGCTCAATGAGCAAACCTATATCCAGAACCTCAACCTGAGCAACAAATCTTCTCAAAACTTGTTATTGCATGTGCATAACACTCCCTGTGTAAAAAAGGTTGCCTCTCAGGTTCCCTTTTACTCTTTCCCCACTAACCTTAACCTGATGTCCTCTAGACCTCGATTCCCCAACCCTGGGAAAAAGACTGAGTACATTCGTCCTATGCATGCCTCTCATGATCTTACATACTTCTAGAAAAATACCCCTCCATCTCCGACACTCTAAAGAAAAAGGTCCTGGCTTGTCCAACTTCTCCCTATAACTCGGACCATCTAGTCCTGGCAATATCCTTGCAAATTTATTCTGCACTCTTTCCAGTTTAATAACATTCATCCTCTAGCAAGGTGACCAAAACTGACCACAATACTCCAAGTGCAGCCTCGCCAACATCCTGTATAATTACAACATAACGTTCCAACTTCTCTACTCAATGCCCTCACTGATGAAGGGCAGTGTGCCAAAAGCCGCCTTCACTGCCTTGTCTACCTGTGACTCCACTTTCAGAAAACTGTGAACCTGAACTCTAAGATCCATCTGTTCCACTACGCTCGTTAAGGCCCTGCCATCCACCTCAAAATTGCTACATTCATTTGACTTTTCAAAATGCAAGACCACACACTTATCTATATTAAACTCCATTTGCCATTTCTCAGCCCACTTCCTCAGCTGATTAAGGCCTGCTGCAATTTCTGAGAACCTTCCTCACTGTCCATGATACCGCCTATTTTAATGTCATCAGCAAACTTACTAATCATGCCTTGTACATTCTCATCCAAACCATTGATATACATACCAAACAGTAATAGACCCAGCACTCCACTAATCACAGGCCTCCTGTCTGATAAGCATCCTTTGACTATTACCCTCAGCTTCCTACCATCGAGGCAATTTTGTATCCAATTTGCCAGCTCACCCTTGATTCCATATGATCTAAATCATTCATATATTAATGGCAAATAATCGAAGATCCTTGTGAAACTCCACTATTTACCTGAAAAGACCCTTAACCCTGACTCTTTTTTTCTGTCTATTAACTGATTCTCAACCTAAGATAATACATTACCCTAAAACTATAAGCTTCTATCTTGTATAATGAGCTTTTATGTTGCATCTTATCAATGCCTCTGGAAATCCAAATATACTTCATCTACTGGTTGCTTTTTATAAATGTTGTATCCTTAAAGAACACTAATAAATTTGTCAAACATGATTCCTCTTTTACATCTTATTCCCAGTGATATACACGTTGGCTCTAACATACAGGAACATATTGAAGAAGCTCTCTGTTGTTGGGTTTTATCTCCCCGCCTCTGTCCTTCTTGCCCAGGTCTGCTCTTTCAGTCTGCATCAGACTTGCTGTCGGGTCTTCTCAATCCCATTTCAGGCACTTAACTATATTTTATTATATACACATTGATGCTCTGACAGGTAACATTGGAGAACTAACAAAGCTGAAAACTGAATTTGGGACACAATCATTTTAACTTTTCCCAATAATTACAATCCAAATTCGGCCTCCTGATTCCTTTCACCTGGGTCCATATATCATATACCTTAAGTATTGTTATCTTTGAAAATTGGATTGTAATTCATTTGGGAATGTTAAAAGTGGAAAATGTCATTTTTTTTGGAAGAGTTATAGGTGCAGCTATAATGGTCTGCAATAAAAATCTGCTTCATCCATGTTAAAAAGTGTCAGAAACACTTCACCCAAAAGGTTGTGGAAATTGGAAATGCTTCCAGCAAAACAAAACTGTTGACATAAGGTCAATTGAAAATGTCAAGATGGAAATTACATAGAACATAGAAGAGCACAGCACAGTATAGGCCTCCGGACCTCGATGTTGTGCCGACCTTTTATCCTACTCTAAGATCAAGCTAATCTACATGTCCTTTATTTTACTATCTTTATTTTATATGTGTTTGTCCAGCAGTCTCTTAAATGTCCCTCATGTATCTGACTCTACTACCACTGCTGGCAGTGCAATCCACTCACCCACCACACTCTGTGTAAAGAACCTACCTCTGATATCTCCACAAAAACATCCTCCAATCAACTTACAATTATGCCTCCTCATGATAGCCATTTCTGCCCTGGGGAAAAGTCTCTGGCTATCCACTCTATCTATGCCTCTTATCATCTTGTACACCTCTATCAAGTCGCCTCTTATCCTTCTTCGCTCCAATGAGAAAAGCCCTAGCTCCCTCAGCCTTTCCTCGTAAGACATGCCCTCCAGTCCAGGTAACATCCTGGTAAACCTCCTCTGCACCCTCTCTAAAGCTTCCACATCTTTCCTATAATGATGTGACCAGAATTGAACACAATATTCCAAGTATGATCTAACCAGGGCTCCGTAGAGCTGCAGCACAACCTCGCAGCTCTTAAACGCAATTCCCTTGCTAATGAAAGCCAACACACCATACCAGGAAGCTGTCTTAACAACCCTAACAACTTGGGTGGCAACTTTGAGGAATCTATGGATGTGGATCCGAAGATTCCTCTGTTCCTCCACACTGCCAAGAATTCAACCTCTAACCTTGTATTCTGTATTCAAATTTGACCTTCGAAAATTAATCCTTCACACTTTTCCAGGTTGAAACTCCGTCTGCCACTTCTCAGGTCAGCTCTGCATTCTGTCACCTTTGTGTCATCGGCAAACGTACTAATTCACTCTTCCGCTTCCTCATCCAAGTCATTTGTAAAAATCCCAAAGAGCAGAGGTTCCAGAATGGAACCCTGTGGAACACCACTGGTCACTGAGTTCTCAGGCTGAATACTTTCCATCTACTACCACCCTCTGTCTTCTAATAGTAAACTATTAAGAGTCATGGAACCTAGGTGGTGGGTGACTTCAGATACAAATCAGCTGTTTCTACCCTCACAGCAGCAATGGTCTGCTTCCTACCCATTGTTGCTCTGAGCAAACAGCCAAAGGCAGAAATCTTTGGGTGAGGTATATTATTATTTGTAAGAGACATTGACCCCAGGTTACTGCTGCCTTGTGCTGAGAATTAGAACTCAGGTAACTGGGTGCTTGAAACTATATCCCTCCAGGAATCACCTCAAACTTTGCAGTTAATGATTATCATTAATGGCTGCATCTCTTTTGCAATGCTCCTACGAAACAGAGTCCACTTGCCAAACAATCAGTCGTCTTCTCTCATTCAGTATAAATGTTGGTTCTACCTTTATTTGTATTTTTTTGCGAATTGTCTTGATGAGTGCAAGATGAAATGTTTTGATAAAATGTGTCTTTTGTCAATGATACCCAAGTTCTGTAGTACCAAATAACTATAAATGGAATTGTTTCTTAAACTGAAAATGATTCTTAATCTATTTTCATTCCAAGGAAGTGAAGGTAAATTTAGTGAGATTTTTTGTGTTTGTTAAATACTAAGTATTTTTAAGGCATCTGTCACAATATTTTTCCATTAAAACATACATGAAGCAGTTAAAGAGGCACAGAGTGTGACAATAATTCCATGCCAAAATCAGTTTATGGAATACAAATTGTGCCTAATAAGGAAAGTTTGTTGGTCTTTTTGATACAGAAGCATTTGTAAAGGTGTTTAAAAAATTCTAAACAGAAGGCACCTGGAATGTAAAAAGTTTTTTGTAAATTGGCTAAACAATAGGAAATTATCTAGTTAGCCAATAACGAGTGGAGTCACATTTGATTTGATGAATTGTAAACCAGGATTATTAAAACCTGCTGTAAGGAAAAAAATTGCAATGCAACTTGGCTTAAATTTGAATAGAAATAACAATATGGAATTTTCTTGACATCAAATAGCGTCAAGTTGGCTCCAGTTACTCACACTAATTATGAAAATGGATTGAGACTACCAAAAAGATTCAAGAAAGCTTAAGAGAGATGAATTTGCATCACTGATCTTTAATGATAAATTTATTTACAATGCATTTTAGTCTTGAATCAGAATTAAATTTAACTGCTCAAAGTGTCTCGTCTATTCCTAGTTTTGCTCTCTTGAGACTTCAAGCAAAGCTTGGGCAGCTTGCCAGCTGAAGAGACAAGAATGAATCCTCTTAATCAGCTGTAAACCACAAGTAGGAGGCAGTTAGACACCTGAAATAACAATATAAAAACACAGCCAAAACCAGCTGTTTACTTAGTAAGATTGTGCATTACAGAGTGATGTAACACCAATTTTGAAGAAAGGACATCCAAGCACAATGGCTAAGATTAATGTCATAAATTTTTCACTTTCTAATTCTGCCATGGTTTTGTTAATCTTGTCATCAAATTGCATGGATATGCGGAAAACAGCTGGACAGGCAATAAAATTCCTGTGAGATTTACTTACTGAAGTTTTGCACTCTTCCCACAAAATTTGCATTTAATCACATAATTGTTGCAATCCAGAAGGAGGCAATTTGGCCCATTGTGTCTGCACTGGATAATCCATTTTTCCAATGTCTTTTAACATGTAACTTAGTGCTGATTAAAATACTGTGGCTGCTGGCTGTTTTAATCGAAGTCAGTGGAATGTAAAAAGGAGGCAAGGTGTAAAATGGGTATTGATATGGTCGTATCAGCAGTCTGGCTACCAATTTCAGAAAAGGTTACCTCTTAACTGTATGTCCACACTGAGGGGAAGGCCAGACAGATTGGTGAAGGGCCAAATGGTTTTGGATACAGCAGTGCTTTTTTATAAGTTTCTAATGTATCAGTGTAAACATTGAATTCAAAATTATGTAATTGTTTGCTAGGTGTGAGATGTGTTGGTTAACAAGATTAGCCACGGGAAATGCGGGATTATAGGGACTCAGTAGGGAGTTGAGTCTGGGTGGGATGCTCGGTGGAGGGTCAGTATGAACTCAATGGGCTGAATGACCTGTTTCTACACTGTAGGGAGTTTATGGTTCTATGACTCAGTCTTCACAGCTGCCTGGGGTTGAGAACACAACAGACAGCATAACCCTAAGATCAAAAGATAATCTGTTTTTCAACCTTAAATGGGAAATCTCTTAAATTTAAAGTGTGTTAATCTCATAGCAAGTTTTGAGAAATAAGGGCATAACTGCATGGGTTTCCTCCAGATGCTCCGGTTTCCTCCCACAATCCAAAGATGAGCAGGTTAGGTGAATTGGCCATGCTGTCGTGTTCAAGGATGTGTAGGTTAGGTGCATTAGTCAGGGGTAAATGTAGAGTAATAGGGTAAGGGAATGGGTCTGAGTGGGTTATTCTTTGGAGGGGTCAGTGTGGGCTTGTAGGACCCAATAGCATGTTTCCACACTGTAGGAATTCTATGATTCTATGTGTTTTATTCTCTCTCGCTTTCTGTTTGTCTAACTTTCTTCCTTTTTGCCTAAGAAGCTTTCAAATTAATTTAAAAGAGAGCTAAAAACAGGACGAGGAAATATTCTCTCGAGAACATTTTCATCATCGCTGCCCAATAATCTGGAAGAGTAGATTGCCAATCTATTATAGAAGTTTCCTGATTCATTGATTTCATTGGAGTGGTAAATGATCCGCCCTATAAACAAGGTGAAACATAACCCTAGCAATGCCTTCTCCCCCGGTCTTGATTTAATGGCCTCTTTTGGTCTCTCTTAGAGCCTCCACAACTTAAACAAAACATTATTTACTAAAATTACAGAACTACAGTAACAGTGTCATATTTGAATTTGATTTGTTTCTCCTCCCTCAGAAAATCTCAATGCAAGCTTCACCTGAGCAAAGTGTTGCCCCTATTCTGTCCACATCCCAAACCTGACATTGTCTTTACACACAGTGCAAATAGCGATTGACTACCTCAGAAACTTCAATTCCATTGGTGCATTAAATTGGAATATGCCTGAAGTTTGCTATTTGATGTTTTTAGCTTCACCACTAGGTGTCAGGATTTCCAAAGATTTAGAATTTTGGGATTCTTTTGAGAAGATCTGAATATGTTTCTGATATGATGCGTGATAATTGCATTGAGTTGAGAATGAATCAGTAACTAAGTATCAATGTTGCATTTGCTAATGACAACAATATTAGCTACTGTCTAATTTTTGGATGCAGGGGCCTGAATTTTACTGTGGGGGTGTCAGGCAGGTCCTGAGTACATACTTGCCAGAGTGTGAGCTGCTTGGTATTTTTAAAAATTAGTTGCCTCATAATTGGCTGGCTTTGGGTAGCCTTATAATTGGCCAGCTTTAATATCCCATTAAAGATAGTGGGCATGCTCTTGCTGCTGACATCGCAATCAAAGACCAGCAATTCTGGAGCTGCAGCATGCAGAGCACCTTGAGAGCAAGGCCAGAAAAGATGCAAGAGATCATGGAGACAAGTGCCAGTTGAGATGGATATTGTTGGGATACCATTGTGGTCACGGAAGGGGCTTGGTGGGAGGAGCGGGGTGCGCTTGGCTTCCCTCTCCATGGCCCCTTCTGGGAGCTGACGTCCCTGCCCACAGTCCCAGCTCTAGGACATTGAGCCTGGTTTGGGCTGCTTTAGTGAAGCAGTCTTTCAGTAGCTGGTGGCCTCCGCCATAGCAGGAGTCACTCCTCCATTGACAAAATGTTGACTGCTATGTAAATTGATCCCCATCTGGACCTATAATTCTGGTAATCAGCTGCCCACCTTCTTGCAACAGGCAGCTGCAATGCCCATTCTGTCCTGGTACTGGTATAATTCCCCAACAGCTGCACCATGCTGACAAACTCATATCGTGTGGAAGATGTCAGGTGAAAGTCCTGCCTGTGGAAGATCATTACAAATAAATAGTTTTAGAATAATGTTATTGTTAAACCTGTAGCTTCTCACAATTATCTCTCAAACTATGATTTTCAATTCATCAGTTAATTCTTAAACAAAATGGAAAGCTGAAAATTTAGTTTCTAATAAATAATATTAGTGTATAAAGATTTTCAGGGAAATATCTTTTGTGTCTGAACTGAGTATAAAATCCTGATACAACCTCGGCAAATCCAGAATTAATTCTGTCAGCGGGGTACAGCCTTGTGTGAAGTGAAATTTTAAAACAGGGCAAGCAGTTTTGTCATAATTGACAAAGTAAATGACATTAGTGTCACTTATTGCTAAATATTCTGATGCTGTACTTGATTTATGCAGTTGAGTTTTGGATGACCCTGTTGTGGAATGCAAGTGATCAGAACAGCCTATTCCAAGAACTGAAGTTTTTAAAAAAACTTTCATTCTAATCATCACATTTTTCCAACATATCAATTAGAAGCTAATATCAGCTTTAGGTCTTCAGGGGAAATGCAATTTCAGTGAGCCGATGAGTCTTCCACTTATAGTTTTCCTCCAGGGCTCTAACTCTGGACAAACACATGGGTGAACATTTGAGGATAGCAGTGTTAATGTAGAACTGAGCATTCTAAAATTGGGAGGAATTTCCGTGTACCTTGTGAAAAAATTAGGAATTACATTTTTTAAAAATCAGTAGATTTTTGCAATAATTGCTGCCTGCTCTGATGATATAGCAAAATGCTAGGAGGTGTCACAGGAGCTTCCAACTGCTGGATTGCTTGTTCATCTATTAATTAGGATCTTACATGGATTCAAATACTGAATAAGGAAAAGAAACATGAAAACATTGTGTGATATGAAAATATAATAATTTCATACCTTGCAATTGCTATTAATATTACCTAGACTTTGTGGCATATTTCTGCACTGAGGTGATTATCAAATTGTTATTTCAAGTTTGCTTAGAGTCAGTAAGAATCACTATGGCTTCTCACAGTAACAACATTAATATTTCCACCTGATTAAAGAAACAAGTCAGATCAAAAGCCAGGCAGCTTCCTGTTATGGTGAACTAAAGGATAAATATTCAAGTTCAGTGTCTTGTTTAGGCATATCACTTGCCAAGATCCTGAATATAATCATTCCAAACAACTGCAGATTTTTCAAGATATTTGATGGTGTTCTTTTGTTCAAAGAAAGCCACTCACCAAAAACTATTTGCGTCTGTTAAATTCCATGCACTGAACCAAAAATCTTGAATTACAACAGGATATTGAGCAGTACTTCAACAGTTGTGCACTTTGAACCAGAAATTAGCATAAGCATCGACTAACTAAAATGGACCACCCTTGTACAGGAAACCATTATTAAGATTAACTGGGATATCCTGTAAAATTCTGTTGTTGATAAATATATACAAATAATATCCAGTTGAAAATTTGGAAACTCATTTTGTGTTTCCAATGTGTCGGTTAATTGGGACAAAATGGGAAGCTGAAAATTCAGTTTCTAATAAATAATATCAGGCTATGAAGACATTTAAAAATTATATTTTCAACAAAGAGTTCTTTAACAAGGAAAAATCTTTTGTATCTTACTGGTTATAAAATCTTGCTACAATCTCAGCAAATCCAGAACTAATTCTGTAAAGAGGAATGCCATATATTGAGGTCATACATTTTTGTATAATGCTCTTGTGATGTGCCTTATGACTTTTGATGACAGTATATACATTATTGGATGTTGTTGGGGGCATGGTTCAATTGGAAACATTGATAATGAGAATGCAGTATTGATTTTTCGTGCCAAATGATTGATTAGTGGATATTAGTGAACTCACACTCATTCTTTAAAGAAACAATTGAGACTTTTCAGTAATTTTGACTTTGTATTACTTCTTTGTAGTTTTAGAAATATAAATTAAATATGCAATAAGGGGTAATATTATGACAGAATGTATTTGGTCACTTATTGCACATGATCAGCATGTTTTGAAAGGAAATAACTATGTCTTCTCTTAGCCTTGGAGTGAGTATCCCAAGTAAATTTATCTAAAACTCAATTTAATTGATTTTTTAAAAAAATGTTGACTAGCTATATTGATGAATGTAGTATGCAATTGATGTGGAATGCAAAGATTTCAGTCAGACCTTTAACAACGTCCTACATAGAAGGTCCTATGAAAGGTAAGAGCCTTGGGATCGAAGCCAAGTTGGCAAAATGGATCCAAAATTGGCTGTGAGTGATGGTGGAGGGATGTTTTTTGTGACTGGAAGCCTGTGGCCTGTTGTGTATCACAGGGATCAGTGCTTCCTAGCTATTTGTTGTGTACATTCATGACTCGGATGTGAATATAGAATGTTTGATTAGTAAGTTTGCAGATAACAGAAAAATTGGTGTTGTTGATAGGAGAATGGTCTCAGGCTACAGACTGATATTGATTGGATGTTAAATTGGACAAATCAATGGCAGATAGAATTTAATCCTGATGCATTCTGGGTGGTCTAATAAGGAAAGGATATACACAATGAATAGTAGGTCCCTAGGAAGTACCAAGGAACGAAGGGACCATTGTGCTTGAATCAGTAGATTCCTGAATGCTTCAGAAAATATAGACAGAATGTTGAAGAAGGCATATAGGATGCTTGCCATCATTAGTCAGGGCACAGAATACAAGAACAAGGACATGTAAACATGTTGCTACAACTTGATAAAACATTGGTTAGGCCATATATGGAATACTGTGGGCAGTTCTGGTTGTCACACTAGTGGAAGGACATAATTGCACTGGAATGCAGAAGAAACTCACCAGGATGTTGCCTGAGTGAAAAGTTTCAGTTATGAGGAGAGACTGGAATTGTTTTCCTTAGAGCAGAGCAGGCTGAGGAGAATCTAACTGAGATATTCAAAATTATGAGAACCACAGACTGGGTAGATTGCAAGACTCGCTTCCTCATGGCAGAGCAGACAGCATAAGTGTAAGGTGAGGAGCAAGTGTTTTATAAGAGATCTGAGTAAGAAACAAAAATCACCCAGACAGTGGTAGGTACTGTATATGGAAGATGCTGCCTGAGAGGATGATGTAGGCAGGTACTCTTGCAATATTTAAGAAGCTTCTGAATGAGCACTTAAAGAGCCTAGGCATAGTAGCCGAGAGACCACAAGCAAATAAAGAGGATTAATGTAATTTAGTTGGCATAAATATGGTGAGCCGAAAGGCCTGTTTCTATGCTACAGGATTCTACTCTAAATAACTAAACTGTAGGCTTTTGGAGGCTTAAATTGAAAGAAGACATTTACTGTCACACACTTGAATTATACATAAGATACATGCTCTCACACATACAAAGATTAGATACAGGTACAAATTTTACAAATTATGATCAACTCAGATTTTGGTTTGTAAGCTCCTGTCCCACGTGGGACACATTCGGTTTCTTGAATAGTTTTGAACACTTTGAGTTTAAAGTAAACGTCTTACGAAGTTAAACATTCACTGCAGATTGTGAGGGTTCATATTGTTAAATATTTAGGAGGTTGAGTCTCAAATGAAGTTTGAAAACTGGAATAAGTTAATCCTTTGACTGTTTGATATCTTGCAGCTGGTTTCTAAGTTTTGTTGGCAGATTGGTGAAACTGATGGTGCTGGGGGGTCTTGTCTGAAAACTGCTCTTTGCTGATCTTTAAAACAGACCAAGATACCTCAGCTGACAAACATGTTGTCTTTCCCAAATTCATGTTTTCCAAATAAGGTGTCCTGTTCATGTTATTCCCCATCCTGTGTTGTGGATTAACACTTATGTGGTCCATCTAGTCTACTGTAGGTTGGAGAAAAACCATCATGATAAAATATAAAATTGATTATGGTCATACATTAGCATTTTTCACAAGTTGAGGTTCAATCTTCCCTTTTGCCACAGTATGAAGCGTGGAGACAGGCAGTCTGGAAATGCCAGTCTTTTTCTGGTGACCCATCCTGACACAAAGTGATCTGTGAATGTCCTGGATGGCTGTGAATGTTCATATTTCATGAAGTGGTTAGTTGAGGCTTGGTATCATCTGTAGACAATTTCTAAATGTCACATGATTTGAGTCAGTCATCTTAACAGTTTGCTTGGAGATGGTGTTAGAAAAACTGGTCTGAAGGTGGATAAATCACCTGGATCAGATGGACTACAGCCCAGAGTTTTAAGGGGGATAACTGAAGAGATAGCAGAGTTGTTAGTGGCGATCTTTCAGGAATCGCTAGAATCAGGGAGGGGTCCTAGAAGACTGGAAAATTGTTAACAAGACATCCCTGTTTAAAAAGGCAGTAAGGCAAAAGACAGAAAATTACAGACCAATTAGCCTAACCCCGTTTGTAGCTAATATACTGGAATCCATTGTGAAGAATGAGATTTCTGAATGCTTTGAAGTGTATGGTAAAATAGGGCAAAGTCATATTGGTTTCATCAAGGGGAGGTCATGACTGACAAATCTGCTAGAATTCTTTGAGGAAGAAATAAAAAAGTTAAGCTAAGGAGAGTCAATGGATGTTATCTAACTGGACTTCAAGACAGCCCTTGAAGGAAGATACTGAGTAAGATAAGGGCCCATGGTGTTAGATGCAAGATGCTAGCATGGATAGAAGCTTGGCTGTCTGGCAGAAAGCAGAAAAAAAAGGGTCCTTCTCAGGATGGTAGTCAGTGGTGTTCCGCAAAGCTCAGTGTTGGGCCCAAAACTTTTCACTTTACACATTAACAATCTAGATGAAGGAACTGAGGGCATTCTGGCTAAGCTTGCAGACAATACAAAGATAGGTAGAGGAACAGGTAGCATTGAGGAGGTGGAGCGGCTGCAGAAGGATTTGGACAGATGAGGAGAGTGGGCAAAGAAGTGGCACAAGGAGTACAATGTGGGAAAGAGTCAAGTCATGCACTTTGGTAGGAAGAATAGAGGCATGGACTGTTTTCCAAATGGGGAGAAAATTCAGAAATCTGAAGTGAAAAAAGATTTGAGGGTTCTTGACCAGGATTCTTTCAAGGTAAACTTGCAGGTTGAGTCAGTAGTTAGAAAGGAAATGCAATTATGGCATTTATTTTGAGAGGACTTGAATATAAAATCAGGGATGTACTTCTGAGATTCTATAAGGCTCTGGTCAGACCATATTTGGTTTATTTTGTGCAGTTTTGGGCCCCATATCTCAGGAAGGAAGCACTGGCCCTAGTTCAGAGGAGGTCCATGAGAATGGTCCCAGGAATAAGAAGCTTAACATATGAAGAATGAAGTTTACAAGGTTGGGGGGAGGGGGATTTAATTGAAACATACAGAATTCGGAATGGTCTGCATAGAGTAGAAGTTGGAAAGATATTTCTGTTGGTAGGAGAGACTAGGACCCAAGAACACAGCTTCGGAGTAAAGGGAAAACCTTTTAGAATGGAGATAAGGAGAAACTGCTTCAGCCAGAGAGTGATGAATCCATGGAATTCATTGCCTCAGAAGGCTGTGGAGGCCAGATCATTAAGTATATTTAAGACTGAGATAGATAGGTTCTTGTGTATCAAGGGGATCAAAGGTTCCGGGGAGAAAGCAGGAGAATGGGGTTGTGAAACTTACTAGCCATGATTGAATGGCAGAGCAGACCCGATGGGCTGAATGGCCTAATTTCTGCACCTATTTCTTATGGTTTTATGGTGTCAAATTTATGGAAGTAGTAACTG
This sequence comes from Chiloscyllium punctatum, assembly GCF_047496795.1. NCBI lineage: Eukaryota > Metazoa > Chordata > Chondrichthyes > Orectolobiformes > Hemiscylliidae > Chiloscyllium > Chiloscyllium punctatum. The sequence continues at coordinate 66,303,883 of NC_092743.1, forward strand.
AAAGTTCATAATATACTGGATTCTGATGGTGGCATGGAGCTTTTGGTGGTGTTCAGGTTTTTTTGTGAAACTGTGCATTTTGTTTTATTTTATGCTTCAGTCTAACACTGTAACTAACATCATTTTCCTTTTTATGTCTGGGCTGCAGCTGTCTGCACATACATGCTGCCTGGGGCTGTAGCCTCCTTAACCTTGAGTAAGGCTCTTCCACAAGCATAATATCCTTTTATTTATATCAGTATGTTATAGGTTACTAAGCATGGTTCTCCTATGTATAATCTAAGACCCTTCACTTTACATGCCTCTTTTTGTCTAATGTCTTCTCTCAATCCCTCACTGATGGCAATCATATCATTAGCTTTATCATCAGAGTTGAAATTCTGAGTAGGAGTAAATCTCAGCAGATGTAGGAATCTGTACTGAAAACAACAAATCACAGTGGGTACGACAGCATCCGTGGAGAGAGAGCAAGCTAACATCTTGAGTCTAGATGACTCTTCAAAAGGAGGTCAGAGTGTTCTGTCAGGCTTAAAAGTAGACAAATCTCCAGGGTTTGGATGAAATGTATCCCATGCTATTGAGTGAAATAAGGGAGGAAATAATAGGGGCGCTGGCAATAATTTTCAATTTCTCCCTGGCCACAGCAGAAGTGCCAGAGGACTGGAGGACAGCCAATGTGTTACTGGAAGATATTGAGGCCTAAGCCTGGAAACTGCAGATTGGTCAATTGTGGGGAAACCATTGGTAGCAATTCTGAGGGACAGAATCAATTTACATTTGGAGAGGCAGGGATTTATCAAGAACAGTCTGCTTTGCTTGTTAAGGGGAGGTCTTGTCTGACCAACTTGACTGATTTTTTTCAGAGGTGACTACATGTGTAGGTGACGAGAATTTGATGTTATCAACTTGGACTTCAGTATGGCTTTTGATAAGGTCCTATGTGGGGCAAAGATAAGAGCCCATGGAATCCCAGGAAATTTAATTCGATCAAGAATTGGCTGAGTGACAGAAAGCAGCTATTGATGTTGAGGGGTATTTTTGTGAGTGGAAGCCTGTGTCCAGTGGAATTCCATAGGGATCAACATTGTTATTTGTTGCATGTATAAATGAATTTACACTTGAACGTAGGTTGACAATTAAGTCGATGGATGGTTATGGTTATGGAAAAGGATAGGCCTTGTTTACAAGTTACATTTCTTAATTGGACTAAAGTAAATTTTGATGGTATGAGACAGGAACTTCCAAGAGTTGACTGGAGTAAACTGTGAGTAAAGGGACAATTGGCAGGTAGAAAGCTTTTAAAAGTGAGATAATGAGAATCCAGAGGCATTATGTTCCTGTTATAGTGTAGAGTAAGGCTTGTAAGAGTAGGTAACAATGAATGAATAAAGACATTGAGGCTCTCGTCAAGAATAAAAAGGAGTCATATATTAAGTGCAGACAACTAGGATCAAGTAAATGTCTTGAAAAATGCCAGGGGTGGAGGGATGTTCTTAAGAGGGAAATTGGAGGGCAAAAAGGGGATATGAGATAGCCTAGGCTGATAAGATTAAGGATAATCCTATGTGTTTCTACAAGTACATTAAGAGCAAAAGAGCAACTAGGGAGAGAATAGGGCCCCTTAAAGATCGACAAGGTTGTCTATGTGTGGAATCACAGGAGATGGGACAAATACTAAATGAATATTTTGTGCCAACGTTTACTGTGGAGAAAGAAACAGATTCTAGTGAACATGAAATAAATATTGATGTGTTGAAAACAGTCCACATTACAGAAGAAGAAGTGCTGGAGGTCTTAAAAAAACAAAGTGAATAAATCTCTAGGACCTGGTCCAATGTGTCCCACAGTATTGTGGAAAGTTAGGGAAGAAATGGTGGGGCCCCAGCAGAGATATTAGTATCATCTACAGCCACTGGTGAGGTGCCAGAGAACTGGAGGGTAGCTAATGTTATGTTTTTATTTAAGAAAGGCTGTAAGGAGAAGATTGGGAACTATAGACCTCTGAGCCTGCCGTCAGTGGTGGGTAAGTTGTTGGAGGGGATTCTGAGAGATACATTCATTTGGAGAGGCAAGGACTGTTTAGGGATAGTCAGCATGGTTTTGTACATGGGAAATCATGTTTCACAAACTTGGTTGAGTTTTTTGAGAATGCAGCCAAAAAACTTGATGAGGGCAGAGTGGTTGACATTGTTTTCTTGGATTTTAGTAAAATCTTTGACAAGGTTTCACATGGTAGACTAATTATTAAAGTTAGGTCACATGGGGATTCAGAGAGAGCTTGCCAATTGGATACAAAATTGCCTTTATGGTAGAAGACAGAGGATGGTGGTGGATGGCTGTTTTTCAGACTAGAGGCCTGTGGCCAATGGTAATCAGCGGGGATTGGTGCTGGGTCCACTTTTGTTTGTCATTCATTTAAAATATGTTTGTGGATGACACCAAAACTGGTTGCATTGTCAACAGTGAAGAAGGTTTTCTAAAACTTCAAAGCATTCCTGACCAAATGGGCCAATGGGCTGAGAAGTGGCAGATGGAATTTAATTTGGACAAAGGTAAGGTATTGCATTTTGATAAAACAAATGAAGGTGGGTCTTATACAATTAGTGGTAAGGCACTGTGTAGTGTTGTCAAATAGACAGACCAAGGAATTCAGGTACATAGTTCTTTTAAGGTTACGTCACATATACAAGGTGTTTAAGAAGGTGTTTAGCATGCTTCCTCATTGCTCAGAGCATTGAGTATAGGAATTGGGACATCATGTTGAAGTTGTACAGGACATTGGTGAGGCCACTTTTGGAATCCTATGTATAGTTCTAGTCATCCTGCTATAAAAAGGATATTATTAAACTGGAAAAGGTTCAGAAAAGATTTCCCAGGATGTTGCCGGGATTGAAGGGTTTGAGTTATAAGGATAGGCTAAGACTTCTTTCACTGGAGTACAAGAGGTTGAGGGGTGACCTTATAGAGATTTATAAATCACAAGTGTCATAGAGCAGGTGAGTAGCAATTGTATTTCCCCTAGGGTGGGAGAGTTCAAAGCTAGGGATCATACTTTTAAGGTGAGAGGAGAAAGATTTAAATGGGACCTGAGGAGCAATCTTTTCACACCATGGGTGGTTCGTGTGTGGAATGAACTGCCAGAGAAAGTGGTAGATGTGGGTACAGTTACAACATTTAAAATACATTTGGAGAGGTACACAAATAATAAAGGTTTGGAAGGAAATGGACCAAATGCAGGCAAGTGGGACTAGTTTAGTTTAGGAAACATGGGTGGCATGGATGAGTTGGACTGAAAGACTGTTTCTCTGCTGGAAGACTCTATGACTCTACACCAAAATGTGAAGTGATAAATCATGCGATAGTCTTAAATTACAGAAGGATGCAGTTAAAAAAGATAAATGGGAGAAACAAAAAACAATGCATTTCGTGAGCATATAAAATAAAACCAGACAAATGAAAGTGCAGACTCCTTAAAGTGTGGGCCATCTTGTAGAGACTTTGCAGAAACCCTAGAGCTGTGTACGAGACCCAATTTGAACAGAAGATGAACTCTATTTAAGTAATTTTCTTTTATTCTTTTTGTAATGAAAAGTTGAGTTGGATTGTGGCGACAAAACACTTTTTAGATACATGCGACAATATATGAAAAACTCATAATAACTCATGATATAGATAGGCTGGTCAGATGGACTGATCAGTTATAAAATGGAATTCAATCCAGATGAATGTGAGGTGAGGCACTTGGCCAGAACAAACAAGGAAAGGACTTATGTGATGAACGGTTGGTAGGACCCCAGGAAGCACTGAGGATCAGAAGGATCTTGATGTGTATGTCCACCAGTCACTTAATGTAGTGGCAGAGGTAGATAAAATGGTTAAGAAGTCAAATCTTACAACCTCGTCCTTGCAGTGGCTATCAGATAGCACAGATTGAAGTGAATAAAACCCATCAATGAATTTCTTTTGCTAGGAATGGTGTGCACATTTTGGTACAGAGCCTTCAGTTTTGACATTTTAAAATCTCTGTGTTGATAAATCTTGATTGTTGGTGTGTTCTAAGATTTGCACTCCCTGTTCTTTTCTCCAATTCTCTGCCCTTCATTTTCCATATTACTGGTTTCCTCTGTTCCCTTGATTCTACTCCTTGTTATACCTGTACCACATCTTTCCACATTTGATTCTTTGCCCCACCATTCAGTTCAAAACCTTTTCTCTAGTTATGCAGTTCACATGAACAATTGCTCCAGCATGGTCCAGGTGTAGTCTGTACTGCTTTTTGAATCCTTTCAGCCATGGATTCACCTCTCTAATTTTGCGTACATTCTACCAATTTGCATAGGCTCAGGTAATAATGAGGTCCTGCTTTTTAATTTAGTGCCTAGCTCCTCATTCTGGCTCTAATAGAAATCCTTTCCTAGTTCTATGCATGTTGTTGGCACCTATATTCACCAGGGAGAAGAAAGTGAGGACTGCAGATGCCGGAGATCAGAGCTTCAGGAATCCTGAAGAAGGGCTTATGCCCGAAACGTCGATTCTCCTGCTCCTTTGATGCTGCCTGACCTGCTGCGCTTTTCCAGCAACACATTTTTCACCTATATTCACCAGTAAAACTGGATCTTTCTCTCTACACTGTAAGCATCTCTCCAGCCCTGAGCAGATGTCCTGGATCCTGGCATGGGGCAAGAAACATAACCATCTGGACTAATGCTCTTCACTGTGGCAATTGCTTTTGTCTCCTCACTGTTCTATAACCTGCAACTACTATATTTTTTGTTGCTCCCCAATTTTCCTATATCATGGTGTCATGGTCAGTTTGCTTTCTATTTGTGTGTTTAGGTTTCCTTAGATCAGTGATGTCATTTCCTGTAGTGACATCTGTTCCTGTTCTTTTCCTCAGAGAGGGTGGTAAATGGGGTCCAAGTCAATGTGTTTGTTGATAGAGTTCCGGTTAGAATGCCATGCTTCTAGGAATTCTTGTGCGTGTCTTTGTTTGGCTTGTCCTAGGATGGATGTGTTGTCCCAGTCAAAGTGATGTCTTTCCTCATCCATATGTAAAGATAGCAGTGAGAGAGGGTCATGTCTTTTTGTGGCTAGTTGATGTTGGTGTATCTTGATGACTAGATTTCTGTTTGTTTATCCAATGTAATGTTTGTTACAGTTCTTGCAAGGTATTTTGTAAATGACATTAGTTTTGTTTGTTGCCTGAATGGGGTCTTTCAAGTTCATTAGCTGCTATTTTAGTGTGTTGGTGGGTTTGTGGGCTACCATGATGCCAAGAGATCTGAGTAGTCTAATGAACTTGAAAGACCCCATACAGACAACAAGCAAAACTAAGGTCATTTACAAAATACCTTGCAAGAACTGTAACAAGCACTACATTGGACAAACAAGCAGAGGACTCGCCGACCAGGATGAACATCAACACGCCACAAAAAGATATGACCTGTATCCTTACATACAGATGAAGAAGGACACCACTTCGACCAGAACAACATATTCATCCTAGGACAAGCTAAACAAAGACATGCACGAGAATTCCTAGAAGCATGGAATTCCAACCAGAATTCTATGAACAAAGACATTGACTTGGACCCCATTTACCACCTTCTGAGAAAAAGAACAGGAAATGACATTACCATAGGAAATGACATCACCAACCCAAGGAAACCTAAACACACAAATAGAAAGTAGCGCACTAACACCAGTGCTTCACCGGAGGCTCACTGATGATGTGAACTAGTATGGTGACGAAACATCTGAAAATGAACCTTCCAGTTCAGCGAGCAAACTTACATCCAGTGTATTGAATGCTTTCTTGAAAACAAAGTAAACTACATCTACCATTTCCCCTTTATCAACTCTGCATTTTATCTCCTCAAAGAACTCTAGAAAACTTGTCAAACATGATTTCCTTTCACTAAACCATGTTTACTGTTTGATTATGTTAAGCTTTTCCTAATTTCTGCCATTTTTTTCCTTTAAAATGGACTGTAGGATTTTTCCAACAACAGATGTTAGTCTAACTAGGCTATAATTTCCTACTTTCTGTCTCCTTCTCTTCTTGAAAAGGGGCTCTCTTATCTGTTGAAGCCATCCTGGAATCCAGTGAATCTTAGTATAGTTCAACAAATATGTCCACTACAATTGGTTCTAGGGCATTAGTTCCAGACTCGTGCATTCTGTGTTATAAGAAAATCATGTCATAGCAGCACTATTTAAACCAATGGGGCCAGAATCATGTAATAACCATTACGCACTTTAAACGTTTGCACTTTAGAAACAGTGTCCCCAATTTGACAATCATGTTACAGTGAATTTGCATTAATGGAATGTGTTTTATAGCAGAAAGACCTGAATTTATACAGCAACTTCCTTTAATGCATTGGATGTAAATCCTAATGACTAATCTATCTTCAGTCCCTTTAGTTTGTCCACTGTGATAGAGAGTGTTGCAAGAACATTCCTCCCATTACCTTCCTTATCTGTTATCTTTGAGATATTTTTAGCATACTCCACTGTGAAGACCATTTCAAAATATTGGTTATAATTATTTGCTGCCTCCCTGTAGCCACTATTAATACCCATTTTATATCCTCCAAAGGTACAACACTCACTAGCTAATGTGTTTTATTTCAAATGCCTATAGAAGCTCTTTAAGTTTACTTTATATTTCTTGCCAATTTACTTTCATAATTGTTTTCTCCCTCTATTAGCTTTTTAGTCCTCCACTGCTGATCCTTAAAAAAAACCAATCCCCTGACCTACCACTGGTTTTTGCCACTTTGCATGCCTTAGCTTTTGATTGGATTCTCTTCTTGACTAACATTGTTGACCAAGAGTGGTTCATCCCTCTCATCAAATCCTTTTTTGATTGGAATAACTTGTTATTCAGTATTGTGGAATTTCTGCTTAAATGTCAACTACTGCTCATTCACTGACTTTAGTTCTTAGTTCATTTTCCCAGACTGCTTAAGTCAACTCTTTTTTCAGATGTCTGTAATTGACATTAAGTAGACATTGCTTTGAGAGCTGAATTACTCTCCCTCAAAACGAGATTGAAATTCTACCATGTTGTCATGGTGACCTATTAGAGGACCCTTAGCTACATGATCCTTTATTATTCCAAGTGCCCATTCCTGGATAGATTCTGAAACATACTTCTCTAAGAAGCAGCTCTTTGTGCATCCTTTAAATGTATCTTCCATGTTAACCTTGCCCATTGGATTTGCCCAGTTAATATGCAGAATCAAATCACCCAAGACATTTATAGTGCCCTTCCTACATGCCTCCATTACTTTCCAATTTATACTATGTCCTTACCATCAGGCAACTCCTTGGGAGTCCACAGGCAGATCCCACCTGCAACTTCTTATCCTTAATTCCACCTAAACTGATTCCACATCACAATCTGTTGCACCTATATTGTCAATCACCACTGCACTGATAGCTTCCTTTATTAATAGTGCTACCCAACCTCCTTTTCCTTTCTCTAGCAGAGCAACAACCAATTCCAGTCAACTCCAACAGATCTAACTCTGTCTCTTGACTTTCTGTCACAGGTTTCTTGACTCACCTGCTCATCTAGGTGCTACAGATTACTAGCAAAATGTTACTGGGGAGATAATTACTCCAGAAGTTTTCTGTGGAGGTGTGTAAGGTAAATGGCCAGGATACATAGCTTATGCTGCAGGAGCAAACTGATGTCTTGTCTTCTCAATGTTTAATTGAATAAGTTGTAACTTACATATGATTGGATATTAAACAAGCAATGAGACAGCACAGAGCTAATCAAGAAATATGGAAGGTAAATGGTAGAGGTAAGTGCCATTAATGTATGTGTGGAGCCAATTCCATGACTGGAGAAGAGGGTCTGAAAAGGCAGCATACAAATGAGGAAAAGAACAATCCAAGAACAGAGTCTTGGCAGAGATGTAAGAGTAGTGGGTTTCTGGTTTAATCTCACCTGCTTCAAATTTTCACATATAATTTTCTTTTGTTCATTGCTTCACAGTTTCACAATTATATTACACATGTAGTATACTTGAGCTAGATTTTTGTACTATAGTTGGATTTTACAGCATTATTTTGTTGAAGATATAGATGGGAAATTATTTTGCATGTTTAATGGTCTCAAACTCTTCATCACGCGGAAGCCAGGGCAACAGATGTCCAATCCCAATTCATTTTTGTAGGTGAAAACAGATTGGATGAAAATCTAGCTCAAGTATACTACAGTCGGGAGTGTGGTGCTGGAAAAGCACAGCAGCTCAGGCAGCATCCGAGGAGCAGGAGAATTGACGTTTTGGGCAAAAGCCCTTCATCAGGAATGAAATTATACTACATGTGCATCATAATTGTGGAACAGTGAAATGATGAACAAAAGAAAATTAAATATTAAAATTTCAGTTTTCTTCATCTGTTTCTTAATTTTATGCTGTGATTCATCAAATAACAATTATAATAAAGATGGAAAAATGCTCTAAAATTACATTGAACAAGAGCTTTGTGATTTTATTTCCAGAGAAGATGCATAGCAATTTAAATATTATCTATGAGTAAAGGAAGTCAACACCTTCCTTAATTCTGACCAAATTGTTAAATTTTTGTTTAAGAACACTCTCATTTAACATGATTTTAAATTAAAATATTAAACTTGCAACTAAACTTGCAATTATTTTTGAGGTTTATGCTGGACTGTTTTATTTTCAAAATTCTTGCAGGTGGAACTAACCAATGATGTGCAGTCATTACTGCCAATAATGGTAGCTGTCATGGTAGCCAGGATGACTGGAGACTTGTTCAACCGTTCATTGTACAGTTCTTTACTGAAACAAAAATGTATTCCATTCCTGGAGCCAGAACCACGTGTTGCGTACCAGAACAAACCGTAAGTATCTTCAGAACCATCCAAAACGTGTCTCATCTTCTATGATCAGACACTCACATATCTGATTTGTGTTATGTTGGAATGTTTGAGGTTAAATAATTGAATAAATCAAACTTGACAGGATTAAGAGTTGGATTTGAGAAAGATTATTTATGAATTTACTGTCAGAATGGAGTTGGGATTTAACAATGTTTTACAAAGGATGAGTGTCTTTCTTATGCCTTAAGGACTGTTCACCTTGATTTAGGATGTAATACTGAAAAGGAGACATACTCCTTGTTGTGGATTTTGACTCTGTTCAACAATGACAAATGGATAATAATGAGTTGGGTCGGGTATTTCAAAGTTTATTCTATTTTGGTCAATAAATTCAATATTAATGACCTAACTTCTATCCCCAGCAATTTGCAGGAGGGGGCAAACTGGGATAATCAATATCCAACTGGGCGGCACAGTGGCACAGTGGTTAGCACTGCTGCCTCACAGTGCCAGAGACCTGGGTTCAATTCCTGCCTCAGGTAACTGACTGTGTGGAGTTTGCACATTCTCCCCGTGTCTGCGTGGGTTTCCTCCGGGTGCTCCGGTTTCCTCCCACGGTCCAAAGATGTGCAGATCAGGTGAATTGGCCATGCTAAATTGCCTGTAGTGTTAGGTTAGGGGTATGGGTGGGTTGCGCTTCGGCAGGTCGGTGTGGACTTGTTGGGCCGAAGGGCCTGTTTCCACACTGTAAGTAATCTAAAAATAAAATTTGGCTCATCACTCCTGAGCTGATACATTTTTGCTGGTCATTTCTTTAATGGTGGTGGACACTATTAATATGTTTAAATCAGGCTCTGATACTGTAGCTGTTTATAATCATTCATGGAATGTGGGCACTGATTGTTTGCTGGTAATTAGTGCAAACTGAGAAATTAGCAGTGAGCTGCTGCCTTGAGTCCATGCAGTGTATGTCATTCACAGTACTGGTAGATAGGCAGTTCAATGATTTTGATGAATTCACCATGAAATAATAATAATATATTTCTAAGTGATTCTCACCCCTGGATTTCAAGCCTTTTCATGTTTGATTGAAGGCTGGAATGAGGTTTGGAGCTGGTATAACCCAAGCTGGCATGAGTATGTCATTGGGAACTAAATGACACTCATTAGCACTGTTCATGTCACCATCCTTCATTTGTTGATGATTGAGAGTAGGCTGAGGGGCCTGATGAATGCCTGAAATGGATTTATGCTGCTTTTTGTCAGCAGGAAATACAGGCATTATTTTCAAAGTGACAAGTAGAGGCCAGTTTCATAGTTATACTGGAACAGCTTGGTTAAATGCACAGCCAATCTGGGATATAATTCTTCAGCACTTCAACCATAATATTATTGAAGCCCATAAACATTTCTTTATCCAATGCACTCAACTATTTATTGATATCATGTAGAGTGGCTGAAGAGTGGCATCTGTTATGGTGCGAATGTCAGCTACTGCTTTGTCTTTAAAATGTAATTGAGCATTAAATTGAACAACGTTGCAAAAGTGTTAAGATATATGCTCAGTGCTAATGTTAAGAACATTGCCTCAGGACTGAAGGAGAACTTGGAGCGAGAGAGACAGGACCCATTTGTCATGGCTCATCTGAGTATCAGTGAGATGTATCAGATGATCAAAGAGGTTCTACTGAGGAAGTATGAGCAGTCAGGGCTAAGCTAAAAAGCAGAACATCAAAAGTTATAGTGTTTGGATTGATAGCTGAGGAGGAGTGCTCACATGACAGGAGATGTGGAAAGTTGAAGAGGAAGGGCAAGGCAATAGTGCAGGGCAGTGATAAGTCAGTGATTTCCAGAAGGTAAAAGGAATGGGCAGAACATTTAACATGAGAATGCACTGAGTGGGGAAAAAATGGTAAAAAGATCGAATTAATTATTTTTTGTGAACGCATTCTGCATTTGTAATAAGATGGCATAATCTTATCATTACAGTGGTATGGCTTGAAAGTGACCATGGTTGGGACCTTAATATTTACATGTATTTGACATATTGGAAGGACAATGAAGGGAAAAGGAGGTAGAGTAGCATTGTTAGTATAAGATGAGTTCAGTATAACAATGAAATATTAAGTTGATTCAGCGGATCAAGGGGGGCACAGTGGCTCAATGGATAGCACTGCTGCCTGATAGTGCCAAGGACCTGGATTTGATTCCTTTGGTGACTGTGTGGAGTTTGCATGTTCTCCCTGTGTCTGCGTGGGTTCTGCTGGGTGCTCCAGTTTCCTCCCAAAGTACAAAGTACAGCTTAGCTAGATTGGCCACACTAAATTATCTGTGCAGGCTAAGTGGATTAGCCCTGGTAAATGCAGGATAGGTCAAAGGGGTGGGGCTGCTCTTTGGAGGGACAGTGCTGACTTGATGGGCCAAATGCCCCTTTCCACACTGTAGGGATTCTATTATATTCTGGATTAGTGGTGCTGGAAGAGCACAGCAGTTCAGGCAACATCCAAGTAGCTTCGAAATCGACGTTTCGGGCAAAAGCCCTTCATCAGGAATAAAGGCAGTGAGCCTGAAGCGTGGAGAGATAAGCTAGAGGAGGGTGGGGGTAGGGGAGAAAGTAGCATAGAGTACAATGGGTGAGTGGGGGAGGGGATGAAGGTGATAGGTCAAGGAGGAGAGGGTGGAGTGGATAGGTGGAAAAGAAGATAGGCAGGTAGGACAAGTCCTGACAAGTCATGGAGACAGTTACTGAGCTGGAAGTTTAGAACTAGGTGAGGTGGGGGAAGGGGAAATGAGGAAGCTGTTGAAGTCCACATTGATGCCTTGGGGTTGAAGTGTTCCGAGGTGGAAGATGAGGCGTTCTTCCTCCAGGCGTCTGGTGGTGAGGGAGCGGTGGTGAAGGAAGCCCAGGACCTCCATGTCCTCGGCAGAGTGGGAGGGAGAGTTGAAATGTTGGGCCACGGGGCAGTGCGGTTGATTGGTGCGGGTGTCCCAGAGATGTTCCCTAAAGCGCTCTGCTAGGAGGTGCCCAGTCTCCCCAATGTAGAGGAGACCGCATCGGGATTTTTACTGGGATTCTATTATATGTAAAATTAGTTTAAGCTGAGGGTAGAGATAACAAAGGAAATAAGTCAGTGGTGAGTTTTGTTTGTCGGTCCCCTGACAGCAGTTAGACCGAGAGACAGTATAAATTTAGAAATAATGGGAACCTACAGGAAAGATCCTACAGCTATTTGGTGGATTTCAGACATCACATGGATTGGATAGATCTACTTGATAAAGTTCTTCTGAAGTATGAGTTTACAGACTGTAATCATAAAATTACTAGGCTACAGATTTGGTAATGCATAATAAACCAGGATTAATGAATGGTCTCATAGTAAAAGATCCTTTTGGTAAGAGTGGTCATAACATGATAGGATTTCATGTTCAGTTTGACGGTGAGAAATGTCAATTTGTAACTAGTGGCCTAAATTTAAACAAAGGTAGTCACAGGGATATAAAGACAGATTTGGCTAAAGTGGAATTGGAGAACAGGTTAAAAATTAAACTGGCAGAGAAGTAGCAGTAGACTTTTAAGGATATGCTTCATAAGTCTGTAAAGACAAATTCCATTGAGAAAAAAAGACTCTTTGTAAAGGATACATTATCCATGGCTAACTAAAGAAGTTAAGGATGGTATGAAATTGAAAGATAAAACACTGCAAAGATTAATGGTATTTGAGGAGATTGGGGGAGAAATAGAAACCAGCAAAATATGACTAAAATAAAAAGAGTAAGGGATTGAAGTATGAGAAAAATATATCAAGAAATATAAAAACAGATGGTAAAAGTTTTAATATTATGCAAAAAAGAAATGAATAGCAAAGTGAGTGTCATTCCCTCAGCTGGTAGATTGGCAAATTTATATTCAGAGATTTTGGAATTGGTAAAAACATTAAGCAGTTGTTTTGTATTTCTCTCCATTGCAGAAGACACATAAAACATCCCACAAATAGAAGAAAATTCATAGGCAAATAGAATAGTGGAACTTGAAACAATTGTGATTACAAGAAAAATGTACAAGGAAAACTAATGGGATTAAAGGCTAAAATGTTTCCAGAACTTGATGGACTGAATCGTTAGGACTTAAAAGAAGTGGCAGCAGAGATATTGAAGCACCTGTAATTTTCTGAAATTCCTTAGATTCTGGCAAGGTCCTACTTGGTCAGTAAATCTTAAATGTAGCACCTGTATTCAAGAAAGGAGGATGACAAGGAAACTACATGCCAACATTTGTCATTGGGGAAATGCTGGAATTCATTACTCAAGTCAAGTTGCCATAGTCTTATCAGACCATCGGCCTATTAAGGAGGTAGTTGCAGGATATTTAGAAGAGCATAATCAGACAGAATCAATATGGCTTTGTGAAATGTAAATTGCATTTAATATATTTATTACAGTTTTTTGATGATGTGCATCAGGGTGGATAAAATAGAGCCAGTAGATTGAGTATATTTGGATGTCTTAAAAGCATTTGATGAGGTATCACAAAAAAGTTACTGCATCAGATAAGAGCTTAAGGTTTTGGGTGATATATTGGAGGATTGGCTAAATAACAGCAAATAGCATTGACATAAATACACAATTTTTAGCTTGGTCAACAGAAACAACTGAAGTGGCACAGGGATTAGTCTTCACTAGTTAAGATCTATGTTAACTTGGATGAAGGGACAGGTTGCATTGCAGTCAAATTTACAGGGGATGCAATGATTGGTTGGAAACCAAGTTGTGAGGAGGATGCAGAGAATCTACAAAGGGATAAGTGAGTGAGTGTACAAAAATGTGGCAGATGTAGTATAAGGAGGGAAAATGTGAGGTATGACATTTTGGCAGGCAGAACAGAAAATCAGAGCATTATTTAAGTGGAGAGAGATTTGGAATGCTGCGGTGTAAAGGAATCTGTGTGTCCTCGTACATGAATCAGAAAATGTTAGCATGTAATTAGGAAGGCAAATGGAATGTTGGCCATTAGTCCAAGGGAAATGTAATATAGAAGTTGGGATGCCTTGCTATAACTGTATTCAGCATTAGAGAGACCACACCTTAGGTACTATGTGAAATTTTGTCTCCTTACTTAAGGAATGATGTGTTTTTTTTTGGAGGGTAAAATCAATGACTGCAGATGCTGGAAACCAGATTCTGGATTTGTGGTGCTGGAAGAGCACAGCAGTTCAGGCAGCATCCGAGGAGCAGTAAAATCGATGTTTCGGGCAAAAGCCCTCCATCAGGAATAAAGGCAGAGAGCCTGAAGGTTGGAGAGATAAGCTAGAGGAGGGTGGGGGTGGGGAGAAAGTAGCATAGGAGGGGGGGATGAAGGTGATAGGTCAAGGAGAAGGGTGGAGTGGATAGGTGGAAAAGAAGATATGCAGGTAGGACAAGTCATGGGGACAGTGCTGAGCTGAGCTGAGCTGGAAGTTTGGAACTAGGGTGAGGTGGGGGAAAGGGAAATGAGGAAACTGTTGAAGTCCACATTGATGCTCTGGGGTTGAAGTGTTCCAAGGCGAAAGATGAGGCCTTCTTCCTCCAGGTGTCTGGTGGTGAGGGAACGGTGGTGAAGGAGGCCCAGGACCTCCTTGTCCTCGGCAGAGTGGGAGGGGAAGTTGAAATGTTGGGCCACGGGGCGGTTTGGTTGATTGGTGCGGGTGTCCTGGAGATGTTCCCTAAAGCACTCTGCTAGGAGGTGTCCAGTCTCCCCAATGTAGAGGAGACCACATCGGGAGCAACGGATACAATAAATGATACTGGTGGATGTGTAGGTAAAACTTTGATGGATGTGAAAGGCTCCTTTACGACCTTGGATGGAGGTGAGGGAGGAGGTGTGGGTGCAGGTTTTGCAATTCCTGCCGTGACAGGGGAAGGTGCCAGGATGGGATGGTGGGTTGTACAGGGGCGTGGACCTGACCAGGTAGTCACAGAGGGAGCGGTCTTTGCTGAAGGCGGAAAGGGGTGGGGAGGGAAATATATCCCTGGTGGTGGGGTCTTTTTGGAGGTGGCAAAAATGTTGGTGGATGATTTGGTTTATGCGAAGGTTGGTAGGGTGGAAGGTGAGCACCAGGGGCGTTCTGTCCTTGTTACGGTTGGAGGGGTGGAGTCTGAGAGCAGAGGTGCGGGATGAGGACGAGATACGTTGGAGGGCATCGTTAACCACATGGGAAGGGAAATTGTGGTCTCGAAAGATGGAAGCCATCTGGTGTGTTCTGTGGTGGAACTGGTCCTCCTGGGAGCAGGTACGGCAGAGGCAGAGGAATTGGGAATATGGGATGGCATTTTTGCAAGAGGTAAGGTGGGAAGAGGTGTAATCCAGACATAGTTCAAAGGAGCTTTACTAGACTGATTCCTGGATGAAGTGTTGACTTATAAGGAAAGGTTATGCAAGTTGTGTTTATATTCATTGGAGTTTAGAACAATGAGAAATGATCTTATTAAAACATGTAAGATTTTGAGTAAGGTTGAGAAGGTAGATGCAGTCAAGATATTTTCCCTCATGGCAAACATGGAGTCAGTTTCAAAATAAGGGGTCTGGCATTTAAGACTGAGCTGAACATGAATTTTTACTCTCAGGGATTGTTAAAAATTTGGAATTCTGTTTCATAGAGAACAACGGAGGCTGTGTTTCTTTTTTAATATAGACAAGGTTGAGTTAGATTTTTGTTGTGCAAGTGGACATGGGGGATAAGCAGGAAAATGCAGTTAAGTCCTAGTGCAGGTGGTTTGTTTGTGTTCCTACTTCTTCAAAGCTTATGATAAATTGAATAATGTGTTTGTCATCTTCGGAAGCACCATTGTAATGAGTCCTGGAGGGTTTGTTTAACCAAACAAAATAGAATATCAATAGAATGCTTGGCTGAGTTCCGAACCAATTAATGGATTTAGCCAGCAGCATTTGTTTACATAATACACAGTTGGTCAGGGCACATTATGCTTTGTATAACAATTCAATTTGCAGTGTATGAACAATTAATGGATTAAAATGGCTGTTTATTTACTTTTATAGGTGAGAGTTTTCAAGAAGAGGATGAGGGGCTGTGTGCTTGATTGACAGTTTTACAAGTTCCTTCCTTATACTACATCTGCTACATTTTTGTACATTCACCTATCCACATCCCATTGTAGATTCACTGCATTCTCTTCACAGCTTGGTTTCCAACCAATCATTGTGTCATCTGCAAATTTGGCTGCAATGCAACCTATCCCTTCATCAAGTGAACATAGATCTTAAGTAGTGAAGACCAAAACACCGATCCCTGTGCCACTTCAGTTGTTTCTGCTGACCAAGCTGAAAATGATGTGTTTATGTCAATGCTGTCAGCTGTTATTTAGCCAATCCTCCAATATATCACCCATTTTTAAGAGTAGAGTTATAATGCATAATTGTTTATTTGTGTTTCAGAAATTTTCTTTGTTAATATGAGGCACATGATACTGAGTGAATGGGTAAGGTGGATTCATGGACGGTATATGGAAAATATGGAGGAGATTTGGGTGATACGACAGGATATAGAAGGGTGATGAAGTGCATGAGAAATATGAAGGAGTATGGAAATTTATTAAAGACATAGGTGTAGTTGAATGTGAGGGCTGAGGGCCAGTGTACCTCACATTCATTCATAAAACTGGGCTGATGCCCCAATGAATGGAGGTGAGCCTTCTAACCTGCCCACCACAGCTTCCACATGCCTTTTTTCAAACCTGACCCTGCTTTGAGCAGTATCTTTCCTGACCTCAGCTTTCCTTGAGACTCTGGTATGAGAGTAGCATGGATGGACATTGTCAGGCACAAGGCAGGACTGTAACATCAGGAAATGGCACAATCCATGATTCCTGTCTTGAAGATAAAAATCCTATCCTTTGACTCCACTCTTTAATTATGACAATGATGTCATGCATAGATGCAGCGATAGAGTCAATATCACACAGACAAAGGGCATTTATCCCAGATAGTCTCAAGTTAGCTCTTTGTGGAGAAATGCATTCAACTTCATTTTTTGATCTATCCCTCTTGTCCTGCAGTAATTTCCCTAAATGTGAATCCTTTTAAAATGATTTATTGTCACAACTTTATAAACAGTGAATCCAAGTCATTAACACTCACTATAGTGTTACTAGCAGCTAATTTAAATACCATTAGCTAATAGAAACAGTGTTTCTTTATCCACCTTATCTAAATCTGTCATATTTTGAACTTCTTTATCAAATCTCCCCTCATCATCTTTGGTCTAAGGAGAGCAACTTCAATCTCTTCAACATGGCATGGTAGCCAAAATACCTTGTCTCTGGAAACATTTCTGGATAAATTCCTCTTCACCCTCTCAGAGACCTTTACATCCTTTCTAAAATTTGGTGACGAGAACTGGATGAAATGGTCTCATTTTGCTGAGCCAGAATGTTCTAATGGTTCAGCATGAGTTCACTAGTTATGAAGCTCCAGATCCTATATGGTTTGTTCAATACTCTCTCAATACATCTGACCAGCTTCAAAAGTCTTTGCAAGTGATCCTTCAGGTCTTTCTGTCCCTTTACTTCACTGTGTTAAATTCCATTAGATCCATAACTGCTCATTCTGTTGATATATATCTCTGTCCTCCCCATTGGCATCCTCCTTAGTATTTGTTACAAATCCAAGTTCAGTTCCTGAGCTCTGAGTCTTGAATCTGTGCACTGTTTCAACTGGTTTCAGTGAGAATACTGTTATCCAAACTGATTGGGCCAATTCTCTGGGCCGGTGGGGTGGATAGGTTGGAAAAACCAACTATCCAAAAGACCCTGCCCATAGTACTTGGAGTGGCCATTTCAGAGGGTACTTAGCAATCAACCACATCACTATGGGTCTGGAATTGCAGGAACTAAGTCAATTAAGGACAACAGATCTGCTTCCCTTAATGACAGTAACAAATCAGATGAATCTTTATGGTAGTTCCACAGTCACCATTACAGATTCTGGATTCTTTATTGCAAATTTATTTCAGTAACTGAATTAAAATTCCTGAATTACTCTGGTGGGACTTGAACTGATGAGTTCAGGTTATTAATCCAGGCTCTAGATTACTAGTTTGGTAACATAGCCACTGCACTGCTATAACCTATGCTCAATAGTATGATAGACATGCTGCAGTTAATCATCGTCAGCTGCCTTGAACCTTTTGGTTTGGCCTCTTTCTCAGGGGTCAGGATTAGTTTGTAATGCATCACTGCATAAAGCAAGCTCATGGCTGTATAATTTGCCTTAGCTCCTTGTTATGATGCAGGCATGGACAACAGGAAGCAATAGAAGTAATCCAGTGGTTTTTATTTTCAGGCACGTAAGAGTATTCCCCATAGTTTGTGTTAGTTACTAGAAATATTTGGTGTGCTTAGTGACAATCTTACTCAGTGAGATGTTCATTTGAAGAGTTGGCACAGACATGATGAATTAAAAGTCCTCCTTCTGAATTGGAACAGTTCTTTGTGATGAATTTTGCAGACCCTTTGGGATGAACAAGCTGATTGGAGAGCTGGCAAAATGGCAGGGGGAAGTGTCAGGTGGGGAACCTGATGTCTTCCCGCCACCATGGCATAATACCAGTGAAGGGAAAAATGGCATTTGGATGCTCATGAGAAGACAAATTGAATCTACACCAGGTGAAACTTTGCAATAGATTGGAGGACAATGAGATATGGTGGGTTTCAAAAGGACTGTTGGCAGGGAATCTCCTATCTGACCCCTACGGATTGCCCCCACCCCGTCTTGGCAGGAATGTCACAATACATGACAATGGTCACCTGGTCCGTCATGACTCCTCACCCTCCTACCCCAATTATTCAGGTCTGTCTACCTGACTTTGGCTTCCCCAAAACTAACTTGTGTCTCTTTGAAGATGCCCTCTTCCTGGATCTGTAGCCTCACCAATGGCCAGAGAGGCAATGGCACTAGAGAGGTTACAGAACTGACTGTCTGATCAGGCTGGCAGATACTGGGAGTAATGCAGCCCTTAATCAGACATTAGCCCATGTGAAGGCCTGTTGATGGTCATCACTAAAACATGGTGCTCTGGATCCTACTGTCCACAGTATTAGCGTCACCTCTAGTTTCACCCTTTGTTGGCAATTGCCAAAGTTCAGACCTGAGGATAGAATGGATTGACTCAATGTATTCTCATCTTTTGTATCGTACCCTAATGCGTTGGATTATATTTGGATAGTCATGCCCAATTTTATTTCTAGTTGCAGATGCAGAGTATAAGTCAAATGCTGGACACTCAATGAACAGTTCACTGTCTCAACCAATGTTACTCATCCGCTGAACCAAATTAGCCCAAAATCCACCAGATTGGTGGAAAGAAATCTCTGCTAATACTCTCTATGTGGTCTAGTTGTGATTTGTGTATGTCTAGAATTGGATGACCACAGATCAAAATTGGAGTTCACTTTATGGTATTTCTGCTCTAAATCTTGAAGAACATTTTCCTGAAAGTTGGAATCTTTTGTCCCGTCATCATTTGTATGTATGATGTTGACAAATTAGCTGTTGGTTGGTAACATGCAGGCAATTTCATATGAATGTTATGTAAAGGGGCAAAGAAGGGTCAGCATTTTATGTGCTACTGGCTTATCCATCTTGCATCTCTCAAAGTGACTTCCTAGAGGGAACCTACTGAAATAAAAAAGCCTTACTGCACTGGACGCAAGAGCAACCCAGTTCTTGTCAGCAGCATTTGACTTCATTTGAGCTAATGTAAAAATATACATGTTTCCGAAGCAGCTATCCTCAACAATAGGAGGCTTTCTACTGTTCTAACAAATTGGAGAATGTGATTGTCATTTTGAGTGGATGAATAGTTGAGAAAAGCATTATTTGAAATGTAAAGAAAGATCTAACGGCAAGAGTGAGACAGCTGCCAGTGGAAAAGAAAATGACGAGGAAATCCATCTGAAATGTTTCCTTCAGAAATCTCTGTGGATGTCAGATCTACTATGAAACATAACAACGTGTCATGCCAGTTGGGTAGCTGCCTGGACAAACAAGGCAGCTGCAAATGGATACTACAGCTACCAATCTGAAATTGCTCCCTGTCTGCACACTGCTCTATTTTGTTATACACTGGATTTAAACCAGTAAAATTATGAGTGGTGTGAATCCAAATCTAAATGCATCTGGGAGCTAGTTCCTGGTAACTAATAAATTCTCCATTGTTTGATTTAAGTGAATGCAAAATAGATTGAAAATCTAACCTTCTTCCAGAAGGCAAACACAATCTTTTCATTGTTCAGATTTATACTAATGTGGAGTTTTGCCTCTAAAGTTGACGTATAGGTGTACATTCTCTAAGTCATTATCCACTTCCAGTTAATATTGAAAAGTTTCAGGAACATTGCCAATCAGCTCAAGCTTTGTCAATGGCACTTCTGCCTCTGAAGAGCCTATGATCCAATATTAAATGAATTTATTATTGCCACTGTTGTAGTCTATGACTCATTTAAGGTTCCAAGCAGATCCCAGTCATGGCACCATCTATTAAGGGTGAATTCTACCCCCTTTATTTCATCTTAGACCAGACAAGACTCAGGTGTCTTTTTTATAAGTTTAATCATACATGTTGATGTCAAGAAAATAGTGTACAACTCAAATCTTCATCACAAGAACAAAGGTTTTGTATAGCTAACAAATAAGAAGCTTCCAACTGGCTTAGAGAATATATATCTATATATCAACTTTAAGAACAAAACTTTACATTAGTATGAGCCTGAACAATGAAAAGATTGTGCTTGCCTTTTCAGAGAAGGTTAGATTTTTAATCTGTTTTGCACTCACTTAAGTCAAACAATGGAGAATTTGTTAGTTGATGCATTACCACAAGCTAGCTCCTTCTAGCACACATGACTATATTATACTATCAAAGTTGAACACGTGATTATATTATCCAATCATATCATTACATTGTCACATCTGATACTGTTAACATGAACTTGTTGTAACTATTACTACTAACTACCCCTCTCTATCAGTCCCTCTTATTGCCTAGGCTGTGTATTTCCCCTTTCAGATAGCACCTTTCAAATCCATGATCTCAACCACTGCAAGGACAAGGAGACACAACATGTGGGAACCTCTGTAAATTACCATTCCTTCCTTGCCACTAGATAAAAGTTATGGAACTTCTTCCCACAGCCGCCTTATAGGAAAATTAGGACCGGATCATAAAACCCAGAACAAATAAAAGAATTTTTAAAAAGGACTCAATTTTGAACAAGCAGCATGACACCAGAAAGCTCTGGGGTTAAAGAAATTGAAGTATTTCTTGTTAGTATAGGTGTTGAAACTGAGCTTTCGACTGGGAATAGGGTAGCTTCACTGTTGACGATGGCTGAAGAGGCTAATCCTTGAAAGGGAGTTTTTGACATAAATTACACAGAGGAAGTGGTTATCAGGAGTCATTGTGAGTTGCTGTTTCTGGTGCTGATACCTGGTCCCAAGCTGCTGGAGAAATTTTGAAGGAGGATAGTGTACTAACTATGAAATGAAGCAGAGAATTGAGTGAGAATGAGGACAACGAATGTATCAAGGCTACAATCACAAGGGATACAGTTTGCAAGTTGGTTGGTTCAGTTCAGCTCTATGAAAAGATGAACCAATGGAATTGAAACAGAGTTAGAAGAGAATGGTGCTTAGCTCTGAGATGAAATAAAGTTGCAAAATTAGTGAAGAGAGGTAACAGGCTGGTAATGGCAGTAATCAATAAGAACTGAAGACTTGTCTGGATTTTTCATGATGAGGTAACGATATCATTTTGAGTGTCAGCAGGACTACACTTTGGGTAGTGGAAGGATTGAATATGGTAGAAATAGGTACTGCAGATGCTGAAGATTAGAGCCAAGATTAGAGTGGTGCTGGAAAAGCACAGCAAGTCAGGCAGCATTCGAGGTGAAGGAAATTCCTGATGAATGGCTTTTGCCCAAAACGTCGATTTTCCTGCTCCTCGGATGCTGCATGATCTGCTGTGCTTTTCCATCACCACACTAATCTTAAAGGATTGAATATGCCAGCTTAGTCAATTCAAGAGGAGGGGGGTGTATCTGATTGTTGGATGGTGGAAACTAGATTGAAAGAGCAAGAAATAAAGCCCAGATTAAGTTATCTTGAAGAAAGAGGAGGAACTGCAAGAAAATGTTATTCAGCGACAGAATGGGTTTGGAGCCTGGGGACAAGATAAGAATATCTGAAAGGCAAGTTGCAACCTTTTCTGTCCTGCACGACATTCCTTTCCCTTGTGTCTCCTTGTCATTGCAGTGGTTCAGATCATGAATTTGAAAGTACTATTTGTACTATCCCTTTCCTCCTGACAGACTCTCCTGAATCTCCATCCCTGCCATTTACATAGAAGCTAGTGTTGGTCAAGGGCTGTTTAATCTTTACCTGTTGACAACTGCTCTGTGCCACTGCCCGACTCAGGACGTAGTTTAGAGACATTTGACTGAAGGCCAAAGGATAAAAATGCCATGGCCCTGCTAGCATAGAGTCATAGAATCGTACAGCATGGAAGCAGACCCTTAGGTCCAACCAGTCCATGCTGAACATAATCCCAAACTAAACTAGTCCCACATGCCTGCTCCTGGCTCATATCCCTCCAAATCTTTCCAATTGATGTACTTACCCTAGTATCTTTTAAACAATGTAATTGTACCCACATCCACCACTTCCTCAGTTTATTCCACACATGAATGAAGATGTAGTTGTCAGTGAAGACTCTATTTTAGTCTGAAAATATCGTCTCAGCACTTTATGGCTGCAAGGTAATCATCTAACAGAACCACTACTCAGAATCCAATACCCCTGCTGAGATTTGCTTTTCTAGAATGGGTTTGTTAGAATGGTCAAAGAATGGACTGTATGACACCAGATATCCAGTATGTGTAAATACAGCATTTCAAAGTTATTGAGGCAAAACACATTCTATTAAACTTAATCTTCTAAAAAATTACCTCTTTCAGCTTAGCTCCTTTCAGCTAAGGAACTGGATTTTAATGGATATATTGTATGAAACAGTTCTATGATTCTTCTGATCCACAGATTCATTTGACTTTTGTGTTGGTTGAATTTAGCAGTTCATACCCCCAATTGTCCTGGGATGGTGCAACACAGCTTCCACTCTAAACATAATAAAAACACATTAATAACAAATGGCGTATATGTAGCATAATGACAGGGAAAATTAGAGCACTATGAAAGGATCTCTTGATGAATACAATGGAATAGTTGATTTCTTCATCAAATTTGTCAAAGGTACCAGACGTTTTTATTTTCCATTTTGGCTCCAATAGTCTCTACCCACTTGCCAGTATTTAATTATGGCTGCATCCCAAGTAATCAGAGTTCTTCTGTAAAAAAAATATTCAATGCATAGATATAGTGGAAAGGTGTCCATAAACAGTAACTATTAAAATTTTATAGCTCCAAATGTTAACATGAGAAATACTTTTGGCCTCATTGATACTTATACATTGCCTTGCAATAGCAATCATAATTGAGACTGTGCAGTATTTCAGAAATCTGGCAGATTAAGGTGCTTTGAGGGAGCTGCACACACCAGAACTGTATATCAGAAATATTGATGCATAATTTTCCAACCATTTAAAATTAATAGTCAGAAAGGATGCCTGGATTCTCAATAGGTGGGACGCCTGGAGTCTAAATATGTGGTCGGGGTGGGTGAGGTTCCCTTTGTTGCCAATAGTGTGGTCTGAATATTATTCTATATTTACCACTGCCACTCCCAACCTCTCCTTTTCAAGTCAATTGATACAGCCACTGGACCCTTCATGGAATTTATGATTCGAGTTTGCTAATAATTTTTATAAAATGTCTGTTTTTTATGGAATAAATTTATAAGCAGATGATGTGATAAAACAGTGACTGGTTATTTTGGAGTTAGAGTACATTGTAACATTACAGTGACATTCTAAATTCACTGAGTACGTTTTGTTTTTGCGATTTGTTCACAGTATATACTAGTCATTGGCAAGGCTGTAATTATGGCCTAATTCTAATTATGCTTCAGAAGGTAGTGATGAATCACCTTCTTGAGAACAACTAAAGTGGTTTTTTAGACCAGTTTAGAGGACATTAAGAGTCAGCCACATTGTTGCTGATCTGGAATCATATATACCAGACTGAGTAAGGATGACAGGTTCCTTTCCTTAGAGGACATTAGTAACCAAATAGGATTTACTGAATTGTTATTTATTTCATGGTCACACTCACTCAAGTTTTCTATTCCAGATTTCATTCAATTAATTGAACTTAAGTTTCCCAGCCGATGTGATAGCATTTTGATTCTAATTTCAGCATCGTTAGTACAGGCCTGTGGATTATAAGTACAAAAATAACCACAATGCTATTGTTCCCTTTTATTTGTGTTTTCAGTAACTTTGAAAGGTTGTTTTTAAAGAAATTTCTAGAATTTACTAGAAATAGAAGGCAAAAATACCCTAATGAACACATTTCAAATATAATTATGTACAACATTCAAAGAAATTTGTACCCTTTTTGTAAAATCTTTAGAGCTGAATTTAGCCTCTTCCATCCAAAGGGAACAGGATGGTATATAATGAAAAGTGAGAAAGAGTATTGTGAGGACTTACAGATCCTGCAAGCAATATGTGAATGGCGTTCGTGTACAGCCTAACGAAGAGAGCAAAGAAAGACTTGGTCATGATGAGGAGAGGTGCTGCAGTCTGCCTTGGTGATCTCACGTAAGCCGTGTGATAGAGGAGAAAATTGTTGAACCTGGTAGGGGAGCTGGGCAAAAGGAATGTTGTGGACTGCTTCTAAGACAGATGGAATAATGGAGTGATGTATTTACCTTTGATACTCTTGTGAAGCCATACCATTTCCTTTGGCATTCCTGTCATGTTGTGGCATAGAGGCAGGAGCAGTGGCCCTATCTATAACCCCTGCCCAGAAGCGGACTACTGTTGCTCTTGGAGCAAATCTGCAGGTGATATGACTTTGCCTTCAACAGCTGAATTAAAATCTTTTGGCATATACCTCTGAATCAGATTGGGTGAAATATTTGAGGCAAATCGTCTACCCAGCTTGTTTATTCTCTGTATCTTTCGGTCTGATGCTGCAATTCAGAGAAAGATTTGTTTCAGACCAGGCAAATAAAGTTGCCCAGTGGTAAATGCATGAAGACAGCCTTATTTTAAGAATTGCATCCCTAATTCCAATGCTATTCTGAATTTTTCCTCATGTGAACGTTTGGCAGACTGTCTGAATCATGCTGGGATTGAGAGGCAGCCTGTCATACATATTTAAATAAGAGCCAAGAGTTAAGAAGGCCCAGGCATCATGTTGGCAAGCTGTCTGATTGTAGAACCTATCAAGTCCAAGTTAAAATAGTTGCTTCTGATTATTTTGTTACAGCCAATCTTTCTTTACTGGTGTGAGTCAATACAAAGCTTGTCAGTATGGTCATGATCTAACTGTCAATCTTTTGGTGTAAACAGTTTTACATGATTATTCATGGTTGCAGAGTTAGACAGGCACAGAGGTAGCCTTCCAAGAGGACCAGAAAATTGAGTGTCAAACAAAAGTAGGAGATGCAGGTAGTTAAAAAAATTGGCAGGATAGAGGGACAAAATGATCCATGTACCTGTCTGAAGCATAAAAGACTTTTGAATCAATTGGTAAGAATCAACAAGGCTGATACAAAAACAGGCAGGATGTATCCTGCAGCATCCCTGTAGTATCCCTGGCTATGTCAGTCCTGTCCATTTATTAGTTATGAGTGTTCTTGCAGTACATAGCAGAAGTCTGCTTCTGCCCTGATCTAATAGCAGGTGGTACTGGTTCAGACTTTGTAGATATATGTGATCCTGCTTATGAGAACTGTTGCTGAAATATTGATGAGTGTAAACAGCCAAGCTCACCTGGTGATTAACCGCAATTACACATTATAAGGGATCACTTTTTTTTTCCTATTTGGAGTATAAACTGGAATGGAAGTCGAATACTTTTGATATAGCTAAAATACCAGGAGATTTGTATAGATTGAAAAGATCAAGTGGAGCACATTTTTAGCTGTGCAAGGCAATGTTGCTTTTTAAAGCGGTCAGATTGCTACTTTGAGACTGAGTGGTAACAAGAGTCTGAATTAAGGAAGGACTACCTGACAATAGTCCTTGGATTGATTGAGCTATAGTTTTCTACAAGTGTGTAGGTGCAGGTCAGTTGGTGACATCAATAACCTGCAAACAGTACACAGGCTCCCCACCTCTGCTTCATGAGGGTAAAAAAGGCAGCAAAAGCCAAGCTTAAAAGAAAGAATTCTAGCAAGAATTCTAGGTCCACTAGATCAACTACCACATTGAAGAATGATCATTGCTTTACAGACAACAGAATGTCATCAGTCTTAAAAATCAAAAGGAACCGTGACAGAATTTAACCTCCACTTGTAATTTGGACTTTCCATCTTCACAATTTTTTTCCCTGACTACAGTTCTAGTTTTCACCAACATTATGTGTCAAAAGTCTCTCTTTTGTCTGTATTAATTGTGAATAAGTGTGTATGTCCAGTCATAGAGTCATACAGAACAAAGAGGACCTTGCTTCTCCAAGTGGAGATTAATTCTCGCCTTTTACAACTTTCTCCAATAGTTTCCCTCCCACTAATGTGAGACTCACTGGTCATAAATTCTCTGCTTTATTTTTACCACCTTTCTTGAAAATTGAAACCACATTAGCTGTCCTCCAGTCCTCGTTAGCTCTCCTATCTGCTTTTTTTATGTTCCCACTTTTCTCTACTAGGGTCTCTGTTGATTTGCTCCCTTTGTATCTGGTCCTGAATATTCATAGACATCCAGGATTCTTTGGTGTAGTTGTTCCTACATTTTTCCCTAACATTGGCATACTTGGAACTACTCCTATTATCACCAGATCTGTAATGAGATCACGTTCTGTGTAAGTTGCCCTTTCCCATGTGCCCATTCATCAGCATGTTAGTATTTAGTTTGCTTCCAGGTGGAAAATCTTTTTATTTCCACCAATGTCTGCCCAGATCTGGGGTCTGAGATGCTGATTCCCATCTTTGGCTGTTTAGGAGTCAGTGGTTTCCTTCCATATTAACAAAAACTTTTGAAAGTTATTTTGGTTAAAGTTGGGTCTGACCAGACACTGTCCACCTTTAATGTGCAAGGCAATGTTGCTTTTTGAAGCAGTCAGATTGCTACTTTGAGGTTTTGCAGTTTGGGTTTTTGGTGGACACAGAAACCAACAATTGTCCTTTACATATCCTGGCTTCCTGCAGTGAAAGGACTCCTCAGCTCTCTCCCAATTGGATTTCTCCTTTTAAAAGTCAGGTACAGCTCTGTCTTTTCTACAGATTTCTTTTTTCTCCAGCTTGTCTCTAATCACTTTTATTTCTGTCAGGCCTGTGACAGTTTCCAGACCCGAGCTTCCATCACTTTTGAGTCTGCTTGTCAACTCATAGTCATCAGCTAGAATTGTTGCCTGACTGGGCTGTGGTACTGTTGGTTTTTATGCAGACATCCAGATTGGAAAGAGTATTACATTTTTCAACTCCTCAAGGAGAATTAGCTCACAAAGATTTTTAATGGTGGCTCCATTTTTAAAAATCACTGGTGAGAAACAAACTGCTTATGCTGTTCAAATTCCAATTATGTCTGGTCAGGTCATTTCTTGCGAGTATGGAATTTTTCCCTATATGCCTTTGACACCAACTAATACGCACTTAAGTTGGCACTTCGTGCTGCTTCATAGTCAGTGTGTCTCTCCTCAGGAAGTTAACTTCACAAAGGTGTCTGATCTTTAATAGCAGTGTCAGTTGTTGGAGTGACCAGCTTACCTTATGTTCTAACCATTCAAAAGAGATAAAAATTGTGTCCATCTCCTTCTTGTCAAACTTAGGGATTAAATGACAAACCTGAATACTTCAGCCCTTAAGTCTGAGTGAGGCATAGTCCTCTAACCAGAGCTGGCTTCTTTGAAATACTCCTTTCTCAACTCAAGCTGTCTCTATTAGAACACA
Organism: Chiloscyllium punctatum; assembly: GCF_047496795.1. Classification (NCBI taxonomy): domain Eukaryota; kingdom Metazoa; phylum Chordata; class Chondrichthyes; order Orectolobiformes; family Hemiscylliidae; genus Chiloscyllium; species Chiloscyllium punctatum. Next base: position 66,331,810 of record NC_092743.1, read on the forward strand.
CCCTTTTTTGGAATTCTCTTTCTCCTTTTTTTGGCTTTTCTTATTCCCTTTCATTGAATTCCAGAACAAATCTTTGCTGTTCCAATTTTAATTCATCTGTTTCACAATCCTTTGTGTCCACCTCTGGATGCTTTGCCACTTGTATTGCAATTTCAGTTTTTTCTGCATTTTGGGCAGAATTCTACGTCTAAGTTCCTAGCTACCCCCCCCCCCCCCCCCCCCCCCAGCCCCCCCAATTCATCCAAGTACCAAGGGTTATGGTAGGGGATTTTAACTTTCTGAACACAGACTAGGACTGCCATAATGTTAAGGGTTTAGATGGAGAGGAATCTGTTAAGAATGTACAAGAAACTTTAATGAGTTAGTATGTTGATGTACCTACTAGAGAAGGTGCAAAACTTGACCTACTCTGGGGAAATAAGGTAGGGCAGGTGACTGAGGTGTCAATGGGGGAGCACTTTAGGGCCAATGACAATAATTCTATTAGATTTAAAATAGTGATGGAAAAGGATAGATCAGATCTTACAGTTGAAGTTCTAAATTAGAGGAAGGCTAATTTTGATGGTATTATGCAAGAACTTTCAAAAGCTGATTGGGTGTAGATGTTCACATGTAAAGGGATGGCTGAAAAATGGGAAGCCTTCAGAAATGAGATAATCTGAGTCCGGCCACAGTATATTCCTGTTAGGGCGAAAGGAAAGGCTAGTAGGTGTAGGGAATGCTGGATGATGAGAGGAATTGAGGATTTCGTTAAGAAAAAGAAGGAAGTATATCTCAGGAATAGACAGCAGAGATCGAGTGAATCCTTAGAAGTAGGAGTAGGAGTATACTTAAGAGGGAAATCAGGAGGGCAAAAAGGGGACATGAGATAGCTTTGGCAAATAGGGTTAAGGAGAATCCAAGGGTTTTTACAAATACATTAAGGACAAAAGGGTAACTAGGGAGTGAATTGGGCCCCTCACAGATCAACAAGGCAGCCTTTGTGTTGAGCCGCAGGAAATGAGGGAGATACTAAACGAGTATTTTGCATCAGAGTTTACTGTGGAGAAGGACATGGAAAATATAGAATGTGGGGAAATAGATGGTGACATCTTGCAAAATATCCATATTACAGAGGAGGAAGAGCTGGGTGTCTTGAAACGCATAACGGTGGATAAATCCCCAGCACCTGAACAGGTGTACCCTAGAACTCTGTGGAATGTTAGGGAAGTGATTGCTGGACCCCTGGCTGAGATATTTATAATCATCGATAGTCACAGGTGAGGTGCCAGAAGACTGGAGATTGGCTAACGTGGTTCCACAATTTTAAAAAGGTGGTAAGGACAAGCCAGGGAACTATAGACTGGTGAGCCTGAAGTTGATGGTAGGCAAGTTGTTGGAGGGAATCCTGAGGGACAGGATTTACATGTATTTGGAACAGCAAGGACTAATTAGGGATATTCAACAAGGCTTTGTGTGAGGAAAATCATGTCTCACAAACTTGATTGAGTTTGTTGAAAAAGTAACAAAGAGAATTGATTAGGGCAGATCTATATGGACTTCAGTAAGGTGTTTGACAAGGTTCCTCATGGGAGACTGGTTAGCAAGGTTAGAGTTCATGGAATACAGGGAGATCTAGCCTTTTGGATACAGAACTGGCTCAAAGGTAGAAGACAGAGGGTGATGGTGGAGGGTTGCTTTTCAGACTGGAGGTCTGTGACCAGTGGAGTGCTAAAAGGATTGGTGCTGGGTCCACTGCTTTTTGTCATTTATATTAATGATTTGGATATGAACATAGGAGATATAGTTAGTAAGTTTTCAGATGACACCAAAATTGGAGATGTAGACGACAGTAAAGCAGGTTACCTCATGTTACAATGGGATCTTGACCAGATGGGCCAATGGGCTGAGGAGTGGCAGATGGAGATTAATTTAGATAAATGCGAGGAGCTGCATTTTGGGAAAACAAATCTTAGCAGGACTTAATGGTAAGATCCTGGGGAGTGTTGCTTAACAAAGAGATCTTGGAGTACACCTTCATAGCTCCTTGAAAGTGGAGTGATAGGTAGATAGGATAGTGAAGAAGATGTTTGGTATGCTTTCCTTTATTGGTCAGAGAATTGAGTACAGGAGTTGGGAGGTCATGTTAGGCTGTACAGGACATTGGTTAGGCCACTGTTGGAATATTGCATGCAATTCTGGTCTCCTTTCTATTGGAAGGATGTTGTGAAACTTGAAAGGGTTCAGAAAAGATTTACAAGGATGTTGCCAGGGTTGGAGGATTTGAGCTATAGAAATGGCTGAAGAGGCTGGGGCTATTTTCCTTGGAGCATTGAGAAGCATGAATAGGATAAATAGAAAAGTCTTTTCCCTAGGGTGAGGGAGTCCAATACTAGAGGAAATAGGTTTAGGGTGAGAGGGGAAAGATATAAAAGGGACCTAAGGGGCAACTTTTTCATGCAGAGGGTGGTATGTGTATGGAATGAGCTGCCAGAGGATGTAGTGGAGGCTGGTACAATTGCAACATGTAAGAGGCATTTGGATGGGTATATGAATAGGAAGGGTTTGGAGGGATATGGGCCGGGTGCTGGCAGGTGGGACTAGATTGAGTTGGGATATCTGGTCAGCATGGATGGGTTGGACCGAAGGGTCTGTTTCCATGCTGTATATCTCTATGACTCTATGATTGTAAACTCTCTGGACTCTGACATGACCAGGTGAGGAAAGGTGATTCAGTTTCCCTCTTTTACCACCCTCGGATCAGTTGCAACAAATGTTTTTATTTCTCATCTCAAAAGCAACTTGCAACTACATTTCAAAAGCAGTTCTGGTCAAAATTAAGGAGTTAAGTACAAAGTATTAGATAAAGAAAAAGATGATTTTTATTACACAGTAGCCTTGAAGAAAAATAATAAGTGACATCTAAGACACTCACAACTATGCTTATACAGACAGGAGAGATATGGGAATGGAGAATAAAGACGACACAGTTTAAAGGTCATGGCTTTAAAAGTCTTTAAGGTTTTAAATTTATAAATTTATATTTAGGTTTTAAATATAAGGCCACAGTTGTTTAATTTTTGACTTGTATCTACAGAAGTGGCAGAATCTGTAGAAATCTTTAAATTCTTAGTGAATGGTTGTTTTCCTAAACTGCTTTTTCACTGAGTATTGCATTTTATAATGTTGAGGACCATCAGCATCATGGGCATCTTGAGGAACAGTATAAGAGCATGCATTCTCAGTTCTGTTTTTATGAGTCTATGTTTTTCTCACTACATTGCTTAAAAAAACTCCTGAAATATTGTTCAATGTACATTCTTGAGTTTAGCACCCTTGTCTTTCCAAGCAACTGAAAAGAACTTAAAAAAAGGCACCGACCAAAGCTGAGACAGTGAGTGTTTGTGTGTGTGTGTATGTGCGTGTTAGTTTAGATCTTTTTTCACCCATCATAATGAAGTGAGAATGAATGTCATTATACTCATTGCCTGGGGAAGTGTTATGAGTACAGATGAGAACTCCAAGTACAGTAAACAGTTTTAACTTGTAAATCAAAAGTTAGTTTTTTAAAAAGAGGGCTGATTCTGCCAAAAGTGGCTGCAGGTACAAATTATGCAGCTATTTGGAGAAACAGACACACATTGAATGTCACAGCTGAAGACAAATTGAGGATTTCAAATGACAGTCCTCGAAAGGGGGAAGAAGCAAGTCAAAACAGACTAGACTGTGATCTTTTGTGACAACAAAGCTCATGAGGAACTGACAACCCCCTTCTTAACAACTAGCTAGTCACTTAGATTATATTTTAAACTGCAGATATATTTTCTTCTTTTTCTCTTTGAAGAATGCACAAGAGCAGGGGTTAAGAAGCCAGTTTCAACTTGATTGAATTGTGCTGGTGAGATTGGGGGAGTGAGGGGGGGGGGGCGGGAGGGGTGTGGGGAAGGTGTTTGGGGAGGGGGTGTGCAAAGGTACACTTCTTCACTAGCCTGGATTTGAGTGTTAGCGTCTTGTGAATTATCCATTAGTCACCCATGTATTGTAACACTCTCTCATTCCAAGTCTTAGAAGTCAGTTGGTTAGTAAGCCAGACAAAAAGAAAGCAGACAACAAAAGGACTCTGTTTCACTCTGAATACTGGAGTTCAGTCATAAATGAATGGAATCAGAACAACAGAATGTCAAACAACCTGCAAAACGAAGACTTTTGAAATGAACTGTTCAATTACCAATATCAATGTTATTGATAACCATTATTGCAAAGGCCAGAAAATTCAACGACCTGCTCTTTGGGAGCAATTCAGAGACTGATCTGTATATTTTATTTAACTTTTATCCTTTTGGATTCTCCTTTTATTTCTAATCTGCATGTTGGTATGTTATGTTACTAATTAATCTTGCATAAACACATTCATTTCTTGTTAAGTCTGGGACAAAGGTATTCATAAGCAAAGGGATACATTTGTTGCAACCAGCCAACAGGGCCCATGAGTAACTTAAAAAGGGGTTCAGTTCATCTCTCCACACCAAGGAGGTTGATGATTTGGAACAAATTGGAGAATCACGCCCAGGATCTAGTCATAATAGTAGATCACTTCCTAACATCCACAAAGGGAGATTTGATCCACTTGAATAGCAGGTTCTCAGTAAGATACCACTGGCTATCTGCCTGCCTGATTCAGACAAGATGCCTAGGTGGCTTTGGCCCTATGAAAATTGAGCAATCTGTAGGTCACCAATCTTCGGCTTCTAATGAAACTAAAGTACCTTGTTTCTGGGTGGAGGTTAAGAGTGCTTTTTTCCCACTAGGCTTTTAAACGTTTAAAGGGCCACATCATCTTCAGCTGATCAGAAGTGCTTTGACCTGGCATGGAAATTGAAATCACAGAAATGCAGTGTGGGGGGGGAGTGTGTTCTGGCTTTTTGGTATTCCAGAGTTCCAAGGTTCTGGTGGTTTGGTGTTCTATTGTTACTTAGTTTCAGGTCTTTAAAAGCGTGTTCTAAAGTTGGTTGCAAGAAGTTGAAGATGGATTCTGAAGTTCTGGGAAAAGTGACTGAGCCACAGGAACATAAGAAACTTCTGAAAGTAGCAGTAATCAGGGAGAAAAGCAGAAATCACTGGAGAAATAATGTGGAGACAGCAAGAGACAAGCACTGACAGGAGTTGAGAAAGATGCTCCAGGCAATGAATTGGTGCTGTATTCTGGCTTCATGTAGTTGGGGTTGGGAGAGGGCCTGGAAGCTATGAAGCATTGGAATGCTCACCAGGAGTCAATGTGCTCATGCTTGTGGAAGATGAGGTTGAATCAACAGGAGGTGAGTAAGTGTGAAAATCTAATCAGTAGCATAAGTATTCTGAAAATTGATTACTCACAACGCAAGTAATGGAGATTTGAATTCGTTTGGTGACTTTATCTTGCTGTGACAACTACAGTAAAGCTCAAAACTTTTACGTTTTATTGACAAAACTAGTTTTTTTAAAATCAGAAAATGACAATAGCTTCTGTTTTAAAAGTTATTTTTTGAAAGATATAGATCTAGAATGTTTGGATGGACAATAAACCTTGAACTCTGTGATCTGAATTAAAATGCAGCTCAAATCGATGGAATGGAAACTTCCTTTTGGCTGTTTCTAAAAGAGCTACAGTATGTGAAATAAACTTCATTAGCTTCATTCCAGATTTTAATTGCATTGAAACTACAAAATGAAAAATTCCTTATTGGACAATAATTGACAATCTCACCAAGAGACTAGGAGGTTGCTTATGTGGGAATTGACAAAAATGTCTGTAGAAATAGGTGATGTCTTAGACTTGATGTTGAGAAGTGTCACTGGGCAAAGTGATGGTAGGTAAAGTTTTGTCCCAAATCTTGTTGCACTGTACCTAAATGATTTGGAGTGTATGGTGTTGCTACTGAGTCCCTGATAGGAAGAAGAGTGTCCTTACCCTAATGTTCATCAACAAAATGAACAAGCAGCAATCTTGTTACTTTAATAGAACCTTTAACTCACTGTTAACATGTATAAAATTACTGTGTGAAAATCCCATTTTAGCAATCCCATTCTCACATCCAGCCAATGTCTCAAGCTACCAATTAGTTGAATGCACAACTCAGGCTAAATGCTAAACCCAACAACAGAATTGTAGGCTACACCTAATGATATGCTGAATATTAAAAGTTATCTCAAATGCTTCAATTAATTAGAGCAAGTACACCCAAAAGACTGACATTACAAAATGTTCTCAGTGATCCATAAATAATCAGGATGAAAAGTCATTTCTATTGCTACAGAGTTGGACAAAACCAGTGTGGAAACTATCAAATACCTTCCATAACCAAAGCCAACAATGTAAAATGTACAAACAATTTAAAAGCAGTATGTTTGCGATTTATCACGAAAGGCGAAACAACGCTGTAACCAAAGTTATAGCCAGGCTATTCACAACTCAGTGGTCCACCCGTGATAATATTAAATCAGTACTGTACATGGTAAGGCTAATTTAACATGTAAATTGCTTTCAGTCCAGACAAGAGATAAACAAGGTTCACTCCGTATTTCTTCCTGAATGCCTCTATTGTTATTAGTGTGTATCAACAATGGAACAATTCAGAACCGTGCATGTTTTTAGTAAGACGAAATTGTTCTGAAATTTACTGTGGTAAATTTCACAGGGTAAGAAGAGCAGTACCCAATGTTGTTAAAAAAAAATTGGATAAGGTTAATGCAATACTGAATGTGCAAAATTATTGGGCCAAGTCTTACAGTTTCAGGCTAGGTGTCAATTTCATCAAGGATTTCTCTCCAAGAAGCTCAGTGAATTTTCTTGCTGCAGGTTATCAAACATGCCTCATTAACTACCTAGTCCTTCCTATGGTGCTCTTTTCATCTGATTCTAGTCCCATTCTACCCTCGCCTACCATTTGGCACCATGCCACTATTTGAATATCACAGAATGAACCAACATCATTAGCACACCAGTGCTATCTTTAAAAGGGAGTTGTGCACCTGGACCAGCACTGCCAGTCCACAGCTGCCCTGCATGATTTATGAAATTTGCCCCAACCATGGCAGGGAAGGGAAAATTGGCACCCCAGTTTGCTGGCATTAAGATTGGGGTGTCCCAGTGGACAGGGTAGAGCAGAGGCAGGACGACTGCTTCCCCAAGACAAGCAGTTGAGACCACAGTACCAGACAAGACTAGGTGCAGGTTTTCCACTTGGATCAGTGCTGTGTTAGCTGCCTAGAAGAAGGTACAGCATTGTAGGAAGTAGGTCAATAACCTTTTAAAAGAGTTCAAAGTTTGTGAGAAGATTTGTAGCTCGGGTGCGTGTTGTTGTGGTTCTGTTCACCGAACTGGGAATTTGTGTTGCAGACATTTCGTCCCCTGTCTAGGTGACATCCTCAGTGCTTGGGAGCCTCCCGTGAAGTGCTTCTGTGATGTTTCCTCCGGCATTTATAGTGGTTTGTCTCTGCCGCTTCCGGTTGTCAGTTCCAGCTGTCCATTGCATTGGTCGGTATATTGGGTCCAGGTTGATGTGCTTATTGATTGAATCTGGATGAGTGCCATGCCTCTAGGAATTCCCTGGCTGTTCTCTGTTTGGCTTGTCCTATAATAGTAGTGTTGTCCCAGTCGAACTCATGTTGCTTGTCATCTGCGTGTGTGGCTACTAAGGATAGCTGGTCGTGTCGTTTCATGGCTAGTTGGTGTTCATGAATGTGGATCGTTAGCTGTCTTCCTGTTTGTCCTAAGTAGTGTTTTGTGCAGTCCTTGCATGGGATTTTGTACACTACATTGGTTTTGCTCATGCTGGGTAACGGGTCCTTTAAAAGAGTTAAAAATCACACAACACCAGGTTATAGTCCAACAGGTTTATTTGAAAGAGGGCCTGTTGAAAGTGCACTATCAGTAAGCTCTGTACGAACAAGATGGAGAGATTATAGCTAAAGTGAGAGATAGCCTGAGTGAGTATATAGTTTTGGGAATTTGGAGGCAGCATGGGAATTTGGTGAAGAGGGGAAGAAGTGCTTTTTACTTTTTTTTGGCTCATAGCTTGTAAGGTTTTTTAATAGGATAATTTGAAGCCCAGGATCAGGGCCCAACACAAAGAGTGACTTCACATGTAAAGCACAGATTCATTGGTTGATGATACTACTCGGAGAAAGTGAGGACTGCAGATGCTTGAGATCAGAGTCGAGAGTGTGGTGCTGGAAACTCACAGCAGGTCAGACAGCATTATGGAGCAGGAAAATCAATGTTTCAGGAATCCTGATGAAGAGCTTAGGCCCAAAACGTCAATTCTCTTGCTCCTCTGATGCTGCCTGACCTGCTGTGCTTTTCCAGCACGACACTCTCCATGACTGATGATGCTACTAATTTGACAATAAGTAACTTTACTTTCAGATTAAAAGTCAAATAGGTTAAATATTTACACATTACAAACTAAAAAACCAGTACAAAATTTTAAAATCAAATTAAGTGCTAAGTGATTAAAATAGAGATGTAGGACAAGGTAATGTGTTGTACCTGCATGATGTCGGAGCTGGTCGGCCCCATTGTGAGTCATAGAGACCATTGCTTGATGAACCAGAGGCGGAGCTTTTAACACTGTGACATATCAGGGAGGGGGAGCATTCCCTTGAGGCTATGTTTTAGAAGGCAGTCACACCCCTTGGATTAAATGCCTTGAACTTGGTCAGTGGTCAGAGTCAGGAGATGTAACTGTGAGTGAGGCAAGTAGATGGATTCAGAAGGAAGTGCAAAAGGAGCCTCAGCCCTTGAGCTTATCTAACAGGTTTGAGATTCCTTCTTCCTGTGTGGACAAAACTGGGGGTTGTAAGAAGAATGAGCAAACTGACTATAGCACCACAATACAGGGAGCCATTCAAGACGAGAGAGAAAAGCGACATGTAGTTGTAATTGGGGACAATATAGTCAGGGGAATAGACACTGTTCTTTGTGGCCAGGATTAAGAGTCCCAAAGGCTGTGTTGCTTACCTGATGCCCAGGTTCAGGGTATCTCCTTTGTGCTGTAGAAGATCTTGGAGTGGGAGGGAAAAGATCCAGTTGTTGTGGTCCACGTAAGTACCAATGATACAGGCAGAAGGAGGAAAGAGGCTCTGCTGAGGGAAGTTAACCAGCTAGGGGCTAAATTAAAAAGCAGAACCAAAAAGGTAATAATGTCCAGATTACTACCTGAGCCATGAGCAAATTGGCACTAGTCAGTAAGACTAAAGGGGTAAATATGTGGCTTGAAAGATATGTATGGGGAGAAAGAAAGGCTCTCACTTTTGCCTACAACATCTTGCCTCATTTGCTGTCATCCACCTTAATTCTGCATGCCCTCTCTGGTCTCCTTGTTATAGAAAAGATGTTGTTAAACTTGAAAGGATGCAAAAAAGCTTTATAAGGATGCTGTCGGGGTTGGAGGAATTGATCCATAGGGAGAGGCTGAGTAGGCTGGAGCTATTTTCCCTGGTGTGTTCGAGGCTGAGGGGTGACTTTACAGAGGTTTATAAAACCATGAGGGGCATGGAAAGGGTGACTAGCCAAGGTCTTTTTTCCCAAGATAGGGGATTCCAAAACTAGCAGGCATAGGTGAGAGGGGATCTAAGGGGCAAAATTTTCATGCAGAGGGTGGTGCGTGTGTGGAATGAACTGCCAGAGGAAGTGGTGGAGGCTGGTACAACTGCAACATTCAAGAGGCATCTAGATGGGTATATGAATAGGAAGGGTTTAGAGGGATATGGGCCAAATGCTAGCAATTGGGACTAGATTAATTTAGGATATTTGGTCAGCAGGGACAATTTGGACTGAAGAGTCTGTTTTTGTGCTGTACATCTCTATAACTCTACTAACCTGCTTGGAAATCCTCCCTCCTGCTCCAAACGTATCAGATGTGCCTCCCACTTTCATCTCCCTTATTGCCTGCCCTTCTCTCATTCAAGGAGGAAAATAACCCATAACAGATAGAAACAATCAAGATGGGTAGTGCAATGTTCGACATTTAGATTCTCACTCTTGTAAAGACTATCCGGAGCAGCTGCCCTGACTCTGACTGTCCTGAGCAGCTGACTGACTTTGTCCATACTCCTGGACTGGATATGAGGGCTGCCCATGGCTTCCTGTGCAGGGACTCTCTGAGAGAAGGCTATCCTACTTGACACTGCCGCCATGACACATTTCCTGGGGGTCTCTGTGTTAAATGGCATGGGGTTTACAGCATTACTTTAAGTGTAGTTTCATCAGCCGAGAGATAAGGTGCAAAAAGACAAAGTAAGGCAGGTATACTGTGAGCTTCCAGGGAGCCTCCAAATTAGTGACAGTTGATAGACTAAGTGAGTTGTCCAGAGATGCAGCCTGGTCCAGTCTGTGGTGGGTGAGTGAGTCCTTAATGTCCTTGCTGTATCATTATAGTGATGATTCAGTACAACCCTACATGCAGCATTGAAATGCAGAAGCGACCTGTAAGTGGATTGACGGTTTGCCAAGAGGGCTCTTAAATGCTGGCACATATCAGTTGCCAATGTCTGTGGACTGGATCAATTTGGATGGTTATATGTAGGCAGTATCTGGATGTACGTTTGCTCACTGAGCTGGGAGGTTTGTTTTGAGATGTTTCTAGGTAACATCATCAGTGAGCCTCCAGTGAAGCACTGGTGGTATGGCCTGCTTTTTGTTTATATGTTTAGGTTTCCTTGGGTTGTGGTGTTATTTCCTGTTCTTTTTCTCAGGCGGTGGTAAATGGGATCCAAGTCAATGTGTTTTTTGATAGAGTTCTGGTTGATTTGCTATGATTCTAGGAATTCTTGCATGTGTCTTTGTTTGGCTTGTCCTAGGATAGATGTGTTGGCCCAGTCAAAGTGGTATCCTTCCTTTTCTGTATGTAAGAATGCTGGTGATAGTGGGTCATGTCTTTTTGCAGCTAGTTGATATTTATGCATATTAGTGGCTAGTTTTTCTGCCTGTTTGTCTAATGTAGTGTTTATAGATGAGGAAGGACACCACTTCGACTGGGACAACGTATCCATCCTAGGACAAGCCAAATAAAAACATGCACGAGAATTCCGAGAATTCATGCAGGCCAACCAGAACTCTGTTAACAAACACATTGACTTGAATTTCGTTTACCACCTCTGGGGGAAAAAAACAGGAACTGACATCACCATAGGAAATGACATCACCGACCCAAGGAACCCAAACGTGTAAATAAAAAGCGGGCCATAGCACCAGTGCTTCACCGGAGGCTCACTGGCGATGTTACCTAATATGGTGATGAAAAATCTGAAAATCAACCTTCCAGCTCAGTGAGCAAACTTACATCCAGAACCTCAACCTGAGCTGCGAATCTTCTCAAAACTCAGTAGCCAGCAGATATGGATCATGCCTTGATATGTTGGTGCTAGGTGTCCAACATGGAGACCCTTGGTGGCAAAATGAAGTTGCCATACACCTCTGACTTCTGTGTTAGGAATTCTCAGCGTCCAATTTAGCTCATGGCAGGTGGTACCACAGAAAACTGCATATCAATGAGACAAGATGTGTGATCAGTAAGGTCATTAATAATCTCCATTAATAGGTAGCACTCCACTGTCTAGAGGGAATCTCAGCTCAAAGCCATGAATTTAATTTAAAAAATGCACTGAGGTGTTCCCAGCATTGACAAAGACCTTGATCACTTCTCACATGATTCTGCCACATCTCCCCACTGTAGCTCATGTCTATCAATCAGGCCATGTAACATTTTGTCCATTTAGTTTAAAGAGTTATGCAATCTCAATTAATGGGCTGAATTTTCCCAAGATTTGACAATGTTAATATTGCAGAGTGTCGTAGTGCATCTCTCAAAATGAGCCCTGATGAATTTTCTCACTCAATTCTCCACTGTTCACCTCATCAATTCTTGCATCCACCCTTAACAAGGTTAGTCTTGTGGAATCTTACATTCAGCAGTGGTGTAAGTGCTGCTGGTGTTGGCACCTTAAAGAATTCATGTGATGGCTACCATATTTAAACCCCAGTTGTGTGCCATTTCAAATACTACCAGTCTAGTCTGAAGTAGTACCCAGGTGAGGACAGCGTTCACAATCCAGAATGGTACAAGAAATGGCATTCTGCGCTCCCCAAGGGTCAGAGCCACCAATTGTTCTTTCCGACCTCACACTCCAGTCTCCCAATAAGATTCACCATTTTGCAGATGATACAAAAGCAGGTGGAAAGGCAATTTGCAAAAGAGATACAAGCATTTTACAGGAAGATATTGATAGGTTAAGTAAGTGGGCAAAAGTTTGGCAAATGGCACATCATGTGGGAAAATGTGACGTTGTTAATTTTGGAAGGCTGAACAAAAGAACCAAGTAATATTGAATGGAGAAAAGCTGCAACACAAAGGGACTTGGAGTATTTGTGCATGAAATACAAGAATCTAATACACAGTTGCAGCAGGTAAGCAGGAAAGCTAATAGAATGTTGTCCCTTATTTCAAGATGATTAGAGGATAAGAGTAGGTAAGTCTTACTGCAACTATACAAGGTGTTGGTGAGACCATGTCTAGAGGACTGTGAGCAGTTGTCTCCGTATTTAAGAAAGGATATTGTTTAATGGGAGGCAATTCAGAGAAGGTACATTATGATGATCTTCACTGGTCATGACCATAAATCTAAGGCAAGGTGAGAATCTTAAGTGGACCATTGGACAGTTTTTTATCTGTGTCGAGAATCTCATTTTTTCATTCTTGGGTATTTTCCCAACATTTAAAAAATTTTCCAAGATGCTCAGAGGCTGGGAAAATTCCACCATTGAGTGTCTGAATAAACGTTCAAAATATCCAATATGCTAGAGCTCTGTTTCAAATATACTACATAAAAAAAGAGTTTGGGGTGAGTTTGACAGGTTGTGGCACAAAACAATAATTTTTTGAGGCTCTGATCTTAAGCATGGTCAATGAAAATGCACACTGGACAACTGGGTAAGAAGGTTAGCATTAAGCTGCCGATGTTTCATTATGTTCTATACTAGTAAATCAGCAGAACTGTGAATCAGTTTCATTGACCTTGCTGCCTGATTCTCTAATCTGCATTCTAATAAAACAAGAACGTACATCTAAATTGGAATCTTGAAACATTTATTCTTTGAAAGTCAAGTTTATGTTCAGTTTCTAATGAGTGGGATTTTTGACTATTAGTCAGACATCCACAGATCCATGAAACCTTTGAATTTATGGTAAATGTGGTTAAAAATAATGACATTTAAAACAAAAATGCAACTGTAGCCCTGAAACTGCCTCCTCTTAGTCTTTTGTGTTCACCATTGTTCTTTCACTTCATATTGCTACGGAAATCCAGACATGTTCCAAAATTATAAAAGATCTTTCTCAACACTGATGTTTCCAAGTTAGATTTGAAATGGTGAAAATGGGTGCATAACTTCCATCCATTGACTAACTCAGCAGGAGTGAAATTGGGCTTGTGAATGAGGTCTAGTGAATCCTGCACCACCCTTTTAAGAGACATTTTGAATGTAAACTCCTTTCAATTTTCTTTATTGTTGATACCATCTAGGTAGAGAAGTATATGACATAGCTGAAAATGTGTTGCTGGAAAAGCGCAGCAGGTCAGGCAGCATCCAAGGAGCAGGAGAATCGACGTTTTGGGCATGAGCTCTTCTTTAGGAAGCCCTGAAGAAGGGCTCATGCCTGAAACATCGATTCTCCTGTTCCTTGGATGCTGCCTGACCTGCTGCGCTTTTCCAGCAACACATTTTCAGCTCTGATCTCCAGCATCTGCAGTCCTCACTTTCTCCAAGTATATGACATACTCTATTATTTCAAAAACTAAGAAAAATCATATGCGCCTGTGGTTGACATTGAACTGCTTTCAGCATTTAAAATGAGATTTTAAAGTAGGAAAAATTGCTACATTTTCAGCCAGTCAAAACCAAGATGAATATACTATTATGGTTTTGTAAAAGTTTCTTCAGGAATTACAGGTGAATTAATCAGGCAAATTTGATATTTATGAATAACATTGTCTGTTGATATCTTGGGAAGAAAATCACGTGCATTCTAACCAATTCTTCTATCCTTATTTTGGAAGGATGGATGGCATATCTTTCCTGGATCATAATGCCTTGGCATTTAGTTGGAATAAAACAAACATCCACATTTGATCTAAAATTCACCTGTTTGAGTATACAGGTAGCTCTGTTGGCAAATGTGATCATCAGGCCAGCTGTATACATAAGAGGATAGTGCAGGGTCATGTTTTGTTGAATTACTTCTGCCAGTACTCCTGGTGGGAAGTGACTTCAGCTTCTCGGCAAACAATTTATTGATAATGAAATCAACATGGGAACTTGAAATTAGAAACATAATTTAAAAATCTATGTTGGTAATCATTTTGGATGGTTATGCTTGATGCTAAACTGCTAAGTTGACAAATGAACAGTCTATCTTTGAATATGCAGCCAAGTTAAAACAGTGTTAAGAAAATATAAACTTTAGAAGCTTTTGATCAGTATTCAGAACAAAAGGATATTTGAATGTATATATGTTAGGTTACTTTATTCTGAATATAACTTCACATACTAATTGTGTATAACCAAGCTTGTTGGAAATCAGAGAACAGGAAACAAATGCCGATGGTAATTCAAAGTCATCAAGATATCATAGTGAGATGTTATTGTTCTTAAATACATTAGAGATCGTTCAGGTGATAAAATCAGCAAAAATAAGGATCATAATCTTCCAATAATAGTGTACTTCCTATTAAAGTTTTCGGCCATTCCAAACATGTGTATACTTTGAAAACTTGGACAAAGGTTCTTAATCATTATAAGTTGTGGCAGTCTATGCTAGTATGCAAAACTTTTGCTGACAATTTCATGTTTAGTTGTCTCCGCAGAAAAATTGAGTCTCCTTACATATTAACTTTAGTGAAACATATTGGGTAACCTTATTTTTCCAACTAGTGCAAACATTGATTAAAAAACAGTAGCAAGTTATAATCTCTTAATTAATGCAAGTGTCCAATATTCTTCTTTTCAATAAAGCACTATCCATTATCTTTTTTGCCATCATTATGCTCAGAAATAGAGAGTGGCTATCACTACTCGCTTTAACAAGGGTTCCCAAGATGGAAGTCAGAACCCCAAGTATGGTCATAAGCTAAAATTCTGAAGTTGGAACTCCAAGGGAATGATGGCTGCTGTAGATCTCTGAGTTATTGCAGCCATTCTTCTGCTCTAACAAGTTCTTGTTCATATAGCTATTCCCTTCACATGCACTGCTCCACTCTCTTTGCTTCTGCCTTGCCCTTGGTTTCAATTATTTTCACTGAGGGGGTCTCAATAATCTTCAGATCTCAAATTAAGGTCACAGTGGGGAATTGTTTGGGAAGCACTGGTCTAGAACAATCTGTCAAAACCCATAAGAAGTAAAAGAAAAATGGAATTGTTTACTCCCGTCATGTGACATTGTTCAGTTAACAGTAGGCAAGTGTTATCAAGCTTAATTGTTACATTTTCAAATTATAATTTACAGTTGTGATATGCACATGGATAACTTGAAAACCAATCTAGTAGACATTGACTTAGCAATGGAGAAAGCACAGATCTTACAAAGTTGTTTTTAACTGAATAAGTTGAACAAATATAAATGTTCCTATTAAAGGCTGGAGTCAAGATTTAATTAAATATTCAAATCATTAAAAGTTTCTTTTGTACAACAATAACCATATGAGAAATATCTTTCATGGCGATAGGATTTCTTAATCATACCTAATGTTGTCCTTCATTTCCACAGTCTGAATTTAGAATTATTTACAGTGAAAGATGTCATGGAACGCCAAGTAAAGGTCCTCCATCTGAGGGAAAAGGTCTCTTCCCTGGCTGCACTTCTCTTGGAGACAAAACATGGTGGATTCCCTGTGGTTTATCACATGGAACCATTCCATGAGGAAGTCTTCATAGGAAGCATCACCAGGTGAGCAATTTGTGGGTACAAATCCCAGTGCTTTTGTTACTTAGTAATATGAATGAAAGTTAATGAATTGTACAGACCTGAATAATTTTGCATCTTTGAACAATAAGAAATCACTGAGCAACTGGTGGTAGTATCCATTGTGTCAAAATTGTTGGAACAGTTTTAAAATGGTGCATGAGGAAATCTAAATTCAAATCATATTGGTTGGAAACAAACACTATTCAAATTTAATTAATTGAGCCAGTACCTTCTGAGTTCTCACTAATATGTACAAGGAGCTGGTCAATTTTCCCTCAGTGTTTTGCATAAAAGGAATTTCAGTGGGCATAAGGACAAATGGGAATCATTTTCTGCTTATGCTGAACTAAGAAAGTACGTTACTATTGGCCAAGACATTCAATGTTATTTGTTTGAAAATGTCAAAATATATATTCCTGGACTTGCTACATTGCCAGCTGGAGAAGAATGGTCTAAGAGAATCCAACAAAGAAAATAAAAACAGAAATAAAAAAGCTAAAATGCATTATGTGTCATTGGTCTCAAAGTCTGCCAGCTGTATTTGAAACTCAAATCCATTTTAATTTATTCGGTTGTGTTGTCATACTTGGTGTGCAGTTGATATTAGAATTGGTGAAGTTAACAGTAGATAATCATTAGTCATTTGGCCTGACTCTCAACCTGAAAACATTTCTATGCTTTTCTTGAAATGCTTCCTTAATTTTGCTGTTCATTCTGTGATTTCTTCTTGCTACTTAACAATTTTAACTGAGACTCTAAGTGAATAACTACCTTACACACATCTGTGAATGACATCAATTGATCTTGAGGACAATTTGAAGTTCTTCCCTTGGGAGAAAAAAATGCTCATATTAATATAACACCTTGGTATGCCATTGGAATGTCTTAAATTACTTCCACAATAAATTCTATTTTTTTATTTTGATGAATTTTGATTGTTGTTCATTAGGGAATAAAGACATGGTTCTGTACAAACAATTCCTTGCTAAGGTGAATGGTGCTATTTAGTGAAAGTAAAACACAATTCAGGATACCAAAAGAACCTCTGCTGTTCAAGTAATGCCATGGGATCTTTAATGTTGAGATAGATTGGCCATTAGTCTCTTCTGAAGGTTTTCCTTCCCTTTCAGTAAAATATTGAAATATAGTGGGGGAATTGTATGGAGATGGTGGGTACCTTTGCTAATGGTTGGAGTGCTGATGAGAGACCTATATAGTTTCCTTGGACAAAGCCTGCCAAACTATGAAACAATCAAGTAATCAACAGGCTACCAAAGGCTTTTCATTGAATCATGGTCAAAGGGATGGCAAATCCCACTCACTAAGAGCTGTAAGCCAATCAGAGGCTTGCAACTCCACTATTCAGTATCGGCACTCAGGGTGTCTGTGGCTGCTACCAAAATGCTATCCACTAAGGCCCAGGATCATGTCATGACTGAGGCCAGAGATGAATATCGTGGAAGAGGTTGTGTGTGGTTGGGAGCACTATGGAAAGGGCAGTAGTGGAGTTGTCGCAAGTGCAGGGGTATGACTATCATAGAGCCCCTGTTCCAATGCTAGGTTCCTCATTCATGCATTGAATGCTTTGGAATGAAGGATTTCCTCAGGAGACCACAAGCAACCTCAACATGTTAGCTTGCCATACTCATTGTATAGACAGTCCCCTGTTCATTGTTGTGTTTATATCAACAGTGTGGAGTTGAAGCCTTTTAAGTGGGCACTATTTAACTATTTAAAGGCTTCAAATAATAGCAGGGCACTTGTTCCAAGTAATCAAGTAAAAGAAAGTTGGAGGAAGAGTTTATGGAAGGAAAGAGCGAAAGAGGGAGAGACCCTCTCTTATGGTGGTCTTACCTGGCAAGGTTGAGGGACTCAGTGAGGAGAACATGGAGCAACAGAGATGGAGGGAGCTCCAGGCATTGGGACAGCAGTGATCTTAAGGCCAACAAGGTTTCTTGACAATAAGGGAATAAGTGAATACAGGGATAATGTGAATTTAAAAAAATGGAAAAAAATAAATTTTCACCAGGAACTTGTTGAATAGAGGAACAGGTTCACTGAGTTATATCATTTGATTCTATTGCTTCTGTTTTGTCATCTTAGCAGCTATCATCTTTGGATATCCGACTTGTTGTATTGAGGTCCCCATTGTTGAAGCATGCAAAAGAGGGTTATAAAAGAACATTCAAATTGTCAGCAAGAGATTCAGCCCATCAAGACCGGTCTACTGTTCAGCAATGTCATCACTGAACTGATTGTAAACGTAAATCCACATTCTAGCCATCCCTGATAACCTTTCACCTTCTTGCTATACAATTATCTACCTCTTTTCCAGAAATATTCTCTGCTTCTACCACTTTTCTAGGAAGAGAGATTCAAAAACTCAAATGATCCAGGAATGATCTTCTAAGAGAAGCTTTTTGCCTCATCTCAGTTTCAAATGGGTGATTCCTGATTTTTAAACAGTGACCCCTTGTTCTAGACTCTCCCATAAGTGACAATATCCTCTCCATATTTATCCTGTCAAGATCTCTCAGGATCTTGTGCATTCAATCAAGTTGCCTCCTCCTCTCTTAAACTCCAGGGTCTAAAAGCCTAGCCTTTCCAATCTTTCCTCAAAAGACAACTCCCCCTTTCCAGGTATGGGTCTAATAATCCTTCTGCAATGTGTTTTTCTTTTGTAAATATGGCTGTTTAACACTGTGCACAATACATCAGATGTGGTCACACTTGTGTCTTAATTGAAGCATAACTCTACTATTCAACTCACCTCCTGATTAAATGATAACATCCTCTAAGCTTTCTGAATTATTTTTTGTACCTGCATAATAACTTTATATGAGCTATGTAGAGGAAACCTAGATCTGCTGGCATCTCAGAACTTGATGATCTCTCACCGTTTAAATAATATACTTCTCTTTATTCTTCCTCCCAAATGGACAACTTCACGTTTTCCCACATTATCCTCCATTTTCCAACCTTCGCTTTCTCACTGTCTTAAAATTAACCTTAACTTATTGACTTTTATGTAACGTCCTTGTATCCTCTTCACAACTTATGCTGTGCCATTGTCATTGTGCTGTTGTCAGCAAATTCACCAATTGTACTTTCCATCCCTTCAGCTTTGTCATTTATATATATTTAAACTGTTAAGGTGTCAAAACCATTTTGCCAACCTGAAGGTGACCCATTTACACTTGGTCTCTGCTTCTTGTTAGCTGGTCACTCTTCTATCCATGCCAGTATGCTACACCTTCACCATGAACTTTTATTTTCTGCGATAAACTTTGCAACGGCCCCTTATCAAATGCCCAATGGAAATCTAAGTACAATACATCAATTTGAATCACTTTTATTTACAACACGTGTTACCTCCTCAAAGAACTCCAGATTGTCAAAAATAATTTCCCTTTTAAAAAATCCAAGTTGACACTGCCTGTTTACTGTGAACTAATCAAAATGCCCTGATATAACTTCTTTCATTATAGCTTCTATCATTTTCCTGTGATAGATGTGAAGCTAATTGGACTGCATTTTCCTGCTTTCTCTGCATCAATTATTTCACTAGCCATTTATTTTAAAACCCTAGAAAGAAGTATATTAGGACCTGAGCACTTGTTAGTCTAATAATTTACTCAGAACCATTTTACTGTGTGATTTTCTCAAGTTCCTCCCTCCCTTCCATTTCATGATTTATTGCTTCTGGAATGTTATTGAAATCCACTATAGTGAAAACTGATGTGAACTACTTGTTCAATTTATTTGCTGTTTCCTTAGTTCCCATTATTAGTCCTGTAGAGTCATCTTATATCATACCAATGTTTCCTTTGTTAACTACTCTTTTTCTCTAAATATTTATGGAAACTTCTGCTATCTTTTTTTAAACTTCTGGCTAGCTTTCTCTCACTCTATGATTTTTCCCTCTATATTATTTTTTTTGTCATTCATCACTGCTTTTGTTACATTGTTTCCAATCTCTTTTGATGTTCCAACAATCTTTGCTGAATTATAAGCTTTTTATAAAACTTAATGCTATCTTTAACGTTTTAGTTAACCATAGATGAATATATTCATTGGAAATTTTCTTGCCTATTGGCATGTATATATTCTGTATCTTCTGAAATATCCCCTAACTGTCTGCCACTGAAACTTCATTGGCCTATCCTATTCTTCAACATTATTTGTCAATTCACTTTAGCTAGCTCTGTTTTCATGTCATCATAATTACTGTTATTTAAATTTCAGACCCACTCTCATTTCCCTCAAGCTGAATTCAATCATATTATGGTGCCTAGGGACACCTTCACTTACAGATCGTTAACTAATGCCATCCCATTGTACAATACTGGATCTAGCATAACCTGCTTCCTGATTTGCTTCAGAACAGGCTGTCTAAGAATTTATTCTGAAAACATTTAATTTACCCTTCATTCAGGCTCCCTTTGCCCATTTGACTTTTCTAGTTTATCTGTAGATTACAATGTCCCATAATTCTCACCATGTATTTCTAACAAAGGCTAATTATTTCTTTGTACTCTAGCTATGCTGTGGTTACTTTTAGGAGCCTTGCGCACCACTCCCAAAAGTGACTTCTTTATATTTCTCATTTCTAGCCAAATTGTTTCCACATTTTGTTTTCCTGAACTTTGGAAGTCAGAATACCATCAGTAACTAACAGAGACATCCCATCACCTTTTCCTACTTTCCTGTCATTACTAAATATCATGCACCTTCAAGCTTCAAGATTCAGGTCCTGATCTATTCCATCATACAGCCATATGTCTCTAATGGCTACTAGATCATATTTATTCATTTCTGTTTGCACTCGTGGTTCATGTTTGTTTGAATACTATATGCATTCTGATATACAACATTTAGTTTTATCCTTTTCCTCTTTTTGCAAATTCTAGTCGTAACTGTTGGGTGACTCTTAAATCTGTATACTCTATACCTTCCTTTCATGGTCAGTTTGTCATTTTCCATATTAATACATTTCTCTATGCCCTCGATTCTACTCTTTGATTTACCACACCTTCCCAAATTTGATCCCTCAACCCCACTGTTTAGTCTAAGATCCTCTCTACTTCCTTAGCAATTTAATTGGCAAGCAACACTGGTCCCAGCACAGTTCAGATGGAGACTATCCCATCGGTATACGTACTACATTTCTAGTACCGGTGCCAATGGCTCCTTCAGGTACAGCTTTTTCCCAGCCATTATTAGATTGATGAATGGACTGTCTAGCCTCAAATAAAACTGATCTTGGCTAGTGCACGCCCTGTGCAATGTAACCCTGTATGCCTCTCAATCTTTTTACAACCTCTGATCTGTACATCCTTGCTTACTATGTGCTGCCTGTACTGTTTATAAACAAAGCTTTTCACTGTACTTCACCAGTTGTGCCATTCTTAGTATGTTCGAAGGAATTACTTCTTTATTGTATGCAACTATATATTTAGTTGTGTTTTTTTCTTTATTTTATTAGCATTTTCACTAGTTACTATACTACATTGAACCTTAAGAATAGAATAAATCTCCACCACTTACCAGATGCTCAGCAAGTAACGAACTTCTTCTCCTGTAGAAGACCAAAAATCATTCCCCAGAGATTGGAAAAAGTTTAAGCAAAAGCAACAGAACACCTCTTTCCATTCTTCCACTTAAGTCCCTGAATCACTTAACTCTGGCATTCTATGTAAGTTGCACTCAAGTGGCACTAAGTCTGCTAGTTTTATGAGCTCCTAACACAAAATTCTGATCTGATTCATTTAATGAGGACCCAGTTTTGGCTGGTTCTTAATTAAAGTGCTCTTTCACTAGAAAGTTTAAAAAAAAGCTTTGTGTAAGGCTGGCAACTACATAATTTAAATTAAATTGTAGATTTCAGTTTAGCATCAATTGTAAACTTAATTAGATTTATTTAAAATTAAAATTTGGACTTTCTTACCCAACAATTGCTTGCACTCCATCCTAGGTCAATTTTTTAATTAACTTAATAACACCTGATATGGGGTGCTTGGTGCTCATACTAGTTGCAAATAAATCTTCCATTCTGTAACGTGAGCATCCATTCAATTTGGTGTGAATGATAAACAAAGAAATCCTGATAAGTGTCCGCTCCAGATTCATTTACCCATCTTTTCACTTTACAAATGTTAATGGTTCAAGCATTTGCTACTTGTTTAAGTAAGTTCCTGGTGTTGAATTTTCAGCCACGTTTTTACTCATTTTGTGAATAGGTTAGAACTTTGTCGAATCTTGGAAAATGAAATGCTATTTGAAATACAAAATGATGACAGCTGCAAACAACATTCTCAGATGAGCTACAATGAGGTAAGATAACCTGAAGTGATTTGACAAAGTAATAACACTCATCGTTTCCAGTGCCTATTCGTCTAATCAAGTCACCTATTGGATGCCTTAATTGTAACTCCAAGGTCATATTTACATCTAGATGACCAATGTACCACTTGTTGCAGGCAGCAAGTAGTAGGAAATCATGCAGCCTAAATATTACGTCCTAATTTCAGGAATGTGATTGGATTGGATCCCGGTCATCCTTTAGGATTAATTTGGAAAATTTGGAATCTTGGGGGGCATACAACGATGTGAGCAAAATACCACCACCACAAGCTTTAACAATTTTTATCGATGTGATAGGTGGCATAACAATAGATACTGACTGTAGTCCTTAGGTTTTACCATGCATCTGTGGTAGTAGCTTTCTGTCTTTGCACTCTATCAAGCTCAATACTTTGCGAGAACTGAGAACTGTCATGAGCTTTTTAAATGAGAAATCCAGCTTCTACTTGAATCTCAACAAGCCAGCTGATAAATGATCTCAGCTACAATATTATTTTCAGAAAGACAATAGGAAACAGAGAGATTACAATCTATTACACTTGTCTTTTAAATTACATAGTGCTGACAAAGGAAATAAGAGTACTACATGCCTTAAGTGACATATAATACTGTCAATATGGAAGATGATGTGAATTGAGGAGAACACATAGTTGCAAACCTACAGCTGGCCCGAAGGGGTCTGCTAATAGCAAATTCTGGGCTACTGTTTTGAAATGTTTCAGTCTGTTAAAAGTAGGCATGTTTTCAATAACAATTGAATTTGTATGTTAGAGGATAAATTACTTGATCTATAAATAAAACTATATTCTTAAATGGCTGAGCAATTGTATTGACCTGTGGCTTACAGTGCACATTCATTGTATCCTGACCAAACAGTTAGAATTACTGTTTTATATGCTGTTGCATTGTTTTGGAACTTGGGGGGAAAAAAAAGTCAAAACAACAGCAGTTTTAAAAGGGAGAAGAACAGACAAAGGAAGCACATGGTGAGGACAGTGCAAGAGAGAGAGAGAACCTGCACAGTTACTGCCTTTGCTGTTTTTGAATTGATGTGTCGCTGGACATTGGAGTGCACCTGGGAAAATGAACAAACAGTGAAATTCACAACTGATCTTGGAGGAACCTGTTTGGACAAAGTTCACAGCACAGAATCAGATAAATTAATTGTTGTTTTAAGTCTGTCCAATAGAAAGGCTACAGTAGTGAGTACAGTGGGTTCTTTCTTGATTATATGTTTTTGGAGATAAGTCTCTTGATTAAACTTAAAATATAAGCCATAACTATAAATTTAACCATTATT
Organism: Chiloscyllium punctatum; assembly: GCF_047496795.1. Taxonomy (NCBI): domain Eukaryota; kingdom Metazoa; phylum Chordata; class Chondrichthyes; order Orectolobiformes; family Hemiscylliidae; genus Chiloscyllium; species Chiloscyllium punctatum. The sequence continues at coordinate 66,355,450 of NC_092743.1, forward strand.
TTGTAGAGGAATAAGACAGTGTTATTTTCTAGATCTGTAGATTGTGAAGGAGCAAAAATGGCCTTTGCAGTGATATGTTCTTCTTGTCGGATGTGGGAGTTTAAAGAGAGTTTAAGGTTTACTGCGGATTATATCTGCAATAAATGCTGCTGGAGGCGAATCTTATCAGATCGAATGGATCGGTTGGAGAGACAGGTAGAAGCGATGAGGAATTTGCAACAGCAATAGTATGCGATGGGTGGCAGTTATAGGAAGGGGGGGAAAGTCTCAGATACAGTCACATAGATGGGTTAACTCCAGGAAGGGGAAGAGAGGTCGGCACCTAGGGCAGGAGTCTTTTGTGGATATACCCATTTCAAACAGGTATGCTGTTTTGGAAAATGTAGGGGGTGATGGATTCTCAGGGGAACGTAGCACGAACAGCCAAGTTTCTAGTATTGAGACTGGCTCTAATGCAACGAGGGGTATGTCGGCTTCCAAGAGATCAATTGTGTTAGGGGATTCTGTAGTCCGAGGTACAGACAGACATTTCTGTGGCCAGCAGAGAAAAAGCAGAATGGTGTGTTGTTTCCCTGGTGCCAGGATCAAGGATGTCTCAGAGAGGGTGCAGAATGTTCTCACGGGGGAGAGGGGCCAGCAAGAGGTCATTGTCCACATTGGAACCAATGATATAGGAAGAGAAAAGGTTGAGATTATGAAGGGAGATTACAGAGAGTTAGGCAATAATTTAAAAAGGAGGTTCTCAACGGTACTAATATCTGGATTACTCTCAGTGCTACGAGCTAGTGAGGGCAGGAATAGGAGGATAGAGCAGATGAATGCACGGCTGAGGAGCCGGTTTATGGGAGAAGGATTCACATTTTTGGATCATTGGAATCTCTTTTGGGGTAGAAGTGACCTGTACAAGAAGGACGGATTGTACCTAAATTGGAAGGGGACTAATATACTGGCAGGGAAATTTGCTAGAACTGCTCGGGAGAGGTGGGGAGGTGGGACCAGGGAGATAGTGAGGAAAGAGATCAATCTGAGACTGGTACAGCTGTGAACAGAAGTGAGTCAAACAGTCAGGGCAGGCAGGGACAAGTAGGACTAATAAATTAAACTACAATTATTTCAGTGCAAGGAGCCTAACAGGGAAGGCAGATGAATTAAGGGTTGGTTAGAAACATGGGACTGGGATATCATAGCAATCACAGAAACATGGCTCAGGGATGGGCAGGATTGGCAGCTTAATGTTCCGGGATACAAATGCTACAGGAAGGATAGAAGTGAGGCAAGAGAGGAGGGGGAGTGGCATTTTTGATAAGGAATAGCATAACAGCTGTGCTGAGGGAGGATATTCCCAGAAATACATCTAGGGAAGTTATTTGGGTGGAACTGAGAAATAAGAAAGGGATGATCACCTTATTAGGATTGTATTATAGACCTCCCCAATAGTCAGAGGGAAATTGAGAAACAAACTTGTAAGGAGATCTCAGCTATCTGTAAGAATAATAGGGTTGTTATGGTAGGGGTTTAACTTTCCAAACATCGACTGGGACTGTCATAGTGTGAAAGGTTTAGATGGAGAGGAATTTCTTAAGTGCGTACAAGACAATTTTCTGATTCAGTATGTGGATGTACCTACTAGAGAAGGTGCAAAACATGACCTACTCTTGGGAAATAAGGCAGGGCAGGTGACTGAGGTGTCAGTGGGGGAGCACTTTGGGGCCAGCGACCATAATTCTATTTGTTTTAAAACAGTGACGGAAAAGGATAGACCAGATCTAAAAGTTGGAGTTCTAAATTGGAGAAAGGCCAATTTTGATGGTGTTAGGCAAGAAATTTCAAAAGCTGATTGGAGGCAGATATTCGCAGGTAAAGGGACAGCTGGAAAATGTGAAGCCTTCAGAAATGACATAACGAGAATCCAGAGAAAGTATATTCCTGTCAGGGAGAAGGGAACGGCTCGTAGGTATAGGGAATGCTGGATGACTAAAGCAATTGAGGGTTTGGTTAAGAAAAAGAAGGAAGGATATGTCAGGTATAGACAGGATAGATCGAGTGAATCCTTAGAGTATAAAGGCAGTAGGTGTATACTTAAGAGGGAAATCAGGAGGGTAAAAGGGGGACATGAGATAGTTTTGGCAAATTAAGGAGAATCCAAAGGGTTTTATAAATACATGAAGGACAAAAGGGTAACTAGGGAGAGAGTAGGTCCCTCAAAGATCAGCAAGCCGGCCTTTGTGTGGAGCCACAGAAAATGGGGGAGGTACTAAATGAATATTTTGCATCAGTATTTACTGTGGAAAACGATAAGGAAGATATAGACTGTAGGGAAATAGATGGTGACATCTTGCAAAATGTCCAGATTACAGAGGAGGAAGTGCTGGATGTCTTGAAATGGGTAAAGGTGGATAAATCCCCAGGACCTGATCAGGTGTACCCGAGAACTCTGTGGGAAGCTAGAGAAGTGATTGCTGGGCCTCTTGCTGAGATATTTGTATCATCGATAGTCACAGATGAGGTGCCGGAAGACTGGAGGTTGGCAAACATGGTGCCACTGTTTAAGAAGGGCGGTAAGGACAAGCCAGCGAACTATAGACCGGTGAGCCTGAACTCGGTGGTGGGCAAGTTGTTGGATAGAATCCTGAGGGACAGGATGTACATGTATTTGGAAAGGCAAGGACTGATTAGGGATAGTCAACATGGCTTTGTGTGTGGGAAATCATGTCTCTCAAACTTGACTGAGTTTTTTGAAGAAGTAACAAAGAGGATTGATGAGGACAGAGCAGTAGATGTGATCTATATGGACTTCAGTAAGGCATTTGACAAGGTTCCCCATGGGAGACGGATTAGCAAGGTTAGACCTTCAAAGTTTGGGAGAAGATTTGTAGCTCGGGTGCTCGTTGTGGTTCTGTTCACTGAGCTGGGAATTTGTCTTGCAAACGTTTCGTCCCCTGTCTAGTTGACATCCTCAGTGCTTGGGAGCCTCCTGTGAAGCGCTTCTGTGCTGTTTCCTCCGGCATTTATAGTGGCCTGTCTCTGCCACTTCCGGTTGTCAGTTCTAGCTGATGGCTGTAGTGGCCGGTATATTGGGTCCAGGTCGATGTGATGGTTGATAGAGTCTGTGGATGAGTGCCATGCCTCTAGGAATTCCCTGGCTGTTCTCTGTTTGGCTTGCCCTATAATGGTAGTTTTGTCCCAGTCGAATTCATGTTGCTTGTCATCTACTTTTTGTTATTTACATAAATGATTTGGATGCGAGCATAAGAGGTACAGTTAGTAAATTTGCAGATGACACCAAAATTGGAGGTGTAGTGAACAGTGAAGAAGGTTACCTCAGATTACAACAGGATCTGGACTGGATGGGCCAACGGGCTGAGAAGTGGCAGATAAATGTGAGGTGCTGCATTTTGGGAAAGCAAATCTTAGCAGGACTTATATACTTAATAAGGTCCTGGGGAATGTTGCTGAACAAAGAGACCTTGGAGTGCAGGTTCATAGCTCCTTGAAAGTGGAGTCGCAGGTAGATAGGATAGTGAAGAAGGCGTTTGGTATGCTTTCCTTTATTGGTCAGAGTATTGAGTACAGGCGTCGGGAGGTCATGTTGCGGCTGTACAGGACATTGGTTAGGCCACTGTTGGAATATTGCATGCAATTCTGGTCTCCTTCCTATCGGAAAGATGTTGTGAAACTTGAAAGGGTTCAGAAAAGATTTACAAGATGTTGCCAAGGTTGGAGGATCTGAGCTATAGGGAGAGGCTGAACAGGCTGGGGCTGTTTTCCCTGGAGCATTGGAGGCTGAGGGGTGACCTTATAGAGGTTTACAAAATTATGAGGGGCATGGCTAGGATAAATAGGCAAAGTCTTTTCCCTGGGGTGGGGGCAGTCCAGAACTAGAGGGCATAGGTTTTGGGTGAGAGGGGAAGATATAAAAGAGTCCTAAGGGGCAACTTTTTCACACAGAGGGTGTTACGTGTATGGAATGAGCAGCCAGAGGAAGTGGTGGAGGTTGGTACAATTGCAACATTTAAGAGGCATTTGGATGGGTATATGAATAGGAAGGGTTTGGTGGGATATGGGCCAGGTGGCTGGCAGGTGGGACTAGAATGGGTTGGGATATCTGGTCGGCATGGACGGGTTGAACCGAAGGGTCTGTTTCCATGCTGTGCATCTCTATGACTCTAATATGAGCCAAAATAGTTATTATGTGTTTGGTGGTGGAGTGGAAGAAATTGTTGCAAGATTTATAAAAGAGCAGAAACTGGCCATTCAGCCCCTTGAGCCTCCTGCACCATTCAATAATATCATGACTGAATGAGAGTATTAGAGTCATACAGTATGGAAACAGACCCTTTGATCCAACCTATTTGTGCTGACCAGATATCCCAATCTGACCTTTTCCCATTTGCCAGAGTTTCGCTCATTTCCATTTAAATGCTCCCTATTCATAAAACCATCAACATGCCTTTTAAATATTGTAGGTGTACCTGCCTCCATCACTTCTTGCAGCTTGTTCCATAAATGCACCACCTTCCACGTGAAAAAGCTACCCCTCAGGGCTTTTGTAAGTCTTTCCCTTCTCACCTTAAACCTATGCCATCTCATTCTGGACTCCCCCAACCTAGGAAAAAGACCTTGGCTGTTCACCCTCTCAATGCCATCCATGATTTTATAAACCACTGGAAGGTCACTCCTCAGCCTCTGATGTTCCTGGGGAAAAAAGCCACAGCTTATTCACTTCGAATTCCACATTTCTATTTAATCCTGATAACCTCAGATTTTTTTGTCGGACAACAGAAACAATCTACCTACACCTTAAAAATATTCAATGATCCTGCCTCCATTTCCTTCCAAAGTAGAGAATTCCAAAGTTGCACAAACCTCTGAGAGAAAAACATTCTCCTCACTGCTGTTCTAAAAGGGTGGCCGCTAATCTTAAAACAATACATTGGTTCTTGCCTCACCCACAAGAGGAAACCATTATTTCTACATTCATTTTATCAAATCTGTACAGGATCTTGTATAAATCCTGGGTGAATCTGTAGATCACATGCATTATTTTTACTTTAGAGGGTTCTAAAGTTTTTGGAGCCATGTTTCAACAAATATGTTGAAGTCCTTAAATTACATAGCTTTTAGTATTTCTCTTACCTGTTCCTGTTCTCGGTGAAATGGAACTTGCCATTTCTGTTTGTGCAGGAGAAGTTCATGCATTGGACTGCTGGACTGTATAATGGAAAGAATGATGGGCAGAGTAAACATGTCATTCTTTAATGCTGGCTGTCGATTCAGAACAGGGGCATAATTGGAAAGAAAACCTGTGCCCTCTCTCAATGTACTGTACACATAGAAAATATTCATTGATCTTTGGAAACAATCGTTCACTTGAATGCTTCCTTAGCCAGCCACATAATTTTGTTTGATTTTTAAGCTGTCTCGTAGCAATTTCCTGTCTTGCAGAAGTGGCTTTTTATGCCATTTGGAATTTGTAAGGTTCAAAACTATCTCCAGTTCAGCAGGCAATATTTCATCCTAGATCTTAACTATGAGTTGTCTTTCGGTGTGTGTTTTCATTGAAGTAAATAAAGAAACAGTACCATTGCCTCATGCTGCCAGACCTACCAAATGTCAACTGCAGTTGGAAATAATGCCACCAATTCATTGCACTAACCAAGTGTCAAAGATTAGATTCCTTACAGTGTGGAAACAGGCTATTTGGCCCAACAGGTCCACACAAACTTTCCGAAGAGTAACCCAACCACACCCATTTCCTGGCATTTACACCCTGACTAATGCACCAAACACGATGGGAAATTTAGCATGGCCAATTTACCTTAGCTGCACATCTTTGGACTGTGGGAGGAAACTGGAGCATGTGGAGGAAACTCATGCCCACACAGGGAGAATGTGCAAACTCCACACAGGCAGTCACCTGAGGCTGGAATTGAACCCAGGCCCCTGGCACCGTGAGGCAGCAGTGCTAACCACTGAGCCAATGTGCCACCTGAAGGTAGGATAGTATTGGATCTAAGGATGAAAAGGTAACAGAGGGGATGCTGCTTTTCTTTCAGAAGAGTCAAGCCTGGCTTTAATGCAGTGCAACAATCTGTCAATGATGTGGAAGTAGGCAACTAGCTGGTGAACGTAGGCAGCTGGCATTGGTCCTGGGGAAGGTGGGTGAAGCAACAAAATTCCTTTGATGTATTGAAGTAAAGTTAAAATCTTTGAAACAGATGATTTTGATGGGGTTTGACAGGATAGTTACTAAGAGATTGCCACTTTTGGTTGAGGAATTTAGAGTACATATATATCTTAAGTTAGAGGGCCATCATTCAGGGTTGAGATAAGGAGACATTTCTTTACTCAAACACCTGTGACTCTTTAGAATTCTCTACCTCAGAAGATTGTGGTTGTGCAATCATTGAATGTATTTAAGGCTGAGATAGAGAGATTTTTGGTTTCTCGAGGATTGAAACGATATGTGGAGCAGTGAGAAAGTGGAATGATGGCCAAGGATTAGTCATAATCTAGTGAATAATGGATCAGCCTCTGGCATCATTTGGCCTACTCCTGCTCTTACGTTAACTTCATATGGCATTGATGTGATATAGTAAATATCTACTTTATAGAATTAGATACAATGTTCAGTACAGAAACATACCATTTAGTTCAACTAGCCTTTGCTCTTCACAAGTCTCCTCCCATTTCAGCTGTCTAACCCAGACTTTCAACATACCTCAGCATCTCTCGCTTGCACATATTTGTCTAATTTCATTTTGAAAGCATCAACAGTCATTCCCCTGTACCCTCAACGGTTATGTTTCTGAGAAACCCCATGTATGATGAAATTTGAGAGTTCAGAGCTCGTTAAAATGGTTAAAACTATTGCACATGCTTGAATTTGGTCTGCAAATGTTAATTTTTGTTATCTTTTTTTGGTATCGATAAATAAATTTGTGATTTTGGGGAAACAGAGGACTTAGAGTCATAGAGATGTACAGCATGGAAACAGACCCTTCGGTTCAACCCGTCCATGCCGACCAGATATCTCAACCCAATCTAGTCCCTCCTGCCAGCACCCGGCCCATATCCCTCCAAACCCTTCCTATTCATATACCCATCCAAATGCGTCTTAAAAGTTGCAATTGTACCAGCCTCCACCACTTCCTCTGGCAGCTCATTCCATACCCGTACCACCCTCTGTGTGACAATGGTGCCCCTGAGGTCTCTTATATATATTTCCCCTCTCACCCTAAACCTACGTTCTCTAATTCTGGACTCCCCAATCCCTGGGAAAACACTTTGCCTATTTACCCTATCCAAGCCCCTCATAATTTTGTAAACCTCTATAAGGTCACCCCTCAGCCTCCAACGCTCCAGGGAAAACAGCCCCAGCCTGTTCAGCCTCTCCCTATAGCTCAAACCCTCCAACCCTGGCAACATCCTTGTAAATCTTTTCTGAACCCTTTCAAGTTTCACAACATCTTTCCGATAGGAAAGAGACCAGAATTGCACGCAATGTTCCAACAGTGGCCTAACCAATGTCCTGTACAGCCGTAACATGATCTTCCAACTCCTGTTATCAATACACTGACCAATAAAAGAAAGCATACTAAATTCTTTCTTCACTATCCTATCTACCTGCGACTCCACTTTCAAGGAGCTATGAACCTGCACTCCAAGGTCTCTTTGTTCAGCAACATTCCCCAGGACCTTACCATTAAGTGTATAAGTCCTGCTAAGATTTGCTATCCCAAAATGCAGCACCTCGCATTTATCTGAAACTCCATCTGCCACTTCTCAGCCCATTGACCCATCTGGTCCAGATCCTGTTGTAATCTGAGGTAACCTTCTTTGCTGTCCACTACTCCTCCAGTTTTGGTGTCATCTGCATACTTACTAACTGTACCTCTTATGCTCACATCCAAATCATTTAAGTAGAGGACCCAGCACTGATCCTGGTGGCACTCCACTGGTCACAGGCCTCCAGTCTGAAAAACAACCCTCCACCACCACCCTCTGTCTTCTACCTTTGAGCCAGTTCTGTATCCAAATGGCTAGTTATCCCTGTATTCCATGAGATCTAACCTTGCTAATCAGTCTCCCATGGGGTACCTTGTTGTTCTCCTTACTGAAGTCCACATAGATCACATCTACCGCTAATTACCTCAACCACTTCCTATGGTTGTGAGTTCCACATTCTATCCAGTTTTTGATATAAGAGAGTTGAATGTAATGGTAGCAAATGGTTTAGCCACTCTGCATTGCATTGGCTGGACCCAATAAAGCACGAATGGCTCCTCACCTGTTCATTAAAGCTGCTTACTATTTCATGACCATCCTGGTCTGTATTACAAATTCCAGTTTCTTTGTTACAAAGTGTTTTCTTAAATCACTCTTTCCTGTCTTCTCCACCATCCCTTCAAAGAACAAAATTTGTGGAATTCTTTGCCTCTAAGATTAAGAGCATTGTTCAGCTACCTCTTTTTTCCCTTCCCTTAACTCACAGACCCAAACTTCTATGCCCAACCCTAAACCTATATATTCCTTCAGTCATGATTTGGAGATGCCGGTGTTGGACTGGGGTGTACAAAAGTTAAAAATCATACAACACCGCGTCAGAGTTTATTTGGAAGGACTAGCTTTCAGAGCACTGCTCCTTCATCAGGTGGTTGTGGAGAATTACATTGTAAGACACTGAATTTGTAGCAAAACCTTTGCTATAAATTCTGTGTCTTATAATCTTATTCTCCACAAACACTAGATGAAGGCGTGGTGCTCCAAAAGCTGGTGCTTCAAAACAAACCTGTTGGACTATAACCTGGTGTTGTGTGATTTTTAACTACATTCCTTTAGCTTCTCCTTTCATTCCTCTTAACCTCTCAGCTCTTCTTGACAGAAGAATCCAAAAGACCCACTTGTGCTCCTCTAAATAAAAATGGAAAGAACTAAGAATGCTGTAAATCAGAAACAAAAACAGAAATTGTTGGAAAAGTAAGTTCTGAGGAAAGGTAACTCAATCCAAAACATTAATTCTGCTGTCTCCCCGCAAATGCTGTCAGACCTGCTCGCTCTATCCTAGTCTCACTAAGCAGCTGACCATCCTCCTTTCTTTTCTGGTCCAATATTAGCTGATGTCACTGATGCTTTCTTTCTTGATGTACTGCTTCCTCACTCCTTGAGATTTGTCATCATCACTCACTCCTTGAAAATCTAAACCTTGATCCTCTCAGTCTTTGCAAATTATACCACTAACACCAACATCATTTCCTCTCTAGAAACATATTATTAATTCTCTCAAAATCTGTGCCAATCTTTTCAGGGATTCTGTGATTTAATCCTTCCAAGCAGATTTTACCACTTGGCACAGTGTTGTTTCACTATTATCAAAGAGACAAATGACATTCCATGTGATTTTGTCAGAGCAAACTCTCCCCTCTGACTCATCATGACCTGCCTAAAGCCTTTGACATCATCCTCCTCCATTTCTTCTTTACTGCCATCCAATTGGGTGAGAATGCACTCACTTGATTCCCTTACTGTCTATTTGTTATAATTAGTGAATCAAGGGGCTCCTGTGTGCAGTGGTAGTGTCCCTACCTCAGGGTCAGAAGACTCACCTGCCCAGAGGTTGGTTATAACTTCTTTGAATGGTTAATTAGAAGTATATATAACCAGTGAATTTAGTGGCTTCTCTTCCTGCTTCTGTGCCATTAGCTTTGGTGCTCCCCAGTGATCTTCCTGGGCCCCCTTTTATTGCTCATCCATGTGCCGCTTTTCAGTGGCACAATTTAAACATGCAAGACCAGATTTTTGCAGAGTTGGGAAGAGTCCACAGACCTTCCTTCCCCATCTTCTTCACAATCAATATTTGCCAGTGTGGGAAATATGGCATTCACACAGGAATGAAACCCAGACTCAATAGAACCATTTGAACTCAGTGCTGAATTAAAACATTAGTTAAAAATCACACAACACCATGTTATAGTCCAACAGTTTTAATTGGAAGTACACTAGCTTTCGGAGCGATGCTCCTTCATCAGGTGATTGTGGAGGGCTCGATTGTAACACAGAATTTATAGCAAAAATTTGCAGTGTGATGTAACTGAAATTATACATTGAAAAATTGGTTGTCTGTTAAGCCTTTCATCTGTTAGAATACAGTGAAAGTTTCACTTCTTTCATGTGTAAATCACAAAACCCTTTTTTTTAAAAGTTGCATTCTCGGGTTAGCTGTTAACAATGGTGATAGCTAGACAATATGTTGAAGGAAGTGAAACTATCACTGTATTCTAACAGATGAAAGGCTTAACAGACAATCAATTTTTCAATGTATAATTTCAGTTACATCACACTGCAAATTTTTGCTATAAATTCTGTGTTACGATCAAGCCCTCCACAATCACCTGATGAAGGAGCGTCCCTCCGAAAGCTAGTGTACTTCCAATTAAACCTGTTGAACTATAACCTGGTGTTGTGTGATTTTTAACTTTGTACACCCCAGTCCAACACCGGCATCTCCAAATCAGAATTAAAACATGATCTGGAGATGCCGATGTTGGACTGGGGTGTACAAAGTTAAAAATCACACAACACCAGGTTATAGTCCAACAGGTTTAATTGGAAGCACATTAGCTTTCGGAGGGATGCTCCTTCATCAGGTGGTTGTGGAGGACACAATTGTAAGGCACAGAATTTATAGCAAAAATTTACAATGTGATGTAACTGAAATAATACATTGAAAAATACCTTGATTGTTGAGTCTTTCATCTGTTCGAATACCATGATAGTTTCACTTCTTTCATGTGTAAATCACAAAACCTTTTTTTAAAAGTTGCTTTCTCAGGTTAGCTGTAACAATAGGTGATAGCTAGACAATATGTTGAAGGCGTTTGCCCCCTGTGTTCTCTGTCTAAGCCATGATGTTTAGATTGATTCTAATCTAAAAAGTAAGATAACAGAGTTTTACATGAATTCTAGCAGTCTTTGAGCAAAGTACAATGCAACTCTGCAAGTACAAATTTACCTCACAAAATATATGTGTGTATGTGGGTCTTTGTCTCTGTGTGTGTGTTTCTCTATCTGGGTTGGAGGGTTGTGGGTGTGAGAGAGAGTGTATATGAATGTGTAGTGAGTGTAGAGTGTCTTAACTCTGTGAGGGGGTGCATGTGGGAGTGTGTGTGCATGTCTGGGTTGGGGAGGATTGTGCGTGTCTGTGAGAGAGAGTGTAGAGTCGTCTAAGTCTCTGAGAGGATGCCTGTGTGGGTGTGGGTGTGACTTTGTGTGTGTAGGAGTGTCTTTGTGTGTGTATAGTGCAATGGTGGTCACCTGTAATGTGACATGAACCCAAGGTTCCGGTTGAGGCCCTCCCTACGGGTACCGAACTTAGCTATCAGCCTCTGCTCGGCCACTTTTCGCTGCTGCCTGTCCTGAAGTCAGGATGGTCACCCGAAGGTCCAAGGTTAAATGTCCTGGACCACTGAAATGTTCCCCAACTGGGAGGGAATACTCCTGTCTATTGATTGTTGTGTGATGCCCATTCATCCATTGTCGTAGCCTTTGGGGAAACCGAGCAAAGGCTACAACAATGGATGAATGGGCATCACACAACAATCAATAGACAGGAGAGTTCCCTCCCAGTTGGGGAACACTTCAGCGGTCCAGGACATTCAACCTTGGACCTTCAGGTGATCATCCTCCAAGGCGGACTTCGGGAGGGCCTCAACCGGGACCTTGGGTTCATGTCACACTACAGGTGACCACCATTGCACTATACACACACACACACAGACACTCCTAAACACACACGCACAAAGACATGCACACAGACACTCACACACACCCTTACAGACACACACACTCCCACACTCACACAGGCATCCTCTCAGAGACTTAGATGACTCTACACTCATGCACACACATATACACTCTCTCAAAGACACTCACAATCCCCCTACCCCAGACACGCACACACTCCCACACTCGCATATGCACCCCCTCACAGACTTATCACTCTACACTCACTACACACACATATACACTCTCTCTCATACTCAACTCCCAACCCAGACAGAGACACACACACACACACACGACAGACAAAGACCCACATACACACATATTTTGTGGGGTGAATTTGTACTTGCAGAGTTACATTGTGCTTTGCTCAAAAACTGCATGAATTCATGTAAAACTCTGTTATCTCACTTTTTAGATTAGAATCAATCTAAACATCATGGCATAGACAGAGAAAACAGGGGGCTTCAATATGCCTTCAACATATTGTCGAGCTATCACCTATTGTTACAGCTAACCTGAGAAAGCAACTTTTAAAAAAAGGTTTTGTGATTTACACATGAAAGAAGTGAAATTATCATGGTATTCGAACAGATGAAAGATTCAACAGACAATTAAGGTATTTTTCAATGTATAATTTCAGTTACATCACACTGTAAATTTTTGCTATAAATTCTGTGCCTTAGAATGGTGTCCTCCACTATCACCTGATGGAGTGGTGCTCCGAAAGCTAGTGTGCTTCCAATTAAACCTATTGGACTATAACCTGGTGTGTAATTTTTAACTTTGAATTAAAACAGATTGCATTTGGCTATTGCAAGGCCAGTGTGTGACTCATATTCGTGTAGTAGAAATAAATGCTCTTGAAAGGCAGAAAGAGTCAGTATAATGATCTTGTTTTAAAGTTTCTAAATGCTCTGTGCATTAAAGTTAAAAAAGAAAAGGCTGTAATTGTCAGTAAGAGTTAAGAAAACTCTCTGGTGAGCAGCTTTTGTTTTTTAGCTGGGAAGTTTCAATCGAGTGTTTTGTTGATTTAGTACTTGCTTGCCCTTGGTCCAACCTCCCACCACAGTCCCTCCACTCCCCTACACCCCTGAGTGAAAATCAATCTTTTAAGATACATTTCACTGAGGTGGTCCAGGAGTCAGGAAACTGCTTTATGCTACCATCTTGGTAGCTAATATTCAGCCCACAGTATCAACACTGATTCTATGTCACCACACACTCTCTCAATTCTTCCACTGTCTCCAAATGATCAGACTGCTTGTCTGTCACCTATACTGGATGAGCAGAATATGTCTCCAGCTAAATATTGGGCAGCCCAAAGATATTTCCTCTGCCATATACTTTGCTTCTGGGCACTGATTCTACCCCTCTCCATGCAAACATCTGATATCAAGCCATGTTCACTCATTTAAGTGTGATCTTGAGATAGTTGACACAATCATTCCATCATGAGGACATCTATTTCCACATGCATGACATCACTTGAATCTGTTCCTACCCCAACATTTTTGAAACCATTATTTCTCTTTTTGTTATCTCTAGACTTAACAATTTCAATCCATGTCTGGCTGATCTTTCATCACTCACTCTCCTTAATGTGAAACTATCCAAAGTTCAGCTACTCAATGACTTAACTTGCACCAAGTCCACTCAGCAATCACTCCTATGCTCACTGACGTTGTATACATTCCTAATTAGCGAAAGAACTGTTTTGAAATTCCCATCCTTGGTTGCCATCAGTGGCCTCACCTATCCTATCTCTGTGACTTTCTCCATCTCTACTACCTTCCAATACATTTGCATTCATCTAATTCTAGCCTCTTGATCATCCCCAATTACAATGACTGCACTGTTGGCAGATGGGCCCTTGGTCGCTCAGACTCTAAGTTCTGCCATTCTCTTTTACAATCATTCTGGCTTTCCAGCTCTCTTTGCAGTCTGAGGATATCTCTGAAAGCTGATCTCTTTAGACACATCCTAAATAATATCAAAATTTGTTTGGTAACAATCATGCGAAGTGTATTGGGGTGTTTTATTATGTTAAAGGATGCATAACAAGCTATTGTTGTTATTTTATTAATAGATGTCTGCCAAGCTGATAAACTCAACTAAGATGAATCTTCTCCTGAATGAGTACAGAACTGACAATCGTTATAAGGACTACTATGTCAATTTGGTAAGCCAACTGTACAAAGATCTGTCAGTGTGCAGACTTTAGATATTTTCTAATCAACCTGTTCAGAGATACTATTACACATCTCTGAAACAGGACCTCCTGGCTTAGAGGTAGGGGTACTGTGCCACAAGAGCCCTGCTGTGTTGACTGTGCTGTCAGTTACTTCAGTTTTTTTACATTATCAGCAAGATTTTATATAGCAGTAACTGAATTAGGTGTCTAATATTTTCCAATCTCTTAATGGTGAAGCAAAGTTTACCTTTATATGGGTACTTCCTATATAAGAATGTCTTGCATGCCAAGATCCAAACTTTTAGTTTATAAGGAAAATCCTGCAGGAACACTGCACTTGCATGTAGTAAATTCTTGTATATTCCAGAATAATTGCATGCATCAACTTTTGGCAGTCTGCTTTATGATTGTTAAGCAATTCTTATAGTGTTACCCATACATGTTCTCTGAAATGTCTACATCCTGCTCCTTGAATCTTCTCTGTAATCTTTGGAGTTTATAAAGTTCACTGAGCATTATGTGATTTCCCTTCTAATTTCTGAATTCTTTGGGTGCAATTTCTCCCTCCCCAGAGAAAAGGAAGTAATGGGGTGAGTTGACCCCGGGGAGAGAAACTTTGCGCACCTCAGCATTAAATTACAGAGCAAAAAGGTCCACTGGGAACTTTCTCAACTCGACAGCAATTAAAGCCCCGAAGTTCCAAATAATCATTGTGCTACATTATAACAAATTCTATTATAAACAAATCATGCGACAAATTAACCACACAAATGCCTTAGCTCACCAACTTCCCAAGCTGGCAAAGTTTCTGACTGGGAAAACATGGAGATCTGCCTTCTGGGTTAGGGGAGATTTCAATTGCCCAACTCTGGAGAAAATTGGAGAAGTAGACGAAGGAGCAAGAGGTAGTCCCTGAAAACTGTGGACAGCCCTACCCTGTCTCCAAACACCCTGACCACGCCCTATCCCCATGACTCCTACACTGTGACAGGAAGAAGAAACATTTACCTTCTTGCTGCTGGTTCCCTTAAGGGTTAGGCTTCAACCAGTGGACTTAGCCAGAAGCAGGTCAGCTCTGATGGGTAGCTAGCTTCTGATGAGCTGTGTTGTCAATGTTGAGGCCTGTATTGTTTTTAGTTTCTGAGCTGATTGCTGGGCAATAAGGTGAAGTATCTTGTTGGTTGGGATGGTATGTTAGCTACTACCTAATACCCTTGCCCCGATACCTTTAAAGAAAAAGAATGAGAAAATTCTTCTAAATCCAAAAGGGTTTAATATTTTTACATCCCTTTGATCATTCTTTCATTCTAAGGTTGTGATTTAACCCTTCACTAGAATAACCACTCCATCTGTCTACACCTTCCATTCTCCATGTTTCACTCTCTCTCTCTCCTGAAAATATTACAGCTATGAATATTAAATGCAATAGATGCATTGTCATTGGAATCAGTTCTGGGGCAGAGTGACCTGTACAAGAGATACCGGAACTCGAGGGGGATCAATATCCTGGTGGGGAGATTTGTTAGATTTACTTAGGAGAGTTTAAGTTATTCTGGCAGGGGGTGGGACCCAAGATAGCAGTGAGACAAAAGAGAAGATTGAGGCTAATGCAGAAGTTAGAGAGCAAGTTAAATAGACAAGGAAGGCAAGAGCACAGCAAGGAATGAGGGAAGATTGATGAATTACAGTTATAATTGCATTTATTTCAATAAAGAGGCCTAACAGTTAAGGCAGGTGAACCTAGGGCATGGTTGGGAACATGGGACTGGGATATCATTGCTATTATAGAAACATGGCTGAGGGAGGACAGAACTGGCAGCTCAATGTTCTAGGATACAAATGCTATTGGAAGGAGAGAAGGGGAAGCAAGGGGGGGCGGGGGGATGGTATTTGGGATAACATCACGGCAGTAATTAGGATATTCCTGAGGGATCATCCAGTGAAGCTATATGGGAGGAACTGAGATATAAAAAGGGGGTGGTCACTTTGATGGGATTGTTTTACAGGCTCCCCAATAGTCAGCAGGAAATTGAGGAGCAAATATGTAAGGTGATTGCAAATAGCTGTAAGAATAATAGAGTTGTAATAGTAGGAGATTTTAACTTTCCAAACATAGACTGAGACTGCCATTATGTTAAAGACATGGATGGGGGATAATTTACTAAGTGTGTTGAGGAAAACTTTCTCAATCACATGGCCCTACTAGAGTAGCGAGAAAACTTGACCTCCTCTTGGGAAATAAGTCAGAGCAAGTGACTGAGGTGTTAGTGGGGCAGCACTTTGGGACCAGAAACTATCATTCTAATTTAAAATAGTTTTAAAATAAAATGTAAAAGGAACGCTCTGGTCAACAAGTTAAAGTTCAAAATTGGGACAAGGCTAACTTTGACAATCAAAAGTTGGTTGAGGAAGGCTCTTCACAGGTAAAGGGATGTCTGGGAAATGGAAGGCTTTCAAGAGCGAGATAATGAGTTCAGGGCCAGTATGTTCCTGTGTGAAGGGCAAGGCTGGCAGGAGTAGGGAATACTGATTAACTAGAGATATTGAAGCTCTGGTCAAGGAAAAGAAGGAAGCATATGTCAGGTATAAGCTGCTGGGATCAAATGAGTCCCTTGAGTATAAGGGGTTTAGGAATAAACTTAAGAGGAAAGCTAGGGAACTCAGGAAAATAAATAATTATATCTTGAAAAGAGTCCACATTACAGAAGAGGAAGTGTTGGAGATCTTAAAACACAAAGTTAGATAAATCCCCAAGATCTGATCAAGTGTATTCGGGTAGGAAGATGGGAAAGAATCAGCAGGCCTCCTTGCTTGAGATATTGACATCATTGATAGCCATGGGAGAGGTGCCGGGAGACTGGAGGGTTGTGCCACTACTTAAAGGCTGCAATGAAAAGCCAGGGAACTATAAACCAGTGAGCCTAACATCAGTGGGGGATAAGTAGTTGCAGAGGATTCTGAGAGACAGGATCTACAGAATTTGGAAATGCAAGGACTGATTAGAAATAGTCAACATGGCTTTGTGCGTGGGAAATCATGTGTTACAAATTTGATCAAATTTTTTGATGAAGTGACCAAGATGATAGATGAAGGCAGATTGGTATTCACCTTCTACGTAGACTTTAGCAAGACCGTCAACAAGGTTCCACATGATAGACTGATTATCAAGATCACATGGGATTCAGGAAGATTGGTTACATGATTGTCTTGAAGGTGAGAAGCAGAGACTGGTGGTAAAGGGTTGTTGTTCAGTCTGGAGGCCTGTGACCAGTGGTGTGCTGCAAGGATTGGTGCTGGGTCCACTGTTGTTTGTAATTGATATAAATGTTTTGGTTGAGAGTATCGGAGGCATGGTTGGTAAGTCTGTGGGCAACACAAAATTGGTGGTGTTGTGGACAGCAAGAAGGTTAACTAAGAGTACAAGGGGATCTTGATCAACTGGGCCAGTGGGTCAAATAATGTGAGATGGAGGTTAATTCAGATAAATGCAAGGTGTTGCATTTTGGTGAGACAAACTAGGACAGGATTTACACTGTTAATGGTATGGCTCTAGGGAATGTTTTTGAACAGAGAGACCCTAGGGGTGCATGTACATAGTTCCTTGAAAATTGTATCACAGGTAGACAGGGTGGTGAAGAAAGCATTTGGCACGCTTGCTTCATTGGACAGAGCATTGAGTACAGAGTTAGGATGTCATATTACAGCTGTACAAGACATTGGTAAGGCCACTTACAGTGTACTGCGTACAATTCTGGTTGTTCTGCTATAGGAAGAATGTTATTAAACTGTAAAGGTTGCAAAAAATTTAGTTACCAAGACTGAAAGGTATGGGTTATAAGGAGAGGTTGGATAGACTGGAGCTTTCTTCCCTGGAATGTAGGAAGCTGAGGGATGACCTTATTGAGATTTATAAAACCATGAGGGGCATGAATAGGGTGAATGGCTAGGATCCTTTTCCCAGGGGAGGGGAGTCCAAGACTAGCAGGCATAGGTTTAAGATGAGAGGGGAAAGATTTAAAAAGAACTTAAGGGGCAACGTTTTTACACAGAGGATATGTATAAATGGAATGAGTTGCCAGAGGAAGAGATGGCGGTGGGTACAATTACCACATTTAAAAGGCATTTGGACAGGTACAAGCATAGGAAAGGCTTACAGGTTATAGGCCAAATGCATGCAGGCAAATCAAACTAGTTCAGTTTTGGAAACCTGGTCAGTATAGACAATTTGGGCCAAAGGCCTATTTCCATGCTGTATGCCTCTATGACTCGATAACTGCATGAAATGCATTTCTCACCAAGGTCAGTTTTCTTTTGTTCATTCACTGGATGTTGATGTTGATGGCTTGGCCAGCACTTAATTTCCATTCATAATTGTCCTGGAGCAATGATGATGAATTACTTTCTTGAACTGCTCAGTCCATAAGTATAGGTACTGTTAGGAAAGGACTTCCAGGATTTTGACGCAGTGAAGGGCCAGCAGGATAGCTCCAAGGCAGGGGAACTTGCAGGTGGGGATATTCCCATTTATCTGCTGTACTTGTTGTTTTAGGTGGAAGGGGCATGGGTTTGGAAAGTGGTTTCTAAGGAGTCTTGGTGAATTGCTGCCATGCATCTTATAGATTGCACAGTAGTAGCTCTCTGTACATCAGTGGTGAAGGGACCACATATGGAAGTTGCGAGACAGCTGCCAATTAAGTGGGTTGCTGTGTTCTGGATGGAATTAATCTTTTCAAGTGTTTTTGGAGTTGCATTCGTCCAGACAAATGGGGAGATATTCCATCACAGTCCAACTTATGCCATGCTGATGGTGGACTGGCTTTGAGGAGTCAGGAGATAAGTCATTTGCCATAAAATTTCTTGTAGCCACAGTATTTATATGGCTTGTCCAGTTCAGTTTCTAGAAAATAGTGATCCACAGGATGTTGTTAGTGGGGCGGTATTCATTGGTAGTAATACCATTGAATGTCAAAGGTTGGGTTCTGTTTTGTTGAAGACAGATATTGACCAACATAGATTAGATTACATTACAGTATGGAAACAGGCCCTTCGGCCCAACAAGTCCACACTGACCCGCCGAAGCGCAACCCACCCATACCCCTACATTTACTCCTTACCTAACACTACAGGCAATTTAGCATGACCAATTCACCTGACCTGCACATCTTTGGACTGTGGGAGGAAACCGGAGCACCCGGAGGAAACCCACGCAGACACGGGCAGAACGTGCAAACTCCACACAGTCAGTCACCTGAGGCGGGAATTGAACCTGGGTCTCTGGCACTGTGAGGCAGCAGTGCTAACCACTGTTACTTAACACTCATCAGTCTGAGCTGAACATTATTCATGTCTTTCTGTATTTGGTTAAAAGTCACATGACACTCATTCTAAGTGATTAGAGACTTAACAGCCATCTATGTTTGTCTAATACATCGCATCAGTTGCATGACATTTTGATATTTTACTTATAAATTCTGGGTCCAATGTATCCTGCTCCACTAGCTCCCTGATGAAAGAGCAGTGCTCAAAGTTTGTACGGTGTTGTGTGATTTATAACTTTGTCCACCCCCGTCCAACACCAGCACTCCACACCATTTCTGCATTTGGAATGGACTTTGTCAATATCTGAGGATTCACAAATGGTGCTATTCATTTCTATTTATTTTCTTTCTTCAGCTTATCTAATATCCCCTTAAATGCGTTTATGCTTTTTATTTCAATTGTTCTATATGATTGTGAGCTCCACATTCTAACTGCTTACTAGTTAAAGATGCTTCTCCTGATTTCACTATTGGATTTTTTAATGACAGTATTATATTTCTGGCCAATTGCTTTTCCGTGGCCTACAAATGGAAGTATATTTTCCATGTTTATCCAATCAAAATTCTTCACAAATTTGAGACCATGAATAGGTCATCAATCAGTCTTCACCCCATTGAGACTAATCATTCTGGTAGATGTAGCCCCTTAGTTTTGTTTTGTAGACTATAAGAAATACAACCAACAATAGGCTGTTCAGCCCCTCAAGCCTTCTCTGCCATTCAGTAGGATCATGGCTGATCCAATACTTTTCGTGTACACTTTTCTGCTCTTTCCACATAACTCTTGATTCCCCTACACATTAAGAATCTTTCACAGCTGTCTGTGGCAAAGGGTTTCAAAGATGCTCAACCCTCTGAGAGAAGAATTCCTCTTCATCTTGGTCTTAAATTGGTGTCTCTTAAGTCTTAGGTGATGCCTTCTGGTCCCAGAGTGTCCCATGATGGGAAATATCTTCTCAGTACTTCCCCGTAAGAACTCTACATGTTTCAATGAGATCATCTCTCATTCTTCCAAATTTCAATGAACAGAGTTTAACTTTTGCTTGTAAGAAAATGCTTCCATATCAATGATTATCCTAGTGAACCTTCTTTAAACTGCCTCCAATGATATTAATATATTTTATTTAAGGGGACCAAACTGCTTATAGTATTCCAGGTATGATCTCACCAGCATTTTATACAAATGCAGTAAAGACTTCCCTCCTCTTACACTCTAATCCCTTTGAAATAAAGGGCAACATTCAATTTGCCTTCCTAATTATCTGCTTCATCTGTGTGCCAGATTTGTGTTTTGTGCACAAGTACCCCTTCTTGTAAATTCTACGAAATTGTGAGTTCAGTGTCATTATGACCATTTTAGTGATGTGGAAGTCAGGATTGTGCATGGTCAGAGGATATGGGATTTATTTTATAGATTGATATTCAATCATCATTCAATATTTTTCTGACACTGTACTTTGTTTAAATATGATGACTTTGATACATTTGTTTTGATATCAGCTGCACAAAAATTACATTCTGATGTTAAACCAGTGCCTTCAGAATACCACCAACTATAAAGATCGATTATTTTTCAATATGTTAACTTCTTACATTTAATGTATGTAAGCTAAGCATATGTTGTTTGTTGTTAACTGTTAGTGGTCAGTCTTCATTAACTCTTTTATCTATACAACTCTCTTACCTGTCTCTGTTATCTTTAGAAACCACATATCAACCAATCAGCAATGACAGTCCATGCTAATTTTTCTCTTCAACGAACTTACATCATTTTTCGAACACTGGGGCTTCGACACTTGACCGTTGTTGACTTGAGAAATCGTGTCCTTGGCATCATTACACGAAAAGATCTGATGCCATTCTGCCTTGAAGAGAAACTACTTCAATCTGAGAATTTGGAATCAGACAATGGTAGAAGATAAAAATGTTCTGATGGAAATCTTTACATATTACTGTTTCTGTGTAAATCACAAAGGCTGTTAAGACAGGAAAGGAATTCTAAATGTGTAGAATTGTTCTTGATACATTGTCTATATAACATTCTCACAACTTCCAATTTCTGCTTTTTTAAATTTTGCTTTGTCATAATCTTTACTTTCAGGGTTTCTCCAAACAGCTTTTTTAATATCCCTTTTGAATAGCAATTTATTAGGGTGATGTTATATACGGAGATCATCTTCAGAAGATGTTCTCCAGCAGGGGATATCTCTTAACCAGCCTTGTAAAGAATGACGGTAAATTTCCCGTGAGCTTGTGTTTTTCACAAATGATTGCAATTCCATGTTTTGATAATTGTTGTACAAAGTTATGGGGTAAATAGTTAAGAATGCTTTAGTGAAGAAAATGATTTAACTTAGGAATATTTTGCCTCAATTACCCAGCAATCATGAATGTTTTACTTTGACCTTTTTCTTTCTAATTTATCAAATTGGCATGTTTCTATGAAGTAAACAATATAATGCAAAACCTATGCAAAATGGTAGATCTTCTAATCTATTATTCATAATCTGAAATATATTTTGCAACCTGGGCGCTATGGACCATAAATGTTAAATACATAATTAATACCATTCTATCTATACATTACTATTAGCTTTGCTATTTTACATTAACTTTTATGAATTTGTTTCTAGTTGTTGATAAATTATGAAAATTGAAAGTAATATGAAATTGTACTTAATTTTTAATGGGAAAATACATTGAGAAATTAATATAAATTAAAGCACGACCATAAAAACTTCAGATGACTGATACTTAAGGGAGTTTGTGCTGGCTTTTGGAGAATAATTAGTTTGGGGACATTTATGCATATTATTTAAATTATTATTTGTTTTGAAATATTTGTGTGTAGTATATTCCTGGAAAAGCAGTGTCCCAGTAACCTTGGTCTTTGGTGAGGAGAAAGGATGGCAAGAGAAGTTGGACATGGCTGTTAGCAAGTGACAGCTCACTTAAGTTAATTATTGCCAAAGGCCTCTGGCTGTACTGGTGCCGTCCCAGTTCTTCACTATCTTTAATGTCATCTCTGTCATCTTTATCTCGCTGTTGGAGATTTTGACCCAGTGGCGAGTCTGGTTGCCATCCCTGCTACAAAGCAAATTCAGGTAGCAAATTCGGCAAGTCTCAAGAGTATGGCTTGGCTGCATTGGAGGACACTTGCAATTTTTTCCATAGAGTAGAAACTTGGTTTGTACACTCTGTTATGAGTGTACAACACAGATGTATGCTCAACACTCATCTTTATTAGGTCAATCTAAAATGACTGCCTGCAGTGTGTGTGGGCCCCATGGTAGAGATCACGTGACTATGACTGGCTAGGGAGGATATTTGCAAAAGATCGAAGTGTGTTTCGACTGAAATACAATTGTCTGTTTGCAAAATACCTTGCACGCTATTTCACCATATTTCAGCCCTTTGATTCAAATTTTGCTTAATAGAAAAGTAAAAGGCCATGAAAGCTTGACATAAATAAAACAAAGATTTGTGGATGCTGGAAATCTGAAACAAAAACTGAAATTGCTGGAGAAACTCAGCAGATCTGGCAGCATTTGTAGGGAGAAACAGAGTTACTGTTTGGGATCCAGTGACCCTTTTCTGGCTCTGAATAGGGGGTGAATGTTCAAAGTAAACCAGTTGCAACAGTATAATCTGTAATTAAAAAAAATTGACCATCCAGGCAATTACCTTGCTCCCTGTGCACATCACTGAAATTAAACAGGGAATATTAACACTTGCAAATATTGAGTACTTTTAGTAATTGCACATTCAAAATTCTTCAGTTTCGTCACATCCGGTTGTGAAAAACAATTAAACAGTTAACTGTAGCAATGGGCTCCACAAATATCTCCATATTCAACGATAGAAGAGCCAGCACTTCAGTGTAAATGACAAAGCTGAAATATTTGTAATGGTCTTCAGGTTGAATCATCAAATAACTGATCCACCTTGGGGTACTTCTGAGATCCTCATCATCACAGATGCTGCTCTTCAGCCAATTGCACTCGTCAGACACTTACACATTGCAGGTTAAAGACATCTGTATATGTAAATTCTGGACGCGTATCTCAGGCAATGACCAACTATGTTGATCATAACCCTGGCCTCAAGAAATCTGGACCATGACATTGATCAATATAAATTCATTCTAGTAATCTCTGAAGAGCAGAAGTAATCATAAGTGAAATTTAATGAGCCATCTGCAGTGAGCAAATTGCCAACATATTCCAAGGTCTCATTGACTGCACAAGGCTTGGAGGTGCTCTTAGCAAGCACAAAACTGTGAGTTATTTCACAACAAGTAATAGCCAGTGCAGTGTTGCCTTTCTTGTGACATGGTGGAGTGGAGTGGAGTGAGGTGTAATTGATCCTATCACTCTGAAAATTTCCTACAGCATCTATCTGAGTAAGGTCTGCAGTGTTAAAGCTTCATGTAAAGATATCCCATTGCCCTCATTACCAGAGGCCTCCATATACCAATATCTGGATGATTATACTAAACTGTCATTTGCATGTGCTGTAACTGTTGATTGATCATATTACTAAGGAGCTGCTTAGCTGATACTCCCCACATAGGCTCATTGCAACTAATAAGCAATGCAACTAGTGGATTTAGGTTGAACTGTTGTTGCCTCTGTGGCTGCTGTGTAATAAATAGCCACATGTACCTCGAAGTCCATGAGCAAGCAGCAAATTCCAGCAGTTGCTGAACAGCTTCCAAACACAGATTTGCAGCAAAAGGTCATCTCATGACGTGGAGGAAGTGCAGGATGCACAGAATGGAATCTCCTCCAAATATGTGAGTCTCAGTGCCCCTGCTAAATAGGGATGTTATGGGGCATGATCATAGAATTGTGTCATCAGCTGGAGCATTCATTGAGAAGTGTACTTTAGATCATATACTAGGAGTAGTGACAGCACCATATCATGACACCACTGACTTCATGATGAGAAAAGGGTAACGTTTGGTCAATGTCTGACTCATCTGTGATTTTTGCAATCACATTTTAGAAATCTGCACGAAGTACCCTTGAAGTCTGCTGTTTCATTCCAGGGGTTACATTCCTTAAAGGATGGTCACGGGGAGACAAGGACTGCCCTCTGCAAACGTGACTGATGAATCTGATCCCAACTGAGATTGATCTGAGGAATTAAAATATGTTTCTAAAATATGTTTCAAAAATAAAAATAAACTTCTTGTTTGTGTCTTCCACTTCTTCCGATCCTTTTGCCATTTCAATTTTAATAACAACATGAATAGAAAAATAATCTTTAACTTTCCATTCAAGAGAATACTTAGGACGCCACCAATCATTCTCAAGGAAAACCTTTATTCTCTTCCATCCACATTGCTCCCCCTGTTCAAGTCCAAAGAGCGTGGATTCAAGGTTCACTGATTACGTCTTGTTCAGCTGTTCATCATAAAATATGGCTGGATAATATGAAGTGCCAATGACTTCACTATCCTTTCATTAACTGTACCACTTTGTCCCTCAACCATTGTTGGAGGATAGTCCTAGAAGGCAAGTCAAAACCAACAACTTACGGTTTTATAAGTTCTTTTATATGGTTTAATAAACCAAGAAAGTTCACAGGAGCTTCAGCAAACAAGTTTTGATACCAGATCACATGCAGAGATGTTATATCACATGGCCAAATGTGTGTTAAAGAAGAGAGTGGGGTAGAGAAGTCGTCTGACAGATTAATTGAGTTCTTTGGCAAGGTGACACAGGCAATGGATGAGGGTAGTGTTGTGGATGTTGTATATTTTAACTTTCAGAAAGCATTTGAAATGGAGCCATATAGCAGATTCGTTAGCCAAATAGAAATGTTTGGGTACTTGGCAACTTAAATTAGAAGTTGACTAAACTTTGGAGATGAGTTGAAGGTGTGTTCTCCAGGGATTGGTGTTGGGACCTTTGTCTTTTCTGATTTGTTTAAATGAATTAGAGATGGGTGTTAAGAGGAAAATTCCTAAATTTGTGGATGATACTAAGCTAAGGTGAATAATGAATTGTGAAGGTAATGCTGAGTGACTTCAGAGGGACATTAATAAATTGGTCAAAAAGACAGACACCTGGCAGATGAATTTCAATGCAGAGAAAGGTGGGTAATGCACTTTAGTAGAAGAAACACAAAGAGACAATACCGGCTTGATGGTACAACTTTAAGGGGAGTACTAGAGCAGAGGGACCTTGGAGTTCATGAGCATGATTTTCTAAAGGTGGCCAGGCAAATTGAAATAGATGTTAAGAAGACTTATAGGATCCTTGGATTTTTAAATGAAGACATATAATATAAAAGCAAGAACGTATTTGTACACCTCTACAAATAAGTGGTCAGGCCACATTTGGAGTATTGTATTCAGTTCTGGGCACCTTAGTGAAAGATGGATGTTAAAGCCTTGGAGAAAGTTCAAAGCAGACTTACGAGAATGAAACCAGGAATGAAGAATTATTCATGCAAGGAAAGATTAGAGAAATTGGACTTATTCTTGGAGCCGAGAAGATTAATAGGTGACCTTACTGAGGTTTTCAAAATTATGAACAACTTTGATAGGGTAAAGAAGGATGTTCTGTTTCCATTAATAGCGTCAAGACTGCCAACAAGACAGCTAGTTGTGAGATGATGACAAACTTCTTTACACAGAAAGTTGTAAGGATTTGGAATGTGTTGCATTGGAGAGTGTTGGAAGTGGAATCTCTCAGAAGTTGTAAAAGAGAGCTGAATATATATATATATATTTAAAAGTGATGTACTTAGAGGGCTACTGGGATAGGGCTAGAGAATGGGGTTAGCTGGGTAGCTCTTTTGGGAGCTGGACATAGCAGATTTGTAAAGGACCAGATTTGGAGATATATAGGAATTTTGGAGAGTTGTAGGGTTAGAAGAGGTGACAGAAATAAGGGAAGTGTGGTGCTATGGAGGAATTACAAAGTATTATTGAGAATTTTAAAAATGGAGACATTTCAAGACCGAGAACTAGTATAGGTTAGCGAGCCCAGGAATGATTTGTGAATAGAACATGGTTCAATTTATGATATAGGCAGCAGAAGTTTGGATAAGTTCATGGATATGGTGAAAGGCATGAGGCTGGCCATTAAGTAGTCACTGGATATATTCCTCAACCATATCCACCTGCTTAAATCTTTTTCCATCTTCTCCTCTCTCAACTCAAGAACTGCAGGGAGTGCACAGAGGGGATTGGAAGAGCAGGGAGTGGGAGGTGGTCTGGAGGGATAGGGAACACCAGAAGAGGTTTTTCAGGGGCTGGGAGCATGAGGAGGGTTCTGGAGAGCAATCCGGGACTGGAGGGTTAGAAAATGTTAGCCTGGTCTGGAGGGATAGCGAGTGCAAGGAATGTTTGGAAGAGCAAGGAAAGTGAGCAGGATCTGCAGAGCTTTGGAGGAACAAGCACAGGAGGAAGGGTTTGGAGGATCTTTGGAGGGGTTTGGGGTTTGGAGGGAGCATACGCAGCATCTGGAAGGGTAGGGAGCATGAGGAGGGTCAGGAAATAGGAGCTGTGTCTGCAGTGATACAGTCACAGAGATCTACAGCACAGTAAAAGGCCTTTCAGCCCATCATGTCTGTGCCAATCCAGAGCAACCACTAGCTATCCTAATCCAATTTTCCAGTACTTGCCGCATGTATGTATGGTGAATGTACATCTAAATATTTCTTAAATATTATGAGGGCTTCTGCCTCTAGCATCCTTGCAGGCAGTGAGCTCCAGTTTCCCAAAACCAAAAAGATTTTCTCACATCTCTTTGAAACTTCCTGCCCCTTACCATAAATCTATGTCTCCTGGTCATAGACTCATAGAATCCCTACAGTGTAGAAGCAGGTCATTCGGCCCACTGAGTCCACTGACCCGCTGAAGGCCACCCCACCCAGACCCAGCCTCAATCCTATTCCTGTAACCCTGCATTTCCTCTAGCTAATCCACCGAATCTGCACAACTTTAGATTGTGGGAGGAAACCAGAGCACCCGGAGGATTCCTTTATTCCTCTATCAAGAGGAAACTTCCTTCATGTCTACCCTATCAATGCCGTTCATAATTTTACACACCTCAAACATGTTCTCTCTCAATCTCCATTGCTTTATGGTTACTAATTCCAGTCTGTCCCACCTGTCTTCACAACTGAAGTCTCCAACCAGCAACATCCTGTAAACCTTCTCTGCACCATCTCCAGTGCTATCACATCCCTCCTATGATATGGATTCCAAACTGCACATAATGTTTTACCGATGACAACTAATGTTTTATACAGTTCCAGCACCATACTCATAAACTCTATGCTTCAGCTAACACAAGGATACCATATGTCTTCTTAACCATTTTATCTACCTGTCTTGATACCTTAAGGAATCATAAGATCATAAGACATAGGGGCCGAAATTAGGCCATTCAGCCCATCGAGTCTGCTCTGCCAATCAATCATGGCTGATAAGTTTCTCAACCCCATTCTCCCGCTTTCTCCCCGTAACCCTTGGTCCCCTTGATACTCAAGAACCTATCTATCTCTGTCTTAAGTATACTCAATGACCCGGCCTCCACAGCCATCTGTGGCAATTAATTCCATAGATTCACTACACTCTGGCTGAAGAAGTTTCTCCTTATCTCTGTTCGAAAAGGCTACCCCTTTACTCTAAGGTTGTGCTCTCAGGTCCTAGTCTCTCCTACTAATGGAAACTTCTACTCTGTCCAGGCCATTCACTATTCCGTAAGTTTCAATAAAATCCCCTCTTATTCTTCTAAACTCCGTCAAGTAAAGACCCAGAGTCCTCAAACGTTCTTCATATGTTAAGCTTTTCACTCCTGGGGCCATTCTTGCAAACTTCCTCTGAACACGCTCCAGGGTCAGTACATCCTTCCTGACCTATGGGGTCCAAAACTGTGCACAATACTCCAAATGTAGTCTGTGACCAAAGCCTTATAGAGCATCAGAAGTACGTTCCTGCTTTTATATTCAAGTTCTCCCAAAATAAATGCCATTATTGCAATTACCTTCCTATCTACTGACTCAACCTGCAAGTTTACCTTGAGAGAATCCTGGCCTAGAACTCCCAAGTCTCTTTGCATTTCATACTTTTGAATTTTCTCCCCATTTAGAAAATAGTCCATGTCACTATTCTTCTTACCAAAGCGCACATTTTTTCACGTTATACTCCATCTGCCACTTCTTTGCCCACTCTCCTAACCTGTCCAAATCCTTCTGCAACCACCCTGCCTCCTCAATACTACCTGTCTCTCTACCTATCTTTGTATCATCTACAAACATGGCCAGAATGCCCTCAGTTTCTTTATCAAGATTGTTATTGCATAAAGTGAAAAGTTGTGGTCCCAACACTGAGCCTTGCAGAAAACCACTTGACACCGGCTGCCATCCTGAGAAGGACACTTTTATACCCACTCTCTGCTTTCTTCCAGACAGCTGAGTTTCTATCCATGCTAGTACTTTGCCTCTAAAACCATGGGCTCTTATCTTACTTAGTAGACTTCCGTGCGGCACCTTGTCAAAGGCCTTCTTGAAGTCCAGGTAGATAACATCCATTGCATCTCCTTGGTTTACTCTGTCTGTTACTTCTTCAAAGAATTCTAGTAGATTTGTCAGACGTGACCTCCCCCTTAATGAAACATACTGACGTTGCCCTATTTTGCCATACAAGTATTCAGAAATCTCATCTTTCACAATGGATTCCAGAACCTTACCCACAACCAAGGTTAGGCTAATCAGTCTACAAATTACCATCTTTTGCCTTATTCCCTTTTTCAGTGAATGTCACGTTAACAATTTTCCAGTCCTCTGAGATTCCCCCCCCCCTTATTCTAGTGATTCCTGAAAGATAATCACTAACACCTCCACTACCTCGTCAGCTTTCTTTCTTAGAAGTCTGTGGTATGGTCTATCTGGTCCCAGTAATTTATCCACCTTCAGGCCATTCAGTTTTTCTAGCACCTTTTCCTTGGTGATGGCCATCATACTCAGCTCTGCCCCCTCACTCTCTTGAATTTTGGAATATTACTTGTGTCTTCCACTGTGAAGACAGACACAAAGTAATTATTCATTTTGTCAGCCATATCCTTATTCCCCACCACTATCTCTCCAGCATCATTTTCCAGCAGCCCAATGTCCAATTTTGCCTCTCTTTTGCCCTTTATATATCTAAAGTAACTCTTCCAGTTTTCCTTTATATTACTGGTTAGCTTCCCCTCATATTTAATCTTCTTCCTCTTTACATCTTTTTTTGTTGCCCTCTGTTGGTCTTTGTAAACTTCCCAATTCTCTGGTTTCCGCTGCCTTTCGCTATATTATATGTTTTCTCTTTTGCTTTTATGCTATCCCTGACTTTCCTAGTCAGCCATGGTTGCCTCATCCTCCCTGTACCATGCTTCTTTTTCCTCAGGATGAATCTCTACTGTGTCTCCTGAATTATTCCCAGAAACTCCTGTCATTGCGTTCCACTGTCCTTCCTGCTAGGCTCCTCTACCAGTCAATCCTACCCAGCTCCTCCCTCATGCCACTGTAGTTGCCTTTATTCAGCTATTATTACCTCTGATTCTATCTTCTCCCTCTCAAATTGTAAAGAAAATTCAATCATATTATAATCACTACCTCCAAGGGTTCCTTCACTTTCAGCTTCCTTATCAAGTCTACCTCATTGTACAACATTAAATCCAGTATTACCTGTTCCCAGAGCCAGAGTACATGATCACCAATGTCCTTCTGATCCTTGGTGCCTCCAAGGGTTCTACCATTCATCATGTATCCCTGGCTTTGTTTGTCCTGCCCATGTCCATCACCTCACATTTATCTAGATTGAATTCTATTTGCCACTTGTCAGCCCATCTGACCAGCCAGTCCACATCATCCTAAGATTATCCTCCTCAAGAATTAGTGCCACACAAATATTTGCTTTTATCACAAACTTAATGATCAACCAACCTACATTCAAGCCTAAATGATTTATACAAACCAAAAAACAAAACAACTAGGACACCAATACTGAGCACTGTAGGACCCCACTGGACATAGGTGGAAAAACACCCCTCAACCAGCACCCTCTGCTTCCTGATACTCAGCTAATTGTTGATATAATTTGCATAATTCCCTGGTATCCCACTGACTCTACACTGCTATCAGTATCCAATGCAGAATCTTATCAAACGCCTTGCTGAAGTCAGAGCGGACCACATCAACAGCATTGCCACAATCTACACTCCTAGTCACCTCTTTGAAAACTTAATCCAGTTGGCCAGATGTGTCCTCCCTTTAAAAAACCACGATGACTGTTCTGATTAATTTCTGCCTCTCTGAGTGCGAATTAATTCTGATCATTGGAATTGCTTCCAATAGTTTCCCCACCTCGGTGGTTAGACTGACGGGCCTGCAGTTTTTGGGTTCATCCCTTGGTCCCTTTTTGAATAAAGCTACCACAGTTGCGGTGGC
The DNA here is from genome assembly GCF_047496795.1 of Chiloscyllium punctatum. Lineage (NCBI taxonomy): Eukaryota > Metazoa > Chordata > Chondrichthyes > Orectolobiformes > Hemiscylliidae > Chiloscyllium > Chiloscyllium punctatum. The sequence continues at coordinate 66,386,191 of NC_092743.1, forward strand.
CGGGCATGAGTGAACACAATTCTCATGATGCTGGGAAAATGCCATTCAGTCAACTCTGTTTGCACTGGTTCTTCAAATGAGTATCATGACTTAGTGCTATTCTTTTGCCTTGTCCATTTCTGACCCTGCACATTATTTTGATTCAAGTTTCTATTCAAGACAGCATTAGATAAATATTTGGATGAAAATGGTGCACAGGGTTATGGAGAAAAGGTAGTAGATTGCCACAAAGTAATCAAATGGGTGCAGGCATGATAGAACATATGACCTCCTCTATGTGTAACCTGTCTATGTTTCCATGAGATCGAACAAGTAAAGGGGAATCAAGAATTTCTTTTCCACTAAGACTGCGATTGCATGTTTTATTCTTCTGGTATTTCTTCCCCTTTCCTTGTACAGGCTAAACCATCTAACAGCAACCCCTGTCGGAGCCCAGAAGCTTATCTTACTCCCAAGACTCTGTACCATTGCCCTCATTCCTACTAAAGAGAAAATAACCTAACCTCATTTCCAGCATCCATTCTAGCTGCAAGCAAAGGTAATTTCTTTTCCTCACAGGCTGATTTGGTGTGATTTTCTATATAATATGTAATATATACCACAGAACCATGGGTTGCCATTGAGACAGATATCTGGAAATTTATCAACAACGAACAGTGTACATTAATATGTCTGCATTCTGTTTTTACTTCAACTTCAAACATATTATATGACTGGTTGTCTACCTGGTTGCAGTTCAGAAAGTAAGATGGGGACCTTTTATGCTGGAGTGTCACATAACATTTTTAAAAGTATAGTATATTCTTGAGGTCTGTACAATAATTCATCAGGTACTGGTCTTCTCCTTTCAGTCATTATTAAACCCATACCTTAAAAACTCTACATTTGAGTTCTCTTACACGTGATTGTCTACTATCCTTGTTAACCAGAGTTTTGAAAACATTTTTATGCCTTTGCAATTGATGCAGAACTTTCACATATCTTCCTTTTGAATCTTTCCAATTTAGCTGCTGCACACTCCACAGGACTGAAATCATCCTCACTGAAACCATTATTAACATCTTTCTTTAATGTTGTGCATTGTAACTCATTGGAGGAGAAAGTGAGGACTGCAGATGCTGGAGATCAGAGCTGAAAATGTGTTGCTGGAAAAGCGCAGCAGGTCAGGCAGCATCCAAGGGCATCAGCCCTGAAGAAGGGCTGATGCCTGAAACGTCGATTCTCCTGTTCCTTGGATGCTGCCTGACCTGCTGCGCTTTTCCAGCAACACATTTTCAGCTATTGTAACTCATTGTCCTCTTCTTCCTGTCGACAACCTTTTACATATTTGACTGTAGTACCCTCCTTCAATTCATTGGACAGCCCTTGCTCAATTCTTGCTGCCTATTTGATTGTAGCCATATCTTTTCTCTTTGTCCCACATTTTTATTGATGAAGTGCTCCAAGAGTCTATCTAGTTTTCTGCTGTTCCTCAGTTCTGTGCTATCCCTTACTGATTTCATTTGTAAACATAGGATTAGTTGTCACATTCATGCTTATGAACTGTGCATGTTCCCCATCTATCTGGATGCCTTTTGTTGCCACTGTGTTGTCCAAATGCAGTCATGGATGAGTGGTAATTTCCTAATGCCAAATGTCGGAAAAGGTGAGCTATTTACAAAATCTTCCATAAACTCACTTGATCTCCCAGCCACACTCTCAAGCTATTTGTAATCCCATCCTATTTAACACTGAATTCTGTACATAATCCACATTCTTTCAGTTACGATGATGATCTGCTTCCACCTTTGGACTTACCTCCGCTCTTCCTGAAATATTATTTTCTTCATCACAATCAGACTTAACTATTTAAATATTCTTCTGCCTGGATACCTATCCTTCACTTTCCATAAACTTTAACTCATCAAAAGCTTTATTTACCACATGCTAACTCAAGAAGTTTTTCTCCAAATGACTTATCAGAAGCTTGATATTTAGATCCTGCAGAAACTGAGATCAGTGGAAGCTGAGCATGAAAACCACCCCGCCTCTGGACTAATTTTGCTGAGACATGATGTTGGGGGAGGCAGGTCTAATCACCCTTATTTAGTGATAGGTGGTATGGCTTGTTAACAGCTACTTGAAATTACTTATAGGAGGCTGATTGTAACTTTCCAGTTGGTTTTCAGGTCCCCACATGTGGCAGGAACAGTTGAGCTGGCCAGAGATAGCCTTCCAGCTGGAGATAGGATTTGAGGTCTAACCTGCCTTTCTGTATGTGTGTAGGCCATCCCTATAGAGAACACCCTTTCCTGCTCCCACATCCTGCACAGTAATTGCCTGGCTGCAGAAGCCATTTTTTAACTTAAGTTAGACAATAATTAGGGAGGGGCCACCTTCAGTTTGTGGGCCATCCCTCCGTTGTCTCCATTACATCATGCTGCTGCTTTCCATATTGAAGGAGTTGAATTGACCTTCTCAGCTCTGAGAAAGAGGCTGATAACCTCAATTCATCAGACAGTTCATTGTCTGACCATGAACCCACTGTCTGCACCCACACCTAATGCTTTGCTCAGCAAATGGAGTCTTCATACTGAATGAATACCAAAACTAAAAGCAAAGTGCTGATTGATATCTGACATAGATACAGAGTATTCTGAAGAAGCCATAGGTCTGGCAGCATCTGTGGACCCAGAAACAGAGATATGACTCTACCCTGGTCCCTTTGAGTGAATACCTGTTTTCTTAAAAGCAACAATGTATGATTTAGATTGCAAGGCTTCATGATTACAAATAGAAAAAATTTGAAACTCATTCTATTTATGGAGGATATACCCGCATTAATTCATTTCTTTACCCAAATCTTCTTGTCCAACAATAGGAAGCTGCTGCTGGCCTCAGTCACTGTCTTACGCTTCAGCACAATCCACTCAGCTTCCTGTCAATAGTTCTTGCTCCTTGTTGCTGGGTTTAGCACTGGACCTCAGATGCATGAATCTGACCAGTGAATCTTTAGGATAGGTGGAGTCGTTCTGGGATAAGCATTCAATTTACATGAATCTAGCGAAAAAACGCAGGGGTATGGCAGGAAAACCTTAGCGATGTTGGGGTGTAATGGGCTAACGGGGAGAGAATGGAGAAGCAGTCAATTTGCTGGTGTCAATCTCCGTGATGAATAAGTCCCTGAAATTCTCGCAATAGTTGAAGGAGCTGGAGGAGACGGGGGAAGGTGTCCAAGGAATGCTCTATAACAGGGAAAATATTCCAGGGAACAGCTTTTACAGATTAGAGTTAGACCTTTCTATGCTGAAAATGGTTCAGCCAAATCTGGCGATGGATGATAACCCTGTATTTGTACCACAAAAATTCAAATCTGCTTTCCTTAGCCTTGACGTATGGTGAAGTGGGGCAGACAGTGTGAAAATAATGGTTTCATTCAGATCTAGTCTGGTCTGCCAGTGAAGAATACATAATGAGACTTGACTGAGAGACTAGATATCCATTTGTTTGCCGAAACACCTGAGTCCCTGCTGGATTGAAGATCTGGCTGCCTGATCTATATCAAATTCACAAGGTTTGTTTGCACAAGGTGAAGTAGTTTAAAGGGCCATTGAAAATTTAAAGGGTCTGGGTAATTGGTTGTTTTATTGGCTTGCAGTGAATGGGATATCTTTTAACTTAGTGGAAATTTATGAACGAATCACTTTTTAAAAACCTTTAATTGACATGTCCTTTAGGGTCCATTATTTCGATGCTGTCGACAGTGAATAAAATGCAATGGAGGGCAAAATGGACCATATGGGTGGGAGGGTGTGTCCTTTAATATGGGATATATTGAATGTGTGTGACATGTGAGGGCTGCAATGTCTGTCTGGGTTATTCTATCATCGGGATGCAATGAAACTGCAGATTCCCCAGCAATGCGACAGCCCTGTAGACACCCAATAGTTCCTGGGGTGATGTTCAAACTCCCTTTGTGGTTAGTTGGTTTGACTGCTGGCACCTGTTTCCAGCAATGAAATCATGTGTTTAGAGACTGTATTTTGTGAGGTGGGTACATGAGGCAGGGACTTTTCCCAACTCCTGTTACCCACCTTGTTGAAAATCCGAGCCCAAGGAAGATTGGAGCTTTGCAAAAGCAGAGGAGAGAGAGCATGGTGAGCTATGTTTGAAATCGCCGACATAAGCTGCTTACTGAAGAAGCTGAAGGATGAACCAGTGAAGATATCTCAGTGAGAAAGTGTTATGGTATTTGGGCAAGCTTTATAGAGTGTGAATTTGAAATGAGTGTGATGGATGGAATGAGATGCTTCAAGAAAAAGGTGCTAAAGGAGTAGATGCTTTCTGCAAAGTGTGATTTGGTGACAAGGATTGTTGATAATGCTGAAAAATCAGTTCCATACAGATTCAAAAGTGTTATTGAAAGTGGGATGAGGGTTAAATGAGGACATAAGCTGCAAGTTGAAATTGCTCCAGATGTGTCAGTTTCTTACGTATGAGTTTAGTTCTTCCTGCAGCGGTTCTGTTTATTTTACTTTGCCACTTCTGCATGGCAGGAACAAGTCATTTAAAGCATTTTTCCACCCTGCAATTTTCTCTCCTCCTCCCTTCCCACAAGATGCCAAAATGTATCACAGTACAACTCCATGGGTACTGACCTGAAATACTTTGCCCAAATGACTGTTTTTCATGTGTGAGACTGTGAATGTTGACAGACTATTTGACCACAGAGGTTGACAGAGCTGAGAGGGATGCTGTGATCACGTGACATTTGTAATTCACATTTCAGCAGAGAACAATGGATAGTGATCGGGAATGGGAAATCTGCCAGATATTTCATCTTTCAAGATCTGGGTTATTGGGAACAATCATATTCCTTATGGCTGGCTGACTGAGATTTTTGTGCAGATTGGGCATTGAAACTATGGCTTTCGTGCTGTATTGCTGAATTTTGTACATTTGATACCTGGCAACAGTTCACGGTGACATTAAATAGAGTAACCTTTGTTTCTTGACATCTGTATTCATTTGCTTAGCTATCTGAAATGATATCTTAAGTGGCCTAAGTGACTTATCAGGGATCGGTCTAGGAAAGAGCTTTAGAAAATTAGTGCAGTTAGGTTCGATAAGAGCTTGTAGGATAAGTTGGTGCCTGGTTGATGTGGTTGATGCAGTTTAGTTTTGTCACACTGGGAGGCAGCTTAGCCTCCTGTAATGATTTAATCTGAAAACTGTGGGAATATAAGTAAATGGAGAAATCAAGTGCAGCTATTTCGTCTGTCTGACTTGTGTCCATTTCGTGACGTAATTCTGCATTTGCACACTTCCTCTTTAAAACTGTCTCTGCTATTGATTTCCAAAGAAAACAAAGTTTATAGATTTTAAATACCATGCTTCCTGCTGAAATTTATTTGAACTCATTCCAGAAAATTCTTGTTATCTTAGAACTAGTTACATGCCTTTCTTTATGTCAGGTGAAATGAACACAAAACAGGGTGTTTAACCCAAAGCATAGGTGCCATAACATCGCTGAGGTTTTACAGTCAAGTTACCAGTGCTACCTAACAGGGCGACAATGCAGAGATTGTCAAGAAGAAGATTCCCCTCGGGCTTCAGAAACATCCAGTGCTGCAAGAATCTCCAACTGAATAAATAAGACAGGGCCTCTTCTACACATCTCTATTACAGTCTTTATCCAATAACAGGTCAGCAAGATATGTTCTTCAGAGAAGAATGATTCATTTTTACTGTGATATTTTCCATTTCATTAATAAATTTAGAACTGGGCTTTGAGAATACAGGCTAACATTGTAAAAGAAAGACCAAGGAAGACCATAGTTACCATAATGTTATTATGGGAATAAAAGACCATTTCGTCTATCAGGGCTTCCTTTAGAGCATTTAGTCAGTCTATTCTCCTTCTAGATCCATGTAGACTTACACTTTCATCTAATACAAGTGCCTTTCTTGTATTTTTTTTGAAACCATCGAGCTATTTCCATAGATTGGAATTCCCCAGCTTATAACATGGAAGCAATAATACAAAAATAAAGTACTGCAGATGCTGGAATATGAACTAAAATAATAAAAATGCCCAGCAGGTGGGGCAGCATCTGTGGTGAGTACAGTGTTAACAGTTCTGGTCACTGTCCTTTCAGTAAAACTGAGATGATTAGTATCATGAAAACAGATTGTAACCCTGAATTACTTATGGTTGATAAGTTACGAATACATTGAACTTTTAAATATAGCATATGGTTTATTAAAAAAAAAGCAAACCAAATAGCTGAGGATTTCAATTCAATGGCAATCTAAATTTCCTCTGGATTACACAGAATCATGAGACAAATCATGGAATGATGTACATACAGAGTGAGAAGGGAAATTCAAATGAAGGATGTCATTCAAAAGAAAACTTTAACTGTGATTTCCCAAACTGTAGACATGATGAGTTAAAAGAAAGACTATTCTGGGTGAAAGCTAAGTTTGTCTTCTATCTTTCCAAGAATACATAAGAAGCATGGTTAAAAACCAATTGCAATCTGAAGTAACTTCACTGAGGCTGGTTTCCTGTCACCAAGTCACCCTTTCTTCATATGTGGAATGTTCTTGTAACTGATCCATCTCCCTCAGAGTCAGCTTGCAGAGTGAACACGATGTATGACACTCCTGTTCTTATCTGCCAGCCAGGGTTCCCTAACAGGACCAGATTGACAGTCACAATCAGGGAACTCCTATTCTAAGGGGTCCACCTGCCTGACCTTGTTACAGTAACTACATCCCTCCTCCTCTTAGTCCGAGGACATAGACTGAGTTTTAACATCGGGTCAGGTTCCTCCATCTCTGCGTCTGATGTGGGTAGTACGTAACACACAGTCATTTGCCTCTTGCGTCCGGAGTGTCTCAGAAGAAATTCATGCTCTTCTTCAGGCTGCAAAGGCATTCCTGATAGTATTTCATCCTCCCCCCCACCTTCATCACCACCAGCCCTTTCAGTTTTGCCAGTACTGTATCTTTCAGCATTCAAAGTCTGATATTGTCAGCTGTGACTGGAAGTATGTCCGGAAAATTTTAAATCATGACGGAGTCTTCCAGTGGCAGTTGGACCGGTGGTATATCTGCCAGCGGATGCAGCTCAATGCATTCACATTTGCTACTTGGCCTCCTGGATGGAGGCCAACACTTTAGAGGATGATAGCTGTTTACTCACTTCCCTGAAAGTGATGGCTTGGCTATGCGAATATTTCTAAGGCTAACCCTTTTTTGAGTTGATGCAAAGGTGACAGATGGAGGCCAGGCTATGTATGGACCTTCTATAATAATTCACAAAACTAAGGAAAGACTTAAGGTCCAGTACAGAAGTTGGAATCCAGAGTGAACTTTGTTAAGGACTGGTTCTGTGATCATTGCATTGGCTGCACTGGTATTGACCTCCATTAGAATTGAGTGACTATTTAATCAGATGTTTATTTTGATTGGTTATGGGCATCTTTGATTGCCCTCATTTTACCTTCCAAAAAGTGTAATCCAGTCTTGTCAACTCTGGAGCCCCAGTAGCTCACTTGGGGTGCCTGGAACATACATTTTTCCCCTTCTAAGGCACATGCCAACCGGGAGAAATATCTAAGGACTATGTTCAAGTTCTCTAAGTGCTTCTTATTGGACTGCCCTTAGATAAATGATGACCTGTGATAGACCTTGTAAAATGTTCTCCATTGTCTGCTGACAAAAGGCTGAAGATACTCCAAATGGCAGTCTTGTATATTGGTACAAACCCTTATTGGTATTAGTTATAACATACTTCTAGGAATCCTCATGTAACTGTAATTGCAATATGTATGACTCATGTCCAATTTCATGAAGGCCAGTACCCCCTACCAGCTTTGAGACTAGATCCTCAATGTGAGTGAAAAGTGGTCTAAATTTTCCACAAAAGTGAACTGACCTATTGGCATTTACATCGGTCCTCCTGGTGCTGCCCATTCCACAAATTGGACTGGTTTGATGACTCCTACACTTTCCAGCCTCTTGAACTTCTGTCTCTACTTTTGCCTGCACAACAAATGGAATTGCTTCCTGATCAACATACAAGGTGGCCTTTGCTCCTTTGATATTCCCTAGGCCTTGTTAAAAACTTCCAGATATTTAATTAGGACTTCACTCAAGCAGCCATTTTCAAAGTGAATACTGTTGAGCCGATATAGGTGAATCTTTCTCAACCAATTTCACACCATCAAGCTTGGGTCTAAGCCTTTTACTACAATCAATGGCAATTGAAACAACTGTTTCTTATAAGAAACTAGAACCAAACCTGCATTCTTAATCTACAAAGGCTTCCTGTTATGGCTTCACAGTTTAGTAAAGGTCTTCTGTAAATGTAAGTGTTGGAATTCTGAGTAAATGTTGGTAAAGACTAAAACGGCACACCGATATCGACCTCCACTAGAACCGAGTGACTCGATGTTGGTAAGCTATTTTACAGTTCCAAACCAGGTGTAGGTAGACTCTCTATGGTGTGCATTCTGCTGGATACCAACCTTTGAATCCTTTTACTTAATTTAGGTCTAGTGGGACTCGTTTGTTGTCATGAGTCTGCAGACAGTCAACAATTACAATGACTTATCAACCTAGATCCTGAGGAAAAGTTTATCCGTTTGGCTGAGGCTTGGTTTTGTTTTAGAGTTTTGCTGTGGGCAGACCGAGAGTCCCTCTGTTCAGGAAATGTCCTGAGTGAGGCTATACAAATGTCTTTACTCAAGTGGAGTTCCCCAAACTCAGTTGGACTGACAAGGGTGTCCACTTCTAGTGGAATACCCTGCAACTCATGTGCTTCACTTCTCTCATTCTCTAATGATAAAGCTAGTTTGGCTTCTACTAGTAGGTGCTTTTGCATGGTTACATCATTAATCCCACATACCAATGGTCTTTCAGCGTCTCATTAGTGTTGAGCCAAAGTCAGATGCCTCTGCCAATTGTCTTATCCTAGTCAAAAGTCCCAAGACAAATTCCTTTAGTTCTCAAATTGCTGTGAAAAACTGATAACATCTCAGAATTAGAGGAGAATTGTGGTCATAATATCCCTTAAGTAAATCCACCAATTCTTGAATGGATTTAATATCTGGTGCCTCAGGGTAACTTAGGCTCCTAATAAGTAAAACAGCTGCAGGTTCACAAGCTGTCAGGAGAATTACTCGGTGCTTTCCATCTACTCCAATGTAATTTGCATTCTTTCCACGTACTGGGCCCAGTCTTTGACAGCAAGATTGAATGAGTCAAAGTTCCCAAATAATGGCATGATGCCAGAAATGCTTACCCAAACTCAAAGACAACTGTCACGAGTGAATTTCTTTGGAGCCATGCTTTTCTCTTGTTGCCACTCAAATAATTCCACAGAGGCCAGTATCCCATCACCTAGTCACCCTTTATTTACATGTGGCGTTTCCTTGACACTGATCCAGTTCCCTAAGAGCCAGCTCTCAGAGTGAGCAGAACGTCTGACACTCTTGTTTATATTGATCAGCCAGAGCTCGCTGATTGGACCAGATTAACAGCCCCAGTCAGGGAACCCATAATTTATCAGGTTCACCTGGCTGACCTCATTATAATCACTACGCAATCCCTGGTTTGAATGTGCTGGTCTGTTGGAGAGCTGGCCTGCTAGTGTCTGATCTTGTGAACGAAGTTCCACTGGGCTAAGGAGAGGCACATCTGACAACTTCTACTAGATGTACACTGAATGTGCAAGTAAATGAAATGTTATCTTTAAAGAGGGGTAGGGATAAGGTGTTCACTAACCATAGTGTTGGAGAATAAAGCCCACATCATCTAGAACCTTAATGATTTGGGGTTTCCACCAATAATTGAAACCTAGCTTGAACAGCCTACGTTTACACCCTTCCAAATTTCAACAAACAAGACTGCCCCAGCAGACCCATTCTTTTAACCTGTTCCTTCATGATTGAACTCATGTTCTCCTATAATAAAAATTGAAAGTGCAAAAGAAACTCAACAAGCCTGGCTGCAACTCTGGAGAGAGTAGCATTTTGAATCCAATGACTTTTCATCAGCCATCTTTTTATCTCAACTCTTTGTCTCTGTTTCAGTATTGTCCCATTACTTCTACTTCTCTTCTAATACCCTTCATCACTTTAACAATTTCCTTTCCTGATGTTACTACTGGTTTCTTGGCAAGTACTCTGAGTCTATTGCAATCCAGGGTGAGGAAGGATGAATTGACTCCCCTTTTTTATTCAACCTATCGTCAGTTGGTCATAATGATATTAATCTTAAAAGGATCCCTCCCTGATGGATGTCTTTCTCCTAACCACACATGAAATTGTGTTTTAAAATAAATCAATTAAGTCAAGCTTTCTGAGTTAACAAAATAATAAGTTTGTTAGTTGCTCACTGCAAAAGAAAGAATAATGCACCACGTATATATCAGATTAGGATTAAGAACCCAGAAAAAGATAGAAGTTTTAAGATATGGATCAGTCTCTCTGGGTGGTTTGTGAAGTGTGGAATGTTAAAGCTGAGCCGTTATTCTTGGCTTTGTATGTAGTTGAAATTCTTTTTGTCCCATTTCCTTTGACAGTGACAGGCAGCACTTAGAGAGAGAGAGCCTTTCTGCTGTCCTCTTCCCTTTCGACTGACATGTCAACTCACTCACATTTAGCACTCAGAGACAGAGAATAATTTCACTTGAAATATAGAATTTCTTTGTGCGGAAAGAGGCCATTCAGCCCATTGAGTCTACACCAACCCTCTGAAGAGCAGCCCACCCAAACCTAGCCCCAACCCTATTCCTGTAATACCCTAAAGTTACCATGATTGACCCACTTAGCCTGTACATCCCTGGGCCCACTTAGCCTGTACATCCCTGGACAATTTAGCATAGCCAATCCATCTAACCTGCACATCTTTAGAGGAAGCCAGTGCACCCAGAGGAAATCCACATGGACATGAGAAGAATGTACAAACTCCACACAGACAGCTGTCCAAGGCTGGGACTAAACTCAGGTTGCTGGTGCTGTGAGACAGCAATACTAACCGTGGAGCCATAGTACTGTACAAATGTAGGGCTGATTAATGGGTGGTTCTTTGACTGTGATCTTTACAGGACTTTGGCATTTGAACCTACTCATTCCCCTTCTTTATACCTTTCTATTACATTCCTCTGTTCAAGTTTACCCTGGTGTTCCACAGGAAAAACATTCTATGGGTTTTGACAGGGCTTTATCAGACACCACTAAATTAACAGCTTCATTGTGTCTTCAGGGTATGCCATCATTCCTGAATCAGCTTTTCCCAAGATTTGGAGGTATTAACTGAACTGTGATAAACTTTGTCTCAATCTTACTTTTTAAAAATTATTACATATGACTACTGACGTTGATGTCAGTGCCGTGGTGGGGTGACTTATAAAACTTTTCAATGTCTTTCTCATTTAAAACTACTTACAACAATGAATTTCTATTTTATTATATTCTGTTCTATTCTATCTGCAGTCTTCATTTTAATTTGTAACAGTCCTCTTTTAAAATATATATATATATATAGGAATTAAAAATGAAAAACCATCCATCTGGGTTGTGATCCATCATCATGACAGGTTGAAGGCCTTGTGAAAGGATGCTACCTGTATCTGCTGAACATTTCCGTGTAGGAACAATATTTGCTCAACAGTACAAGGAAAAGATTTACCGGAATAAACAAGGAATAAACAGCTGTGCCAATATCAGTTCATCCTGAAAAGAACTTTTGAAAAGATGATACTGATGTGATAAGTGATAAATCTGGCTCAGCAATGTGATGGGAGAGCTTGAGGATATAACTGAAGAAAATGACAAGATAACTTATTAGATTTAATCTGTCTCGGTTTTTACTTTCTTTTATTTAGTCATAGAATGTGTACATTGCTGGCTTCACCAGCATTCAGTACTCAATCCTAATTAGAGTGGTTAATGGCATATTTTGGCACTAGCCCCCAAATGTCAGTGAGGATGTCTTTGCAGAATCAACAGGGCTGTGTTTACTAATTTCATTTCTGGTGCCTTAGTTGATGCCAGGTTGTTCATCTACTTTCAATTTCTTTCTTCCTTTCTATGGGTTGGTATAACTGAATGGCTTACTAGGTCATTTTCAAGGACAGTAAATAGTCAATCACATTGACTCCTGTAGGCCAGACCAGGTAAACATGGAAGTTTTAAGCTCTACGGGGGGGCATTGGTAAATGAGATGGGATTCCCCCCCAATCAATCGATATTGGCATCATTAGACTTTTAATTCCAGACTTTTAGTGAATTCAAATTCCACCATTTGCTCTTGGGATTCAAACCTGAGTCTATTGTTTACTGGTTTCGTACAAAACCTCTAGGCCAAATCTTTTGACACAGATCAAATAGTACTTTACTATGTATAAAGTTACAGAAAGCAATAATCATTTGAAGAGAAAGATTAATTGTTGAGTTAAGGTCTTCAAAGTTTAAGGTAATAGGTCTTTGCTGGATTACTTTCAGCCCTTTTTATAAGTTGGCTCAATATTTGCTTCTGCCAAATTCTTATGTCGATTGATTTCCTTAAAATATTTAACACGTTCTGATATAATTTGCACACATGTTTCAAGCTGTTTCGTATCTTCGTCTCTTTTAGGGTTCAGTCCAATTTCATATATTTCCTATAGATAAGCTAAGTTAAAAGAAAATGTAAATTGCTACGTAGGTGGATAAGAATAGTGAGTTCTTATTTTCCAGCTTGCGAATCTGAAGCTTTACTGCACTCTTGAAGCTTGGTGGATAAGAATAGTGAGTTCTTATTTTCCAGCTTGCGAATCTGAAGCTTTACTGCACTCTTGAAGCTTGGTTTGAAGAATCAAATCTTTAGTGATATTGTCCTGTAACCTTTTTGGCAGTAATATATTTCACAGTTTTTCATTCTCCAATTCGTATCTTATTTGTGTCAAGGGATTCTTCATCATATGCTTTAACTTTGAGAGAACATAGCAAATAAGAAACAGTGGAGAAAAAACATGTTATGCTGCCTCTCTGAGGTTTCTATTGAACTTCTGCCAAAGTTATAGCAGTCAATCAAGAGAGTGCCCACAGAAATATTATTGTAAGGTGCTGGCTATCAGTAAATCATAAGTTATTAACTGCTGATCTGTGAAGTGATAAGTAGAGGCAAGGTATGCCCTATATGGGAGAAGGAACTTATTGGATGAATCCTCACCAGACTATCAGTGAATTACTCTTGGCAGCTGACACTAAGCAGCATGGAGCAAAGTCTTGGAACAGGCCAACTATTCTTTTCCTTAAGTGGAAAAGATACTTATCCAATCAAAAGAAGGAAGAAGAGAAGCATAAATTATCTACAAAAATTCTGACCAGCTCTTGGAATGAGCATGGATTTGATATACTGATGCCAGTGCTCAAACGTCACAATAGCTCTTTCCTTCCCTCAAAAATAAATCACGATCATTGTATTTTCAATTGTCCAACTTTTTGAAATATGAAGCTTATCTTGAGGATTATAGTTGTTTTGTCATTTAAAGCAATAATGACTTATTAGAACAACTAATGGAATAAAACATTCCAGGCATTTAATAGATACATGAAAAATACATTTGAGTCACATATGGAAACAGAGTACAAAGTAACTTGCTTAAAGACTCAAGTTTTAAGGAGTATCAAAAGGAAGAAAGCAAGGTGAGAGAGGTAAAGAAATTGAGGGATAGAATTTCAAATCTATGGGGCTGTGTAACTGAAAGCAACTATTAAAAGTATAATGTTTAATGGTTTAAATAAAAACGTTTCAAATGTTTCTATCAGGTGAACTTTACAGTAGAGGGAAGGTGGGTAGGGGTGCGCATTGTTTTCCTGCCTAACAAATGCCAGTCACAAGCTGACTGACTTAAAAAAGTTGCCCTTCAACAATAAAGTTCTACAGGCACTTACATATGCTAAAGAGTAGGATATCTGTCCCTTAAGGACAAGATTTCCTAGGTTGGAGAGCTGCCTGCTACTTTGAATTGCCAGAAGCAAAGCAGTCCCATTCATGTCAGAACTCAGTCGGATGAATATTGGGATTATGAGGAGTCCTAGGATAAATGTAACATTGCCAATGGAAAGAGGTAAGTCTGGCGTTTTGAACTGGAGGGCTTTGAGGAGATTCGGGAGATATGTTGAGCAAAGGGAATGGAGGTCAGGTTTTGGAGACCTGGCATGGAGACACAAAGAAGGAGATAACATCTTGGCATGGGTTGTGGGGGTAGGGGGCACAAAGCAAACACTTCATCAAACCCTCACAACTCCGAAAAGATATGTCTTCCTTGTGTGACGGTGCTGCTCCTCTAACCAGGTTATGTTGCTCTTTTTCTCAGAGGGGTTGTAAATGCAGAGACTCCGGGAGGTTTGGTTTGAATGGGTTTTCAAGCCAATTTGACTATAGCTAACAGATACTGCCTCTGAAAAAAGGTTTTCAAATAAAAAATAAAGACTTGTACAATGAAAGGGAGTGGTTGGTTCTCCCAGTTCAGCCTTTCTGTGGTTTGGTTTGGTTTGGTTTTAGCAGTCTGGTGGTTCAGAGTAAGCAGTCAGTTTTGAGGCTGCTGGTCAAAAAAACAGCTACATGGAAGAAGGTGTTCCTTGCTGAATCTCTCTGCCATCTCTCTCTGTGACACCTCTCCTGTAAGAACCTGTGTTTGATTTTACCTTTGTTTGCCAAGACAGTGTTTATGAGAATGTTGCAAATATTTGGAACATCATCATTAAGTTGGGATAATCTGTTGAGTTTTTGGATAGTTCAGGTTATTTTGTATTCTGTTCTCTTTTCTTTGTGTTTCATTTGCTACTCTGTAAATAAATTCTGTTTTGCTTAACACTGAGGGGTTTTGACCAGCTGCATCCCTGCTGGAATGTTCACTTTATACTTGCTCAAAACAACTAGAAACATTATGATCTTGGTTACCTGCTTGAAATGTTTTGAGGGGGTCTAGCCTAGTTCATAACACTTTCCTCATTCCTGAAGAAGGGCTGATGCCCGAAACATCGATTCTCCTGCTCCTTGGATGCTGCCTGACCTGCTGCGCTTTTCCAGCAACACTTTTCAGCTCTGATCTCCAGCATCTGCAGTCCTCACTTTTTCCTCCATAACACTTCCTACCTATTAAAAAATGTGGTTTATTCTCGGTCTCCTCCGTTGCCACAGGGAATCAGACAGCAAATTGAGGAACAACACTGGGCAGCCTAGACACCGGAAACATTGAGTTCTCCAATTTCAAATAACCTTCCTACCCATCCCCTGACTCCAATTCCAGTACCGCCTTCTCCCATCCATTACACCTACCTACCCTTCCCTTTAGCTACCAACCAGATTCATCCTTCCTATCGACCAACCAGGTCGTACCCACTACCTGTGTCCACCTATCACTACCTCACCACTCTGCTACTCTACCGAACCCAACCACCCCCCAACTTTATGTGTAGCGCCCCCTACCCTCCTATCTAGTCCTGAAGAAGGGTAAATAACCAAACCATTGACTTTTCCATCTCCTGATGCTGCCTGGCTTGCTGTGTTCTTCCAGTTCATCTACTAATGTTGTTTAATAAATGGCCTTCTGACTCCCTTGAATCGGTCCACACCAAGCACATTACAGTGTATGCAAAAAAAATTTAATTAAGAACAGTTAATAAAGCATACTACATTCTTGGCATTATTAATAAGGCTATAAAGCTCAGGAGCAGGGAGGTGATTTGAACTTGCATAAAACATTTACTAGACCTCAGCTGCAGTATTGTGCACAGTTGTGGGTACCACTTTATTGGAAATTATGAATGGGCTGGATACAGTAGATAAGGAGAAGCTGTTCCTGCTCGTAAAACGGAATAAGAGGGCATAAATTTAAAGCGACGTGCAAATGAAATAAGGATGATGTGAGAAATTCGTTTTCCACTCAGTGAGTAGTTAGGATATGGAATGTACTGCCTGGAAACGTGTTGGAGGCAGATCCAACGGGATGATTGTTTGGACAGAAATGGTGCTCAGGAATATCGGGAAAAAGTAGAATATTGACACTTAGTAATAGAACAGTGTGGGCAGACTGGCCCACATAGCCTCCTGCACTGTAAAAGTCTGTGAGTCTGATCTCCTATTGAATTCCATAAGAAAGCATCAATGACATTTCAGCATCAACATTACACCAAAGCCTGCCAAGATACAGTGAAATACATAATGATAAGACTAATGTTGCACTGAAGCATCGACTTTTGCAGAGAAAGATCATGAAAATAACTTTCACTGACTATTCCCAGGGAGAATATGGAGGGGGCAAGCTCTCCCTCCTCTTGCTTCCAAAATGAGTAGTGCTGTGCACTGTATGTCTTTTTATTCTTTACTTTGGTTTCCTATTTTACAAACAAACAATTCGTGAAAATGTGAAGAAATTTGAGGTATTTGTATAACTAAATTTTATATTTTCAGAGTTTTTCAAACTGTTGTATCTAGAAATGTTGAAAAGTGAAACACATTTTTACCTATGTGCAGTTTAAATGTTTAGACTCATTTTGGTTTTACTTCATTGCAATGAACTGAAACCCCAGCTGTAAAAAATTTAAGGAAAAAATATTTTAATTTTTTTTTGTATTTGCCAGCTAAAGTCTTTACATTTCATCATTCCCCAGAGGTGGTGTAACATTTTCTGTGCCATGTATGTATATATCTTTTCAAAAATCAAATAATTTATTTCCTTTAACACAGAACTACTCATTTAAATAATTCTGAGCTTCTTGGGAAGAGGTTAAATGACAATAACAATGCTTACTTGTGTCATTCATGCCATTAGAACATTCCAAATCCATGAGGCACACATATGTAGCTTGAGATTTTGCTTTTGAGAATTGATTCCAGAGAATATTTATTGCAACAGCAGTTTTGAAGTGATCTGTTTATAAACATCGGCTTCTTTGAATTTTATCTTGCTATTAAATCAGGCAGAGAAACGGCGTGTAATCCTTAAACAGGGCCCTGTTCTGAAATCATCAGGTTTACATGTTGCAGGTAACATAGAATAATTCAACCCAACTGTAATTAAGCACAGTAATCAAATGCATTTAGCTGTTAACTCAAAGTGTTCACACATGACTGCAATGAGGTTACAATGTGTTCATATGAAGAATGCACTGAAGGCCCTAACAAACTCTCAAATGTTTTGTCAACCTTCTGCTGGGATGTTAAGTCAAGGATAATCAAGCTGACAAGCAAAGTTGCATCCTGCTGAACTTAATTAGTCCAAGCTGAAATAGCTGGCTCACTGAGGTCAGGAAAGTCTACAAACTATGCAACTCTGACTGACTAAAAGTGTCTGATATCAGCAGGAGTTGCTATTTTGCTGCAAGCCATGATTCGGTTAAGTAAAGGTGGTTAGAAACTGATCTCTGTTAAGGTTAAGTCATTCAACATAAAAAGAAAGAACTTGCCTCACGTGGTGTTAGGATATCTGAGAGTGCTTTACAGTCAGTGAAGTACTTTTTGAGAAGCACTAAGTTGACAATGACCAGATAATAATGGTAATTTTTGAGGGATAAATTTGGGGAAGAACCAAGAGAAATCTCCCAATCTTCTATGAATAATCTTAATGAGCAGAATTTAATGGTCATGATAGGGGCCTGTCAACTGGTTGGAGAGCTGATGACAATCCCACTGCAGCCATTGTTTTAATTCATTCAGGGGATATGGGCATTGCTGACTGGCCTGACATTTATTACCCATTTCTCTTTGCCTTTGAGAATCGGTGGTGACCTGCCTTCATGAATGGCTGCAATTCATTTGGTATCGGTAGACCTATCCTGTTAAGGAGGGATTTCTGGGATTTTGACCTAGTCACACTGAAAGAACAGTGATATATTTCCAAGCCGACATGGTCAGGAGCTTGGAATGGCACTTGCAGCTGGTGGTGTTCCCACTTGCTGCCTTTGACCTTCCAGAAGGCAGTGGTCATGGTTTTGGAACGTAATATTTAAGGAGCTTTGGTGAATTTCTATAGTTCATCTTCTCATTGGTACCCATGCTGCCACTGATTATCAGTGGAGGAGGAAGTGTACGTTAGTGAATTTGGTGCTAATCAAATAAGCAGTTTTGTCCTGGACGCTGCTAAACTGATTGAGTTTTGTTGGAGCTGCAATCATCCTGGCAAGTGGTGAGTATTCCATCACACTCCTGACTTGCATCTTGTAGATAGTAGTCAGGATTTAGTAGTCCAAAGATGAATTGCTTAAAGATTCCTAACCTCTGACTTGTTCTTGTAGCTACATGACTAATCCAGTTCAGTTTCTAGTCCATGGTATTCCCTGTGATAATGTGGTATTCAGTGATAGCAATGCCATTAAATGTGAGGGGGTGATGGTTAAATTCTCTCTTGTTAGAGATAGTTATTGTCTGGCAGTCGCAAATGTTGCTGAACAATGTGTAACCATTGTTAAACATCCCCACTTCTGCTTCTACAAAGGAGGGGAGGTCATTGCTGAAGATGGTTGGAACTCAAAGAGTACCCTGAAGAACTCTTGCAGAGATGTCCTTTCAGCTGCGATGACCTCCAACTACTATTTTCAGTTATGCCAGGTATCATTCCAACCAATGGAAAGATTTCCCTATGTTTTTCACTGACTTGATTTTTGCGATGGCTCTTTGATGCCACACTTGGTTTAATGTGCCTTGATATCTAGGGCAGTTACTTTTACTTCATCTCTGAAATTCAGTTGTTTTGTCCATACTTGACCTAAGGCTATAATGAGGTCAAGAGCTGAATGGCACAGGTGGAACCCAAATTAAGCGGCAGTGAATGGATTATTGTTGAGTAAGTGTGGCTTGATAGCACTGTTGATGACAACTTCTATCACTTTACTGATGATTAAGAATAGACTGAGGGAATGGTAATTAGTCATGTTCAATTTGTCTGGCTTTCTCTGTCCAGGATATACTTAGGCAGATACATTCCATGTTGCTGGGTAGATGCCAGTATTGCTATTGCACCAGAACAGCTTGGCTAGAGGAGCTACAAGTTCTGGAGCACAAATCTTCAGTCCTACTGCCAGAATGTTATCAGAGTCCAAATCCTTTGTAGTATCCAATGCTTTCCTATGCTGCTTCCTATTATCATGTGGAATGAATCAAATTGAGTGAAGACTGGTATCACTGATGCTGAGGACCTTTGCATGAGGGCAAGATTAGATTTAGCTTTATCTTTTGCACTGACAATATGGACTTCCCCATTATTGTGGATAGAGATGTTCATAGGTTCACTTCCTCCAGTGAGTTCTTTAAGTATCCACCACCATTCATGACTGGATGTGGCAGGTCTCCAGACCTTAGATTTGGATTGTGGAATCAGTTGCTTTTGCTGTTTGGCACATAGACCTGCTTTGCAACTTCACCAGGTTGTCAATTATTTTTAGGTCTGCCTGGTACTGCTCCTGACATGCCTTCCCACATTCTTCATTGAAGCAAGGTTGATTGCCCGGGTTTGATTAAATTGTTAGAGTGGGGAATATGTCGGGCTATGAGGTTGCGAATTGTGCTGGAATACAATTCAACTGCTGCTGATGGCACACAACGCCGCATGGATGCCCACTCTTGAGTTGTTATATCTGTTTGAATGGTGATAATATGATGAAAGTCTCACACAATATGTTGGAGGGTTTGCTTAATGTGAAGATGCGTCTTTGCACAGGACTGTGTGGTGGTCAGTCTTACCAATTCTGTCATGGAGTGATACATCTGCAGCAGGCAGATTGGTGAGATGAAGTTAAGTCTTATTCCCTTTTATTGGTTCCCTCACCTGCTGCAGATCCAGCCTAGTAGCGATGTCTTTTAGGACGTTACCAGCTCAATTAGTAGTGGTGTTGATGGGCTATTCTAGTGATGAACATTAAAGTTCACATCCAGATTATATACTGCACACTTGCCAGCCTCAGTGCTTCCTCCAAGTGGTGTTCAACTTGCTTCATCAGGCAAGTGGTGGTGGTATGTTTCATTCAGAAGGAGATTTCCTTGCCCATATTTGATCTGATACCAGGAGATGTTTTGGGGCCTGGAGTCGATGTTGAGGACCTCTAGTGCAATTCCCTCCTGACTGTTGCATCACTGTGCTATTACCTCTGCTGGGCCGGTGTTACCAGAGGGACAGGACATGTCCAGAGGTAGTGATAGTGCTGCCTGTGCATTGTGTAAAAGGTATCATTCTATGGTTATGACTATGTCAGGCTGTTGCTCAAGTATTTTGTGAGACAGCTCTCCCAATTTTGGCACTAGCCCCTTGATGTTAGGAAGGAGAACCTTGTAAGGTCAACAGGGGTGTGTTTGAAGTTGTTGTTTCCAATTCCTTAGTCAATGGCAGGTAAAACATCCAGTTTCATTCCTTTTCATCTTTCTAGTGGTTAATATGACTGTGCAGATTATTAGGTAATTTCAGTGGACAGTTAAGAGTCAACCACATCACTGGGGGTCTGGAGTCACACGTACACCAGAATAGGTAAGGATGGTAGTTTCTTTCCTTAAAGGATATTAGTGAACTAGATGTGTTTTAAGGAAAATTGACTCATGGTCCATCATTAGACTTTTAATTCTCAATTTTTATTGTACTTCCCTTGCATTTAAATTCTTCCATCTGCCAATGCACCAAGAACATTGCTTAGGTCTCAGGATTACTCGTTCAGTGATATGACCATTAGGCCATTGCCTGCCCAACCTGATTTCATGGAATCATGCACTTACCAGGTTTGGTCTCTGCTACCTTCAGGACAGATATGTCACCTCTGAGAGCTGCTGGCCAACCAGGGCTGTCAGCTGTCCAGAACTGGCAGTTCCTCAAAAGTCTATCACATATAATGTTAGTGGCTGTCTTAACTTATTTATTCTCAGTACATTGCTGGTCCTGTTACAGTAATGGATGGGGGAATTTCATACAGTAATAGAATTGTACAGCATGGAAATAGACTCTTTAGTCCAACTTGTCCATGCTGACCAGCTATCCTAAATTAATCTAGTTCCATTTGCCAAAATTTGGTCCATATCCCTCCAAACCGTTCCTATTCATGGGCCCATTCAGATGCCTTTTAAATGTTTGGATTGTACCAGACTCCACCACTTCCTCTGGCAGGTCATTCCATATGTGCATGATCCTCTGCGTGAAAAAGTTGGGCCTTAGGTCCCTTTCATATCTTTCCCCTCTCACCTTAAACATATGCCATCCAGTTTTAGACTTCCCGTTGGAGTCTCCTACCCTGGGAAAAGATCTTGACTATTCACCCAATCTGTGCCCCTCATGACTTTATCAACCTCTACAAGGTCACCCTTTTGTCTCTGATGCAGCAGGGAAAATAGTCCCAGTCTATTCAGCCTCTCCCTATAGCTCAAACCCTCCAGTTGCAGCCACATCCTTGTAAATCTTCTTTGCAACTTTTCTAGTTAAACAACATCTATCCTATAGCAGGGAGACCAGAATTGAAACAAAAACAGAAGTTGCTGGAAAAGTTCAGCAGATCTGGCAGCATCTGTGGAAAGAAGTGAGAGTTAACATTTTGGATCGAATAATCTTTCCACACAACAGAGGAAGATCAGAATGGTCCAGAATTAAATGCAGTATTCCAAAAGTGGTCGAAACAATGTCCTGGTTAAGTGCCCACTGTTAAGCATCCAATGTTAAGTATCCATACAACAATGGTCCACCATGTAATATTCAGAGCTGTAATTGAACAAAGAAACAGAGATAAGCATTAGATAAATCAAAGTAAAGAAGCTGGTTAGTTAAACTTTCACAAATGCATTAAGATTAGATCCATGACCGTTCAGTAGTCTGTATGTTGAAATGTTTGGTTAAATTCTTGTCTACTCTTTATACCCACCATAAAGTGCTAATTGAAATGTTACTTGGCCACTTCTGAGAATTTATTATTAATTTTTAATGAATAACCTTCCTTATGTTAACTAGAAGTTAGGTTAAGCTGCGTATATAATATATCTGTATATTTGGGTCATTAGAAAGAAACCTAGCCACTCTAGGGAGATTATTAAATTGCACTGGATGTTTTTAATTAAAACTGAAAGTTTGAAAAATATCTTGATAGAGAGAAAAAGAAAATCAGTATCTATCTTTCAGCTGAGGGGCTGGCAATGTAGTGAGATGTGATAGTTGGCAGTTGCTTTTAGTGTCCCCTAGATGACTCTGGCACTGTAGCTACATGGATCCTTCAGTGTCAGGCTACATTGCTGCTGCTGGCTGAGAGAGAGGAAGTGGGTAATAAAACACAAATCCAAGCTGCTTAGAGCCAGTGACTCTGGGGTTGAGTTAATTGCCTCAAAATGGGAAAGAATTTAAGCTAATTTTTTCATTTAATTTAATCTTGTAAACTTGCCAGTTCTTCAACTTTATATGTAAGGCAGTAACTATTTTTTTCCAGTTCCTTTTACTTATATGCTTTTAATCACCTTCTAGAATGGGATTGCTTGAATTATGAAAGCTTACTGCATTTAAATGCTAGCTACCATTCACTTCAGATTTAGTCTCATTTACTGATCTGGCAACAAATAGGCCTCAGCAGTGTATGTTACTGCTGGGAAGCTGTTGACACATTTTGGCCCAAGGATGGTTGACATTAGGGCTTCAGAAGTTTAATAGTAGAGTCAAGCGTTGAGATGCAGTGATAACTGTGCCATGTCCACATAATCACATGGGTGTGTCCTATTGCCTGGAACCAAATGGTATAAATTGCAGTTGAAGTCCAGAATCACTCTGAGCTTTGAACATAAAAGTGACATTTCCAAAATTTATCGTAGAAGAAACAGATCCAACAATGTGATCCCTCATTTTTTCAATGGGGACTTGTTTGTGTTAATTTCAGTTTTACATAGTAGTAGAACATGGCTGATATTAGACTGACAGGCCTCTTTCAACTCCCTATGGAATAAATGTGGAGAGATGTATATAACAGGTGGCTCATCCAACATTGTTGTTTTATCCCATTGTCAAAAACTAAAATTCTTCCCAGACTTTGATTTAAAACTGTTACATGCTCTGCAATTACATCAAGTACTTGAGTTTAGGAGGGAATATTTTGTGCATATATGTTTGTGCATATAGGGGTGAAAAGTTTTCAGTGAGAGGTTATAATCATATAAATCATGATCTTACTGAATGACACAGTAGGCTTGAGGGGCTGAATGAGATAAAAACAATGACTGCAGATGCTGGAAACCAGATTCTGGATTGGTGGTGCTGGAAGAGCACAGCAGTTCAGGCAGCATCCAAGGAGCTTGGATGCTGCCTGAATTGCTGTGCTCTTCCAGCACCACTAATCCAGAATTGAGGGGCTGAATGGCCTACTCATGCTTTTTGTTCATTAGTTTGTATATCTATATTTAAAAAGTTAGAAATTTCAAAAATCTGCTAACAGAACGTACCAAGTGTATCTATTAATTAATGAAAATAGCATCATTCGCCTACTCAGTTAGTCTTCAACATTCACTCGGGTAAAACTGTGCCAGAGAGGAAACATTTCTGTTCCAACCATCTCGCAAACCAACTAACCATATCCATATGAGATTTGATTTTTTTTTTTATTTGTGTGAATTCACTAGTAATCCATTGTGCCTTTGAATGCCAAAATTTCTGAAATGTAGCATTGTATCATTCATTTCCAAGACTATCAGTAAAAGTATTGAATACCAAAATACAAGGCTCTAATACAATGTTCACATTTCGGGGAGTCTCTTTTAGCACCTCTGTTATATTCTGAACGGGGTATAAGAAGCAGTTATTGTTGATAAGCAAACCATTCTCAGCTGTGTTTATCTTTATTTCAGGTATTTTATGGAGAGTTTCTCTTTGTCAACTTCAATGAGTTTTCCCACACAATTCTCTGCTGCTCATCGTAATATGTGTGCACCACACCTCTATAGTGCCACACTCATTGTAATGTGTATCCACCAGTAGCAGAAGTGCTGATCATGGTGAGGATATTCTGGAATTTCTGTCACTGGTACCATATTTAAAGCCCAGCTGAGCACCTGGTCAATTGGTGCCAGGCATGAGTAGCCCTTAGAGTACACATAATAGGAAGGAAGCTAAAAGAGAACAGCTTCTGAGGGCATACAGGTGACAGAGACGTGTCTTCATTGGAAATAGTGGTGTACATTTGTAAGTTGCTATTTTGCATTGTCACTTATCTGATTGCCTATCCTTGTAACCACAGCTACAAGAATTAAGCCACACTGGCTAGCTCTCCTGAATGCCACTTTAGAACCATGTCTCAGGGAGTTATTCTTTCCCTGATGCTCAGTGTAGCATAATAACCTGTCATTGCTCAATATCGTAATATCACCCGTTGGAAAGCTGCCAGACAGTTGAAAACTGGCTGGCAGATGATCATTTTAAGATCACCTATGATTCTCAGAGATGATAATTATCAATCTGGAATGACCAATGACAGTGTCAATATTGCTTGAGGGCAGAATTTGTGCTCCACACAGGTGAACACTTCATGTGTTTTACATCCTGGGTACTACGGTAAGAGATTATTTCAATCAACACTGTGAAAGTGTCTGATCAATTCAAGTGTCTCTTGAAGGGCTTTACAACTCACAAGCAAAGCCCGCATGTTCAGACAGAATAAAATACTGACTCCTCTTACTTTAGGTGTGGTGGTAACAAGTTTTCATTTTGCACATTTGTGATTCAATGAGAGTAGAAAGCAATATAAGTCATGCATTGCACAGTGAGTTTAGGCTCAGCTTGGTAATCTAGGTGATCCCTAAAACCCCCGTGTTGCTTTCATCCCTGCATTCCCTCGCAACACCATCAGTTCTAAGATTCCACACATTCCTGCTCAACTCTTTCAGTTAATTCTTCATCTCCCTACATTACCCTCTGAGTCTCCGACTTACACCTTAACTTGTCAACCACCATGCTGTACTGCTCCTCAATGAAGCAAAAGTGGTGGTGACCTTCAATGAACCTATACCCCCACCAGCACTCTCCCTGCAGTATCTCTTCACATCTAGTGCACTAGTAAGTCCCACCTTTAAATGCTCAATTGCCCCCCCCAACAGAATTATTGCCCCCTCTTCATCCTAGCACACTGCCTCCAATCCCCACATCTGAATTCTGCAACTTCTCTCCCACTGTGGTAGAACTTAATAAGCTGCTTTGAGTTTCAGTGAACAGATCCAAGGACTGGCTGTGGCCTCCCCACACTGATTGACCTGGAAGGACAACCACAACTAAGAAGTGACCAGTAAGATTCCTAATCTGAGTTATCCTCTGTGAAGCTCCTCAACTAACTTACGTTAATTCCCAGACTGGTTGAATTGAACCTGTACGATTGACTGTGGCCCATTCTCTAAATTGTAATGATATAGAACCCTGACTGTCCCAAGCATCTGACTGACCATGTCCAAATTGTCGGATTGAGATTGGATGTTGTCTTTGACTAATTGTGGAGGGAATTCTGACTGACAACAGTGTCCCTTAATTTGACCAAGGGCTACTCCCTTTTGAACTTGAGGCATGGTCATTTGACTGAAATGCATGCAATATGCTTGCCACATGAGATGCTGGCATGTGGATGTGACATGATGCTATATTGCAAGATGTCCATCCACTGAACTGATCACTGTTACTATGCTGGCCAAGTTGCATGGTTTTCAAGGTTTGAGACAACTCTGTCCATTGTTTTAGAAGCTCTTTCTCCACCCAAAAATCTCCCTTGTAATGAAGACACATCATGCCTAATCCATTCATCCCCATGCAATTCTTCAAAACTCCTGAATTGTTCAGCCTTTCAATTCCCTTACAACTGTCAAACTTTTAAAACTCAAACTTAGTGTAGTTTGCACACTGCCTAATGGTTTATTTTTCTTGCTGATTTCTATATTGGTGCAGTTCCAGGGTTTGTCTTTCATTTTTACTTCTCAATAAAATTGAGTTGGAATGAAAATAGAGAATAGAAGGATACCTTCATTGTTTCTCAAACTGAGTGTAAACAAAATCTGTTACGTTTTTATTGGGAAGTTGCAAAATGGTTACTGAATTACTCAGTTGATGACCATGAGGCTTTCTTGTGTAACTGAAGGGTGATTATCACAGCATGAATCTTACATCCTGTGATGATTTGGAAATTTTGATAGTTTTTGGCAAATTTGGTCCTTTTCACAAGCTAATTCCTGGAAAATTGAACTTTTCTTCTGAGCTCTGCAACATGGTTGTTTCTGAAATAAATATTTAGAGACATAAGCATCTGAAATATGTTTGTTGACTATTGCAAGAAGAGTCAATATTTATGCTGCTATGGGTTCTGTATATAAATCTAATGTAGTAGTTTAGCAATTTTTGATGATGCCCAACAGTGAACTACTAGAATTGCTGTCATGCATTTTGCCTGCAAAAGAGGAATTTGGAATTATAATGTCATATTTATGCAGTTGAGTAGTGACAGTATGTGCAAATTCTTCAGTGCTATTTTATGCAACCAGTGAGTCAAAGGAGGAAGGTTGCAGTTTAGATTTATCTAATTCACAGAAGTCTGACAGAAGTATTGAACATACTGCTCAGGGATACAGTAGAGGTGAATTGTGTCAGTAACTTCAAGACAAAACCAAATGAATTGTTAGGCTGTTCTGTTACACTTGCTCATCAGCGTCAGGTCTGTATTGCTTACATTGCTCATTCGATTAAAATGAATAATTTCTATCTTGTGTGGCAATAGGGTTTTGTGGGCAATATTACTGATGTGAAGACTGTTTTATATGATACTATGCTCTTGGGCTTGTGTAGCTTTCTTGGTGCCTTGATCCACATTTACTGTATGTCAGTATCAGCCAATATCAAATCAGGTGGCTGCTAATAATCTGGCTTTGACTTTACTCTTGCAGGGGCTACAAAATTTTCCAATGGCAATTGGTTTGGAGCCAGACCCTGTGTAAGGGGAGAGGTTATCATCAGAACTATGTTTGCAGACCATGATGAAGAATATAGGGTGTGTGGTAGACAGAGCCAGTAGGAGGGCATGGGAAAGGACGTACCTTGGAGACCCTCTAATGGGCTCAAGGGGTCTGTGGAGAAGGTAATCACCATCCCAATCTTTCCTGCCACAAGCCTGAACAGAGAAAACTTCTGGACTTCAAACTTGGTGCTGGCCTTTGCCTTCATTGTGGAACAGTCAGTAAAAGGCCATCAATTAGTCACTTCAGGGTCTTAATTGACTGATGGCTGGGCAGCCTGCCTGATTATTTTCCTTTTTTTTATTTTATTGCCTATCCCTAGTTAGCTTTTAGAAGGTGGTGGTGAACTGCCTTCTTAAACAGCTGCAGTCCCTTTATTGTTGCCAACCCACAATGCCAATAGGGAGAGAATACCAGGATTTTGACTGAATGACACTGAAGAATCAGTGACATATTTCAAAGTTAGGATGGTGAGTGTATTGAAGGGGAACTTGCAGGTGGTGGTAATCCCATCTTCTGTTGTTGTCTTTCTAGATGGTAGAATGGTGGTGGAATGACTAAATGTTTTTGGATATAGTGCCTATCAAGTGGGCTGCTTAGATGGTGTCAAGCTTCTTGAGGGTTGTTGGAGGTGCACTTATCCAGGCAAGTGGGTGTATCCCATCACACTTCTGATTTGTGCCTTGCAGTTGGTGACAGGAGTTGCAGTGACAAAAGGTGAGTTACTCACTACAAAATTCCCAGCCTCTAATATGCTCTGGTAGCCATGTATTTATATGGCTACTCCAGTTCAGTTTCTAGTCAATGGAAAACCCCAGGATGTTGATAGTGGGGCATTCAGTGAAGATAAAGAAGTTTTGAATACAGTGGTGGTGGTTATATCGTCTGTTATGGAAATGATCATGTCCTAACATTTGTATGGTGTAAATGTTGCTTGATATTGTCCAGGATATCATCCAGGTCTTGTTTCACTTGACACTGAATATTCACTATTTCATTTGATATTCAGTATTTGAGGAGTTGCAAATGGTGCTGGACATTGTGCAATCGTTGGTGAACATCTCAACTACTGATCTTATGATGGAAGGAGGTCATTGATAAAGCAACTGAAGATGGTTGGACCTAGGACACTATCCTGAGGAACTCCTACAGAGATGTCCTGGAGCTGAAATGACTAATCTGTAACAACCAAAACCATCTTCCTATGTGCCAGGTTTATCTCCAAAAAGAAGAGAGCTTTCTCTCTGATTCTCATTGATGCCAATTTTGCTCGGGATCCTTGATGCCAGTTAGTCAAATGCAACCTTGACATCAAAGCATGTCAAAGTCACCTCAGCTCTGGAATTTAGCTCTTTTGTCTATGTTTGAACCAAGACCAATAATGAGGTCAGGAGCTGAGTGGCACTCATGGAATCTAAGCTGGGTGTCATTGAACAGGTTATTGCTTCAGAACACTGTTGATGAACCTTCCATCACTTTACTGATGATCAGGAGAAGAGTGATGGAGCGGTAATTGGCCAAGTTCAATTTGTCCTGCTTTTTCTGTGCAGGACATATCTGGGCAATTTTCCACATTGTTGGGTATACGCCAGTGTTGTAACTACACTGGAGCAGCTTAGCTAGAGGTACAGCAAGTTCTGGAGCACAAGTACTTCAATACTATTGCCAGAATCTTGTCATGGCCCATAGCCTTTGCAGTATCCAGTGCCTCTGACTAATTCTTGGTTTCATGTGGAGTAAGAGCTGAAAATGTGTTGCTGGAAAAGCGCAGCAGGTCAGGCAGCATTCAAGGAGCAGGAGAATCGATGTTTTGGGCATGAGCCCTTCTTCAGGAATGAGGAAAGTGTGCCAAGCAGGCTAAGATAAAAGGTAGGGAGGAGGGACTTGGGGGAGGGGCGTTGGAAATGCGATAGGCGGAAGGAGGTTAAGGTGAGGGTGATAAGGTGAGGGTGATAGGCCGGAGTGGGGGTGAGGGCAGAGAGATCAGGAAGAAGATTGCAGGTTAGGAAGGTGGTGCTGAGTTCGAGGGTTGGGACTGAGACAAGGTGGGGGGAGGGGAAATGAGGAAACTGGAGAAATCTGAGTTCATCTGAGACAAGAGATGAACTCAGATTTCTCCAGTTTCCTCATTTCCCCTCCCCCCAACTTGTCTCAGTCCCATCCCTCGAACTCAGCATCACCTTCCCAACCTGCAATCTTCTTCCTGACCTCTTCGCCCCCACCCCCACTCCGGCCTATCACCCTCACCTTATCACCCTCACCTTAACCTCCTTCCACCTATCGCATTTCCAACGCCCCTCCCCCAAGTTCCTCCTCCCTACCTTTTATCTTAGCCTGCTTGGTACACTTTCCTCATTCCTGAAGAAGGGCTCATGCCCAAAACATCGATTCTCCTGCTCCTTGGATGCTGCCTGACCTGCTGCGCTTTTCCAGCAACACATTTTCAGCTCTGATCTCCAGCATCTGCAGTCCTCACTTTCTCCTTCATGTGGAGTAAACAGAATTAGCTGAAGACTGGCATCTGTGATGCTGGCGTTCTCTGGAGGAGACCAAAATGGATTATCCACTCTGCGCTTCTCGCTGAGGATTGTTGCAAATACTACCTGTCAACTGTATAGTTACATTGGAGAGGTTTTGAGAATGGATCCTATTGTGTTGCCTCTGGTTTTATGATTCCTGCCTGTCAACTGCCTGATACAATTTAACCCCTGCAGTTGAAATGGAAACTCGGGGTGCCAGAAGTCTACTCAGGAGTGGGGCAACATATTTTTTGCCAATTCCTGGCTTTACCTGGTATCTTCATAGTTCTTGTCATGTTTTTGAAAACTGATCATGAATTGGAAACTTTGTTGGTTTTCTTCAGTTTGGGCATGACATTAATTATTATTCATCTGAAAAAAGGCAATCTGTTGTCTAATACAGTGCATTAGTAGCAACATTAAATAAAACATTTTTGGTTGGAATTAGATGTGGTTGACATCAGTTAGTTCAGAATTGTGTGAAAATTGAGCCTGGAAGGTTGCTGGTCTATCTGGCACAATTCTTTACTGGACAATACACTTAAAAACTGAAAACCTGCAAGAGCAACTTCAGTAACTGTATCTATTACTGGTTTATAAATCTTCTTTAAAAAATTTATCTACTAATTTATTGCAGGACATCTTTTTGTTACAATGTCCAGTTTAATATATTTAGACAATAGACAATAGACAATAGATGCAGGAGTAGGCCATTCAGCCCTTCGAGCCTGCACCACCATTCAATATGATCATGGCTGATCATTCCCAATCAGTATCCTGTTCCAGCCTTATCTCCATAACCCTTGTCTCCACTATCTTTAAGAGCTCTATCCAATTCTTTCTTAAATGAATCCAGAGACTGGGCCTCCACTGCCCTCTGGGGCAGAGCATTCCACACAGCCACCACTCTCTGGGTAAAGTAGTTTCTCCTCATCTCTGTCCTAAATGGTCTACCCCGTATTTTTAAGTTGTGTCCTCTGGTTCGGCACTCCCCCATCAGCGGAAATATGTTTCCTCCTGCCAGAGTGTCCAATCCTTTCATAATCCTATACGTTTCAATCAGATCCCCTCTCAGTCTTCTAAACTCAAGGGTATACAAGCCCAGTCGCTTCAGTCTTTCCGTGTAAGGCAATCCTGCCATTCCAGGAATTGACCTCGTGAACCTACGCTGCACTCCCTCAATAGCCAGAATGTCTTTCCTCAAATTTGGAGACCAGAACTGTACACAGTACTCCAGGTGTGGTCTCACCAGGGCCCTGTACATCTGCAGAAGCACCTCTTTGCTTCTATACTCAATCCCTCTTGTTATGAAGGCCAGCATACTATTAGCCTTCTTCACGACCTGCTGTACCTGCATGCTTGCCTTCATTGACTGGTGGACAAGAACACCCAGATCTCTCTGAACAGCCCCTTTACCTAATTTGATACCATTTGTGAGCTGATGTGACAAAATAGCTACAACATTCATGAACTCCAATATTTAAAATTTAGCAAAGCTAACCAACAACTTCAAGAAACCAAATGTTCGCAAAAAGCTGACAACTCAAAGTAACCAGCAAAATAAAAATTAGCCCTGAACTAAAGGCTATGACCAAGGCCACTGCCAAATGTATCAAATTACTTTGGGTTTTCGGAACTTCATGAATGTTTTAGGATTGATTCAGCAATTGAGTCTGCTTTTCTGCAAAAGCTGAACCCTGTGGTCTCATACTGATGGGAAGAAAAATAATTTATTCTGATAGCGCAGTAGGAGATAGACTTAGCCTGATTTCATCTGCAATCACACTCATCAGTTTATATAGGGGAAAAAAAGCAAAGGCACTTTTTTTGCAGGGGAAAATGAGTTCATGTAATTTAAAGGCACCTGCCTACCTGTTCTGGGTGTATGCTGCGGGGGGGGGTGGCTTTTGAATTTGAATGTTCTTCGATGCATTTCCTGACTCCCCCCATTCACTTTTAATGCAAAAGCATAATACTGCTGATTATGGATACCTACTGAACCTCAGCATGTCAGGCAGAATCTGCAATGAAACCGAGTTAACATTTAAGATTGACAATGACTCTTCATCAGAACAGAGTCAAACTGAAACGTTGAGTTGGATTTGTCCAGTGCTAATGGATTTAAAGGCTGGGGTTCAATGTCCACCACCTTCTTGCCTTTCCTCCTCCACGATATTTTGTGCAGTTGCAGGCATGCTCATGAGCAATCTGCTTTCTCTGGGACCTCAGATAAATTCCATGGGTATTTTATGTGCAGAAGGGAGATACCCATGCCACGTATCAAAATTGACATCTTTAACTGTGTAAACGGAAACCAAAAGGACTGTGGATGCTGTAAATCAGAAACAAAAACAGAAATTGCTGGAAAAGCTCAGCAGGTCTGGCAGCATCTGTGAAGAGAAATCAGAGATAACCTTTTGGGTCGAGTGACCTTTCCTCATAGGGGTCCTTAGCAGCTGATGGTCACTGAGTATACTTGTGGATGAAGTCAGACCAAGTCTATCTCCTATTGCACTATTATCAGAATAGATTATATTCCTTTTCCCAGCAACATGAGACCACAGGGTTCAGTTTTTGCAGAAAAGCAGCCTCAACTCCTGACGTAATCCTAAAAATTCACAAAGCTCCTAAAATCCACAATAATTTCAGGCATTCAGTGAAGCAGTGGCCTGGTTCAAAAGCTTTATTTCAGGGGTGGTTCTGAGGAAGGGTCAATCTGATTTCTCTCTACAGATGCTGCCAGATCTGCTG